>NC_137457.1:185357488-186632807 GCF_964235325.1 Thermobia domestica | reverse complement strand
CATTGGAATTCTTAAGATGTGAGTGTCAAACATGATGACGTGAAATTGCTTTTTTACGAACCCCAGGACCACGAACTTCATTCAAAATTTCAAGAGACGACAAGACATGTGTACCTTTCAAGAATATTTACGAAAGCTTACACCTAATGAGCTTACAACACCAACGGGTCGGTGTCATACTCCGCAGTTGTGTGATCAAAAAACCAAACTTTTTGTGGAACAAACTGTTTAAGTGGTACGTAAGAGCCAGTATTGTTCTTGTATGATGTGCTTAACCGCTCTATGCATTATTAATCCATAGCCAACCGATCCAATCCAATCCGATTTATGATGGATATACAGTAAACTTTCGTTTAACCGTACTTCTGCCTATGCTTATTTATACGTATAACTTTGTGTTCATAATAAAGGTGCTTATAGTCTAATCTGAAACTCCTAATTTTCGGTGTAGAATAACATCATGTAGACCTGTTATGAGGAGGAATTGTATATTTTTATCAGGTCCCCCACCAGAAATATAAAAATGTGAAATATTTTCCCTTTTTCCATTTTTCTGAATTTTTAATAATTTCTAGAAAAAAAACAGGACACGTCTAAGGGTTGGAACTTGGTGAGTGATAAGAACCAAATCAGATATCTTTATTCAGTGAAGCTCAACTTCCTGGCCCCTTTCCTTCTTAAAAAATAGGTGCCAAAGTTGGGTTTTTTAACGTCAATCACCTACTTTTTCAAATTTTAATTTTAAGCATTCATTATTTATGAGTGACAATAACTAACGTACACTCTTAAAGTGTGGAACGTACTGAACATTTTGGTTTTAGTTTCACACCAATAGGGTAATTAGGGGCTGAGTTATTTCAGATTCTGTAACCCCTTACAACACCACAAAATGGCATATCTTCGGAAACAAATATGGCCGCCACTCGAAACCAAAAGCCAATAACATTAAAATCATGCTTATTTTGAACTAATGACATGAAAATATACCTGTACATTAAAAAACAGATTTTTTAGAAATTGTCGAGCAACGATTGGACCTCTTCTGGACCATTTCATATGGATTTACCCTTATATTTTTATTTATGCATACTGCTGTGCCATTATAATATAGAAACTCACATGGAATTGATTTTGTATGTTTTCTCGAAATTCCATTCCTTTTAATTTAACTTCTTCAATGTTTACCATTCCTGGGCAATAATCATTTGTCATTATTGTTTCATGAAAGTTAATATGCAATTTTAGCGTTGTGTAGATGTCTTCCGTACTGTGAACTGCAAAAGAATCTTCCGATATTGCTTTCTAAATTCCTCACGCGTTATTTGTTGTCCATCTAGTTGCCCCTTTATTAGCGTGTTAATAATAGTTAGCAGCACTATGATTGTTTTCTTTTCTCTTCCAGTTTTGGTTTTTGGAATGAATAATGAAAATTATTTGTACTTTTACATTTTTGTTACGTTTTGATTTACTCTAATTTTAAGATTATCATTAATTATTTATTTACTAGCTATTATATATTTTACTTTTTTAAAATGGTTTTGTGATATTTTATCTCTTAAAACAGTATGAACTGCAACTCGCATCCCGTTTCCTGAATGTCAACAGATGTTTAACCTTAGTTTTCTGGGAAATTATTTAGAAATTACTCCAACCCCAGTTGAACGTGTCGACTCGCCCTCTGTTCATTCCATACCCTTACAGGAACAAAATTTTACCTTTATTTATTTATTTTAGTCATCAAGGTCTTCTACTTCCCGTTTAATATTAAATTGTTTTAGTCTTCGAATTTCAAATGTGTCTAATTTTAATTTGTCTTTCATTCAAATATTTAATTTTATAAGAACTTTCATATTGTCTGACACCTAGTGTTATATTTCTTTAAGAAACAAGCTGATACTCCCCACATTTGATTTAATTCTTAATTAATAAAGATTAACTTGGTTCATACTAAACTTGGTCATATTTTTTTTCCATGTACCTCTTTTCTATTTTTAATTTTTGCAGGTTTTTATATGCTATATCTCGCGCTTCTTTCAATGCTTTGCGAGATTCGATCTCTTGGTGTTTCCATGGAATATCCAGTGTATGAGCTAACTTCGTCCTGGCTTCGAAACCGTGCACCAACTAGAATGGACTGTGTTTTGTCCCATCATGTACATGAGAGTTCATCGTGAAAACAATGGTGAGCAACAAATATCCCAAGAATTCAGTTATAGTGTTTCATCAGTTATAGTTATTCAGTTATAGTTATAGTGTTATCATTATTGTGTTTCATCGTGTTCTGCAGCACTGCATTAAGGCGTTCAGCAAATCCAATTTAAAGTGCTAACCAGTATCAGCGCAATTAAGGTGAATTCCAAATATCTCGGCTATCTCTTCAATAATCTTGCCGTTAGAAGATGAAGGTCGATGTGTTAAAATTTGAAATGGGATTCCGTACTTTAAAATAACTTAATCTTAAATGACTTGACTGGTGGATTCTACTGCTAAATTCGTACTGATTTTTCAACAATAAACCGAGTTTCCATGTTTAGGAGAAAACAATATATTTAGACCTGTATATACCCAAAAGGTTCTATTTCGTTCAATTCTAACGTTTCTAGAGGGACATATATAAGATACGTCTAAGGGTGTAGTTCTATTTTCCTGGTTTTCTTTCATATACCTGCCCTGTTACGAAAGAAGATATATTATCATATAAAAACTTTATCTTAGATATGTATACCTTTTTAATGCAGTATTGTATATTTGTAATAAGAATAATGCCTACCATCATATTGCTCTATATGTAGTTGTTTATATACATGTTTCTTCAATGAAAAAGAAATACATAGTAAATATTTAGTCTTATTCGCTAATCTGTCTATCCTAAATAGTTTACCATCCCTAACTTCATATTCTTTTGCCTTTCTTTCGTCAGAACTTGAGCACTCCTCCGGATATTCTAATGCGTAGAAGATTTCACTAGAAATTTTATACTCTCTATGGAGTTTTGAAATATCTATCTCACCTTCCAACGTCAACATGGAGTCATGCTGGTCAAAATTAAAATCGGCCTTTGTAGGTTGCGTTGTATTAAGGCTCAGAATATAGCCTGTCTCAGACGGGACTGAAGTAAGGCTGCGATTCAGGCTACAACTTGAACAGCTCAACTTCCATGCAATTTCTTTTATCCTGAGATGATGTAGAGGTCTCACACGATCCTTAAAACTAAGTAGGTTTTACCAGCAGAGCCTCTCGTGGCCGCTGTATTAAACAGATGAGAAACACTTGAAGAATGTTTTACGTACATGCTAAACAGCTGTCGTAATTGTAAACATTACTTCTTGAGTTGCGCAATATGAGTTCATCTGAAGATGATGATATAGCGATAGCAGTGGTATCAGCTATGTTGGTGGCACAAAAATAAATAAATAAAAAAAAAAAGAGAAAAAACAGAAGTTGCTGGGTCAGGGAGTGGATTCTTCGCCGCAATAACGTACATGAAAGAACTGTATTTTCAATGGTGAATAGTGAAGTTCTTTCAGAAGATCCACGTTCATACAAAAAATTTTACAGAATGAACTATTCGGATTTCCATACACTGCTGGAATTAGTAACTCCGAAAATCCAGAAAAAAGATACAAACATGAGGGAGTCTGTATCAGCTGAAGAAAGGTTTGTAGATACTTGCATGAATCAGGTTAAAGAAATGTAGTCTACTTGGGGGTACAAGGAACAATCAATTTCATGCAGAATTAGTTTGCCTTAAAATAGGCTTGGTACCGTTAAAATTTAAAGCCTTTGGGAATGTTCTAGATCAGTGGTCTGCAGATGAGTATAAGGGGTAAATCATGTTCTGATAGTATTTATATATATATATATATCCTTATTTTCAAATTAGAACATAACTGAAGTATTTTAGGTTAAGCTTCGGACACAATGTTTAGCAAAAGGGGTTCAGCTGTTTTTTTTCTAGGAAATGTTACAATTTCGGTAGTTTCTGGTCACATTAGGCCAGTTTAGGTTAGCTTTGATTATTATTATGTTAGTGTAGAGTCCGGCATAATTTTCGGATTAACTGCTGTATCTCCGGACCAATTTTAGAAAATTTGGCTTGTGTATAGCCCGCTCCCCCCAGTTCTTTGTCACCGGAACTGGGAGAGTCACTACTACTACTTATATCGAGAACAGAACCCAACCAACCCCTGCTGGGCTTCTAACCCGTTCCTACTACTACTACTACTATTGCTACTAACTACCACTACTACTACTACTATTGCTACTAACTACTACTACTACTGATACTGCTACTACTACTATCGCTACTACTACTACTACTTTTACTAAAACTTCCTTACCACAAGATTTACATCTTAAATCATTATAACATGCGATTCCGATTCATTATGAACTAGTATGAATCGTTAGAATCACTATGATTCGTTAAAAATCACTGGGGGGAGCGGGCTATACTCAATCCGAAAATTTACCAGATGAATTGGAGAATATATTTTGGTTTGTGAGGAAGCGTGAGTGAAAGTCAGGTGAGGGGAATAGTTGAAATTAAGAAAATACTTGTAGTTGCTTGTTCTTTTTGATGTAAACGACACGATATGTAAAGGCGGAAGGAATTATTTGGCGGAGAGGTACACTTAGGCCTATTATGATTTATAGGAAAGGCAGTGCGGAAATGGTGAACAGTTTACCGAATCTAACTTAATTTAGTACATTTTGGTACTTTTTTGGATGGCATTTACTATTTCCTCCAAAGCTGTGCAACAGTAATGCTATGCATTTTATTATATATAAAATGTTTTCCCACTACCTTTGTTTATGCGTATACCCATTTTTGGCTAACGCGCCCCTTTATCGCTAGGGCCCCCCTGCTGCGCCCCTACCCCGATTTAGTTAGGTAGCATTTGTGCTTTTTAGTGGCCACCTAGCACAAGTTGCTTAGTGTTTTTAGCACTGGTCTTTATGCCATACGTGGACACTGTATTTCGAACAATAATCACTACCAAGTGAGCCAGTGACAAAATTTAGAATTTTTGTGGAGAAATTAAATAATGTTCCTTTTTCTCAATTTTCATGTGGTTGGGTGATACAGTAGTAATGCCTAAGTTTCGAAAAAATGATAGAATTTTGCTTATTTCTATTATTATTAGGTTAGGTTATGTTAGCTCTAAATCCCCATAAGCATTTCGCCAGCGGGCCGTTGTAGGCCCATCGACGTGCGAATGGCGGGCGGCTGGCGGACGCCGCCTCCGGGCCACCTGCTCGATTACACTAATTACGCCTTCGTCCCGCCGGCGGGGTATCCGCCATGATCCCGCCTTTAGCCGATATCCAGCCGCTGAAATCCCCTCACGTATTTCCCCCATGTACAAGACGTAATCGGATCTACCGCAAACCACAGGGGATTGCTCCCAAAAATTTATCTTCATGCCGCCTTTAATCATCTACTCTCAATTTTGGAAATGTATTGGCACTTAAGCACTGAAACCTTTATACCAATACATGGTTAAAATACAAAGATTTAACACCATTTTTATTCAAGAATTCCATTCCCATCCGGAGATGGGTGGGCTGTACAACGCATTTTTTTTATTTTTTTATTTTTTTACAGGCTAGCCTGAAGGACTAGCAGCCTTTCAGAGGGTTACGCCCTCTTTTAGGAACGAGATTGGCGGTTAACAATGGAATGAGTATGTTGGATGGGCTAAGTGATTTTAATCTTTATTAGCAGCAACATTTACATAAATAAATAATTTTGAAGGTGGAGACTTAAGGAATATTAATCCTTTACATTAGGTGCAGGTATAAACACAAAGGAGAAAAGAATACGGTATATGTTACACAAATAAATCATAACTAAAAAATATCAGTGCTTAGGTATAGCATTTATGATCTGTACAAGTATAGCTATGAGCGTGAGAGATGTGGTGAGGTGCATTCACAGGACAACACATGGGTGATGTTAATTAGATAAATGAGGTTATCTTCAGCCTAGGGGCTGCTCTAGGCAATGATGAAGACGAATGAGGCCCATGTTAGTAAATAATGATAATCACTGTGCTGGAAATGATGGATGAATGAGAGGAAGATGTTCATGAATGACGTAATCTGTAATGATAAGTAAGGCGGGATCTAACGGTGGTAGAGTGTAGTGATATAGCGTGAAGAGAAGCGAAAGTGGAGGATGATAATAACGGTGAGGTGTTGGGTGAAGTGCTAAATATCGCATTGCAGCCTGTAGTAAAGGATGTCGTGATTCGAAGCGTTTGGTGATGAATGTTAGCCGCAGCTTTTCAAGGTAATATTGTAAAGTCGGAAAAGTTATTTTGCAGTATAGATCCTGTGTAGGACTAGGCAGCTTAATGCGGAACGCTGTACGGAAAGCATGGCGTTCTAGTATTAAAAGTTTATTGTAGAACTTAGTTGGGGCAGCTATCCAAGCAGTAAACCCGTATGTAAGGACAGGTCGTAAGAAAACCTTGTAGGTATTTAGGATGGTGTGTGCTTTAAGGCCCCAGGTGGTACCAGTCAATCGTTTCAGGAGGTTGAGTCTATTATAAGCTTTAGTGGTAATGGTTTTCAGGTGTTGCGACCAAGTAAGGTGGTGATCATAGGTAATTCCCAGATATGTGACAGTGTTACTGATTTGAATAGGCACCCCATCAACGTTCAGAGAGAGATTGCGTGGGTTTCGGCGGACTTTGGAAGTTCTTCTAGGTGGTAAGAATACGATGGCTTGTGTTTTGGCTGCGTTAATAGTAAGCCGCCACTGAACGCACCAGGTGTAAAAGCGATCGATAGCTGTTTGTAAAAGAATGTTAAGTTGCTGGATAGTTGTTCCAAGTGCGAGAAGCGCCGTGTCATCCGCATATTGGAAAAGATGGACCTTATCTGGCAGTCGGGGCATATCAGCTACATACAGTAGGTATAGTAAAGGAGACAGGGCTGACCCTTGTGGTACTCCAGAGAACAGAAAGATAGGATGTGACAAACTGCCTCGTACTGAGATATAGGTGATACGATTTGTGATGAAATGGTAAATAAGACGAATGTAGGCGATAGGAAGCTGAAAGTGCAGAAGTTTGTATATGAGCCCATGGTGCCAGACTTTATCGAATGCTTTCTCCAAATCAAACAATACTAAGCAGGAAGGATTGGCTGAATTATAGTGCTGAGTAATGAGGGTTGTGAGACGAAGTAGTTGATTATTGATAGAGAAAGCTGGTCGAAAACCAGCTTGTGTGATTGGAAGTAGGCCGTGATCTGAGATGAAGATGTGTAGTCGTTTAACCAGGATACGTTCCAGGATCTTACTGAATGTGGAAGTGAGTTGAATAGGCCTATAGGATGCAACATTCTGGGGAGGTTTATGTGGTTTAGGAAACATTAGCGTCTTAGATGTTTTCCAAGCTAAAGGAAAGAAGCCAGTGCGCAATATGAATGTATAGATATTCGCAAGAAGAAGTAATAGTGAAAAAGGACATTCCTTGATGTGTCGATACGTCACGTTATCTAGGCCAGGTGCAGTATTTCTTTTATTATGGAGAACTTGAGATATTTCGTGAGTGGTGATTGGGGCGGACACAGCAATATTAGGGGGTAAAACATGAGTAGTATGTGGTTGCAGTTGTGGTGATGAAATATTGAGTCTGTCTGCGGGATGAGGTGCTTTTTCAATTGGCGGTGTGAAAATTTCTTAGAGGTGATCTGCAAAAGCATTCGCCTTATCGCTATCGGTACTAACAGGTGTGTCACCCAATAAAATGGGATAGGGTGTAGTAGAGAATTTGCCACACAGTGCATTGAAGCGAGCCCAGAATTTAGTAGGATGCGATGTTTCAGACAGAGTGTTGCATGTCTTCACCCAGCACCGGAGCTTATAAGCTTTGATGTAATTGTGCACTGTACGTTGTAGTTGTTTGTGATGTCGGAGTGCTTCCGGGTTGCGAGTGTGGAGATAGTCTCGATAGAGCTGACGGGAACGTTTGATGATGGAGAGATAATGTGGCGGAAGTTTAGGCTGATATGGAACGGATTGTGTTGTTGGAATATACAAGTTGCTGGCTTCCTGAATTGCGGATGTAATGCGATCGACAGTCTGGTATAATTCGTCACTTGTGGCGGGTTCTGTTAGATCACTGGTAAGATCTGAAATATGCGAACGATATTGATCCCATTTAGCTTTATCATAACGCAAGCTGACTCGAACTGGTAAAGAGGAACGTGGTGTAGCTGAGTATGGTTTGTAGACAAGCTTGATGGGTGCATGATCACTACCAAGAAGATCAAGTATTTCTATAGTGCAATGTGAAACAAGATTTGAGGATGCAATGACTATGTCAGGTTTGGTGTTTGAGATTGGGCGTGTAGCTTGTGGAAGATCTAGAATTATCCCTGTAGTGTGGGTTGTTATGAAGTTAATGAAATTTGTCCGGTCACCATTGCTGCGGCTGTGCATATTGAAATCGGTTTGGGTACAAAACCTCACGGCCAGAACCTCGCGGCGACAACCTCGCGGACCAAAACCTCGCCTGGCCAAAACCTCGCCTCCCAAAACCTCGCGGCCCAAAATCTCGCCAGGCCGAAACCTCGCCTGGCCAAAACCTCGCCGCCCAAAACCTCGCGGGACAAAATATCGCCGGGCCAAAACCCCGCCTGGCCAAAACCTCGCCGCCCAAAACCTCGCGGGCCAAAATCTCGCGGGGCCAAAACCTCGCCTGGCCAAAACCTCGCCACCCAAAACCTCGCGGGCCAAAATCTCGCGCCCCAAAATATCGCCATACCCAAAATCTCGCCTGACCAAAATGTAAATGTTCCAACAGATGATAAGGATGACGGTATAAAAGACGCTGTTTCAGAAGAAGTATCACGGGTATTTGACCAAATCCCGCAATACCATATGAAAATTCTATTTCTGTATTAGAGGATTACAATGTGAAGGTAGGGTGACAGGATGTTTTTAAACTGGTTATAGGGAAAGAAAGTCTGCATAAGGAAAGTAATGACAACTAACGAGGTTAGTTTCGTGAACTTTGGAACATCCAAAAACTTAAAATTTTAACAAAAATCTAATAATAGTTTTGAAAATATGAAACAATATATGAGTTTTTACGACGTCCCTTGATTATGTCCTATAGGTTAAAGGAGACGTAGATGACAAGGATGAAGGAAATGATCGAATAAAGAAAGTGGGAGGAAACGGAAATAACCCGAGAAAGCCCGATGTTTTGTATATTATTATTATTATTATTATTATTATTATTATTATTATTATTATTATTATTATTTGTAATGTGGAATTGAATATTAGGAAACACATTGGGTTAATTTTAAAGAAAAGTTTCATTCGCGGCGAGGTTTTGGCACGGCGAGGTTTTGGCCCGGCGAGATTTTGTCCCGCGAGGTTTTGGGCGGCGAGGTTTTGGCCACGCGAGGTTTTGGCCTGGCGAGATTTTGTCCCGCGAGGTTTTGGGCGGCGAGGTTTTGGCCACGCGAGGTTTTGGCCCGGCGAGATTTTGTCCCGCGAGGTTTTGGGCGGCGAGGTTTTGGCCACGCGAGGTTTTGGCCCGGCGAGATTTTGTCCCGCGAGGTTTTGGCCGGCGAGATTCTGGGCGGCGACGTTTCGGCCGCGAGATTTTGTCCGTATACCATTGAAATCTGCCATAATGATGTATCTATTGAAAGTATTGGAAATATATTGAACGAACTGCTGAGGCAAAGGATGATTTGGTCTGATATATACAGTTGCTAAGGTGATGACGATATTTTTGAAATAAACTGTGGCAAGGAGATGTTCGGGAAGAGCTGTTGCCGTATACTGATGCTGGCGATAAGGAATGTGAGAGGAAATTCCTATAGCTACTCCCCCATTGGCTCGAAGTGCAGGTACCGGATTTGCAGAATGTAACATGGTATAGCGTGGTAAACGGCAAGTACGAGAGTTTGTTAGAAAGGTTTCATTGAGTAAGAAACATGTAACACGTTCCTCAAGAAGAAGCTGTTCGAATAAAACTTTGTGTTTTGGTAGTGATCGGATGTTCAGAAAGAGAAAAGTTAGAGCCATGACGTTAAACGAGTGAACTAGCATGGGATTTATGAAAATGAACAGTATTGCCAGAATAGGTTGCAGTAAAATTAATATGAAAAGTGGTTCTTGCTGCAAGAATGATTTGTTGTAAGATATGAGGCCTAATGAAGGGATGTATATTTTGCAAAGGTAGTGTTAGAAACGTCAATAGCTGGTCTAATGATACTGGAGCGTCAATCGGATGTGGATTGGTTTGAGCTGGTGCCGGCGGTCGCAATGGAACAACGAGCTCGGGATGATCCTGAATAGGGTCCGGCTTTGCCTTATACTTGTAGCTGTAGGCCGGATGTTGTTCGTTACAAGTGGCGCATTTTGGTGGCAATTGCAAGTTGTTACAAGTCCGGGTGTCATGTGGACCAGCACAGTAGCCACATTTACTTGAACTTTTACAATCGGACGTATGATGGGAATTGTAGACCTGGCAACGTTCACAGCGGACTGGCATAGGTACTGGTGTTCGTGATGGTTCTACTCTGTGTTTGTGGTTGTAAATGTATGCACCTGATGCTAGTAACTCATCAATGGTGTCTTGATGGTTTGTAAGCACACGGACCATATAGGTAGGCCCATTATCATTTCGAATGCGTATGACTTTCGTAATGGTGTGGCCCTCGAGCTTGAGCTCCTCTTGGACTTCTTCATCTGTATAAGATGGTCAACTCCCCGAATAACGACAGATAGCAATGGTAATCGTTTCGGAGGTGGAGGCTGCTTACGTGTAGAGGAATTGAGCGACTGAATTTTCGCATTTGGACCAAAAGTTTCAATAGGCACTTTGTTTTTTATTGTAGTGAGCAGAGTTGGATCCGGAGTTTTTAAGATGATGCCATTCCTCGTATGAACGATTTCTGAAATAGCTGCTCGAGGGAGATACTTGCGTAGTTGTATGGCAACAAACTTCGCATTGCTGAATTTTATGTCGAAATTAGTAAGCAACATGGAATGAACTACAGGTAGAGCGGATCCGTCAGGATGATTTGTAGTTATGTCCATTGGAACTTGGTTAAGATCTGAAGTAGAAGCAAGAGGTTGCTTTTTCGAAGGTGGAGATTGTTGAAGACGTTCTGCGTAACTGTCTGTATGTTCTGATGGATGTGGCGATCTGCTGCGGACAGAACTAGAAGAGATGACTGAAGTTGCAGAGGCAACTGAGGCTAGAGAACCTCGCCGCTGCTGAGATTTGCTAATATTGGAAGAAGTGTGATTCGGATCCTTGCGAGTCCTGCCCTTCGGGGTGCTATCTGAGGGTCCAGGTAGAACTTGAGGTAACCCTGTATGTTTGCCTTTCATCGTTTTGCCTGTTCCTAGCCGTGGGTCCGCCATCGAAAATCCGTTCCTGGGCTGATGCCCAAATGTAAATACGAAGATGTGTGCCTATAAATGTGTGATGAACGATTTGATGATACAAGATGATGATAGTTTCACCCTCCAGCACTGAAAAGCGCTGTCAATCCCAATGAGAGCGTATGCGTACTGGCCTCGATACCAAATAAACCGTAAAACCAAGAAGAATAGCAAAGTCGTCTATAGGTAATATCAGTTAGGCGTGTTAGCCTCCGTGGAGGCTTCAAATCAACTCGACGGTTGTTTCCTTGACCTCAAAGAGGCAAGTAATCCAACCGTATATAGATGTTCGCGATTTAACCAAAGGGAATGGAAATACTAAAGGACTTGCTTATTTTTCTCCGCCAGCTACGGATACCCTATTTTTTTTACCTGGTTAGAGATTCCAGGTGGCCAGTTCGTATACAACGCAATACTTTCCAAGCATATCTGAACTACTATCTCGTAATTGTCAGTGAGAATTGTAATTTTGGAGTTGATTTTTTGCAATGAGCAAAGCTTTAGGCAGTATTTTTGACATTTTGCCAAGTAACAAATAATGTAACATGTTCTGCTGTAACCGGTCACGAAAATAGTTTTATAAGCCAACGAACCGTCTGACAATAGTTACATGAGTACAGTGCTTCCACCTGTTGCTCTTATATCCTAGGTCAGCAGACGTTACCAGGTTCTCTTCTGTTCATATGAAAATCAGAACAAATGACGTTCATCACGTGAAGAGTGAAGCCAATCCGTGCCCGCCACACGACCGCCACGATCAGCGTATGGTCCGAAGACTACATCCGTCGCAGTACCGCGTTCGCGGTACCCTGACAAAACCGTCATCGGTCCGCCAGTGGTTGCAGTTACTCAACCGACTCGATGTCCCGCCTCGTTCCCGCTCGAAATCCGCTTATATACCGCCATAGTAGCGATTGGCCCCACGATGTGCGGCGGACAATTGCTTATGGCGATGATTGCATCTTCCATTTCTCCTGTAAATTTTGCATTTTTTACGTCCTTTTGGACCCCTTCTGCTAATTATTTACCAGCTTCGTCTATTAGTCTAGTAGGAATGAGAGTAATGGGACAAAATATGCAAGATCCTTAGCCCTTGGGTCGACGATGAAAAACTCTCATCTTGTTAATTCAAGAGGCGGCGGGGATAGGGGGCAAACCCCCTAAAATTTGTCACCATATTCCTTCATAGAATGTAATTAGGTTATTAATCTAACCTATACAACGTAATGCAACCTAACCACATACCTTAGGTTAGTTTATACAGTAATAAAATTAGTTTTTCTTTTAATGTAGATTTTCTGAAGAAATATAACCGATTTTAGGTAGTTAGTCCTCCCCGCATCGTATATGTAAATAAAGTACGTAATCATATTTTTAGTCTTTAACACAGCTGCTCCTCAAGAGGCCTTCTTGCCCCTGTACTCTTAGTGTGGGAGAAATATACGGTGGTAGGTGATAGCTTTAGAGAAGGAGCACTTATCAATCGTCCCTGTGCCTTGTACTTTTGCAAGGACTTGAAGAGTTTAATAAAAGCGCAACTAAGTAAAGATGAGTGAAATAGTACTCCGGCTCTCGAAAACACTTCCGCAAAGTTGCACTTTCTTCTACGGAACCCTCGCAGTCCTTGCACAATTATACGACAAAGGAAACCTAACCAGTTTAAAAACAGCGCAGGCCTATTTCTGTCAAAATGCGGAGTTCTCCGTACCCTCACTCCATACATTGGGAATCAAACACAGATCTCCCGCGCCAAAGTGTGTACACTGACCGTTCCCATCGAGAATGGAAGCAGGTCATATATTTGACTTGTGTAACAGAGAAAACATCCTTCAAACAAACTTTTTACTAAAATCACTATAAATAAATCAGTCTCCATTTTCATTGTTTTTCTCTTTAGTTGGTACAAAATATGGATTAGTTCTGTTCCTGTTGATCGAAAAATGCTTCTCTTAGTACGTTCATCTCGGAAACGCCATGATGAATACCTTAAACAGAAACGAATCAAAAATGCAGAGGAAAGTAAAATTAAAGGTGAAACAAGAAAACTAAGTGCTGAAGTTACGAAATTGGATTCAAAAAAGGAATAAATGGAATTATGTTACAAACAAGAACAAGACTCTCTCGTAGAACAAATTCAGCAACTGAAAGCAAAACAAAATTCTGCTTTAAAATGTTAATGTGAGAATTGACATGTCTCAGAATTGGTAATATTATGACTGATAGTGGGCCATGGTAGCTCAGTGGTAGAGCATTCACCTCTGCTTCAAGGGGTATTTGGTTCGATTCTAGCTTGCGCCAGGTGAACTCGTGTGCGTAGGTTTTCTTGTGGTTCTCTCGTTTGCTCCGACTTCCTTTATTCCACCATTTCTCATGACCGTCTTCTTTAGCCTAATCGGCAAAACCGTAGGACGTAAAACATAAAAGATTCCTTTTTTTCATTTTAGGACTGATACTAATAGGTTTCAAGGAGAGTTGGCAATATATTCTTGACTGCGTGTTATATTGGTTTTTATTGTTTTTACAAACAACAACAACAACAAAAGTAATTTGCAATTTTAAGATATGTGGTACTGTATCATTATTATTAAATCATTGATAAATTTTGTGTAAATAACAATTACTCGTGTTGAACATGACAAATATGTAAATGGTAATTAAAGAAGTGTTTTGGATGGGTATGGGTATGGAGGAGACCGTTAAAAAAGTGTATGATAGAACTTACCCCATATCTTCCCATTTATATTCGAGAATTTAGGTAAGGGAAAACAAGAATTTGTGTCAGGGAAGTCAATCTTCACTTTTTGTGGGAACCCTGAATTATCCACACCGGTCGGCAAGTGTTGTCAAACAATAGGGTTAGATAATTAAGAAAATACGTTTCATGTCTGCTCGTATTAGAAGTATTTTCCTTTTGTAAGGAATCTGTTTTTTCTTCTTTAGATTGGCCGTTACACTACGTTTCTTGGCTACGGGTGAAGCATACACAAGTTTAATGTTTACCTCAAGAATTCCAGACAATACTATTAGCATCATCATCCCGGAGACCTTAGCAGCAATATATGACGTGCTAGAAAAGGATTATCTGAAGGTATGTTCCATTATTATTGCAACTTTTCCATTGGTGTACTTAATAGCACAGAATCATTTTCACACATCCCTCCCCCACACAGATATACAAAGTGAGGTGTGGGCGGGCCCCTTTCCCAGGTTTTAATACATCCAAACGATGCGCTGTTCATTTGTTACAAAGTCCGTTCAAAATAAGTATTAGGACACCATTATTTCGCCTAACCGCTGTAATAAAAACTATTTAAATTAGTTCTTTTTTTAAATTAAGGGTTTCTCTTCGTTTCCCCCAACGTGTTTTCTGTATTGTGGTGTCATCGAGGCATTATTCGGTATAATTACTTGCCACGAAGGAGCTCTCATTTCCATAAAGAAAGTGTTTATTTCTCATGGAAAATTATTTATATTAAGGTGCCTAAGACATCACATAATTCTCTTCTCGTTTATTACGATATCTCGGAGTACAGTGTTGCAAACCATATCCAATGCAGCTTTAAGTGACAGGTTTCCTCAAAAGGATATTGTCAAAAATGGAAAGTGATGCAGTAAACCGATAATTATAGTTTATATATTAAGTATATGGACGAAAGCAGGTTCATGCCAGATTTCAGTGGATCTAAGCTGGAGTAGAATGGGTTGGGGTAAATCTCAGTATTTATGTATATTTAGAGTGTACTCAGAGAACCTGTAATATAGTCCATCCGGATATATTCCGGACGGTGAAGCATTTTCAAATTGTTACTGTAAGGGCATACAGAGGATACTGTAAGGAATCACCATTGGAAGTTATGGCGTGATGATACCGTAAGAGCAGTGTTGCCAACCCAACATAAGTCGTGCCTTTCTTTTTTGAGAAAGACACAATATCATGTTTATTCCACCTGCAAAAGTAAAATGAAAGCAAACAAATAAAAGCTTGTCTCTGTGTTGCAAACTAACACTACATAGCTGGTTTGCATTTCACAGATGGAGTCACTAGATGTTGTACCATTGAAAACAGGAACTTTGTTGGGTTGACAACACTGCTTCTTCAGTGACAGAACCCTGTAGCACACAGTGGTAGTCCCTGACACTATCAACATTCTTGCGCAAAGGGAATGTAAAAATGTTGAATATAGATAAACTTTTCAAAAACAAAGATTTTGTGTACTTTGGCAATTATGTATTAGCAGACTTAATGTAGTCAGACTTATCCTACCAAGATTGGTTGAAAAGTAAATGAAATTAACATTTGGAGTATCATTTAATATCCACGTACAATTACCAAGGGGAGGGGGCTCCGAGGCTCATATGCATTTATTTATTATACTTGTAAAATACAAGCATTAGAAATAAAGTCAATACTATGTATCATCAATGGGTACAAGCCTGACAATATATAGGCCGATATATATATATACAGATATTTTGGGTGGACATCTTTTAAAAAGTTTATAAGAAATTTGTGGTCCTCGAGAATACCCCCCTGGTAATGTTAGGGTTAACGCTTTTGAAACGAACTGCGCCAAAAAGGTTATTCTAAATACTTTAAGCTCGTTGCACACAATGGTCCGACCCAGTCGTATTATTTTAATTTTAATATTTCCCAGAAATATGAGCACACACACGCACACACGAAAAAAGTAGCTTAAGAACTGGTAACCGTGAGTGAGTGAATTTTATAATGATACAATCGAAAATGTCAAAATCGTGCCAATTTAAAATAATGATATTGTTTATGTATTACAAACCCCATATTGCGCAAATTTAACGGACTGGGCCCAGGCACTGCACACAAATACCATGCTTGATTCTTTGGATAAGTTGGCATTCAACCAAAAATGCCAAACTGCTCAATTATATTATAATGCCAGTTGATTTTTTTTATTTCCACCACACAAGATGTGTGTTCCCGTTTTGGAGCAAACGCAGTAATGTATGAAATAGGTTACAGTTTAATATTAAAAGTTACATGTAAATATGATTTTAAATCATTTTATTTTGTAACTTTAATCAGCTTTACAGTAAGTCCGGGTTATCCGAAATCTCGAATTCTCTAATATCGTCCAATATTTTATTTTTTAGTTGATATTGGAGCCTTTTGCTCCGTATATTCCGAAGAGACGATTCAACATATTTTGCAAATGCTGAAAGGCTATCGTCAGGTTTTCTTCTCTTCTCCGCGATCCCCTGCAAGGCATCTGTAGCACTTTTCATCATTTCTTCTGAAGGACTTTTTGGACTTTTCCTTGGTATCTTTCGTGACGTTGATGCAACAGGAGAATCCAACGTCCTTCCCAACCCATCGCTTTCGTTTACAACAATGGTTGTATATGGTAACATCTGCAAAGAAATTTCAAAATGTTTAGTTGGATATTCCAAATGCATATTATAATGTTAAATAAGAAAATGATCTGGATAGGAAAATTTGTTACATTTAGGTATTTCTTCTTCTAGGTACCTCAAACTAGTGATGAGTGGGAAACGATTGCCAAGCAGTTTCAAGAAAAGTGGAACTTTCCACATTGTCTGGGTGCCTTAGATGGTAAGCATATCAATTTTCGTCCTCCCAGAAGCGAAGGGTCAACATTCCGTAACTACAAAGGCACAGACAGTATTGTATTACTAGCCGCGGTCGATGCTACATATAAGTTCATATATATTGATGCCGGGAAGAATGGCAGGCAAAGTGATGGGGGAGTGTTTAAAAGTAGTTCTCTGGCTCGTGCCATAAATTACAATCTATTGGATTTCCCTCCTGATCGCGCTCTGCCGGGAAGAAATAAATCAGTTCCGTATTTATTTGTCGCAGATGATGCCTTCCAGCTTCAAAAACGAATAATGAAGCCATACCGTTTTCGGAACCTAAGTAAGGCTCAAAAAATATTCAACTACCGAGTGAGTCGAGCAAGAAGGGTTGTCGAAAATGCCTTCGGAATTTTGGCCAATAGGTTTAGAATTCTGTTGACGAAAATTAATCTAGCCCCAGAGAAAGTGGAACTAATTATTCTTGCGTGCTGCGCTTTACATAATTTTCTGCTGCAAGAAAATTCAGATGCACCAGCAGCTCAACCTGATGACGATGAAGCTCCTGGTGAGGTGCCGGATGGTAATTTTCGAGGTATAGGTCCTCAAGGTAGCAACTGTGCTACAAGAGCTGCGCTTGAAACACGCATCGAGTTTCAAGACTATTTTAACAATGAGGGACAAGTTGAGTGGCAAGAAGAGGCGATTAAGAAGCACAATTACTGAAAGGGACTTATTCCGTAAACCCTCGCTTGTCATTGAGGAAGGTATATATTTAATGGTCTATAGGTATGGTGTATATATTCCTGTCATATACTTAGATATTATTGTGATTTGTTTGAGATTATGCATCTGTTTCTGAATATAAATTTGTTTACTATATGTTTAAAAGTAGAAATTTAATCACTGGATGCTAGTTGAATTGTAAATAATTTAAATAAATGAATTTTCATTCGATAAAAGCTTTACATATTTATTTACTAGACCTTATTTTACGTGCCAAGACCAAATTTTTGGTTGCCTACAATATTGATAATGGAATATTGTATTGGAATTTTTCTGAAAATGAGGTATATTTCTGTAAAAACCTGCCTATTGCAGAGACCCTCTGGTCAGAAATTCCGTAAAAGTTTTATGCAGTTTTTTCCGAATATAACCCCCTGACACAAAAACCACCCTCACTTCAAATGTGTGTACCTCTATATAAATATATCTCCATACGCTATATAACGTATCTTATAAACAAGATAACTACCGCAATTTTCAGCAGATTCAAACCAAACTTGGCTGAAAAATTGGCTGTAACAATATCTTGGATGACTTTGTTAGCAATAATGATCGAATGAAAAGATTCAAAATAACGGCCGTTCAAAAATGCAGAATTTCCACAAAATGCACAAAAAAGTTTTAAAAGGGCGGCATTTAGGAGTATTTTTCAAAGATATATACTTCTCTCTCGTGGCCCTATGTCCAAAAGGCGTATTTGGTTTACGCAGAAAGAGCCCTTCCAGTTATCGAAATTTGGATTATATTCATTTCGCGTAACACTTTCGAAAAACTAACTTGGCTTCTTAAAATTTGCAATTCTTTCGAAAAATTGCTTATAACAGAGTACTGATGATGCGTAACGAGTCGCGTGATATGAAAATTTCACAGTTTTACATTACAATGCAGAGTGGTCAAAAGTACTAGAAAACCTGGTCAAAAAGCATTTTCTGACTAAAGATTGTGACATTGAACTATAACATAATTGTATTGTATGATAATAGTCAGACAATACAAATCAACTGCTGGTAATACTGTCCTGCTTACACAAGTTTACAATGTGTACTAAACTAGTATGTGACTTCATGCACACAGAAACAGCCTACAATACCCTCCAAATAGAACAATGTAAAACTATTGTCGGTATACATAATAATGCAGTCAGTAGTATTATAAATACGAATAAGTTTCATTTGTGGTCTATACTTCTTGGTAGTACGAATGGTAAATGCATGTGATTGCAATAGGTTACAAAAATAAAACTTCCGTGTGGTTATAAAAAATTATCTGCGTGTTTCTTCCAAAAAATATCAATAATAAAATTGTCCCGTTATATAATCAATTATTTCTCTAATCACTCATGACCATTATATCGGTGTTCGAAAAATCGCGCATATCTTCTACACGAACTTATTCTACATGGGGAAAAAAAGGATTGGGATTGTACTTACGGACCTCATTTCATTGCTAGTGCCTCTCAAAGAATCCAAATTTGATTCTATGTTTGCTTTTGCTTTTGGGTGAATACGAGAAAAAAAATTGGTGCAGGATATAGAAGATAAGTCGAATAGCTTTTATTCGTAAAATCCTACTGTTTGCCTTGCAGTACGCAGATACATGCTTGCATTTAAACTGTCCCATTAGATACTGTTTTATGAATAGGAGCTATTCGATTTATCTCCATTATGCTACTTTTTTTTCTGTTCACCTGAAGCCACCCAAATACAAAAAATAAAATTCAAATGTCACGGTTTCCAATGCTAATGAAAAAGGGACATTTTAATTGTCCAATAAGTATAAATTAAAAAAGAATACACTTACATGGAAATTACACAAATTGTTATATGAACATACATTCTTCTCTAAATATAACTAAATAGGTAATTACCTCGTTGCAAAATCTTATACGACTTTCTTAGTGTTTTCGTACGTGGCCCAGCAGTACTAAGCAACGACCATAAGGAAAGTGTAAAAAGGATCTTCTTCAGCAGAAAATCAATGGTTGTAAGTATACGCCTTTCAGAAATTGTTTAATGATTCTGTAACGATTATTTTCATGATATGCTTTATCTTGTGCTGGCAGATTCTCCAGAAAGTACTCACGTAGCCCAGGGAGTTGTTCCGCGATACGTTTGCACACAGGAGACAAAGTTAACCATCGGCTCGGAACATGATGCAGAAAGAGATGGCTGTCTAAATCTAATACTAATTGGGTAAGAGCATAGTCGTCTCGTCGGGCCGCATACATTCTGAACCACTGAAATATATCCACAAGAAAATCTTCAATATCCCACGACAATGATTTTACTCAATCATGGAATGCATTAGAAACTGTGTGCGAAGTACAAGAATCAATGTCGAGAAACTTTGGTAACCCTTCACCTTGGCATCAATCATTTAACATTCGCCGAAGAGACACGTTTACATTAAGTCCGGCACCTTAGATGTGTTAATCGTTTTCGCAATAGCTTGAAAAAGATCTGAAGATGTAGCGTGCCCCAAAAATATACCGTACAGGTAATGAACAACAATACAATTGGTTAAAGAAAAAAATATCGAATATGAATATCAAACTGTTTATCTGTTGCTGCGTTTGTAGTTTCATCTACAGCAAGACAGAAGAAGTTACCAGAAGTTGTAACACCGTACAACAATTTTTCATGTAAATAGGGAACAAGCCCATGCGATACTGCTATTACAACTTAGTTCTATGAAGCTGAAAATCCTTATTTTTACAAGTGGAGGTAAGAATGAAAAAAAAAAAAAATCGGAGGTTTCATTAAAATATAGGAATTATAGGAGGATTGGAAAGCCTGAAATGTGAATTCTTTAAGGGTTCTTAGCGTCGAAATAAGGCCCCGCAAGAAGGAATGCCAAATAAATTTTTGTCTTCTTTTCACCTCTAGAATACAGTAAGTTCCTATAGAGCGCATGCGCGATTTTTCTAACACCCCATATATATTTGATCTATTTTAGAAAAATATTTCTGTAATGGTACGCATATTTTTGAAAATCGAATACTTTTCTCTTTCCTAGGAATACAGCTTTAAATGCATAAAGTTAATATTAAAAACTAGACGAAATGAAACACAATGAGCAAGTTTTTAATTTTTTTCCCTGATGATGAGTGAGTACTAGAGATGAATGGAGTAAGTCCTTTTGCTTCATAGTATTTTCCGAACTTACGTCCTCTTCTTCAATGTGGCTGTTATCATCATCATCTGGTATAGCTATTGTCAAATTGCTTGTGCTTACGTGATCCTTCAAAAACAACAATTTCTCGAAGCACCACAAGCTTGGGATGTAGTCATTGCCCGGAGCTCCACTGACCTGCATCCCTTTCATTTTCTGACACTCTGCGACAAACTGTGTACGGAGGTTACCGAATTTGTTTTTACATTCTGAAACTGAAGTAAAAAATACACTTTAAATGATACTGCTGAATTAAATACAGGTCAACTACTAATCATGCTTTTAAGTATATATTATATAAAAACAATGAAAATACTACTTTTGGCACACGGCAACAAAGGAAGGTAAATAAGTATTAAAAAGTTTTTTCTAGTTACTGCCGTTGATGTGTTCCCAATACATTCTTATCAAATCTAGCTTCAAAATGTCGGAATTCTGAATCTATTGTGCGAATCCTCGTCAGGAATTACTGGAGACACGATTTTTTGGTGACATGCGAAACCGCGAAAAGTATCAGTTTTGTATGAAAATGTGTACCTAAAATATATCCTTTTTAGTATTTGTTATGCCATATAACGCTCGCGATTAACCGCGAAATTATGTCGAATTAGCGAAATTTGCAACAAATCTCGATATTCCACGAAATTTACGCCAAACTGAGAATTTTTCGACGGTTTTACGATGAATTCATTACCATTATTTCTCCCTTCTGCATACTTGACCCTCAGTAAAGGCGAAGCAACCGGTACAATGCCAAAAATCACAACATGTTTCGATAAAGCACAAGAATTTAAAGATCATGATTACTACGTTTTTGATGCACGTCGTTATGTGTAAATTTTGTAATATTAGACTAGCCTGAAAGCGACGCGATTCGTGTGTGAAGCAGAATGGAAGCGAAAATCATAGAAAAAGATGTTCTGTGTTACCGAGAAAAGAATAAATTTAACACCAGAAAACATTGAAACAATGCTTACATTTTATTTGTATAAGTAAACTGTGAACACTTAAGTTACTTTTTTCTATTAATGTTCTCTGTGTGCGTTTTTCCTTTCTTTCTTTAAATTATGCTTTTATTCAATGAGGATGCTTAGTTATATATATATATATATATATATATATATATTTTTAACTCAAAAATTGTTTAATATAGTCATGATGATTGACGAGAGGAAATTAAGGTTAAATAAAACGTGACTAATTGCAAATGCCAAAGAAAATAGTGTTGTTACATTGATTTTTTATTCACCGATTTTATCCCGCTTTACAAATATTTTTATAACGAAATTACGAATTCTTATTTACCACAAAATCGTGTCTCTAGGAATTGCATATGGATTATTCCATGTCTGTTGAACAAAGAATTGTAAAATCTCCGAATAGACGTCTTCGGATTTGTTTCAAATTCTATATCTTTCATGGTCCTCACAAAAGATACAAAACTACCGAGTTGTAGCATTTTTCCTCATTTGTGAAGAAACTTGCACTTCTTGAAATCTGAATTTTTTTTAAAAAAAAATCAACACATCTCGCTGTCGATTCATACTGATCGGGATTCTGGTTGTTACTTTCATGCAGCAATCAAACTGCCATCCTCGGAAAGAGCAGAGATTTACACTAATATATCTTAAAAAAATAAACTCAAAACACTTCCCACTTCAATTTTTAATCCACTGATATGAACTTTTACAATACGGAAAATCCCACGAGTGTCCTTTTTTTTCTTCCTTTCTTTAAATAAAATCCTTTTGTGTAGTAATTTCGCACACTTCTTTCCTCCATTTGCTTAAATCCGTTCTTAGTACGGCTCTACATCATAAAAAAACCCACTGCCCACAATTTCTATCAGCGTCTAATTTTACATACTCTCCTCTCCTCCCAGTGTGCCGAATTTTGTGAAATCCTGCTAATGGGTGAGTCAGTAGCATTTCGCATTTATATTTCTAGATTGCAATGGATAGAAATATGTCCGTCTGGCCTCAACATCCTTATGCAGCCCTGGAGTTATGAAGAACGGCCTACAGCTTAGAGCAGGATTCGAATTGCTACGTTTTACACTCGAGAAAAAAATGTCCTTCACCTGGATTCCAACAGACCACCCTCTGATTACAAAGACAAGTCAAGCGACTTATCTACGAAGGACACGTGATAGAAATACATTGTGTGAGCTCCTTCATGGCTAAGCGGTTAGCGTACGTGCCTTCCACGTGGGAGACCCGGATTCGATTCCCGGCGGGAGCTCATATGGTTCGGATTCCACGATAAGCAGGGTTGGCAAAAACCATGTTTTTTTATTATTGAAAAAAACCAAAAAAGCCGTTTTTTTTGTTTAAACCAGTTTTTTTTGGTTTAAACCAGGTGTTTTTGGTTTAAATAATTTGCTCCATATATTCATATCATATATGGACAGAAATAAGTTTGTTTCGCCTTGATGTTATTATGCAACAACCGGGTTATGCTGGAAGGGGTCACATAAGCTTAAAGCGGAATAAAAACCTCTTCTCGAGTTATTTCCGAGAGAAATTGTCCTCCATTTGAACTTGGAGCCTGGACTAATTGGCCACAAATGCGATACGTCTGCCGACGCACTCACGAAGGAATCCTGATAAAAAATACGTTCTACTGATCTTTACTTGCTTCTTAATATAACTTTCAAGAGTCATTTCAGAAGGACAAAAAGATAAAAAGTTGCACAAGTGAAACCATTATACAGAATTACATATGATCAATTTCAAAGTACTACGGAGTACAGAAGAACTAATTTAGTTCAAGTTAGTTAACAACGACTTTTATTGGTCCAAATTAAAGAAATACAACAACTTAATTTGCATATCAGTAAGAAAAGTGATTAAAGATACGAATTATTTGAGTCCACTTTTGCTCAGACTCATTTATGCATAAATAGATACTTCTCATTTCACTAAATGCCTCTCGTGAGGTCTGTATGATCACCCCCCCCCTCCCACACACACAAAAAGTACGGCATTTCGATGTATTTTATCAATAGTAAACATTGAAACGAAACAATATTTAGAATTTTTCTTTGATTGCAATTACATAACAATAATAACAACTACAAAACAAAAATCACAAAGAAACATTTATAACCTTACTTTTAAAAAGTTGCTTTTGTAGTATAATTTTTTTGAGTAATGAATGGTGAATTTAGGTCTGAATATAATACGAATAATATACGGGAGGGAAACGTAATAACCCACAAATGTGTGTTCATCAAGATTTTACAAACACTTACACTTTTACAAACATTTTTCGTTTTTTGGTAAACCATTTGTTTTTGTTTGAAAAAACCAGCTGCTTTAAACCTGCCAACCCTGACGATAAGTAGCTGGTTCCGTCTCATATAGCCTCGCTGCTGACAGGGGCGTTAAACTCAATATCAACTAAAGAAATATATTGTACTGAATGCTGCATCTTTAAATCACGTCAGGAGAAAAAAAACTGCACAAGTGATTAAGATTGATTCATTGATCTTTTGCCGGACTCGCGCATATGGATATTATATTCGGAAATTAGGATGGCCCCGTTTCAGTATAGAGTCAGGCGCTTCTGTTAATATATATTTTTAAATCCGGAATCATTCACTTAAGCCAGCGTGATTATTCATCAGCAATTTCTTCGCATGCAACGTCTGTTTTAGTGTCCTGTATTATAACCAGAACGTTAAAAATGACGTTTATACGAATATTGAATGTCTGAATTTTAAACTTCAGTTTAAAAAAAATCCATAATCATTAATTTATGATTTTTAGACAATTTCGGTCAGGTCGGTATAGGTACGGTTAGAAATATGAGAAACAAGTTGGAAAGAGTCATAAGATACTATTCTGCATTTCCCTATTGGATTAAATACTCCAGTTGTAATGACCTGTCACATAATTCGAACCTACGACCTGCCAAATAGCAAACGCTTCAATTTGCTCTTAACCCTACAACGGTCGGTCGGAAAAAGTTTCATAAACGGTCGTGCTGGGTCTGAGAGGCCCAAGAAAATAAAACTGCATAATTAATTCGTAATCAATATTTTTAAAAGTCTAAAATCATTACAAGTGCTTTACGACAAATATAATGTTACCTTATGCTCGGCATAACGTAACATGGCTCGGTACTTTTGAACACCTTGTATATTGAAAGGAATTTTTAACTTTATTTAAAATGTAAGAAAACATGTTTAATTTCTTGTAGTATAAAAAGTAGGTCGCAAATTTTGCGTAATTTAGTTAAGTAAATCGTTTCAACGAGTATTACATGAAAAATACATAGTAATTATATTTTGTATATTTTGCGTATTTAGCCAAAAATATAACATTATTTTAGAAAATAAGTATATATTTTAGCTTTTTAATGGTTTTTAGTTTATTTCTATAGATATTTCGGCATAGGGAATCTTCAAAAGAAAACTAAAAATTTTATTTCGTAAATTTTCTTCAAAATTCCAAATTAAGAAAGTCAGCCATAATTTCTTCTTGGTGCATCTCTTTGTCTTCGGAGTAAATTATTTGATTGGATCATCCGCAATCACAGCTGTGGTTGAGATTTTCGGCTTTCTTTGATCTCAGCAGAGAAGCCTATCATCCGATAGTTACGTCACAATTATCTTCCAATTAGGGATCATCTTCTCATTGTTCTTTGTCTTGCATCTTCAGCCATTATAGGACACAGACGTACAGTGTTCGTCGTCTGTATAAAATTGTGAAATTAACTAGTATTTTTAAACTTTGAGTTATTCTTGGACTGACATTAATGTTACTTGTATGGAATGGTGCTTCTAGAAAGTTTTACGTTCTCGAACAGCGAGGAATTGCAGTAGAAGTCGAATAAGACGGTGGCAAAGACTCAGGTCTTGAGTTTGGTGATTGGCGTCGTGGAAGAAGAGGTGAGTTGGTAAGCCATATTTGCAGAAGAAAATCTGTCCGGAGCTCTCGCAGCTATGTTATATTTTGGGACCACAAATAAATGATTCTTTATAGAATCATGTGGAATAAGTAGGTATATTTTGGTAAAATGTTATGTTTTATCAGTTTTTGCTCATCGTTGGATGAAAAACAAATAAGTGTAACGAGGAAAATCAAGGAAACTGTTCAGGCACGATAACTTCTAAATTCATTGTCTTGTGGCAGAACAAACAAGTGTGGTGTTTTCTGTGCATGTGTAAATATTAACATGATGTGCTAAGTGCAGTAAGTTTTTCCCCAACATTTCATACATATAGGTCTGGAAAATGTGACAGCGTGAATTCATTCAATGGGGGGGGGGGGCGGGGAAGAAAGCTAGAATTATCTCAACGCAGAGCGATTGTCATAACAACAAGAAATGTGTGTACCGCACACACATTTCCCCCAGATTCCCTAAAACCTAAGAAATGTTAGATTCCCTAAAACCTCGAAATTATTCATTTTCGGAAGTATAATACTACTTGTAAGAGATGGAGTGAGAGATGGAGTGGGTCAACAGCATGTGACCCACCAACCACCGTGACCCACTGCGACCCACCACCCACCATAACCCACTGTGACCCACCACCCACCATGACCCACTGTGACCCACCACCCACCCTGACCCACTGCGACCCACCACCCACCGTGACCCACTGCGACCCACCGACTTAGTATGATCTACCGACCCTCTCTACTCACTGCATTGTAGACAGTATCTTCTGAAGACTGGTAAATTTGTCTTCGTTTTACTTTCAAGACCTTCATTTCCCTTCCTTTTCCACTTGTTTTTGTCTAATTACCTGAGGTAAGTATATCTAACCAAGTGAAAAAAGAACTTCAGGACTTTTGGATATTGATATTTTTAATTGTAATAATAGCAATAGGAATTATACTACTACTTGGCTTTCGAGATCTGTGAGTTTTTAGAGGAGCTAACTAGTGGAAAAAATACATTTTTGAATCACTGCAATATATAAATTATTATATAAAAATTGAATGTAACTATGTGTGCCTGATCATCACGGTCAAATTTCAAAGTCAAATGAAATTACTTTTGGTATATAGTTAGGCCTTAATCCAAACTGGGATGTTATATTGCTTTTATTATAATGCATAATATCCTAAGGAGATAGAGAGGATCCGAATTTTTGCGGGAAAAAAATGAGTATCTCGCAAACCCTTAAACTTACGGAGCTGGAATTCAGTGTATTAACTCTTTATTGAAAATAAACAGAATGTGTCCTAGCATTTTTTAAAATTCTCCTTTATGGGGGGGGGCACTTTCTATATATGGAAAATTGGTAGTGAGTTGGTTTGTAAAAATGATCGAAAACGATCGATGATATTTAAGAAAAAAAATCAGAAACAAAAAAACACAGTGCTTGGCTTCATATATCCATTGCTTTTTACTATAGTAATTGCTGAAGCTTACGTGTATTATATGGAGCGCTTACAGCACAGGGAAATCAACCCAAAAACGTGTGACTAAAATAGGCATAAATTTTGTACTGTAAGCTTAATTACACGGAAATTTTAAGTTTGGATTGTACGCATAATTATATGGAAAATTTTACACTTTTTTCCCTTTACGTTGGTCTACTTACCTTGATTTGGAACTCTCAAATTTCATCCTTTTTTGCAATGAAAAGTATTAATAATTCAACAAGGAAATAATTATACTATGATAATTTAATTTAAATTCATCGTAATTTGGCCATGGCAAACAACAGTGTGGTAATTGAAGGGGAAGGGAAATTCCCATTCACCTCTGAACACTTTGCAGGAACCTCGTTCCCTTTCGCTTTCTAGACGGGGAGGGAATTTGGTAATGGCATCAAACCTTCATGTGTAATTACAAAAATTAAATTTATAAACAAATAAGAAATTATCAGTTTATCAGGCTTTAATTGATAATTTATTCACAAGATTCCCTATCGAAGGCGTGGTAGATGAAATTTCTGTTCTCCATGAGTCGACATTGCCAACTGACATGGTCGATATGGAAAAGATGTTGTATGGTGATAGAGAGATTATACTTCTTGCTGAGTATTTCAAAACTGACTAAGAAAAATCGTTATCATACTTAAGTCTAACAAGCAGATTATCGATGAGGAGTTGCAGAAATCGGGTAGAAATATTATCAATTTCCGCGACAGAGTGCGAAGGGGATTTCCCCCTTATGAATTTACAGATGACTGATATTAGAGATAGAGTAAGTGCTCAAACATTGTCTAAATTGTTGTTCATCAATGTTAATGGCCCACCGCTAGACAAGCTCAAAGTACACGAGCTAGTTATTTCTTGGCTGAAGGATGGACATCATTCCGCTGCGGATGATTTACCACGAAAAAGTTACCAACAGGAAATAAACCCGATTTCAGATTTGTTTTAAGGTGGAAAATTAGGAGTTATAGAAAATGTATACTTGTATTACTAATGGCTCATTTGTGTTATTCAACTTTGTACCTATTTTTTAGTAAGTCTCTCCTATGCTTTAAGTAAACTACTTTGAATAAATATTCATAATAATTGCAATTATGCATATTTGTAACTTAAATTTAACGTGTGGTTTAGTGATTACACAAATTACAATTATGAGCATACTTTATGGAGATGCTCTCACATAGGGTACCCGAGTACCTTTATAAACTATGAAAAACTGATTTTTCAAGTTTTTTGTGAGAAAAGTACTGTGAACTGAGAAATCATAACCTTTTCCATATTGTACAGGGGTATTTTCCTGCGAATAGAAGTTCCTTTTGGAATGCGTTCAGTGATAACACTTGCAAGAATACTCTCTTAGTACAAGTATATTTTAAGCGCACACTAATTTTCCCCCACCTCGAACTGTTTCAATTTTCGCCTGTGTGAAGTTGGCCCCCAAAAGTTTGGGCTACATGAGATATTTATTGGGCCAGAAAGTACTTCATTTGGCTGTTTGGGCTAGCAACTTTTAGCGTTTGGGCTACTCTGGAAACAAAGTTACAGCCTCACAAAGTTTGAGGGGCCAACTTCACGTTAGCCCCCCAAGTGTTTGGGCCAGACGAGATTTTTATTGGGCTGGGTAGTACTTCGTTTGGGCTGATTGGGTCAGCAACTTTTAGCGTTTGGGCTATTATAGTTTCCGAAATATGGGCTATTAAACTTTTTGAAAAGTGATTTGCCTGCTTCTTTTGTCGGGGCCAACTTCACTAATATGATATTTCTGACAAACATGTTTATTAGAATTTACAGTACTTTGTGTCCACTAGCAGTTTAGGAAGTTTCAAGATTTGGGCTGTATTTGAAACAGAATTAGAGCTTCACAAAGTTTGGGGGGCCAACTTCACATTAGCCCCCAAGTGATTGGGCCAGACGAGCTTTTATTGGGCTGGATGGTACTTCGTTTGGGCTGATTGGTTCACCAACTTTTAGCGTTTGGGCTATGATAGTTTCCGAAATATGGGCTATTAAACTCTTTGAAAAGTGATTTTTCTGCTTTTTTTTGTCGGGGCCAAGTTCACTAATATGACATTTCTGACAAATACATTTACTAGAATTGGCAATACTTTGTGTAGTAAAGTTCAAGATTTGGGCTGTAGTTGAAATAGTTGCACCTTCACGAATTTTTTTTTTGGGGGGGGGGCTACGTTGAAGCCCTTCCAAGTGACTGGAAATGACGAAAATTTTATTGGGCTTGATAGTATTTCGTTTGGGGTTATTGGGTCATCAAGTTTTAGTGTTTTGGGCTATTAATATTTGGTCTGTATTTCAAAGAGGTTAGGCCTTTAGATATTTTGCTGAAGGAAATTATAGGTTTCAATGTAATAGGTAGGGATTTTTCTTATCTTATAAACTGTTTGGACTATATCGGTGGAACACCAAATCAAGATGCAATGTTCCACACATTATGCAAGAGGTTTTGACACAGAATTTCGTCATTATTAATATCTACGATAGTACTAAATTTACGCTTGGCAGAGGTTGGAAGTGGTCACCCAAAACCATTAAAATGATTCCGTGCGATTTCGCACTGTACAGTTTCACACAGTGCTCATTATCGAGCAATTTCGCACCGTCTTCTTTATCGGATTAATCATTCTGCAGGTGTGGTGCATTCTCACACGGTCCACCTGTCAATCATGTGATTCATCCTGAAACCGCTTTCACTATAGGGGCAGGGAGGATAGAAAAATGTCAACTAAATAAGAACAGAAACTGAGCAAACACAATCTAAAATAAATACGAACAATTGAATTAATACTACCTCAATTGAGCCGATGGCTTGAGCAGGCTGGGTTGAAATGAGTCCATTGGCTCGGTTTGACTAGGCTCAACTGGGCCCATGGCTTGAGCCGGCTCAGTTGGATGAGTTGTATGCTCGGCCAACTTCTCGGTTCAACTTGATAGTGAATGATCTGTGATCTGAGCAGCTCGAGCCGTTGACAGCCCTAAATCCGGGCCGAGCATTTTTGAACATGTTTGCCCGATGCCCTATAACTTTTAATGATTTTTGGCTCGAGCTCGAATACTTGCTTCTCCGGAACTCAAACCGAAAAGCTCGTAAACGGTGTCATTGCCTCCTAGACTCGCCTTGGATTTTGGTATTCAGATATAAACCGCCTGTCTTTCCTCTTTATATGCTGTGTTGTTGTTGTTAATAATAATAATAATAATAATAATAATAATAATAATAATAATAATAATAATAATAATAATAATAATAATAATAATAATAATAATAATAATAATAATAAGTTTTAGCAGTAGTAATATCATTGATAATAATTATATTGTCTATGTAGGATACTTGAAGAAAGTACTTGAAATTACACACAGGATTTGGCTCGATTTAGCTCAACTCGACTCGAAACTTAACCTCAATTTGTTGGAGGAAATTGTTCGAGCCGAGTTCTCGACTCAAGCTTAAAGATGTCTGTTTCGAGTCGAGTCGAGTTTCAAAAGAACTCGCTCGAACTTGCTCCTATCTATCTTCAAAAGCTGGAATAATGAACTATGATTTGTACAAAATGGATTGACGATATACAGAAGTATGAATGTTCTACCTCAGCAATGTATTGTTCGCTCGGAAAATATCAAGACGACAAGGTTCGTCTTCGAACTGCCATGGAGTATACAGTTAATGTTTTGTGTTTTACAAGTAACAACGTTTTTCTATGCTTTGGGACGGGCAAATTTTTTCCGCTTTTTAAACTTCCTGACTGAATTCTCTGATGTGCTGCTTATTTTATTATTTATTTATTTTAATTTGTGATTGTGATTATTTATTTTAATTTGTGATCTCCTATTTCTGATGATTACAATTTTTATGCTCCTTTTCTGTTCTTATTATTTATTTTCATTTGCTATTCTTTTTTGTTTTCATCTATTTCAATTTGCGATAATTTTTGTTATTATTTTTCCTATTTATTTCAATTTCATATTGTTCATGTTATTATTTTCTCTCCTTCCTTACTATAACTTACGTTTGCTTATATTTTCTTCTGTCTTGTTCTTAAGTTATTTTAATTTCCGGTTATTTTGATTATTCTTTTTATGAAAGTGAAACATTTCCTAAGCTCTCCTCCTGTAGTATTAATTGCAATTGTTCATATTTAACTTGTGTTTGCTCTTTTTCTGTTCTTAGTTAGTTGACAGTCGTTCTGTGTCCTCCCTCCTCCTATAGTGAAAGCGTTTTCAAGATGAATCAAATGATTAACAGGTGGACCGTGTGAAAGTGCACGACACCTGCAGAATGATTAATCCGATAAACAGGACCGTGTGAAATTGCACCATGAGAAACTGGACGTCACCATTAAAATGTAGGTCTTGTAATTACGACTGTACCTGCGGGCACCGTGATTGCCTTTGGACGGGGGTTGCCCCAGCCTTCTTACGCTCCTGGACCGAGGATGCATATGTAAGACCAAAACCAAGACTAAATGTGTAAGAATACCAAAGACTGCCTAGACTCCAGCAAAAACTTGACCCACCTGCGTTGATACTTTTATAAATAGGCGAAAAACATAGAAAAGCTTTATACTTCAAATTCATAATTTTGTATTTCGTTTTCAGCAAGGTGGAGCAGAAGGATTCAAGTACTTCCCTAGAAACATGAAGTGCTCATCGTAATCTTTTAAAATAAACGAAGTGAGAAAAAAAGATTGCTTTCTTATTGCTTTCCCTATATACAATATAATGTGGATGAATATTCGGCTTAAAAATTAGAGAGAATTGTTAATAATAATAATAATAATAATAATAATAATAATAATAATAATAATAATAATAATAATAATATAAAGGAGACTAGTTACAATACTGAATGCTCCTTGAGACTCCATTGGGAATCAAACCTGGAGCTTTTGCATCAAACCCAGGTATATATTATTCACGTATTCACGAAAGGCTTACGTAAAAAGGAAAGAATGAATGGATATACAAATTATTTGGACATAATTCTTCAAGATTTGACGCAATTCAATTATGTATGTAGTATATATAATTTTCACCGGTGTCTTATTCATAGGTCAGATTACCGTATATAACCAAACAATTGTAAAGTTATTGCTTTTACAGTTTATTAAGACAGTAATTGTTTTCCAGTAAAATAAATTTAGGAGATTAAAGCCGATAACTACTTACACAAAATTAGCGCTATCAAAAATTCAGATCACAAAATCCGGATTTAGAATCTCAACTGAAACCGAAAGTCCGATAATAAAATGTCAGAAACTGAAATTAGAATTTCGAATAATGAAATGTCAAGAACCGAAAACGGACTTCGGATAATGAAATGAAGAAAGCCGAAATCCGGATTTCGTATAATGAAATACTAAAATTTGGAAATATGCATGTTGGGCAGCATTAGACAAAATCTTATGAAAAAGAATTCCAAATTGTATTGCATAAAGACGAAGAAAACATCGTATAGCTCTATTTGAGTATATAACTGGTATCTTAACCTATCTCAAATTAGTTGACACAAGTATAATCTACATTATAAATAACATTTAAAGAACTAAAAAAAAAAAAAAAAAAAAGAGAGAGAGAGAAATTGAACTAATTTGTAAAAGTATTTGTCACAAATATCATATTAGTGAAGTTGGAAATCGACAAAAGAAGCAGGAAAATCACTTTTCAAAAAGTTTAATAGCCCATATTTCGGAAACTATATTAGCCCAAACGCTAAAAGTTGCTGACCCAATCAGCCTAAACGAAGTACTATCCAGCCCAATAAAAATCTCGTCTGGCCCAATCACTTGGGGGCTAATGTGAAGTTGGCCCCCCAAACTTTGTGAAGCTCTAATTCTGTTTCGAAAACAGCCCAAATCTTGAAACTTCCTAAATTGCTAGTCTACACAAAGTACTGTAAATTCCAATAAACATGTTTGTCAGAAATATCATATTAGTGAAGTTGGCCTCGACAAAAGAAGCAGGAAAATCACTTTTCAAAAAGTTTAATAGCCCATATTTCGGAAACTATCATAGCCCAAACGCTAAAAGTTGCTGACCCAATCAGCCCAAACGAAGTAGTATACAGCCCAGTAAAAATGTCGTCTGGCCCAAACACTTGGGGGGCTAACGTGAAGTTGGCCCCCCAAACTTTGTGAAGCTCTAATTCTGTTTCGAAAACAGCCCAAATCTTGAAACTTCCTAAATTGCTAGTCTACACAAAGTACTGTAAATTCCAATAAACATGTTTGTCAGAAATATCATATTAGTGAAGTTGGCCTCGACAAAAGAAGCAGGAAAATCACTTTTCAAAAAGTTTAATAGCCCATATTTCGGAAACTATAATAGCCCAAACGCTAAAAGTTGCTGACCCAATCAGCCCAAACGAAGTACTACCCAGCCCAATAAAAATCTCGTCTGGCCCAAACACTTGGGGGGCTAACGTGAAGTTGGCCCCTCAAACTTTGTGAGGCTGTATCTTTGTTTCCAGAGTAGCCCAAACGCTAAAAGTTGCTAGCCCAAACAGCCCAAATGAAGTACTTTCTGGCCCAATAAATATCTCGTGTAGCCCAAACTTTTGGGGGGCCAACTTCACTCAAGCTCAATTTTCTCATTGACAAATACTTTACCATTTTATATCATAAAGCTCAGATCCACTGTTATTCTAACAGAGTGGTGCTTGAGCGATTGACTAGAAATTCAAACTTCGATTAGTGACAATTTCACAGTCTTGTTTTATTTCAAGTGTAAACTCTTTAGTTAGTACAGAAGAGTCCGTGGATAGTGTTCAGAGTTAATGACGATTAATTCTCGTTAGTCAGAATAGGTCATAATGGATGAGAGTGATTCATGGTGGGTGGTGAGTCACGGTGGGTGGTGGGTCACGGTGGGTGGTGGGTCAAGTTTTCATTTACCCACGCCAACTCTGGTATAGTACTGCTCGAAATTAATTTGTATAATTTGGCATGTTTTCTTTGGTTTTAAAATAATTCTAAGCATTACAGAAATTTTGGAAGTAAGTGTCAGAAATCACGGCTAATGCCTAGTACAAGGGTACATGAATTTTGCGTACCGGTAACAGGAAACTATCGCTAATAGGTCAAATATCCGTTGTTACTCTGATACCCATCGAGAAAGTTTAAAAAAAAAATACAGTCTTAAGGAATACTAGTAGAAATGTTTCAGTATCTATTTAGTAGTGGCTTTTTCTTTAAAAAAAAAAAAAAAATAGAATTTCAGAGCGACACTTTAAGAAATAGCCACTACGTCTTCTGTCGTAATGTGGTAGCTAAAGTCAACATAAATTTTATGAATGAAAAGGGTACTTCATGTATATGTGTATGGCTTTTTTTCTTAGGTTAAGTTAGTATAGTATAGCTAGGTTAGGATAGGGATTTTAGGTTTAAGTTGTGCAATATTTTTTCTGAATGTTTACCTGTGCTAGGTTGTCCAGTGGGTCCGAGCTTCAAGAGAGGTAGCGAAAAGCGTAAATCCTCTATGCCGGTCGCAATATTGATGCACAGAAGGTTTTGAGCACCAAAATGATAGAGAAAAGAAAAAATTAGCTAACCACAACAATATGTAGTGAAGATTTAAAAGTGTGATGTATTTGTTTTGTTGAATTTTCATCTGTTTTGTGTCGGTCTGATGTGAATGTTTATAAGAGAATATTCATGAATATGAATATTTGAGGAATATCTGTGGAAAATTAAATAATGTTTAGGCTCTGAAAGTTAGAAAATCTTTAATGTTAGTTTCTTTGTTTTAATTCAGATGGGTATGTCAGTATGAGCAAGTGTAAAGGTTTCTTTTTATCAAATTTCTTGTCAAATCCACTTTCCATGAATAGTGTCAAATAAAATTTACTAGCCGTGAAGACATCTTTCTTTTCAAGTACAGAATATAATTTTTTTTGTAGTTTTAAGAAGTAAAATTTGAGTTACAGTTATATTTGATATGTATGTGAAGCATGATCAAGGCAAAGAGCAGTACACACACAATCATTTTACTGGTGAAATGAAATAGCTGTGAATCAAAGGGAAGAGATCTTTCCTTAGTGTGACCGGGTTTGGAAACAACCGAGTCTGCAGAAATTTTCTTATTTTTATCAGTTTTAAATCAAAATCTCAGTTTGGATTTTTTTTATTCCGTTGCGCGACAAAATTCTGTTTTGGAATTTGTAAGATTTTTTTTTTTTAATTTAGAGAGGGCTTTTACAGACAACATTAAGATCTCCATTGTGCTCATTGCCAGCTCCAATCGTAGGTCGATGTCCTGTGTCTGTAGTTGTGGTTCACAACCTATTTCCTGATGGGATGTGGATAATGAACTGCAGGCCTGCATACCGGACTGTGAGTTGAGATGGATGAAACTCTGGAATCTTTACATTTTCGGGCAAGATTTGAGTTCTATTTTCCGTAGATGATTGGCTTGGTGAGTGTGTCAGTGACTGTTGATGGCGAGCCCATACGGGCCCAGTAGGTTCGTTGTCACTAGTCAGTGATACACTCAGCATAGCCTGTAGTCTCAAGGAAAGGGAACGTCATACAAGAAACACAACAACATCAGTATCATCATCATTTTATCTTCATATTTTTTTTGAAGTATAAATAATAAGTGAATGCACATGAAAAATAGTTCCATTAGATGCTCCACCGAAGGAATATTTCTGCATAGTGTACAGAACCTGTAATTTTTACTTACAAGTGGATCGTTACTAGTATGAAACCACGACAAGTGTTATTGAAACTTGTACCACTACCAAACCCACCATTTTCCCACCACCCTCGTTGCTCACATACCCACAATCGCTGACGCGCCTGGTCTTTTGAACGTAGCTCTGCGCTACCGCACGTTAGATAGCATTTGTGCTTTTTAGTGCACATGTAGCACAGGATGGTTGGTGTCTTTTGCACTATAGTGTTTATGGTACACATCTGAAAGCCGTATTTATACACAAACCATGAAGAAATCGTATTTTTACAACAACTACTTCTGGTTTTCCTTTAATTTTATCTATGCCAAATGAGATATCTTCATGTCGCCCAGTGTAAACCTTTTAGCGGACAATAAGAAGTAAATTAGTGAAAGAATTATAATTTTCATCAATTCTTTCTAGTGGTGGGCCAAAAGTAAATATGTAAGTCCCGATAAATGGACGGGAAGATTTCAGTCACTTCCTGGAACTGTTTGTGCTTTAGTGACTTGTAACATTTTGTGCCTTTCGTGGACTATGTCAACTTTTCACAATTTATTGTTAAGAAAAAGGTGTTTAACTTACGTTAATTAATATAGCTGAGATAGAGAAGGTGCGTGAGATATTCCCATGATAATACCAGATGACATTATGTCACGATCGGGTGTAGCAACTTCAATGTATCCTAAACTGCTCCAGAAACCGGGTCAGATGAATCGGAGTAGAAACTTCAAAATTTTTGGCTAGAATACATGAGACGTCCTCGGCTTTTTCTTTACTCGAAAACACAAAACTTCATTAATTTTAAGGTTTCTCTCTTTATGCTACTTTTCTGTTCTTGGTTACTCTAGGTATTTCCAGGCTGGGGCCATTACTTTGACTTTAGGCCGGGCACTAGTTTAGTTTATTGGATACCTTAAAAATGCTTTAATAAAATACGTTAAATCAATTGACTTGGCCAAATATGTAAATGATTCCAGGGGTTCACTCGAGCAGACGGTTCTACCAAATAGAAAAGATTTAGATAAAAAAAACGGCGGTAAAAATTTTTCGTGAAGGGATGAGAGTGTGAATATCAGTAATTACTATCAGTGCACAGCATATTGACATGAATTTTGAGTGCTAGTGAAAGTACTGTATGTGTATGTGTGTCATTCCATCAACCTCGTTTACGTGTATGTTCCCATCGCTGACGCGCCTGCTCCTTTCGGACGCAGCCCCTCGGCTCCTTCTCTGACCTAGCAAAAGTTTGTTCGTTTTTTATACACTGCAATTTTTGTGCTATACGACTACTTTGTATTTATACTGAGCCCTCCTGATTTAGCACATGCTCTGCTAAAAGAAATACAAACTACTAACCTAACCTGAAAATGTAACAAATGTCAAGGTGGTAATAGTATACATGAGAACCCCCAGATATGCGTTTCTTCTGTGTTCTATTACCACTTCTACATGAAATACCATAAATTTTCTACGTAGTGCTATAGTAAGAAGTACCCATGTGCACAAGACATGCGATATGCATTAAATCCCCCCCCCACACACAGTCATAGACAAAGTACAAGGGTAGTACACATGCAGATATAAAGTACAGGTACGATCTTTTTTATTTTCGTGTCAGTCGATAAGTAAATAAAAGTCGCTTTGTAAGCTCGTACACACTCAATGAATAATCCCTAAAAGTATGAGCGTCCTGCTCCTTCGGAAACTGATGCAGCTTCATGTATACTATATCCGAGCAATTTTCTAGGTTAGGTACTGAGGGTATCCGCTCACGTCTTTACCCACATACCCCATAAAGTAAACTTGTACCGCACCTGAGGCCCCTCTCGTGTACTACACTCGATTCTAAAACCGTTTCCTAAAATTGCACGAAGGCCACACAACACTGATGCAATTAACTTTGTTTCTTTTTTTAAACATATTACATTATAGTTTGGTATACAAATTCTACAATATACTTTATTGTCGATTATTTTTCATCTTTTAAAAGATGTAATTAATTTGTTCATACCTGTAGTGTTCGGACGGACACTCCTTACTTCACTGCACACCTTCTGTAAAGCTTCAATTCTTGCAGTTTTTTAATAATACAAATCATGCTTTGTATTGTACAATAAATCATATTTTTCATATGATTCGATTAATACGATAGAAGCTTCCCTTGTCCATGTAGCCATGTTTTTTTAAATGAGAGCAAGAAATGAAGTTGAATGTCGTCAGGCGCTACTCTTTTCTGATTAGTAGTTGTATGGAAGTCCAGAAGCAAATAGAAACTGCTTCTATTTCTTCCAAGTCAGGATCCAAATAGAGACAGCAGAAAATTTCAACCTGAACTAAGGGCAAGTTACCTCTCACACGATCGTTAAGTAAGGTCGTGCGTGAATCGCAGCCTTACTTCAGTCCCGTCTGAGACAGGCTTATCGCTTGGATTCTTTGTTCTTTCTACATGAAGTGGAATATAATTAGTGATCTATTAACGGGCGTAAAGGTTCTGTGACAGTTTCGAACATGTCTTTAGAAAAGTGAGGCATTTGGAATCGGTGTAAAGCTCAAATTCGTTTCTATACAAGTCAAAATTAAATGCCTTACATTCTGGCAAAATTCCTAACAGTTCTATTTCAACAATGAACCTCGAACTTCATTCGATCTTAGTATTCGGGTGCATTATCCAAATGGTGAACATTCTCCATCATCCTGTTTTCGTAACAAAATAGAACTAATCGGTATTGTGCTTCCATCGGTACACAATCTTAAAGCTTTTCTCTGAACGTACGGGGCTAAAATTGGAGCTGACATGAGAACTTCGTTTAGCTTTTCAAAAACGTTTTGATGGTTTTCCTTCCGAACATATTTCTTACGTTTTTAAACAGACTCGTAAATCTACCAGAAGTTCCTCTTAGTTCCTACAATAGCGACGCACATTATGTGTTGGTCATAATAATAATTTTAGCCCTTACGTGACATCGGATATTATAACCCTTAATAGCGTTAATCATTTTATGGCTAATTTGATAGTCATTATTTTAAACAATGTGTCCGAGAGCTAACACCTTCTGTTTTACAAATTTACACCTCTCCACTGATAACTACATCCCTGCTTTTCTTAATCTCTGAAAGTTACTGTCTAATACCTTTAATATTTGATCCTGTTCTTTAATATAAATATATCATCCATATCGGAAGTCACATTAACATGAAACACATTTGCGAATGTTTTTGAAATTATTCTCGAATATACGGATGGCGTACTTAGGAAGTCATGCAAATCTATAGCTACCGATTTGTGGAATATTAAACTATGTACAATCTTTTCATTCTTCCATTCTTGTAACTTGAAATTATGCTGACATTATGTCTATTAGAGTATACCGTTTGTGTCCACCCATACATGATAATATGGAGTGCAAGGGTGGTATAAACACTCAGAAAAACAGCATTACGATTCAGTTGACGTGCATCGGAACAACGACTGAGGGATCCATCTGCTTTCTTTATAAATAATATTGGACTATTATAAAAACAATTGACACTTTCAAATATATGTTGTTCTAATAAAATGTTAATCTGCTGTCTTGCTAATCGTTGTAGAGCCGTTGGAACCGAATGTTGTGGTTGATAAAACGGAGTCTTAGTTTTCAATTCAATGTGATGGCTGTAATACCTAATATGTCCTAGACTTCCTATTTCCAGGCAAAGCCATTCGAAAATTCATAACACAGTTCCTTGTGCCTTTGTCTAATATCAGCTTTTTTCTTTTCCCTTATGCCTAGACTTTTCTTCTGAAATTCTTTCTTAAAATAGAAAATTTCCGCTATGTTTTCTAGATTAAATCCGTGTTCTTGTTACTCGTGTTCTTTAACACAATTTTCAGAAAAAAAAAACGATCGCTGTATTTGCTTTTAAAAGTATTTTCTGTTGACCAGGATTTATTATTTCTAACAAATTCTGTTCTTGTGAAAACAATGCCTTAGGAATCATTTTTTTTCTAACATTCTACTCGGTTCAAGTAGAAATTCCTTATACGTCAAAGAGTTCACTAACTTTACTGGTACTAATACTTTACTCCTAGGCGGTAAGTATGTCCTCCTTGAACTACAAATTTCGGTACCAATCAACCACTTGAAGTCCTGCATGCTTTCTCCGAGGCTGAAGCGGGTTTCTCTCTCTTCCTGATTTCTTAGGTGGTCTGCCAAATCTGTGAATAACAACTATTTCTTTCCGTAATCTAACGTTGTACCTTGTTGCTGAAGGAAATCATTCCCAATTATAACTTGACTTGGGAAGTTATCTATTACTGTAAACACTGGATGAAAATTCCTTCCGCCGATAGAAAACTTAATTATCGTTTTCTTTCGATGGTAAGTTCATCCTGTGTTACTCCGCTAATCCTAGTTTACTTTTTTATTACTGATTCTTGTACAGGTACCAATTTATCACTAATAATATAAAGTTGTGATTCAGAATCAATCACATAGGTGGCGCGGTGGCTTAGTGATAGAGCTTTCAACTCCGGTGCTTCGGGTCCCTGGTTCGATCCCAGATCCCAGCTTGTTTAGTTTGTTTTGTCTGCCAGCTTATTATTCCCCTTAGAAAAATCTACAATTACTAGTGGAATGGATTTAGAACTACCTAATTTAATCTGTGGCTTTCCTAAGCCCTCTAAATGTTCCTAGTTTATTATGTTTTCCACTCTAGGAAGTGTAACAATTTTAAATAGATTATCTATTCCTATATCTATGCGCTCTAACGCTTTCTGTGCACGAGTTAATATAACCTTCTCTGTCATATCATTTAATACAATAAAATCCATAGCACTAATTCAACTTTAATATCTTAATTGTACAAAATCTTAGTACTCAATCAGCGCGGAAGTGTGGGTGGGAATTACTTGAAAATTGAAATATCATAAATCTTACCAAATTTGGAAATTTTGACAATTATTTCTAACTTGAGCCCTATTTATCAATTCGGGTCTAGGTCAAAACTCTCACAGCCAAAACTACCACATTCAAGAAATGTCAAAATACCCACATAATCCTTCATAACTCCCACAAAATGGGTCACAACCGCCACACAATATCCAAAAATTCCAACACAATCGGATAAATCTCACACTCTTTGGAATGATCCTAGATGACGTCTTATAGCTTTCACGCGCTGAAAATAATAAAAATAAGTCCACAAATTGCTTATGATCAAAAGTGGACAAGGTGATAAGTGACAAATCCCCCACACGTCGAAATGGTCGTAATTCACACACAAATGGACAAAACTCCACACCTCTAAACGGCGATAATTCCCATACAAATGGAAAAATCCTCCACGCGTCGAAACCGTCATAACTCTCACACAATTGGACAAATCCCCCACAATTGGAAATTGTCATAACTCCAAAAATAAAAAATCAGAAAACCCCCACACGATCTAACGGTCACAACTCCCTTACAAATTGTCAAAACCGCCACTAGTCGAAAGATCATAACTCCTACACAAATTGTCAAAACCCACACTCGTGGAAAGTTTCATAATTCCCACACAAGTGGACAAAACATCCAATCGTTGAAACAGCCATAACTCCTTCCCAATTACAGTTATATAAATGTAAACATCATACATTATAATTTTTGCAAATCATTTTCATCTTCTGCCATCAGGGAAAATACGCTGCAATTTGTGTAAACTGCATTTTTATCCATTGTATACTCAGGCAGCACTCATAATATTGATATAAACTGCCTTTCTACGTAAGCAAGAGGTTATTTTAATTTGGAGGAAAACAGAGGACGGAGGGACTAATTATGTCTATCTCTATTTAGATGCACACTATGCTGAAATTATTTCACACAACTTCCACACAATTGTTTTAAAACTGTCCTCAAGGATATTCAAAATCTTCGAAGGACTCTTCCGTGTTTTGAAAAAAAAACGAAGTTACTTACAATTCCTTTCTAGCAATCTGAACTTAACTAAAAATCAAGTTAATTGAAGAGTATATTAAAGTGGAACTTGAAAAGGTAAATATTAATTCCTCGTTCACGCTGAAATAAATAGTAGAAAAAAACGAAATATAATACATATAAAAGTGACTTAATGACTCTTGAACCAACCGACCGATGTTGATCAAATAGCCAACATAGATGAGGCTCTGGCCTGAAATGGCTTTTATCATTTCATTCTGAAGACGCAACTTAGAAGTGGGGGAGGGAAAATATATATAATAATGATCGAAAATGACAGCTATTAGCGTGGAACACAAAGTTTTTGAGGTCACTGAGACGAACAGTGACAAGTCTGATGCCGTTTAAACTTAAATTCAGACTTCAGTAGTACTCGCAGAGGAGGGATGACGACATGTAAAAATAAATGTAAATGACCGATATTAGTGTAGAATTCATGGTCTTTGGGGTCCTAGTTCTGGTGCCCTTCATCTCTAAAATGAAATGTGTTCTCCTCCCTTGAAGATCTAGCATTCTGCTAGTTGCAAAGCGTAAGTAGGAGCAAAAAACATTAAAAGTTTTCCAAACTGTACTGTGGAGTGTTCGTTTTAAATTACATAGAGTATGTTCTCGCAACCTCTGCGAGTAAGCATTTTCAGTTATGAAATACTTGAAGAACAAAGCACGATCACGATTAACTAATTCACATCAATAATCCAGTAAAGGTTGTTTGAACATAGGTACAAGTTGTTTCCATTTCTATGATATTATTGAAATTCTAAGCAATATTCAAGCTCAAAAATCTAATAATTTTTGTAGGTATTTTGAATGTATATGTCTATTAATTAATGTTGTTCGATTTCATTGTGATAGCGTAATTGTTATTACCTGTGGGTGGTATTCCCAATCTTGAAAGGTTTGAGAATACCAGTTTTAAACTATTGTTCAAGAAAGAGGCCCTTAAATAGAGGGGAATTGAATTGGGCTCAGTCTTAGCAAGCCTGCAAGCAACCTTCCTGCTACTTTCAATTTTGCGTTCTACAGCGTAAATTAAATACAATGAAAGAACATATTAAGGTGTCCTAATTCAAGGAACCATACAAACGTTCCAGTGGGAAATCGGACAACAATAAGAAAAGTTCAATACTGAAAATGTTGTTGTTAATTTCTGAGGATCCATTCATTTTAGCTGTTCCTTTTTACGTTAATTTTCTTTTTTCTTTTTGCTCTTTTTTAGACCTCTAGCTGTCTACGGATTAGGTCCGGATAGTAAATGTGGTAACCAGGACATAAATATTAATGACATTCTCCGATTCTCTAGTCAGGGTAGTTGGCCACCTTTTGAATATCAAGCAATTGACGACGAATTTGAGATTTAGTCATCCAGTTATTATTAATGTATATATTTTTATGAATGTACTTGTTTATCCAATTTAAGTATATTTATGAAAAGAGTAATTACGTTCATTTTATTTTGTACTATATTGGTTTAAATCAGGTATAACAAATAGTATATAACAACCTATAAAATTACACATTTTACAAGCTTCTAATTTCTTTCTTTCTTTTCTTTCTATAGAAAGTTGTATTATGAAAAGTAATATGTAGTCGAAACTTGAAATTCTGCTCTAAAATTTCAAGTTGTACTTTGTTATAATTACTTATTTATTTATTTATCTGAAATAAGAAAGTTTTTTAAGAGCCCGGACAGCAAGCGAGATAAATTAGAAGGCTTTCTAATAGGGTGGAGTGTTTTGCATTTTTGTTGGAAATTCGATGACGGCTAGTACGAAAAAGGTGCCATTAGTTCACCGATCATAATGATTTTTTCTGGACAACCCCTTATTCTTCCCCAACGGACTTAAAGATGTTTAAGTGTATGGTTAGGCAACACGCACAACACCAATGACAGAAAAGCTACTTGGGGTTGTTTTTAGAGTTACGTGATTGCTATAATACAATTATTTTACTAAAGGAAACTTGTAGCATTGCCAGTAAATAGTTTTAAAATGTTTATTAGTTAAAGTGCAGTCATATTAGCGCAAATGTTCGAATTAATATCCAGATTTTGTTTGGAATGCTATGTTAACGATGATTATAGGCATAGCCTTTTTTATACCACAATTTTCTTTGTACAATTCTTCTCTTATTTTGCTCTTTACGCAAAATCACCCAGAACTCACCACTGGGAGGGGTTGCACACCGAGAACCTCCTACCCACCAACCCATAGGAAATCGTTGACATTTGACTTTAGGTCACGTAGTTCTTCTCTTTCTCGAAGCGGGGCATTCTCGTTCTAGACTTCAGTTTTGCTCTTGCGTTCTGGCAGCACTTTTTCGACGCTGCCTCGGACACCAGCTTCACTGTGGGCTCCACAGCTTACTATGGCAAGGGAATGTTGTTGTTAGAGTAGCTGAAGTTCGGATGTTGCTCTTCAAGCTGCTGATCCGTCATGTTTCGTGTGGTTGGCGGCTCTGCTAGACATTTAGGCCAATTAATCATGTCATAGTAATTTTCATCTGTAAAGTTTAATTTCGGAACAATGAAGTCATATGGGTGGCTTGATCTCGGAGTCTTCTGGCTGCGATACTTTTTTACTCTTCTCCAGTATAACGTTCGAATATGCGGATATTCATCTGCTTTCATCGCTATCAGCAGGTTTTCGTGATGAACATAGTATCCGTTTGTTTGCAGAACTGAATGAATTGTGTGTTGCAGATTTTCTGGCAGAAAACGTTATAGCTTAACTATGCTAAACATATGAATGGCGCCCATTCACTAAGGATTTCGCAGTATTGAAAACCAGACGGAAGCGTATATTTTAACAATACTGGCAAAGTAAACACAAACTTGAACTAGGTTTGTTAGTGCTGATGTAGTGGTGAAGCATCTTACAGGCCGATGTAAGCCATCGTGAATGTGATAATAGTCCTGGCTTTCTGATTGCTAGATCGGTAGTACACACTCCTGTAGCAACAGCCTTACAAATTCCAAAGGGATAATTCCGGTCGCTGCTTCAAACATCTGTTTTTTTATTTCAGGCACCTATTCAACGGGAATGGGTGTAAAGGAGACGATCGGTGAACGTTCACAATCCCTTAATTTCTTTCCGATGGGGTCGGAAAAAGCGTTGGGTCCGGTAGTCCCATCATCCAATTTTTGTAACCAGGGGTATGAAGAAGGCAAATGAGATGCTGCAGTTCCTTTCCTAGGTATCTTTGTATCTAACTTATCACGCCGTTATCTCATCCTGTGTTCCTGGCTTCACCATCGCTGCCGACTGTCTTAAAACTTGGCACGTCATACAAGTTCTTCTCTAAAAGCTCCAATATAGAGTCAGCAACATCCTTGCCAGTGCCTGACTTAGGTGTGGTATGACCCAAGTATTCTGAACCGGACTCCGATAGAACTGTGATATGCTTTTGTGTAACCTCTCGTCTTCGTAGTTTGCCGTTATTTTTTCTTGCACAAGAGTTGCATAATTTTATCCGTCGAAGTAGATACTTGTAATCGCCCTTCCTATGTGAGCATTTTCTTTCTGGATCTTTTTACCCAGTTTATCATTTCCTCTTCGTACCTTAGATCTGTCAGCAACAAGATTTTTGTCCTCTGGTCTTATAAGTGTCGCGTCCTGAAGTACGGCAGACGCGATCAAAACAACCTGTCCGTCTGAAGGCCCAGTTCTATCGCCTCCGCTGTATTTTGAAGACAGATGCGCTTTAGGCTATGTTTCCTTCCTTGTCGCGCCTCGAAGTCAGAAACCGACGTGCTTCCAGATTCAACAGACTCGCTGGATTCCACTGACGATGCCAGTATCTTTGTACTGTGCCTATGCCTAATCCCACTAGTTGATGGACTTGATTCAACACTTTCGGCGTCTGTCTTGGTTGAGTGCTCCTTAAATCTGCTCACTTTACTGGAAAACATCTTTGACAGAGATTTGCTTGTTCGGACGTCGATTTTACCAATGCCCATTTTCCGTGATGTTCTCTGGTCTAAAGAAACTTGAATTCTCGTTTTGGAATCTTGCGTGTTCCCTCATTTTTGCAATCTTCGGCGATTCTACATTTACAAGACGCAACATCAAAAACAGACTTTTCCGCGTGTGTACAACGGAATGTTGTATTCTTTTAACCCTTTTTGGGCAATATATGATATCTCTTTAAATATGCACTAGTCAGCTATTTCTATGGTAAAAGAAGAAGAAAACAAAAATAATTATATTTTAAAAATCAATGTTTTCGTGTACGTATTTCTTTTGTTTTGTTATCCATGAAGATATGTTGAAGGTCGGCATAGATACGAAGTTACTCTTAGCTATAATATAAGTAAAATCATAGAGATCAAGACTAACATAAAAGGTATAATAAACGACATTTTGGTACCATATCAATTTTGTTTATTTGTGTGGCTCAAAATATATCCAAGGATCAGGGCTATAGAACATCAATTAAGAGTAAATTAGATTTCCTAATTCGTTCTATGTGCAAGAAAACCTGCACGAAGTGTTGCTTCTTGTTCTTGTCCACTCAAATGTTTTTCCTTGGAGCGACACTTATTATAAAATGTTTTCAGCATGTCAAAAACTCTCTTTTCTAAAGCGACAGGAGGCGAGCGAACGAGGCGAGCGTGAGGTGCGCGAATCTTCTGGACGGGACAAGACGTTGCAATGACCCTCGAAGAACGTGATCAAAGGATGAAACCAGGAAGTTGCGTAGTCTGAAGATAGATGGCATTTGCTGTCGGTGTACACAACAAGTGAAGAGTTTCCAAAAGCAATTCATGTTATATGTAAAGCTATAACTATAATGATCGTTAACATGGCGTTTCAAACAAAATCTAGACATTAATTCCAACAACTGAGCTAATATGGCTGCTATACTTTGACTGGTAAACATTTTAAAATTATTTACTGGCATTGCTACAAGTTACTGTTAATAAAATATTGTCCTATAGCCATCAGGTAACACTAAAATGACCACAAGTAGCTTTTCTGTCATTGGGGTTGTGCGAGTTGCCTAACCAAACACTTAAAAAATTTTAAGTCCGTTGGGGCAGGGTAAGGGGTTGTTCAAAAAATTGTTTTGAAAATCTTTAAGGTCGCTGCCACTAATAGCACCTTTTCCGGACTAACCGTCATCGAATTACCAACAAAAGTGCCAAACGCTCCACTCTACTGACTAAGGGTCTGTTACGAAGCACTAGAATTCCCCTCGTCATAATGTAATAAATGATACTCGGAATCAATTTTTTTATAAGTCACAAATGTTTTGTTTTCGACTTAAAGATTGCGTCACGTAAAGAAATTATACCATATAATATTACTAATTTGCGAGTAGATGTATTTACATTGTAATTTGTGGTAATAAAGATATTATGATTAGAAAACAACATTGTAAAAAGTAAGTTTAATTTCTTCATCCACCGCAAGTCTTAGGGGTCCCTTATACCTCGCCGCCCCCCGAATATCGATATCGAAAATTTAGAATGATATATTCATGTCCATATATTCGCGATATCGAATGTTGATATATGATAATATTGTTGCATCAACGTACATAGAGTAGGAATGCACTGTAGGCAACCTAATACAGTAAGAAAATTGTTGCCCAACAGATTGGGGATGTTGTCTCCACCACCAGCTTTTATGAAAAGCTGGAAACATGAATAATTAAATTGTATAATTCTTTTACGTAATGCAAAACATACTAAATTTTGGATGTAGCTTTAACAGGGTTAATGTTGTAATAATAAATGAAATACACAAAATACATATTTCAAAAGATGCAGCAGAATTTTGGTAGGTAGACTAGAAAGTTAGGTCTTGAAGAATTGCAGTGGTTTTAAATGTAAAGTTCCTTCAATATGTCAGCTAATTACAATACCTTCAAGTATCGAAGTGTCTCCATGACGTGTCGTTTAACAATGTTTTCTCCGTCAAAATCTTACTCCCACTTCCTCGACAAACTCGGTGTTCGTGGTTTTATTCAAAGGCTGGTTTTACAAAACCCAACCCCTTTTCTTCTTCTGTCCATAAAAGGCAACAAAATTAAATGTTCGAGAACACCCACAATCACGTTGTCCTGAGGTAAAATAGAAAGTTCTAGAAGGTTTAGGACAAAAACCTCCAAAGTTCAGTACCACAAACATTACTCTCAATCAACCTCACAGGAGGTGACATCGTCCAACGTGAACTCACCAATATAGCTGATAACGTAGAAAATAAGTATTTCCACAATAAAATAATGTTTATGTTTGCGGATATAAATCACTTCACTCAGTAAAAAGAGCATTATCTGGCATGTTAGTCAATATCAGAATATTGACTCAACAAAGTGACAAAATAAAATATAGCTGACATATGACTCGAAGTGAAATGTGAAAAGTAGCAAGTAAGGGGAAAAAAGGCAGGACAAGGAATAAGGTGTAGACATGTGCAGGGTAAAGGACTTCTGCCATTGCATCTAGTTTAATGAACCAGAAAAGTATTACAAATTGCTTCAAAGAAGCTTGAGGCTACATTTCAAATATTCTTGAAGAAAGAAAAAAATAAATGTAAGTGACATCCACCAGAATCGAACGACGGACTTCCGGGACCATATCTCTCATCATGTAACATGGCCGCCCCCAAAATAATGTTTCTAGTCCATGAATCGAGAAAATCGCAGAGTCTGGACGAAAAACATGGAATCTGAAAAAACTAAACGAATTTTTAAATAACTAATATCAAAAATAAACGCAAGATGAGGATAGAAAATTAGCGTAATACCAAAAATAACCTGTAAATGGCATTTAAGTACAGGTAATCACGATAAGTGTACAAACCCAGAAATAATGGCGCTGGTATCTTGTAGAAGTAATCGGTCGTTCGATAACGTAATCTTCCGACTCCAAAGGAACTGGTTAGTATGAATCAGTAACGAATCGAAGAATCGCAGAGTCAAGCGTGATGATTCACAACTCCCTGGCAGTAAACTTGGCATCAGCATGGCGGAAGAAAAGAAAGAAATAAAATAATAATAGTGAGTAAAATATTTTGTTAGAAATTTATTATAAATGATTAAGATATGGTAAGTAAAAGAAAACAGTAGTATATGTATATATATTAATTTTTATAGAAATGATATCAAAAACATAAATTTTAAATTAAACCTAGTACATATAAAAAATAGTTTAAGTGCAAGGAGATGAGAAAGCACACTTCGATAAAAGTAAACACGCTATAATATAGGTTGTAATTTAAAATATATTTATATTTAAATGCATTGACAAAAGAATAAAGGGAAATAAAGTGACAATCAGCAAAATAAAACTGAAAACAACAGGGGAAAGGTAAATCTTAAAGTGCAAATGGTCCTAGCACTAAACAGTAGGGAGGGAGGGATGTTATATTATGCAAGGAAGTAAATAGTGCAAAGAGAATGTAAAATATATTAAGCATATTTAAAAAAAACTCTAATTGAAGAAAATCACTCTAATTTGGTGTACGGGCTAATTAGCTAACCAAAGAAAATGGAAGATGGGGGAGGGGAATAAAAAAAACTGTGAAAGGGTTTCAACTCTCAATCCTCGAAAAAGAAAAACTTGAGGTGTTTTAAGTCTCAAGTGACCGAAGAATACAGGTTTATAGCGACCTGGGGTCGCTTGTGAGGGTGGAGAGAGTAGAACGAAAGACCATCACCACTGCTATATCTAACTAAACACGGACTAATTCGAAGAACTGTAGCAATATGAGATAATAACTGTAGTTTATAAGCTTGTAGTCCAGGAACTACCAGCGTAAAATAATCAGCAAAATGTCCGTAAAAATAAAAAAAGAATACATCCATTTTTCTGCAATATGCTGGCAACAAATTCAAATTCTGCATCCATAATATAACTGTTAACAGAAGGTAGCGTAATGTTCATCAAATTCCACAAAATCGAAGAAAACATATCGTAGTAGTCCAAACACAATGTCCAGTATATCATTATCCAAGTAGTAGATTTTATCTCGAGGATGGCGAAATCCAAATAGAAAGGTGATGTTGTATAACACAAATTTTATATTCACATATAAACAGTGCGTAAATAAATTAGTTATTTTGTTCCCCAAAAAGTATACACCAAAACCACCAAAAACATAAATATTTGTATATTTCCGTAGATGCACTCAATTTGTAATCGTCCTGTAGAATCATTAATCGTTCACTTACTGTCTGTAGCAAACATCAGTCTTAACACAGTTGTAAGTATTGTCCATGTAAATAACACAGCTAACTAACTTCTTCGTCGCAAAATAATATATTCACCATAATAAGTTTCACATTAACTATAATAAAAGTTATTAGTTCCGTAGAATTATTCTTAAGGTATTTCTTCACTTTTCTGGTAGCAAACTAGTATACGTGGAACAAAATCCAAAATTGTCCATCAACGAAACAATACAATGTCGTCATAGGCCATAAAAATAATTAAATCCAATACTTCATTATAATTTTCACTAACTTTTGTTATTCTTTCCTCCTTTTTCTTTTAAACGCAAAATATAGTGCAAAAAAATATATGCATATATGTACATTTATATATATAATTCCTTAAAATCCACCACAAAATATAAAATATACATAGTAAAATCCACATATGCATAAGAGTGAATTAAATAATCAACAAAAAACAATAAAATAGATTGAACTATTATAAATAAAAGCAAAATGTTAAAACCGGTTAATAATACGTAGTATAATCATTCAAATACGACACAGACATAGGAATATTGGAAAATGATCGTGCATTTTCAGTGTTAGAAGTAGCAGGGGGTAGAGGGGGTGGCAAGCTTGAAGCACGAACAAGGTGAGGGTTTCTTCGAACAACAACACGTCGTTTGTACAGCTTAAACAGTAAGAAAAGGGCCAATAAAAGTAAAGTAATCTCAATAATGTGGACTACAATCCATAAAACGTCTTGATCCAATGAAATATTTTCAGCTCTTGCACTACGAAAGCACAATGCACATATGAAAAATCCTTGACAATTTAATAGATAAGCTACCGCGATAGACAAAATAACATTCCATATCATAAGGAAAATTGGAATAAAATTTTCTCTATAATATATAGGCTTATAAGGTACAATAGGAGCCACAGAATAACTTGAAATGTTTAAATGGGGCACAGAAAATCTCCAATTAAGGTTCAATAAATTTGAGGAGTTAAAAACTTCATGAGACTTAAATCGTTGATTTAAATGAATAAAATTATTAGAAGCGAGAAATGCAGGGAACAAATGGAGAACTGTTGAGGAAACAGCATTAGGTTGAAAACATGGGAATACAGCTTTAGCAAACAGGTGGGCGTTTACTTTTAAAAGCATGTTGCAAGGTAGCGAAATCAAAAAAGAACCAAATCTTGCTTTTTCTGAAATGTCCATTAAAGTTGTATTATGACCAGTAATCAATTGCACAGTAGAAGGTGGGTGAGTAAGAACATACGTGTTTGGTTTCAATTCCAAAAGTTGAGACTGCGTATTATCTCGGCATACATATGAACATGTAGAAATAATGTCATGAACTGTAGTTCCGAAAAACCCATTAAATATGCAACGCGCTAACTGTGAGAATACAGCTATATGAGAAGGAATTTTACATAAGTTAGAAACTTGAAGGTTACAAGAAAGTAAATCTGAACCAACTAAAGGTAGGGCCAAAACTTGTGATTGAAACACAACATAACTTGGTTCCAAGTTAATAGAACAAGTCTGATTGTGGTAGCCGAAAGGTATCGCTTTAACAGAATACAATTTAAACAAAATGTCACGGTCTCTAAGAGGTACTTTAAGTTGAGCATAAATGTAAGTATCAGTGATTGTGCAGGAGAACAATTTCACAGAGTAATACACATCAATATCAGAGGACGGTATCGCAAGTACCATTCGATGGGTAAACAAAGATTCTTCTAATAAACGTAACTGGGCTTCCAACACATCGTAGAGAACTAACATTGGGTCTAATTTTCCCAAGCGGCAACTTTGAACAGCTGTTTCATATTTTTGTAATTCTACCATCTTTAAAATATGCATAGCTAATTGATATATCTCGCCCAAAAGCGAAAAAAGTTGAAGTTGATTTCTATCAGAAAGGCTTTGCAATGATTTAGCTAAAATTTTGGATTGGTCAAGTAGCGTTTTCGAAAATACTTCCATCTTTTGAAAATTCTGGCCTAATTTTGATTGAAATTTTAAGAGTTCCGTAGAAGCATTATGAATATAAATAGAATTATGTAATAATTGCTGACCAAGCTGTAAAACAGTTTCTTCCAATTTATCCTGCTTTTTCTAATAGGATGATAATTGACCTTGCGTAGCTACACCACAACGATAGGAGAAAAGATTTCCTACAAATCCTAATAAAGCACGTTTAGAACGAGAACCTTCCTTATGCCTATACGGTTCGTTGATAGTCAACAAGTTATTTGCTAGTTGAGAATGTAGGGCATCCAAAGATGAGGCTAGACTACATGTCTGTATCGGGTAAGAGGAATTATCGGCACAATGTAAATCTTTAAACATAGATGAAGCAGGAATAGCCTGCGAAAATTCAAAACTTACATTAAAAAAAAGTGGGGCTGAGTGTTGATAAAGAACTTGCCCATTCAGTTCATTAAAATAGAATCCACTCGATATGGATACCTCTAAGTTTGATGAAACATATGCTACAAAGAAGCACAGGATCATCTGAAAGTATAATACAAAGAAACATACAAATATAAAAACAAAAGAAAACTATTCCCTTAAAATTACAATAATAATACAGTATAGATACATAATAATTAATTTTAAAAACTACAATATTTTGTCTTAAATAAGCTAAATCCAAGTTCGTTAGTGAAATAAAATACACCTGTTTATAAAAAATGGAAAAATAAGTTTTTTTTCAATAAACTAACATATATATGTCTCAATTCTTTATTATTATTATTATTCCTTCTCTTCACATTAAATACGTAATTATTAAGTATCGAAGTCACACTAAATAGTATCTAACAATAAGCATCCAATGTAAAATATAATAAAATATAAAATCATGTTATAATTCAGGTAAAGTAAATATATTAAGAATCCTAGGATTAGTCATGTCCATGAAAAATCAAAATTAGTAAAAGAAATCACAATAGGGATTTTTGAGCTCATAACTATGTAAATAATGTATTCTGAATAAGTAACAGTAGTTCAGGTAATTAAAGTATCAAAGATACAAAATCCATTTAATTGAAGATGGTGTTGGCAATTCACAAATTAGGCGTTAAGTCAAAAAAAATAGTCAAATTAGGGAATAAACATTATCCAATGTAATACTATCAATATGTCAAATATTAGTTCATATGCGCATATGGAAAGAAAAAAATCCCAAATAATCAATTATGGATGGCCATTCCGTAATTGAAGAGAAAACGTCTAACAGAGATTAGATGTAAATTATCTCAGCGATAGAAAAATAAACACATAGTCTAATCAAGGCTTTTTTTTAACGGAGATATTCCCGTTATATGTCTTATCTAGAAAAACTAAGGAGACTTATATTCAGTCATAGGAAAATAAATGGAAATATTGTCATAATAGAGATCTTTGTTGTCTTTGTCAAAAACGCAGAAAACAATTCGGTCAAAATCTGCTAAATTTTTCTCCAAAACATTTTGTACTGTTGACAAAGCAATCTTCACAGCTTCAGTTTTGTCAAAATGAAATGCGCCTGTTCCTAAACATGGGATACTCAAAGTTCTATAATTGTTTTCAATAGCTCGCTGACAACAGTTAACATAACATTGACGTAAAATACGCTTATTCTTATCTCTTGGCGCACATGTAAATAAAACAATATCTGCTGGCAAATTGAAACCATTAGAAATTTTAACCTCACCAGGTTTCAAAGAACCCAGTTTTACACAAACTTCTCGTAATTGTGGCCCGGCTGCAAAATGCAAAGCACCGTCCACTCCTGAAAGAGGTGTTAAAGTTTCATTTGCAGCATTAACGACTGCATCACACTTCAGTGTGGCAATATTTCCATGATAAATACTAATTTTATCGTTAATTTCCTCATTATAATTATACAACGGTCTTTTCACCGGAAATCTATATTTCATTTGAGTAATAGTTGGTAACTTTAACACGTCGACCACAGCAAAACTTTCAGTAAATGGTTCAGATTCTATTGTTAATGCAGCATGATTAGATCCATTGGGTCGTTGATCTTCTGAGTCCGGAACACAATTACTTGCATGAAACACTTCTTCATCTTCTTCGTTCGGTGTGACATTTGGGTAATAGGGCTTCAATCGTGCAATGGCTATCGATTCGATCTTTTTCCTGCCTTTCGAAGTTTTATATTTAACAAAATAAGAATTAGCGTTGTCCTTTCGAACAACTATTGCTGGACCAAAGAAAACTCCTGAAAATGCTCTGGCGTGGCCACGACGTCTAGTTGGATCATAAATCCACACACGTTGACCCTCATTATACGTCACTGTTGTATGATGTTTCTCGTAGGACTTTTGTGATGTCTGAAACCTGTCAAATAATTTATCCTGTGCCTTCTCTCTGATATCGTGAAGAGTTATTAAACGTTCTTCGTTGGAAATATGAAAACAAGGTCCATTTATAATCGCCTGATGTTCTAAGTATGGTTCAAATCCATGAAGAAGATAAAATGGACTGTAAGATGTGGATTGATTCACGGTCACATTTTGAGAAAAGGTCACAGCAGAAACATGCTCTACCCAACTTCCATGGTTCTTGGGATCCACTTTCCTTTTTAACAACGCTTCCAAATTCCGGACCATAACTTCCGTAAGACCATTCGTTTGATGATAGTATGGATTTATAAAATTCATCTTTATGTCCAAAATATTGCATAATTCCTGAAATAGGGAACCAGTAAATGCCGTTGATCTGTTCAGTACAATTTATTTACAAAGGCCAAATCGAAGTATTACGTGATTATAAAGAAAATCAGCTAAAGTTGCTGCTGTCTGGTCACCAATAGTAGCAGTAACAACATATCTTGTATTATGATCAACTGCAATTGCTAAATATTTGTGACGTAAAATATTAGCGTCTGAGTATGGCCCACTTACATCTAATCCCAGGCGATAGAAGGGGGCCACCGATGGCATCATCTGAAGAGTTCCTGGAGGCGATCCTGGAACTTTCTTGTGGCGTTGACATACTTCGCACTGGCGGCACCGGGCAGCAATAAATTTCTTCATATGAGGAAAATATACAGTTCTCAGTAACAACTGGTATGTCTTGGAAAACCCAGAATGTGACGATCCCAACGTTGAAGTGTGTGCGGAAAAAAATACTTTTTCACGAAGAGTAGCTGGAAGGACAACAAGACACTGTGGCCCAGATGGACCACGATGTTTACGGTAAAGAATTCCATCTTTCATCTCATAACGCAACGCATGCCGTTCCGTGGTGTAATCCTGTAAATTTTGCCCTTCTAAAAACAAAATGATATCCTTGATATATGGGACCTTTCGCTGTTCTTCTTTCAATTAGTTATCAATTTCGACGTGGAAAACTCGCGGATCTTCAAGATTTTTCTGCTCGGCGTCGATGTCTCGAGGCGCAAACACATTTCTTGACAAACTGTTTACCAAAGTGTTCGACTTGCCAGGAATGTGTGAAATAGTATAATTATACTGCTCTAATTCAGCGAGAATCCGTGCAAATTTAGCCACATTTTTCGTCTGACGAAGGTACGTTAAGCCCTTACAGTCGGTTCGTAAATAAAAATGTCTACCTAATAAAAAGTAGCGAAAGCGTCGAGGAGTAAAGATCAATGCAGCTAATTCGAGTTCAAAAAGATGATATTTTCTTTCATGGGGACCCAGAGCACGACTACAAAACGCAATAGGAACCAATGGAGCGTCTGTTTCGTCACTTTCAGGTTGTAGGACACATCCAGAAAATCCATGGACACTGGCATCTGTATAAACAAATACGTCTCTATGCGGGTGAAATTGCATAAGAGTTGGGGCTGAACAAATGGCATCCTTAAGCCGCTCAAATGCCTGCTGCTGGACCGCAGTCCACTTAAATGGAGCATTCTTTTTAAGCAGTTTTTGTAAATCTTCAGTTAAAGTTGAAAACTTGTCTATATAATTTCGCACAAAAGAACACAGTCCTAAAAAAACTCTTCAGTTGTTTCTGAGTTTTTGGGCGCTTGTAATTTCGAATGGAATCCGTAATGCGATCAGAGATCGACACACCATGACGAGAAATAGTATGCCCAAGAAGTTCTAAAGAAAAGTGTCCTAACTTTGTTTTTTCTGGAGAAAGTTTTAGACCTCTACTTCTCAATCTCTCGAATAACTTTCGGGTGGTTTCAATAACTTCATCAATCGTATCCGATCCCCACACTATGTCATCAAGATAATAATACACGGAATATTTCTTCAAACCAGCAAGCGTTAACTTCATCAGATCGTTCAAAGCAGCTGGGGAAGTAATGCACCCTTGTGGTAACGAACGAAAACAATACTGCTGGTCACCAGGAATCGAAAATGCAGTATATAATTGACTTTTTTCAGTCAATTTCACTTGAAAAAAACCGCTCGAGAGGTCACTAATATTTATATACTTTTCCCCACTAGAACGTACCAAAATGTCTTGAATAGGTGGCACGGGAAAGACGGTGGGTACAATACAAGAGTTCAACTGTCTAAGATCAGCAATAAATCTATAAGATCCATTTTTATTACGAACTAAAATGATTGGGCTGTTGTAAGTTCTACTACATTTTTTAATAACCTTTTGTTTAAGTAACTGCTGCACTTGTTCACTAACAGTTTCACGTAAATGATACGGAATAGTGTATTGACGGACGTTTATTGGCTGGTCAGTTTTTAGTTGAATTTCATGCTCATAGTCACGGGCTTGAGAGAAATCGTCCAGGGACCAACTAAAAACATCTTTGAATTCCGTTATTAAATCATATAAACATTGTCTTTCACTATCTGACAGTTCAGGATTCACATTTACTCTAGTACAGTCAAACTGATCACTTTTGGTTAGTTGAGGACCATTTTCAAGCGTAAGGTTAGTACACAAATGTTCTTCCCTATCTTCTACCGCATTACCTAAGATCTTATTGCGCCATAAAAGAAATCGCTTTTTGGTGGGGTTAGTTACCCAAATATGTGAATTAATACTATCCACATATGACTCTTGCACTAACAAATTGACAGTACTTGCTAAAAACTTGTTAGGTTGCAACCAATTTCTAGAACCCACTAAATCAAAACATTTGGTGATTGGAACACATGGTTTGTACGGGGTGGCAACCAAACGGAAGACAAAACCTTAAAAAATGGTGTGATTAAAGTTGCAAATTCATGAGACACATAATTAACATGAGGAGAAGTTGGCAACGTTGATGGCGGAATCTTTCCGAACCTTGTAACTTCTAAAGTCAAATCATTCTGATCTAAATTAGCCTTGTGTGCAAGCAAAAAATCCTGTCCAAGAAGTGGAGGATGTGTATACGTAGGAACCACTCTAAATGGATGACAAAAAATATGCGATGGTGGAATTGATGCTGTGTTTTTTTTTTCTCTGTAGTACCCAGCATCTCCACCATGTTGCATCACCGTACATAGAGTAGGAGTGCACTGAAGGCAACCTAATACAATAAGAAAATTGTTGCCCAACAGATTGGGGATGTTGTCTCCACCACCAGCTTTTATGAAAAGCTGGAAACATGAATAATTAAATTGTATAATTCTTTTATGTAATGCAAAACATACTAAATTTTGGATGTAGCTTTAACAGGGTTAATGTTGTAATAATAAATGAAATACACAAAATACATATTTCAAAAGATGCAGCAGAATTTGGGTAGGTAGTCTAGAAAGTTAGGTCTTGAAGAATTGCAGTGGTTTTAAATGTAAAGTTCCTTCAATATGTCAGCTAATTACAATACCTTCAAGTATCGAAGTGTCTCCATGACGTGTCGTTTAACAATGTTTCCTCCGTCAAAATCTTACTCCCACTTCCTCGACAAACTCGGTGTTCGTGGTTTTATTCAAAGGCTGGTTTTACAAAACCTAACCAAAGGCATGTTAGTCAATATCAGAATATTGACTCAACAAAGTGACAAAACAAAATATAGCTGACATATGACTCGAAGTGAAATGTGAAAAGTAGCAAGTAAGGGGAAAAAAGGCAGGACAAGGAATAAGGTGTAGACATGTGCAGGGTAAAGGACTTCTGCCATTGCATCTAGTTTAATGAACCAGAAAAGTATTACAAATTGCTTGAAAGAAGTTTGAGGCTACATTTCAAATATTCTTGAAGAAAGAAAAAAAATAAATGTAAGTGACATCCACCAGAATCGAACGACGGACTTCCGGGACCATATCTCTCATCATGTAACAATATAGATATCGACGATAGCGATGTATCGACATATCACAGGCCCAGGTCCGAGAAGTGATGCTTGAAAAATACTGGAATCAAAAACGAAATTCTAAATAAGTTCTCCATTTCCATATTCAATGTTGAAGGGGAAGGGTGTGATCCCGGATAGAAATTTTAAGAAAATCAATTGTTAAGATAAAAGAAAGTTTTCCGTCTCCCCTTTATTACAAAAATTAACAGAAAAGTGTTACTGTAATTTACCTTTTACTTCTGTTTCTGATAGTTATTACAAATCAGCGACAGTACACATACTTTACATAGTATTCCAATACACTCTATAAATTTTCACAACCAAGCAAGCCGGAAGATGAATTTGCTGTGATATTAAAGTCGTATGTATCAGTCTTTTATGCTCATGGAGTTACTAAAAGACGATCGTCGGGAAGTGGTCTTTATAATTGAACGATATTGCCTCTTAAAATGTTTCCTAGTAATTTGATATTTCCTCTTGTAGGGCGCGGTGGATCAATGGTAGACCGCTTACTCTGGCGTGTGGGATCCTTATTGTTTTCATCACCGCCCAAGTAAGTTTGTGGTGGACAAGATCGTATCCGTGGGTTTTCTCAGGGTACTCCCGCTTCTTGCCACTTTTCATTCCATCAATTCTTCTATTATCATTGTCTTGCTTTAATCATTGGGCGCTGTGGCTCAGTCGTTGAGCGCTTCCTGCGGTGCGTGGGGTCCTTATTCTTTCTATCCTCAACCAATTAAATTTGAAGTGGACAAGATCTTATCCGTGTTTTTTCTCAAAGTACTTATCCTTCTTCCCACTTTTCATTCCACTAATTCCTCTAATATCATTGACTTGCTTTAATCATTGGGCGCGGTGGCTCAGTGGTACAATGCTTCCTCTGGTGGGCCAAGTAAGTTTCGGATTAAAAAGATTGTTTTCATCACCGGCCAAGTAAGTTTGTGGTGGACAAGATCGTATCCGTGGGTTTTCTCAGGGTACTCTCACTTCCTCCCACATCTCATTTCACGAATTCTTCTATTATCATGACTTGCTTCAATGATTGGGCGCAGTAGCTCAGTGGTACATGGCTTCCTCTGGTTGGCCGTGTTAGTTTGTGGTGGACAAGATCGTATCTGTGGGTTTTCACAGGGCATTCCCGCTTTCTCGCACATTTCATTCCAGCAATTCTTCTATTTTCATTCACTCTCTTGAATCATTGGGCGCGATGGTTCAGTGGTAGAGCGCTTCCTCTGGTGGGCAAGATAAGTTTGTGGTTAACAAGCTCGTATCCGTGGGTTTTTCAGGGTACTCCCTCTTTTTCCCACATTTTATTCCACCAATTCTTCTATTATTGTTGGCTTTCTTGAATCATTGGTGCAGTGGCTCCGTGGTAGAGCGTTTCATCTGGTGGGTCAAGTAAGTTTGTGGTGGGCAAGATCGTATTCGTGGGTATTTTCTGGGTACTTCTGCTTCTTCCCACTTTTCATTACAGGAACTCCTCTATTATCATTGAATTGCTTTTCATCATTTGACGCAATGGCTCAGTAGTAGAGCGCTTCCTCTGGTGGGCCAAGTAAGTTTTTATGGACAAGATCGTATTCACGTTTTTTCTCAGGGCACTCCTGCTTCCTCCCACGTTTCATTCCATCAATTCTTCTATTATCATTGACTTGCTCAATTACCCTGACAAAACCCACGGATTCGATCTTGTCCACCACAAATTTACTTGGCCCACCAGAGGAAAGGGTTTACCACTGAAACACTGCGCCCAATGATTCAAGAGAGTGAATGATAATAGAATAATTGGTGGAGTGAAATGTGGGAGGAAGCGGGAGTACCCTGACAAAACAATATGGATACAATCTTGTCCACCACAAACTAACTTGGCCCACCAGAGGAAAGGCTTTGCCACTGAGCCACTGAGCCCAGATTGAAGAGGGTGAATGATAATAGAATAATTCGTGGAATCAAATATGGAATGAAGCGGGAGTGCCCTAACAAAACCAACGGATAAGATCTTGTCCATCACAAACTTACTTGGCCCACCAGAGGAAGCGCTGTACCACTAAGCCATTGCGCACAATGATTACGCAGGTCAATGATAATAGTAGTATTGGTGGAATGGAATATGGGCGGAAGTGGGAGTACCCTGAGAAAACCCACGGATAAAATCTTGTCCACCACAAACTTACTTTGCCAACCAGAGGAAAGATTTTACTACTGAGTACTGCGCAAAAGGATTGAACCAAGTCAGTAATAATAGAGGAATTGGTGGAATAGAATGTGGGAGGAAGCGGAAGTAACCTGAAAATAACCACGAATACGACCTTGTCCACCAAAAACTTACTTGGCCCAACAGAGGAAGGGGTTCACCACTGAGCCACTGCGCCCAAGGATTGAAGCAAGTTAATAATAATAGAGGCATTGGTGGAATGAAGAGTGGGAGGAAGCGGGAGTACCCTGACAAAACCCACGGAAACGATCTTCTACACCACAAAGTTACTTGGCCCTTCAGACTAAAGGCTTTACCACTGAGTCACTGGGTACAAGGATTGAATCAAGTCAATAATGACAGAAGAATTGGTGGAATGAAATGTGGGAAGAAGCAGGAGTACCCTGAGATAACTCACGGATACAATCCTGTACACCAGAAACTTACTTGGCTCACCAGAGGAAGCGCTGTACCACTGAGCCACTGCGCCCAAAGATTGAAGCAAGTTAATAATGTTAGATGAATTGGTGGAATGAAATATGGGAGGAAGCAGGAGCAGGAGTACCCTGACAAAACCAACGGATACGATCTTGTCCAGCACAAACTTACTTGGCCCACCAGAGGAACGGCTTTACCACTGAGCAACTGCGCCCAAGGATTGAATCAAGTCAATAATGATAGAAGAATTGGTGGAATGAAATGCGAGAGGAAGCGGGTGTACCCGGCAAAACCCACAGATACGATCTTGTCCAACACAAACTTACTTGGTCCACCAGAGGAAAGGGTTCACCAATGAGCCACGGCGCCCAATGATTGAAGACAGTCCCACGGATACGATCTTGTCCACTACAAACTTATTTGGCCCACCAGAATAAGCGCTGTACCAATGAGCCAATGCGCACAATGATTAATGCAGGTCAATGATAATAGTAGAATTGGTTGAATGAAATATGGGCAGAAGTGGGAGTACCCTGAGAAAACCCACGGATACGATCTTGTCCACCACAAACTTACTTTGCCAACCAGAGGAAAGGGTTTACCACTGAGCAACTTCGCAAAAGGATTGAAGCAAGTCAATAATAATAGAGGAATCTGGGGAATCAATAATGGGAGGAAGCGGGAGTACCTTGACAAAACACATGGATACGATCTTGTCCACCAGAAACTTACTTGGCCAACCAGAGAAAGCGCAGTACCACTGAGCCACTGCGTCCAAGAATTGAAGAAAGTGAATTATAGTAGGAGAATTGGTGGAATGAAATTTGTGAGGAAGTGGGAGTGCCCTGTCAAAACCCACGGGGACGATCTCGTCTACCACAAACTTACTAGTCCCACCAGAGGAAAAGCTATACCAATGCGCAACCGCGAACATTGGTTAACGTAAGTCAATAATAATAAAAGAATTGGTGGAATGAAATGTTGGATAAAGCGGGAGTACCCTGCCAAACTCACGGATACGATCTTGTCCACCACAATCTTACTTGGTCCAGCGGCGGAAAGGCTCCACCACTGAGCCACTGCACCCAATGATTGAAGAGAATGAATGAGAAAAAGGAATTGGTGGAATGAAATGTGGGAAGAGGCGGGAGTGCCCTGTCAAAACCCACGGATACGATCTCGTCCACCTCAAACTTACTTGGCCCACCAGAAGAAACGCTCTACCAATGAGCCACCGCGCCCAATGATTAAAACATGTCAATGATAATAGAGGAATTGTTGGAGTGAACAGTGGGAAAAGCGGGACTACCCTGAGAAAACCAACGGATACGATCTTGTCCACCGCAAACATACTTAACCGGGTATCGAAAGAATAAGGACCCCACGCACCAGACTAAGCGGTGTACCATTGAGCCACCGCGCTCCACAAGAACAAAAGAATTGGAAGTTACTATTAAACATTTTAAGAAGCAATATCTTTCAATGGTAAAGAACACTGCTCGATGATCGTCTTTTAATAACTCCATGAGCAGAAAATACTAATTCGTCCCTCTCCTATTATTTCTTTTTAAAACCATATACGTTATCCGGATATTACACTTTATTCGTCATCCGGATGTAATCAGCAATCCGAATGTTCTATTATCCAGATATTATCCGTTATCTTAATCTTATAAATTATCCAAATATTATACGTCAGTCATATATGGTCCGTCGTCTGTTATCCGTCAACCGGATATTACAAATCCGAATAAAATTGTATCCGATATCAAAATAAAAAAAAATTTCCAGAAATGGCCATCCCTAATCAGCATCGTCAGAAGCATACACGAACTAAATGTCTTCAAAGTCTGCTACACAAGAGCATCGGCAGATGCAGGGGCGATAGGGAATCTTTCTTATTTTATATATAAATAAAACCCATTCCAGAGTTTGGAGCTCTTAAAAGTAGCTCTAGGTAGGAGTATTATCAACCACCGAGCCCCCTGAAGTCCATCATAGATCCGCCTCTGGACAAGAGAATGGGAAACACTTATTATTCACATTCAGTTTGCACATCTCCACAAATAAACAATATTTTCATTCACTTCCATCTACTATTGCATTCTACTGAACTGTAACGACTTTTTATGTTTGAAAATAATTACTCATTTTTCAATAATTGTAAATGTTTATAAGTTCAGTAATTTACCATGAATAGAGTCAACTAGAAGTGTTTTTGTAACTAAGAAATAACAACATGAACTCTGCAATATCTTCTCACAAACTGTCGAGAGTTGAGAGTCTACAAACTTTACTTTTTCGTTTACTGATTACCTCGAAACCGTGGTAGCCAGAATTAGCCCAGGATAGGGGAATTATATGAAGAATATAACAATCTCAGGAAAGTGCAGAAGTCTTTTAGTCTGAGAGAAAATAGGAATGAAATCTCTAATTTCTAGTTCTATTAGTCTTGTAGCTCTTAGTCCGTACCAAAGTACTGATAGAAATATGGCCAATGAATTATGACTATTTTGTAGAACATTCCATTTTAATATCACAGGAAATTCATCTTCCGGCTTGCTTGGTTGTGTAAAGTTATAGAGTGTATTGGTATACTATGTAAAGTGTGTGTACTGTCGCTGATTTGTGATAACTATCAGAAACAGAAGTAAAAGGTAAATTACAGTAATAGTTTTCTGTTAATTTTTGTATTCAAGGGGAGACGGAAAACCTACTTTTATCTTAACATTTGTTTTTCTTAAAATTTCTATTCGGGTTCACACCCTTCCCCTTCAACATTGAATATGGAAATGGAGAACTTATTTAGAATTTGATTGTTGATCCCAGTATTTTTGAAGCATCACTTCTCGGACCTGGGCCTGTGATATGTCGATACATCGCTATCGTCGATATCTATATTATCATATATCAACATTCGATATCGCGAATATATGGACATGAATATAACATTCTAAATTTTCGATATCGATAGTTCGGGGGGCGGCGAGGTATAAGGGACCCATAAGACTTGTAATGAATGAAGAAATTAAACTTACTTTTTACAATGTTGTTTTCTAATCATAATATCTTTATTACCACAAATTGCAATCTAAATACATTTACTTTCATATTTGCAATTTTATATGGTATAATTTCTTAGGCGCCAGAACTTTTCTGTTCCCTAAATAAAGAAACAAAAAATCACGTGCAAAAGCAAGTGCTTCGAACGTTGAACTAGGATTTTCCATAAGATTTTTTTTATTTCTCTCTCTTGGAGATTTCCACCCTTTTGGCCTTTGGGACCGCTCATCGACAAATCATGCACACATGATCACTATATGCATTCATGCTCTTAGGCAGAGTCAGAGGTTTTGAAAATGAAACTTTTTAATAATAATAATAATAATATAAAAATGGGGTTTACAACTAAGGTCCCATTTCTTTTTCTTGCATGGGAGGACCCCAAGTCTGCTGCGCCACTGTGTCCCCTATTCTGTGTTTGTCTCTTTTCGTTTCGTTTAGCTATTTGTTTTTGTGCTGTTAGGATTTTATATGAAACCTTTGTATTATATAACTCTTTCTTTTTATGAGTTTCTGTTTTTGGGTTTGGAGGGGGGAAAGAGAGAAATGCTTTCTTCTTATATCTGTTTCTTACCATTCATCTTGTTTGAATTGCTTAAGTAAGTCATTTTGTAAGTTTTGGTGTTATCCAATTCCGTCACAATAATAAAATTGTCATTCTTAACAATTTGTTTTATTCTCTTATTTGCAGTTTGCCACACTGATATATGTGTGACAAAATTGAGGCTAGTATAACGCCTTTCGAATTTGACACCAACCCAACTGCCGGGCTTTTTGGTTTTCCTGCTATTGCAGGAAAAGGAGAATTGCAGGTGGTAATGCACTTTTGGAGTCGTGCATACAATGTATAACTACTTGTGTTTACTTTTGTTATATTGTACAAAAACATTTGTTTAAGTTTAACTTGATTTTTCTCCATTTTTAAAAGTGTTGGTTAGACCACTGTTGCGCTAACCCCCTCAATTGCATTTGTCGAAATAGAAAATAGCAAATGTATGTATTTCAAGTGTACTTTTTTTTCTCAACTTTGAGTCAGTTCCTCCTCAAATTTACGATTCGTTTTCCTTTTTTCAATTTGTAAGCAACCACATTCCGGTCCCCTTACTTTTAAGCAACAGCATTCAGTCAGTAGTCTTCTTAATTTTGAGTACTAATATTTCCTTTCGTTTCTCAAGAAATTGAATATTAATATACTGGTACATGAACAAAAAGGAGATCCAAAGAAATAAATTATTAACAATGAGCAGGAGTCCAACAGGACATTTCATGCACGCCTGAAGAGCTACTACGAAACTACTGAGATCAACGTTCGAATGCCAGATACAAAGTTCTAGTATTGTAAAGTAATATGTTTTTAAGCTTGCTATTAACAGTCGCTAGTTGTAACATTAATTATATTTTCCATAGGTGATCCACTCGTGAAATAGATCTTTTTAGCACTTCCGACTTTTTAGCACTTCAATGTTCATCTTTCGGCAAGACAAAACGTCTCCATTATCCAGTTATCATTAAATAACTTCATCAACGGTTTTCTTCATATGCTACGATACAAGGTTCGTATATACACTACAGGTTGCGCCAGCCCAATCGTTGGATGTGTGACGTCACCGGGTAAGCAGACGCGAGTATTCTCTTGCAGCAAAATTCCCGTCCAAAGCCACAAAATTTCCCGATGTGATGCAAAATTTCCCGCTAACCTAAATAGATATAATTTACATCTAGTAGTAAACAATTTTTAAAAATACCGCTTTAGACAGACTATGATGTACAATGGAATTCATTCTCGTAGTATAAAAAGGTATTATTTATAGTTATGCATGATAAGGTAAAAAACATTTTTTTAAAAAAATACTGTGTACACTTTTTTGTAACGAACACTATGTCGTTCTTTATGGTTTGGAAGGGAATGTTAGTGTATCACTTTTCAGTGTGTATATCACTTGTCTTCTTCCTTCTTTTAGGAGTTGCAGTTTAATTTAAGGTGCAGATATCTGTCCCTGTCGTCTGTCACCAATTATCTAAACGATATCAATCAATGAAAATGATCATTATTTAAACATAAATAAATGATTTAAAACAATAAACATTTCTGCTTTTCGAATATTTTTATTAGTTTTGAAGATATTATAGAAAAACTAAAATTAGCGGTAGTTTAATTTTGCTGAAGTGAAGACCCTTAAAGAAAGTCCTCGTAAAGTGAATCTGCACTCATGAATGCAACTCCTACCCTGAGAAACAATTTTTACGGCATTAAATTAATTTCGTGAAGAAATAACTACATATAACAAGATAGCACATGATCGATCCATACACATCATATACAGGCATATTGTCAATCTGTACGCAATAATCTGAGCATGCGCCAAAGTAATAACATGCCAAGAACGTCTTAAGAAATCTTTTAAATCAAGAAAAGTGAAAAATGTTTGCTATCTTTTTTAAAAAGTCACGGAATATTCAACGCCAATTTTGGGAAGCCGCCTGTAGTACGTAGCACTAATATTCTTTAATTTTATAGTTATACAAAACAGATTACTGCTAGTATGCATCAAAATAATGTCAATTGCTTTCCGTGTCCACATACTCAATTTTAGTGCCACCGCATAGCGATTTTCGTTTGTTTTATTTGATATAATGTTGGATAGAAATAGAACAAGTTCTAATTTAGAGCAGTTGTGTCAAATATTGTAACCAACCAAAAGTTGCATACAACTTGGTATCATAAATGTTCAAATTCCACTTTGATGAAATATTTGATACAATATATGATGGAATATTTGTTCGTCTATAGCGTATTTAAAAAAGTTGAGAATGTCTCCATTTCCCGTTTCCAGCCTATTTTAAAGAAAAATTCCCGCATTCCCGCCAGTGCTCAGAATTTCGCATTTTACGGGAAATTTCCCGCAAACTGGCATCAGTGGCTTGGCTGTGCTTACCACATGACGTCACACGTGTTCGGCATAGTTCGTAATCTCAGTTTGCGGCGCCCCTCTGCTACGATAGACCAAAAAGAAGTTAATTCAGAAGCCGTGCTTCATTGCAGTAATTCAAATTCCAATCATACTATATTGACTCAGGTATTCATGTTCACGCATTTCCACCAGCGGAATGCTTGGATGTTTCCTTAGAATAAGACACTAGTCACCTTCTTCATCATCCCTTAGATCTATGTCAGTTAGCTTAAATAAATTAAATAAAACGAAAAGCATAAAGGAGATATATTCCGTTATCACATAACACAGAGACTTTGTTAAATATACTCCATTATTCTGGATAATCACAATAAAATTTTAAAACACATTTTTCTGACCAGAACAAAATGAATTATTTAATAATTATATGATTTTTGTTACAGTTTCAAGGACCTAACATCCTCTTCATCAGACATTAAGAAAAGACAGATGACAGCAAATCTTATATCTTCCTCAGCCGTTAGTTAGCATTTTCATTTATATAATTTTAATTGTCGTTTTTATATATATAAAATTAAAATTTGTAATATGTAACAATATCATATAATTTCATTTTTAATATATGCTAATTGTCAATGCAATTTACAATTCTATTGATCTTTATATAAAATAAAATAAAATAAAATAAAATAAAATAACAGAAATTTGGAAATATTCAAATTGCACTAATAGTCTTATGCACTTTTCTTTTTTATCACTTCTAATAATTTCTCCCATTGCTCATGTATATTCATACCACTTGTCCAGTTCATTAAGTTCTCCTCTTGTTCTCTCTTTATTCTTCTCGCTTCCTTCCACTACCTAATTATCTTTCTTTTTTCTCTTTCTAAACCTTTAGCCCCTTCCTAATCTATCCTATGTCCCGTTTCTTTCACATGTTTGTAAATAGCATTATTTTCTCTTTTCATTCGAACGTCATCTTTATATTGTTTCAATCTGTCCATGAGCATTTTTCCTGTCTCCCCTATGTATTTCATGTCACACTCACTACATTTCACTTCATAGATAACTCCTTCTTCTTCCTCCACTATATTGCTTTCCCTCCTTTTCTTTTTCTTCCTTATACACCTCACCAACGTTTCTCCTCCTTTTCTATATGTCTTAATACCTCCTTCTCTTAATAACCTGTTTAGCACTTCCGCCTTTTCTCCTATGCTTTGAATTCCATACCACTTCTTATTTTCTTCCTCTTCTTTCTTTTTTATATTTTCTTCTTTTTTCTTTCCTTTTATGTGTTCTATCCTATATCCATTATTTTTAAGTTGTTTATAGAAATTTTCCAAATCTTTCTGCTTTCCCTCTTCTTCACAATTGATGTTCTCTATCCCCCTTTCCATGTTCCTAATGAAGTTCTTTTTAGTTGCTTTGTCTACATTATTTCTCCAGTGACAGTAAATACCTGCCCAACACGTTTTTTTGATACCAACTGGTAATTACTTTCTCACCTTGCTTCTCTACCTTCATATCCATAAAATTGATGGATTTATTTTCTTCTACTTCTAATTCTAAGCTTATACCTTTTTCTTCGTCTTCTATGAGTTCAACATATTTCTCCAGTTGTTCTCTATTCCCTCTCCATATCCCTAAACAATCATCTACATACCTGCTGAAGAAGATTAACTTTCCCTTTGCTTCTTTTGTCACTTTTTTCTCCCACTTATTCATCACTATTTCCGCTAAAACTGGACTCAGTTTGGATCCAATGCTTAGACCTTCTTTTATTCTTACTAGTCTTTCTCCAATTATACAGTAGCTATTTTCCCACAACGTCTTAAGCGCTCTTATAACTTTTTCTTTTTTCCATTGACCTCTAACTTTCCCTTCCATTTCTTCTTCTATCGCCCTTAAAACATAATCTCTTTTTATACTTGTGAAGTCAGTGAGGAAGATGTAAGATTTGCTGTCATCTGTCTTTTCTCAGTGTCTGATGAAGAGGACGTTAGGTCCTCGAAACTGTAACAAAAATCGTATAATTATTAAATAATTCATATTGTTCTGGTCAGAAAAATGTGTTTTAAAGAGACTTTATTAAAGCGTAAATTAAATGCCGAAAAAACTGAAAATGTCTGATAAAAACAGAGACAACTGCCGAAACTGTAACAATGGTTCAAATGTTATAACAAAAATGACAATATACTTTGGTCAGCTGAAAGTTTTTTCAGACTATTGTCAGCACGCGAAATACAATAGAATTTCCATATCTAATAACATGGTACATTTCTTTCGAAAACGAAAAATTATTCTTATTTTTATTTTACATTTCGAAGTTTATCCAGGTTTTTCTTATTAAATATTTTATGTTTACTTTTACCTTTTCTCACTAGGGTAATTTTAGAGCATGACAGTAAAATATTAATTTTCTCCCGTTTGACATCTATTTTAAACATGATCTCGTTTGCCAACACAGTGATTGACGTTCCTTCTCGAGCTGGATAGGTGAGTTTCTTGGATTCTCTTCCCACCGGCAATATCTCCAATAGTGCTTTGGATTATTCTGAAAACAAGACAGTAAAGACGTGCTATCTCCTTAACACCAATACCATTTATTCACTTGTAAACATCTTTCACTATGCAATATAAGAATTTTCTCTGAAAAAAACAGGTTTAAGCAAATTGCAGCAGAAGATATTTAGAAGTTTCAGAAAAGCTGTCAATGTTATTTGTAGTTCGTGTGTTTATCTTATGCAAGTGGTTCGAACTGTATGATTTAATCGAAAAGGAAATACGTAAAACAAAGTGGGAGTAATAATGGGGCTTTATCAGACTCAGAATGTATTTTACAATTGAGGATTTTTTTGCGCAAAATTATGGTCTTGGATTGTTTGAATTGGAACTCAGCTTTCCTTGTAGTACCAAGGCTACATGAATTGTGGATCTACAACTTTACGCAGTGTAACATCTACCTGAACTCTTCACCGGGATTCGAACCCAGGTTCTCCCGCACAGAAGGTGTGTACTCTAACCATACAATCTCTAGGCTGGTCTATAACTATTTGCTTTGGAGAAAAAGGACGTAATATAAAGTTTTAGGTATACTGTACGATGCAAGAAATGCTGAAAAAAGTAAGCTATCTTTCGTACTTTTTACTTTATAACTAATATTGTGGCAATGTAATTTTAAAACGAATTAAGATTTTTTTATTTCTTCTGATAAGTACATATAACGAAGTGTCTAAAAGAAACACTTTGATTTGATGTAGTTGAGAGAGAATATGCGGAGGTGACATACTAGACATATCGAAAGTTAAAAGTAAAGGAATTTTGTCTCCTTTAGTTTAAAAGTAAAGGAAATCGGAGGCTAAATGCCAAGTTTACGAAACTTCTCCTTTGACTTCCGTCCATGCCAGCTGGATTCAGGTTATATTTTGTGTTTCTATTTCTCCGAGTTTCATCTTAGTATTATCCTTCTATCTGTGCCTAGATCTTCTAATAGATGTTTTCCGATATATTACCAGTTAGGACCTTGAAAGCATTCCTACTTTCTTTCATTCTGGCTACATCGCCAACCCACCTGAGCCCCTAGACTTTTTTACTATAACAATGTTTGGTAAACGCTTTAATTTTTGCATTTTTTCGTTATGAAGTTTCCCCTATCTTATATCACTATTCCTCTTTGGTCCGAATGCTCGCTTCAGGATTCTATTCTCAAAACTGTCAGCATGAGTTCTTCTGTCAGATTAGGATACTATTTTTCGCAACAATTTAACACAACTAAAATGATTATCGTCTTATATATTTATTGTTTTAAATTCCTCTACAGAATTCGCAACGACAACAGCTTTGAACTGAATAATAACACGAAATCCCTGCTTCAAGTCAACATTTAACTTTTTCGTTAATATGATTTTGGTTTGGAGTGTTAAAATGATCAACATTTAGAAATGTTAAAATGTATTCACTGTCACTAATCGTAAAGTGTAAAAGTTCTAAACTACAGCAAATCAATTCTAAAGAATATGATGAAGCCCTAAATATGACCTACATGCACGGGTCCTAATGTGCAATAATCCTGAAAATCTCGTGTGACATTAGCAGCAAGTATTGAAATTCGCAGTTTGTAGCAGAACTTTACATATGCCGAGATAGTACTACGATGATTCTCAATTGGTAAATTGCAAGGGTTTTAAAGGTAGAGATAACGTGATAGGGAGAATGCTATTATAGATGAAAGATATTTAAGTAACCTTCAGTGGTAACATTTTTCGTCAAACAGGTGAGATGAAGGACGAAAATTTTCTATTTCTGATGATTAAATCCGATTCACCTGTGTTGCTGTATAATCGCAATTAAAACAGAGCTTAATAAACGCCGAAATATTCACCCACTGTGAAGCTATATACCTCACCAAGGATTTACAATTGCTCGCATCGGCTGTCATATAGTTTAATTAAAATTTGCTTAACTTACATTGGTATTAATAAAAAAAATACGTATTTCTTCCTTTCAGATCCCATTTATTCATTTATTTATTTTTATCAGCTCAAGTCCATTAAGAATATGTTATAATAAAGCATGCTAAGGACAAAAAGAATCAGACTATGTTTGTGTATTTCAAAAGGTAAGGGAAAAAGGATGTTAGTGCCATTTTTAACTTTCCAGTAAATTGATAAAGTAACATCAGCATTTTCATGCAATGCAATGCAATGACACACTAAACAACTTTCACTGCATATGTAAGTTAACTTCAAACTTAAACTACCTACCTACTGATCTGTGATCTGTTCCAACCCACTTCACCTAATAATTCAAGTTTCCGTGGCGGCTTAGTGGTACAAAGTTTACCTCTGGTGCATGGAGTCTTGGATTCGATCGCAGCTTGCGCCAAGTGAAATTTGTGGTGAAGAAACATCGTGTGCTTGGGATTTCCCGCTGTTCTTCCGTTTCCTCCAACATTCGTCATTCCACAATTTCCTTTATTTCTCATCATCACCGTCTCCTTAACTTTTACAGCATAACCGTGTGATGTAAAACTTAAAGGTTTCATTTCATTTTAATTTTTTCTTTAATTTCACCACAAGTGGAGTTTACTATTGTCTTCCTCCTAACCACTCATTTGTCAACCACATACCAACATAGAAGGTTAGTTCGTTGAAGGAGACCTTAGCTTGGAAAAGAACTAATCTCTATTGTATGTTTCTGGCTAACAATTTATAAAAAAATATCCTGAGAATTTTTCCTCTGTGGAGTTTCAGTCCACCATAATTAGTCATTCTTTGGGGAAGGCACAAGGTCTCAGTGGTAGAGCGCTTACCTCTGGCTAATAGGTCCCAGGTTCGATCCCCGGTCAAGTAAGCTTGTGATGGACAAAATTGTGTCTGCTGTTTTCTTGTGGTACTCCCGTTTCCTCGCATATTTTATTCCGTCAATTCGATCATCATTCACTTACTATCCATTTCTTTCAACCCAAAGGATATAATCGTGGGACGTTAAACAGAAATATTTCTTAGGCGTTCTGTGGGTTAGCTAACAATTCATGATAATAAACTATATTTTATGACTAAATGAGACATCGATATCACTATTAAATTAAGCGTTACCTATGAAGATATTTACGAATTGAGTACATTAACAAACTAGGCCGAGGTAATCGTTCTACTTATCTACTGCAAACAACAAAATTCAAAAATTCACTTTCGCTCAAAAGTTATAGTTTGGAGTAATGGTCTAGTAACATTACAGTCTTATAATCCCCACTTATGTGATACTAATATCACATCTATAAGTATATAAGTTATTTGAGTTTGTGCAAGCTTTGCCTTTTTAAATTGTAAAATCTTATTTGTACAGTGAAGCCCCAGACCGGAAAATTCTCAATACTTGATAAGTCCAAAATACAGTCATCTTTTTCCTGGCAAAATATGTACGAGTGAACTCTCCCTTCTACACGAACTCCCACTGACATTCCTCTTTTGCTCACAATACAATAGCAAACTCTTCATCATGAGCAGGAATTATTATCAGTGCATACGTATTTAGCACACAAAGCAGTTTATGCATTTTGGAAATAAACCTTCGATCGATTTCTTCAACTGTTCCAGCAATTTCAAGCCAATTTCAATCAGAATAATCCACAGGATTATACACAGACATTTATTCTAGGGTTCCAAAATAAATTCATAAATCATTATATGTTACATCTGTCTACATTATCAGTGTTTAACAATACGAAAATTCAAGGATCCTTGGTTCGCCTCCACTTCGAATCGTGTGGATTTTGTACTGGAGAAACACTGTGCTCGTGAGCTTTCTCGGGGTTCTGCCGTTTTCTATCAATTTCTTCTCCATTATACCATGGGACTGATGTTCAATGTTAAAATAATAACGTTTGGTCATCCCAGAGCACGTACATCAGACGGGCATACAGACAAACAGGCAGATAAACAATTTTATTTATTTTAAATGAGTAAAGCTGTTCGTACGTGAGTTGTCAAAACAACCACTGCATTTGTGCTGTGGTTTGACGGTCTGAATGATACAGTGTACTATCTCTGGTGCTTAGGGTCCCTGGTTCGACCTCCGAGGAAGTAAATTTGTTGTGGAGAATATCACACCCTCTTTTCTCGGGACTCTCTCTCTCTCTCTTCACATTGTATCCCAGCACTGTCTTAAACATGTGTTTCTTTAGCGTAAGGAGCATATTTGTGGACTGTTAATCTAAAAGATATCATCTCTCTCTCTCTCTCTCTCTCTCTCTCTCTCTCTCTCTTTCTCTCTTACGAAAGGCATGATGTATTAATGATTGCAAAAACTCACTTAACTCCGTATGATGTTCTTATTGTGAAGCAAATACGAAATGTCGATTTAGAGGGACGTTAAAAAATTTTGTGATACCTTGATCCAAGGTCCAAGGTACCACAATTTTGTGATACTTTGAATCAAAAATTATCTTGTACTCCTTATATCAGGAGAACTTTTGTGACTCCTGATTCAAGATCCAATATATTACAATAGTAGTAGAAAATGGATCGATCTGGAACAGTATTAGGCCATACTAGAACAACTCAGGATTCCCTGGGAAATCGAGCACCTTGAACCGTCCACCCACGGTCTTTTACGACCTCCATTTTAGGGGTGTATTTGTTCCCTTTTATGAGAACTTTTTAGGGGGTGTACTCGTTCTCTTTTACGACCTCCATTTTACGGGTGTATTCATTCTCTTTTATAAGCATATTTTCCAACCCCTATTTTAACACAGGAGAAATTACATAAGACTACGAACACATAGAAGAACAGATAACACATAAGACTACGTAACATAGCAAGGGTGTATTCGTTGTTTTTTATGATAACTTTTTCCACCCCTATTTGAATATAACACATATTTCATAAGACTATGTAACATAGCAGAGCTAATATAAGAGTATGGCTTATTTTCCAACCCTATTTTAACATAAGACTACAAACACATAGAAGAGCAGAGAATACATAAGATTCGTTCTCTTTTATCAGTACATTTTAAGGGGTGGACTCGCTCCCTTTTATGCTCACTTTTCAACCCCTTAGCAGAAACTACGAACATATAAGACTACGTAACATAGCAGGGATGTATTCATTCTCTTTTATGAGCATATTTTCCAACCCCTATTTGAACATAGCAGAGAATACATAAGATTACGTTTCCACCTCCCATTTAAACATAGCAGAATTAGTAAAAGAGTATGGCATATTTTCCTACCCCTATTTTAACATAGCACAAATTACGAACATATAGAAGAGCAGAGAATACATAATATTCATTCCCTTTTCCACCCCTTATTTTACCCTAGCAGAGAATACATGGAGACTACGAAAACAAAGTACAGCAGATAATCTTTTATGAGTACACCACCCCTATTTGAACATAGCAGATAATACATAAAACAGGGGTGTAATCGTTCCAACCAATATTTTAACATAACAGAAATAGCGAGCACAATAGAGCAAAGATTACAATCGAACAGCCTGAAACCTCCACCCACGGTCTACAGATAGTCACTTTAAGGGGTGTATTCATTCTCTTTGATTACCACTTTTTCCATCCCTAAGAACAGACTAAGAACATAGCAAATTCGTTTCCAAGCCTTATTTTAACATAGCAGAGATGTATTCTTTTAGGGGTGTATTCATTCTCTTTTATGAACACTTTTTGAGGGGTGTACTCGTTTTCTTTTATGAGCTTATTTTTCAACCCCTAGTTTAACATAGCAGAAATTACATAAGATTCATTCCCTTTTTCAACACCTATTTTAGCAGAAAATGAATACTAATGTAACATAGCAAAGGGGGTGTACATAAGACTACGAACACAAAACTGTATTTACTCCACCCCTATTTAAACATAGCAGAACTAGTAAAAGAGTATGGCTTCATTTCTTATAGTCTGGCTTATATAATTGGGTCTTATAGTTTATTTGGGATACGCACTTTGTATGACACTTAAAACCCAATCACTCGTAAACGAAGCAAGATATTGAGGTGCTGTTTCCACATTTAGCAATTGGTCACCAGCAACTACATGTTCCAAAAATACTGACCATCGAGGTCAAAGGTCAAAAACTTGAAAACGGAGCCACATATTGAGGTACTGTTTCCACATTTAGTAACTGGTCATCAATTACTATAAGTTCCAACAATAATGACCATCGAGATCAAAGGTCAAATATTTAAACTAGAATAACTCGTAAACGGACCAACGAATAAGTTTGTGACTTATTCAATTTTGTACCAAGTAGAAGAAAGTGAAGAAGTAATAATTTTAGTGGCTTTTTAACTTTTGTATTAACGCCCAAAGATTTAAAAAATGCCATTTTAACTACCTAAGGATTTCAGTACCTTTTCGAGTTATTCAAATAAAACGAAAAAATGAATTTGGATGCAGTCTTTAAACTAACCAGAAATAGAGAAAAAAGGACCACTTTGTACTATTTCAACTAACAAACGTAAAACTTTTGAGTGAGCTTTCCAATTTTGTAGCAAGAAGAAAAAACACTTTTTAATTAACTCAGAATTTCATATCATTTTGCGACAAAATAAACGAAGAAATAGATTTGGATGGAGTATTTACTTTTGTACGAACCAGAAAAAAGTGAAGAAGGTCCATTAAACTAGCTCAATATTTCTGTACAATTTTGTACTACTCAAATAAACGAAATTTTATTTTTGTACCAATCAGAAGAAAATCAAAGAAGGGTCATTTTAACTAGCTCAGCATTTGTACCTTTTTGTGTTGTTATTAAAATAAACTAAGGGTTATATTTGAGTGACCTACTCAATTTTGTACCAAGTAGAAAAAATTGAAGAATGAACAAATTTTGTTTGCAATTAGAAAAGCGGAGAAGGTCTAATTTTAAATAGTACAGTATTTATCTACATTTTGTACTACTAAAATTCTACTTTCTGTACCAACCAGAGAAAAACAAAGAAAGACCATATTCTGCTACTCAAACAAACGAAGGAATAATTTCACAATTTCTATACCTTTTTGTGCTATTCAAATAAACGAAGGAATAAATTTTTACTTACCAGCAAAGGCGAAAAAGATTCATTTTATACCTCTTGGTGAAATCAAATAATGGAGGGAATAAATTTGGGTGGTCTATTTTATTTTTGAGCTCATTCGAAAAAAGCGAAGAAGGACAATTTTATACCCTTTTTTATAATTTAAGGAAAGGAATAAATAAGTATGGGTGTCCTATTTCCTTTTGTACCAACGAGAACTATTTATAACAGGTTTAGATGTTTATGCCTTTTTGTAATATTTGTACAAACTGGAAAACGCTACACAAATAAACAAAGGAATAAATTTGTAATAACCTCAAAAAGCGAAGCTCAGCTTGATATACCATTTGAGCTACTCAAACACATTTGAGTGGCCTATTGAATTTTGTACCAACGAGAAATCTCATTTCCAGGCCATGTTTCACTATTTAAACAAACGAAGGGCTAAATTTGAGAAAGCGAACATGGACTCAGAATTGTATATCATTTTGTAATACTCAAATTTAGATGGAGTATTTAGCTTCGTATGAACCAGAAAAAGTGAAGAAGGTCCATTTTAACTAGTTCAATATTTATGTACAATTTTCTACTACCCAAATAAAAGAAAGAATAAATTTGGATAATCTATTTTTATTTTTAAACCAATCAGAAGAAAATGAAAGAAGGGTCACTTTAACTAGCCAAGCAGAAAAAGAAAGAATTAACACTTTGTACTAATCAAGTAAACAAAGGTATAAATTTGTACTGACCAGAAAAGGAGAAGATTCAGCATTCTATACTTTTTGTGCCGAATTGGGGTGTCCTATTTTCTTTTGTACCAACGAGAGAAAAGTCAAGAACGACCATTTTTAACAGGCTTAGAATGTTATACCTTTTTGTAATATTTGTACCATACAGAAAAAGCGAAGAAATACCATTTTTAACTAGCTGAGAATTTCTAGACCATGTTGTACTGTTTAAACAAACAAAGAGATAAATTTTTGTAGCCTATTTAGTTTTGTAGCAAGCAGAAAAAGGAAAGAACTAACATTTTGTTCTAGCCAAATAAATGAAAGAATAAATTTGGGTAGAATATTTAGTTTTGTACCTAGCTAAATAAGAAAAAGAAGTGAAGAACGAATACAATTTGGATGGACTAATTTCTTATGTACCAACAAAAAATGCAGCGAATTTGAGTGGCATACACACTTTTGTACCAACGACAAAAAAGAAACCGAAGGAAGAATAAATTTGGGTGACCTATTCAGTTTTGTACTAAGCAGAAAAATTTGAAGAATGAATAAAATTTAAATAGCTCAGTATTTATATACATTTTGTACTACTAAAATAAACGAAGGAATAAATTTGGATGTTCTACAGAAGAAAACGGAGAAGGGCCATTTTATTTAATTTTGTAGTACTCAAATATACAAAGGTATAAATCTGTGTGGCCCATTCAGTTTTGTACTAAGCAGAAAATTTGTTGGCTTTTTTTAGAAAGACCATTTTATCTTTCGTATTACTCAAATAAAGAAACCTATTCAGATTTTCCGGTTCCGGTTCAGATTCCTTATTAAAAAGCGAATAAATTTCTATGTTCTACTTTTTGTGCTCTACAAATAAACGAAGGGAAAGCAAAGATAGACCATTTTTAACTAGCTTAGAATTTATGTGCCTTTTATAACGAAGGAACTAATTTGAGTGGTCTATTTGTGTATCAATCAGAAGGAGGTTCATTTTAACTAATCCTGCTGCGAGTAGATCAATTAGTACATAGTTAAAAAATAAAACAATATGGCATTATTGCGACTTAATAGCCTAAATAATTCATTTTCGAATACATACGGACTAAACCACTATGGCAAAAAATTACTACTCTCTACTTATGCTTATTTACAGCACATTTAAGAGGACCAAGCATTAGAAACCCACTAGTAGGGCGCCGATTCAGTAAACCAGTTATGCTTTAGAAAACAAAATCCATATTGGAGTATAACTTTAAAAACATACTCTTATGACCACCTTTTATACAACAAACAAGCTTCTTAGCCCCACTCCAGAAATTAGAAAAGAAATTCTTTCTTCTACGGTCTTCGGCATGCATTTTAGACCAAGAGCAGCAAGATTAATATTTGTGTCCCCCTGCTTTAAAAACCACTTCTGCTGGAAAGAAATTAGAGTCTCTCGATTTTCTGTTTTATCCGGCAACCCCAATAAGCAGCTGTTAACCTTATCCACATCTTAGGATTTATCAGGTTGCATCTAGTAAAAGAAAACGAATATATAATTTGAGACAGTTCCATATGGGTAAATACAGTATTAGTAAAAACGGTAGTTTTTAATTAAGTAGAGATAAAGAGAGAGTGTGAAAAAATGGATAATTAAATTTTAAATCATTATTATTATTATTTTAGAGATCAAAGGGAAGAATAAATGAATTTGAGTGGCATATGATACAACAAGATATGTCATTTTTTTATTTTATCGTGTGCTGTTTAAACAAATGTAGGGAAAAAATTGTGTACCAACGAGAAATGCACTACTCAAATAAACGAAGGAATTTAGTTTTGTACAGGGCGAAAAAGGAGTGAAGAATTAATAAAATTTGATTGGAATATTTTCTTTTGTACCAGCTGGGAAAAGTAAAGGAATTTAGTTATGTACCATTGTAACAAACTGAGTATTTTTTACTATTTAGTACCACCGAGAAAAAAACATTCAAATAAATGAAGGAATAGAATATTTAGTTTTGTACCAAGCAGAAATTTGTTGGCTTCTTTACTTTTGTATTAATGACTAAAAACTTTAACACATACTTGGTTGTGTGCATTACTGTTTTGAATTTTAGAGTATAAGTACAAATTGTTTGGTATTATTTTACAATGGCTGAAGTTTTTCATTTTCCTGTGGTACAACGTAATGGTCGCCCCGCTTATTCTAGGTCTACAGTTAGATATTTTCGGTTGAATAATGGTATACAGCCATGTTTTGTTGAGCACAATGCCCACTATAACGATGTGGTAGACAATTATTTGATGGATAGATATTTGTTTAATAGTCGCTATAACAAATGGTATATGGTAGAATTTGTTAAGCATTTATCGCAGGTAGACATTTATTTTTTGTCGTTGGTTACTGGTTTAGCTGCACACAGTTCTCTTTTCCAATCAGCTACATTTTGCCATGGAAACTAAGGGTAATAGTTATACTATGACAACTTTCTTTCGCTAAGGGGGAACACAGGACGCTTTGGATGAGCTACTACAGTTTTGGAATCATTGGTGCTAGTTGAGGCCAAGTATCCAGATTGCAGATTTTCTTGGTTGCTTTACACAATGTGTTAAAACTGGTCTTTTTGTGGTATCTCCTGATACCACTCTGTTGGACCTCGCAGTATTTGGAAACTTGGTGAGAAAGAATAACAAATGGTTTTTCTCACAATAAATCTCTACATACAGAATAATCCATTATGGTAAAAAAGCGACATAAAAGGGCTATATTAAACACCAGTAAATACTACTTTCTCCTTATTCTTAGTTCGAGTAGACTTAAGAGAATTTAGATCATATTACATTATACTTCGATACCAATAATTCCCCGATTAGTAGTAGGTATTACAAGAACGATACATTGTGTAAGAATTTTCAATTAATAGCTGTATTGCACTGTGCTTATAAAATAATAATAGCCTGTAATAGTGCAGTTTATTTTTCGAATGAGAGTAGCTTTAAAGGTGTACATTTTCTAGTCTACCGGCAATAATGATCTCTGAGAGAGTTATTGGGTAAAGATAAAACTTACCCGATAACAATTTGCTAGTGGCGAACCAATTACACCACCATTTTGCGACAATGTACTTGGGAGTTATGTTGCGAACACATTTATACGATCAAATTTCTCAGATTTAATGCTAAATTAAATGGGCACGAGGGGTAAAGTATTTGGGAAAAATAACGAAGAAGTACTAGGATGTGCCAATCGAAAAATTTCAGAACATCTACAAAGAGAACATTACAGAAGATTTTGCAGGTATTTTAATTTTGGGATGGAAGGACAAGTCTACTAACACTATTTGTAACAACGGTGATACCGTGGGTGTAGATTGTCTTAGATGGAATACAGGTAATTCTTCTATTAAAATTTACAACTATCTAATTGATTTGTTCATTGTTCAGACAAGCGTTTACAGGGTATTACGATATTGGAAGCAATTATCTTTAACTACTATACTGATGAGTGGATCCAATACAAGACTGTTTAGAACTAATTTTGCACACCAAAGAATATTTTAGAGATATGGAAAAAGTTAACAGATGCTTTTTGGGGTTGCCGGATAAAACAGAAGATCGAGAGACTCGAATTTCTATCCAGCAGAAGTGTTAGTTAAAGCAGGGGGATACAAATATTAATCTTGCTGCTCTTGGTCTAAAATGCATGCCGAAGACCGTAGAAGAAAGAATTTCTTTTCTAATTTCTGGAGTGGGGCTAAGAAGCTTGTTTGTTGTATAAAAGGTGGTCATAAGAGTATGTTTTTAAAGTTATACTCCAATATGGATTTTGTTTTCTAAAGCATAACTGGTTTACTGAATCGACGCCCTACTAGTGGGTTTCTAATGCTTGGTCCTCTTAAGTGTGCTGTAAATAAGCATCAGTAGAGAGTAGTATTTTTTTGCCATAGTGGTTTAATCCGTATGTATTCGAAAATGAATTATTTAGGCTATTAAGTCGCAATAATGCCATATTGTTTAATTTTTTAATCTACGTACTAATTGATCTACTCGCAGCAGGATTAGTTAAAATGAACCTCCTTTTGATTGATACACAAATAGACCATTGAAATTTGTTCCTTCGTTATAAAAGGCACATAAATTCTAAGCTAGTTAAAAATGGTCTATCTTTGCTTTCCCTTCGTTTATTTGTAGAGCACAAAAAGTAGAACATAGAAATTTATTCGCTTTTTAATAAGGAATCTGAACCGGAACCGGAAAATCTGAATAGGTTTCTTTATTTGAGTAATACGAAAGATAAAATGGTCTTTCTAAAAAAAGCCAACAAATTTTCTGCTTAGTACAAAACTGAATGGGCCACACAGATTTATACCTTTGTATATTTGAGTACTACAAAATTAAATAAAATGGCCCTTCTCCGTTTTCTTCTGTAGAACATCCAAATTTATTCCTTCGTTTATTTTAGTAGTACAAAATGTATATAAATACTGAGCTATTTAAATTTTATTCATTCTTCAAATTTTTCTGCTTAGTACAAAACTGAATAGGTCACCCAAATTTATTCTTCCTTCGGTTTCTTTTTTGTCGTTGGTACAAAAGTGTGTATGCCTCTCAAATTTGCTGCATTTTTTGATGGTACTTAGGAAAGTAGTCCATCCAAATTTTATTCGTTCTTCACTTCTTTTTCTTATTTTGCTAGGTACAAAACTAAATATTCTACCCAAATTTATTCCTTCATTTATTTGGTTAGTACAAAATGTTAGTTCTTTCCTTTTTCTGCTTGCTACAAAACTACATAGGCTACACAAATTTATCTCTGTTTGTTTAAATAGTACAACATGGTCTAGAAATTCTGCGCTAGTTAAAAATGGTATTTCTTCCCTTTTTCTGTATGGTACAAATGTTACAAAAAGATATAAAATTCTAAGTCTGTTAAAAATGGTCGTTCTTGACATTTTTCTCATTGGCATAAAACGAAATAGAACACCCCAATAAATGTCACAAAAAGTATAGAATGCTGATCCTTCTTCTCCTTTCTGGTCAGTACAAATTTATACCTTTGTTTACTTGATTAGTACAAAGTGTTAATTCTTTCTTTTTCTGCTTGGCTAGTTAAAATGACCCTTCTTTCATTTTCTTCTGATTGGTATAAAATAAAAATAGATTATCCAAATTTATTCTTTCTTTTATTTGGGTAGTAGAAAATTGTACATAAATATTGAACTAGTTAAAATGGACCTTCTTCACTTTTTTCTGGTTCATACGAAGCTAAATACTCCATCCAAATTTGAGTATTACAAAATGATATAAAATTCTGAGTCCATGTTCGCTTTCTCAAATTTAGCCCTTCGTTTGTTTAAATAGTGAAACATGGCCTGGAAATGAGATTTCTCGTTGGTACAAAATTCAATAGGCCACTCAAATGTGTTTGAGTAGCTCAAATGGTATATCAAGCTGAGCTTCGCTTTTTGAGGTTATTACAAATTTATTCCTTTGTTTATTTGTGTAGCGTTTTCCAGTTTGTACAAATATTACAAAAAGGCATAAACATCTAAACCTGTTATAAATGGTTCTCGTTGGTACAAAAAGAAATAGGACACCCATATTTATTTATTCCTTTCCTTAAATTGGAAAAAAAGGGTATAAAATTGTCCTTCTTCGCTTTTTTCGAATGAGTACAAAAATAAAATAGACCACCCAAATTTATTCCCTCCATTATTTGATTTCACCAAGAGGTATAAAATGAATCTTTTTCGCCTTTGCTGGTAAGTAAAAATTTATTCCTTCGTTTATTTGAATAGCACAAAAAGGTATAGAAATTGTGAAATTATTCCTTCGTTTGTTTGAGTAGCAGAATATGGTCTTTCTTTGTTTTTCTCTGGTTGGTACAGAAAGTAGAATTTTACTCGTACAAAATGTAGATAAATACTGTACTATTTAAAATTAGACCTTCTCCGCTTTTCTAATTGCAAACAAAATTTGTTCATTCTTCAATTTTTTCTACTTGGTACAAAATTGAGTAGGTCACTCAAATATAACCCTTAGTTTATTTTAATAACAACACAAAAAGGTACAAATGCTGAGCTAGTTAAAATGACCCTTCTTTGATTTTCTTCTGATTGGTACAAAAATAAAATTTCGTTTATTTGAGTAGTACAAAATTGTACAGAAATATTGAGCTAGTTTAATGGACCTTCTTCACTTTTTTCTGGTTCGTACAAAAGTAAATACTCCATCCAAATCTATTTCTTCGTTTATTTTATCGCAAAATGATATGAAATTCTGAGTTAATTAAAAAGTGTTTTTTCTTCTTGCTACAAAATTGGAAAGCTCACTCAAAAGTCTTACGTTTGTTAGTTGAAATAGTACAAAGTGGTCCTTTTTTCTCTATTTCTCGTTAGTTTAAAGACTGCATCCAAATTCATTTTTTTCGTTTTATTTGAATAACTCGAAAAGGTACTGAAATTCTTAGGTAGTTAAAATGGCATTTTTTAAATCTTTGGGCGTTAATACAAAAGTTAAAAAGCCACTAAAATTATTACTTCTTCACTTTCTTCTACTTGATATAAAATTGAATGAGTCACACAAACTTATCCGTTGGTCCGTCTACGGGTTATTCTGGTTTAAATATTTGACCTTTGACCTCGATGGTCATTATTTTTGGAACTTGTAGTAGTTGATGACCAATTACTAAATGTGGAAACAGCACCTTAATATGTGGCTCCGTTTTCAAGTTTTTGACGTTTTTCCTCGATGGTCAGTATTTTTGGAACATGTAGTTGGTGGTGACCAATTGCTAAATGTGGAAACAATATCTCAATATGTTGCTTCATTTACGAGTGAATGGGTTTTAAGTGTCATACAAAGGGCCTATCTCTCATAAACTATAAGACCCAGGTAAGAATAAATATAATATTCGTAATCAGCGTGGTCGAAAACCCCCATGCGCCGAGTTTCATCCAAAGCGGTTATAATTGTCATAGAAAGAGCGTATCCCACATAAACTATAAGACCCAGGGAAAAATAAAAATGATATTCGTAATCAGCGTGGTCGAAAACTCCCATGTGCCGAGTTTAATCCAAATCGGTAAAATTGACATAGAAAGGGCGTATCCCACATAAACTTTAAGACCAAGGTAAAAATAGAAATATTATTCGTGATCACCATGTCCGATAACCCCCATATAACGAGTTTCATTCAAATCGGTTAAAAGTGTCATACAAAGGGCGTATCCCACATAAACTATAAGACCCAGGTAAAAATAGAAATAGTATTCGTGATCAGCATCGATCTCAGCTCACGCCGTCAATGTTTGCTGGCCCCGAGTACATACTACAGTCAGATAAACAAGTTGACATGATACATTCCAAATTTTATTTTATTATCAATGATTAGGGGGACGGTGGGTCAGTGGTTGGGGGGCCTTTGTTTGACCTCAGCTCGCGCCATCAATGTTTGCTGACCTCGAGCACATACTACAGACAGACAGACATACAATTATACATGATACGTTCTACATTTTATTCTATTATCATTCACTTAAGGGACACGGTGGGTCAGTGCTTGGGGTTCCTTCTTTCGATCTCAGCTCCCGCCATCAATGTTTGCTAATCCCGAGGACATACTACACACAAACAGATAGACAGGTAGACATGATGCGTTCCAAATTTTATTCTGTTATCAATCATTTATGGGGTACGGTGGGTCAGTGCTTGGGGGTCATTAGTTTGATCTCAGCTCGCGCAGTCAATGTTTGCTAACCCCAAGCACATACTGTAGACAAACAGATAGACAGGTAGAGATGATACGTTGCAAACTTTATTCTATTACCAATCACTTATGAAGTACGGTGGGTCAGTGCTTGAGGGGTCCTTGGCTCGATCTCATCTCGCGCCGCCAATGTTTGCTGGCACCGTGCACATACTACAGACAGATAGACAGACAGGTAGACACGATATCAAAATTAAAACACGTAATATTCCTCTTCTTTTATAATATTATTTTAACATTAAACTACAAGTGATACGTCTTTATCGTCCAACGTCAGAGTTAGACATTACTCACGACAGCTGGGAGGTAGTTGCAATACGAGTCAGAAAACACTCAGGCATTTTATCTTATATTTTCCTCAATGTACAACGAGGAGAAGCAGCATTCAGTTTAGATTTGCTTATATGTGTGTGTATGTGTTTTAAACGTTAGAATCGCATTATCAAATACGGAAACGCTATTAGTATACACTTTATTCCTTGTTGTCTAGAGTACCTTTAAAGTTAAATGAAGACATAACATACTGTTTTATTTATTCAGGGATAATCATGGACTGTAACATTTTTAGTAATACATTTTTACATACGTATTTTAATAAAAACGTCCGGTGTTCACAATTATTTACAGCTCTCGAAACCCAAAGGAACAAGCACACACACACACTATTACAAGTTTGAAGCAAATGACGATGTATTAAACACAGCTTCTCTCTGTTAACTCTCACTTACAATTGAGGGCTATTCCGGAAGAAGGGCACATAGGCCTATGTACCCTTTTTCCGGAAATCATTTAAACGAACCGTCATGTTTTACTGTAGGATCTGTGAAAATTTCATCTCGATATCTTTATTTTTGGCCGGCTGGCAATATTGTTTTTGTAAGCCTTTGTACCACTGTTTTGGCGCACAGCTTACATTCAGGCTTTAGCAGCGGTTATTAATGTGATCCTTGCAACGTGATTAATGTAATCCTTGATGTGATTATTAACCCAAAAATGTGGCAGTAATTTAAAATGGATACTGAAATGAAATGGAACGGAATGGATAATTTAAAATGGAAAACCTGGGTATAAGACGCGTGTAGTTTATAGTAACATGAATTTGAAACGTGGAGAATAAAAAACTAAAAGGGTTCGTAATTATCCTTATTTTGTTTAATATTTCAGTGAAACGTTTGCGATTGATTCAGTTCAAAATATGGATGGAGCTAATTTCCAAGAAAGACATGGTGCATATAGTAATCGTCCACATAAATTAAGAAACAATATCTAAGAACTGATGGAGAGTCACCTGTAGTTATTTCCAAGTGATTACAGTCACTATTGTGGACAGAAATCAAAACTAAAATATTTTGAAAACTCACATCTTAACATCATGATATTGTACACAATGTTTCAAGGATACTATAAGGATAAAAGCAATGAAGCATTGAGACTCTCTTATGTGAAGTACTTTAAAATGTTTAAGCACCAGTTTAGATATGGATTTGTTAAATCTGAAACCGAGTGTGACTTTTGTGCTGAATGTGACAAAAAAAGAGATTAGCTATCCTAGTGACCCATGTAAAGTTCATTATGAAGTTCATAAAAGGAAAGATGATAGACTCAAAACTTTGAAGGACGAGTTTATTTCCAAATCCCAGGCAACTAATAGTGAAACTAAGTCCACCTCCTTTAGTGTTGGAGTTTGACTGCGGTCAAAACTATCGAAGCCATGGTTAGAAGCCACCATTACCTGTCGACAGAATCCATCTCCTTTTGAATTGACAACGAATATTTTTAAGGATTTGAACAAAGTTCTTGCCCCTTCCTTCCGTTCCAACCCAACACAAAAAACTACAAAGTATGCCATTATTCAGTATGTAATGATGAAGTACACTTTATCAGGCGTTCTGCTGTGTTCTAACATGTACATGCCAACATATATCCCATTTTCGTATCTTTCAAAAAGTACCCTTTTGTTGGAGTGAGCGAACATAAACAGAAAGATGTTCGATCCTTAATGAAGTTTTTTGTCAGCTGAATACAGAGACCTGTATCAATGTATATTAAATGAATACGAACAGGACTAAATTCACAATACATTTATTACCAAGTGTAATAGTTTATATTTGATTTAGTTAGAATAAAGTAATTAATGTGATGCATTAATAGTATGCTGTTTCTTCAACCAACCAGGATTTCCGAAAAAAAGGGCACATAACATTTTATACAAATACGTTTATAAATAGATAAAATTTTTCATTTAATACAACCTATTTATTAGTCGAATAGGTCTTTTATATTAAAAAACCTGTTATAGGTATTTGCAAGCGTATGTTATTGTTACATACTTTGATAAATCTTTAAGGCTCTTTTTCTCCATTAACGAAAACGGTCTATGTGCCCTTCTTCCGGAATAGGCCTCAATTATTCTTTGTTTCCGTCCTTCACACACACACACACACACATACACACACACACGTGCTTACCTTCGACAAAACGTGTCATAACAAGTACACACACGTCTTCAATAATTGGGGTCGCATACTAGTAATCGAAAACATATCCCATCACCGTTTCAATACAGTCATCTCATAATAACTTTCACATCAAGACTTGGGAAACTCGTGTTTCATTTAGTTTATACAGGCATCTCTATGGGAATGTGTCTCAAAACAACAGCACAGAGAATACGGTCAATGCTACGATGATACAGTTGTCCATGCTATGGGAATGTGTTTCAAAGTAATATCTCATCACGGCTTCAACATAAGCAGCAAATTCGTTGACATAATTTATCGTTGAATTCTCTGCATGAGCGACTTTAATTACTAGCCGTTATCGACATCATCATCATCATTTCGTTCATGTGATTCTTCATATAACACCTTTCTCATGCATCGTAAGCGTCCTTGTTGCCTTGAGTATACAAATTTTTATCCAACATTGTGGAAACATTATCAAATGCTATAAGGAGCTCCCGTTATTAGATTATGTTCAATCAATGGATTCCGACACGTTTTAAAACAATCATGAACTACGATATTCATCTTAGCAACCCAATTCCCAGAAAACGTTTCCAGGGCGAAAAGTTTCCCACAAGGGGTCCTAACACTTAGCAACAGCGTGGTTCTTGATTTGATTACTGACGGGGGCGGGGAAGTTCAACTAATTAGCCAATATACGACGAGAAGAAGAAGACGAAAAAAATGTTTCATATTTATTCTATAGCCGGTAGGCGTATAAGAGTATGAGCTTACCTATACCAGCTTGTGAAAGGCTCTTCGGCACATATGGGAAAATCCATACAAAGACATGCAACCGTTTAACAAATGAAGTGCTGCTAAACCGACTTGTAAAGCATAACTTGACGTACACAAAAAAGAAGTATTTAAAAAGAGATCTGTTGAGGGAGATGAAAAGCCATCTTCCGTTTGTAAAAGGAGCCAACTGAGTCCGAGTCGTAACCAAAATGAGACTACACACTTTCACAGCAGGAACAAGTAGATGTTCAGTGAAGGAAAGGAAGAACCGGATTCAAGGACGAATGGACACAATGTGTGAAGAAGAAACCTACAGAATCTGATAATGGGACACTGTTGGAGAGATGGATGTTCCATATGGAGAGACTGGTGATCTGATGTCTCTAGGAACAGTGACAGTGCTCATTGTGATGTTCAGAAACATATTAAACGTTTGTTAAACATGGGAACTGTCGAGTCTGTCGTATTGCCTTAATCATCTTCTTGCTTGGTAACTCAGCATGCTTTAATAATAATAATAATAATAACAATAATAATAATAATAATAATAATAATAATAATAATAATAATAATAATAATAATAATAATAATAAAACAGTATGTATTCATTGTAATAGCTGCGATTTTTGTTTCCACAATACCAGTGTCTTATCTATATTAAACAAATATTAAAAAGAAAAAAATCCTGAAATTTTGATGAAATATTTCAGATGAAATATTTCTACTAAATATTTTAATTTAAAAAAAATTCATGAAATTATTGATCCCTAATCAAAGTATCTCTTGCTCATCATAAGTGTCATAGATGAAAAGTTGAATATCTAGTGTAAGTTTTTTTTAGATTTTATTATTTAAAACTTTTCATTTGCACACCTAGGGTGAAAGTTTTATTAATCTAAATACGTTAAAAATGAACGTTATTACTGTTATTGTGACGTGATTATAAAAGTAGGTGGGAATGGGCTACTATTTGCTACAAGACGAGAAATGTTTAGTCTCGTCTCTATTGTCTCGGAAAAGGAGATAATTACATATTTAGATTTGTAACGAGACGAGAAACATGAAAATTCTCGGTTAGTTTTGAAGAAGACAGGACAAATTTTATCAGTTTCGTAGGCGACATTACTTTTCAGAAATATTCGTTCTTAAACATTATTTTTAGTTATACATTGTTCATAGTAAAAAAATTTAAATTGGTTGTACGAACATTTTAATCAACATTTACCAATGTTCAAAGATATGCAAGTTATTATTAAAATATTCCAATATTAAATTTTGGTTAAATGTTATACAATCATCTTCTTTAGGCTTGTGATAACTCAGAAAAGTTTTCATAACTTCTAGACAAAATTAAAGTAGAAAATCAAGGCTTACATTTACCACTTTACACCGATTTACAAAACTAGACGAGAAATCTCGAAAATTTAATCAATACGAGACGAGAAAGAATTCCTTAAGAATCAAGATGAGGCGGTGATAAATGTTCTATAAAATGTTCGAGAAGTCGCGATAAGACTTTATTTCTCGTCTCTCATGTGGACAACACTAAAAGAAATCACGATTACACGAGAACATTTATAACTTAGTTTATGCTGTTCTGTTAATAATCTAGGTTCCCTTAAATCTGCTCTGTATGGAAAATAAGAAACATTATTTTTATGAAATATCCTTTAAATTCCTTTAGATAATATGGGAACTGGTTAAGAATTTATGTTCATGATGGAATGTTGTAGTCATTACTATTATGCATCATATTGCAAATTTAAGCAAAGCTACTCAGCAGAAAGGTGCTTGCACTAACAAAGTGAACATTATTTTAGACAATACTTAATGGTTTTCACATAAAAATGGTTTATTTGAACAATTTACATTATGCCTACATATATTCATTCTGAACAGTGGTTTTGCCGAAAAACAAAGCAGCAAGTATTAGTTTATTTATTTTAAAAGAAGCAACGACTGAAGTTATTACACTAATTTTTATTGATTTGTACGTGCTATTTACACTATTTAGATCAATTAACTTGAGACGTTCACAATGATTCACAAGAGGAAGACGAGGCAGTGGGAGGGGACATATACTGACAAACCCTGCTCATAGTATGACTGACATCAGGGAGTAATCTACACTCCCGAACACCCTCCTAATAACCCCAACCTTTCTTTACACACACCCATCAATCAGTATCATATAGATCATTTTTATCACATCAAGTTAAAAAAGGTTTAGCGTTTAGGAAAGAAGGGAATTTTCTTATTTATTTATTTCACTTCATAATACGATGCGACCTCGTTCTCATGTACGGTTTCGAAAACCACATGAGCTCAGTTTTTCGGGCGGTGTTTGTTCAAAACAATTGACAAAACAGACCCGCTCATACAAACTATCCTGGGCTCCGCGGCCGTTTCCAAGAAAAGATATTGATGGACAGATGCAGATGACTGAAATTGGCAACGTCTTGAGCGGTCATTCACCTACCTCTTCCTCAATAAAATGACGGAAACTAAAATTCTATAAGATCTTTTAGGTGTGCTGCCTTTCTCTCCACACACACTATTTCTGAAACAAAGGTTCTTTTCATTTTGCTCTTTTCACATTTCTTTCATATTCTTTTCATTAACTTTAATCAATTAATTACGGTTCAATTAATCTGAACAGAGGGAAACATTAACAAATAACAATATGCAAAATGAATTATGAATCACTGTGGCTCTTGTTCTGGTGCAATAATGAACCGAAATCAAATATTCATATCAATCGATATACCTTATTGAGCTGAGCAAAAATAATTATTTAAAGTTTAAATTTGATCATCATTCTGTAAAAACGATTACATAAAATGATGTTTAAGAAAAAGGTAACAAGCAGTTTTAATGTTGTAAGAATAAATACCATATTCTTCCTATTCTCTTCACTAAACTTAGAAGTGAGAAATGTACTTCCACTTCTAACTTTAATATTTTCATAGTTTAATAGCGTAAGATCGAGAACTGGTTTCTTTGAAAACAAGTCATCGTTCCGAGGATAGGCCATTTCATAACTTTTAATCCTCTTTTCAAATCGGAAGTGGTAGAAATAATTTCTGCTTTTAACTGTAAAATAGAGCAAAACGATAATACATAGCGAGAAGTGGTTTCTTTGAAAACAATTTACCATTCCGACAATAGGTTGTGTCATCTCTTTTAATCCTCTTTTATTATATAGCAACAATGGTAAGAAATAGAAAAGAAATTGCAATGTGAAGTGAATCTCATTTGTTCTATGTTAATCATCGTTGAGACCACAAAGTGTTAATTTCTACAACTTTCAGTTCGTTTAGAGGTTTAACGTATGAGAGGGTCTTCTCAGATATTATTCTCAATCTCAATAGACAAATGTAAAACATGAATTTCCTAAACCTTGTGGTGGAAGCTACGGCACTCATCTAAATAACATGTGGTCCCGGTTTGGATCAACAAACAAGTTAGATACAAAATCCCATGTTACACATAGTTAGCGTTTCAGTTTATGTTATTTTCAAATTGCAAATGGTTAATGTTATTTCTGGTTTTAACGTTGTTTACAATAGAGCAAAAATAATATAAGATAGCGAGAGGCAGTTTCTTTCAAATCAATTCATCGTTCCAAGAATAGGTCTTGTGTCATCTCTTTTAATCCTCTTTCCAATTCGAAATGGTGGAAATTATATCTGGTTTTATCCTTGATTATCACAGAGCATAAACGATAATACATAGCGAGAACAAGTTTCTTTGAAATCAATTGATCGCTCTGAGAATAGGACGTGTCATCTCTTTCAATCTTCTTTTCAAATTGGGAATGGTAAAAATTATTTTTGCTTTTAACGACAATCGCCATAAAGCAAAAACGATAATATATAGCAAGGCAGTTTCTTGGAAAACAATTGATCGTTCATAGAATAGGTCGTGTGTTATCTCTTTTAATTCTCTTTTTAAATTGGAAATGGTGGAAATTATTTTGCTTTTAACGTTAATCGTCATAAAGCAAAAACGATAATATATAGCGAGAACCAGTTTTTTTGAAAACAATAGATCGTTTTGAGAATAGGTCGTGTGTTATCTCTTCTAGTCCTCTTTTGAAATTGGAAATGGTAGAAGTTATTTTTGCTTTTAACGCTAATTGCCAGAAAACAAGAACGATAATAGAAAACGTGAAGCAGTTTCTGGTGTGAATTCATTTCATCGTTCTGAGAGCACTCCTGTGTTATCCCTTTTAATCATCTTTTCAAATTGGAAGTGATAGAAATTATTTCTATTTTAAACCTTGATTATCATAGAGCAAAACGATAACAGATAGCGATAACCAGTTTCTTTGAAAACAATTGATCGTTCTGAGAATAGGTCGTGTGTCATCTCTTTTAATCGTCTTTTCAAATTTGAATTGTTAGAAATTATTTTTGATTTAAAGGTTAATTGCCAGAAAGCAAAAACGATAATATATAGGGAGAACCAGTTTCTTGGAAAACAATTGATCGATCTGAGAATAGGTCGTTACATCTCGTTTAATAATCTTTTCAAATTGGAAATGGTAGAAGTTATTTATGCTTCTAACGTTAATCGCCAGAAAGCAAGACCGATAATAGATAACTAGAAGCAGTTTCTGGTGTGAATACAAGTCATCGTTCTAAGAGCAATCGTGTGTCATCTCTTTTAATACTCTTTTCAATTCTGAACTGGCAGAAATATTTTCTAATTTTAACCTTGATTATCATACAGCAGAACGATAACAGATATCTAGAACCAGTTTCATTGAAAACAACTTATCGTTCCGAGAATAGGTCGTATAATCTCTTTTAATCCTATTTTCAAATTGGAAATGGTAGAAATTATTTTTGCTTTTAACGTTAATCGCCATAAAGCATATACGATGATATATAGCGAGAACCAGTTTCTTGGAAAGCAATTGATCGTGCTGAGAATAGGTCGTGTGTTATCTCTTTTAATCCTCTTTTTAAATTGGAAATGGTGGAAATTATTTTTCCTTTTTAACGTTAATCGCCAGAAAAAAAGGACGATAATAGATGACGTGAAGCAGTTTCTGGTATGAATTCAGTTCATCGTTCTCAGAGCAGGTCCTCTGTCATCTCTCTTAATCCCATTTTAAATTGGAATGGTAGAAATGATTTTTGCTTTTAACGTTAATCGCCATAAAGCAAAAACGATAATATATAGCGAGAACCAGTTTCTTGGAAAACAATTGATCGTTCAGAGAATAGGTTGTGCGCTATCTCTTTTAATCCTCTTTTGAAATTGGAAATGGTAGAATTTATTTATGCTTTTAACGTTAATCGACAGAAAGCAAGAATGATAAGAGATAACTAGAAGCAGTTTCTGGTGTCAATTCAGTTCATCGCTCTGAGAGCAGGTTGTGTGTCATCTGTGTTAATCCTCTTTTCAAATTGGATGGGTCGCGGTGGCTCAGTGGTAGAGCGTTCACCTCTGGTGCTTGGGGTCCCAGGTTCGATTCCAGCTCCCGCCAAGTAAACTTTGTGGTAAACAAACACCGTGTGCGTTGGTTTTCTCGGGGTTCTCCCGTTTCCTCCCACTTTCTTCATTCCACCATTTCACTCGTTTCTCATTATCACCGTCTCCTTTAGCCTAACCGGCATAACCGTGGGACGTAAAACTCAAAGATTTCATTTCATTTTTTTTCTTTTCAAATTGGAAAAGCTAGTAATTATTTTTGCTTTTAACGTTAATCGCCATAAAGCAAAAAACGATAATATATAGCGAGAACCAGTTTCTTGGAAAACAATTGGTCTTTCAGAGAATAGGTCGTGTGCTATCTCTTTTAATCCTCTTTGGAAATTGGAAATGGTAGAAGTTATTTATGCTTCTAACGTTAATCGCCAGAAAGGTAGACCGATAATAGATAACTAGAAGCAGTTTCTGGTGTGAATTCAGGTCATCGTTCTAAGAGCAATCGTGTGTCATCTCTTTTAATACTCTTTTCAATTCTGAACTGGTAGAAATATTTTCTAATTTTAACCTTGATTATCATACAGCAAAACGATAACAGATATCTAGAACCAGTCTCATTGAAAACAATTGATCGTTCTGAGAATAGTACGTGTCATCTCTTTTAATCCTCTTTTTAAATGGTAGAAATGGAAATGGTAGAAATTATTTTTTGCTTTTAACGTTAATCGCCATAAAGCAAAAACGATAATATATAGCGAGAACCAGTATCTTGGAAAACAATTGAACGTGCTGAGAAGAGGTCGTGTGTTATCTCTTTTAATCCTCTTTTTAAATTCGAAATGGTGGAAATTATTTTTCCTTTTTAACGCTATTCGCCAGAAAACAAGAACGATAATAGATGACGTGAAGCAGTTTCTGGTATGAATTCAGTTCATTGTTCTCAGAGCATGTCCTGTGTCATCTCTTTTAATCCCCTTTTTAAATTGGAAATAGTAGGAATGAATTTTGCTTTTAACGTTTATCGCCATAAACCAAAAACGATAATATATATAGCGAGAACCAGTTTCTTTTAAAACAATTGATCGCTCTGAGAATAGGTCGTTTCATCTCTTTTAACCTCTTTTGAAATTGGAAATAGTAGAAGTTATTTTTGCTTTTAACGTTAGTCGCCAGAAAGCAAGACCGATAATAGATAACTAGAAGCAGTTTCTGGTGTGAGTTCAGTTCATCGTTCTGAGAGCTCTCCTTTGTCATCTCTTTTAATACTCTTTTCAATTTGGAACTAGTAGAAATTATTTCTAGTTTTAACCTTGATTATCATAGAGCAAAACGACAACATATAGCGAGGACTCGTTTTTTTGAAAACAATTTATCGTTCTGAGAATAATTTGTGTCATTTCTTTTAATCCTCTTTTCAAATTTGGAAATGGTAGAAATCATTTTTTGTTGTAATGTTAATTGCCATAAAGCAAAAAAACGATAACAGATAACGAGAAACAGTTTTTGATCTGACTTCAGTTCAGCAAAAATATATTTAAATCTCCGATCTTTATTTTTCCAGGGGTATCATATGATGTAGAAACCAGCTACATTTTAGTTTTGAATATTATCTCCATTTAGGAACAACAGTAAGAGATAACAGAAGAAATTGGAAAGTGAAGTGAAACTTATATGTTGTATATTAATCATCTTTGAGAACATAAAGTGTTAATTTCTACACCTTTCTGCTCGTTTAGAGGTTTAACATATGAGAGAGTTTTCTCACCAGCAAACGTCGGACATGAATTTCCTAAACCTTGTGGTGAGAGCTACGGCACGTATATTTGCTACGTGTTGTCTCCGTTTGAGTCACCAAACAAGTTAGATACAAAGCCCTATGTTTCGTATAGTTCGCGTCACACTTTAAGTATATTCTGTTTCACATACAAGTTCGTAAGGTCGCAGTACATTACAGAAGCATATATCCTATGTCATAACGCTGATTAAACTTATCCCTAAGCTTTTAATGTTGCTTGTGATCTTTATAATAAAACTAATTATGCATTCATTGCGTTGAAATTTCTACATTTTTGCTGTGACATGAAATATTGAATAGTCAAAAATATATTTTCGTTACATTTGGGATCAATTTTTAGCGTACTTTACACAGTAAAAGATATCTGTCCTATGCTAAGTCACTCTTTGATCGAAATTGAGTTAAGATTATTTTCTTGTAATAGACTACGTTTTTACATGTAACAGTGTAAGTTTAAAAGCATCCTACTAGTGTGTAACTACTTAATATAATTTGGAAAACAATACTATAGGTCTCATTACGGAACCTGTTTTTCGCTTCTATAAAATTACGAAATTATTACTTGGTTTAGTTTACCAGATATAATAAAATCATCACCATCATCTAATCACTGCTGTATGAAAGTCTTTTCAAGTCTTCACAGTTATCTATCTTGGGCAATTCTTTTTCAGGTTACACCTCAGTGGCTCTAGATTTCGTCACAGCTTATTGAATGCAGACGTTCCCTAGGCTCATTTTTGTCTCGTGGTATCCAGTCTAGAATTGTTTTCATCCATCGATTATAATATCTTCTTGCATTTTGCAGTCCATGTTAATAATTAATTGATTAATGTCAGTCTTTAGTTGTCAAATAATATTTGGGGAACAAATAGTGCAAATCCGTCACTTTTGGAGCACAGACACGTTACGTTTTGGTCTTCGGATCTAGCAACATTGACTTAATAATTTAAAGCAACTCAATGTGGGGCAAGACATGTAAATTGACCGATAGTAGTGTTGAATCCATAGTTTTCGAAGTCGCTTAGTTCAATGTTAATATAGTATCGATTCTGAAGTTCTACGGATAGATATTCTTCATAATTAAGCAATTTATCTGTTTTATAATTTGAATAACAGAAAAATGAAGCTGAAACTATATATATATTAACTTTCCTCCCGATGGATTATGTGGTTAGCTTGAACGTTGACATTGTGGACCTGATTTGAATGAATAGAATGAAAGAATGAACGATGATAAAGGAAACGAAATATTACAAAATGAAAGACAAATTGACTTTAAGTATCAGCTAAATATGTGTACTGGGCAAGTTAGCTCATTGGTAGAGCGTTTACCTTTGCTGTTTGAGATGTTTCTTCCTTCTCTCTTTAAGTTAATAAAAACAAATTGTATCCCTTGCTTTGATTTCACAAAATATGTATGAAAATGAATTTGAAGATTTCAGGGACATTGTAGCTAGATTGCTCGTCATTGCTATTAGAAATCTGTAAATGTATTCTCTTCTTATTTTATTCAAGAATAGAATAACTGCATATGCATAGCGATGTCTGTGCATGCATCAAGGAGATGACAAAAACGAAAATCATGTTTCATCTTGTTTGTATATTCGCATATACTTACGATGAAGATACAAATTCAGTAAATTCAAGATCGTGCATGTTACGTCCAGATAAGTTAATATTCATTCATTTATATGTTAAACATACATTTCTATTTAGCAAATATGTCAATAATGCATCATAAGCATATCTGCTTCTAATTCTTCAGAACAGTGTCCTTGTAAAATTACTTTTTCGCCTCCTTCAAATATCACACATGAATTACTTCCATTTACCGTTGCAATTATCTCACAGTATACAATACGAAACGGCACGCCAATCTCTAAATGTTTCATTTTTGTAAAGGGTTCCAATGATGGCATATTAAGCTTATCTAATAGATTCATTGACTTTGCCATCTTTAATTTGACGTTTCTTCCTTCGCAGCAGCTGCTAATGAAATGATCTACACAAACATAAACGTGTATTCTCTACGTTCCGTTTCCGATTTCATCATCATTTCATTCGCTACTTTTCATCACGTGAGCCTATGTTATTCACTCAAAACCTGAGAAATGACCTATGCGTATAGCAACGAAAAATAAGTTGTGTTTTATCTTTTTTATATAGGCATCTAAGGGGAATAGGTTCAAGGCTAAATTTCGATACTGGTACTGCAGTTATTAAAATGACAACTTTCACAACTTCAATGTCTATGGGATTACTTAAATATACAAATTCTCATCTTTAGTTTTCAAACAATTATGAAATACGTTATTAACTAGGACCAATTCGATCAGAGGGTACATTTCGTACAGCCTGCTAACAAATCCTGTTTACATAAACACTTACGCTCTTCCACGGGGCGGGGTCCAAAATAAATATCTAATACTCCCAAAATTCACCAGAAGAAGAGGTAAAAAATATTGCTAAATCTTATTTATACATCCGGTAGGCGTCCAAGAGCATGATCATAGATATAAGGCGTTCTTCTACATCTATCAACTAACCATCCAGTGCTCAGGCATTGATCCCAGGGCGAACATTTTCCCATACGGTATCCTACAACATAGCATCAGTGCCAAATACACGTCAATGGCTTAGTAGCAGACAGCTCTAACGGTCAACCAAGGTCAAACTTACCGAAGTCAATTTCTCCTACTAACATATTATCAACATAATAGAAATATTAAAATCGTATCATCTTTGGCGTTTAACAATTTATCTCTCGATTATTCATTTTTTCTGACAGTGTAGATATTATTTTTCTATTTCACAAAATTTTGAATCACCTTGTACATTTTTGTCCAAGATGGGTTTTGATGGAATTTTAATGTTATGTAGCGAAACAATATAAATCGAATGGCGCTATTTCCATCATTTTAGGATTTGTTTCTGAGTTCTGGGAGTATTGGTTTTGCAAAGTGATTATGTAGTCACATTTGAAAATACCAACGATTTTGAACCACCCGTAGAAGTTTCCCTAAGATGGATTTTTGTGAGGTTTTACTACATTATTTATTATTGTAAAATTAATCAAATGAACACATATCCAGTTTTCTATGACGTGCCTCTAAGCTGTGAAAATATTTTCATACAGCTTCCGTGTAAAACAAATTTGTCATTATCAATGACATTTGAACAACCCTGTAGAAATTTCTCTCAGTTATATTTAGATGGGAATTTAGTAAGTTATTCAGCACATTACATAGCGTCGAATGACACCATTTTCGTATTGGTAGGAATTATTTCCAGGTTGGGCCTCTTTTTCACTTTAAATGACTAGACTATTAGGCAATTATCTCAGACGACGCCAGTTAGAATCCCTAGTAGTGGTGCAAAATGCACTTGATAACTTTTTCGTTTCAAGATTCATCAGGTACTATCACGACGGGATCCAAGGTCGTCGATGGTGACGAAGTTATTTCTGATCTTCCAGGTAGTTAACATACCGATGTTTGAATCTTTTATTGTAAAAAAGAGAGAGAATTCACATGAACACACTCAAAAACAACTATCAATTTAGCTATGTTATATGAAGTTTAAATCGGATCTTCTTTGGAAAAACTGCTTCCAATACTTCCATTCCATTATTTAAGAATCAGTTAGTTTTAATTCACTCGACTTTCAATTATCAAGCTGAATTAGATATATAAAACTGTTTATTATTATTATTATATCTAAGTTAAAAACAATAATAAGTAAATAAATTATTATTTTTATCATTATTAATATTATTATTATTAGTAGTAGTAGTTGTAGTAGTAGTATACATTTTGCTGACAAAAATGCGAATAGAACTAGACTCAAATTCATTTATTTTCCCCATTCCGTTTAAGAGGAATAAAATCTAAAAAAGGACACTGTGCCATCTATCTTTCTACATACTCACACACATACACAATATATATATATATATATATATATATATATATATATATATATATAGGGTACAGCGGGGTAATTTGAATAATTTCAGACATTTTCTCATATATATATCAGAAACTGTAATTGGTATTCAAATACAAAATTGTGAACAAAAAATTTTAACCTTACTATTACTTAACAGTTTCTCTTAAGATAGTATCTGAGATGCATCGTTGTGAAATTTGGGTATTCAATTTCCCCGCCGAAATTTCGAAAATCGTAAATGTGAGGGGCAATTTGAATAACGAGTGGGGTAATATGAATAAAAAAACAAAACAAGCAAGTCTTATAGAAATAATGTATAAACTACTTAATTGTTAGATTGCAAATTCTACGGTAGTTGAAATATGCTAATTTTAAATGAAAAGAAGTACATAAATTAAAAATATGCGTAACCTGTAGCTATCTTATCGAATGTAGGCCTACACTAAAGAAATTAGTTAGTAACACTGTCTAAGGCAAACATCCGTAATAGGTTAATTCATCTTCCATCGTTCGTATTTAGCGACAATGAAAACAGATAAACTGTTTTTGACCTTCTGCAGCTATATAGACTTCGTGGAACCATGTCTTGCAACGCTGGCAACGAATCCGGTCTCCCTTTCTAGCAGAACGTTCTGAATAGTAATTAAGCTTCGAGTAGTCGCGCCGCGGTCAGAAGCACCGCAGCAAAATTATTTTTGATTATGTGTCCATTCTGTTAGTCTCGCTCCTCCGTCTAGCTAATCTTTCCCCTTACCTTCCCGAACATTCCTGCTCAATCACTTCGTTATCCGTTGTTTAGTTTAACTACAAGTGATTGTTTAGTGATTCTGCGGTGCTTTCCACCGCGCGCGACTAACCGTGTAATTTTTCTCTCAATGTTTTGCTCTGCACGCGACCTTTGCTTTGGAGATGTTTTAAGCTTTATAAACATATATATTATTTTAATGGATTGAAGAGAGGTCGACAGAGTTAACAAACTGATAGCAAGTGTGAAAAAAGAGAAATTAGAAATGAACAGCTGAAAACAACGGAGGGAAATGTTAGGAATGGACTATTTGGATAAATCAGCCGAGATGATCTCGTGGAAGCTTTGCTGAGGAAGATCATAACAAATAAATAAATAAATATATATATAATAAGTAAGTGAACACAGAAGGTGAAGTGAGGAGTCTGCGAGCGAATCTGAAGATCTTAAACCCAGAAATGACTAGCGATTCCCCGAATGTAGTCAGAGCAGGAGAGGGCGAAATAAGCGACGACGAAGTGTAGAACAGTGTAAATTTGAAGATAACCTAAAATAATTCAATGTAGTGCTGTATAGGTGAAGTTTCAAAATAACAGGACCGTAAAATAAATCAATGTAAGTTTGATTTGATTTCAATTTAGCGCCCTTTTCAGCATATGTACGACGTGGATCTAATGCTTAACGTGGGATATGAACCACGTGAGCTAACACCGGGAATCGAACCCGGAAGTCCCATGGCAAAGGTGTGTATGCTAACCGCTTAGCTACGAGTGAGCTCTAATTGAATGTAAAATACGCTGAAGATTTGTTTTAGTGTTATGTTTATATAGTATTTATTTTACTAATTGCATTTCTAATTTTAGACAAACCAAAGAGTTGACAAAAACAAAAGATCGTAATCAAATTTAGAATTTTCAATAAAACCAGTGCGTAGCTATCTATCTAATGAAATATGTAACGAAAAAAATCATTTTGTTCTAAATAAGAAATAAAAAAACAGTACATGTCTGATTGTAGGTTCCTCTAATAGTTATTACTGTTAAACTTATTATCATAATAACAATGTTATTCCCTCTTAATAAGAAAATATACAAAATTAAGTTTTTAATACAAGAAAAATGTTTAAAACGATATTTGCAACACAATATGTTCGTGCGATCCTTTTGACCTCGCGCGACTACTCGCGTTACTTTTTCAGCGTGACTTGTCGAGGGTTAAGAAGGCAAAAACAGCAATTCCATGTTTGACTTTAATTGCCTGCAGCCATCGTTAGAGTTAGGCCTACATCTTCGTCATTGGGAGGGTTAGAGGCCATCAGTTTCTTTCGAGCTTTCATTTGTTTTTTTCTTGGCAGGTTCTGTATTAGCGCTCTTCTTTCTTGTAGTGTCCTTGGATTTTGTTGCATCCGATGCTTGCGTCTTTCCTCGGAGTTGTTTTATTTTTATTACCCCAATATTTTGAGAAATTGAGTGGTATAATTTTCCTGTGACACGACGTCTCATTTGCACACAAACTTTTTTTGGGCTTGGAAGCACTTGTTGTATGGGTTCATCTATAGGCTTTGTTGGGACAAAGTTTTGAGAGTCATTACTGGAAAAAGAAGGCGCGTTATTAAAATCTTCCCGAGGAGACTACTCAAAATGTGTAACAAGGCCACACGTTCCCGAAGGAGCGAATCGAAATTCTTCAACAGCTTGTGGACTAAAGAGGTATATACCGGTACATGAAAACCCATTAACTGCCAGTGCAGCAGAAGAATTTCCGCTTCCAGGCTTCAATGAACAAATGCAGAACTGAGATTTACAAATCACTGAGCTCGAGTTTTGGTGAGTCCGGATAGTTGCCTCTTGGTGGTAATTGGCATTAAGTGCCTTAAATCAGAGCGATAGAGTGGGTGTAATACGTATGTTGTGGGTGGAGGTAGGTAAAGCATTTCGATGTCATGACAACTCTAAGGACAGACGTTGTGAGTGAGATTTTGGGCTTTAAAGTCCGCATTTTCGCGTACGCCTTTGAATATTACTAAAGGAGGTATAAAAGACTGTTTGGCATTGCAGCATGCTATCACCGTTACATTTTCCCAGCCTATAGTTCTAATTCCACTGGTATTGGAATTGCCCCGTTTTGAATTATCCAAATTGCCCCGCAGTCGACTATTATGCCATTCACAACGTGGAATGAAAATAGCTCATTAGTTGACGCCAGCGTATAGTATATCAATGCCCCACAGGCTACTGATACGATTATAATCCAAAGCGGTTTCACTTTATCCAGTTAATAATAAGGAAAGCTTAAGGAAACACCATTGAAAATTATAACGTCCTAAATATAGACATATTTGTACTTACCTTGCAGCAAGCAAAAAATCGTGTAAGCCTTCAGAGCTGCAGGAATAGTATGTATCTCTGAGACCGACTTCTGCAAACCACCCCCTACAAATCCACCACGGTTCACTAACATGGCGAGCCGCGTTTCCACTCCAGCTAACAAAATGCTTAACATTATTCAAATTCCTCGTCTATTAGAATTACCCCGCTGTACCCTATATATATATTTGTTCCAAACTTATGATTACATTGCGAATAGATTTAAAGTGAGTAAATACGCTAAAAATATTTTTAATCTAAAGCGTTGGATTCTTTAGTTGGACAACCACTTTTGGCTCTAGGTAGATAGTTAACCCTATATAATTAAGAAAGCCTTGATATAAATCCTAGTTTTATAATTTACTCGTTAGTTTACACAATATCTGAACGCAAAAACAAAAAAATTCGTGTTGCACAGAACAGATATGAACGCTACAATTCTTGCTTGCAATATCATTAAGGAGAGCAGGGATAGGCAGGGACTGAGTGTTGGAATTCATACTTTGTTTACGTAAGCTCATAATTTGTTTACGAAAAATACCCATCTCCTCGCGAGGAACTATGCAGCTAGTTTTATGTATTACTACAACTATTAAATTATATAGCATTTATATTATAGTGGTTTTGGTATGTGTTTCTTCAAGGTACATGTCTCTACAATTATATCTTTTAATCGTAAAATGTCTATCATAAGCGGTCCACCAACAATACAATTTTATTGTTTACTTTTTTTCCTCTCATTCCTGCCCTAGCTGTAACATACCGTTATCTTGAGAACAGTTATAAAGAAAAACATATCCCTACTTTTTTGATTCTCCTCTGCTAATCGAAAACAATCTCTATGGGCAACTGCCGAAGGTACGTTAGCAGCTACGCTTTGCGCAATAGCTATGGCATCGAGGGGGTTGTCTCAATCGGCTCTTGAGTCGCCATACGGAGGAGGAAAAATTAAAGTTTACCAAAACGAAAGTACTTGAAGTATGATCATGATACTTGGTTTAAAATCCGAAATGTAACCTGTACTTTTGTCACAAATAATCCGAAATAATCGACAAAACGGATAGATGCAGACGGTGATGAGTTTCAGAAAGAAAACCTTGGAAATAAGTCTACTAAATGACTGTTTTATAATGTAGGCAGGAAGTAATCAGGCTTTCTTGTTTCACCAACGCTATTGAAAAACATGAAATTGTGAATCATCCTTGAAATTGCTTTTTACAAAAAAAAAAATGTTCTCGCAATTTTATCAGTTTAACATATGTTGTTGATATAGACTCACATATTAGAAAAAAATTAAAAAATCATCAATAAAAAGAGTCTTACGAAAAACGGGTTGTTGCTTAGGTATAGGGTATATATTTAATGATGGGTCAAATTTCAACATATGATAGCGAATGACAAAAGAATTGATTTAAGATAATAAGTTGTTATCACAAAATCCGTTAGTACTGAGCTATAGCCGCCGAAAATGTACCAAGATAGAATGAAAATGAATAGAACTAGAAAACGAATTTTCGGAGAAAGGTCGGATCAAAAGAAATAGTGCATTATTTGACCTGTAGATTTGATTCATGTACAAATCAATGAGCATCAGTGGCGGCGAAAGTGTTGTGCTTATATGACAGCCCTGATTGGGAATGCAAACATTGGGTAAAATGACCATGAGGATGGAAAAGACACAGAAAGCATGTTCGAGAGACGGATCCGTATTTCGAAAATGCAGCAATCCCGAGCTATAGCCCGCCGAAACTGCAAATGAATAATCCTACTCAAGCGGTAACGGGAGAATGAATTTTCGGAGAATTGTCTGGTCAAAGGAAATAGTACACTATTTGATCTGGAGATTCGATTCATGTACAAATCGATGAGAAACGTTGGCTGCGCCACGAGGAGGGTCATATAACAACACTGACTGGAATCTGAAACATTGGGCAAAACCTACAGGGATGATGTAAAAGGACACAGAAAACAAATCGAGAGACGGATCCCTATTTTGGAAATGGACCAATCTTGAGCTATAATCCGAAGAAACTGCAATTGACTAATACAAACGAACGAGAAAAAGAGAACGAATTGTCGGATCAAACGAAATATTTCATTATTGGACCTGAAGATTCGATTTGGGTACCAATCGATGAGAAACAGTTGCGGCGTGAGGCTATGTTCACAGGATATGGACATTCTCTTCGTGCCGGAGGCCAATATCCAACTTGGAAGCTGAGCTGTAAATCTTGTACGGAGAACCGGTTGAAATATCCGAAGAGAAAAACATAAATACAGGGTGTACACAGTGTTATTTATTTGGAATAGACATGGCCGCACTAGCATGGAAGAAGTTTGCAGTAGGTACGGATAGTACAAATGGAGGTGAGTTATCAGCGTCATCATTTAATACACTTGGCGACTACTAGCCAGTAAACACTAAATATGCCACAGAGCTCGAACATTGCTGATATGTAAACATTACCTTCTAATATCATTCTTGATGCATCGTGATTGAGTGGTAAAGCACTCAGATCTGAATTCAGGAGTCCTTCCCAAATCATGTAAGGTTTCGTGTTCGATGACATCGTTGTACTGATGTCTCCGGGTTCCTCCTAGTTCCGTATTCCTCCAATTATTAAAAATATAAACCGACCTGACTTTCAATAGTCTCAAGGTGTGTTTTATTCTTCTTTCGTGACATTATGACAAGTACATTGGACCTCACGCAACCTTGCAAAAATCTTTTCTTCAAATCCCTATTTAGAAACCCGCAACAAAACAGATTTGGTGCTGTTAAAAGCATCATTCGATACCTATCCTTGTTTTAATATAATACGTTACCTACGTTGTTTGCTGCACACCATCAGAGGAAACAACAAGAGTCTCTGCAACCGTACGCTCACTGTATTACAATACTCGGAGGACAATTACGTCATGGTTTGGCATGCGAGTGTTTCGTTCACTAACCTGAAGATGACGAGCTTTTATTCCGTGGGTGGTCTCTCATTTTCTGTACACGTGTGATATATGTGCTCTTCACGGTAGGGGGATTAGTGCGGGAGTGAAACGGAGTTCACGTTTGTAGAACTTGCAGATATCGTGATGTTTTATGTTCTAGCTAACGGAAAAAGTCATGCAGCTACAGGTTTGTATCACAACAGGTATCCAGATACACAACATCCAATGTACTCATGTTTCTGATGTTATTTTGGCGTTTACGGGAAACAGGACACTTACGCCGATAACGGCACGACCGCTGAAAGAGAGGAACAGCCAGGACTCCAGACCTTGAACAAGAGCTTCTTGATCGTGTGACAGAACAACTTTCTACAAGCACTTCATGCTCTGAGCATTAGTACATGAAGTGGGGTTGGTCACAGTACTGTTTAGAGAGCACTCCATGAACAACATCTACACCCCTATCATCCACAGGAAGTTCAGAATCTGAATCCCACAGACTTCGCACCCTGTGTTTTGTTTAGTGAATGGTAGTGCAGCGCTGTTTGCAGTTTCATGCCGCGACACTCTTCACAGAAGAAGCCTGTTTTAGGAGAGAGAGTGTATTTAATAGCAGAAATAGTCATGTGTGGGAAGACGAAAATCCACATGGTAACATTTGGGTGGAAATCAACAAAGATTTGGGGTAAATATCCGGACACGCATCGTCGGTAACCAGCTTATAGGACAATATTTCTTTCAACCTCGCTTAACAGCACCATTGTATGCATTGATTCTACTGAATTATTCTTTCCTGAATTCCAAACACTTTCTGAATTATCAAAAGATGTACCTCTTGATGTTCGTCAACGTATATCTGTTTAGCATTACGCACTTCCAGCACACTTTGGAGTAGCTGCTCGTCAGTGCCTTGACTATTCCTTTTCCCATAGGTGGATCGCAAGGGGGAGGTCCTATTTCTTGGCAGGTACGATCACCTGTTCTCATCCAATTAGTTTCTTGTTATGGAGCTATGTAAAATCTCCCGATTGCGACACACCTGTACAGAACGAAAAAAAATCCTCCTTACACAAAACCTCGCTGTCTGTGATATCATTAACACGAAACCAGTCATCTTCGAGGATATGAGACAAAACTTACTACGGCGATGCCTTGTCTGCACAAAAACCAGGATGCCATTTTGAGCACCTGCTCTGAATGTAAGTACATTTGCTCTTCTTATCAGTAGAATTTTCAGTCTTGTCCAATCTTAATATGTGTCGTTCTCCACTACCATACAGGTATGTACAATTGTTGCACTCGACCTCATACGTCACTCCGTTGTCCCTTATTGCGTACATATTTCTTGTTCCAAGGATCCTGCATCCTGGGATCACTCTCTAACTTCAGTGATGTCTGTGATTTGAGATCGCACATTTTACCACAACTTATACAGTTTCCGTGACGCCAGGAAATCTCCTGTTTCGTTATGTCCTCTTGAATCGCTGACAATTCTCCCTAGGCCTTTTTGCAAGCTCCGATAGTAATACAGCATATTTCTGTGATTTTTCTCTTGCTCTGCCACTGCTCCTCATCGATTTGTGCATAAATCGAATCTCCAGGTAAAATAATGCACTATTTCCTTTGACCCGACTTTTCTCCGACAATTCGTTCTCTCGTTCTCGCTCATTTGTATTATTCAATCGCAAATTTGGCAGGCTAGAGCTCGGGATTGCTGCATTTCTAAAATAGAAATCCGTCTGTCCAATTGCTTTATGTGTAATTTTCGATCCTTCTGAACGTTTTAATCAATGTTTCCGAGCCCAACACGTGCTATCATATGAGCCACTCTTTCTTAAATAAGGCACTACTTTCATTGATCTGACCTTTCTCCGACAATTCGTTCTCCAGTTCTATTAATTTTTGGTCCATTTTAGTCGGGCTATAGCTCAGTTCTAACACATTTTCAGATGTGAACTTCTTATCCTAAATCAGTTATTTGGCATTCTCTATCATCCCATCTTAAAGTTTGACCCATCATTAAAGATACCCCATATACACACACTCACACACACACACACATATATATATATATATATATATATATATATATATATATATATATATATATATATATATATATATATATATATATAAGCGTTTTTCTTTGAAATTTCGAACCCTCGGGACCTCAGGGAACGTTTACAGCATCATGTGAAAGTAGTAGAAAGTGACCGGTATTAGTGTCAAATTCATAGTTTTAACGGTCGCTGCTATCAATTGTGAAATTATAATCGCTTTAGTAGGTTTAAACCAAATTGTCAAGTAGGTCTGCTCTTCTTATTATGCGATTATATTGTGTCTTTCTGATCGGTAGCTGAATGTAAATTTTAGAGTTTTGTGGTGGGAAGTAGCGAGAGCTCTTTCCTATTCGTTCTATAGTATCACTTGTTAACGCCACCGTCACCATGGAATTGTCATTTCACTTTAGTATAAAAATATTATTGTTGACATCATTTGTAGCTCTAATTCTCTTTGTTTTTCCGAGTAATACTTTTTGAATCTTCCAACTGGCACCTGTCTGCACTATTTTCTCTCAGTTACAGTTACGACAAACTCGTCTTCTTTCATAGTTCTCAGAAGGGACTGCGACGTAAAGATGTGGTGAAAGTAAATTTTGTGGACAAGGGGATCCGAGACTACTTTTGTAACTGAAAAATAACCTTTTCAATTACGGACTCTCCCTGTACTTTTTTCAGTTTTACCGGTATAATTGTTGAAAGCAAGGACGTAACCGTGTAACGAAGCAAGACTGCAGGACAAGTATCCCAATCATATACATTTGTCTTTTATATACGTTTTTGCACAATCCTTCCTTCCTGTGATATAATTTGACACTCCACAGAAAAATTGTGATTGAAAACACATTTATTTTTAAATTGTTGTTCAAGAGTGCGGTATAAGGTCTGAAGTTATTAATATTATTTGTTTAGTATGGTACAATTTATAGTTGTCAGTTAGGTGAAATTGTTCTTCATAATTCTATAATGCATCTTGTCATAAATTGTCGAACAAGGGGAACATCATGAAGAGACTGATACATTTTTATTCTGCGGTAATGAGATATACTTACTTAATATTAATGAAGCACTAGAAAAATTTCTATTGTTCTATCCAGCATAAAATACACTGCGTGCAACTCATAGGTAGTATATGTTACCATCAGAAAGGATACTCAATACAGTCTCGGAGTTTTATTACTTATACAATTTTTTATTCGTAACAACACAACATCCTTTCTGTCTATTCGGACAGAGGAAGACATTGCGTCTTGCTTTTTTCAACTATGATGATTTATTCCAGCCAACATGGTTTGTGGTTGATGCGCTTTTTCATTTCCCACGTGACTACTATCAGTAAGAGCAGAGTTAATATGAATTTATATTGTTTCCGCTGTGAGTGCAGGGACTTTATAAATGAAAATCATGTCTTTTTTTCTCTTTCTTCTTCCTCTTTAAGTTCATCTGGATGTGGAGGAATAACAAATATGTCCACTTATTCACCCGATAACTCGTCAAACCTTGGGCAAGGTTTGCTTAATCTAGCCTAATTCTTCACTGACATAATTACGTATGAAATATTAAACAGAAAACATCACGAAAGACTATGAACATAACCTAAAGCACGGTAAACTAATTCCCACTACACTGAAATTCATATACTATATTTCGCTGACGTTGCATATATGGTACACCACAAGTGTTTTGCACATGTCCTCAACAGGATAAACATGAAAACCACATTTCAGCTTGCCAAGAATACAATTACAAGTACACAACTGAGTAACACGATCCACTTGTATTAATATGTAGACAGTGTTTTCAGATACGAAATACAAAAACCACTCGTCGCGGACTTTAAAATTACTTCCAAAAACAGTTCCTAATAGACTGGCCAATATTGAAACCTGTTTACTTCAAAATCCTAAAGTCCAAACCATACTTGAACCAACAATACAACATTTCTAAAGGTGTATTAAACTTGGGTAGAAAATAGAAACCGTATTAAGTTTTGCATGTATGCAACGTCAGCGATTCAAACTGTATTGTGAAAATATCTTACTATGAAATCCAATTTTGCTGATATTTTTATTATTGTTATCCTTCGGAAAGGAAGGAGGAGCCACGCTGTCTAGCTAAACCCGCCTTTTGATATGCGCATATTATTCTAACAACCAAATGCCAATGTGGAAATGACTAACAAGTAAACCTTACGTTTGGGTGAATCGAGTTGCTGACTGAGACACATATGAAAAAGTAGTACTAAATGTAGCCAGTATTTCAGTGAAGTTTTAGGTGCGAAGCTCCAGGGGTTTAGGAGATACAGCTACCAGAACATCACATGGAAGTACAGAATAGTCTTCATACAGTTGGAGGTAAAAGCTCTGTAAGACCTCTAATAACGACAAAAGATGAATAACAAATATATGGGTACATATTAGGACTAGGGGGAAGTCATATAGTAAGGGTATACCTGACGGCGGCCATCTTGAAATCCGCCATTTTGAATTAAGGTTAAGTTTTTAAAACAGGAATAGGGTCATGTGATACATGATGGCGCAAATTTAATCAGAAGGACAATGGTAACGTTAATTTTGATTTACGCGCAATTGGTAAAAAGTTACAGGGAAATTAAATATTGTTGCAGCATATGTATTAGTCCTTTACCCCAGCTTGTAAATTTTGTGTTAATGATAATAATTAAATAAAAAGCAGATGGATAAATATTAGGTCTATGGTAAGAGTTGCCTTGATGGCGGCCATGTTCAAATCCGCCATTTTGAATCAGACAAAAGTTTTAAACAAAACGCATAACAGTGACACCTTATTAATAGCAATTTTTACCATAAATCCAACGGTATAATCATTTTTGCTTTATCATTAACCAGCACTTGTTATCGCATAAACAAGTTGCTAATTTAAGGAAAAATGACCAAAGTGGAATTAAGTCATAATTGAACTTGGGTCTTTCTTCCAGAAAAGTCCTCAATTAATACAATCAATATGTAGTTCAGAAAAGAGTGCATGACTTGCACAAATGCTCTGCTCACAGTGAGTACACCTGACAAAGGCAATCGAGTTACACTTGACACATTTGTCGTTAACAATTCCGTCAAAGCAGTAGTCGTAAGGAGCGATCCATTTAATTTTGTGCTGGTTAATGATAAAGCAAAAATGGTTATACCGTTGGAGTTATGATAAAATTTGCTATTAATAAGGTGTCACTGTTATGCGTTTTGTTTAAAACTTTTGTCTGATTCAAAATGGCGGATTTGAACATGGCCGCCATCAAGGCAACTCTTACCATTGACCTAATATTTATCCATCTGCTTTTTATTTAATTATTATCATTAACACAAAATTTACAAGCTGGGGTAAAGGACTAATACATATGCTGCAACAATATTTAATTTCCCTGTAACTTTTTACCAATTGCGCGTAAATCAAAATTAACGTCACGATTGTTCTTCTGATTAAATTTGCGCCTTAAATCATGTATCACATGACCCTATTCCTATTTTAAAAATTTAACCTTAATTCAAAATGGCGGATTTCAAGATGGCCGCCGTCAGGTATACCCTTACTATATGACTTCCCCCTAGTCCTAATATGTACCCATATATTTGTTATTCATCTTTTGTCGTTATTAGAGGTCTTACAGAGCTTTTACCTCCAACTGTATGAAGACTATTCTGTACTTCCATGTGATGTTCTGGTAGCTGTATCTCCTAAACCCCTGGAGCTTCGCACCTAAAACTTCACTGAAATACTGACCACATTTAGTACTACTTTTTCATATGTGTCCCAGTCAGCAACTCGATTCACCCAAACGTAAGGTTTACTTGTAAGCTAATTCGTGACAGGTCATGTTGAAAGAGATTTGCTTTATCTTCCTGAAAGAAATAAGTTCAAGGGGAATAAATGTATTGCTATATCTTCCTGAAAAGAAAAAAAGAGATGAAGCGAAAGAAATGTATTTTCTGTGATGCTTTAGAAAAGAATTGTTATGAAAGCAAAAAGGAGTAAGCCATTCAATTCACAATTGTAATTCACAAACGTAATTCGCTGGAGTAAACACGTGCAGTTGTTGTGTAAAAATCCAAAGTATACTTATTAAGCGATTAGTCATATTCAACTTGGGCAGAGGACAAGGGAATTAACTAGATATCGTTAGTCACTAATAAAGTCCCTCGGCGATGAGATTGGAACTTTGGCCATTTATGTAAGTACCTGACGAAGAAGCTCAGCATTGTAGCTGCGCTGATACGTGGAGAGAAACTTTCTGAATTAAGTCCCTCGGTGTAAGACCTCGACTGATAAACTGGTGAATTTTGATTGAAATGTATTCTGATTTAAGAAACTTGCATGGATAAGTAAATCCAACGTTAAAAGATTTTGCGTTAATTCACAATTTACTGCCGCAATGTAGAAGAAATGATTAGTTCAAATGTGAGAACTTTGAGGTGAAAACGGGATGGACTATGTTGGTTGCCGTTGGTATGACTTCAGCCCACCTAGGATGCTAGTATTTCCATAAGTAATAGTAGAAAGCACTTATTCAGTTGTAAATAATTATATAACGTAGTCTGTACATGTTAATGAGTGAGGAAGAAACACTGGAGGGTCTAAATTGATGAAGAAATGTAATTAACAAAATGAATATTATGTTTGTTACTCATTAAAATCCTTTCACTGTGAAACAACGTTTCACATATATGTGTTGGCAAATGATTAAATACTCTCTTGTTCTTACTCGTGAGAAAATGTCAAGTCTTAGCAGTTCCCATAGAAGAAAACAAATGACTTGCTCACGAGGCTTCACTTATGAAAATTGTTTCCAAATACCATGTGCATATATTTACTTACTTTCGAGTGACAATAACAAAAAGTTTTCCAGGTCCTAGTTCCACTTATACTCATTACAATAATCACAAAGTATTAATAAAACAACCATGTAGATAAATTATTGTGACATCACTGCGTCAGTCCTTTATTTGCTTGGTTGTTTTAGTGGGTCTAGAGTTCAGCGATCTATTCTGCAATGATAAAATACTTGAGAATTTACTGCTATCCGAATCCTTAATGAAGCGTTGAAATATCAAGGCTCTTCCACCTGGTATCTAACCTGATATCCGTGATCTAAAGGTGCGCGTGCTGGCAACTACACAGACAAACAAGATTGCTCCTGTATTCTTGGAATGTTACATAAGTTTATTCACGGTTCTTGGAGCTAAGTTCATCGTTGCCGTTGAATCGATCTTCAATTAAAGAAGATTTTTTCATTACTTCTATAAAATTATTCAAATAATTTTGCCATAATGAAGGTATAACTATCCGCCAAGAATTTTTTTCTCCCAGTTACGTGAGGGAACTATGAAGTTCGTATCCACTTACACGCTTCATACGAACTTGGTACAACAAAGGAACTCTAAATTTCAAACATGATCTGCATCGCACTGCTGATTCTGCTGTCTAAAGCAAAGTTTCTACGTTGAGTCAGTATTATTACAAAGAGTTGGAGCTTAGTAAAGTGAAATTAATGTGTAGTAATAATTATCTAAGTAGAGTTATTAGTATTGAGATAATTGACGTTTTCTACCTGATATCTGCTTTCGCTTGGCGGGGGCAAACCAAAAACTTAACAGATCTCTGCCATGTAACATGACGAAGATTTCCATCAGTAGTAACTACGGAACTTTATCAATTACTCGAAATTTCGGTCTATTTCGATTGATCTCCACCAGCAGCATTATGATCTGCAAAATGAATGAAACGGTCATTCATAAGATTTTAACTAACTCAAACCATAGTTGGAGATGTAGCTCAAAGGTACTTATTAATTAATACATGAACACAGTTTTCATTTTCTATAAAATTGCAGCAGATAAGTAAATGTATATAGGTGAAAGAAAATATTTCAGGCTGTCGATGTCACTAAATGTTTCGAAATCCTCACTTTAAGTATTACAACTGTTGCAGATCGATTCTTCTCTTAGCTCGACCTTCTTGCCCAATTATTCTAGTAGTAGTCTCTCGAAATTCTGCAAGCATTCCGTTTTGTTCTCCCGAGAGAGACACATAATCACACCGACTGTTCCTCTCATACCCATATATGTTTAATCCATCATAATCTGACCTCCTCTTCACAATGTGTTTTTATGACAAAGAACGACAGATCGTTTCGTGAGTCGTAAACCTCAAAAGCTTTGAGAATCACCTGATGTTCCTCTGTGGTTGCTTTCGAAGTTCGAAGCCAAATCTCAGTAAATTGGAATAAAAGCATATTATAGCTTGTATTTTTTTCTCGCGTGCTCAGCCCGAACCTATTTTTTTTAGAAAGAATCACCATTAGGAAAATACTTTATATAACGTTAAAATAAAGCATGAGATTTTTCAATTGCTCCATATCAACATTAGAAGGTTTGAAGAGCTAAAACTGGTGTTCAGCTTCGTCGATCCTTTACTGGAAATTTAAAGATATTTCATACCGCAGTATCTTTGACTGTTTATTAGTCTCAATAATTTTATGAGCATTCTCCATATCTGTCTTCTGTTGGGTTTCGAGTTTCTTTGTCTTCTTCTTCGATCCCTTTATCTTTAAGTTTTATGATCAGTTGTTGTGAAAGAATATCCAAGATTGATGATTATTGCCAAAATATGAAATTTCGATCTCTTGAATTGGTCATTTATACCCATCAATCGTGATTTTTTTCGAACGTTAAATTTGCAATGTAACATTTTTGTGCAATTGTACATTATGATGCAAAGATTCAATTCTTGCCATATCAGAAAAGATTCTACCACCGGGATCTTTTTTACGGTCATTTACAAACTTCTCCATTCCATTACCTTCAATTTTAATCGTCCCTGATTTCGAGTCCCCATCAATTAAAGTTCCCATTAACATTTTTTCGACAGCACAACTTACACTAACGCCTCGAACTACCAGATTATCTTTATTTAAATGCCTCTCGATCATAGAACGTAAATCTAGCAACAGTGATATACTACAAGCATTGATTTGCAATATTTGCCATTTAAATTAAGCAGGCATAATCACATTCTTCTTCATTATCAATCATTGGAAATGAACTTCAAGTCTGCTCCAACAAATATTGAACTGAGTCTAGAATGAAGTTAGGACACTAAAGGACCATCTAAACCAACAAAACTCGAGAAATCATCCTGGCTATGTCGATCACCAGAACTAATCTCCGAGTTTCTCCTGCCACCGTGGTAACAGAGTCAAATTCTCTTCTACCCATTGCAAAGAATCTAACATTTATTTTTGTATCAACCACAGCACTAGTTGCTCTCAGAAAATCCATTCCCAAAAGAAAGTCGCATGGGAATTATAGAACATGTCGGTAAACCATTTTTAAAAATGGTCGGACAAGTTTACGTTGGAGTCTTTGTTTATTCTTTTGTTACAAAATTGAGTACTGAAGGAGAATTAAGAATTCACTCTTCAACTTTTCGAGCAAAATTTTCTGAATTACAACGGCGTAACACATTATTAGCTATAAGTTTAAAACTTGATTTAGCGTCAATGCAAATTAAAGCTGATAAAACATTATTTTTACCTGACACGAAAGTTGCCACTGGACCACTTAACTTGGATGGAAATTTTGTATTCGATTTATAAAATTCATTATTGGATCTTCCTTTAAATTTTTGAAGAACCTGAAATCATCTGACTCAGTGATTTTTATTTAGATTGACAAAATTGTACAGACTAATAATGTTTAAAGAACTCCGACAAGCCTCGTTTTTCTGAGCAAAGGTTCGACTATTCAAGCTACAAGATAATACATAATTCTGCTTTCCTTTAATAATTCATGTTGCTCTAACTGCTCTAACTCTTCTTGGTTTCTAGCTACAAACTATTCATAATAGTAACTAATAGATTTCTATCATTGGGAACATAAAAAGGTAGGCATCCAAAATCTCTAGTGTGGACTCACACTATTTACAACGATTTTAACTAGCTCCGATTCTTGCGCTAACCTTCATATATCATTCATGAATACCACTATAGATTTTACATAATAATTCATACATACATCATTTAAAGCATTTTAAAAAAACTTTCATATTTTGGAAAATAAAACCGATAAAATCATTCCCAGTAATCGAAACGCTTCTCAAAAATGTATTCAATCTTAACGAATAATTAAAAATTCTGCAAGCTAATACTGCCTTTAACGTTCCACAAGTCTCTATATTTACTTTCCAACCATTTGTATGATCACTAGAAACTCCATGTTCAAGATCAAAATTGAAATTCCTAGGTAATGGAATAAGCAACATAATTTACTAAACTTTATTTCTGCGTGTGATCATCAAGTTTTCTAGAATCAACTGTAGATCATGTTTCGGATTTATATTATCAATTGTTTTTAAATTTACATGGGTGATGTTCAAATATAAGAAACTCTCCAATAATAGTTACCAAGGTTAAAATATCTACAACCTAACCTATCATTTCGATCCTTATTCATACACGAGCCTACATAACAAGTCTCAGGACTCGGTTAAGCAAGACTAACCTAAGGATGGTTTTTCCTAAATTCACCTAAACTGGGAACATTTGCTACACGAATAAAACCAAACGTCTTGTTCCAATGCTGCAGTTTATCATGAGAATAATTTTGCAAGGGTAAAGGTAATCACCTATCATCAAAGCTATTTTGAGTGGGGTAGTTAAATCCATGATCGACGTAGCAAAGCCTCAGCGTTGATATAATTGAAATCGACCTGCAGCGCCTAAAGTTTAATACTCGGGAATTCCTAATCTAATGTTTTCTCTATTACATATAACAGTAAATGCTCAAAGCTACTAAATATTAATTACAAAATAACAAAATCAGTTAAACAATATGCATCATAAACTTGTACGACTATTACTACTACTATAACAACGCCAAATGAAAATTTAAACGACCACGTATTAAATTCTCAAATGAGTCCAGTAAGAAAAAGATGAATCATGAATCAAAATATCAAATATTTTAAAATATTCACACATTTCATCAAATATAAACTGAATATTTAGAATATAGCAATCAGAGAAGGATTACAATTATTAAATACCACAATTAAAATTCTCAAAACTTAGTTTCAATTTTTTAATAAATAAACATGGACAAATTTGTAAGGTAACTTGCCCTTAGACTCACAAAGAAGTTAAAGTGTGGCTCGATAAATTACAACGCCCCTGGCCGACTGTCTATAACGAACAAAATAATCTGACATGAAATGAGAAACTACAGACAAAAAGTCTGATTCCTCCAGATTCACCCTGAGAAAAGTCCGGTAGTCGGGACAACAGGGAGAGTACATTTTGTACCAGTACGAGTAATGGATTCGCAGTTAGTGTATGATCCAGTATCATAACAAACAAGTAAATAACCAATAATATACAGAGAAATAAAAAATTCAAAAATCATATATATAAGATTTATTTAGAAAAAAGTCAAGTCGGCCGAGAAAATTCAAAACCTGAATATTATGCGATTGAAGCAAATATTTAAGCAAGTACACACCTTAGAAAGAAAAATAGCACATATTACAACTATACATTTAGTCTACGTATAACACTTTCCAAGTTTCATAATTCTGATTTTATTCCTCCTCTCAACCTGTTACTTTCTGGAAGTAAAATACCCTTTGTTATGCTTTCTAGTACCTTTTGTATGAATCCAAGATTAATTAAATATACTGCAGTATAACTGTCTTTAGTTCAAGTGCGCCACCATTAAAAGATGAAAAATTTCTCCAAAGGCATGTCAAACAATTTATAATTACCAATAATAAAATTAATGTTAAGGAATATGGTGCCCTACGAAAGCAAAAACCCACTAATAGCACCCTGTCACGAGAAATCAAAATGACCACTCTGGGCACTAGGATTACAAACATGACACATTTGAACCAATCTGATAAGGAAAAGTATAAGTAAAAACTTATTCGTTGAGCTTCCACACACGTCAATACAACTATTATTAACACAAATCCCTTTGTACAATTGCATTCACTTCTCTTACACTGTCTGCCCATTTCGAGCTTCGTTACACACAACACAACCAAAGCCAAGTGCAGGAAGCAAATAGCTGAAACAAGCATACAATCAAATCCATACATCCACCTTGGGTGTCGAGGCACAAGTAATCCCACGTACCAACATACTCTTTTTCCAGGTTGCTAGTTCTCAAGTTTTTCTTTCTTCCTTTTAGCCTTTTTATAAAAAGGTACCTAATATAACGACACAAACCTAATTTAACAATTCGATTCCTTATACTAAATGTCCTGAGTAGTAAAGATGAGTTATCTACTATTTGATCAATTCATAACGTGTAATATTTAATTAGTATCTATACAATTTGCAAGTAAATAGCCAAATACTCCTGCATCCATCGGTCAAGTCCATACAAGAAAATGTTTTGTCACCTAGTAGTATCCTAGTTTCATCACCTTAATCATGGTTAAACGGTTTTCGGACCTCGATTCAAGGTCTTCTATGGTGCTAATACAATTGTCGAGATCTTTCTACGCTGATGAATACAATAACAGTCTATCAATTAAATTAAAAACTTTTAGTTATTTCGTCAGATTGGAATGCATTACATACATATGATCCCATAACATCCAAACCCTTGTTAAACTAATTGAAAAGTAACTACTAACACGAACTTCTTAATCTAAAAGAGTCCGCTGAAACCTCTACCAGTAGGCAGGACTTTATACAGTTTATTATTATTATTATTATTATTATTATTATTATTATTATTATTATTATTATTATTATTATTATATTTGTATTCCTCAATTACGTTTTGAAAATATCTAAGATGCTAACAATTATTAATTAATTGTGTAGAAGGACATTTTAGGAAATCTGATAACCTACAAAAAGAAAAAACAGACGAGCTGGTCTCACATATCTCTTATTGTTAACAATGGACGTGAGTGCTTAATATTAAAATCAATTTTGCAATTCTTTGAGAGTACAAGTCACCACGCGCGCAATAAGCTCCTTTATAGGACAAAATGCCAAAACAATGTGAATGCACTAATTTATGTAAAATCAAAAAACTTTAAATTAAATTGCTGCATATATTTTTTATAAATAAATATTAGTAGTTCCCATTCGTCTTCTTCTTATTCTTATTAACAATTTTATCAATGTTATGATATAGAAATGCATTAGTATTCTAACTTTATGAGTTAAATTTCGGTTCACTTGTGTAAACTCAACATCTACATAAGTAAATTTGAATAAATTTATTATTAAGGTTTTTCAGCATGATATTCTAATTGTGAGTAACTATGTTGTGGAGAAGTCGGAAAATTAAGCAAAAGTTTTATCTGATGCATTTCTATCATCTTATTGATGTATTTCATTTGATGTTCATTTATGACTAAATATAGAATCATGAGTCTTATTCGATACACTGTTGATGTGTTTTTGTTGTTACTAATATCCTGATCATAAGTTTAAAGTCTTCTTCCGTAATTATGTCTGTCATATTGTGATGCACATAAAGGAAAATAATATGTGAAACGCTCCTTTTCTTTCTCAGATGAATTTGAAGGTAAGTACAGTATGAATTTTATAAACGATAAATTGTGATAATGGAAATCTTATAAAATTTTAAATTTATGTTATATATTTATCAAATATTTTATGTATAAATTCGAATATGCGTACCAATTCGCAAAGTATTTTCTCTAGCGTTTTAGTACATAAGAAAATAGTTGTGATAACAGAAATTCCAATTGATTGAAATAGTTTGTACACATCGGTTCGAGGAAGTAATACTTTTGCATTAAATACGTAGAGAGATAAGAGTATCATGGGTAACTGAAAAATACACTGTAGCAAACCGAAAAAGATTTGCCCTTTCCACTGGTCACAGCGAAAATTATGGCAGAATGTATCAAAGAACAAACAGTGACTGCTACGCAAACTTAATTAATACAGTCCAGAACCTGTCAACACTCATACTTGGGATTGAAACACGTAATGCTTTTGCAGTGTCCAGTCAATGACAGACCACAGTGATTTACCATGAGGTAGATCATGCTAGAAAAAAAAAGAGCAACGCAGAACGCTTATCTTATAAACGAACCTGATTAGTCAGTTTTCATCTTATTTCAAACCACGTATTATCTTGATGTGCACAAGATAAACTGGAAATAGATTTCTAAATGATCTTTCGTCCAATTTAAAACATCGCCGTGGCCCCTGATATTGCGCATTACAATATATTGGTTTTCACAGAATTCTGTACTAATCTTTACTTGATTCAACCAAAAATTCTTAAATTAAAAATCTCAAAGTTAAATACTGAAATTGTTCCTTAGAATTGAAAAGTAGCCCTGTTGCATACTTTACTGTAAAACAGGAGACGGAATAATCTCAATCCAATCCAATGAATATGATTATAGTCAATTATCCACTTCAAAAATATCCTAGTTGACAATAATCTGATGCTTAAGAACCTAAGAGTAATTAGTGTAGTGGGAAGCATATATTTTCCAACAGGGCGTGAACGAAACCGTGCTAAGAGGGGACTTGTCGTTCGCTAAGGACTTCTTCCTCCGAGATCGTTCAGAAGGCTCCAGGTTTAGAAAAGGATATTTTTGATATGCAAAGGATATTTCTCTACTATTGTAAAGAGCGTTCGCCAAAGCAAGCCAAGATGTGGATTTTAGACCGCCGAATTCAGTTGTATATATCTAGGAATTTATTTACAAAATGGATAAGCACGATTTCTGTTTTATTTCTTTAATTTGTTGACAGTGTTTAGTGATAATTGTAATACTATCTATTATACTGATCGAACACCAAATTTTCCCAAATTTAGAAAAACTATTCCTCCAGGCGGGGATTGAAGTGGTACCAGTTGACAATCAAACTTGCTTAGTTCATCAAATTATTTCTTACGAAAAATATACAGTTTTACGTGGAAGGTGTGTTGAAGTACACCCAAGGGTAATAGAAACAAAGGAAAATATACAATTGTTTGCAAGCCGGTGAAAATTTATAGTTTCAAAAAACAAATAAACTTATAATTCTTTTGATTGAATTTAGGGATGTACTACCATTGGACAAGTTTTGTCTCATGAGTTGAGTTTGAGTTTAACGTCCCGTTCAGCAGCGAGGCTATATGAGACCTACTGATTAACGTGGAATCCGAACCACATGAGCTCCCGCCGGGAATCGGAAGCAGTCTTCCCACGCCAAAGTTGCGTACGCTAACCACTTAGCCACTTAGCCACAAGTCTTGTCTCATGACAGCTGCTGACAAAGTCATATATCTTACAGAAGTTACAAGAGATAGTCTGTTATTTTACTCTTCCTAAAGCAATACACAGTAACAGACATAAATTATAACAACTGAGGTACGTAAATGCTTAATATTAGGATTATTAAACCCAGCAATAATCCCAATAGCTGTCCGGTAGTAGTTTTCTCAAAAACTGTTGATTCTTATCGTTTCGGAGTAGAATCAGTGGTAAAAGTGAGGAAGAAATGTGTGGAAAGCCGTCACCTCTCTTTTGAAAGATATCTATGGCGTCCCTCTACTTCTTAACATATTGCAATGATCAAAGATAGGTCAATGCGTGACGTGATGCGTCCCCGTACCATTTCAGATCCACTTTTACCCCTGGGTAGTTATGCCTTGAAAGAGGTTATACTGCAAAATACTATCTTATCCCGTGTATAGAAAAAGTCCTTCTGTTTTGGAATGAAACTGGTTCCACTATTGGTTTGGATTTTCAAACCTGGTAGCACCAAAAACGGGCAAACCCATTTACGTGGAAAAGTTTTCCAAAATATGATGGATATAATTTTAGTTGTCGTAAAATGAGTTGAGTTTATTGTCTTTTTCTAGCAGCGGGACTATATGAGACGTGGACCTACTAACTCCGTGGAATCCAAAGCACATGTACTCCCGTTACATATCGTTGGAAATCGAATCCAAATCTCCCACACTAAAGGCGGATACACTAACCTCTTAGCCACGGAGGAGTTACTGACACAAAATGAAAATACAATATTATGTTATTAGACGATATAATACAACCTGCACTTTCCTTTTCCGAAGGTTGAACAACTCATTGTAAAAGATTAATCAAGGCTAATCTGAAAGTCTACTTTCAGAAATGCTTATTTCATTTCAAAAACGCAAGTGTATTGGAACACGTGGCAAGCTCCGGATTTAGATTAGATCCATCAAAAATTGAAGCTATTTGAAAAGCACTATATTATAGAGATAAATTATAATAGAATATTTAAAAGGAATTCATTTCTTTTATAAGGAAAGTCTTCGTTCCTTTTTCACAAATTTATGTACAAGGTTCTTTTTAAATTTCAAATTATTGTATTGCTTTAGATTAACATATTCGGTACCAATGTCCTCGTGAGGCGACATGAAATTTGCTAGTCCTTCAGTCCCAAGAAAAAAAGTTTTGAAAAACTACTCCCTCCTTTAAAATTTGCATTACATTTGTTCTAGTAAGAAAACGGATTTTTTATTTTTTTTTAGGACAAGTGGTTTACGGAGAATTTCATGTATGCTGGAGGAGACATTGGGACTCCGAAGTACGAAAGTACAATGAAAATCAATATTAAGGTATATTTCTGTTTTTCACATAGAACTAATGCTGTTTCTTTCTAAATATTATTGATGTTAAAAGAAGTTAACGTTTAGTAAAAACATTCTACAATATATGTTATGCAGCATTTATACTAGAATTTTGCTGACTGTATTTAGTATCCTAATCAAATCCACCAAATCATTACACTTCTTTAGAGGAGATGATAGAGTTGGAAACCATTTTTTCATTCCTGCAAAGAAAGAAATACTTTACACATAAAGCATTTAATTCTTGCTGAATTGGAAGAGCAACCTGGTAAGCGACATCGGATCTTTCTAACTTGAGAAGGGAATTCATGTCGATGGAGAACGCCTTTCCTTCGTAACTTGTCAGATGGATGCGGTACGATGGCTCGTGGATGTCTTGATTCTGCATGAGGAGGAACGTATTCGGGATCAGTAGTATCTTCCTATCCATTATCTTGAATAAGACATTATTCTGTCTGAAATTAAGGTAATCTAATCGCTGGCTCGTGTAGATACATATGTCAATAAAAATTTGCTCAGGTATGTACCTACTGAAATAACCGTAAGATCGAAGATTTACGGAGTTTGTAAATCTGCAATATACTCGGGTGCTGGAGGCAGTGGATTGAATCCTACAGTTCTCTGCCAAATTCTCCATTTTGAATCAGGAACCTTTACTTGCGTACTGAAATCTGTATTACTATCACTTGCATCTTGATCTTCACCGTATCCTTCTTCAGAATCACTTCTATTCTGTACTTCACTGAATGGTTCGACGTAAGTTGGTTCATTATATTCACCATCAGTGAAATCATAGTCTGAAACATTACCAAGAGGCCCATCTACTACCCAATCAACGAATTTTTTAGAATCTGGAAAGAAATAATAATGCAGAAAGTGATCACAAATTGTCTTTGTAGATTCAGTTCTAGGTAGTGAATAATGAGAGGACTTAGGTTCGATTTCCAGACTGGCCATAACGAGAGAGAGTTATTGTGATTACCTTCGGTTGCACCATGTTATCACTTTGGTCACTGAGTTCGTACCTTCAATAAAGTAACGCTTGATTTCTTCCGAGTTCTTTCCCCTCCACTATCCCAACCTGTATTAGAAACATTGAAATGCCGTTAATAAAAATAAAAAATTCCAAAATTGCGTAGATGGTGAATTTGAGAGTTCATAACGAAAATCGGAATAATAGTAGTTATTGATTGAAATCCTTTATCTAAAACAATGTTCCGGAAGTCATTAGTAGTCAATGCAGATAAAATAAGTAAGAAAAATAATTTATTGTTGCTATAAATTACCTAAATGCAAGTGCAAGTATTGAAAGTATAACCGTAAAGTATTGAAAGTATAAATCACTCTACGGTTCCCTAATTCGAGCTTGGGTTCCAATGTCGCCTGTAGAAGACACGGGGATTTGCCACACGATTCTCGATACGTTCATTAACGTTTTCCAATTTTTGATTATTTGTAAATGTAGCTTGCATATTTGACATTGTTAACAATGTCAACAAGAACTCTGCAGCAAATACCATAAAAATACTTGTTATATTTACCTACAATGTAGTGAGGAAATCATGCAATAGGAGAATTAATTAAATCTTTAAATAACAGCTTAAGTCTGCTTGAGGAAAACTGACTTCTTCACCAAGAGTCAACTTCTCACTATACTATTTAAGGTAAAAACAACTTCGACGTTACCAAATATTTCTTTCCAAATAATTTCAACCATGATCTAAAAATAGAAACATCCGATAAGCTGCATTACATTTTTATAAACTAATTATTGGAAATTGTTATTTTTCATGTCGCCTAGAGGCGACGCAGGGACGGAGAGGGTTAACGAACGGTATAAGCGAGTTCGGTTAAAATGACATGGGACACCCTAATTCGAGACCGAACTAGATGTGATCCTACACTCTGACGAAAACAGTAACGACCTTGGCGGATACATGGCAAAGTTAAAGATGACGCACACACATATTATAGCTTATTTCTCAAAATTCTTGAGATCCACAGATTTAACCAATTCAATTATTTGTCACCCCAATGGAGGCCTTATAAACTACAAAAGTTATCCCTAGTAGCAAAATCACTTGGCCCAAATAGAGGCGATGCGACATACCAACGGTAGCGCTCATCGTCAAGTTTGGCTGCTTTTGTTAGCCAAGCCAAATCACGACATTGAATGAAGATTCACCATCCAAATTCTGACGTTTACTTACCAAATGTAACATAATTCGATAACGTTCAATAACATTTCCTTTCAGCGCGTAGGGTAGGATGATGACGAATTCGGTTTAGCACGTTTGCCTTTTTGTAAGATATTTTTGAGGTATTCTATCTGTTATTTATTTAGACAGTTGTCCCTAGTAGCAAGGTTGGTCTACGGTGGGGAATTGAGTGAGATTTTGTGAAAAGGATGGGATACGTTCGCTGCAAGCCTATAGCGGAAAACTAAGTTGCCCATCGTTGGCTAAATTTAAGATTTCCCAATTAACTACTCTTCCGACCTTCACGCAACGAAACCAGAATTTTTATGTATCCTATAACAAGATATACGATACTTTAGCGCTGGCTAAATTCCGGAGAACCGTTCTACGAACAGCGCATTTCCCACCACTCAGCCACATTGGTTTAATGTTGACTAATGGTCGGTAACTCGATCATACTTGATGTTGGTAGATTGCGTTACTGCACATGTAAAGTTCTTCACCGCTATCTTGTGTTCCAATTACTAAAACAAAAGAGGAGTTCGTGTTTTATATGTTGAATCATTTTCCTATACATAGTGTATAAGAACGTTTTTAAAAATAATATTTACAACGGACAACAGCTGTTAAATATCCATTGTAAAATGTGTGATTCTGACCGAGTCGCCCTTCCTGCTGGTCCAGTGGTTAACACTTATACCCTTGATGTACGGTCCCCTGCCGGGAGACCCTTTGGGATTATAACTGTCCCCGATTACTTATTATTTACTGGGATTATTTATGTGTTCGTCTCCTTGTCTGTTTAGGTTAATGGAAAAACAAGTACAATTTAGTAAAATCCTACTAATAAGCAGTTAAAACATGTTGGGAGGTTTTCTGCTCGGCAACCGAGCAACTAGGGTTGTCCTACCTTACACTGCTGTTTACACTTTTCCGGCACAGTCGAAGTACGTAATGAATAGTTCTTGAGTCCAGCTGGTACATATTTTGATATATATAACTCCTTACCATACTCGAGTAATTCATCTGTTAAATCACCTAAAACGTCACCAGTTGGAATTGTGCTTTCACCAGGTTTTGAGTATAAGACACTACATCGGTATCAGAATAAAATACTCTTTCTTGTAGTTACTCGAAGTACTTGTACAATTTGAATCTAGCTTGTGTTGTTATGTATGCGGCTATGACAACGTTTACTGTTGCCAGTGAAACAGGAACCTCGTGTGTATATTGCCAATATACATATAACTTGTCATCATTTTGTGTGGAAATATTTGATGAACGTCTAAAGTATGTGATGTTAATTTATCATATAATTCCTTGGGGTCATTAATGTTGCTACATTTCAAATGTTCTGACGTTGACCAAACTTTCCCAAAATTGAATTTACCGTTAGCTTAGCCAAACTAGTAAGTTCTAGAATATCTTTAATTTTATTTACATCTAGTCGTATTTCTTCTTTTTTCATAAAATTGTTGTATATACTTTTCCTTTTAATCAACAGTTCCATCCACTAGCTTTCGTGATTGCTTTATAAATGTATGTATTCTGCAAATAATTCACCACATTTTATTTTCTCATCATATTCAACAACATCATAAGCCCAAATCTCATGAAAATCCACTATTTTGTATCCTTGTTCCAATGCTTTTCTTATTTCATCTGCTACCCATGCACAATGTAGAATTCATTTTTCACCACTCAGATTACAAGTTGTCAGGTTTAATTCATCACAACAAGCACTAAAATGTGGAAACATTGGTCTATCATTTGATTTATAAGGCAAAACCAGATGAAAGAGCTTTTTCGGTAAAAGACTACTTAACTCTTAAATCTACCTTTTCAATGCTGCAAAAATTTTGAATCTACAGGCAAATAGAGAGTAGGGAGATGAATTGGAAATTTCTTATTTTGTCAAATGTACGGACAAAAACAGTTAACGTCTAAATAGTTTATTTTTTCTTCAGATTCTTCTCCTTTATGATAAAAATGTAAGGCATTCGCACGTCCTCCATAAAAAGCGTCACGAAGATTCAATAATTTTTTTGTTTGTGGATCATTTATGAAATATTTCGTAATCTCTTCATTTTCTCTAAATATTTTTTTTCAAATTCACAACCACATATTTTGTGAACTTTATATCGATAATTCTTTAAGTTTTGAATCTTCTTCTTTCCTGCTTCATATCAAAACTCCATTTTGTTTGTAGCATTGTTATATATGGGTTTGCCTCGTTCATTATTGTAGCAAGAATACAGCAGTGGGTAAAGCATCCTACATATTTCCACACGTGAATTATTACTGTATCCACCATCTACCATCGTCTATCCACCATCTACTTTCGTTGATGCAATTCATTTTTCCTTACTGCGGTCAACATTTGTAATTTGAATGTTTCTTATTTTCTTTTGCTAAGATAATCATTGTACAACTTTAACTGTTTTTACATCTCTCCATCTAGAAACGTTCTTTTCTATGATGCCAATAGTATTTTCCTTTAAGAAATTTCTTCGATATAGCAAGTTACATGAGCTACCGATTGTAGTATATTAAAGTAATGGATTTACATTTGTTTCTGACTCAAATGTATTTTTAAAGGCAATCCATCCTTAACATAAAACTTCGACATTCTGTACACGGTACTTTGTGAGTTCTTCTTTTATTATAAGGTTGTCATTTCGAGGTTCTTTATACGATTCTAGGAACTTCATTATTTCAACTACTTTCATTGTATCTGCTTCATAATACCTAATGTGTGGAAGTTTCTACTTAAGTTTCGTTCTCACGTCGATTCAAGAAGTGTGGGAAATGTCCTTTGCAGCATTTAATTTACTTAAGGTTATAGGTAGAGAATTTAGTGAACCTATGAAAAGTGTATTAAAATACTTTAAAACATAGAACTTTCATGATCACTTCTGAAGTCCAATTTATCTTTTCAAGCATCTTCTTTATAATGGAGGGTGAGAAGGTTAAATCTATTCACTCTTCGACAGGTATCAAATCTTCTTTTTCTTATAACCATTTTTAATTTTTGTATACAAGTTGATGTTTCTTTTTCTTTTTCTTGCGCTACCATTCTCCTACATTCAGTTTCTAATACTTGTAATAATTCTTTACATTTCTTTTCTTCAGCGTTGTTCTTCTCTCGTCTTGTTGTACTTCTTTTATTTCAATTTCAGTAACTGCATTTTCTTCTTTTTCTTCTTCCTCTTCTTCCTCTTCTTCGGCAGTTACATATGTACGTAATCTTACTACATTAATTTCACTTCTTCCTTATGCGTTCCTTTCTCTTCTTCCTTTCATCATTATCTTCTTTCTCTTCTTTTTCTTACGTATGGACTTCATCCATCCTCTCATCATCATCTACCACAATTATATCATCTTTTTCCATTAGATGTTGCGTCCGTTATTTCGTACGTTCTCTTCTTTTTCTTATTCGTCTTCCATTAAATGTTAAATATTTTTTATACTTCTTGCGAACTCCTCTTGTTTTACATTTTATTTTTTTACTAGATGTATATAAGTATTTTAAAAACGATATTTCCATTTCTGTATATAAGATTTTTTTAAAAAAAGTAATAACAATAACGATAAGGATAAGGAAATGGAGTACAAACTTGTCTTTGTTTTCTTGTATTCTACCTAAAATAAAAAATATCAATTTGTCGATAATTTCACTTTCCGGAACTCAGCATCGTGAAACCAAAATTACCATAACTTCCTTATGCTTCACGTTATTGTGCTCATCCTGTCAAATTGAAGCTTAATGTTTGCTCTATAAGTAGATCCTAAGAGGAAACTCTGCTAAAGGTTACACTGTGAAACATTAATGTTCATTCAAAGCAAAGTTTTATTTTTTGAAGAAATTGTGACATTGTTCAAAAGTTACAACTATGAAACTTTTGAAACTTTTATTGCACATTCATGGTATTATTAGAAATTATAACTGCTTTTCTGCTTTTTGTAATTATTACTTTTTTATTTCACATGCATGGAAATTTGCAGGTTTAAGGTTTGTTATAAATTGTATCGTTGTTCGTATGTTACAACTATGAAACATTTAAAACTTTTTAGATTCATTTTATCACATACATGATATGATTAAAATTTAAAATGGTTACATTCGGTAAATTGTAATTATTATTTTTGTACGTCATAGTGCATTTCATGTATCCGTCTAGGCCTTGTATATTCTACTGGTAAGAAAATGAAGACTTTTTTGGGTTACCATTTGGAAATATGATCTTAGAGTTCCAATGCCATCTCTTATAAGCCAACCATCCCGGACTTACCCAAGTTGAAAAACTAAAAAGGAAAATTAAAAAAATTAAAAAGACATCATATCATCAGTGAAAACAATGTTCTGTGAAATATAGGCCACAACATTTTGTATGTTATGCTGTATAATTGTGAGAAGAATTCCCGCTTTGTATGGTTAAAGTTTTCATCTACGTACATTAGTCTAATGTTTGTTTGATTTTGTTGAGAGGTTTTGTAATAATCTCCCAATGCCTTACATTGCTAGGCTTACCCGTTACATTGCTTACATTTTCTATTTACAAAAAAATGCAAAAGGCCTCCCTTTCTGTTATTTAACCTTACGAAGTAAATGTAAACTAATAATAGAAAAAGTTACAAACGTTTGATAATTGTAAGCAATAGCACAATTGGGAAAAGAGAAAGGCATATTTAAATTACAAAAAATTAATATTATGGTAATACCAAAATTTCACATTGCACCAGTTTTATTTATAAGCACATCTAATATTTTCTAAGATGTATATTTGAAAAAAAAATCAAAACGTGATAGTTGTTACTTCAGATTAGGGATGGTAAAATTTCCGAATTATTCACCGGTGATATTATGCATATAATAGAAGTATGTAACGCATCGTTCTGCTAACCATAAATTTATTTGAAAGAGTTTTCTTAGGTTTGTTTGTTTCTGAAAAAAGTGGTCATAGTAGATTCAAGCCTCATAGAACTACCGAGAAAACCAGACCTTGCGCAATCGTAACAAACTGGTAATTAGTTGCGGTAATGTACTAATTTTACACTATGTGTAGCACTGATGTATATTTGAAAAAAAAAAAATAAAACGTGATAGTTGTTACTTCAGATTAGGGATGGTAAAATTTCCGAATTATTCACCGGTGATATTATGCATATAATAGAAGTATGTAACGCATCGTTCTGCTAACCATAAATTTATTTGAAAGAGTTTTCTTAGGTTTCTTTGTTTCTGAAAAAAGTGGTCATAGTAGATTCAAGCCTCATAGAACTACCGAGAAAACCAGACCTTGCGCAATCGTAACAAACTGGTAATTAGTTGCGGTAATGTACTAATTTTACACTATGTGTAGCATCGTAGCCGGAGTTCTGATTTTGAGGGGCATATTTGCAAACGGAAACAGCTTGGTCCGCCAAATATACTGAGCTTTCAAATAAAGATATAGTAAACTCATGACATTCGGGGGCAAGCTAAATTTTCGAGGAATCATGTGCCCGTGTCCCCTATCAACATCCTTGAGTATATGAGTGATTGCTTCCAAGACCGTGAGAGGGATGATTATAAAAGTGCCAGCATTTTAAAAATGTCTCATATCACTTTCCTACGAAAGGATATTGTCTTGAAATTCATCATAGTCTGGCAATGATGCTCTTAAGTAACACTGTTCTAAAAGGCGTAATTGCCACTTTAGTAAGTTAGATATTGCCACAATATCTTACATAAATATCAAGTGAACCTTCGCCTAGCTTGTAGTCAAACCGCAAAACGAACCTTTATTTTTTTCAGTGCTGCAGACAATAAAAAACGAGACGTTAACGCAAGGCGCCAAACCTTATAAACACGTCAGCACTCTAGCGACATATACGGCTACATTTTCGAATTTCCGGAGCGAAAAAAAGTTTCCGACAAAAGAGATTTTGCTAGTAGGCATCATCGTCAATTAGAAGACATACAATAAATATTCTCGTGAGGAATAATATATGAATTTCGTGATGCTTAGGAGTAACATGGGCAAATAAAGGATTATACTTGAAAAAAAACTAAGGACGAATCAATTGCAGGGTTGTAATCGTGGTTCAGTGATCAATGCGCTCAACTAGTAACCTCAAGGTTCTCTTATCGGACCCACCAAGAGCCAACTTTTTTTGAAAATTTTTGGCAACTATTGATCTCCGATGACACACGATTTATCATCTTCAGATATTTGAATACTAGGATGTTTCAAGACTTGAACTATCAGATCTTCAGGAGTAATTATAGTAATAATAAAATTAACTCAACTAATCAATTATCTAGACATAGAATTTAGTTAAGCAATCGGTATTGTTGCCATAAGAGCAAGTTTATGATAATGAAAAATATAATAATGGTTGTTCATAAAATAGTGTTTGCGTAATGTTGTATTGCCCAACTAGGGTTGCAATAGTGGACAGTACAAACTGTCAATCCCATCATTCTAATTACTTCACTTCAATGTTCATGTTCATGTTCCAAAGTGGTATCCGAAATATATTGATGTACCAGCCGAAAACAAGCAAATAGTTGCTGCTCAGATGGTAGTCATAAACTACTAACGTGGGAGTCCGCCTATGAGTCTCCCTGCGGTCATGATTTTTCATGGTCGGGATTCAATTGTTACGAAGCGTACTTTTGCTTTTACTGAGGCATTTGAATATTTTCTGTATCTAGCAGTAGCTTCTAATTCTATCACTATGTTCAGTTGTTAGCTCAAACAGGTCACAAAATAATATTTCTCAGGTGCTAACAGACAGGATGCACTCCTTAATTCGATATATGATCTTTGTCTTACAGTGAGCACTGAGCAACTGTTTAGTATTCTCTTCCATTTTCCTTCAGGCAATCTTTACACGTTAACAGACAATATTGTACTGATCTTGTAAGTGCCTCTAGGCATAAGACAAAATCAAAATTTTAAAAAAAAGTTTTTAGTATAACATACTGTTCTGTGAGTACTATATTTATGATTACTTGCTATGTTTCTGCTCTTAAAAATGACAGCTTTCTGCTTTGGCACATAAGCAAATTAATTTGTTCCATTACTGCTATTTCTCAACTTCAATGTTCTTGACAACAATAACATTTCCACAAAAAATACAATATGTAAAGTTTTTCTTTTCTGTCTAAAATTTAATCCTTTTCCAGTGCTATACTTGCTAAACAATGCTTTATTTGTAGAGTGTAAGAGGGATTTACGTAATTACCACTTTCCCAGGGTAAGAAGAATAGATCCGTTTAGAAAACTAACAATTCTCATAAGCATTATCACTTAGGCAATACTTCTTCCACAATACTGCAAATATAGTTTGCATCTCAAGCTATATGTAACATAATAATAATAACAACCATAATAATAATAATAATAATAACAACAACAACAACAATAATAATAATAATAATAATAATAATAATAATAATAATAATAATAATTTAGTATCAAACTTGAAGAAATTTTTTATATGATACAGGCATTCAAGAAAATAGTCACTACTTGTTAACTAAGCAGTTGGTCTTCCATTCTCAGCGGGAGGTCATGTGGTTTGGATTCCACCTTAATTAGTAGGTCCTGTCTCACATAGCCTCGCTGCTGAAAGGAACTTTAAACTCTACAATGTAATGAAATCTTTAAGTTTTACATCCGACGGTTATGTCGGCTAGGCTACAGGAGACGGCGATGATGAGAAATTAATGAAACGGTGGAATAAAGAAACTGGGAGAACCCTGGGAAAACCCATGCACACGGTGTTTGTCAACCACACAGTTAACTTGGGGCGATGTGAAATCGAACGCACCAGAGTGGAACGTTCTACCACTGAGCCAACCCCGTCCTGGTTTAAAATCTACATGTATAAGATATAACACTTCCCAAGTGTTAAACTCCAATTTTGATAAAATTTATGAGTTAGATACTACGCATAAACGAACATAAGTTTTTTTTTTTAATTTTCAGCGGAAGAAACTATTTTAGAGGGTTAATGCGCCCACTCAAGAGTTTAAAAATTGACACCCGAAAGGCATGAAGATGTTACCGAAGTTAATGAAATTGTGCAAAGATATTGTAATCGCAAAATTGGAGACTGATTCGAATTATTGTGAAAATAGTAATAATAATAATAATAATAATAATAATAATAATAATAATAATAATAATAATAATAATAATAATAATAATAATAATAATAATAATAAAACTGTTGGTTGGACCAGAGCGTTGGGTGGCGCAAAAAATGGATCAAAGCGAAGGAAATCGTTTTTAGATAGCTTATATGTGAAATAAGCCTTTTCGTGTCCAACAAGTGTCATCATCCATTTTCTTCAAATTTGGAACATCAAGAGTAATCATAAAAAGTAGAACATATTATATAGTAATTTGGGTGTCTCGTTTAACCCTTACAATGTTTCTTCGTATAAACAGAAAGAAGAGTCGATTTATTTGATATTTACTGTTGATGGGCCAAAATTGATGCAAATCAGATGCAGATCATTGTTAAATAAGACAGGTATGCAATGCAATACTTACACACAATTACATTTGCTTCGGTCAACTCTTTCCTGCGCTACTAAAGTAAAATTTACTTTTTGGGAGGGGCCCTTGGCCTCATAAAACGGTATTGGGGCCAAGGGCCTCTCTCAATTGCACTTTTGAAATTTCGTATTCAACGGTTTAGTATGTCTCTGCCCCGCCTAACTTATTTAAAAAGTAAACTACGAAATGGTATTCCCTCATTTTACGTATAAAATATCTGTGCACAATTTCATTCACTTCGTTCTACTTCTTCTTCCGTTTAGGGCGTCAACTTTCAAAATTTTGGGTGCCGAATTTTACTCCTAAACAGTTGATCAGCAGAAAGTAAAAAAAAAAAAACAAAAACTGGTATTTGTTTATCTGTAGTATATACCTCAAGTTTTATCAAAATCGGAGTGTTAAACTTTTGAAGTGTTACATGTAAGTCAATTGGTCTTCCTTCTCTAGAAAATTCCCATTAAAATCGCTTCCTCTATAATAGTTAATATGCCCTTTCACCGGATTTACGTTTAGATTCAAACTCAGATGTCTCGCAGCAAGACTAGGATCGTAATAATTTAAGTAAAGTCATTCGAAATACTTGGCCTTATATTTGTGTTGAAAGTTCTACTTCTGTATATCCTTTTATTACTACACATTAGAAAAAACATTTAAAGATCCAGTCCTGAAGCCCGATTCAAACCAATAACAGCAATAGCCTTTGTTATTTTCCGAAGTCTTGTACCGGAACGATTGTATCATTCTACAAGTGCAGTCTTTATTAACATCCCTGTCAGCAGCTAGGGTATTCATAAGAAGTAAAAAAAAAAAGAAAAAAAACTTGGAAAACCTGACGTTCACCGATTTTTAGTATTGTGATTTGAATGCATATTGGGAAGTAGGAATTTTGTATTTGGACACATGTGTAAATTAACAAAATTATGACTTACACTTGCAACTTTTTATGGTAAACACAACTGGTAAAGGGTAATTTACAAGAAAAAAAACATTTTTGTTGCAATTTGTACTTTCCTGCAAATCAATATGAACTTATTATTTGAGTACAAAAAGGTACACATAAAATTGTTACTTTGTGCGGGAATTGCAGGATTTCACAAGTCAATACGCTAACTGTATGACAACACAGCACTGTCCTGCCAACCCACAATTTCATAACGTATTGTTTCAACTTCTTTGCTTATGAACATGCTTATTCACGTGTTGTGAATACCGCCACCCCGAAACAAAATCCTAAATACTGTATATCGATATCAGTAATTGATATTATGGTTACCACAGCCGTTGTGTAAAAAAATATTTTTGGCGCTTCGTTTTCAGTGGACGGTGAGCGAATTACAAGGGAGATAAGGAATATTCCCCTTTGGTAAGGCTGGATGTATACTATAACCAGTGGTGTCATTTCAGACGACAATTGCTTGGGAAAATGTACTAGTTGTACCCAGAGGCGTCATTTAGGGAAGAAAGATGGGACAATTAACCCTAAAGAGTACCATGTTATGGTTACTACGAGCGCAATTATTCTTCTCCCAGTACTTTGACCAGCGCAGAATGGTCCAACTAATTATACAAAGTTACAGAGCGCAAAGGTATTTCCATAACTACAATGTTAAAGTGATATTGAGAAGGCTTTTATGACATTTAAAATCATAAACACTTACATCTAAAAACTTATAACTAATAGTGCTATCTTTGATTGAGCAGATAGTTTCTGTTCGATCCAAATCGGTCTACAGATGGTTGAATGATGAGAAGTTAAAGTTTAGTATGAACACAATCAATTGTATATATTGTCTCTCATCTGACTCGCTGTTACATACATATACACTCTCGCCGCACACGAACACATACAATCCAGTTGAGAAGCAAGAGGAGTATAACCTTTCTTTTTACTTTCTTTCTTAGAACGTGACTTGCAACTCGATTTTCTTTCTCTTTTCCTCACATCAATACTTAAGCACAACTGTTTATACAAACCCCCGACATATGGCAGCCAAAGTCAATCGTTTTCTTCTTTCTTACTTTTGAATATGTAATAATAACAACACCAAAACTGTCCTGTCCTACCTGTCAAGGCTCATTGTCTGTCCCGCTTTTTTCGATTCAAGGTCATCACTTTGAAGAAAAGTCCTTGATGAAAATCCTTCCGCATACCACGTGGAGTGCTCGCATCAACAGAACACATTCTCTTCTCTCACACATCTGTAGAGCTGAAGCAATTCCAAAACAGGATTGGAAACTTATTATTTTTAACATGATTTTCCAGAATTGATAAAATTACGAAGTAAGCTTTCACACTATTACCAATGAATTACCACCAAATAAGGTAACCACGATAATTTTTTGAACATGTCCAACCCTGTCATCAGTGGCGTATTGGAGGGTGCTATTTTAAAATCGTTATATCTCCGTTGTTTATTAACCGATTTTTAAAATTCAAACGACATTCGGTAAAGAATTAGATCTACAATTTTTGAGTGTCCAATTGGTTGCCTATCTTTAAGGATAATATTTTAAGACCACTATATTTCCGTTATTTATTAACCGATTTTCAAAATCAAACGACAATCAATAGAATAATAAATCTTCAATTTCTAATGCATTGTAGGTTGCATAACCCTTAGGATATTATTACAAAAACTCAAATAACTCCCTTATTTATACTTGGATCTTGAACATTCAAATGACATTGCGTTTTGTATGTCTAAAGATCTTAGTTTTATAGCTTTATAACCATAAAACTCTTATAATCAATTTACTATAGTTTAAAACGAACTTAAAATTACAAGTTTGGATACTGATAATGGAATCTTCTGTTAACCTCGTTTTCTATTGGAGATAATGATTTCTTAATCTCTGTCCACTGATCATAATTCAAGCTGAATAGACAACCGTTAATGTCAGAAACTACTTCCGTTTCGGTTTGCGCATTTTTCACAATTACATTGAAATTATTAGTAAGAATGAACTTCTTTTGAGGATCCATACTAACCACTCCATTTTTTACTTTAGAAAATTTTTTAGTCATTTTTGTTACTTCTTAGAATCATTTTTAAAGAACAGTTGATGTATTTTGTAACCATTAGAAAGGACCTTCATTCCATCATATCTCATAAAAAGTTTCTTAGCTTTCATCTCTTTTAAAACTTGATCAGTATCTTCATTGTATCTCTGGGGTAATCTAGTTTTGTATTTCTCATTTAAATGTACTAATACTCTTTCCCCAGTGTATTTTGTTTCTATCAATTTCAATGAGGTTATTTCGTATAATTTTCCTTCTTCCAGATCTTGCAATTTAATAAGCTTTAAAATGTTAATATTGTTTTTCTTGTTTAATTGTGAGGCCATTTCTCAATTTATTGTATAAAACTGAAAAAAATTGTTCATTTTTGTGGTGATCTTATCTCGTTATATATATAATTAATTCTATCAACAATGTATTTTATATGTTCGTCTTTTAATTCTCCATTCATTACTTTAACAACATTAAGCTCATACTTAAACATAGCAATTAGAGTAACCATATTTTTATAATATTCTTTTTTCGAAGCTATATTAAATCATGTTGATAAACCAGTGATAACGGCAGAAGCAGATGCAAATGCTGTTGTTGTAATTGAATAGACTGTAACAGGAATACATATATTGATAAACAACGTTGAAGCACAAAGTAGTATCGAAAATGCAATGAGTAACATAAATACATTTTAACCTCTTATTTTTCGCTAGTAAATTTTGAAGTGTTAATATCGTATCCTCAATTAACGCAATTAGATTCTCTCGTGGAATGTTATCTGGTATATTCATTTTATTAAATAAGTTTTTATGATCATTTTTTAAATTATCGGTTTCATTAAAAAAACAAAGGGTAACAATTTGTTACTATTCAACACAACCACCATTCTTCTTAGCTTAAACACAAGTGGAACGATTCGTTCTTATTAAACAAATTATTCTAATCATCTTAACTTAAACACAAGTGGAACGATTCGTTCCTATTAAACACAATCATCATTCATCTTAGCTTAAACACAAGTGGAAAGATTCGTTCCGTTTTGTACTTTTTGGATCACAATCTTTTTATCTTCTTGGTCTATATATAAGTTTTTATCATAATTACCATAAAAACACTTTACAAACTAAAAAACATCTAATCGAATTTAAATTTTCTCAATCATCTTTTCTTTCTGTACATCGTATTCAAAGTTTTTCTTACCAATCATAACCACATAACAATTGGTTGTGTCAGGAACATCACTTCCAAAATTCACAGTCAATTTCAAATTCGTTCTATCACTTACGGTTACTGATTTATGCTTGCTTGTATAAATAACAAACATTGGTGTATTTTCTAAGAATTCTCTTAGGTAGTAATACATCTCCGTGTTTCCAATTGTAACTCTCTTATATACCGTATACATTTCGTAAGCTTTGATATATTTGTGTTTTTCGAAATCTAAGTTCAAAGAGTCTAAGGGGAAACATTCATTTCTTCCATTATTAAAGTGAATATTTTGAATCTTACAGTGATCGAATTTGCCTGAGTCTTTTTTCTTGATTATCATTTCTATCAGTTTGGAAAAAATGCAATCACGAAATCAGGCATATCGAATTCGTTACAGTTAAATTGTGTGGTTAAATCAAATTCTAAATATTTACCTGTAACTGACTTTTGTAAACATTGATATGTGTTGAAGGAAATAGTAATCTTACCTTCTTTCAACATGTTAGTTCTTAACAAGGTACCATAGGTCTACATACATAAAGATAGATGATATTAACGCTTTTCGGAAAGAATATATGGAAGAAATCTAAAAGACTAATAATAATGTAGTTCTTCTTTTCTAAGTGCAAAGGTTCCTATATCTGAGTTCAATAAATACAAAGCAGAAATGTTATCGCGGTTAGAGAATGTTCTTAGACAGAATGATATAGATAAATTTGTTACAAAAGATTTCCAAAAATCAAACAAAGAAGCAAATATGTTCATTATTAAGAAAGAAACTATAAATCTATTATGTCGATTGAGAACTAAGAATGTTAAAGACCCAATCTTTAGAATATTTAATCTAAGGAATAGTTATGTTTCTCTATAATAGGAAAATATTGCATATCGAATTAAGTTTTGATAAATACTATTTACATATATTTTTGAACGATACTTTAGTTGAAACTTTTCCTTTAGACGTTAAAATGGTGATATAATTACGTTTCGAGCATACAAAAATTCAGCTTTCGAAGAAGGACAATTACTATCTGTTATTATGTACGTAGAAATAGAACTTAAATGATTTTCTATATAATAAACAGGATTATTGTGTTAAGTGTAAGAAATCAACAAATACAAAAAAATACCATTTGAGTAGAACAAACAAAGAATGGAAAATATATTAAGTAAGGTATTTGTTCTATATGTGATGTTACTAAATCTCAATTCGTTAAAAAGAAAGATTGACTAGAAGAAGTTAAAGGTATTAGTGAAGACATTATAGAAGAAATTCACAAACCTTCCAGAAAGGATTATCCTAGGTTAAGTGTTATTGTTAAAGGTATAGATGATTTATGGCAAGCAGATCTTGTAGAAATGGATAGCGGAGTATTAAAAGGTGTTTCCAAGTTAAACAAAGGCTATAAAAATCTCCTAACGATTATAGATGTATTTTCGAAATATGCTTTTGCTGTTCCTGTTAAAGATAAGAGCGGTAAGAATGTTACAGAAGCATTTGAATCTATATTAAGAATGAGAAAACCCAGTAACATACAAACTGATCAAGGCAAAGAGTATTACAATAAAGAATTTAAGAAGTTAATGGAGAAAAATAAGATTAATCATTACTCAACCTATAAAGTAAGAAACCTTCTGTTGTTGAGAGATTCAATAGAATTCTTATATAAAACATGTGGAAGAAATTTACAACACAAGCAAATTATAAATGGATAGAAATATTACCATCACTAATTAGCGAATATAATAGTCGTATGCATAGAAAAATTGGTTTAAAAACTATAGAAGTTAACAAGAAAAATAAGCAAGCAATATTGGAGAAAGTGTATAAGAAAGAATATAAGCGATTTAAACCCAAATACAAATTAGGTGATGATGTTTGTATACGTAAATCGAAAGGATTATTTGACAAAGGATATACACCTAATTGGTCAAGAGAAGTATTTGTTATTAGCGAAGTTATTCCATCTAGTCCACATACGTATAGAATTAAAGATTTAGAAGAAGAGGATGTACAAGGCAGATTTTACGAACCAGAACTATTAAAGACGAAACACAAAGATGAATACTTGGAATAGAATGTGTTGAGAAAGAAAGGTAACAAAGTATACGTTAAATGGCTAGGATTTGATGATTCATATAATAGTTGGATAGATAAAAGTAATGTTGTAGTGTAAATATAAATGTTATCTTTTATAGTTATTATTCCATAAAAGGCTAGTATAGTATAATAACAAACTAAGTAGGCCGAATTCGGACTACTTTGAAAACTCATCTTATACAGTAACGAAAAACTTTATCCTTCTAATTCTACGAACTTTATAAAAGCAACTTGCGAAATAAAACTTGCAGATAGGGAGGAAAAATAAGTTAAAAAATTATTTTCTAAACAATAAATATGGGTACTATGGATAGTCCTCTTAGTTTAAAAGATATTTGTTACGAACAGATTAAAGACAATTATTGGTATGGTATTTTTGGTGATTTCAAATTGATTATAGATAAGAGTACAGGATATTTTAATGCTACTAAGTTGTGTCAAAATGGGGGAAAGAATTTAAAAATTGGACAAGGTTAGATAAATCAAAAGATCTCCTATGATATTATGACAAGAAATTAGGTGGGCCTGATCAGCACCACCAAAACTCAATTTACATAGTTGAGTCAAAAGGAACAGAATTGATATTGAGTATCTCTTTTTGGATTTCAAATGAGTTTTATGATAAGTGTTACAATATAATGGAAGATTACTTCACACAAGACTTTAAACAGATTCAAGAGAGACCAAAAAAGTTGCAAATAAGAGTAGGGAAAATAGAACAAACAATGGAGAGATTGAGAATTCAAAACGAGGGCTTAAAAAAATTGCAGCACCATATACAGAAGATAATTGAAAAGATAATTGCCGAATCATATACAAGAAGAACGAACTTAATGATTCTTTCCCTTACTGTCCTATCAGATGCCAAAAGAGTAGACTATATAAGCCTCTTAATGAAGCAGAAGAAAAATATCCGAATCATGAGATAATATACGAAAAGTTTAGAGATCCTAATAGCATTAAGTTATTTAACCTAATGCAGCAAGAACTAGATATTCGTAAAGGCAAGGGTAATGAATTTTGGACATCCCTATCAGAAGAAGATTTGGTCAAGAAATTGATGGTTTATATGATCGGTTAATATCTAATCCTATGTAAAAGTTTTAAATATAACTTTTATGGTTATTATTCATAAAAGCTTAAAATTAATTTACACTAACCTAATTCCAGTCTTCTTCTTAATAAAAACGTGCTATCAATATCAGGACTTTCAGGATATCTAGAATAAACCGGATTATCAAAATCAAGTTCTTCTGTAGAACATTCAATATCGCTGTTGTCGCTGTTGTCGTTGTTGTTGTTATGTATAACCGCTCTACTCAAACGACAAGTGTTATTATTTCCTAACCAGGTAAGCATACACTCAACACAGAACACATGTTCGCATGTTGTTTTACACATTTGAGTTTTTCTTTCTTTGCATATTGGACGTTCTTCTGAGTTTTTATCAAGTGTAAACCTGATGAAAGTAATATTAGTTTGTTTCTAATGGGATTCCTAGCATGCTTATTTACTCTTAAGAATTGAACTATATTGATCTTGTTTTTCATCGCTATTAGAATGTTTTCAGAGAACCTCCTATTCCAACAAGTATATACTATCTTGCTTAAATCTAGGCCTTTTCTTTCAAACTCTAGAATGAATTTTCCGCTTTTATCATCTAAACTAACTTTTGGCCAATAAACTTTATTTTGGTATTTTCTCACATGTGTTTCATCTAGTTGTGGTGTAATAGCTTGCCAATCGATAAGAGAATTAAATTCGCTCAAGAAGGTTGTTAGTTCTTTTCTTTCAATGTAACACCTTTTAGAAACTATATTCCAACGGAGTTTATCTTTAAAGGTTCTTAGGAAATATGAATGATGAGAGATTATATCCCAATGTAAGTATTCTCTGAATTGTGTGCAAAACTTAATAGCGTGTTTCTGTGTATACTTTCTAAAGTTATTTTTTTCACTGAACGCAAGCCAATCAATATCTTCTTTAAACTCATTAAGAAAATCTTCACTCATTTGTCGAGCATATTCGTACGTGTAGTAATCCCAATAAATATGCTGTTTCGTATGTTCTTTATGTTTTAATACGAATTCTGGTTTTAAATGAGGATAAGACCTTGATCTATACTTTGATTCCCACAATTTTTCCCAGGAAAGTTTATCACCATACTTGTTAGTGATGTTTTCGTGTTTAAGTAGGTCTTTTCTTTTTGATAATCTGTCCCAATCGATGCGTTCTTCATGGTTTTCAATAAGCGAAAGTGATAGATTATGGTTTGATGTAACTAAATACCAATTTACCTTGTTGTAGAAATTCATTGGATAAGCTCTTTATTTCTGAAATTTGGTTCCATTCTTCAAATTTCGACTATTAAGTACATCTATAACTATATTTCTACAAAGTGGATTTTGAAAGTAGTTTACAATATGTTCAGGATTTAATTTTTGAACCAAGTCTTTTATAAGTTCAGTTAGTTGTTGTGAATTTATTGCAGTTGTTTTAGCTTGTTCATTTGGTTGTTGTGAATTTGTGGTAGTTGTTCTTAGAGACTTATTTCTGTGGTCGTTGATTAAGGTTATTTGTTCTTCTTTCCCAAGCTTTGAATAACCGTGTATTCCTTTCTCTCTTCAGTGTTGTTTAAGTTGGGTAATGGATTTCATAGTCTCGTTTTGTATATAAATTTAAAAAAATAATAATCAGTTTTGCTAATTTTCTATATAATAAATATGGAGGCACTTTGTAAATTGATACAAAATAAGCTTATCCTTATTCATCAAGATCTTAAACTCATAACAGCACTACCAGAAAAACAGATATTAGTAAAAGAACAAGAAATGCTATTAAAAGAACAAGAAATGTCATTAAAAGAAAGATTTACACCAGAATCAAATTGGGATAGCGATAAAGAGATTGAGTCCACAAATGATGGTGAGGAGGCAGATTTAAAAAAAAGAATAATAAAAATGAATTATTTCTCATTAAATCAATAGTAGCTTAGATGGGTCTCCCCATGAAAGCCATGTTCTAATACAATATGCTAATAGGCATTAAGATCTCCTAGGTCGCTTGAATATTAGCTGTTGTATTAGAAAACGAAAATGATTAAAATTATTTTTTATATAATAAAAAGTGATATAGTAATAATGAGTTTAATTAAGCATACAGTAATAGAATTAAAAACTTGTGTAAAGAAAAGGGGATAAAAGGTTATTCCCGTTTAAGAAAAGCAGAACCGATAGACCGAATTAAAGAACATGAAGATGAACTAAACACATTAAACTTTACCCAAATATTTCCATTTTAAGAAGACATTTTTGAAAAACCAAAACCTAAAAGATTAAGTAGAAAGAAAGCTTTAAAACTGTTCCCATTTAAACAAGAGAGTTTTGGAGAACCAAGAATCAAAATTGAATCAATACCAATCGATGTAAAACGTAAAAAAATTGCATTGGAATCAAGATTAGAAACAAGGAGATTTAAAACAGATTATAGGCCACAAGATCCACTTGAACATTATATTACTGCAAGACCTAAAGCTATATTAAACAGATTACAAATTAGCTTAAGTAAACATAGTTCATTGAAAGCTAATCTTTATGTAACTTGTACATGTAAGAAAGGTGAAGGAACTCAAAACTTCTATTTTAACACTAAAAACCGAGAAATATATCAATCAAGTAATTTAAAAGAAGAAATAACTAAGATGAAAGAAAGATTAAGAACGAGAATGGATGAGTTCGAAGCTAGAGGTTCTAAGTGGGCTCTTATAAACATTAACTTTTTACAACTAGTAATCGTCAGATATACACCATATAGAGGATCGACATACATAGATCTACCTGATAAAATTAAAAATAAACAGGCAGTCATAAATGTAAAGAACGAAGATGAAAAATGTTTCTTATATTCTATTTGTTCTGCGCTGTACCCAGCTAATAAAGATCCACAACAAACTTCCAAGTACAAGCAAGTTGTTAAAAACTTAGAAGACATATTAAAAGATATTCATTTTCCTGTAAAACTAAGCGATATTCCAAAAGCTGAAAAATGTCTATGCGTATGATAAAGACTATTCAATCTATATACTACATCACACACAAAACAAGAAAGACAATCATGTCAATTTATTATACATAAAAGAACAAAATGAAGACCAAGTTAAAACACATTATTGCTGGATTAAGGATTTAAGCAGACTAGTATGTGCACAGTTAACTAAAAAGAGAGCTCGAAAATATTTATGTGATAGATGTTTGTTATACTTTTACTCCCAAGACGCTTTAAATAAACATGAGCAAGATTGTTCGTCAAATGAGCCAGTAAAAATAATAATCCCTGAGGAAGGTAAATACGCTGAATTTAAAAACTACCAATACACAATGAAAATGCCATTTGTGATTTATGCTGATTTTGAATACTTGTTACATAAAGTTATGAGCTGTCAAAATGTTATCCAGAAAATATATTGATTACTTCGACACGAGTGATTACCCTACAGATAACAGATATAAGATACCACAGGTTAATAAGAAAATACTTGGTAAGATAAAAGATGAACTTAAAGGAACAATCATAGAAGAATTTGTTGGTTTAAGATCAAAAATGTATTCAATCAGGTTCCAAAGATAAATGTTGTAAAAAAGCAAAATAAGTTAAGAAAAATGTTATAAGTAAAGAGCTTTTATTTAACGATTATAAAGACTGTTTGTTCAACGAAAAAAAAAAATATTATAAAAAGATGAATTTAGTCAGAAGTTATAAACAAGATTTGCACAGTATAGAAGTAAATAAGTTAGCTTTCAGTTGTGTAGACGATAAGAGATGTGTTTAAAGAATGGGAAAACTACTCTGGCATGGGGACATTATAAGATAGAAGAGATGTGGAAGTAAGTTAGGTATAAGTTAATTTTTGTTTAGATATAAGTATAACTTTATGGATATAACTATAAAGTTTTCGCAGGCGATATAAAATGAATTTAAAAATAAAAAATATATATATTTCTACAAATATGAGCAAGACGCTTTGTGAACCATGTAAGAAATACTTACTAGATATAGACAAACATAATAATACTAAAACACATAAAGAAATTAGTAAAACTAAAATTTGTAAGAAATGTAAGAAAGAAAAATATAAAGCTCAGTTTAGATATATAGAAAAATATTCTCTTTGCCGTGAATGTCTGTACGAAACATTACCACCCTTAACATGTTTAATGTGTCAAAAAGAATTTAAAATAAACCCAAGTTGTGCAAATGCTAAAAAATGTATTGAATGTAGAAAAATAAACCAGACTTTCAATATACTATAAATAAAGGTACTCACTTAGAAGGGCTACAACATATTTTTGATTATGTAATTATTAATGGAGAAATTTATGCTGTTTTATCATCACAAGAAGAAGAAAAACTTTATTAAAACTACCACCCAGATACGAAAAGCACTATGATCATCTTAAAAGAAATATTAAAAATGGAAAATTACATATATACCAGAATGAATATAATCGAAATTGTTATAGAATTATATTTATTAACTCCAAGTCTTTATGTGGTAATGAGGATTGTTTAAATTGTAAATGTATTTTCTAATTATTAAAACTTTATGGTTATAACATCATAAAGTCCTATGCTCAAAGCACCCTACTCAATATCACTTTAACATTGTAGTTATGGAAATACCTTTGCGCTCTGTAACTTTGTATAATTAGTTTGATTCTTCAGTACTAGTCAAAAATATTGGGAGGGGAAAATTGCGCTCGTAGTAACCATAACATGCTACTCCAAAGAGTTAGAGCAATACATGTACTTTAATCGGTTGTCTATTAATATACTAGTTCAAAACGTGAAAGACTTATGTCCGTGGTGCCCTTGCCCCCTTCGAGCTAAGTCCCAAATGATGCTTCTGGTTGTACCATATATCTAGTGTTAGCAAAAGGGATTACCCCGTCATATATTTGTACTTTGAACTGTCCACAGATATGGATACAAATCATAAAGAACATTTTTTGCACAACATTTAACCACAATATATCATGTGATTTCAATGTACAGTGGCGTATTTTTTATTTTGTTTCGGGGATGGGGCATGCCCAACATGCTAATATGCACTTACATTTTTTTCTTTTGGGTTCAGAAAACAAATTTAATGAAATTTTGCATATACAAAATTAGTTTCGGAAGCGTTGAACACGATAGCCACCCCTGAATACGTCACTGTCAATTAATTTCAGATATAATTGACTTGAACTTTTTTATTGTTGTATGCATTATAAATATATGCTGAATTAATATTTTATTAATAAAGTAGTTACAAATGGCTACTTTTTTGGTTCAACAAGAAAAATGGCACGAATGGAACCTTTCGTGCGTGAGGTGTAGATAGTCTTCAGTCTTCCACTTGATAACTTAACGCATTCTATCACAAATGCAAAGAGTCAGAAATTTAAAACGGTTTAACTGGCTATTGCAGTTTGTACGTAATATTGACACTTTAAATATGAACTGTTATCTCACGAAAGGGAGCCCCGAAGCTCATTTAACAAAGTCTGCTTTCCCCTTGTCAGTAACTTGTGTTCCTAGTCGGTTATACACTTTTTACAGTTGCTTCCAGTAACCTTGAACGACAGCGACACGAACACAAACACATTGAGAAAATTCAAAATTTCCAAAGTTCTCACATCAGGGATCGAACCTGTGACTGTCTCTACCAGAGATGCACGTCCTAGCCACTAGTACACACGGGCAGGCTATAAAGCTAGCGCATTTAATTCACTCTACTTTCAGATATACTCGAGATATGCGTTTGTAATATATTGAGCAATTTATACGAGGAGGCAAAGCTCTCTACGTTGAATGCTTTCAATTGTTTCGATTTTATTGTTTATTCTTTGTATTTTTCTCACAGAGCGTGAAATAGCAATTACATTTTTCGTTACAGTATCCAGAAATACTATTTTAACTGATAATAAAACAGAAATCTGTCTGTGTAGTAATATGGGATAATGCGTGATATTCCATTTCCATTCCGAGTTCCTTTGTAGCTAAGCGGTTAGCTTACGCACCTTTGACGTAACAGACCTTGCTCGATTCCATATGAAATCTCATGTCCTTGGGATTTTACGCTAATCATTAGATAAACGTCTCATATGGCCTCGCTGCCGAAAGGGACGGTAAACCCAAAATTAAATCAACATTATTTTTATACCATCAGTAGAACTAGGGGGTAGACGATAGTATCCTGCTAAAAATGTGTCTTTATTTCTCTGCCACATACTACAAATCATCGGACTATTTGCGACACTAATTACGAAAGATTAAAAACAAGAAGCTTAATGAACGTTCTCTTCAAGCGTTCAAATCGCTTTCTAAAATCCAGATTATAAATTACAATATAATTTACTTCGTAAATAAAAATACAAGCATAAATTGTTTTTATCTCTCTCACATATTCTCTCTTTCTCCTCCGCCCCTTTCTCTCTCTGACACTATCCCCCTTTCTCTACATATACACATATATATTGCAATAGTTATCAGGAACATGAATAATTTTCATTTCGAACATGTGGTTTAAGTTTAGTATTCAAATCAGAAATCTGTTCCCATTATAACAATGTTAACGTTACTCGTTTTAGCGTCTTCGTATATAAATGATGGACATTGTGAATAAATGTGACTGAGCTTTGAAACGTGACGAAGCGAGTTGATTTTGTTTTTTCAAACACTTCAAAGCAGAACTTTATATTTAAGGAAATGTTTCATATGTATAAAAAAGAACCTTCCCTGATCTTCAGATCAATGGTCGAGCGCCTTACTACAACTTAGCTGATCCGTCTTTAGTTTGTTTACGTTATGAAACAGTGTTCCGTTACGGTGTTTCTGTTCCGAAATCGATACAATCGACGAGGCCGAAGAGCGACAGAAGCAGCACAGACACAAAAGAAATGAAAATTGGGAACTTTTGTAAAGAATTGTTTGAAGGAACCCTCATCTTGAGGGCCCTAAAATAATGGAAAAACTGTGCGAAAAACACGTTTGCTTTCAGTTTCACTTTATTTTGACAATGTTGCCATCATTTTCAGGCCCCGAAAAAATATATGTTGGGCTAAGTGTATAATAATTTTTTAAACCAAAATGTCAGCGACGTGTTCCTCCCAATTTCTTTTCTACATTTTTTTTGAAATTTTCAACACGCAGAAAAGAAAGGAAATACGCATCTTTTCTAGAAAATTTTACATTTACATCTAGATAGTATCTACAATCTGTAGAAATTTTAGAATTTTTAGACCACCCAGACCAAAATTAAGAAATATTCCATTTTGAGCGGATTTGAGTGGGGATAGGGGGTAATTTGTTAGACAGTTTTAGGTCAACCTTTGCGGTCAATACCGACCCACTTGGCATCAAGGCCTTATTTCACTATCTTACAAGGAAAGACTTTTTTCAAAAAATATTATACAAATCAGGTATCCCCAGTTATATTTACAACCTATGGAGAAATACGCTTGTATAAATTCTCACACTCGTTTAAGTGCTATGATTTTTTATTTTTAATATATACAAATAAATCACTGCGTGCCGATGTTTAGCATTTTGAAAAATCATTTAACGAAAAATGAAATCGAAAAAGTTCTTCTTTCGAAATAGTATTACGTATCAATCAGTGGCGCCGGATCCATGAAGCTCAGGCCGTGTTATTTCCCCGAAATTTTCATTGGAGGCTGGGCTTTTCCCCCAAATGATCGATCCACACTTTAATTGATTTGCAGGTAAGGATGCTGTTAATAGTTTCAAAACTCAGCGCAAGAGTTTGTGTTTTCTTAAAAAAGATAACCTACTACACATACCGAATAATCTATCCGTATATTATTTGATACACATATATGAGTAGTCATTTGAAGGACGTTAACTTGATTATAATGCCTCATTTCAGTTAATTATAAGATTATTTAAGTCCCCTGACTGTTATCTTCTCATCGGCGCCTCTGGTTTCCGTATATTTTTTCTGATGGTGTGCTGTTTACTGTGAGTACAAGTATCCAAAGACTTCCTTTTGTTATTTCCTCAGCCAGCCTTTCGCCTCACTCTTGCACACTTTACAATGTGTTCTTATAGCTAATGGGGACAACTTCACTGCTCTTCTAGCTACTCTAGTGTTATTAATCTTGGAGTGGGCGTAAGTTGGGTTGCCTAACTGACAGATTTTGTACCTCAAGAATTTATGTGGCTCGCTGTACACAAACATTTTCATTTTAATGTAAAGAATGGTTTAAGTGATACACAACGTGTATTTTATAAAAGTAGATCGATTGGAACGAATCTTATCCATTTTACAGATTTTTCGTACTTTGCACTAAAAAGTAATTTACAGTTTGATGTGATATGTATCGATATATTAAAGGCGTTTGACTCCATTAACCATAAATTACATCTGAATAAATCCTACAGCATTGGCCTATCACAATCAAACATTGGCCTGTATTAAATGGTTTGAAAATTACTTATCAAACATAATTTTAAAAAGTAAAAATTTTGCAAGGTAACCTCTAGTCAATTTCAAATACGGAAGAAAATACTTCAAGTGTCTCCCTTGGGTCCGCTTCTTTTTCTCTATTTATCAATGGTCTACCAGAAAAATTAAGGTATTCAGAAATTCTATTATAAGCAGATGACATAAAGCTCTTCAGAATGAACTTGATAATTATCTCCTGCAGAGACTTATCGTTGCTGCGAAAATAATTTATTAGCGATTAACTCTGAAAAACAAAATATATGTCATTTACTAATAAAATTCAATGTATTGTCAGCAAAATAAAATTAATGGAGTATGAATAAATAAAGTAAAACAAATTAAAGATCTTGGAATTATTAATGACAGACAATTGAAATTATGTAATCACATAAATGATTTAGTGCAACCAACGGGAAGACAATAGGTTTTATCTTTAATCAGTGGCTTTATATTTTAAATAATAGTTTTATGTGTAATCATGTAAGACACTTGTTAGAACCAAACTTGAACTTAGTTCAGTCGTTTGGAACCGTTTCTCTAATATATTTATTAACAAACTCGAAGCAATACAAAAATTTTTCATATGACTTCTATGTTCTAAAATGAAAGAAGTCTACTATTCACACGAGTATGAATAATGGTTAATTTTTTTGGATATTCATCGTGTGTTACCTTTCTATGACCTTTCTATACGGTACATCATCATCACACACTTCCACGAGGTTTTGATTCATTTCGTTAACACTGACGTGCTTATAAAAGAAACAACGAATCACATGTCCATGTTCTAAATAAGAGTTTTCTGGATTTTCCTTAGCTAGTACACTTGCGGAGGCTCTGGTGACTCGGTCACTTAACATTTTCCCTTGAAATCTTGCCCAGATTCTTAAATATGCTGGTCTTTTATGGCCAGGTTGCTTTCATTCACCTACAAGAGGAAATAGAGATAATTAGCAATGACTTTCCCAACACTCCTCGTATGATCAGAAACATTCATCGATATACATATTTTTATGTTTTAGTTCTTTTGCTTATTCTCCTTTACGAACAGTTTTTTATTAGTTAGAGTACAGCAAGAGATGCCAAACATATATAATTTTCATATTGGTCATATTTGAAACATTCGACATATTTACTAATGATCTACTATTGATTCAATCGTATTCATAAATTAAACTTTTACATATAGCACATCTTGGTTTAATTCTCTTAGATGGTCTTTTTCTATTGCATTTTCCAAAGAGATTTTAACCGAATAGCATAAAACTGAAGAAATATTATTGTTAGCTTTAATAAAGGGTGCTTCAATTGAGTCTGCCTATTTTCATTTCTCTATTTCTCCCACACTATTTGAGATATCCACACGAACTAAAATGAACTAAGAAGGTACAGTCATTAAGTTTGAATACAAATATCAAGAAAGTCAGAACACTTCAACATGTGACCCACCAGTCACACGAAGGATATCCAACCGATGGTCCAGCGACCACCACCGTGCTTTTTAGTCACTGAACCAGTCGCCAGGAAATTATGTATTCATACTCGAATTATTTTCGCATTATTCGGTTCCCTATGGTATTCCTGTTGGAATCGTCGTTGCACTGCAACAATAATACCTTCGCTTTTTGTGCTATCATAAATATACCAAAAATGTAATTTATTTTAAATTTGACAATAGTGCTTATAAACAACCTTTCAGAATACTAAACTAATAGTTCTCTACCAACAAATAGGTAATCCAAAGCATTTTGTTTCCTGCAATACGTCGTGTATTAATATCGGGCAGCACTTGCTTTTTATATAACAAGAAATTGTACATATCTGGCTATCGGAGGCTGAGTTATGAAGAATTGCATTCTGAATATTTTCGTTGGAAAACGTTGAATGTATAGAGGGCTTTCGTTAAATCCATGCGGTGCTTTTCAGAGATACATCCATTTGTCTTTAATGTCGGGGTTAGCAAAGGAATACAGACAAAGTTAACTTACCCAATTACAACTTAAAACAGTTTTCCGTTCTCTGCAGTAGTAATGGCATGACTTAGTCTAACTTTGGACTTTGACCCCGAGCTTGTGACGTCATAGCACAAATGTCAATGTCCTTCGCCCAGGGTCAATGACCAAGGGGTATTTAGGAACACCTCCTCTACTTTTTGACAGGGGAATCTTGGCCCACTCATTAATTTTGGAAGGGGTACAAACGACCACCTCCTTACATTTTGGAAATATCCAAATGTAAAAATTGGGTGTGGTAGCCTATGACCATGGTATGTACACCTTGTCTCAAAAAGGTTGAGCGCATTCTTTATTGGTGTTTTGAGGCAAAAATTTTCTAAGTCCAACTTCGGGAATCTTCGGAAAATAGTAAACCAGGTTCGAACCTCCTGGCCAGCCTTTGGAATCGGGAAAAAGTTTGCAGATGTGTTTTTCTTCTTTTAAATATAATAAGACTTGTTATGAAGTGTTGAACAAAAGCAACATTGATTGAAATACTTAATGATACAATATTTCGAAACCTTGTATTAATGTCAGCACATACTTGTTTGTCATTTAGCTCTCCATACGTGATGGAACATTTAGATACGTAAACGAATCTTTCCATATGTGAAAGAATGCTCAAAGTTAAGACATAGAATATAATTATCCCCTGAGTACTAAAATAAAAGTCAAAGTAAAACAGAAACATTTGTAGAAACATTTGTAGAAACATTTGTAGTGGATATGAATGTCATGATTATCTTGAGAACCTTTATACATCGCTAAAAGCATGCTAGCAAAAGTCCTTGTGGTAGCTCACTGGTAAGTGGTTGGATTTCAAATCATAAGGTTTTGAGTTCGATTCACATCTGGGTCAAAGCTCTTTTAATTAATTAATAATTAATTTAGTAATTATTATGTTTAAAATATAAAATCTGAGATCATTTTCACAGTAGATCGGTATTATATATGAGAATGTTAAATACAAGTTAGGAAAATCGTTTAATAGCAATAAATAAACTATAACATATTTCAAATGATAGGCGGCATGGCCTTGAGTTGGCTTCACGCGGCGTCCAATTGGATTTGAGCGGTGTTGACAATTCCGCTGACTTCTGGCGCTACTGCGAATCTTGACAATACCAGAGGCGCTTATTAGAAATATTGTATTAGCACATCAACTGCTCACTTTACGAAGTAGAGAAAAGAATTACGAACACATACGTGAAAACTACGGGGAACATTACTTTCAGGGGGAGGAAAATTTTTCACAAATTTAAAAGAGAACAAATGATCTATTTCAGTATATGAAAGCATTTTAACTCACCATACATACTATACACATGTTATATTTTCACGATGCTACCTTATGAAAAGACGGATCTTAACAGTACTGAGTTAGAGACCGGATTGTAGATGAATCAATAACCTATTCATAAGAAAACTAATGCTGTTTATAGCAGTCTGTTTATCTGACCTTGTATTTATATGGGTTAAAGACAGTAAAGGAAAAAAACTCGAAAAAATATCAACAGAGATATTATTATGGAATAATCTAAGAGAGAGTTCATACGTTGTGCTCCCAGTTAGGGAAATGAGAATATAAAGCATATGATTAATTTTAGTTGTTTTAATTAGCTACAGAAACCGTATTGATGATGTTTGATTTTTTTTTTAATTTTCATATTTTATTATAAACGTTCCTCATTTGCATTAACTATTAAATAAGTTTATTAAACACATACCACGAACCTCATTTTGGAGTTGGAAATAGTTTGGAAAGACAGGGCCCCCTTCTCCCCCGTGGCTACACGCCTTTGGATTCTGATTCATTGATATATATATATATATATATATATATATATATATATATATATATATATATATATATATATATATATATATATATATATGCCTAACATCGTAAGAACAAAGTATGGGAAGTTCGTAATATTGCTTTGAAATTTACTTCGGGATAAATTCTTCCTTACTCCGCAGTATGTTTTTTTCTTCATGTTTCACTATCTTACATATATGCGACCACTGATTCCCTCTTTCCTCCTCCAGCAGGGATTCAAAAGCACCAGGCATCTGAATGGTGTCGTAAATTATCGTAACCCAAAACAAGTTCGATCATATGTGCTTGCTAAGGAATCAGACGGATTGTTTTTGTGTGACCTAGACCAAGCCCAAGAAAGTTATTTGTTATGAAAACTGAGAAGGAAACAAAGGTGCTCGTTGTGTTGGAACGTAACTTCTCTTCTAGCATAGGCAGAATAGTTCGTTTCTTCTCCAAAATTATAGTTGACAATGTCTTTAAGCAAACCGAGTACAAGTACGGAGCCTTCTTAAAAAAATAAAAAAAATAAATAAAAATAAAAAATAAATTGCTACGAGATCAGTCTCGAAGAATTATTTTTTCTGTTTACATTTTTAGCCCATTATAATAAATTTACAAGACTCAGATTCAGACAATGACGAAATATTAACTGACATAGACGATAGTGAAAGTAGTGTTGAAGACGAGTGTTTAGCATATCCACTGGAAAAGTTAATAGGTAAGTAATTTAATTACTATATATACTTCTAGGATGCACAGTCAAAATTCTTGAGTTTGCTGGAATAGTATATTTACATTGCGAATAATGTTGCAAATGTATGTGTCATAATCTCAACTCGAGGAAGAGCGAGAAGGGAAAGGGGAGTCCATGATCCGGCAACACCGCGCGGAATATCGCGCACCGTTGGGTATTGCCCGTGATGCTTTACATCTGAAATACACTATATGTAGTGTATTTATTTGTAGCTATTTGCCATATAGATGTAACTTCTCAATATTCTCATTACAGCATGTCATTTACATTCATGAAATACAGGATATTCCTACCGATATAGAAAGTGTATAAACAAAGTATAAAAAGTCGGATCCTTCTTCAAGACACATAACTTTTCAAGAACCCCTTAAAGTCACGGGAAGAAACAGAAATTCTCTTTAGGACGGAATGTCGTTACTTAGAGTCTCAGTCTAATACGTTGAATATGCTTTTGTATATTCATCTCTCTCTCTCTCTCTCTCTCTCTCTCTCTCTCTCTCTCTTTTCGCTTTGTTTATGTGTGTGTGTGTGTGTGTTGCGGAATATCCCAAGTTGAATACAACATTTGCAAAGTATATGAGCATCAGTGTCATGGAATACCGGAAATTGAAAGTCGTGTTTCATCAGGTTGGATTTGCGTTTTCATGTTAGCTCACTGGTAGAGTTCGGGCTTGTTAAGGAGGTCCTCTTGAGTTCAAAGCCTGCAGAGAATTATCTTTTTTTGTTAGTAGAATTGCACAGAAATCGGATACAAGGAGTGGTTTACTTCTAGAAATATTTTCAAGAGCGTTTAGGTAGCCCTGAAAAGGGTTATTTTCGAGAGTTAAGGCGGGGACATTAATATTGTGTCCAAGACACTTCTCAATTTATTACACGCCCCATCCTTCTGGGCATGGAATTTATTAAATGGGTGACAAATCTATATCCAGCCATGCTTCGGAAACAAGATGCCACAGGTCATCCTGAGTTCTTGGTGGATCTGCCTCAGGCCAACTGTCCCTTAGAGTACGCTTCACTTCTGCCCACATATTTTCCATGGGATTGAGGTCTGCTCCACGAGGCGGCCAGTGAATTAAATCAATCTCAGGCTGCCCTGCAAACCATTACTGATCCACACGGGAAGTATGTATTGACGACTGGTCTTGCTGGAACTGAATTACATCAGGCTGAAATACTCGTACAGATGGCACCATGATATTACTCATAATGTCTAAGTACTGAGCACTGACCAGAAATCCTTCAATTCTGTGAAGCTGTACTGCTAGGCGACTGGAAATCCAACCCCAACATGAAATAGATACATGGCCACTGCGATTTCAAGCAGCCTCATATCCAGGGTCATATCGGGTGCCTCTCGGACGATACACAAAACGACGTCCCTCATTTGATGTTGTGAATATGAATTCATCTGAGAAAATTACGTTTACCCAATTGCGACCCACATTCGCCTGTGCAAACGCGAGACGGTAAATTTTGTGGTCGTCCGAGAGTTTTTCCTTCACGGCAGCAACACTGCCACGTAACCCAGCATGACGAAGCCTTCGCAGAGCTGTATGCTTACTACCAGGAAAGAGAGAAGCTTCCCTTAGGCCCCTTCATTCGCGGCCACTGAGTGGAAAACACTGAGTCGCGCCACTGTTTGTGAAAAGACGAGCAACCGACAGCAGGTACCAGGGCTTCTTGTTATATTCTGTTTCCCCCCTTTTATTGCCCAAGTTATGAGTCGTGTTGCCAGGACACAGAAATACACGAAACACACAGAAACACACAGAAACATACAGCCGTTCATGGTTCGAGACTTCAGTGTCCATTCGGCGACTATCCGGTTCGTATAGTTCGTAGAAGCATTTCCACTATCGCAAGTTATTCCACTTTGAGAAATGGCTGTTAATATTAAGCAAGCACTTCTTCTTATTTTGCTGCTCAAAAAGAAGAAACGTAGAGGGAAAAAACGAATGTCCGTGCATCATATGTTATCAACGAGATTGCAAACTGGCCTGTATCATACTTTGTATCGTGATCTCTGTGCAGACAAAATGAAGTTCTTTAACTACTTCCGTATGTCGAAATCTTCCGTATATAGAAAATTTTTAGATATTTAGAACTAAATCCTTTTAATTGAGTGAGTTCCCTGGGTTTTGATGATGCTAACATGAAGGGGAATATTTTAGATTCCCCGGATTACAGTTGGCCTGAACTAGCTTGAATGAGGTTCCTGAGGATTCACAGGACGGCTCTCTTTCTGCTATGAGATTTGCCTTAGAGGAGGATTTGCATGAGAGCAATCCTGTTATTAGGACTATATACATATGCATATTATTTCCATACTTTTTTTGAGGTGTTTGCAGCTCCAAAGTCAACATAAACTTTGTAATTAATTTCTCAATTTATATTCTTTTGTTAGATAGGTAATACTCTTCCACATACCTATATTTTTATTTATATATTTTTATTACTTACTCTGGTGCTTGTGGTCCCTAGTTCGATCCCAGCTCGCGCCGTGTGGACTTTGTGGTGCACAAACACCGTGCTCGTGGGTTTTCTCGGGGTTTCCAGTTTCCTCCCACTTTCTTCATTAGATCATTTCATTCATTTACCATCATCACCGTCTCCTTTAGCCTAACCGGCATATCCGTGGGACGTAAAACTTAAACATTTCATTTCATTTTTATTACTTAGAGTTCAACTTCATTTCAACACCTACGCTACTAGGCTACATGGGGCGTAGATCTACAAACCACAGTACCTGCCACCGGAAATCGAACCCGACTCCTGCAAGGGTGCAAGTTCTAAGCATTTAGCCACAAATAATCTCATAAATATATATTTGGTTTTGCCAACAACATATTTCCGTCCTTTACTTCTTTCCTTAATGATTTAATAAATAATATTAATATGATTATTATCAATAATAATAATAATAATAATAATAATAATAATAATAATACATAATTCTGTAAAGGCAATAAAGTGGAGCGTGCCAATATTTTTTTCAAATTAGTCTGGAACCCAAAAATGGAACATGTGTACCAGGTTTTAGTAAACAGATTAGAGTCGAGATGAAATATTACACTTGGGACACAATTGATTACAGAAAACCGCTTCTCCCTACCTATTACTGTTTTTACACTATAGTAATAAACGTTTAAACCGGAAGTAGTTGATTTATGCCATTTCTGGTTTAAATAGAGGGTTAAGAGAAGAGATAGTGCATATATTTGAAATGGTAAATTGATTACAAAAGCACTTTTCGCTATCTATTATCGTTTTTATTCTATATCGATCAATACTGAAAGCGGAAATGGTTGATTTCTGCCACTACCGATTTGAATAAAGTGTTAAAAGAGAAAATGCGAAATATACTTAGAACGCTAAGTCGATTCCAAGGAAATAGAACTTGTTCTCTTATCGGTTTTCTTTATATAGATTAATATTGAAACTGATAGTCGTACTGGATTTCTACCACTTCCGGTTTTAATACAATATTAAGGATAGACATGGAAGATATTCTTGGAACATTTTTTCGATCTGAGAAAACCCCTTCTCGCTATCTATTATGGCTTTCGCTCTATAATGGCAACGTTAAAGCCGGAAATGGTTGATTTTTACCACGTCCGGTTGAAAAATCGTCTCCATTAACGAACTCGGATGAGAAACCATAATCGCTCCACATATCTATTTCAAAAACTGAATAGAACAATTTGGCACTTGTCGAAGAGTTATCGTAGGACTAACGGACGGACGGACTAAGAATACAATATTATAAGTCCCGTTACGTGATAATAATAATAGTTATAAACGTATCCGAAAATGATTCATTGGGCATAAGGGGTGGCTGCTAATCTGGTGATGAATGACTAATACCCAAAGAACAAAACATAATAAACGACTAGGCAGAGTTGGACTTACCACTAGGCACGAGTCTAGAGGCGCAACGTTTTGAGGGGAGCACTCTGAATAAAAATTTAATTAGCAAGACAAAGAAAAGTGTAAAAATATTATTATCATTATTAGTATTGATAATGATAATAATAATAATAATAATAATAATAACAGAAGTCAAACAGTCTCCAAATAATAATTGATTTAGCAAGTCAATTGGCGTTAATCATTGGTCGTCGAAGCTAAATAGAATTTTAACTTTCTACTTGCAGTAGACAGTAGCGAAGTGGCGGGTAATTATGGTGTACTGCACTTCCCTCGCAACCCTCTGTGCATGTGCTTTTCAACACCTTGTCACAATATAAATATAGATAAAGTTCAACAAACCGACAAGGGCGCCCATGTTGTGGTTTACAAGGGGGGGGGGGCAGTATAAGCGACGTTTCAAAAATAGTTTCAAATTTTGCTGTAACTAATGTAAAAATTCTATTGGATTTTCGATATTCTTAAGTACAATTTCTTCTAGGGGGCGATCACTCCACCTTGCCCCTCCTGATGGGTGCCCTTGCAATCCGATTCTTTTATTTCCTTTAATGAAATCCTTAGTGTTGGAATATTCAAACTATTACGGGCGAAAATTCAAAACGAATTTATTTCATTATTGCGCCAACGCATATTGTAAAACTCATCATTCTCTGTAACTATTTCAAACAAGAAAAGATCGTGAATTTATAGTAATTAAAGTCTTTCTTCACAACATATGTAAAATGAAAATTTATTAAAATTTATACTAAAACGAAATAAAGGTATTCATAAAATAAGTTTTTCATTATTATTTTCTATTGTGTTAAAAATTTCTCCCATTGGGGAGGGGTAGTAAACCCGCGACTAGGGCAGGCACGGAAAGATCTAGTGTGCATGTTTCGTCTGATCAGCACCTTTTCTTCTTTTCTTTCTCCCTTTTTTTTAACAACATATACATACATTGCCATCCAGATACACTGGCAACGGTGACCGCCACTGCAGTGTACCCGTACGAAAGTTACAATTTAAAGTAATGCTTTTCCTCGAGTGACGGACACTGAGAGTTGCTCGAGACAGTTCCGGGAGAGCGGTCGGTGGCGGCAAACCGTTTTAGTGGAAGCAACTGCAGAAGCAAACGAAGGCAGCAATTTAAAGCAATGCTTCACAAGCAGTTTTGCCACCGAGTTGCGCCCCCGCAGTGGCTGAATATGGAGAGGGACTTAGCTGTATAGACGTCCTTAGTGGGCCTAACCTGGCTTCGTTTACTAATCTCGCATCTTCTGCTTCGGTTTGCACATGCGGACGACCAGGAGATCGTAAATTACCAGTCTGACGTGTAGCACCATATTTCCGAATCCATCGCCTTCCTGTAGAGGCCGGGACACCTACTCGCCTGTTAGCTGCAGTTGCAGAATAGCCTTCCAACTCCCAAAAAGTAATTACTGCGGTACGTCTATCCATAGTTACCAATGTTCTGAGCTCTGAGCCTGACGTGTGGTTCGTTACTTGCACGACACGCCTATTGTGGGGAACGACTTGGTCAACGACTCGCGAAAGAAATCTGAAAATGGTGCGCCGTAATAATAATATTAAAAACAGTTTTTATAAAGGAATATTAATACATACGAAAAGCTGTTTAAAGAATGAATTGTTATACTGACTTCACGCGTATAAAAACATATGCCATAACAGATTGAGCGATACGATAATAGCTGTATTGAGACGAACACTTTCGAAATCAACTTCGGGTATCTTCTGAAAGCAGTAAACTAAAGCTGCTGGTTCGAACCTCCAAGCCAACCTTAGCAATCGGGAAAACATGTAGAGATATGTTTTTCCTAATGTTAAATATAATAAGACATGTTGAAATGGTATTAAGCGTAGAAAAAAAGTAAAATTGATTGAAATACTTAAAGATACAATATTTCGAAACTATATATTCGCACTCTCGTTTCGTCATTGTGATTTCCATACGGAAAAGAGCATTTAGGTATGAGCTCAGTTATATTTCAGAAGCAGCTTCCGAAAAGCGGTCATGTTAGCTCAGTGTTACACCCCCGAGCGTTTAAATCGTGAGTTAGATACCCGTTCAGGTGAGATTCTTTTATGATATTCTACTTTCCTCAATGCATGAAAATTATGTAAAATAGTTACATTACAATTCATCAGTTGTATATATCAGGTGAATATATATATTCATATCATTTCACGACAGAAGCAGTTCTTATTTTCAGAATATAACATTTGAGGTATTGACAGAACGTCGGTATGTTATATGTGAATATTAAATACAAATTAACAAAATCGTGTAATAGCAATAAATAAGTTATGTAATGTATTTATTTGCAGCTATTTTCATACGCAGGTAACATCTCAATTTTCGCATTACAACATTTAGGTAGAGCATATCGAAAATCGGATCGCGGTTCAAGACAAAATATATATATATATATATATATATATATATATATATATATATATATATATATATATATATATATATACAGTAAAACCTGTCTTCAACGGACCCTTTATTAAACGGAAAACTGTCTTAAACGGAAATATTTCACGGTCCCATGAATTTTGGAGAACAAAACATGTAAAAAGTCCCTTCATTAAGCGGAAACTGTGTTACGCGGACAACGGAAAGAAAAATAAACATTTAACGGAAAATTCTGAGTTCCGGACTACAGCGTTTAGAAGATGTTTAGACATTTTGTGAGACATATACATTACACTGTCTGCGATAAAATGTTAGTTCTTTTGTTAATATTTCTGGACAGTGTTTACCTTCCCCAACCATATTCACCCCCACAAATTGTCCTTAATCCCCGCAACTTAATAAAAAAAATCATACGGAATGTCGGAAAGAAGAAAACGAGATAGAGGAAGATGAGGAATACGATACCGAGTTCGAAGAAGAGTGTAGAATAAATACATATCAAGATGCTCTCAGAAGTTTAAAGGAACTGAAAAATTTCCCTTACGGAAAAATGATTCTGATTCATTTAGTATAATTTCTCAGGCTAAAGTGTATGCGGAAAGTCAAGCAGTCAAGCAGCCAAGCAGCAATGTACACAGAAAACCCTGCTTGGCTATTAGAAAAATAAAGAAAACGTGTGCAGAGTATATTTTCTATTCATATTATTTTTTTTATTTTTTGGGTATTTATTCGTAGAAGAAAGAAGTACTGCAATCGGACAATGTACGTAGAGCAATATGTTTTCTCAGTATGCCCCTTTATAAGCATGTATTTTTTTAAAGAGGAAAGGTCTACCTCCACTAAGCGGAAACCTGACTTTAACGGAAATTTTTGCAAGTCCCGTTCGATTCCGCTAAAGACAGGTTTCACTGTATATATATATATATATATATATATATATATATATATATATATATATATATATATATAGCTAGCCCCAAACTGTCACCTAAGAAATTCAAGTAAAAGTAAAGTGAAGAGATTGAGAGCGGTAATACCTTAATCGCTCTCTCTCAACTCTCTCTTATCTGCATTTATACATATAAAAGTTTATGTATGTATGTTCCAACATAACTCATGTATGCCTAGAGCAGGGTTTCTCAACCTGGGAGTCGTGGCCCCTAGGGGTCGAGAAGATAAGCGGAAGAGATAAATATAGTTAGAGTCTAATACCGGAAGTTATTTTTAAATATTATTTTGAATTTTGTTCTGATAGGCATAGTTTTATTGTTTATACATACTGTAAAGAACAATAAAAAATAAGTCTACTGAGCATTTTCAGAGAGTGCAGAGTTGTTTAAAAATTAATTTAGATGAAAGAGGTATGATATGAAACTAATGAGAACTGTATATAGAAATACTAGAAAAGTACACATGCAACAAAACTTGCACATTGAAATTTAATTAAAATTGAAACCTAATGAGATACCTAAGCATGGTGTAATTTTACTAGTACAGCAATGCCCGGTTCAATCTTCGTGACGAACATTATGAAGCCATTTTCAACTGATAAGCGGTTTCTTGTCTTTGTTTTCATGTTTATCATGAAAAAAAACTTTCGCACAAGTACGATGTAGTAAATGGAATTATTACTTTTAAAGCAGCAGATACCAGACCAGAATATCCTTCTCTCCTTATCAGAAAGAACTTATCGAAGTCTTCGTTACAGAAAACCAGTTGCAAAGACTTGTCGCTCGATCATTCTATTAGTTGCTCAAAAAGTTGTGGGCTTAGTTCAGCTACGTTAATGGTCTCTTCAACGAAGGTGTTTAACATCCATCTTGAACCAGCACCTTCGTCGTTGGGAATATGGATATTACAGTTACTGTATCCACTGTCAATGCCGGGCGTCGAAAAAAGGGGACACAAATTTCGGAGGAAGTGTGTTACTCATGTTAGTAAAGTGCATGTGCACATGTATAAAATGGAACGAAAAACGTAATAAAATGTGCTCAAAATCAAGGAAGGCAGGGTTTACTTTTGAACATTTTATTGAGCTTCTTGCCAACCATGGTGGCGCTTCGCAGCTAGTATATCGACCTCACTCATATGTACGGAGACATCGTCGTATACTCTCGTCCTGAGCGCTGGTTTTCCATGCCACGGCACTGTTCACTACAAACAAGAAATGGATTCTACTATTATAGAAATAGGTATGTAAAAAATCCCACACAAGCTTATTATAAAACACAAATTATAGAAGGGTCGCTGGCAATTGGATGTGATGAAAGGGGATTGTGATAGGAATTAGATTGAGAACCACTGGCCTAGAGTAATTTTAACCACATTTCTTATAGTCTGAAAAAGAGTGCTGTCGGGTTACCTATGGAAGGGAATACATATAAATGGGAAGGGAATACATATGAATGGGAAGGGGATACATATAAAAGATTGCTAGAAAATGATCGGTATTAGTATCGAATTTATAGTTTTAGGGGTCGCTTAGATAAATAGTGTGACTTTCGATTTCGCTTAAGTCCGATTAAGCTCTCATTAGTAGGGATGGGCACCAGCGACTTTTCTTTGAAACTCGACTCGACTCGAAACAGACATTTTTAAGTCTACTCTAGGACTCGGATTAGAGTCGAGTCGAACCAAAACGAGCCAAACCCTGTGTGTAGTCCTACCTAGACAATACATAGACAATATAATTATTCTATTATCAATTATACAACTATTACTACCACTACTACTACTACTACTACTACTACTACTACTACTACTACTAATAATAATAATAATAATAATTATTATTATTATTATTATTATTATTTTCTTATTATTTTTATTACAACATCGTGTATAAACATGAACGATAGATGGTTAGTAAAGGAATACTAAAAGCTAGTTGACTCCCGACATCGGTAGTCATAAAGTCTACAAGGCAAAGACATCGTTCATTACCCTAAGCTGTAAGCGTCGGTGGACTACAGATGGTCAACTATTGACCTCTCGCCTAAAATTGGTGGCCCCGTAGCGACAATCCGCGGTGGCCCCAGTTCCATTTTGAAAACTTTACTACCAGCGGCAGAGACGCTATGAAACGACAAAGAAACCACAAAATTACTCTCCCAAAATATGTTACAATGCCTATATGTGTGATATGTTTATATTTAGGTGAGTCAAAAAAACGCAAAACAAATACCCCGGGGTGGACGCGAACTATCAATATTACAATTACTAGACACGTGTTCTTCTGACTTCCCCACGGAGGGATAAATCATTGACGTCTTAATTTAGCCAATCAGACAAACCCCTGCATCTCGAGTTCTAGAAGGTGATACCGTGAACCGTTTCAGATTTATTGCCTTCTGGTGGGCTACTATCTACGTGCAATATTTGAGCATAATAGCCGACATGCATCTTCGGTGCCTCTTATCTTTAGTACTATTTTAACCAGAGATGGTGTGGGTCAATGAAAATTTGATCCACGGCCCACCATGACCCACTATCATCCACCACCCAATGACCCATTGGCCCACTCTGACCCATCATCCATCGTGATCCATTCTGACCCACCACCAACTATGAACTACTCTGAACCATTGCGACCAACTCCGACCCACCAACACCCATCGACATAAACTCTGACCCATGATGCACGTCCTCTTCTCCGTTCACCAAAGAGGTTACACTTGTAATACAACAAGACTGTGAAATTATCACTTATCGGAGTTTGAATTTTTACCGTCAATGGCTCAAGCACCTCTCTGTTACAATACTGGTGGATCTGACCTTTACGATATATAATGGCAAAGTGTTTCTCATCTTCCGAATTAAAATGAATTTAAATTTATCATATATAATTATTTGTTTGTTGCCTTACAGACACATTTCAGCAGAAAACAGGATGAAATTTGAAAGTCTCAAATCAAGGAAAAGTAGACCGGCGTAAATAAAAAAAGAAAAACTAATTTTCTATATAACTAAGCACCTGGAGTGCCACTCTTTATCTAATCCACCCCGAAAATTATGGATTCCACACTAATATCGGTCTTTATATATATATATATATATATATATATATATATATATATATATATATATATATATATATAAGTTTGATGTCAGCTCCTTTCATTTCTCCTAGGAGAGCAAACGGATACTGCCACCGTTAGGACTAAATTTGGTCTTAAATGACATTAAAATTTCTACCAATTAATTTAGCCACCAGTGTTGCATTTAAAAGCTCGGCGCCCCTACGTACTTTTGCTCTCGGCGCCCCTAATAACTACATATTTCTCCGTCCCTTCATCCCTAACTTAAAAATAAAACATAATTCGAATATGCTTAATTAGTGAATTTATTACAGTTAAATACCACTCACTACATGCTACAACTAGAACTACATAACAAAAAATAACAAAGGTGAAACTGGTTCTGAATTATTTTTAGATTTCTTACGCTATTATTAAACATATTAGAATAGTAAAAGAGGATTGTTCATGAAATAGTATATTTGCTCTTGACTTTTAACTTTTTCATACGGAGAAAAATAAAATATTATTGAAGTTTTAAACTTTGCACTCTGCAAATATGTTGCCCTCTAGGCGAGCGTTTCCCAACCATGTGCCGTGAGTGGGCCGATGGTGTGCCGCGTGGAAATCGAAACAAATTATTAATTCTATAGCAATCAAATTGCAAGACAATGTGGAAAATGTATATTTGTATTTCATATTACTATAAAACAATTTTGAGTTTTTTACCGTGTTACTTTTCTGTACACTTTTAATGTTGAAAAAAGTATTTGCTATTATTGTTACGATTATTGTTGCTTCTTTATTGTTGCAGACTATTGCGTAACTTGAAATTTTAAAATATCATTAAATCCTTTCGACAAAGCAAACACGCATACAAATTACCCACATTTATTTTTTAAAAACTAAAAGAGATTTGTTTGTGCGTTCATTATTTAGTGATATTTCTTCTTAGTGAAAGGTTGGATACAGTTTTCGAAAAAGAAAGCTTACTTTTGAAAACCTGAGTCCAATATTTCACTACAATTGTTTTCTATTTTTAAATTAGAATGAAAAATAAGCATAAAGATTTATCACGGGCGAAAACCAGAGATCGAGCTTTCTTCTCTGTGAGATCAGTAATCACAGAAAAAACAACACGGTATTCTATATTTACAAATATGAGTGTGCCGCGAGAATTTAAGTTGCATCCATAGTGTGCCGCAAGTTGAAAAAGGTTGGGAAACGCTGCTCTAGGCAATGGGACTAATGTGAAATGTGGACTAATGCGGACTAATGGGAAATACGGCACTGTTAGCGGCGCTGAAAACTTACGATTCGATTCTAATGTCGGTTGATTTCGATATTTTTAGGTCGCTACGTAACCACCCTGGGAGCTAATGGAGATCTTAATTGGAATTGAATTGAAAGTAGAACTATTTACTAAGCGACCACGAAGTAATGGATTCGATACTAATATCGACCCGGTTCTAGCATTTTTGATATGTATCCCGACAGTACCCTTTTCCAGAGTGTAAGAAATATAGTTAAAATTGCGCTAGATATATCAGAATTATGTTGAAACACACACATACATCCACTTTTATATTCTGTATAAATAGAGAGTGAGCGAGCGAGCGAGAGAGAGCGACACAAGGCATCACCACTTCCACATTGGAAAAGAATATATCAGGGATTGAACTGAAAATCTATATAAAGACTTTCTGCTGTGACATGCTTCATAAGGACAATTCCAGTCTGCTCACGTGATCTTGGGGGTTCATGAATTTCTTGCGAGAGTTGCGACTTTGGATTCTCTGTTTATGCATCGAATAATTTTTCAAGAACAAAAATGACATGCTGTATTACGAATGTTGAGAATTATTCTCTATATGACAAATAGCTGCAAATAAATACACTACATGATTTATTTATTGCTATTGAACAAGTTTCTTAACTTGTATTTAACATTTTCATATATATAATACCGACCTACTGTGAACACCTACCTATTTCAGATGTTATATTTTAAACATAATAATTACTATATTCTGCAATGATTATGTTATATATATATAAAACTGATGTATTTATTGTCATTATTTTATATAATTTTTTCATGCATTGCGGAAAATATAATTTTTAAAAGAGCTTTGAACCAGATGGGAATCGAACTCATAACCTTATGATTTGAAATCCGACAGCTTACCAGTGAGCTAACACAAGGTCTTCAGTAAACATGCTTCTAGAAATGTATCACGATTCTCAAGAAAATTATGGCACTCATATCCACTACAAACGCTGTTTTTGTTCTACTTTGACTTTTATTTTAGTACTCAGGGGATAATTATATTATATGTCTTAACTTTGAACATTCTTTTACATATGGAAAGATTCATTTACATATTTGAATGTCCCATTACGTACGGAGAGCTAAATGACAAACAAGCATGTGCTGACATTAATACAAGGTTTCGAAATATTGTATCATTAAATATTTCAATCAATGTTGCTTTTTTCAGCACTTGGTAACAAGTCTTATTATATTTAAAAGAAGAAAAACACATCTGCAAACTTTTTCTCGATTCCAAAGGCTGGCCAGGAGGTTCGAACCTGGTTTACTATTTTCCGAAGATTCCGGAAGTTGGACTGAGAAATTGTTTGCCTCAAAACACCAATAAATAATGCGCTCAACATTTTTGAGACCAGGTGTACCTTTATCAGTATTGGGGGTCTATCTCGTTCCCTTTCATGCGTAAAAAGTTGCTAAAAAATCAAATTTCGGAGGTTTTTGATCCATTTTATTTCATTTGATGAGGCCTTATTACCTTATATGAGTGTATGATCATGTATAGTGGTCTATTCTATTTTTTAAGATATAGATACATTGGTGCATCCGTTGAAAAAATTGAATGAGTACATTTGCCCCCACTTTAAATTTTAGAAATTGCCTAATTTAAAAATTTGCTATAATAGTACAGGACCCTAATATATATCAGTATAAATTTGGGTGGTCCACGTCGTTCCCTTTCATGGTTAAAAATTGCCAAAATATAAACGTAAGCAATACGTTGTACAACGTGTTTTGTGGCCGAATTTATCCCCTTTCATGAGGTCATATTACCTTATATGGTCATGTATAGGGTCTATTTTCATAACACATAGGTACATTTGCACACCCCTTTAAAATTTTTGGAGCGGTACATTGACTCACCCCTTCAATTTAGATAAATTGACAATTTAAGCATTACGTAATATAGCACAGGACCTTAATATGTATCATGATTAATTTGTTTGGTTCACGTCGTTCCCTTTTATGGGTAAGAAATTGCCTAAATATAAACATAAGCAATATGTTGTACCACGTGTTTGATTTTTGGCCCAATTTCTCCCCTTTGATGAGATCCTATTACCTTATATGTTTATACGGTCAAGTATAGGGGTCAATTTTCTATCACAAGACATGGGTACATTGATGCACCCTTTGAAAATTTGCGAGGGGGTACCCTGGCTCACCTTATCAGTTTCAGAAATTGTTTAATATAAGCATTTGGTATCATAGCATAGGACCCCAATCTGTACCACTATAAATTTGAATGGTCCATCCCGTTCCCTTTCATAGGTAAAGAACTACCAAAAAATGAAATTTCGGAGGGTTTAGACCCATTTTATTTCATTTGATGAGATCTTATTACCTCATATGATTATATGGGAATGTATAGGGGTCTATTATATTTCTTAAGATATAGATACATTGGTGCTTCCGTTAAAAGTTCATTGGCCCCCACCTTAAGTTTTGGAAATTGCCAAATTTATACATTTAAAATAGTACTATAGGACCCTAATATGTATTAGTATAAATTTGGGTGGCCCATTTTTGTTCCATTTTATGGATGACAATTGTTATAAATTAAAATTTCGGAGGTTGTTGATCAAATTTCCTGCGATTTTATTACCTTATATGAATATATGAATGTGTTCAGGGGTCTAATTTCTTGTATAAGGCGTGAATACATGGATGCTTTCATCTTTAAATTTGGTAGAGGTAGACTGGCTCACCCTTAAAGTTAGTAAATTTCCAAATTTGATATAATAATATAGGTCCTGAATATACACCATTATAAATCTCGTTCCCTTTCATGGGTAAAAATTACCAGAAATTAGTATGACCACGTGTTCGATTATTGACTCAATTTATTCCCTTTGATAATGATTTAACACGTTATATGGGTATGTACAGAGGTATATTACCTATATATATACATATTATGTTCCCTTTTAAATTTTGTTGGGGTACATAGAACCATTCCTTAAATTTGGGAATGATTAAAATAACAAAATTCCTTAAATGTTTTCTAGGACACATTGTAAATGTTGGTATTCATTTTTTGGTCAAATATTCAAATTTAAAGGTTATTGACTTATTTTATCTTTTTAAATACAGTTTTTATTATTAAACGAGTACATGATTTATTACTTGATTATTGAATGAGTACAGGTGTATTTGTGTACCAATCTTAAATTTTGGGAGAGGTACATTTCTTATTGTTAAATCAATAATTGGTAATTGTTCTTAGAATTTGGTGGTATCTCATTCTTTGGGTAAACGATATTCAAATATTAGTATGGTCAAGTGATCAGTTATTGATCTATGATGGGATTATGAGTTCAGGACATGGTACATAAATACGTTCCTCTTAAACTTTATATAATATTTTGAGAATTGTCAAAATGAAATTATGTCATTGGTCTTGATTATTCAGCCCACGGGGCCAAATATAAACGTAAGCAATACTGTATACCAAGTGACTGGCCTTGATAAGGTAGTGTATAGGGATTCATTTTCTTTCAAAATTCGTGGAAATTATAAAATAACAGGTTTCTAGACAACAGTAGGTTCTGCTAAGGTAAACAATTGACCTAATTGAGACCTAACTACAACATATAACGATATGGTTAATCGTAAAACAGGTATATCGGGAGAGGTATGTAGGACCATTCTTTAAATTTGGAATTGTGATAAACCCAATTTTAACATAAAGCTCGAAATTTGAGACAATACTCTGAACTTTAGTCACAGCTCTTAGTCTAAGATCACTGGTGGTGGTTGATTTGCCCTTGAGCTTTAGAAATCTGATAGCTAACTTATTGAATCTTATGACTCATAAACCAAAGGCAATGCATGCTACAACAAGGAACATTAGTCACAAGATGATGTAATTTGATTGGATGATCACTATTTTTCGCGCAATCTGATTGATTGAACACTATCTTTCATGCAAACGGATTGGATGATGATTTTCAGATTTTGCTGCATTCAGTTTTAAGTTTTGTTAACATTTATCGATTACTTTTTAAAAACCTTTGTTTGAACATTGTCGTTCAACATTTTGCAATCACTGATAAATATGATCAATACCGTTTATTTGTTAATCGAATAGTTAAAAACCGGAAAAAGTTTGACGGTTAACGTGAAATTTTTAGTTTGAAAAATTTGTTTGAATTTTTTTGAATGTTTTTCGTTTCAAAATTTTTGTTCTAAAATTTTTTGTTAAATTCTTTCTTTTCAAAATTTTGTTTGAAAAATTTTTCTTTGAAACTTTTTTCGTTTCTAAATTTTATGATTTCTCTTGAAATTTCTGGTTTGAAATTTTTTCGTTTCCAAATTTTTAATTTGAATTTTTTTCTTTGAATTTTTTTAAAAACTTTTTCAAAATTTTTGATTTTTTGTTTGAAATTTTTGTTTGTATTTTTTTTGTTTGAATCATTTGTTTGAAATTTTTGTTTGGAAAATTTTGGTTTAAACGTTTTTAATTGTTTGCACTCAATAGCAAAGAACCGTTTCGAAATGTGTAGAACAAAAACATCTGGCAACAGTTTATCATGATGCAATAGTACACGTCAGAACACGGTAATGCAACGTCATCATTGTTGCATCATCGTTGGAGATAGTATTCATGATAACGTCATCTTGGCTAGTGGTCTGCAGTTTTTAACTTACATGGTGCGATGAAATCATTTACCAATATTATAGATTTACAACAGAATGTACCTTATAGAATCCTAGATAAAAAAAATGATTCCTACAAAGTTTGGATTAAGAATCATAGTGAAGCTTGAAAACGATCGAGATATTATTTTACCAGCAGATATTTACCTCTTGAGGCATCTAAACAAGAAGAATTCTTACGTTTCTTAAACACTTGATCTGTACTTTTATGCTATTAAATACTAGTTTTACGGAGGCATCAATTTAAATTTAGCGCACACCCGGATCTGCGAATTTGGTTTGTTTAGCATGAGGTAAGCAAATTGTGATAAAATCAGGAATTCAAACGTTAACAAATTTCTTTTCAATGACGTCAGCAGTACCTGTATGCTAAAATCTTTAATCACAGAATGCGATCTATGAATTTGGTTTGGTTAGCACATTTCTATCCAATGACTTCAGCAATAGCACTGTGATATCCATCAAATACCATGTCCGACCATGAAATCATTCGAGCAAGTGCGTTTCACCGCGAAAGACGTGTACTTCTAATGATAAATAATTTCTCTTTGCAAGTTATTATCCAATATATATATTTAAAACAAAACATGTCATGGTTGTTATCAGTGCTACAAAGTTTGAACCTGTGATACTTTTGGGCAAAGCAGAACATTTTGGTGTACAACTGAACTTTGAAAAATGCAAATATTATGTACACGTATCTACCAAATACATGATTATTTTCATGATGAGATTGTAACCATTCAGTGTTCGAGGTCCATGTTCGGGCAGACATTTATTTGTAACCACTCAGTGTTCGGGTCGATGCCCAGGTTCGTGGTCCTACCAATAAGTATTTTCCTGATACCTGACCTTACCTGGATAGGACGATGAAGGATCTCTCCAAGAAAGGTTACAAATTGTTTCAAATCGCTCGTCGGTCTCAATGATGAGACGAGCACTAGGCGCCGAGAGGTACGGGTGTCTCGTCTCGAAAACCTCACGGACGATCAGACGGTCATCCAGACCATAACGCACAAAAACATCACTCATACAAACATCGAAAACACACTGGAATAAATAAAACTATACTTATTTTTTAGAACACTATTATATAAAAATAACGAAGAGAAATGAATGCGTCACTTAACACGGATTATGTGTTATAATTCCCATCACTGAAATCACAATTTGCCTTTCTAATGCACTGTTGCGCTTTATATATAAAATATTATAATTCAGATTTCACTGCAAATGCTTCTCCCGCACCATTGGCGCACTTGGGGGATTAGCACTAGGGGAAAAGTTGTCGGGACAACCTCACGTAGGAATCCAGTCGCTGCGCCAAACAATCCTGAAGTGTAAAGATGAGTATTCAGCAAATTAAAAAAGGAAACTCTCCAAAGTAGAATGGTGATGTTGGAGGGTGCGTATACAACTGACATGTACGCGAAAGGTCTGCGGACCTGGGACTTCACTAGTTTGGGGCTAGCCGTAAGAAAACGTCCTTCGCCGGCTAATAGCTTGTGTCCCTTAGCACAAAATCATACTTGATTCCCGACGCAACGTGCGTGGTGGCTGCATACAATACCGTAGTCAAACTCCCTGATCACCAAAGCTCAAGGTACGATCCGCAGTGGTCGACTAAAAATTGTTGGCTGTCCATTCCAAAAATCACTCAGTTAACTCACCTGTATGCACATACAAACAGAATATGGAAAACAATTTATGTTAATTTTAGTCAACTGGCCACAATGCACGAGACACTGCGATAACTCGGGCGTGAGAAAGTACAGATAAGGAACTGCAAAGCAACGTGACCGGCGTCACTCTGGTCACTTGAATACCTCTTCTGGTCTAGTCTGCTCTAATCTATTGGAATGTTTCATAAGCGATTAAAGAAAGTACTTAATTCAGTTCCAAATGACTGCAGAATATATACTGTGTATATAATAAGTCAGAGAGAAACACTGAAATGGTTCGTCACTAACTGAAATTTTCTCACCAAAAGCAATGTTCTAAATATATATCTAAATATATATATTATAAAGCGATTAAAGATTTCTTTGTCCAATTGTGTGTGAAAGAAGCCATTCCCACCGAAGAAAGAACTTATATGATTCGCAGAATAAAGTATAAATTGAAAATAATAATCACTGGCTTTACGAAATATACAGAGTGTCCACAAAAATACTTCTATAACCTGGTAGCGGTTATAGGCTAAATGTGACCATAGTCAAATCATTAGGCTCTAATTATGAAGTGGTGCAGCGTACAGTCCTGGAGAAGAAGATGGTGCTGTTACGTAAAAAGAGTACATTGCGTGAAGCCAGCAACATGGTGTATCTAACGCAAACGGAATACAACAAATTCATCAGTGTTTTCCAGTGTGTTAAACATGCAGTGGAAGTGTCCAAAAAACAAGTATATTCCTGAAAAAGTACTATTTTGAAAAATGTACCATGCATATTGTACAACATGAATCTAAATGGAGTGATGGTTGTCAACATCGTTCGCGGGTGCACACCTGTATTCATAGACAGTTTATTTGTGATGAAATGAACACTGAATTTCCACCTATCGATATTCCAATAGATCTTAGAATATTTCAGTGGAATTAAAAGTATATACTGAAGACAAACTAGTGCAAGAAGTTGAAAATACATTGTAAAGACAATCTCCAGATTCTACATTTGGTATGCATGTACAGTTTAACAAAATCAGTACAGTGTAATAAAATGATGGATTTTCATGATTTGTGTTTTTCATTTCAAGTACAACCACAATGTTCTGACGCGTAATATTGCATCATAATAAACATTGCTGCCAGATGGTTTCGTTCCAAATAGTTACGAAACAGTAGTTTACCAATTAGGGCACAAACTTAGAAAATATCAAACCAAAGTTTTGAAACAAAAACCACAAAATTTTTATAACAAAAGTTTCGAAACAAAACTTTTTAAACAAAAAAATTCAAACGAAACTATTTCAAACCAAATTTTCAAACAAACATTTCGAAACAAAAAATTTCAAACAAAAGTCATAATTTTGAAAAAACAATTACAAACAGTTTAAGGAAATCTGAAACAAAAAAAATTCAAACAAAATGTTTCAAAAAGATTGAAGCAAAGAATTTTCTAACAAAAATTTTCAAAAAAAAAATCAAACGAAAAATTTTTAAACAAGATTTTGAAAAAAAAAATTTCCAACGAAAATTTTTCAAACTATAATTTATGAAAACAAACTTTTAAAACTTAAAAATTTCACGTTTAATCTTCAAGTTTTATCCGGTTTTAATTATTCGTTTAACAAAAAACGGTCTTGATCTTATTTCTCAGTGAGTGCAAATATTGAACGAAAATATTCAAACCAAAATTTTAAATAATAATCGATAAAAGTTAAACAAAATTTAAACTGAATACAGCAGAGATTTGGAAACCATTAACCAATCAGATTGCGTGAAAGATAGTGATCAGCCAATCAACAATTACTTTGCTAGTGATCAGATTACATCACCTTGTGACTAAATTTCAAAGTGTTGTACCATATATTGCCTTTAGTCTATGAGCCATAAAATTAAATAAGGTTAGCTATCAGATTTTTAAAGCTCAAAGTAAAATCAACCACCTCCAATGATCTTAGACTATGAGCTGTGACTAAAGTTCAAAGGTATTGGTTCAAATTTCGTGCTTCATACTAAAATGTTGTTTATCACAAATCCCAAATTTAAAGAGAGGTCTTACGTACCTTTCTTGATATACCTAAGTCTTAGAATTAATCATATAATTACAGGTTGTAGTTAGGTCTCAATTAGGTCAATTGTTTACCTTAGCAAAACCAACTGTTTTCTAGAAACGTATTACTTGATAAGTTCCACGAATTTTTAAAAGGAAATGAACCCCTGTACACTACCTCATCAAGGTCAATCACGTGGTACATCGTATTGCTTACGTTTATACTCTGCCCATAGCCTGAAATAATCAAAACCAATTACGTAATTTAAGTTTGATAAATCTCAAATTACCCCAACGTTTAAGAAGAACGTATTAATTCTCCAATGTCTTGAACTCCTAATGCCATCATAGGCCAATAACTGATTACGTGACCATACTAATATTTGGCAATGATTTCACCAAAGAAAGAGATACGAGCCAAATATAAGGACAATTGCCATTTTGATTTAACAAAAGGAAATGTACCCCTCCATAGTTTAAGATTGGTACACAAATATATGTCTGTCTTAGGGAAAAGTAATAAATCTTGTACTCGTTCAACAATAAAGCCATATCAAGAAAGATAAATAGGTTAATGGCCTCTAAAATTTGAATATTTGGCCATTCGAGGGAAACCAGCATTTACAATGGATGCTAGAAAACGTTTACCGAATTTTATTATTGGATAATTCCCAAATTAAGGAATGGTTCTATGTACCTCAACAAAATTTAAAAGGGAACATAGAAATATATAGGTAATAAACCTCAGTATATACCCATATAACGTGCTAAATCATTATCAAAGGGAACAAATTGAGTCAATAATCGAACACGTGGTCATACTAATTTCTTGTAATTTTTACCATGAAAGGGAACGAGATTTATAATGGTATATATTAAGAACCTATATTATTATATCAAATTGAGAAATTTCCTAATTTAAGGGAGAGCCAATGTACCTCTACCAAATTTTAAAATCAAAGCATCCATGTATTCACGCCTTATAGAAGAAATTAGACCCCTAAACACATCCATATATTCATATAAGGTAATAAAATCACATCGAAGGGGTCAATAACCTCCGAAATTTGAATATTTAACAATTTTGTATCCATAAAAGGGAACAAAATGGACCACCCAAATTTATAACAATACATATTAGTGTCCTAGAGTACTATCTTAAATGTTTAAATTTGGCAATTTCCAAAATTTAAGGCGGGGGCCAATGTACTTTAAATTTTTGAATGGATGCACAAATGTATTATATCTTAAAAAAGAATAAAAATACATGCTGATATAATCATATAAGGTAATAAGACCTCATTAAATGAAATAAACTGGTCAATAACCTCCGAAATCTGAAATCTGATTTTTAGCAATGTTTACCCATAACAGGGAAGAAGATGGACCACCCAAATTTACGGTCCAGTACTATTATACCACATGTTTAAATTTAACAATTTCCAAAATTGGAGGAGTGGGCCAAGGTATCCCTCCCAAATTTTTCAAGCGCTGCACCAAAGTCAACGTATCTTATGTAAGAAAATGGACCCCTGTATATATCCATATAATCTTATAAGGTAATAGTAACTCATCAAAGAGGATAAATTCGGCAAAAGCCAAACACGTGGTCGTACTAATTTTCGACAATTTTGTACCCATGAAGGGAAGGAGATGGACCACCCAAATTTATCATGACACATATTAAGGTTCTGTACGATAATACCAAATGCTTAAATTGGAGAATTTCCAAAATTGAAGAGGTAGGTCAATGTACCTCTCCGAAAATTTTAAAGGGGTGCAATAACATACCTATGTCATATAATAGGGAATGAACCTCTTATACATACCCATATAATCATATAAGATAATAGGACCACATAAAAGGTGATAGATTGGGTCAAAAATCGAAGACTTGGTACAACGTATTTCTCACATTTATATTTTGGCAATCTTTTAAACGTGAAAGGGAACAAGGTGGACCATACAAATTTATCATGATACATACTGAAGTCCTGTACTATGATACTGAATGATTAATTGGGCAAATTCCAAAATTTAAGGGGTGTGCCAAGGTACAACTACCAAAAATTTAAATGGGTTCATCAATATACCCATGTCTTATGAAAGGGAATGGACCTCCCAACATGCCCATATAAACATATAAGGTAATTAAACCTCATCAAAAGGAATAAATTAGTTCAAAAAACCCTAAATTTTACTCTTTGACAATTTTTTACCCATGAAAGAGAACGAGGTGGACCCGCAATACTGATAAAGGTACATACCATGGTTCTAAGCTACCGCAACCAATTTTTAGATTTGGCAATTTCCATAATTTAAGGGGGATGGTTCTTTGTATCCCTGCCAACATTTAGAGGGTGGGTCAAGTTACCCCTGCCAGGGTGTCCTAGATACGTCTAGGTCACTGACCTGGCCACGGGCTCCAGGGGCTCCAAATTTTGGTGGGGCGCCGGCGACACTGGGGACGATCTATTTCAAGATACAAAACGAAATATCAACTTAACCAAAGTTGTATTATTGCACATCCATTTTAGCCTCTGTCAATTCTGGTCTACATCGTTGACGAGGCATGTTTGAGTTCTATATTCCTGTCTTCGTCTAGCGAACTAGAAAGTAACTATTCTGAAATATTTTACTGCGCATGTGTCGTACATACTTATTTCTTATGATAGCAATAATGTCCGTTCCGTCCAGAAATTTTCTGCTTTTTATTCGCAGTATGAACCTCTTATTGCATTATATGAACTTCATGTATTACATACATTACATAGTTTTACCTGCAACATGTATGTCGATTGTCGACTTCCAGCAAGTAAAGAATACCTGATCACAATATGCAAATAAATGAAGTCATAGCTATTAATGCAGTGTCTGTAATCCCTAACGATGCAGTGCGTGAGTGGACAAAGCACTGGCTGCTCGCGCCGGCCACCCGAGTTGTATTATATATCTTGGCTTATTTTTTATCCATTTGAGAGAAGGTATGTTTCTTTCTCCCTACAGGTAGTTACTCTTATCATAGTTTTAGTCGTCCTTCACAGTCAAAGTAACTGACCTCCCTTATTCTTTCTACGTATAATGGATCTTCTCTTTGGTCCAATGTTAAACATGCACAGGTAGTAAAATTCGCAGTTGATAATAATAATAATAATAATAATAATAATAATAATAATAATAATAATAATAATAATAATAATAATAATAATAATAATAAACATTACTAGCTGACCCATGCCGATATTTCGCACAATATAATTTTATATTATCGTGTGGAAATAAGTAGGGGAAATTGCTCCCCTTCGTATTTTTTTCCGATTTCACTTAAGGGTTGAAAGTGTCTAATGTTGGTCCCATCTCTCAAATATGGCTCATATTCTTTCGATATAAATTATCGACATTTTGCCTGAAAGGACTCTGCTTTGCCGCGTGACTCCTCATGACAATGAATCTTGGTTATTATTTGCATTGAAATCGCTTATTTTCATTTGTGGGAGCCTGGTGCCTCCACCTATTATATTGATTGGCCCTTTAGGTGCATACTGCCCGTGCCGATATTTCGCACAATATAATTTTGTTTTATCGTGCGGAAATAAGTAGTGAGACTTGGTCCCCTTCATATATTTTCCCGATTTGATTATGGGTCGAAAGTGTCTAACATTGGTCCCATCCCTCTATTATCTCCTATTCCTTTGATATAAGTTATCGACATTTTGCCTGAAATGACTCTGCTTTGCCGCGTGACTCCCCCTGACAATGCCTCTTCGTTATAATTTGCATTGAATTCGCTTATTTTCACTTGTTCACTTTTAAATTGATTTGTAGGAGCCTGGTGCCTCTACCCTATGAGTGCATATTTTCCAACGTTGCTCCTATCGATCTTCCACCTCCCGTTCTCTCGATATAAATTAAGAAAGATATTGCATTTCAATTATTACGATTGATTAATAATTGTAAAGATATGGAGTTCTCAAAAACAATAACACCAATAAGAATCCCTTCGTGGCTAAGCGGTTAGCGTACGCGGCTTTTGCATGGGGCATCCGGGTTCGATTACCGGCGGGAGCTCATCTGTTTCGGATTCAATGTTAATCAGTAGATCCACGTGTCACATAGCCTCGCTTCTGAACGGGACGTTAAATTCAAAATCAATTCAACTCAATAACCGCGATATTTGTACTTATCACTAATAATTCCTATCACTATTTCCAATGCAAAGTGTTACTAAAAAACAAATCAAACAACACAACTGGCTATTCAATCTCTGGATCTAAAACACTTGATTTATAGTTCTCTGTATTAGGGGAAAGCATTTATTATACTATTACTTCAAATAAAGCATTTCACAAGTTTGTCACTGTGAATGTGTAACATCACATCATCACTAATAATCGTCTTATTTCGACAGGACAATATGCCTCTCCCAAAATCGAGCTTCACCCTAGCGAAAGGGCATTTTTAATTAATTTACTTCAATAGGGATCAGTTATTTAGCCCCCCACTCAACCACACCTGACATTTTGAGTCCAGATAGGTTGATTGTCAACTTCATGTACGCAGTGAGGATTCTCTATGAACCAGTAGTGAGCGTTTTTTATGCTGACCTCCATTACTATTGAAGGTTACCTCATTCGTCCACAGAATATTCTGGTAGAAAGATGGGATCCTAGCGCTCATCCACTGAGAAAACTCAAGACTGTTATGGACATCTTGTTCTCGGATTTCCTGACGTAGATGAACATGATAGAGATTCCTCCAAACGGTATATTGAGAAGAATCCTCCAAACGGTTATATGGCTCAGGGCAGCATTCCTGGTTAATATTCTTGTCAAGATTTGAGGATCCATTTAGACAGCATTAAGAATGTTATATACCGTTTATCCTTAACACAACGCCAGACCTGCTGACTTTTGTTGCGGTGAGGACGGATGTGCCTAGTCCTCTGTACACAAAGTGCCAACCATCTACCCGGTAGTCGTAGGCCTTTGCCGACAGATGGTCCGTGTCTGTGAATATCTGAGTTTTCAGTGAATATATTCTTGTGCACGCAAATTCACTGAGAGCAATATCCATGCGACACACCTCTGAAACGTGTTGCGCTACATCGTATTCCGTTACCTTTACTCCAGCATTCTTTGGCATCCACAGTGAAGAAACTTCATTGTCTCTGTCCTTAAACTGTTTCATAAAACACCTGCCATTGGGTTAAGTCTTATGAGTGTTAAGTGGAGGAGTACTGAGCAGTGAATACTGTGATCCATTATTACTGCCATTGAATTACCGGTATTGAATTACTTTCAGTTCTTTATTGTTGCCATGTCCGTCAATAATAAGCAGAATTGGGTTCAGAGGGAAAGGATAACAGAATTTTATAGTGCTGCAATTAAACTTAAAAAAAGTATCACTCGTTATTTAATCAGTATTTCGTGCTACAGCAGTACTCATGGGTGGAACATCAACCATCAGTCAGTCTGTCATTCAATCTCTGGCGCGGAAATACGAGTATGAAGATGCGCGGGAAAAACTGATCAGTAGCACTCATGCAGAACATCAATGTTATACTCCGAAGTCAACTTCATCACAATTCCTTTCCCTTTTTCATCAATTTGAGATCAACACGAAGACGCGTGTGCACCAGTCTCATCGGCGTTAAATATTCGTGAAGGTTGGGAAAGAATTTTCTCAATCAGTCTGAACTAATATAGAGCTTTACAACTTGTTTCTTATTGAAAGTTGTTGTTCTCAATATACTTGTAGACACAGTTGTTCTAACAAACAATTAGTATACAACTTCATAAAGCCGTAGAAAAATTCTTTGACAGGACTCTGTTTAACTTTGTTGAATCTATGGTTGATATTTAGTTCTTAAGCTAATAAGGAAAGTGATTCAAGTATGACACGAAATTGTCGACGAATTTATGCGCAAACCAACTGTGTTTGTGTACAGTTAAACACATTAGACGGAAAATCCCTCGATCCCGACCCTTCCGGAGATGCAAAGGCAAACGGAGAAGGCTGTTGGTTCGATAGTTTATGAATTGTTGAATATGTAGCGATTGTACAACTAAAAGTGACTTTTAAAACTGAAGAATTACTTCATCTACAAAACTTAAGTAATGCATCGCCTTAGACATAAGAACTACAAAAGCGAAGAGTCTGTAAAATTCTAGGGGAAGAATGTTTTGGAGGGCGAAGGTGAAAATAACGGAGTTCCATTGTTGCCTGAAGTTGGCGTGTAAGGTGTCTCTGTATAGGTTTCTCGGTACGCCGAATCGAATAAAAACATCAAGTCAAACTGGATGAAAAATGTTTTTAAAAAATAGTGGAAGTCCGAACTTTCCAAACATTTATCATTTATACAATTGTTAACCGATCGGACTTTTCGCACAAAATATGACCCTGCTTTTTTGTTCTCATAACAATGTAACTGTTTTTTTTTTTTTTTGGCAATAGAATTAATACATTTTCATGTCACTTTTCTCATTTTCTACGAACAGAAGACATGATGTATTAGCAATTAATATCACACAATTTTGTTCTTCTTGTCAATGGTATTTCGTGTAGCTCCTTCTTTTTAAAGTACCGTGTAAAAGCCACACCAATCACCTCAACATTCAACACCACTTTTATTAGGTCTGGTGCATCTTTCTTAACGTTTACGTAGAATTTTCAAACATATTCACTCGCAAAACAGCCGAAAACCCACACAATATAAGAGCACCAATTTTGTCCTTATCCCTCTATACCTCCGAAACGGTTGCGATCAAGGGTTTTTCTCTCTAATGGAAAACATTGTTCACAAAAACACTTCAATTACGCATAAACTCGTTCATAATTTCGTGTCACACTTGAATAGGTTTCCTCGTAAGTCAAAGTAGTTTCAGGTATTTTTACCGTGATAATATCACTAAGCGATTAGCTACTGTTTTACATGACTTTTCAGTTCTTTGGTTTATACATATTGGCGAAAATATTTTCGAATCTCTTAACTTATGTGCAACACGTAATTTCATTCCTTGCTTTCGGTGTGGCAGTCTATTTTACAGAGAACTATTTGGGACACCAAATCTCGTTTATTGTTTGAAGTGTATAATGCACTACCAACCGAGAAAAATGCCTGGGACGGGGACGCAGATAGTAGCAATTCAACAACAAATAACACGCGTAAATGCAAAACCGTTGAAATTACCGAAAAGTGTTTCCTGTAAAAGTTGGTTCTTTGTCAATAATACTTTCAAGAAATAATAATTGAAAGCACTTTCTACTTGAAATTTTGTAGTTTATTCCCCGTGTAAGTATATCGTCTTTACCAATGAATATGAAAGCATCACAATTTGATTTTATAGATAGGATTTGGTCATTCACTATTTTGTTTGGAGTGTCTACATGCAGTACGAGCCGAGAAAAGTGCTTTGGACAGATGGTCAGATACAACCTGTGAACGTGTTACTTTACAAGTTATGCAAAATTCCTAAAATGAGTCAAATGAAATAATCAAGGGGGTTTGAAAACATTTCTTTAAATTTCAAACGTACTGTTCAGTTCTGCTTTTAAACTTACTTTCATTTATATGTATAGATAACGTTTAATAATCTAAATGAGTGACCATGGAATTGAGGTAAAATGTATCGCTAGTATTTTTACAACTCCAATCGTAATTTTCTGTTCTGTAAAAGTATTGACTTCCACTTATATATCTACAGAATACTTCAAAAGTGTTGCAATATACAAGAAATGGGTAAAACCAAATTTGCGTTCAAAATGTAAATGATTTTTTTTTAGTTTTAAAAATGATGTTCACTTCTGTACATATTAGGTGCTTCCGAGCTTCAAAACATAGTATTGCTAGGGTCAATGTCCATGACCATACAAAAAATTTGTAAAATATATATCTAAGCTACAAGTCTATAGGCATAGAATACACGTTTATCAGTTTCACAGATAGGTTTCTATTAAAGAAAGGGTACAGACCATTTTAAATACCGTGTTTATCCGAATCGGACTCCCTAAAATATTAGACGTACCATTGGCAATAAAGCAAAAAGCTGCATTGCATTAATGTTTAAGAATCTGAAAAGAAAAATGAGTATGTTAAAACAGACAATTAGAGATTTTCCTCTACCGTTATCAGTTTCCGGATGAAACAATTTCCCGTTTTCTTTTTAAATGTTGGTATCCCTAGCATAGATTGCTTACATAATCGTGACTAACGGGATTAGCAATCTTCTGCGAAACTCAATCGTTCTTTGCTGTAAGTTGAGTCTTACTAACTGTGCAAAATGTAGGCTTGAACTTGCTTAACTCGAATCTAAGAAGCACTTTGATTTTGAGGATGAATTGCTTCTAAGATATGCGACTTAGGATACCGTAAATGCAGCATTTATAAAGGAAGAGAGGACGGGAGGATAAGACAAGACTCAAAGTCATTCACGATATCCTCAAGGAAAACTTCACCCGATTAAGCTGCAACTTTTCTATCTACACGATCGTAAGCACAAAATGGAATTTGTGACGATTGACTTTGTAGAGCAAAACTGTAGTTTCGATGAAAGATGCTTGTTCTGGAGTAAACGGTTCCAACTATCCCTGAAAGAATTAATATTTGCACGCCCTGATTGTGATATCAATCCAAGTATTCAGTAACCCTGGATTTTAGACTTCGTTGGGCAATTGAAAAGTTAGGTTTAAAAACAGAATAAAAACCAAAATTATCTTTTGTACTAAAGATTTGCCCTACACCTAAGAGGTAAGGAAATATCAGACCTTAGAGTTTTTTTGTAAGTGGCAGCTCTGTCTTTAATCGAAAATAATGGAACGAGTAAGTAAAATATCCTATTTACATTAAAAAATATATTACTTGCCTGGCGAACGGAATTAAATGGTCATAAGTGCGAAAAGTTCCGGTTAGCATGTAGCAAAAATTTTGCCTGAAAAGGTCTAACCCTTTAAAAGTTGTTGGTCCAAGTATTTTAATTAATTCACGGAATAATTTTATAAAACAGAACCTTTCCGTTTAAAAGCACCAACATTTAATATGCCATTTTTCTATAAATTATCTACCTGCTTATGAGTTCATTGATGTACATGTGAAATGGAAAGTTTAATACAGCATAAGTCGAAAGTTGTGCCTCGTGGTGTTAAACTCCCGATGGATGAAGCTTACAACGCCAAAATACCAACAAATAACAAATTTTGAAATTTGCGATAAGACTTTTCCGTTAACTCCGGATGTCAAAAAGTAACTCTACGACATGTGATTTAGTTTGTAACTTGCTAAAACAAAGATAGTACCTATGTGGAGGAATGACTTAGTAGTATCGGTTTCATAGTAGTGTAGAGATTCTGCGATCTCGCAATAAATCTCTGAAAGTTTTATTCAAATCCACTCACCTAAATTTTTAGAGTTATTCCCGTTTTTAATTTCTTACCATGCCCTCCTCAAATATTCTTCCCCTAAAGAATTGGTATGTACTTTCAACTAACAAACAACCTTTGAAAGTTTAATCAGAATCAAATAGTATTTTACACTCATATTACATTTTAATTTCTTCTCCGATTTTGCCCCACAACCTCTTAGAGTCTTTCATTCTAATTACCGATGTTAGCTCAAACATTGATAAAGTTTGCATAACACAAAAGAGTCAATAGAATTCTGTTTTATACTTTTTTCTGCATTCCGTTTACGAGTTACTATTCAAGTTTAAATATTTGAATTTTAACCTCGATGGTCAGTAGTTTTGAAATATGTAGTTGTTAGAAATTACTAAATTTAGAAGCAGCACTTCCATACGTTCTTCTGGAAAAATTAATCAACTCAAGACTGCCTCTCCTAAAATTGCCATTACTACTAATAATAATATTCCCTTACATATAGTTCAACCTTCTTGGTAGTTATTCGCGTTTCAATACTTTACCATTGGCCTTGATGGTAAGTAAATTTGAGACACGTAGTAGTTAGTGACTTGTTACTAAATGTGGAAAAAACACTTTCATACGCTGTTCAGTTTACAAGTTATTCCAGTTTAAATATTTCACTTTTGACTGTGATGGTCAGGACATTCGGGACATGTAGTACTTAGTGACATGTTACTAAAAGTGGACACACCGCTTAGATACGCTCGTCAGTTTACGAGTTATTCGAGTTTAAATATTTGCACTTTGACCTCGATGGTCAGTAGTTTTGTGACATGTAGTAGTTAGTGACTTGCTACTAATTTGGAAACATTACTTCCATATGCTGTACCTTCACAAGTTATTCGAGTGTAAATATTTGACCTTTGGCCTCGATTGTCAGTACTTTTGGGACATGTAGTAGTTGAAGAATGATTAATAAATGTGGAATCAACACCAGAATACATTCCTCCGTTTAAGGGTTATTCACGTTTAAATATTTCACCTTTGACTTCGATGGTCAGTTCATTCGGGACATTTAGTAGTTAGTGACTAGTTACCAAATGTTTAAAACCCCCTTTCATACGCTAATCAATTTACGAGTTATTTGACTTTAAATATTTGACGTTTCACCTCGATGGCCAATAGTCTTTTGACGTGTAGTAGATAATGACTTGTTACTAAACGTGGAAGCGCCACTTCCATGCAATATTCCATTTACGAGTTATTCGCGTTTAAATATTTAACCTTGGTCCTCGATGGTCAGAAGTTTTGTGACAAGTAGTAGTTAGTGACTTGTTAATAAATGTTAAAACGACACTTTTATACGATGTTCCGTTTACGAGTTATTCGAGATCAAATATTTGACACTTGACTTCGATTGTCAGTAGTTATGTGACATGTCGTAGTTAGTGACTAGTTACTAAATGTGAGAACACACTTCCATCCGCTGTTTCATTCAGGAGTTATGCCAGTTTAAACATTTCAACTTTGACGTGCTATTAGCACATGTAGTAGTTGATGACCTATTACTAAACATGGAAACCGAACCAGTCTACATTGCTCCGTTTGTGAGTAATACGCGTTCAAATATTTGGCCTTTGACCATAATGTAAGATACCTTTATGAGACGTAGTAGTTGATTACTTCTTACTAAATGTGGAAAGAGCACCAGAATATTTTGCTCCGTTTACGAGTTATTTGCGTTAAAAAATTTGAACTTCGACCTTGAGGGTCATTAAGTCTGTGAAATGTTGTAGTTAGTTGCACGTTAGTAAATGTGGAAAAACACTTCTATTCGCTGTTCTGTTTATTAGTTATTTGAATTTAAATATTTCATTTTGATTTCTATGGTCAATACTTTTAAGACATGTACTGGTATATGACCTACTACTAAATGTGGAAACAGCATCAGAATACTTTGCTCTGTTAACGAATTATTAAAGTTTAATTATTTGATTTTTACCTGGATGGCCAGTACTTTCGGTACTTATAGCAGTTGATGACCTGTTACTAAATGTGGAAGTAGTTCCAGAATACTTTGCTCCGTCTACTAGTTTTCGCGTTACAATATTAGATCTTTGATATCGATGGTCAGAAGTTTAATGACAAGTAGTAGTTAGTGAGTTATTACAAAAAGTGGAAAGACCTTTTCCTTCGACGTTAAGATTAGAATTTACTCGAGTCTAAATACTGACCTTTGATCTCCATGGTCAGTACTCTTGTGACATATAGTAGTTAATGTAGTGTTACTAAGTTTGGAAACACATTTCCATTCGCTGTTCCGTTTACGAGTTATTCGCATTTGAATATTGTACCTTTGACTTCGATGGACAGTACCCTTGTGACATGTAGTAGTTTGAGAGTTGATACTAAATGTGGAAACACATCTTCAGTACGCTGTTCCGTTTACGAGTTACTTGTGATTAAATATTTGACCTTTGCTCTCGATGTTCAGTAGAGTAATCTTGTGAAATGTAGTAGTTCATGAATTGTTAACAAATGTGGAAACAAAACCAGAATACTTTCCTACGTTTAAGAGTTATTTAGCTTTTAAATATTTGACCTTTGACTTCGATGGTCAGTATATTCGGAACATTAGTGCTTAGTGATGTGTTACTAAAAGTGGACACATCACTTAGATAAGCTCATTAGTTTACCAGTTATTCGATCTTAAATATTGAACTTTGACCTCGATGCTCAGTAGTTTTGTGACTTGTAGTAGTTAGTGACTTCTCAATGAATGTTAAAAGAACACTTCCATACGATGTTAAGTTTACGAGTTATTCGACTTCAGATTTTTGACCCTTCACATCGATTGTCAGTAGTTTTGTGACATGTTATAGTTAGTACCTTGTTACGAAATGTGGAAACACACTTCCGTACGCCCTTTCCGGATTCCGGTTTTTTGGGCTATTTTTTAGAATTTCAGTCAAGCAGCTACTGCATCGTCACTATTTATCCTAGGATCATGGTTTATATCTCATTCTCTTCAGAATGGAGCTGGCTTTCAAACGATACCATTTGCATGTTCATACCATATACCAGAAGCGGGAAAAATGATGCCAAAGGACAATTTCGGAGGGAAAATTTTTCCTCGCACTTTGGGGCCCTCTGGAGCGGCCGTGTGTAATCGTAGCCATCTAAAAAAACTCTGCTAAATAGTACTTGGTACACTGAATGTGTGTGCCAAATTGCAAGTTTCTATCTTGAATACCAAGGGCGGGAGAAATTTTATCAGGAATTCCCAATATGCCCCAAATTACCGTAAAACACAATGCTCTCAGCTAAAAAAATTCCTGAGATATCCCTAATTACCCTAAGGTCATGTTTCGCCCATCATTCTCTTTAGAATAGAACTGCCTTTCAGGCGGTACCATTCACTTGTCCCCATAATGTATCTAAGGCGGAAAAATCCCGTGAAAGGAATTTTTGGTAAAAATCTCCCTTTTTCAACGTTTAGCCCCTCTGTACCCCCTCTTTTTAACGCAGAAATTTGAAAAAATCTGGTAAATACTACTCGGTGGACTGACTGTTTGTGCACAATTTCAACCTTCTAGGTGCAAAAATAGGCCCGCAAACAATAATACCGAAAATGTCCAAAATTCCCCTTCCCTAATTACCCTAGGGCCATGTGTCGCACATCATTATCTTCATAATAGAACTGCCTTTCAGGCGGTACTATTCACTTGTCTCCATCATATATCTAAGGCGCGAAAATAGCGAAGAAAAAGATTTTTTGGTAAAAATATCCCTTTCTTCAACATTTTGACCCTCTTGATCCCCCTTGTTTTAACGCAGAAATCTGAAAAAACTGGTAAATACTACTCGATAGACTGCATGTTTGTGCAAAATTTCAATATTCTACGTGGAAAAATGAGCCCGCCAAAAATACTTTACATACCCCCTCCCCAAAAAGTATTACACGAAAATATAAATTTTAGAATTATGACGTCATCACCTCCTACGTCTCGACGCAGGAAGGTGTAAAACCATACGTATTGTCTCCTACAATGCCTCTGGACTTGAAAAACAAAAAGAACCGGGCGAAAAGGCTCAAATAGGAGAGTTATAACGCAATGTACCATGAAATACCCCGTATGGTACAAATTGTACCATAGCATCCCCAAAAGGAGTTATGCCACTATAAAGATTTGAACTTTGACGTGCATGGACAGTACTATTCGGACATGTAGTGGTTGATAACCTATTACTAAATATGAAAACAGCACCAGTATACATTGCTCCGTTTACGAGTTATTTGCGTTAAAAATTTGAACTTTGACTTCTATTGTCATTAGTTTTGTGACCTGTAGCAGTTAGTTGCTTGTTACTAAATGTGGAAAAACCACTTCCATACGCTCTTCTGTTTGGTAGTTATTCGCGTTTTAATATTTTACCTTTGACCTCGATGGTAAGTAATTTTGTACTATGTAGTAGTTAGTGACTTGTTACAAAATGTGGAAAAAACACTTTCATACGCTGTTCCGTTCAAAAGATATTCAAGTTTAAATATTTCACTTTTGACTTCGATGGTCAGTACATTTATGACATTTACTAGTATATGATCTGTTACTAAAAGTGGAAACAGCACCATAATTAGATGCTCCGTTAACCAATTATTCAAGTTTAAATATTTGACTTTGACCTGAATGGTCAGTACTTGTGAGACATATATCAGTTGACGGCCTGTTACTAAATGTGGAAGCAGTAACAGAATACTCGGCTCCGTTTACGAGTTATTCGCTTTTAATTATTGGACCTTTGACTTCGATCGTAAGTACTTTTGGAAGATGTAGTATTTCATGACTTCCTACTAATTGTAGAAACAGATCCAGTACACTTTCATCCAGTTACGAGTTATTCATGTTAAAATATTTGACCTTTGACCTCACATGTAATAGTTAGTAACTTGTTACTAAGTGTTGAAACACCACTTCCATACGCTGTCCCGTTTACAGGTTATTCGAGTTTAAATATTTGACCTCTGATCTCGATGCCCAAAAGTTTTAGGACATGTTTTAGTTAGTGACTTGTCACTATATGTGGAAACACCCTTTCCATACGCTCTTCCGTTTACGAGTTATTCCAGTTTATATTTTTGACCTCTGGCCTCGATTGTCAGTACTTTTGGGACATGTAGTTTATGGCGAATTATTTCTAAATGTGGAAACAGCACCAGAATGCTTTCTTATGTTCACGAGTTATTCGAGTCTAAATATTTGACCTCTATCTTCAGCAGTATTGTGACATGTAGCAATTAGTGACTATTTACCAAATGTTTAAAGACCACTTCTATACGTTTTTCCGTTTTCAAGTTATTCGAGTTTCAATATTTTACCTTTGACTTCGATGGTCAGTAGTTTTGTGACATGTAGCAGTTAGTGACATTTTACTAAATGTGGAAACACCACTTTCATATGCTAATCTCTTTACGAATTATTTGAGTTTAAATATTTGAACTTTCAGCTCGATGTCAAGTAGTTTCGTGATGTGTAGGTAGTAGATATTGACTTGTTACAAAATATGAAAACGCCACTTTCGTGTGATGTTACGTTTACAACTTATTCGCCATTAAATATTTGACCTTTAACCTTGATGGTCAGTATTTTTGTGACATGTAGTACTTAGTGATTTGTTAATAAATATTAAAACAACACTTCTATTTGATGTTCCGTTTACGAGTTATTCGAGTTCAAATATTTGACCCTTGGCATCGTTTGTCAGTAGTTTTGTGACATGTCATAGTTGGTCACTTGTTACTAAATGTTGTAACACACTTCTATACGCAGTTCCATTAAGGAGTTATTCTAGTTTAAACCTTTGACCTTTGACGTGGATGACAGTACTATTCGGACATGTAATGGTTGATGGCGTATTACAAAATATGGAAAGAACTTCAGTATATATTGCTCCGTTTACGAATTACTCGCGTTCAAATATTTGATCTTTGACCACGATGGTAAGTACCTTTCTGAGACTTAGTAGTTCATGACTACTTACTAAATGTGGAAACATGACCAGAGTACTTTGTTCCTTTTAATAGCCATTCGCATTAAAAAATTAAATATTTGACCTTTGAAATCGACGGCCAGTAGTTTTGTGACATGTAGATGTTAGTGAATTTTTACTAAATGTGGAAACACCACTTGCATACGCTAAATCCTTTACGAGTTATTAGAGCTCAAATCTTTGACCTTTCTCGTCAATGGCAAGTAGTTTTGTGACATGTGGTAGTTAGTTGTTTGTTACTAAATGTGGAAAAACCACTCACATACGTTGTTTCGTTTACGACTTATTCGCATTTAAATATTTGTCCTTTGAAGTCGATGGTCAGTAGTTTTGTGATATGTAGCAGTTAGTGACTTGTTGCTAAAAGTGGATACCCCACTTCCATACAGTGTTGAGTTTACGAGTTACTCCAGTTTAAATATTTGACCTTTGACCTCGAAGGTCAGTACTCTTTTGTCATGTAGCTGCTGGTGACTTGTTGCTAAATCTGGAAGCGCACTTCCATACGCTATTATGTTTACTACTTTTTCGAGTTTGAATATTTAACCTTTGACCTCGATGGTTACTAGTTTTGCGAAATGTAGTACTTAGTGACTTGTTACTAAATGTAAAAAAAAAAAACACTTTCATACGCTGTTCCGTTCAAGAGTTATTCGAGTTGAAGAACCTGATTTTTAACCAGAATGGTAAGTAATTTTGTGTATTTTATATGACCTATTAATAAATGTGGAAACAGCATAAGAGTAGTTTGCTCCGCTTACGAGTTATTCGAGTTTTAATATTTGACCTTTCACCGCGATGTTCAGCAGCCTTGTGATATGTAGTAGTTAGTAAGTTGTTACTAAATGTGGCACCACCACTTCCATACACTGATCCTTCTGCGAGTTATTCGAGTTAAAATAATTGAACTTTGACTTCGATGGAACTTGCAGTAATTGTTGACTTGCTACTAAATGTGGAAACAACACTTCCTTACGCTGTTCCGTATACGAGTTAATCGAGTTTAAATCTTCGACCTCGATTCAGTTGTTTTGTAACATATAGTAGATGGTGAGTTGTTATTAAATGTGGAAACACCACTTCCATACGTTGTTCCGTTTACCAGTCTTCGAGTTTTAATATCTGACCTTTGACCTCGATGGTCAGTAGCGGTTTGACATATAGTTATTAGTGACTTGTTATTAGATATGGAAAAGCCACTTCCATACGGTGTTTAGTTTACGAGTTATTCGAGTTTAATAAATATTTGACTCTTGACATCGATGGTCAGTACTTCTCTGGCATGTTGTAGTTAGTGTGTTTGGCATCTTGTAGTAATTGTCTTGTTACTAAATGTGGAAGCACCACTTCAATAAGGTGTTAAGTTTACGAGTGAATCACGCTTAAATATTTGACCTTTGTCCTCGATTTCAGTAGTTAAGTGATATCTAGTAGCTAGTAAGTTGTTACTAAATATGTGAACATCACTTCAGTACGTCCACTTTAAAGATTTGGCACTTGAACTCGATTGTCACTAGTATTGTGACATGTTCTAGTTAGGCACCACTTTAATATGATTTTAAGTTTACGTCTTATTAGCGTTTAAATATTTGATTTTTGAGCTCGATGGAAACATTTACGAGTTATACGATTTTAAATATTTGACGTTTGATTTCCGGGTTCCATAGGCCATAGAGTTAGTTAGTTAGATCTCGATGACACTACTCTTGAAACATGTATCAGTTCTTGACCTCTTACTGAACGTGAAAGAAGTACTCAATAAGTTTTTTCCGTTTATGAGTTATTCGAGTTTAAATATTTGATCTTGATCTCGATAGTCAGTAGTTTAATAGCGTGAAGTATTTAGTGACTTCTTACTAAATGTGGAAACCCCACTTCATTAGGCTCTTTCCTTTACTAGCTATTCCAGTTTAATTATTTGACCTTTCACCTCGATTGTCAGTAGCATTGTGAAAATTAGAAGTTGGTATCTTGTTACTAAACGTGGAAGCAACACTTCAACATGGTGTTAAGTTTCCGAGTTATTCGTGTCTAAATATTTGAATTTGACCTCGATTACAGTAGTTTTGTGACATGTAGTAGCTACTAAATTATTACTAAATGTGGAAACATCACTTCAATACGATGTTCTGTTTTCGAGTGTTTCCATTTTAAATATTTGACCTTTTACTTCGATGGTCACTAGCTTGGTGACATGTCATAGTTAGTTACTTGTTACTAAATGTGGAAGCAGTACTTCAATATGGTGTTAAGATAACGAGTTATTCGCGTTTAAATATTTGATCTTTGACTTCGATTGTCAGTAGTTTCTGACATATAGTAGTTGCTTAATTGTTACTAAATATGGAAACATGATTTAAACACGTTGTTTGGTTTGAGAGTTATTCGAGTTTAAATACTCGAATAGTCGAACTTTGAACTCGATTGTCAGTACTTTTGTGACTTTTGTATTTAAAGACTTCTTAATAAATTTGTAAAAGCCACTTCAATATGCTGTTAAGTTTACTAGTTATTCCCGTTTAGATATTTGAACTTTAACCTCAATGATCAGTATTTTTTGTCATGTAGTTGTTAGTGACATGTTACTAATTGTGGAAACACCACTTTCATACGCTGTTCCGCATCCAGTTATTCGAGTTAAAATGTTTAACCTTTGACATCGATAATCAGTATTTTTGAAACATTTATTATTTGCTGGCTTGTTACTATGTGTTCAAACTTCACATCTATATGCTGCTCCGTTTACGAGTTATTCGAGTTTAAACATTAGGGATTTGTTCTCGTTGATAAGTAATCCTTGTGACATGTTGAACTGAGACGTTTGTTACTAAATGTGCAAACACCACTTCCGTACGCTTTTCGGTTTACTAGTTATTCGAGTTTAAATAATTGACTTTTGACTCCGATAGTCAGTACTTTTGGGACATGTAGTCGTTGGCATCCTCTTACTAAATGTTGAAACAGCACTACAATACTTTACACCGCTTACGAGACATTTTCCTTTAAATATTTCACCTTAAACCTCGATTGTCAGTAGTTTTGTGACATGTAGTAGTTAGTGATTTGTTACGAAATATTGAAACAGAACTACAATACTTTACACCGTTAACGAGTTATTTTCCTTTAAATATTTGACCTTAAACCTCGATTATCAGTAGTTTTGTTACATGTAGTAGTTAGTGATTTGTTACTAAATGTTGAAACACCAATTCCATACGCTGTTCCGTTTATGACTTTTTCGAGTTTAAATATTTGACCTTTGTCCTCGATAATCAATATTTTTGTGACATTTATTAGGTGGTGGCTTGTTACTAACTGTGTAAACTCCATTTTCGTATGCTTTTCCATTTACTAGTTATTTGAATTTAAATATCTTACCTTTTCCTTGTTGATAAATACTCTTTGGACATGTATTACTCGGTCACATTTTAATAAACGTGGAAACACAACCTCAATGTGCGCACCGGTTTATGTGTTATTCACGTTAAAATGTTTGATTTTGACGGCGATGGTCTGTAGTTCTAGGACATGTAGTAATTGGTGACCTGTTACTAATTGAGGAAACTGTACCACAATATGTACCAACGTTTACAACTTATTCGAGATTAAATATTTGATCTTTGGCCTCGCTCAGCTATATTATTGGACGTGAAGTAGTAAACGATTTGTTAGAAAATGTTGAAACATCACTTCAATACATTGTTTAATTGTGGAGTTACTCGAACTTAAATATTTGAGCTTTCACCTCCATGGATCAGTTTTTGGGGGGATGTGTAGTAATCGGTAACCTTTTACTAAATATGGAAAGAGTATCTCAAAACGTGGATCGGCTTACGAGATATTCAAGTTATGTGTTTGACCTTTGACCTCGATGGTTATCAATATTGAGACATTTAGTAGTATGTAACTTCTTACTGAATGTCGAAACACCACTTCCATACGCTGTTCCGATTACGAGTTATTCGAGTATAAAAGGTTGACTTTTGACATCGATTGTCAGTAGTTCTGTGACTAGTTGCAGTTAGTGTCTTGTCAGTAAATGTAGAAGAACCACTTCAATATGGTGTTAAGTTTACGATTTATTCGCGTTTAAATATTTGAACGTTATCCTTGATTTCAGTTGTTTTGTTACATCTAGTAGCTAGTAAATTGTAACTAAATGTAGAAGAAAAACCTTCCATATGCTGTTCCATTCACAAGTTATTCGAGTTTAAATATATGACATTTGGCCTCTATAGTCAGTATTTTTTTAACGTGTAGTACTGCATAAACTATTAATAAATGGCGGAAACAGCACCGAAATGCGTTGAAACAATACGAGTTATTCGTATTTAAATATTTGAAATTTGATCTCGATGGGAGTAATATTGGGAGAGGTATTAGTTGATGACCTGTTACTGAAGGTGAAACAAGTACACAATACGTTGTTACCAGTTATTCAGTTTACCAGTTATTCAGGTTTAAATATTTGATGTTTGATCTCGATTGTAAGTAGTTTTGTGCTATGGAGTAGTTAGTGACTCCTTACTATATGTGCAAACACCATTTGTGTAATCTGTTCCGTTTACTAATTATTCGCATTTAAATATTTGACTTTTCACCTCGATAATGAGTGTTTTCAAGACATGTAGCAGTTAGTGACTTGCTACTAAATGTAGAAACAGCACTCCCACACGCTGTTCCGTTAACGAGTTATTTGAGTTTAAATATTTGATCTTTGAACACGTTGGTCAGTACTTTTGGGACTTGTATTAGTTTGAGACTTGTTGCTATATGTGAAAACACCACTTCCATATTCTGCTCCGTTTACTGTTTTTTTTCAGATTAAATATTTTACCTTAGACATCGATGGTCAGTACTATTGGACATGTAGTAATTAGCGATTTGCTACTAAATGTTGAAACATCACTTCAATACGTTTAACCGTTTCCGAGTTATTCAATTTTAAAAATTTTACCTTTGACCTCGATGCTTCATTTAGTAGATATTGATTAGTTACCAAATCATAAAAGACAACCTGCACAGGCTGTTCCCTTTACGAGTGTTTCGAATTTAAATATTTGACCTTTCATCTCTATGGTAGTACTATTAAGACATGTATCACATGATGACCTGTTAGTGAACGTGATAGAAGTACACAATATGTTGTTAAGTTTACCAGTTATTCAGGTTTAATTATTTGAACTTCGATCTCGATGGTCTTTAGTTTTGTGATACAGAGTAGTCAGTGACTTGATACTAAGTGTGGAAACACCACATATTTAAGCTCTTCCGTCTACGAGCTATTTGAGTTTTAATATTTGAGCTTTGACATCGATGGTCAGTAGCTATGTTACATTTAATAATTCATACGCTGTTCCGTTTATGAGTTATGCGTGTTTAAGTATTATTTGTCAGGAAAGTAAATGCACACCTATTTTTCGAGTCTGGCATTCCTGCGCTCCATCCGTGGAGAGTATGAGAATTAAATCAATCAAATGTTTACTGAGGGGCAAATTGAAAAGATTAATCTGAATAAGACATTGCAGAGGGACATAAGCTGTGAATACGAATAGTGCATAATGTAAATAAAAGAAGACACCGAAAGAGAAAGCCAGAAACAGTGTTAAACTTAGAAAAAAAGAGTAAAAATTGTCGAAGTGGGAACATAAAACACAAATACAACAAATACGTCGACAACTAAACATTAACCATGCCGTGATCTTGGTGTAGTGGTTAAAGTGCTGGCTTACAAATACGAAGGACGTCAGTTCGAATCCCCGGCAAGGACTTTTTTTAAAAAAAATTGTTAATATTACATACAGCTCATGAGAGATGGTAAAATAGGTCGTAGTTAGTTTTTCGTAGCAATTATTATTCGTAATGTTTAGTACTGATAATACTTTTTGTCTTTGCGTATTGCTTTTATTCTTTTCTTCATTTCAAAAGAGAAGAATATCCGAATAAATGCCACTAAAATTCCTCATATTTTGAATGTAAACGCCAATTGCAATTAGTAAAGAATAAAAATTGAACGTTCCGTGTAGCTGCAAAAAGTAAAAAGAAAAACATGGAATTGGAGTGTTCGAATCCATACTCATGGTTATTAAAAATACAATTTCTACATGCCGTACACCTCCCGAACACGTTTCTACGTTAGCAAGTAAGAGATTTGTGTTTACGTTAGGCTGGTCAATACATTTTGCAAAGGGGTCCGGTTTAGCTCTGACGCACCACAGGTGTGAGAAGGGAGCAAAACACTTTTTCTCTCTCCCTCTGTGCGTCTATTATTCTATCTATCTGTATATATATAACGCTTTTTGCGAATGCCATAACCACCCTAATTTTCAGCGGATTGAGACGAAACTTGGCACAAACATTAATAGTTGAAATATCTTGAGGTCGTTAACCAGAATAATCAGACGAAAATGTTCAAAATGGCAGCCCTTCAAACTCTTAAAAACTTCCAAGGGAACCAAATTTCGCCCATAAATAGGTAGTTTGAAAGTTTGAAAACTTTTCCTCTTTTACTGAAATTTTTGTGTGCAGAGACTTATTGAAATATTGGACCCGATTAATCGCTTAAAGAACGTTCACGCCCTTTCGCTACGGTCAGTCTTTTTTTTTTTTTTTTTGAAGGAGGGGGGTTATTTTCCTATCGGAACAAGATGATTGTTAGTGATGATATGAAATTACACATTGAAAAAGAAGTAACTTGTGAAACGTGTTATTTCAAAGAATAATATAATAAATGTGATTTCCTCTAACACAGAGAACTGTAAATCATCTGTTTCGAGTTCGGGAGCGTGTATGGTGAGGATTGTTATTTGATTTGCTTTTTAGTAACACATTGCATTGCAAATAAAGGTAGGCAACATTAGTGGTAAGTAAAACAATAATAATAATAATAATAATAATAATAATAATAATAATAATAATAATAATAATAATAATAATAATAATAATAATAATAATAATAATAAAAATAATAATATGAAATATTACAAGCTAACTCGTGTGTGTATTTCGACAATATAATTTTATATTATTATGTGGAAATAAGTAAAACTGGCTAGCGCCCGCCCCCCTAATTTTTTCGATCCGCTTTAAGGGTCCACGGTGTCCAACGTTGGTCCAATCTCACCAACACCTCTTGTTCTCTCGATATAAGTTATCGACATTTTGCCTAAAGAGGGCTCTGCCGTGGTTCCATGACTACCCATGACAATGACTCTTCGTTCATTTTGCATTGAAATCGCTTATTTTTCTGAGTACTATGAGTGCATACTTTTTCTCAAATGGGTAAGAAATCAAGCCGAGATAGATTCGAACTCGCATGGACGGCGCGAACAGCCAGTTCATTGTCCACTGTTATTTTTAACTGACTCACCGAACGTGTTTTAGTAATTTACTTATTGCTAATTTTACTTGCTTCACCTGTTTAACTTGGTTTTTCTAATAACTTATAACAACAGGGACACGAACGCAGAAACATCGAGGACAGTTAAAAATCATAGATGCTCTCCCGCCGGGAATCGAACTTGGGACACCATACACCAAAGGCGCACGGGCTAGCCACTAGACCAGCGGGGAAGGCACCGCTTACTCTCTGTGTCGTTAGGGATTACGACCACTGTATTGCCAGCTATCACTTCTGTGGGTTGTATACTATGATCACATGTTTCTTCTTTGCTGGAAGAGTTAAACCTACATTCTATGTAATACATGAGGTATTTAGACCTACATGCTCTTCATATAATGTAATAAAAGGGTCATGTTGGGAATAAGAAAAAGAACATTCCTTGGACAAAACGGAAACTATTGGCATCAGAAATATTTATCTAGGAGGCATGCGCAGTAGTATATTTCAGAATAGTTACTGTTTAGTTCAGTAAACGAAGAAAGGGGTATAAAAAAGCAAATATGTCGCGTCAACGAGATCGACCACAGTTGATAGAGGCGGAAACAGATGTGTAGTAATACAACAACTTGGTTAAATTGATAATTGGTTCTTTATTCTGTAGTAGATCGTATCACAACATTACAGGAGAGCAGAGAAAGACTTACTAACGCTGTCATATAGTAAGCTTTAGTAACACGATCATATAGACAGAAATGGATGTAACTGTGAGTACTACAACTTGGATTTAACGAAAGCCGTTTAGATATTCAGTGGTTTGCGGCGTTCTATAAGACACAAAAAGTTAAGACACAATACAATTCTTCATACCTCAGCTTCCAGTAACTAGATACATACAATTTCTGGATAGATACTGAACTGCTGTCGGATTTTAATACATGACGTATTGCAGGATACAAAATGCTTTGCATTACTTGTTTGTTTGTAGACAGCTACTAGCTTAGTGTTCTGAAAGGTTGTGTATAAACTAGAGATAGCCAATTCCCAAATTATTACTTTTCGGACTCCCGAAGATAAAACCGGACAAATTCCGGAATTCGGAAAATTCCGATATTGGAATAATTCCGGAATTCGGAAAAATTCGGAATTTAGAAATTTCTGATTTCGTTAACATTCCGGAATTCAGAACAATCCGATTTTTTCGAAATCCAGAGCTTTTCTCAATTCCGGAATTTTCTGAATTCCGGATACTTCCCGAGTTCCGGAGTTCTTCTAAATTAGGGAGTTTAACTGAATTCCATAATTTTCCGAAATCCGGAAAGTGAAAGTTCCGCTTCCAAAAAATGAATTTATTTTGGTTAATATGAATCGTGGCGGAAATAAGTCTTTGACCAGGTAATGGCGACTACTTTGAAAGAAATGGGGTGTATGAGAATTCAATGTCATATTTGTAGTTTCGTGTGGAGAAAAAACAAACTTGTGAACCATGTTTTAAGAAAAACTCAAGTTATTAATGTAAACTTTGCCGACATCATAAAAGAAATACGAAAGACATTTTGAATCGAAGAAATATAACATACAAGTTTGCAAGCGGAGACAAAGAAACCTAACGTAACCAGACCAAAGACGAATCGTTTACCGCGTAGCGATCAATGTCAAGCTGTTTTCGAGGGCGAGTTTCGAGTTGAGTCGAGTTTCATAACAGCTCGCTCGCTCGTTCAGCTCGTTTTAACTCGTTTTGACATAATGGCTTGATTAGACTGGAAAGCGAAAGCCATGAGAAATGTAAGCAGTAATGTGGAATGCTTTTAGTGTTGCTCACGACAGCGGTGCGTCTCGTCTCGTAATTTTAGTGCATCTCGTGGGGCAATTTTAGTGTATCTCGTCTCGTCTAGATAACGAGAAGACAAGATTTTTTTATTATTACGAGACAGCCTCAAATGTCGTAATCACCAATAGAAGTATATACTGTGGTTCTTAAAATCAAGGCTGAGACCTGCACTGTCGAATTCTTGAGCCCAAGCAGAAGACCAACTCGGGTAGTGATATCAACCGGCTCGGCTCGTATCAACTGAGCGAACAGCTCGAGTCGGCTCGGTTGGGATGAGCCGACGACCCGAGCCGGCTCAGTTGGAACGAGCCATCGACTCAGCTCAATTGAGCCGATGATTCGAGCTTTCTCGGTTGGGATGGGTCCCCTACTCGGCTCATGTGAATCGGTTCAAGCCAGCTAAGTTGAAACTAGTCCATTGGCACGTTTCGATTCAGCTCAACTAAGCCGATGGCTCAAATCGGCTCGGTTGGGTGAGCTGTTGGCTCGGCTCAGTTATCGGTTCGGTTCGATAGTGAATGAGCTGTAAGCCGAGCCGCTCGAGCCGTTGAGAAGCCTAAACCCGTTCCCAGCTGTTTTGAACATGTTTGGCTGAAGCCTATATGGCTCAAGCCCAAATACTTGTCCCTTCGGAACTCAAACCAAGAACGTGAAAGATGTCTTTCCCTCCTGAAGACTTCTCGACGACCGAGATCGACAGTCAATTAGCTTTTACTATTCAGATACAAACCGTATATATTTTAAAGATTATACACGGTGTTGATATAATAATAATAATAATAATAATAATAATAATAATAATAATAATAATAATAATAATAATAATAATAATAATAATAATAATAGTAATAATAATAATAATAATAATAATAATAATAATAATAATAATAATAATAATAATAATAATAATATAAATAATAATAATAAAAATTTTAACCTTGCCGTAGAAATTTGGCAAAACTTACTTAAAAGTAGAGATTTCGGGGAAAGGGTTCCGTACCTTCAAGACACATCTCTGCAACTACCAAAATTTTAAATTTAGCGTTCCAATGAAGTTTCATGAAGAAAGTATTCTACTGTATGTTTTAACGAAAATAACTGTTATAAAAATAACTGAATATCACGCAACAGTAAGGCATATAATAAACTAATTTTTAGGATATGCAGAGGTAAATATAAAAGCTTTGCTATGAAATATCCACACAGAGCATAATTCAATGAGCTATGAAATATAATGTAAGGAAATAGCCTATGAGATTCAGTCTACAGAGCAATTGTTACTTAAAGAATGGACATACACTATTTCGAGAATCGAGAGAAGACGGAAAATGTTTCTCCAAAGAGAGACGAAAATTTTGAGTTAACCTTGAACCGTCTCGAAAGTAAAATGTTAATTCTCATGTTATTTTATTTGTTTTAGAAACGAGATGAGAAACTCCTCTTCACGTGAGCAACATTAAACCAAACCGAAATATTCTTTCCAAATGTCACGTTTCTGCTTGTAATAGTATGACCTGAGCGATAATTAGCTTCTAGCTTTTAATCTTCTACGAGATAATTATTATTATTATTAGTTTATTATTATTACTATTATTATTCTTGAAGATTTGATAGTTTAAGTATTGAAACATCCGAGTACTCAAATATCTGAATATAATAAAACGTATGTTATCGCCGATCAATCGCCATCAAAAATCCTAAAGTAAAAAAAAAAAAATTACAATATGCATTCGCACAAGCACCTTGACCACTGAACCGCGATCGCTACGCGGTAAAAGATTCGTTTTTAGTCTGGTTACGTTAGGTTTCTTTGTGTCCGTTTGCAAACTTGTATATTTCTTCGATTCAAAATGTCTTTCGTATTTCTTTTATGAAGTCGGAAAAGTTTACATTGATAACTTGAGTTTTTCTTAAAACATGGTTCACAAGTTTGTTTTTTCTCCACCGAAACTACAAATATGACATTGAATTATCATACACCCCATTTCTTTCAAAGTAGTCGCCATTACCTGATCAAAGACTTATTTCCGCCACGATTCATATTAACCAAAATAAATTCATTTTTCGGAAGCGGAACTTTCACTTTCCGGATTTCGGAAAATTATGGAATTCAGTTAAAATCCGGAATTCAGAAGAATTTCGGAACTCGGAAACAAACCGGAATTTAGAAAATTCCGGAATTGAGAAAAACTCCGGATTTCGAAAAAAAATCGGATTTTTCGAATTCCGGAATGTCAACGAAATCGGAAATTTTCAAATTCCGGATTTTTCCGAATTCCGGAATTCTTCCAAAATCGGAATTTTCCGAATTCCGGAATTTGTCCACTTTTACTTTCGGGAGTCCGAAAAGTAATAATTCCGGAATTGACTATCCCTAGTTTATACACAACCTTTCAGAACACTAAGCTAGTAGCTGTCTACAAACAAACAAGTAATGCAAAGCATTTTTATCCTGCAATACGTCATGTATTAAAATCCGACAGCAGTTTCAGTGTCTATCCAGAAATTGTATGTATCTTGTTACTGGAAGCTGAGGTATGAAAAATTGTATTGTGTCTTATCTTTTTGTGTCTTATACAACCCTGCAAACCACTGAATATCTAAACGGCTTTTGTTAAATCCAAGTTGTAGTACTCACAGTTACATCCATTTCTGTCTATATGATCGTGTTACTAAACCTTACAATATGACAGCGTTAATAAGTCTTTCTCTGTTCTCCCGTAAAGTTGTGATACGATCTACTACAGAATAAAGAACCAATTATCAATTTAACCAAGTTGTTGTATTACTACACATCTGTTTCCGCCTCTATCAACTGTGGTCGATCTCGTTGACGCGACATATTTGCTTTTTTATACCCCTTTCTTCGTTTACTGAACTAAACAGTAACTATTCTGAAATATACTACTGCGCATGCCTCCTAGATAAATATTTCTGATGCCAATAGGTTCCGTTTTGTCCAAGGAATGTTCTTTTTCTTATTCCCAGCATGACACTTTTATTACATTATATGAAGAGCATGTAGGTCTAAATACCTCATGTATTACAAAGAATGTAAGTTTAACTCTTCCAGCAAAGAAGAAACATGTGATCATAGTATACAACCCACAGAAGTGATAGCTGGCAATACAGTGGTCGTAATCCCTAACGACACAGAGAGCGAGCGGTGCCCTCCCCGCTGGTCTAGTGGCTAGCCCGTGCGCCTTTGGTGTCGGGTGTCCCGGGTTCGATTCCCGGCGGGAGAGCATTTATGATTTTTAACTGTCCTCGATGTTTCTGCGTTCGTGTCCCTGTTGTTATAAGTTATTAGAAAACCCAAGTTAAGCGAGTGAAGCAAGTAAAATTAGCAATAAGTAAGTTACTAAAACACGTTCGGTGAGTCAGTTTAAAAAAAAGTGGACACAGCACTGACTTTTCGCGCCGTTCATGCGAGTTCGAATCTATCTAGTCTTTAAAGTAACTGACAATTCTTATTCTTTCTACGAATGATAGATCTTCTCTTTGGCTTCATGTAAAACATGCACACGTAATGAAAAGACGCTGTCGCTAATAATAAAAATTAAAATAATAATAATAATAATAATAATAATAATAATAATAATAATAATAATAATAATAATAATAATAATAATAATAATATGAAATATTACTAGCTAACTCGTGTGTGTATTTCGACAATATAATTTTATTTTATTATGAGGAAATAAGTAAGGCTGGCTGGCGCCCGCCCCCCTAATTTTTTCCATGCGCCTTATGGGTCAACGGTGGCCAACGTTGGTCCCATCTCACTAACACCTCCTGTTCTCTCGATATAAGTTATCGACATTTTGCCTAAAGAGGGCTCTGCCGTGGTTCCATGACTACCCATGACAATGACTCTTCGTTCATTTTGCATTGAAATCGCTTATTTTTCTGAGTACTATGAGTGCATACTGTGCAACGTTGCTCCCATCACTCAACAGTTTCCCGTTCTTTCGATATAAATTGCTAATATTTTGTTTGTAAGGGAGATATGGCGTTACAATTATTACGTTTGAAGAAGAATTGAGGAAGATATTGCCTTGCCACAAACAACACCTATTATTATTATTATTATTATTATTATTATTATTATTATTATTATTATTATTATTATTATTATTATTATTATTATTATTATTATTTTATTATTATTATTATTATTAACCACTAATGTTGCCTACCTTTATTTGCAATGCAATGTGTTACTAAAAGCAAATCAAAAACCACTCCTCGCAATTCACGCTGCCGAACATGAAATACATGATTTACAGTTCTCTGTGTTAGGGGTAAGCACATTTATTATATTATTCTTTCAAATAACACGTTTCACAAGTTACTTCACTTTCAATGTGTAATTTCATATCATCACTAACAATCATCTTGTTCCGATAGGAAAATAACCCCCCTCCTGCAAAAAAAAAAAAAAAAAAAAACTGACCGTAGCGAAAGGGCGTGAACCTTCTTTATGCGATTAATCGAGTCCAATATTTCAATAAGTCCCTGCACACAAATATTTCAGTAAAAGAGGAAAGTTATTCAAACTTTTTGAATACCTATTTATGGGAGAAATTTGGTTCCCTTGGAAGTTTTTAAGAGTTTGAAGGGCTGCCATTTTGAACATTTTCGTCTGATTATTCTGGTTAACGAGCTTTTCAAGATATTTCAACTATTAATGTTTGTGCCAAGTTTCGTCTCAATTCGCTGAAAATTAGGGTGGTTATGGCATTCACAAATAGCGTTATATATATACAGATAGATAGATAAATAGACACACAGAGGGAGAGAGAAAAAGTGTTTTGCTCCCTTCTCGCATTTGTGGTGCGTCAGAGCTAAACCGGACCCCTTTGCAAAACGTATTGACCAGCCTAACCTAAACACAAACCTTTTACTTGCTAACGTAGAAACGTGGTCGGGAGGTGTAAGGCATGTAGAAATTGTATTTTTAATAACCATGAGTATGGATTCGAACACTCCAATTCCATGTTTTTCTTTTTACTTTTTGCAGCTACACGGAACGTTCAATTTTTATTCTTTACTAATTGCAAATGGCGTTTACATTCAAAATATGAGGAATTTTAGTGGCATTTATTCGGATATTCTTCTCTTTTGAAATGAAGAAAAGAATAAAAGCAATACGCAAAGACAAAAAGTATTATCAGTACTAAACATTACGAATAATAATTGCTACGAAAAACTAAATACGACCTCTTTTACCATCTCTCATGAGCTGTATGTATTATTAACAATTTTTAAAAAAAAAAAAAGTCCTTGCCGGGGATTCGAACTGACGTCCTTCGTATTTGTAAGCCAGCACTTTAACCACTACACCAAGATCACGGCATGGTTAATGTTTAGTTGTCGACGTATTTGTTGTATTTGTGTTTTATGTTCCCACTTCGACAATTTTTACTCTTTTTTTCTAAGTTTAACACTGTTTCTGGCTTTCTCTTTCGGTGTCTTCTTTTATTTACATTATGCACTATTCGTATTCACAGCTTGTGTCCCTCTGCAATATCTTATTCAGATAAATCTTTCCAATTTGCCCCTCAGTAAACATTTGATTGATTTAATTCTCATACTCTCCACGGATGGAGCGCAGGAATGCCAGACTCGAAAAATAGGTGTACATTTACTTTCCTGACAAATAATACGTGACCATTGACCTCGATCGTCAGTAGTTTTGTGACTTTTAGTAGTTGGTGACTTGTTACTAACTGTGGAAACACCATTTCCATACGCTGTCCCGTTTGTGAATTATGCACGTTTAAATACTTGTCCTTTGACCTCGATTGTCACTGACTTTGTGACAGATTAGTGACCCGTTACGAAATGTGCATACACCACCTCCATACGCTGTTCCGTTTCGAGTTGTTTAAGTATTTGACCTTTGACCTCGATATCAGTAGTTCTGTGAGATGTAGTAGTTAGTGAGTTCTTACTAATTGTGGAAGCACCACCTCAAATTTGAGTTAAGTTTACGAGTTATTCGCGTTTAAATATTTGACCTTTGTCCTCGATTTCAGTAGTTTTTGGAACATGTAGTAGTTAATGACGTGTTACTAAATGTAGAAACAGCGGCAGAATATTTTGCTCCGTTTAGAGTTATTCACGTTTAATTATTTGACCTATGACTTCGATGATAAGTACTTTTGTGAGATGTAGACTGAAATGACTTCTTATTAAATGTGAATACAACACCACAGTACGTAGTTCCGTTTACGAGTTGTCTGAGTTTCAATATTTGACTTTTGAGCTACATTGTCCGTACTTTTGGAATATAAAGTACTTGATGTCCTATTACTAAAAATGGAAACAGTACTTCAACACATGGTTCGGTTTACGAGCTATTCGAGTTTAAATATTTGACCATTCACCTCGATGGTTAGTATTTTGTGGCGTAAAAATTTATTGAATTGTTATTAAATATTTAAACACCACTTCCATACTCTTTTCCGTTTACGAGTTATTTGAGTTTAAATATTTGACCTTTCACCTCGATGGTTAGTACGTTTTGGATATGTAGTTGTTGATGACCTATTACTATATAAGGAAACAGCACCAGAATACTTTGCTCCTTGTACGAGTTATTCGAGTTTAAATTTCGGACCTTTGACCTCGATGATAACTAGTTTTGTGACATTTAGCAGTTAGTGACTTGCTACTAAATGTGGAAACCAATTCCATACGTTGTTCCGTTTACGAGTTATTCGAGTTTAAATATTTTACCTTTAGCCTCGACTTTTGACTTTGTTCTCGATGATCAATACTTTTTTGGACATTAGTAATACGAGAATTGTTACTAAGTGGAGAAGCACCATTTCCACACGCTCTTCCTTTTACGAGATTTTCGAGTTTAAATATTTGGTTTGACCTCGAGTTTTATCACTTTGATTTAATGTTATTCCACGAATTTTACATACATATTTCATTTCTCCACTAGCATTGCGTAAAGCGTAGGAGTAATTATTTGCACCTAATGCTATTACTTTACGTATTTCCCAATCTTCGGGAACTTCATTTGTTATCCCACCCAAATACGAACTTAATTTTAATGGAAGTTGCTCATCTTTTCTTTGTATAAACACGATACTGTCCGTAGTGCAATAGATTAAATTCTGTTCTCCTACACTTGTTAGTAGGTCATACAACCATAGTCGTGCCCATGATGTTATAAGTGCCGCAAGCACAACATTTGAAAATGTTGACACACACTCATAGTCAAGGTCTTGCGAATAAAATCAGAAAAATAAACACACTGCTGAAGAAGACTGCATTTATTTAATATAAAAAAAACATTTACACGTGACGTTTCGATCTTCTGGCCAAGATCCTCATCAGACGTACACATTTTTTTTGAAATGTTAATGGGATATTTTCACTCTCACAGTCTTTATGTTGAATAATTAAATGAGTTTCACCAACTGGTGTTACAGCTTAAATTTCATATTTAGGATCTGTTAAAATTTTCAAAAAGTCCTCTGCTGTATCAACCATTGTGCACTGCGAAAGGTCTGTTCTTTGCCCCATTTCCCGTACAGGGAATTCAAAGACAGCTTTGCTGTACTGCGCAGGCCTGGATTATATTCTATGTTCTCATAATTTAACTGTATTCCTTCATGCCTGAAATACTCTTCAATGTACATTTCCTGCTTTTCTTTTCTACTGCATTCACCAGGAAAACCTGAAGGTTCTTGTTTCATTTGTAAAAAGAATTTCATATATGACCCAAATAATCCTTTACAAACACCTTGTTTCGGGACTAATAAATCAGATTCCCATATTTCATGAATTTCAATTAGCTCATACCAATTGTCTAATGCTTTGTGTAGTTCGGGGGTACCAAACGTACTGGTAATGATACGTTCAAGATCTATATGCGTACATTCATCATTATTTTGCTCTACCATGCACGATGTACGTAATCCAAATATCAATCTGCCTCCCGTAACATAAGGGAGGATTGGAAAATACAAATGGGAGGGTGGAAGAACACTGCATTTTACAAGTCCATGAAAGTTTCGCACATTGGGGAAATTGCGGGAATTGTGTACTTAAGGTACATTCACAGAGGTGCATTTCGCCAGCCCCCCCACATTGGAGTTTCGAAAAAAAACCTATGCCAATCGTTTGTGCTACGTTTGTGCCGGAATGTACCGCAAAAATTTTCGTTTGTACCACTTCCGGTACGCAGTTATAAGGGTTTTAAAGTGGGGGGGCTGGGGAAACGGCAGCCCCCCCACCTTGGAATTTCGAAACGAAACCTATGCCAATCGTTTGTGCTACGTTTGTGCCGGAATGTACCGCAAAAATTTTCGTTTGTACCACTTCCGGTACGAAGTTATAAGGGTTTTAAAGTGGGGGGGCTGGGGAAACGGCAGCCCCCCCACCTTGGAACTTCGAAACGAAACCTATGCCAATCGTTTGTGCTACGTTTGTGCCGGAATGTACCGCAAAAATTTTCGTTTGTACCACTTCCGGTACGAAGTTATAAGGGTTTTAAAGTGGGGGGGCTGGGGAAACGGTAGCCTCCAAACTTGGAATTTCGAAACTAAACCTATGGCAATCGTTTGTGCTACGTTTGTGCCGGAATGTACCACAAAAATTTTCGTTTGTACCACTTCCGGTACGAAGTTATAAGGGTTTTAAAGTGGGGGGGCTGGAGAAGCGGCAGCCTCCAAACTTGGAATTTCGAAACAAAACCTATGGCAATCGTTTGTGCTACGTTTGTGCCGGAATGTACCGCAAAAATTTTCGTTTGTACTACTTCCGGTACGAAGTTATAAGGGTTTTAAAGTGGGGGGGCTGGGGAAACAGCAGCCCCCCCACCTTGGAATTTCGAAACGAAACCTATGGCAATCGTTTGTGATACGTTTGTGCCGGAATGTACCGCAAAAATTTTCGTTTGTACTGCTTCCGGTACGAAGTTATAAGGGTTTTAAAGTGGGGGGCTGGGGAAACGGCAGCCCCCCCACCTTGGAATTTCGAAACGAAACCTATGCCAATCGTTTGTGCTACGTTTGTGCCGGAATGTACCGCAAAAATTTTCGTTTGTACCACTTCCGGTACGAAGTTATAAGTCATTTGAAGTGGGGGGCTGGAGAAACGGCAGCCTCCAAACTTGGAATTTCGAAACAAAACGTGTGGCAATCGTTTGTGCTGCGTTTGTGCCTGAATGTACCGCAAAAATTTTCGTTTGTACCACTTCCGGTACGAAGTTATAAGGGTTTTAAAGTGGGGGGGCTGGAGAAACAGCAGCCGCCAAACTTGGAATTTCGAAACAAAACCTATGGCAATCGTTTGTGCTACGTTTGTGCCGGAATGTACCGCAAAAATTTTCGTTTGTACCACTTCCGGTACGAAGTTATAAGGGTTTTAAAGTGGGAGGGCTGGAGAAGCGGCAGCCTCCAAACTTGGAATTTCGAAACAAAACCTATGGCAATCGTTTGTGCTACGTTTGTGCCGGAATGTACCGCAAAAATTTTCGTTTGTACCACTTCCGGTACGAAGTTATAAGGGTTTTAAAGTGGGGGGGCTGGGGAAACGGCAGCCTCCAAACTTGGAATTTCGAAACAAAACGTGTGGCAATCGTTTGTGCTGCGTTTGTGCCTGAATGTACCGCAAAAATTTTTGTTTGTACCACTTCCGGTACGAAGTTATAAGGGTTTTAAAGTGGGGGGGCTGGACAAACAGCAGCCGCCATACTTAAAATTTCGAAACAAAACCTATGGCAATCGTTTGTGCTACGTTTGTGCCGGAATGTACCGCAAAAATTTTCGTTTGTACCACTTCCGGTACGAAGTTATAAGGGTTTTAAAGTGGGAGGGCTGGAGAAGCGGCAGCCTCCAAACTTGGAATTTCGAAACAAAACCTATGGCAATCGTTTGTGCTACGTTTGTGCCGGAATGTACCGCAAAAATTTTCGTTTGTACCACTTCCGGTACGAAGTTATAAGGGTTTTAAAGTGGGGGGCTGGGGAAACGGCAGCCTCCAAACTTGGAATTTCGAAACAAAACGTGTGGCAATCGTTTGTGCTGCGTTTGTGCCTGAATGTACCGCAAAAATTTTCGTTTGTACCACTTCCGGTACGAAGTTATAAGGGTTTTAAAGTGGGGGGGCTGGAGAAACAGCAGCCGCCAAAACTTGGAAATTCGAAACAAAACCTATGGCAATCGTTTGTGCTACGTTTGTGCCGGAATGTACCGCAAAAATTTTCGTTTGTACCACTTCCGGTACGAAGTTATAAGGGTTTTAAAGTGGGATGGCTGGAGAAGCGGCAGCCTCCAAACTTGGAATTTGGAAACAAAACCTATGGCAATCGTTTGTGCTACGTTTGTGCCGGAATGTACCGCAAAAATTTTCGTTTGTACCACTTCCGGTACGAAGTTATAAGGGTTTAAAGTGGGGGGGGCTGGGGAAACGGCAGCCCCCCACCTTGGAATTTCGAAACGAAACCTATGCCAATCGTTTGTGCTACGTTTGTGCCTGAATGTACCGCAAAAATTTTCGTTTGTACCACTTCCGGTACGAAGTTATAAGGGTTTTAAAGTGGGGGGCTGGGGAAACGGTAGCCTCCAAACTTGGAATTTCGAAACAAAACCTATAACAATCGTTTGTGCTACGTTTGTGCCTGAATGTACCGCAAAAATTTTCGTTTGTACCACTTCCGGTACGAAGTTATAAGGGTTTTAACGTGGGGGGGCTGGAGAAACGGCAGCCTCCAAACTTGGAATTTCGAAACAAAACCTATGGCAATCGTTTGTGCTACGTTTGTGCCGGAATGTACCGCAAAAATTTTCGTTTGTACCACTTCCGGTACGAAGTTATAATAGTTTTAAAGTGGGGGACAAACTTCAGAAACATCAAATTCAACACAAATAGAGATAGAGACATTGAGTTAACGGGAATCGTTAGTGCGCTTATAAGCACTAAGCACTAACGTTAGTGCTATTATATTTTGGGATTTATTCAAGATTTTAGATGGGGTCCAACTTCAGAAATATCAAATTCTATACAAATAGAGGTAGAAACATGCAGTTAAAGACAATCGTTATTGCATCGTTAGTGCACTTAAATGCACTAAGCATTAAGGTTAGCATTATCATATTTTGGGATTTATTCAAGATTTCTGGTGGGACCAACTTCAGAAATATCAAATTTCATACAAACGTTTAGTGCTTTCATGAAGCACTAACGATACACTAGTGAATGTCATTAATTTTTTGTTAGTGCTTGAAGTTGACGCAAGTTCACCGTGCCCTCCAAAGATATTGTACCTGTAGCACCTACACTAATGAAGTACTAACGTTAGGGGTTGGTGCACTAAGAACCACTAACAATTGCACTAGAAGATATCATTAGTGCTTTTGAATATGGCGGAAATTTGATGCAATTAAAAATTCCCAATAAATGTCTTATAGGAGTTTAGTGACATGAAATTGTCCATAACTACACTATTATTGAAAGACAAACGAAACTGTTAGTGTTTTCTAGAAGCACTAACGATGCACTAACGATTGCACTAGAATAGATCATTAGTACTCTTGAATTTGACGGAAATTTGACGCAATGAAAAATTTCCCATAAATTTATTATGTGTTTCGTTACATGTAATTGGCCATAACTAAACTAATATTGAAGTTCTAACTAAATTGTTAGTGTTTTCCAGAAGCACTATCAATGCACTAACGAATGGCACTAAGTTTTAGTTAGTGCTTGAAGTGGGAGCGCTAAGTTCACTCTGGCCTCAAAAGGTATTTTAATTGTAGCACATTTACTAATAAAGCACTAACCTTAGGTGTAGATGCGCTAAGAATGCACTAACGATCGCTCTAGAAGAGATCATTAGTGATTTTGAATTTGGCGGAAATTTGATTCGATGAAAAATTTGCCTAAATTTCTTGTGAGTCTCGTGATATGTAATTGGCCATAACTACACTAATAGTGAAGCACTAACGAAATTGTTAGTGCTTTATAGAAGCACTAAAGAATTGGACTATTCCGTTAGTGCTTAAAGTGTCGGTACGAAATTCACGCTGACTTCCGCATAGGTTTTTTTACTTGTAACACCTACACTAATGAAGCACTAACGTTAGATGTTTGTGCTCTAAGAAGCAATTACGATGCACTAACAATTGCACTAACAGAGGTAATTAGTGCTTTTGAATGAGATGGGAATTTGATACAATGAATAATTCTCCATGTGTTTCTTATGGGAGTTTTTAGACTTATAATTGGCCATTTCTACACTAATGGTGAAACACTAACGAAACTACTTGTATCTTCTAGAAGTACTAACAATGCACTAACGTATAAAACTAATTTTTTCGTTAGTGCTTGTAGTGGGGGCTAAGTTCACGATAAATTCGAAAGTTTTCTTTCCTTGTAATATTAGTGCTTCCTAGTGCACCAACACCTAAGTTTCGTGCTTCATTAGTGTAGGTGCTACAAGTAAGAAACCTTTGCGGGCCAGCGTGAACTTGGTTCCCACTTCAAGCAGTAACGAAAAATAAGTCCATTCGTTAATGTATCGTTAGCGCTTCTGCAAAACACTCATAGTTCCGTTAATGCTTAACTATTGATGTAGATATGGCCAAGTATATGCCACAAAAATCCCATAAGAGATTCATGTGGAATTTTTCATTGCGTCAAATTTCCGCCAAAATCAAAAGCACTAATGACCTCTTCTACTGAAATCGTTAGTGTTTCTTAGTGCATTAACACCTAACGTTAGTTCTTCATTAATGTAGGTCCTACAAGTAAAAAAAAACCTTTGGAAGCTTTCATGAACTTGGCGCCCCACTTCAACCAATAACGAAAAAAATAGAGCCGATTTCGTTAGTGCTTCACTATTAGTGTAGTTATGGCCAGTTACATCTCAGGAAACTCACATAAGAAATTGAGCTCCTCCGTGGCTAAGCGGTTAGCGTACGTGCCTTTGGCGCGGGAGACCCGGGTTCGATTCCCGGCGGGAGCTCATGTGGTTCAGATTCCACGTTAATCAGTAGGTCCACGTCTCATATAGCCTCGCTGCTGAAAAGGGACGTTAAACTCAAAATCAACTCAACTCACATAAGAAATTTAAGGGGAGTTTTTCACTGTCAAATTTCTGCCAAATTAAAAAGCACTAAAAATCATTTCCAGTACAATCCTTAGTGCATCGTTAGTGCTTCTTCGTGCACCAACCCCTAACGTTAGTGCTTAATTAGTGTAGGTGCTACAAGTAAAATATCTTTGGTGGTCAGCGTGAATTTGCACCTTCTTCAAGCACTAAAAAAGTAACTAGTGCATTCGTTACTGATTCATGAAAATACTGACACTTTGTATGGAATTTGATATTTCTGAAGTTGGCCCCCACCAAAAATTTTGAATAAATTTCAAAATGTGGTAACACTAACGTTAGTGCTTAGTGCATTTAAGTGCACTAATCACGCTCTAACGATTGCCGTTAACTCCATGTTTCTACCTCTATTTGTATAAAATTTGATATTTTTGAAGTTGGCCCCCCACCAAAGATCTTGAATAAATCCCAAAATATGGTAGCACTAACGTTAGTGCTTATTGCGTTTAAGTGCACTAACAATGCACTAACGATTACCGTCAACCCCATGTTTCTACCTCTATTTGTATAAACTTTGATATTTCTGAAGTTGGCCCCCCCACCGAAAATCTTGAATAATCCCAAAATATGGTAGAACTTACGGTAGTGCTTAGTGTGTTTAAGTGCACTAACGATGCACTAACGATGCGCTAAGTTTAGTGAAAATCTGTCTGCATAAAGATGGGTGGGGGGCTGACTTCATATGAAGTTGGTCCCCCACCAAAATCTTCAATATCTCGTAAAAGCTGATAGCACTAACGTTAGTCCTAAATGCACTAACGTGCACTAACGATGCATTAACGATGTGCAACGTTTGGTGTAATTTGGGAGAGGTGGGGGGCCAACTTCAGGCACGTAAATTTTTTTGCGGTACATTCCGGTAAAAACGTACCACAAACGATTGACATAGTCTTATCTCGAAATTCCAAGATGGGGGTTCTGGAAACGGCAGCCCCCTAGTTAAAACTGTCATATTTTTGTACTGGAAGTGATACAAACAAAAATGTTTGCGATACATTCCGACACAACTGTTGTTAAACGATTTGCATAGGTCTCGTTTCGAAATTCCGAGGGAGTATGAAAACGGCAACCCCGTAGTTTGAACCTCTCGTATCTTTGTACCGGAAGTAGTACAGAAAAGAGTTTAGCGAAACGTTCCTGTTCAAAAGTAGTGCAAAGAGTGGGCATAGGTTTCATTTCGAAATTACTGGGTGCGGGGCTGCCGTTACCACAGCCCCTCTTGAAAACTCATATAACTTCGTACCGGAAGTGGTAAAACGAAAATTTTTCAGTACATTCCGGCACAAACGTAGCACAAACGATTGCCATAGGTTTAGCTTTAAAATTCCTAGGTGGCGGGCTGCCGTTTCCCCAGCTCCCCACATTAAAACCCTTATAACTTCGTACCGGAAGTAGTACAAACGAAAATTTTTGCGGTACATTATGGCACAAACGTATCACAAACGATTGCCATAGGTTTTGTTTCGAAATTCCAAAGTTGGAGGCTGCCGTTTCTCTAGCACCCCCACTTTTAAACCCTTACAACTTCGTACCGGAAGTGGTACGAACGAAATTTTTTGCGGTACATTCAGGCACAAACCTAGCACAAACGATTGACATAAACTTTGCTTTGAAATTCCTAGGTGGGGGGCTGCCGTTTCCCCAGCCCGCCACTTCAAAACCCTTATAACTTCGTACCGGAAGTGGTACAAACGAAAATTTTTGCGGTACATTCCGGCACAAACGTAGCACAAACGATTGCCATAGGTTTTGTTTCGAAATTCCAAGTTTGGAGGCTGCCGCTTCTCCAGCCCTCCCACTTTAAAACCCTTATAACTTCGTACCGGAAGTGGTACAAACGAAAATTTTTGCGGTACATTCCGGCACAAACGTAGCACAAACGATTGCCATAGGTTTTGTTTCGAAATTCCAAGTTTGGAGGCTGCCGTTTCTCCAGCCCCCCCACTTTAAAACCCTTATAACTTCGTACCGGAAGTGGTACAAACGAAAATTTTTGCGGTACATTCCGGCACAAACGTAGCACAAACGATTGCCACAGGTTTTGTTTCGAAATTCCAAGTTTGGAGGCTGCCGTTTCTCCAGCCCCCCACATTAAATGACTTATAACTTCGTACCGGAAGTGGTACAAACGAAAATTTTTGCGGTACATTCCGGCACAAACGTAGCACAAACGATTGCCATAGGTTTTGTTTCGAAATTCCAAGGTGGGGGGGGGCTGCCGTTTCTCCAGCCCCCCACTTTAAAACCCTTATAACTTCGTACCGGAAGTGGTACTAACGAAACTTTTTGCGGTACATTCAGGCACAAACCTAGCACAAACGATTGACATAAATTTTGCTTTGAAATTCCTAGGTGGGGGGCTGCCGTTTCCCCAGCCCGCCACTTCAAAACCCTTATAACTTCGTACCGGAAGTGGTACAAACAAAAATTTTTGCGGTACATTCCGGCACAAACGTAGCACAAGCGATTGCCATAGGTTTTGTTTCGAAATTCCAAGTTTAGAGGCTGCCGTTTCTCCAGCCTTCCCACTTTACAACCCTTATAACTTCGTACCGGAAGTGGTACAAACGAAAATTTTTGCGGTACATTCCGGCACAAACGTAGCACAAACGATTGCAATAGGTTTTGTTTCGAAATTCCAAGTTTGGAGGCTGCCGTTTCTCCAGCCCCCCACTTTAAAACCCTTATAACTTCGTACCGGAAGTGGTACAAACGAAAATTTTTGCGGTACATTCCGGCACAAACGTAGCACAAACGATTGCCACAGGTTTTGTTTCGAAATTCCAAGTTTGGAGGCTGCCGTTTCTCCAGCCCCCCCACTTTAAATGACTTATAACTTCGTACCGGAAGTGGTACAAACGAAAATTTTTGCGGTACATTCCGGCACAAACGTAGCACAAACGATTGCCATAGGTTTTGTTTCGAAATTCCAAGTTTGGAGGCTGCCGTTTCTCCAGCCCCCCCACTTTAAAACCCTTATAACTTCGTACCGGAAGTGGTACAAACGAAAATTTTTGCGGTACATTCCGGCACAAACGTAGCACAAACGATTGCAACAGGTTTTGTTTCGAAATTCCAAGTTTGGAGGCTGCCGTTTCTCCAGCCCCCCACTTTAAATGACATAACTTCGTACCGGAAGTGGTACAAACGAAAATTTTTGCGGTACATTCCGGCACAAACGTAGCACAAACGATTGCCATAGGTTTTGTTTCGAAATTCCAAGGTGGGGGGGCTGCCGTTTCTCCAGCCCCCCACTTTAAAACCCTTATAACTTCGTACCGGAAGTGGTACAAACGAAAATTTTTGCGGTACATTCAGGCACAAACCTAGCACAACCGATTGACATAAATTTTGCTTTGAAATTCCTAGGTGGGGGGCTGCCGTTTCCCCAGCCCGCCACTTCAAAACCCTTATAACTTCGTACCGGAAGTGGTACAAACGAAAATTTTTGCGGTACATTGCGGCACAAACGTAGCACAAACGATTGGCATAGGTTTCGTTTCGAAATTCCAAGGTGGGGGGGCTGCCGTTTCCCCAGCCCCCCCACTTTAAAACCCTTATAACTTCGTACCGGAAGTGGTACAAACGAAAATTTTTGCGGTACATCCGGCACAAACGTAGCACAAACGATTGCAATAGGTTTTGTTTCGAAATTCCAAGTTTGGAGGCTGCCGTTTCTCCAGCCCCCCCACTTTAAAACCCTTATAACTTCGTACCGGAAGTGGTACAAACGAAAATTTTTGCGGTACATTCCGGCACAAACGTAGCACAAACGATTGCCACAGGTTTTGTTTCGAAATTCCAAGTTTGGAGGCTGCCGTTTCTCCAGCCCCCCCACTTTAAATGACTTATAACTTCGTACCGGAAGTGGTACAAACGAAAATTTTTGCGGTACATTCCGGCACAAACGTAGCACAAACGATTGCCATAGGTTTTGTTTCGAAATTCCAAGTTTGGAGGCTGCCGTTTCTCCAGCCCCCCCACTTTAAAACCCTTATAACTTCGTACCGGAAGTGGTACAAACGAAAATTTTTGCGGTACATTCCGGCACAAACGTAGCACAAACGATTGCAACAGGTTTTGTTTCGAAATTCCAAGTTTGGAGGCTGCCGTTTCTCCAGCCCCCCACTTTAAATGACATAACTTCGTACCGGAAGTGGTACAAACGAAATTTTTTGCGGTACATTCCGGCACAAACGTAGCACAAACGATTGCCATAGGTTTTGTTTCGAAATTCCAAGGTGGGGGGGCTGCCGTTTCTCCAGCCCCCCACTTTAAAACCCTTATAACTTCGTACCGGAAGTGGTACAAACGAAACTTTTTGCGGTACATTCAGGCACAAACCTAGCACAACCGATTGACATAAATTTTGCTTTGAAATTCCTAGGTGGGGGGCTGCCGTTTCCCCAGCCCGCCACTTCAAAACCCTTATAACTTCGTACCGGAAGTGGTACAAACGAAAATTTTTGCGGTACATTCCGGCACAAACGTAGCACAAACGATTGCCATAGGTTTTGTTTCGAAATTCCAAGTTTGGAGGCTGCCGCTTCTCCAGCCTTCCCACTTTAAAACCCTTATAACTTCGTACCGGAAGTGGTACAAACGAAAATTTTTGCGGTACATCCGGCACAAACGTAGCACAAACGATTGCGACAGGTTTTGTTTCGAAATTCCAAGTTTGGAGGCTGCCGTTTCTCCAGCCCCCCCACTTTAAATGACTTATAACTTCGTACCGGAAGTGGTACAAACGAAAATTTTTGCGGTACATTCCGGCACAAACGTAGCACAAACGATTGCAATAGGTTTTGTTTCGAAATTCCAAGTTTGGAGGCTGCCGTTTCTCCAGCCCCCCCACTTTAAAACCCTTATAACTTCGTACCGGAAGTGGTACAAACGAAAATTTTTGCGGTACATTCCGGCACAAACGTAGCACAAACGATTGCCACAGGTTTTGTTTCGAAATTCCAAGTTTGGAGGCTGCCGTTTCTCCAGCCCCCCCACTTTAAATGACTTATAACTTCGTACCGGAAGTGGTACAAACGAAAATTTTTGCGGTACATTCCGGCACAAACGTAGCACAAACGATTGGCATAGGTTTTGTTTCGAAATTCCAAGTTTGGAGGCTACCGTTTCCCCAGCCCCCCCACTTTAAAACCCTTATAACTTCGTACCGGAAGTGGTACAAACGAAAATTTTTGCGGTACATTCCGGCACAAACGTAGCACAAACGATTGGCATAGGTTTCGTTTCGAAATTCCAAGGTGGGGGGGCTGCCGTTTCCCCAGCCCCCCCACTTTAAAACCCTTATAACTTCGTACCGGAAGTGGTACAAACGAAAATTTTTGCGGTACATTGCGGCACAAACGTAGCACAAACGATTGGCATAGGTTTCGTTTCGAAATTCCAAGGTGGGGGGGCTGCCGTTTCCCCAGCCCCCCCACTTTAAAACCCTTATAACTTCGTACCGGAAGTGGTACAAACGAAAATTTTTGCGGTACATTCCGGCACAAACGTAGCACAAACGATTGGCATAGGTTTTTTTTCGAAACTCCAAGGTGGGGGGGCTGGCGAAATGCACCTCATTCACAGGCATGCCTCGTTTACACATTGTTGCGGGATAAAGCGAAGTGACATCTACCTAACCCTCGTATTCGTCCTCTGCACAGTCTACATATAACTTAAAATTTTCTGTTCTACCTCCTTGATAAGCAGATTTCGGAATGAGAGAATCACGAATATGTTAGCACCGTTTTTCGAGGATATTCTGTATATGTTTATCACGTCTTACCATTGCATCCGATTCACATTCCCAGATTTCTGTTAAATTATAATCTAATTTTTTCAGATAGTTGCGGCATTGACCTGTTTGTTCGTATCTCTTTTCAAAAGTGTTGTACGCACCATTTTATTTGAATAAAACGCTATTTCTGTTATCTTTATAGCAGCGTCTACAAGAATACCAGAAACAGCCCATAAATTGGTATGTAGTGTTTGTTTTAGCGTCAAAACTATTCATTTTATATCTGCCAAACCGTTCCTCCAACGCATTATTCGAAGTAACAATATATCTCTTTGTTACGTGTTCCATATACTTCAACCATTTTAATGCTTTAATACTCTGTTGTTGAGTAAGTTGGAACCCGTTTGGGAAATAACTGGAATTGTGTTTTCAATCAAGTGGAGACACCGGTACGTCAACATTGCTAGACTGGCAATCGTCGTGCTGGAAATAAAACATTGAGTACCATTTGTTTTCTCTTCAATGATGGAGGTAAATTTAATTACTGCCTCCGCCAATATACGCACACCGTTCCGGCAGTATTCCAACAATTCTTTCTGAAAATCAGAAATATCACCATTCCGTTCTCGCTCTTCATGCCACAGCAAAAGTTCTCCCCGGTCTGCGGTACTACGTGAGTCAGGGTCATAATAATGCAATGCCGGCCATTCTCCAACATAGTTTTGAAGTTCCTCTGTATTAAAGAGGTATGGAAAATCACCCCTTTTAATTCAACATTCAATCCCAATGTTTTTGGTAATTTGGATAATTTTACACCAAGATAAAGGAAAGTATCCCGAAATTAAAAACGCTTACTAAAACTAATTTGAAATATTTTTGACCTTGCATACCAACATGTGGAGTATTTTTTTGTTTCTCAATATGTGTCCGAACACAAAATAGGCCATCATATCGCGAATTATTGTGAGAAAGTGGCACAATGATCTTGGCCTTTCCATAAGAACATGTCCTATAAATGCCCCCATGGTTGTAAAAGAAAACATACGGTTCCCAATTATTTTATCTCCGCACTTGAAACACAATATATCTACACCAGTACTTATGCAGTGGAAACATACATTCAAAGAACAACAAAAATTTACGGCATGCTCCCGTTCACCTTTCTCATTTGGTGCTAATAGCATGGTTTCCACATCAAATATAATGTACAAAAACCTTTCTGTGCGTTTTAGCTTACACTTTTGAACAAAACATCGGTGGCCAACAGTTACGTGCACTTTACAAACACTATAATAATAGTCGCCGCATACATGAGGAGATTTTCTTTTTCTCACATCGTAAATTGCAGCACATGAGTTACACAATTTCACGTAATCACATGTGGATTTTTTTACTTTATTTGGTGTTAAATGGTTATTAAAGCAAGTGCCTTCAGTAAAGTTTCTATTACATTGTGTACAATGTACCAATTTCGCGTTGGTTACTTTACTATGAAAATGTTCACAGTACGAACATCTAACCTGACATTGGTGAGCCGCACTGTTTCATAAAATCCTTCCAAACACGAAAAGCAGAAATTCTTCTTACCCATAAATGAATTAATATTCTTAATGGGCTGCAAATGGCCCACAGTATCCCCTCTTTGATACAAAAAAAATATCTTTTTCTCCGCATTTATTCCTGGGTAACGTACCACAGGTGCTCTGGAACCTTCCGGTAGTTCATATACTACAATTTGATAATTCTTTTTCACTAAATAATTTTGAAAATCATTCACATCTTCCAAATGAAATCCCTGTTTCCGTTCGATGTACATTTTTGCATTGTAACACAATTTTTCTGCTTTATTTTGCCACGTTTTGCGTGTAGGCAGGGTCATATTGTATAAAGCCTGGTTACTTTCTTAATGTTTTGTAATCCAATATACTATGAATTTTGGCAGACAAAGAAAATCTCTAGCCTTTGTGGCCACCACATGTTCCTTGAAAAACATATTCATTTCTGCATATTTTCTTACCGCTGCGCGATTAGGTATACCCTGTCCGTGTAATCTATCAACGATGTCAATCCGAAATTCTAATTCATTCCCTAAAAGAAATGACTTATTGCTATTTAGTACGTTCTCCACCGTTCTAAGAACCACATCGGTATTCAAATTTTGACGTTTTCGCCATGGAACGAACACTTCTTTATTCAGGAAATCTCTGTCGAAATTTATTCTTAAACCGACAAAATCGTGACCTCCTGTATCCCTCAGAACGGTAGAGAGCGCATTATCCATCATGGACGTAATATAATCCATGGGATTTGTAGTTACATGTTGTACCGTTGGTTTTACAATAATTTCCACCCTTTTCATATTGAAACGCGAGTATTGATTTCTCCCCACAATTTCAAACATATTACACTCTGTTTCATTCCCACCATACCCTCACAATGGAGGGTGCTGAGAAGTTGTGGGTCGCATATCTTCTGAATAATGTGCATTATTCAGACAATCCACACGCTCATATTCTTCCTCAATTTCTTGCAATTTTTGCCAAAACATCTCTGTAAAGTCAGTTTCGATATTTGTTTCGGAATTTTGAATTTCTAATGGTTCATCCAAATTAATTTCATTTAATAGTGCATAATCTATATGTAATGAGTCATCACCATCATCGTTATGTTCTGATTGAGCATTCTCACGATTTCCCGTAAATGAAAAGAGCTCGGATACACTTTTATCACTCACTCACTCTAACTGCCCCTTCTCAGAGGCCATATAATTTAAATATGACATAAATGCCGCATCATACAATCGATCTTCACGGAAAAATCGTGGTAAAAAAGATCTGTAATATCTGCTGCTGAGCGAACATTATTCAGTATAATGATTATTTTTAAAATATAGATACAAAAGTGATAGTAGATCATTTACAATTTCAGAAGACGCAATATACCCTGATGCTTGCAAGTCCACTACCTGCTGCCAAGTATGTAAAACACGATCAGAACTTTCCAAGCCTCTCAATCTTCCTTGGAAAATGGGTTCATCAATAAAGTTAACTTCTTCGAAGTAAAACTCCATTTTCTGTAAAATACAATGACGAAAAGTGCAATCAATATATGTACACAATGAATAAAAAACCTGAAAACAAACAAAATTTGGAAAATAATAATAATAATAATAATAATAATAATAATAATAATAATAATAATAATAATAATACTTACCGAATATTAGTTTATCTCTGTTTAAGTAATAATCCAGTTCAAATCCACGTCTTTTGTCGCCCCCTACTTTTTCTCGTCTCTATCACTTATTATTTGTTTCAGCACCTAAAACAGAAAAAAAGAACCGAACTGCAATTAGTTACTGTATTACAACTTTTCAAATCACAAAAATAAAATATCCAACGTAGCATTAACGTTCTCAACCATATTGGCTTTGCATGTAAGAGAGCCATGGTTCGATTCGCGGCGCAGACTCTACTACTACCTATCCAATATAAGTTCGTTCATACACAATAAAATTTATACCATTAATAACTTAGAAAAGTCTACAGTGCAAGCAAGCGTACGGTTCTCTACGTGGGACAACCCTGGTTCGAGTTGCGGCTGTATCATGGCTTCCTACCCAATAAAACTTCCTTCTTAACCCTTAAGTACTATGGACGAAAATAATCACGTAACTACTATGGAACTGTCTGTCAGCCCGCATTGTTGTTTCACATTTCCTGAGTAGTAGTGTCATTCCATATTTTAAAAAGGATATCCTACATATCTTAGTTGCTTATAGAAAAGTAAAACATAGTAATTTCACGATGTAAAAAAGCTTTATATTTTTAAAACAATGAGGAAGAGAACATAGTCAAAATTTGCAACAGTGCCTTCATTCTTATTCTAAAATTGTAATTGTTGAAATATTCAATTTTTTCTCCGTTTCTATGTAGTCAAAATAACACTAATTTAAAATACACTGTTCTTATAGATGCACTGAGAATAAGAAATACAGTTAAAACGGAGAAAAAACATGGAATTTTAGCTTTTTTTAAACTTAGAGGAAGTTACTGTTATAGTTGTACTCTTACTTTTTGTAGTGTAAAGGTAATGAATAAAACTTTTTTTTAGTTCTTATATGATGGAGAAAGTAAAGAAAATACATTTTGAGGGTAAAGAAAGTACCGTACCAACTTATTTGGACAGCATGCACTTTCTTCAAGTAGGCACTTATATCTTTTTCTGCACTGCAAGGAAATCGGTACAACACACCGCTGACACGAAAATATATCTTTGCTTTGCGCTTACAACTCCATCGACAGAAGACTATGTTTTCCTTTTGAACTCCTTATGCGCGAGTGGGAAACTCACTTTCAAACTCTTGAGTGAAAAACTCAGCTCTTGTGGCAGATGTCCGAAAAAAAATCTACGTTCCGGACGTGAGGCCTAACAAGTCCTTTTGCCAGTTTTCATGAAATCACTTTTTGTCATCACTGCGGACTTAGCGTAGACTTGATGCAAGACATACGCATTGACGCCACACGCAACATCCACCAGCATAAAGAAAATTGTCAATGCCTATCGTCTTGTTCGACGACTTAATGTGTAATCTGTACATTCTTTGTTTAGAGTATCCATTCTGCCTTTACTCATGTTATAAAATGTGATTAATTCACGTTTTCCAATCTCTGGGTCATTATTTGATGTGTGGTGCAAGACGATAAGACACAAAACTGCTAATAATCAGTAGATAATGAAAGACAACTGATCTACTGATCTACAAAACAAATATTATTGCTACAAACATTTTTGGCAATATCTTATAATTTCAAACATTGCATCACTTTTAAATTAAATTTGACAAAGTATCCATACGATTAGTAACACTGTTTAATATGTAATATTGGATTATCTCCACAAAGGTCACACAATTGATATTTAAAAAAAATCGTAATATTGACTTAAACGCACGAAAGACCATTTGGCAAAAATGTCACAAGTTTATCGACATCATTTGTCGGTATGCAAAGTATAAGGGGCATGTCAGACCGACAATTTTAAAAGAAAAGTTTCGAATAAGTGTTTCCTTGTATGAAGTCACCGTAGTAGGTGCACTAAAACTCCGCAAACTTCCACAACCCTTACCCATTGACACAGATAAAGCCTTAATAGCAGGCAGTAAAATTGGAAATTATGCAAAAAATGGTGTGCAACGTTGCCATAAATATTTCGACTAATAAAAACAGTCAGCAAAATTCAAATTGTTTTAGGCAAAAAAAATACAAATTAATGCATTGCCATAGAATTTTCACTTATCGTTATTAATTGTGTGCACGGCGTCGTTAGAAAGGGGGACGGGGAAACATGTCCAAGTTCATAATTTTCTGTATCATGTCTAACTGTAAGATTGCATTTAACATTAAAACTGTAAGAAAATGGTTAATGGGAAACTGTAATGAAAACAAATTTATATTAAATAAAGAAAAAATATAAATATTTCGAGAAGTTTCCCTGAAATATCGTGGACAAGCGTTCGACCGATCAGAGATAAAGATTTGTTTACACTTTGCGGGTTTAATCACTCACAAACAAGCATTTGTTTACATATTTCAGGTGTGGCTACCACGCATTTTAGTAACTGTTCTTTCGCCTTTCCACAAGTGTTCTTTACATTTCCATTTGCATCTTAGTTATTGTTCTTAGTTGCTGTAAGAAAGATATATTATATATTATTTTCGTATAAATTGTTAAAGTGTTAAAAATGAGTGGTCCGTGTGCTTTTGCCTTTTCAAATATTAGAATACAATACAAATATATCTCACAAAAAATTAAGCGTTTCGGTGCAAAATTTCACACAATCTCCCGAATCTTGTTATTGGCAATGTCGCAGTGGAAATTTTCGCAATTTTAGTACTGCTCCTCCTTGATAAGTTATAGATTACGGAGATAATCAACGATCTAATCTTTAGAATAATTTGCACAATGAGGTTGCGCCGACCGTAGTCAGTCTTTCTGCTATTGTTAGGGAGTTTGGTTTACCAAAACTCCATTATATATTTACCATGTTCTTGTGTGTGTCCGTCTGGGAGACAAAAATTATCAAGAATTAATTGATGGATCATCACCAAATTTGGCCAAAATACAGAGGATCAAACTAGTTTGTTACTAGAACAATGTACTCTAACAAGAAGTAATTCAAATAAACCTTTTCAGGTTTTACCATCACTATACAGCAACAATGGTAATAGACAGCGAGAAGCGGTTTTCTGCAATCGATTAAGCACCTCAAGAACATATTTCAATTTCATCCACAAATCTTTATTGAAACCGAAAGTGGTTTACATTCACTACAGCTGCCGGTTTCACTCAACATTGATCTACGTAGAGCAGAAACAGTAAAATATAGAAGTATTAGGGTTTTTCCAGTCGATTCAGCGTCCCAAGAATAACTTCAATCTCCTTCGTTAATCTTCAAACAAACCGGAAGTGCCAGAAATTAACTCCAGTTTCAATACTTATCTCAACAGAATAAAAATGGAAACGTATAGCGAGAAGCATTTTTTTAAAGGATTGATTCTTCAGTTTCAGTCACAGGTTCAATTTCTTCAGTTAGTACTCTAGAAATTAACCACTTCAGTATTAATCTCCATACAAGAGGAATGGTAACAGATACAGAAAAATGTTTCTTTATAATCGATTAAGCCTCTCAAGAATACATTCACTGTCTACTAAAAGCGGAAGTGGCAGAAATATAACAAAATTTCCGTTTTCAGTATTGAGAAAATATCGCACCATACAAACCAAACCCCTGCAAGTGGTGTACATGTGGCATTATTATTTGTTATTAAAGGGTTTGGTTTAAAAAAAACTCCTTTATATACTTACTATGTCCGTGTGTGTGTCCATCCAGGAGACAAAAAACTCAAAAACTACTTGATGGATCATCATCAATGTTGTCCAAACTATAGAGGATCAAAACTTATGAAACTAGTTAGTTATTACAACGATCTGCTCAAACTGGAAGTGATTCAAATAAACGTTTTCGGGTTTTAGCATTGATCACCATACAGTAATAATGGTAATAGATAGCGAGAAGAAGGACACTAAATATCAATGCATCTTTAGTGCTTTCCGAAGCAATACATACTTGGGCCCAAAGTACTCCGGCTGAGCTAAGTTTATATTTTTCAGTCGTTTTACTAAGTTTTCAAGAAAAGTGGAAAAAAGACCAAAGCTTAATACATGCGTTTGTAAATATTAATGCTCTATAAGCCTGATGATTAGTTGAACGTAAGAACTGGTTTTCGTAGATACAATAAATATAAATAAATAAATACATACATAAATACGGCTTACGGAAACAATATTGATTTCATATTATACTACAAATAATTCTCCTATGAATAATAGAATACGTATGGACTTTGATCTGAAACCAAAGTCACAGGTGTAGTAACAAAAGTGTAGTATGTTTTCTTAATTGTTTTCGTGGACTTAAAATAGCTAGATCTTTTCTTCTATTGAATCATAAATATACATCATAATGTGTATCATAATTATATATATAATATATATTATGTAATAACATAATAACACATAGCAGATAGTTGTACTTGAGACAAAATACGCCAATACATTACAAGAAAAAGCTTGGCAACATAAAAAACACAATATAAAATTTCGAATGGCATCAGGCAATATAATAACTAACCGCTGAATTAGTAGTAAACCAAATGCACACATTTCATATGAGATGCTTTCACTATTCATCCACGGAATAAAGGTAATAAACACTTATTCAGTTTCGGAGCCAAAGGAGGAGGCACGGGTGGCATTACCCCTCCAATCTAGGATGGAAGTCAATCCGAGTGATCTGACGAGAATGAATGTTGAGAGTGGAGTTAAATTTAGTTACGAGGAGTTCGACTGCATCATTTCGACATCACAATCACTCGACCTCATGAGACATAGCTATTCTTACCTCACTCTAACTTGACCTGATACTCACATTACCAGGCTGACGTCAGGTTCACATCAATTTGAAATCACGCTCTCTCGACCCCACACTCATGTCATGCGGTTGTGGTTGAGCGAACATGCGTTATCGAACTCCATCTTAACCATTCTCCTCATCACCATCGTCTTGCTTAGCCCTGGGGCAGAAATGTTGAACGTAAAACAACGTATAATAATATTTTTATCGGCATTGCATAACTTTGTTAAACCACAGACTAGTATTTATATAATTATATCATAATGTGTAAATAATCTAACATATTTTGACATGCATTTCGAAGAACATATGTATTTAGAAATGGGACAAATTGAAACTTCTAATTGTAGATCATTCACGGAGTCCCTGGTTCGAATGCCAATAGGAGAGCCTTGAAATTTGAATCCATTATGGTAGTTCGGATTTCATCTCGTAGTTAGAAAAAAGGGGAAAATAGTATAAACGAATCTAATATGTAAAGCCTAATCTATTATGTAATTTAATATGTGTAGTCTCTCTCTAATATGTAGTCTTAAGCATTTACATTCTATTTTCATTTTTGTTTTGCATTAAGTTGTCTTGTATTGTTATATACGTAAAATAAGTGTGTATTTCAATTTAGGGTGCGAAGTCACTGTAAAACAATAGAAGAGCAATACAGTGCTTGTTATAAAACTTACGCTGTAGTTCAATAGACTTCAAAATGTTTTGAACAAAGGATTATCTCACATATTTCAATTGACTCAAAACACCAATAGTATCGCTTCCATGGTAGGAGTGGGCACTATTTCTAAAGGATATTTATCACAAAAGAAAGTGACCTTAATTAATATATGAAGAATAAAAATGCTCATTTTAATTTAATACAAATCTGAAAGGCTGGAGGACGCTGTTAAAAATGCTATACTGAGTCATCTAGTTCTTAAAATTGAGCTCAGATTCAGAAGTGAGATAAATATGGGAACCAATGCTTCTCTTTTCTTAACAAGTGAGCATACGTTTCTGCCAAGATGTAAACAATCTTCAATTTTTTTAGTAATCTGTTTGGAATAGTTCTGTGCAGTCGCCCCTTGTCTAAGTAGAAGGGCAACACTTAGACATACGTTTGCAATGTACCATAAGTCGAACCACGTTTTCTTGCTTGACTGACAAATTAAACATTCCATACATTTCTGATAGTTATATTGTTTCATATTAGGGAAATATACAGATTTCACTAAAAGATCATATGTCTTAGAAAAGCCTCCGTGACTTGAACCAATGGCGGAAGTATGAAAGCATCAAAAACTTTATAGCGTAATGAAACAGGAACAGCAACTAAACAATTCATACCACTAAATGTTTTTTTTTTTGTTTTCTATACAATATTCCCTCTTCAACCGTGAAATAAAATGCCTGTCTTTCAATTTTTTGATTTTTCTTTTCCTTGTTTTCTATCCAATCAAAAATATCTTTATAAAAGGGGTCCTTAATTTGTTCATCTCAGAGAGAAGGCTCGTTACTTAACATATTGTTACACTCAGTAACAGTGGAAGAAAATACTCGAGGATCTTCCTCATTTTCTGCTCATCAGAAATATCCCTGCGGGCACAAGAAAAACGTCAAAAAGCGTCATTTTCTATGTTAGACAATCCAGATACATGTATCAGAGTAAAGTTATATTAATCAATAAAACAAAGCCACCTTGCAAGTTTACCTACATTTTTTGTCTGTTTCAGAAAGAATAAACTCTTACAAGTGGTTTTTAGGAAAAAGTGACGTCCTATCAAAAAATAACGAAAGGATCGAAAGGCATATATAATGCTCAGAAGTTGAAGTTCAGAAGGATGTCTAGATTTTTCACTTTTACTTAAGCTACAATAAACAATATGTGCTAACTCTGAGTCATCTGGAGAACATATAGGTTGTTTGAGCACGGTAGCGAGACCGCGTGTTGATGCATCACAGGACAAGTATACAAGGTATATCGGATTATAATGCACTAAATATGGTGGTTTTATGATAAGGTCTTTAATTTTCTCAAAAGCATCTTGTGGTTTTTGTGTCCACTTAAACGTTACATCCTTTCTGAGAAGCGAGTTCAAAGGCTCCGCGATTTCAGAAAAAATAGGTAAGAATCGTCTTACAAAGCTACCTAATCCTAGAAAACTTTTCGCGTATTTTTTTTGTCTTCGGACGTTCATAATTACTAATGGAGTCAGTTTTTTGGGAAATTCGCAAGCCATGGTACGAAATATCGTGTTCCAAAATTGTTAATGAAAATAAGCCAATTTCGTTTTTTTCTGGTGCAAATTTAAGACCACGTTCTCTAATTCGTTGAAATGACTTTTTGGTGAGATGGATAACATCCTCAAAAGTGTTTTCACTAAAGAAAGAATAATCAAGGTACCCGAAAATTTGTTCAGATTCTAATCCTTCCAATGTCATTTTCACTCATCTGTTTATACCAGCAGAACTAGTGATAAGATCCTGTGGCAGAGCTGTAAAAAAAAGATCCAATTCCTGGGATTGAAAAGGCAGTGACATGTTGATATTCCTCAGAGATCTTCACCTGAAAGAAACCTCTGAGGAAGTCAGAGCAGCACAGGTAGCGACACTTACTAATACGCGAAATAATGTGTTCTATCGACGGTACAGGAAACTGCCTGGTGCAATGTGGAGGTTAATACCCCTACAATCCAAGACAAATCTGAAGGATCCAGAGTTCTTTTTCACGAGAAGCATAGGTGAGTTATAACTCGATATACTCGATAACCTGTTTTTTAAACTTCTCCTCTTAATACTCTCTCTACTTCTTCTCTTTCTTCTCTTCGCCCATAATCTTTTCTCGGTCTAATTTGATACCCTCTTTCTCATAATACTCGTGTATGAACTGGTCTTTTTGTTGTTCAGTGACGCATCCTGCAGGCCAACCGTTACATTCAGTCTTGATCTTCATAAACGAGTTAATGTAGTCCGTGAAAAGACCGCCCTCTTTCTTTTCAGCGTCATACATTACAACCTCATAGCCCCATACCTCATGTTTTTTAGCACTCTGTATCCTTTCTCAACAGCTACCCGCACTTCGTCTACAAAACATACATCAGTCAAAGCTCTCTCCTCATCCGAATGCGTGCATTCTTCTTCATTAAGAGTGTCCGTGCATGTTCGGAATAAGGGGAATAATAACTTTCACCACTCCGATAGGGCAGCACTGGGTGGTAGAGATTGTCCGGGGCTAATACCGTGCACTTTATTATTCCCTCAAATTCCGAAATATTAGGACACTCGTCATCTTCCACATGAATTTTCGGATGACCCACAATATATTTTTTTCAACTTACAACGATAAAGATAAAGATTATATCGGTATACATAATATGTTCTCCCGCTTTCACCTTTTTGTAAAGTTTCATAGCGTCGATCCTGCCACCATAGAGGGCATCCAGCGGATGAATTGGGAATTTCTTACCCATGCGGTGGTTTTTTACAAATATATTCACTGTCGGGTGTTCTTTCAGAAACTCGCACTACTGGCATTCCCACATTTCATGCACTATATATCCCAGTTCTTTTAATCTATTAATTTTGTTTACAGTATTCTCATAACGCATATTAAAAGTAGTGTATGCATCGTTATATATGGTGTTATCACGACCTGTGGGGTAATACGCCTCACACCCGTGGAATAGACAACAATGACACTCCCAAACATGTTCTGCTCCATTATAGTGCACATAACCATCCACTTTATACCCACCACACACCACAACCTCTCGCCCGTTACCAGAATGCTGGACTTGTGTTTTTAATCTTTTGGCCTCGTACACGAGCCACTGAACGGCACCGACAAATTGGTTATCACGCCACCTGTACCCACTATGTGGGAAAATACCAATTGTGTCTATTCGCAAGAACTATTTTCTATACATTAAATTGCAGGCGCTGGGATTGCTTATACTTTCTATGAACGGGTTGACACACGATATAACTTCAAATTCGTTCATAAATTTTATGCACGCATTGCGCTGCACGTTCAGATTTTTACACTGTATTTAATGAGCTGTTCTTTTAAAATGAAGCCCGTCTCTACAAGTTTTTTTTCGTCATTATACCAACGCAAAAAGTTCTCTTTCAGTTTCTTTTTTCAAGCCCCCCAAATCGTAATACTCACTGCTGGACAAAGCACCCATATACTCTTGATTAGCCTTTGTGTTGAATAAATTAGGGAACTGTCCCTTCGAGACGGACAAATCGAACGCGTCGCTTAATTTTGACAAAGGCATTGGTAAGAAATTTACACTATCAATAAATTTTAAATATAAATATTCCATCGCTAAAATTTTGCACCCACGCATAATTATTCGCGGCGTCCACTCTTTATCAATCATCATCGCGCCTAAAACAAATTTGGCGACATACCCTTTGGGTTATGAGCTACAGAGACTATTTTGTTTATTCCAGAACGCCTTTGTGCTAAATAATCTAGAAACTCTACAATGCATTCGTCCCCATAAAATACACGTTCTCTAATACCGCATACACCACACCGTTCACTCGCACTGTTTCTACAATAATAACATATCTGTTGGCTAACTAACAGGTTGGGCTCATGCTCAAATATACCACCGGCTACTTCTTTATCCTGGCGGCACTCAATGTCATAAAACACTAATACCCATTTCTGTGGAGCACGCGTTCGGCACGGTTGAATGTAACATAAATGCCCTGACGGCGTCATATTATTACAGAATGTGTAGAATACTTCCCCACAGACATGTGGTTCCCGTCCTTTTTTCACCGCGTATGCTTTATGACATTGAGGGCACACTTTCAAAATATCATATAATGAAGCCTTATGGTTTTTGTAGCACTGAGCCCCATAAAAGCATCTATTGCATTCCTTGCAATATATTACACTATCTGTAATGGTGCATGGTGGTCTATTCCGGCATTTATTACACAAAGCTTTATATTTCCCCGCATGCCTGTTTTTAGTTTGGAATTTTTTATGACATTCTTCGCAATAACAACCGCATGAAAATACAGCTGTTAGATTAGTGATGACGTTATAATGATTGTTAATATATAGTAAATTAATTCGTTTACCATGACCGTGACCCTCAAGAAATATTTTTTCGCCCGACAACTCGTCATACACCGTTATTTTATATGCCAATAAATACGCCTGAATTTTTTTAATTCCAGTATCCCTCCGCCATTCTCTAAGCTAACACCAGCCTTTTCACTTAATTCAGATACCTTTTTAAACATATGTGTTGAGTATTGATTGCGATGTATATTTCTTGCTTTTCGATTACCCTTATGTTCAATAAGCCCTATAGCTACAACCAGAGAAATTCTGTTTCACCCGTCCCCTACCAATAGGTAATTCGACGTGGTGAAAATAAAGAATAAAACGACCTTGGTATAGGTAAAATGGTCGAGTTAGAAGGTGCGGGGCATGATTGGGAACACCATTGCGCGCACCCAGTATATGCTATATATGAATTGCTTGGTGCATTATATATATATATATATATATATATATATATATAACACCAACCAAGCCTTATATATAATGTATATATATGGGATATAAATAATTATGTTCCGTAGATATAATGTGTATCTACGTATATTACAATATATAAATTTCAATCACTTGAATGAAAATCATATTTATCCTTACTTATTGATTATATTTAGTACATGAAAGTATCTGTCAGTTTGAGGAAGTCGATTGAGGGTGAGGGTGGCTGAGGTTGAGGAAGTCGATTGAGGTTGAGGGTGATTGAGGGTGCGTGTGAGAGAGTCCACTGATGGTGAGGGCGGCTCAAGGTGAGAGTGATGGTGGCGATTGATTGTGAGGTTTCGCTAGAGCTTGTGCGAGAGGGTCGATTAAGGATCAGGTGTCTGAGGGTGAGGGAGTCAAGTGAGGGGGAGGGGGTCTAAGGGTGATGGTGTCAACTCAAGGTGAGGGTGGCTGAGGGTGAGAATGAGAGAGTCAACTGAGGGTGAGGGTGGCTGAGGGTGAGGGCGAGGGAGTCAACTGATGGTGAGGCGGAGTGAGGGTTAGAAAAATTGCCATATCTGTTTGAAATACCACGTCCATCGCTTTTCCGTTTATTAGTTATTCGAGTTAGAATATTTGAACTTTGAAATCGATGGTAGGTACTTTTGGGACATGTAGTAGTTTATGATTTGTTCCTAACTGTGGAAACAGCACCAGAATACTTTGCTTCGTTTACTAAATGTTTGCGTTCACTTATTTGACCTTTGACCTCGATGGTAAGTACCTTTGGGAGATGTTGGAGTTGATGACTTCTTACTGAATGTGAAAACAGCATCACAGCACCTTGCTATTTTTATATGTTATTTTAGTTTAAATATTTAGCATTTGACCGCAATGGTCCGTACTTTTGGGACATGTAGTAGTTAATGAGTTGTTACTGAATGTGGAAACACAATTTCAATACGCTGACCTATTAGTGAATGTGACAAAATGGTTCAGTATGTAGCTGGGATTAGGAGTTATTGAAGTTTAAATATTTGAACTGCAATCTTGATGGCCAGTACATTTTTAACCTGCAGTACTAGATAACCTATTAATAAATGGCGAAAACAGCACCGCAATGCGTTAAAACATTTACGACTTATTCGAATTTAAATATTTGACCTTTGGTCTCGATGGCAATACTATTGAGACATGTATCAGTTAATGACCTGTCACTGAGCGTGATAGAAATAAACAATACGTTGTTACGTTTATGAGTTATTTGAGTTTAATTATTTGATCTTTGATCTCGATGGTCAGAAGTTTTATGGCATGGAACAGTTAGTGACTCGTTACTAAATATGGAAACATCACTTATGTAAGCTGTTCCGTTTACGAGCTATTCGAGTTTTAATATTTGATCTCTGACATGCCCAGTAGTTTTGTGTCATTTAGTAGTTAGTGCCTTGCTAAGAAATGTGGAAATACCACTTCCCTACGCTGTTGCGTTTCGAGTTTTTCGAGAGTAAGTACTTGACCTTTAACCTCGATGGTCAGTGGTTTGTGACATTCAGTAGTTGGTAACCTGTTACTAATGTGGAAGCACCAATTCCAAACGCTGTTCTTTTTACGAGTTACTCGGGTTTAAATATTTGACGTTTAACCTCGATGGTCAAGTGTTTTGTTACTTGTAATAGTCACTGACTTGTTATAAAATTTGGGAGCACCACTTCGATATGGTGTTAAATTTACGAGCTATTCTCGTTTAAATATTTTACTTTTGACCTCTATTTCAGTACTTTCGTAACATGTTTTAGCTAGTATATTGTTACTGAATGTGGACACACCATTTGCATACGCTCTACTGTTTACGAGTTATTCGAGTTTAAATATTTGATCTTTGATTTTGATGGTCAGTACTTTTGGGACATGTAGTATTTGATGACGTGTTATTAAATGTGGGCACAGCACCAGAAAACTTTGCTTTGTTTATGAGCTATTCACGTTTAATTATTTGACTTTTGACTTTGATGGTAAGTACTTTTAGGTGATGTGGCTGTTGATGACTTCTTATTAAATTTAAAAAAGCACCATAGTAGATTGTTCCGTTTACATGTTATTCGAATATAAATGTTTGACTCTTAAGCCACATCGTGCGTACTTTTGGGAAACGTAGTACTGGATAACCTATTACTAAATATGGGAACAGTACTTCAATACGTGCATCGGTTAACGAGTTGTTCGAGTTTAAGTATTTGACATTTGACCTCGATGGTCAGTAGTTTTGTGACGTGTAGGTTTCAGTGAATTGTTAAATATGGAAACACGATTTCCATAAGCTGTTTCGTTTATGAATCATTCGAGTTTAAATATTTGACTTTGACCTCGAATTCAGTACTGTTGTGAAATGTAGTAGTTAGTGTTTTGTTTCAAAACGTTGAAACATTACTTCCATACGCTTTTCCGTTTATTAGTTATTGGAGTTTAAATATTTGAACTTTGATCTTTTGGAAACTGTAGTCTTTGACGACGTGTTACTAAATGTGAAAACAAGAGAATACTTTGCTCCGTTTAAGAGTTATTCACGTTTAATTATTTGACCTTTGACTTCAATGGTAGGTACTTTTATGAGATGGACCTGTTGATGACATCTTTTTAAATGTGAAAACAGCACAACAGTTCGTTGCTCCATTATGAGTTATTCGAGTTTAAATATTTTACGTTTGACCTCCATGGTCCGTGCTTTTTAGACATGTAGTAGTTAGTGACTTTTTACTAAGTGTGGAACACACCTTCAAAACGTTGTTCCGTTTACGATTTTCTCGAGTTGAAATATTTGATCTTTGTCCTCGATGTTCACTACTTCTGCTATATTTAGTGTGGATGACCTACTACTGAATGTGGCAAAAGTGTCTCAATATGTGGCACTGTTTACGAGTAATTCTAGTTAAAATATTTGAACTTTGTCCTCGATGGTCAGTACATTTTTAACATGGAGTACTAGATAACATATTCATAAACGGCAGAAACTGCACCTCAATGCGTTTAAACATTTACGAGTTATTCGTATTTAAATATTAGACCTCTGGCCTCGATGGTACTAGTATTATGACATGCAGCAGTTGATGACCTGTTAGTGAATGTGGAGAAAGCACAAAAATACGGTGTTCCGTTTATGAGTTATTCGAGTTTAAATATTTGACCTCTGACCTGTATGTCAGTACTTTCGGGCCATGTACTATTTGGTAATCTTTTAATAAATGAGGAACAGCACCTCAATATGTGTTTTCTTTAAAGATTTATTTAAGTTCACATATTTAACCTTTGTCCTTGGTTGTCAGTACGTTTTACACATGTAGTAGTTTTAACCTGTTATTAAATGATGAAAGAGAGTCGCCATATGTTGGTCCGCTTACAAGTTATTCAATTTTAAATGTTAAACGTTTGGCCTCGATTGTCAGAACTTTTTTAACATGTACTACTAGATAAAATATTAATAAATGCACCTAAAAGCGTTGAACCATTTGCGAGTTATTTGAATTTTAATATTTGATCTTTCACCTCGATGATAGTAGTATTGGAACATGTAGCAGTTGATAACCTTTTATTGAACATGGAGAAAGCCCCACAATACGTTGTTTCATTTATGAGTTATTCGAGTTTGAATATTTGACCTTTGTCCTCATCATCAGTACTTTCGGGACATGTAGTAATTGATGACATTTTAATAAATGTGGAAGCAGCACTTCAATATGGGACTACTTCTAAGATTTATTTACGTTTTTTTTTATATTTGACCTTTGTCCTGGACGGTCTGCAATTTGGCAGAGGTACTAATTGATGATATGTTACTATATGTTAAAAGTGTCAACATACGTTGCTCCATTTGTGAGTTATTTGAGTTTAAATATTTTACCTTTGACCTCGATGGTTAGTACTTTTAGAACATGTAAAAGTTGATCACATTTTAGTAAACGTGGAAAGACAACTTCGATATGTGGCTCTGTTTTCGATCTGTTTACGTTATAATATATGACTTTTCACGTCGACGGTTAATATTTTTGGGACATGTAGTAGCAAAAGATTTTCTACTAAATGTGGATATATCACTTCAATACGTTCTTCCGTTTTCGTGTTTCTCGAGTTTGAATATCTGAACTTCCACCTCGATTGTCACTAGGTTTGTGAGAAGTAGTAGTTAGTGACTTGTTATCATATATGGAAACCCCACTTCCATACGTTGTTCCCCTTAAAAGTTATTCAAGTTTAAATATTTGACTTTTCACCACGACGGTCATAGTTCTGAATATTAAAGTGCTATAAAACTAATATAAAGTGTATTGATTTTTTTTTATAAACACATTGAGTAACTTCTACCATTTATGTGAGAAGTTACTCATGTGTGAGTTGAATCTTGTATGCGTGCATTCTCCGACCTTTCGACAGGATTTCATGGAGTGAACTTGGTGATAAATTCAATTGTAGAGCTCATTGGCGAACTGATTTCATGGGGCTTACGGTCATACTGTCACACACGACAGCAATGTATTCTTCTGTTCGAACAGAACGCGGTCTTCCAGTTCGCTAAATATTTAACATTATCCCCGTAATCTGAAACTTCAGGACCAACTTCCGAACTGATGGTTCAGTAGTAGCAACTTTGCCTTCAAGTGTCACCCGCAAATCTTGAACAGTTGCCGTGGGACTTTCCTTGTTTAACTTTTAATCACTTTTAATCACTTGGATGCATTGCTTTGTTGTCAAACGCTCCATGCCGAAATAAACACCAACCAACAGTGCTCATCACACAGGCTACTAATCGGAAAGATAGAGGATAACAAGCATGGTAAAACCAGGGCTGAAACCGTCATATGACAAATTGGTGCGAAATTCAAATTCGTCCTTATTTCCCGGACACCCTCTCTATCTCTCTCTCTCTCTCTCTCTATATATATATATATATATATATATATATAGATATATATATATATATATAATTGATTTGTACGTCTGTCTGTCTGTGTGCGACCAGGGACCAGACGAGCGGACCGGGAGTTACCGAGTTATTTTCAGGTGTTCAGGCCCAAGACCAAATGAAGCGATTTTCTTTCAAATTTCGAACCCTCGAGAACTCAGGGGTCTTTTACCGGAACATGTGAAAGTAGTAGGAAGTGACCAGTATTAGTGTAAAATTCATAGTTTTCACATAGCTGCGATCAATGGTGAAACTATAATGGCATTAATAGGTTTACACCATAGGTTTACACCAAATTGTCAAGTGGGTCTGCTCTTCATATTTTGCGATTATATTGTTTTATTGTGATCAGTAACAGAATGTAAATTTTAGAGCTTTTATATGGGAAAGTACGCGAGTTTTTTTTTATATTGGTTCTATAGTATCACTTGTTCACACCACCGTCACCACGGAATTGTCATTCCACTTTAGTATAAAATTTACTTTCCACTTTTTAGATTTCCACTAATTTACATTCCACTTTAGTATATATAAATTCATATACTATATTTCGGTGACGTTGCATATATGGTACAACACAAATGTTTTGCGTATGTTATCAACAGAGTAAACATGAAAATCACATTTCAGGTCGCCAAGAATACAATAAGTACGAAACTAAGTAACACGATACACTTGTATTCATGTGTACACAGTGTTTTCAGATACGAAATACAAAAACCACTAGTCGCTGACTTTAAAATTACTTCTAAAAAAACAGTTCCTAATAGATTAGCCAATATTCAAACCTCTTTACTTCAAAATCTTAAAGTCCAAACCATACTTGAACCAACAATACAACATTTCTAAAGGTGTATTAAATTGGGTAGGAAATAGAAACCATATTAAGTTTTGCATCTATGGAACGTCAGCGATTCAAACTGTATTGTGAAAATATCTTACTATGAAATCCAATTTTGCTGATATTTTTATTATTGTTTTCCACCGGAAAGGAAGGAGGAGCCACGCTGTCTAGCTAAACGCGCCGTTTGATATGCGTATATTATTCTAACTACAAAATGCCGATATGGAAATGACTTAGCTAATTCATGGCACGTCGTGTTGAAAGAGATTTGCTATAGCTCCCTGAAAGAAATAAGTTGAAAGGGAATAAATGTATTACTATATCTTCCTGAAAAAGGGAGTTGAAGCGAAAGAAATGTATTTTCTGTGATGCTTTAGAAAAGAATTGTTATGAAAGCAAAAAGGAGTAACCCATTTAATTCACAATTGTAATTTACAAATGTAATTCGCTGGAGTAAACACCTGCAGTCGTTGTGTAAAAATCCAAAGTACACTTATTAAGCGATTAGTCATATTCAACTTGGGCAGAGGACAAGGGAATTAACTAGATAGCGTTAGTCACTAATAAAGTCCTTCGGCGATGAGATTGTAACTTTGGCCCATTTATGTAAGTAACTGACGAACAAGGCCAACATTGTAGCTGCGCTGATACGTGGAGAGAAACTTCCTGCATTAAGACCCTCGGTGTAAGAGCTCGACTGATAAAATGGTCAATGTTGATAGTTTGAAATGTAATCTGATTTAAGAAAGTTGCATGAATAAGTAAATCCAACGTTACAAGATTTTGCGTTAATTCACAATTTACTGACCGCAATGTACAAGAAATGAATGGTTCAAATGTGAGAACTTTGACATGAAAACGGGATTGAGAATGTTAGTTGCCGTTTTTCTGACTTCAGCCCACCTAGGATGCTAGTATTTCTATAAGTAATAGTAGAAAGCACTTATTCAGTTATAAATAATTATATGACGTAGTCTATACATGCTAATGAGTAAGAAAGAAACACCTGATGGTCTAAATAGATGAAGCACAGTTCACACGCATGTAGTTATCAAAATAAATATTGTGTTTGTTACTCATTAAAATCCTTTCACTGTGAAACAACGTTTCGCATATATGTGTTGGCAAATGATTAGACTCTTTTTTCTTACTCTTGAGAAGAAGTCAAGTCTTAGCAGTTGCCAAAGAAGAAGAGAAATGGAGACTTGTTCACGAGGCTTCACTTATAAAAATTGTTTCCAAATACCATTTGCATATATTTACTTACTTTCGAGTGACAATAACTAAAAGTGTTCGAGGCCCTAGTTCCACTTATACTCATTACAATAATCACAAAGTATTAATAAAACATCCATGTAGATAAATTATTGTGACAGTCCTTTATTTGCTTGGTTCTTTTAGTGGGTTTAGAGTTGAGCGATCTTTTCTGCAATTATGAAATACTTGAGAATTTACTGTTATCCGAATTCTTAGTGAAGCGTTGAAATTTCAAGGCTCTTCCACCTGGTATCTAACCTGATATCCGTGATCTAAAGGTGCGCGTGCTGGCAAGTACACAAACAAACGAGAAGGCTCCTGTATTCTTGGAATGCTACATATGTTTATTCACGGCAAAGGTGGCTCTTGGAGTTAAGTCCATCGTTCCTGTTGAAAGGATCTGCAATTCAAGTTGATTTTTTCATTACTTTCATAAAACAATTCAAATAACGTTGCCATAATGTAGGTATAACTACCCGCCAAGAATTTTTTTTTATTCCAGTTGCTTAAATGAACTATGAAGTTCGTATTGACTTATACTCTCGATACGAACTTGGTGCAAGAAAGGAACTCTAAATTTCAACAATCGTCTGCATCACACTGTTGACCCTGCTCTCTAAAGCAAATTTTCTACGTTGAGGGAGTATTATTACAAAGATTTGGAGCTTGGTAATATGAACTTAATTGGTAGTAATAATTATCTAATTAGAGTTATTAATAGTGAGCAAATTGACGTTTTCTACCTGATATTTGCTTTCGCAGCACATATCATACATGAAAGCGCAAGAAGCAAATGGATCAATTTGTAGTGTTCCTTCTTTATGGCATTTACCAAAAATCTCCTATCCGCTCTACAGAAACGAAGGAAATATGGGATGGCGGTAGCATTCCGCGACGTTCTACCATATCCATTTGAAAATTACTTGAGACGGGAGAAGAGAAATCCCTGAATTTAAGCAGCGCACCTGTTCGTAAAGATCAAATTGGAGCAGAAACCTTCAACGTCATTAAACGTGAAATTGAAGCAGTCATCCACTTTCTATTCCTCGCCTGTATACACATATAGAAATTAAAGTTCCAGAGTTCCATACTTCGTTAGATATTCAAGAAGTGAAATTTACGTGTTATCATATAGGGACTGAGAAATCAGTGGCAAAACGTATAAGATCCCCTGAAATTGATCAGTTTTAACTTGATTAGGAGTGAGAGCTTGAATATTGTCAGACGGGTTGCTTTACATGATAAAATAATTTGCTACGAACGAATTCTTATGATGGTTGTTTCAATCGCCTGACGTTCTAAAATCACTCGCTCCTTTTCTGCGACTATTAAAATTTGTATTATTGCTTCAACTGTCTCATAGCTTTTCTTGATTATCAATTTCGTATACTCTGGAGATAATCCATTAATAATAAGATGCACTTGCTTTTCACTCGAGCGTCCTTATCATTATGCAAAATTAAATTATGTTTATCATATACATAAGATAAAATACTTTCTCCTTCATTCTGTTCTCGTGTACGCATTTTCTGCTCTGTGAATTGTGACATCAACCAGTCCTCGAAAGCTGCTATAAAAATCTCTTTGAATTGATTATACTTCAAGAAAATCTGCTCGCTAAGAGCTCGTTTGGAACCAATATACCGCTGGCCGTTTAAGGAGCGAACCTAATATCCTTTAAAGACGAATGATTAATTATCTTTTAATTTTGTAGCGTATAGTATATGCGGCCAGCAGATGAAGTTATAATGAATTAAAAACATTCATTTGTATCTAAATCATCACATAAATCATGTAGAAAACACGATGTTCTCAGCAAAATGGGTCACATAAGTTTAGCATCACTAATAAAATGTTTCCAAAACAGTGAAGGGAAAACTCCAACATTTTTTCTCACTTAGTAGGCTGCGTAGGTATCAAAGAAATAAAAAATCTAACAGATTTCTGCCATGTAACATGACAGGTTACCAGTATGTAAACATGAATGTTTCCATCATTAGTAACTACCGAACTTTATCAATTACTCGAAATTTCGGTCTATTTCGTCTGATCTCCACCAACAGCATTAGGATCTGCAAAATAAATGAAACGTTCATACATAAGATTTTAACTAACTCAAACTATAGTTGGAGATGTAGCTCAAAGGTACTTCTTAAATAACACAAGAACACAGATTTAATTTTCTATAAAAATGCAGCAGCGTTGTCACTAAATGTTTCGAAATACTCACTTTAAGTTTTTCAACTGTTGCAGGTCGATTCACTTGCCCAATTATTCTAGTAGTAGTCTCTCGAAATTCTCCAACCATTCCGTTTCGTTCTCCCGAAAGAGACACAGAACCACACCTACTGTCCTCCTCATACCCACATATGCTTAATCCATCATACTCTGACCTCCTCTTCATAACGTGTTTTTTTATGACAGAAAACGACAGATCCTTTCGTGAGTCGTAAACCTCAAAAGTTTTGAAAATCACCTGATGTTCCTCTCTGGTTGCTTACGGAAGAAATCGAAGTTCGAAGCCAAACCTCAGTAAATTGGAATAAAAATATCATAGCTTGTATTTTTTCTCGCTTGTTCAGACTGAACCTAAGCTTTTTTCAGAAAGAATGACCATTAGGAAAATATTTCTTATAACTTGGATGGAAATTTTCTATTCGATTTATAAAATTCATTATTGGATCTTCCTTTAAATTTTTGAAAAACCTGAAATCATTTGATGCAGTGATTTTTATTTAGTTTGACAAAATTGTACAGAGTAATAATTTTTAAAAGAACTCCGACAAGTCTCGTTTTTCTGAGCAAAGGTTCGACTATTCAAGCTACAAGGTAACACAATACTCTGCTTTTCTTTCATAATATCCGTTGTCTGATTATGCTCTAACTGTTCTTGGTTTCTAGTTACAAATTATTCATAATAGTAACTAATTCATTTCTATTATGGGGAACATAAAAGTTAGGAATCCAAAACCTCTAGTTTCGACTCATACTATTTACAATGATTTCTAGCTAGCTCCGATTCTTGTCTTAACATTCTTATATCATTCATGAATGCCACTATAGATATTACATAATGATACATACATACATAATTTAAAACTGACACAATTTTTTTGTAACACAAAGCTTCATATTTTGGAAACAAAAACCGTTAAAATCATTCCTAGTAATCGAAATGTTACTAAAAATGTATTCAATCTTAACTAATAATTAAAAAATCTGCAAGCAAATACTTTAACAAGCCTTTAACATTCCACAAGTCTCTATATTTACCTTCCAAGCATTTATATGATCGAAGGAAACTGCATTTAACCATTAACTTATGTTCAAGATCAAAATTGAAATTCCTAGGAATGGAATAAGTAAAATAATTCACTATACTTTATTTCTGCTTCTGATCATCAAGGTTTCTAGAATCTACTGTAAGTCATTTTCTTTATTTACGTTATGAAAATTATTTTTAAAATGTCAGGGGTGATGTTCAAATATAAGAAACTCTCCTATAGTAGTATCATTTTGATCCTTATTCATGGACGATCCTACATAACAATTCTCAGGACCCGGTTGAGCAAGACTAACTTGAGGATGGTTGGTCCTAAATTCATCTAAACTGAGAGCATTTGCTACAAGACTGAAAACAGAAGTCTTGTTCCAATGCTGCCGTGTATCATGAGAATAATTTTGCAAGGGTCAAGGTAATCACCTATCATCAAAGCTATTTTTAGTGGGGTAGTTAAATCCATGATCAACGTAGCAAATCCTCAACGTTGATCTAATTGAAATCGATCTGGAGCGCCTAAAGTTTCATATTTTTACTTTAGAATTCCTAATCTAATGTCTTCTCTATTCTATATAACACTAAATGGTCAAAGCTACGAAATATTAATTAGAAAAGAACAAAATAATTTTAATAATGTACATCATAAACTTGTACGACTACTACTACAAATATAACAAAACCAAATGAAACTTTAAACGACCACGTGTTACAACTCTCAATCAAGTCCTGGAAGAAAAAGATGAATCATGTATCAAAATATCAAATGTTTTAAAAATATTTACACATTTCATCAAAAATAAATTGAATATTTAGAATTCAGCAATCAGAGGAGGAGATATAATTATTAATTACCATAATTAACAGTATTATACCTTAATTAACAGAAAAATATATTGGATTACGTAGAGTATGTAATAATTGCATTCCACTTTATCAGATTTTATTGTTGTGATCTATATTAGTAAGTATGTCATTCCACAAAATGTAGTTATATAAATTCCACATTGTTTTCGACTAAAAGCGCAAAAATGAAACAAAAAAGAACAGAAATCAAACCAAAAAAAAAGTAGCAGTTTTTCCAGATTAGAGCAGTTCTCTTCGGCACTATATGAAGCAAATTGAAAGTAATGTCATAAATAATAATGTAATAATACACAACTTGAATATCAAATTTCGCTGTTAGTTTTCTTGGCATGTAGATATGTTTAACTTATCTACAACTTACATGTGTTTAATTTACATGTGTTTTCGTGAAAATCCAAACTTTCAAAATACTAGAATCAGTGTCCTAGATTTTCATAAATAATTTATAAAGATGATCTTATATCTTCAAAATAACCGCAGATAATGATCAATTAAGTTCATAATTGATATTTTTAATACATGCTGTAACTTATTGATATATTAGATGTCTACCTTTCCTTTAAAAATATCACATGTTTCAAAATGGCGGATTTCAAGATAGTGGCGAAGGTTAGTGATCTACTCTGCCAATTCTTCTTTTGCCAATATGTGAAACTATTACTATTTGCATTGTCCATCTTTCACTATTTTTATGATTCAACAGTTTATTTAATATATTTCAATTACATAGCATAGCCCTTCGCAACCGATGTTGACCCCCTTCCCCTCCGTTTCTTATGGCGCTCAGCCACTTAACTTTGAACATACACATATATTTACATCCTTTATCAGGTGCACTATGTCTCATCTCGGAACTCGATTCATCCACCTGGACCCTTTACTTGTAACACTTTTCAAGGTTCCTAATTCTAGTTTTATTCCTCCTCTCAATCTGTTACTTTTCTGAAAGCATAAAAATACCCTTTCTGGTGTTCTCTAGTACCTTTTCTGTCTGAATCCAAGATTAACTAACTATACTGCAGTATAACCGTCTTTAGTTCAAGTGCGCCACCATTAAAAGATGAGAAATCTCTAAAAAAAAAAGCATTTGAAAAAAGGTATAATCAAAAATAATAAAATTAATTTTAAGCAATATGTTGCCTTCCGAAAGCAAAAACCTCCTAACCGCAGGCTGTCACGAGAAGTCAAAGTGACCACTCTCGGCACTAGGATTACAAACATGACACTTTTCAAGCAACCTCATAAGAATAAGTATAAATAAAAACTTATTTAGTGAGCTTCCACAAACGTCAATCCAACTATTATTAACACAAATCTTTTTATATATTTGTATTGTACACTCCGCATCTAGAAAGTTTCGACAGCTAACGACGTGCAGTTAGGACACCCAATATACACCTTCTTACTACATAATCGTGTCAGGTAAAGAGACCCCTCTCTCTCCTCCTTTCTTTCCTAATATACTAAAATTAGCTAAGACCATGAGCGTAATTCTTATTTAAAACTACACATGACGAAACAAGATTCCTAAATTATGTACGGAGAAACTGAAACACCTACAATGAACAATTGAAATCAATAGATGTCTATTACACAGAGATTCAGAAAAGAGGCAGGGAGAAAGAAGAAGAGACAGAAAGAAAAAGAAAAAGGAAAACGGAAAAAACAGTGGAATTCAAACGTGGTAAGAAGATAACATTATAAAGTTCCCTTTCCAGAAATCCAACAGTTATATAGAAATAACGTTTGTTTTTACATATTTTTCAGAACTATTCGAATATATAGATGATGCTTTAAACATTCGTTATATCCCTTTGATAATGGATAGCAAACTCAATTGCTCTAGATCTGCGAGACAAATCAAGGATAATGTCAAAAGTTTAACACACATGCTTTGTTTCAGCGTAGTTGGATTGGAAATTAGTAGTGTTCATTGGATGTACTGTTCCAAACTACGTTCTAATAAACTCAGTAGTTATCGTTGGTCATATCCTCCATTTCACACTACTAATGCAAACTGAACAAAAAAAACGAAAGGGAAAGAAAAGAAAAGGGAAAGAAAGAAAGAGAAAATAGAAGGTTTCTATTTTACTGCTAAATTTCTATCAGAAATACCCTATATTGAAAGTCCAAGGTGTATCGTAATGAAAAATTACAAGTTTTGGAAAGGAAAAGTTTATGTTATTCATAGATGTAGCACGTTTCAAATTTCAAAGTAAAAAACACTTTGAATTATAGGACGGGAACAAATTTTGTGTCGAACTAGTACAAATAAAATTTTGTTTTCAAATAACCAAAGAGGTTATCACTTTCTAGTCTTTTCTGAAGGTTTATCTGTTTCTAACAACCAGCATTGACTTCATCTCTTCCGTATATAATGTAATTTGCACAGATAAAATGAATACGTTAAAAGCTCAAACGGATCATCGTGTCAGTCGGTTGATGTTTGTTAGGTTATAGACCACCACTGGGTAGAGGATTCAAATCCGTAGTGACCCGGTAATTCGAGTGACTGTCGGTAACCCAGATGATAAAAAGGAGATTTTCCTTATTCCCTTGCGTTTAAACCGTGTTTCTGTCAGAGATGACCAGGACTGGAGATGTTAACCCAAGAGCACGAAAAACACGAAGCCGAAGTTTACAGTTAATTCGATTCTCCAGACCAGGTACATCGGGCTCTTGCTCCGTTTTAACTTTGGAACATGAAGTGAGTGTGTGTGAGAGATTGAGAGAGAGGGAGAAGTGAAAGATACAAAGACAGAATAGGGAAACATCAAGAAAGAGAGAAAGAGGGAGGAATATAAATATGAAACATACTTATCATTACAGTGTATGATATAGAAATCACACACTGTTTATTTGAATTATCGCCATTGATTGCTTGTAAGTTTTCCATCGGAAGGTAAATCTCTGCAGCCAATATTTTATACGAAAAAATTATACCACCTGATCGGCAATCAAACCAAGATTTTCAATGTGTAAGTCTTTCACGTTACCACTACATCACTGATTGCTTTTGCCAAAGTTTGTTTAACAAATTGTGTAGAGTTTCTTTCTAAGAAGGATAACACGAAAAGTGTTTACTGTAGATCAATGATATCTTTGGAATGTCTTGGTAATTTTTCTGCCCTTTCCCAACCAGCATTCGTAAATCGTCTCTGTCATGGTAGAGGTGTTTGCTTCAACATTCTTATATATTGCTTGTCCAGTATGATAAGTCGATTCTTCACAATCACTTCGGAAGAAAATTAACTTTGGCGTGAACACGACCTGAACCTACGTTCGATAGCTGTATTATTCATAAGACCATTATGTTACCCCTGCACTATCGTGCCATCTGAAATTACAACCCAAATATTACTTAGTTTAGTGCTCATCTTTGGAACGAACTGGGTTCTTCCTGTAACGTTATTTCCACCAAAGTGCACAACGAAATGGATTTATTCGACAGCCTAGAGAGAAATTAGTGTCTACTGATAAAGAAAAAACATACAATCGAGGAAAATATAGAGAAATAAAACAAATTTTACACTACTTTTGCCATGCAAATTCAAAATTACGCAAATAATAATAATAATAATAATGATAATAACCTATATTATAATATTGAAAGTAACTATGTTTGTGACTCCTAATCTCTTGAACCACTAGACCGATTTCTATCAAACTTTAAACGTAAACAAGGTTCGGATCTGGACTACCTTTATTATTTCAGTTTGACGGTGCAACGTACGGGCCGGAGAGAGGTAGATATATGTAAAAAATGAAAATGAAAGTGACTGTCTTTGTGACTTCATCACTCCTCAAACACCCTCCGACCTCAATTAAGTTTTCAACATAGATGAAGTTCGGGCCTAAGATGGTATTTATCTATTTACTTTGACGATATAACTTAAAGTTTAGGGGCGGGAGGGTTAAAAGAATAAATAAAACTGGATAACTAGTGAAAAAAGGATCAATCACGATCAAGTTTTTATCATACGTGCGATTCTGGCCTGAGTTGACTTTTATCGTTTCAATTTCACGACAGAACTTGGAGAGGGGTATGGGAGAGGGAGATATATAAAACTATATTAAAATTAATGACTCTTGAACCAACAAACCAATCTCGATCAAATTTTAAACCTAGATGAAGTTCGAACCGGAGATGGTTTCTATCATATCACTTTGACGGTATAACTTGAGAGATGTGGAGGGGGAGCGACATTTAGAACAGAACAAAAAAATACCGGTGTAAGTGGCGAATCCTTATTTCATTAGGAAGATCAAGCCTAAAGTCATTAGTATTTGCTTGTAATTTCAGATGGCATATTAGTGTAGGGGTAACGTAACGGCCTTATGAAAATACAGCTATCGAACGTAAATTCAGATTCTGTTCACGCCAGCGTTAATTCTTTTCACGAAATGATTGTGAAGAATCGACTTATCATACTGGACAAGCAATACATAAGAATCTGGAAGCAAACGTCTGTATCATGTCAGAGAAGATTTACGAATGCTGGTTAGGTTAGATCAAGGGAATTACCAGGACATTCCAAAGACATCATTGATCTGCAGTATATACTTTTCGTGCTATCGTTCTCAGAAAGAAATATTACACAATTTGTTAAACAATGTTTCGCAAAAGCAATCGGTGGTGCAGTTGTAACGTGAAAAACTTCCAAATTGAAAATCTTAGTTCGATTCCCCATCCGATAGTATGATTTTCGTATAAAATAATGGCTGCAGGGATTTATCTTCTGATGGAGAACTTACAAAGCATCACTGCCGATAGTTCTAGTAAATTGTGTGCCGTTCTACACGATACACTGCAGTGATAAGTATGTTTCATATTTATATTCGTCCCCTTTTTCTTTCTTGACGTTTCCCTATATTGTCTTTGCATCTCTCACTTCTCCCATCTTTCTCTCTTACACACACACGCACTTCATGATCCAAAGTTAAAACGGAGCAAAAGCCCAATATACTTGTCTGGAGAATCTAATTAACTGTTAACTGTTAACTGTTAACTGTTAACTGTTAACTTCGGCTTCGTGTTTCGGGATAACATCTCCAGTCCGGGTCACCTTTGACAGAAATACTGCTTAACGCAAGAGAATAAGTAAAATCTATTTTTTATCGTCTAGGTTACCGAGTCTCAGTCGAATTACCGAGTCACTACGGATTTGAATCCTATTCTCTGTGGTGGTCCATAACCTAACAAACATCACCCGACTGACATGATAATCCGTTTGAGCTCTTAACGTGTTCATTTTTGAAGTGCAAATTACGTTAAATCTTCGAAAAAAACTAGAAAAGAGATATTTGAAAATAAAATTTTATTTATACTAGTTCGACACAAAATGTGTTCCCATCCTATAATTCAATGTGTTTTTCTACGTTGAAATTTGAAACTTGCTATATCTATGAATAACATAAACTTTTTCTTTCCAACATTTGTAACTTTTCATAACGATACACTTTTTACTTTTAATATAGGGCTTTTCTGATAGAAATTTAGCAGTAAAATAGAAATCTTCTATTTTCTCTTTCTTTCTTTCTCTTTTCTTTTCTTTCCCTTTCGTTTTTTTGTTCAGTTTGCATTAGTAGTGTGAAATGGAGGATATGTCCAACGATAACTACTGAGTGTATTAGAACATAGTTTGGAACAGCACGTCCAATGAAAATCTATCGAATTTGCAATCGAACTACGCTGAAACAAAGCATGTGTGTTAAATTTTTCACATTATCCTAGATGTATCTCGGAGGTCTATGGCTCTACTTGAAATTCAGTATGCTATCCCTTATGAAAGGGACGTAATGAATGTGTAAACACCACCTATATATTCGAATACTTCTGAAAAAATATAAAAACAAACGTTAATTATATATTACTGTTAAGTTTCTGAAAAGGGAACTTTATAGTGTCATGTTCCTTTCTTACTACGTTTGAATTCCATACTTTTGTCTGTTCTCCGTTTTTTCTTCTTGTTTCCTCTTCTATCTCTCTGCCTCATTTCTGAATCTCTGTGTAATAGGCATCCATTGGTTTGAATTTTTCATTGTAGGTGTTTCAGTTTCTCCGTAGATCGACCTATGAATTTTTTTCGTTTCGGTTCCGTTATTACATTTTGTCGAAACTAATACACGTGTAGTTTGAAATCAGAATTCCGCTCCCGTTGTTAGCTAACTTAAGTATAGGAGAGAAGAAAGGCGGAGAGAGAGGTGGTCTTTTTACTTGACACGATTATGGAATAAGAAGGTGTATATTGAGTGGCCTAACTGCACAGCGTTAGCGTTCGCAATTTTTTGATGCGAAGTGTAAAATTTCATAAACTTCTCTTCAACGTTAAACTACTACCCACGTCGAGCTTCATTACACATAACACAAATATAGCCAAGTGAAGGAATAGAACAGCTGAAACAAACACTCAAACAAATCCATACATCCCCTTAGATGTCGAGATACAAGATATTGCGTGGATGCTCGCGTGTACCAACATACTTGTTTCCAAGATTGCTAGTTCTGAAAACTTCTTCTTTCTTCCTTTTAACCATTTTTTAAAAAAGTACCTAAATTTAACAACACAAATGTAATTTAATAATTTGATTCCTTATAAGAAACGTCCTGTGTCGTAAATATGAGTTATCTACTATTTGAAAAAATTCATAATATGTAATATTTAATTCGTATCTTCACAACGTACAAGTAAATAGCCAAACACTCCTGCATCCATCGCTCAAGTCTATACAAGAAAATGTTTGTCACCTAGTAGTATCCTAGTCTCATCACCTCTCTATGTTCTTCGGCGCTGTAGGTCCAACTAAACCTAACACTGAGTCTCAATGAAACGTATTTAAAAATACACCTCGATTCAAGATCTTCTATGGTACTAATACAATTGTCGAGATCTTTCTACGCTGATGAATACAACAACACTCTATCACTGAAATTAAAATCTTTTAGTTATTACGTCAGATTGGAATATTTTATATACATGTGATCCCATAACATCGAAACCCTTATTAAACTAATTGAAAAGGAACTACTAACAGGCACTTCTTAATCTAAAATGGTACGCTGAAACCTCTACCAGTAGGCAGGACTTTATACAGTTTTCTATTATTATTATTATTATTATTATTATTATTATTATTATTATTATTATTATTATTATTATTATTATTATTATTATTATTGTTGTTGTTTTCCTCAATTACGTTTTGAAAATAACTCCGATGCTAACGATTATTAATTAATTGTGTAGAAGGAAATTTTAGAAAATCTGATAACCTACAAAAAGAGAAAACAGACGAGTTGGTCTCACATATGTATTATTGTTAACAATGGACGTGAGTGCTTAATATTAAAATCAATTTTGTAATTCTTTGAGAGTACAACTCACCACCTGCGCAATAAACACCTTTAATGAACAAAATGACAGAACAATGTGAATGCACAAATTTATGTAAAATCTCAAAACGTTGAATTAAATTGCTGCATACATTTTTAATAAGTAAATATTTGTAGTTCCCATTCGTCTTCTTCTTATTCTTATTAACAATTTCATCATTTTTATGATGTACAAATGCATTTCTATCCTAACTTTATGAGTTAAATATCGGCTTATATGTGAAAACTCAATATCTACATAAGTAAATTTTAATAAATTTATTGTTATGGTATTCCTGCATGATATTCTAATCGAGAGTAACTATTGTTCTGGAAAAGTCAGAAAATTAACAAAAAGTTATATCTCATGTATTTCTATAATCCTATTGATGTATTTCATTTTATGTTTATTTATGACTAAATATAGTATCATGTATCTTATTCGATACAGTGTTGATGTGTTTTGTTGTTAGTAATAGCCTGATCATAAGTTTTCAGTCCTCTTCCGTAATTATGTCTATGTCATATTGTGCTGCACATAAAGGAAAATAATTTATAAAACGATCCTTTTCTTTTGTCAGGTCAAAATATTCGTAAGTACGATATTAACTTTTATAAACCATGAATTACTATAATAGAAGTTTCATAAAATATTAATATTACGTTTTATATTTATCAAATATTTCATGTATAAATTCGAATTTTCGCAACAATTCGCATTTACCAATTAATATCTAGCGTGCAACACACAACTAAAGTATTTTCTGTAGTGTTTTAGTATATAAGAAAAGTGTTGTGATAATAGGATTTCCAATTGATAGAAACAGTTTGTATAGCGCGGTTCGTGGAAGTAATAATTTTGCATTAAATTGGAGAGAGATAAGAGTTTCATGCGTAACTGAAAAATAGACTGTAGCAAAGAGACACAGATTTGCCCTTTGCACTGATCACAGCGAAAATTATGGCTGAATGTATCATTGAACAGTCACTGCTATGCAAACTTAATTTATACAATCCAAAACCTGTGTCAACAATTATACTTGTGGATTGAAACGCGTACTACTTTTGTAGTGGCCAGTCAACGACATTGCACAGTGATTTACGATGATGTAGATTGTGCTACAAACAAGGAACGCGGAACGCTTATCGTGTAATCGTGCCTTATTAGTCAGACTTGATCTTATTTCAAACCAAGTATTGTCTTGATGTGCACAAGATAAACTGGAAATATATTTCTAAATGGTCTTTCCTCCAACTTAAAACATTGCCGTAGCCCCTGTTATTGATCACTACAATATATTGGTTTTCTGAGAATCTTTTACTAATCTTTACTTGAATCAACCAAAAATTCTTAAATTAAAAGTCCCAAAGTTAAATATTGAAACTGCTCTTTAGAGATGAAAAGTAGTCGTGTTGTATCCTTTACTGTAAAACAGGAGACGGAATAATCTCCATCTAATACAGTGAATTTGATCATAGTCATTAATCCACTTAAAAAATATCCTAGTTGACAATCATCTGATGTTCAAGAACCTAAGAGTAACTAGTGTAGCGGAAAGCATATACAATCCAAAAGAGCGAGAACGAAACGGTTCGAAGAGCAACTTGCCGTTCGTCCTTTCAGTAAGGACTTTTTCCTCCGAGAAGGCTCCAGATCTAGAGAAGGATATTTTTATTTTGTACCAAGATTATATATGCAAAGGACATTTCTATACTAATGTACTAGCGTCCGCTAAAGCAGGCCAAGATGTGGAGATTAGAGCACCGAATTGAATTGAAATGAAATGAAATCTTTGAGTTTTACGTCCCACGATTATGCCGGTTAGGCTAAAGGAGACGGTGATAATAAGTAATGAGTGAAATGGTGTAATGAAGAAAGTGGAAGGAAACGGGAGAACCCCGATAAAACTCACGCACACGGTGTTTGTCCACCACAACGTTCACTTGGCGGGGGGCAGGGAAAAGCACCGAATTGAGTTGTGTATGTCTTGGAATTTATTTCGAAAACGGATAAGCACGATTTCTATTTTATTTACTTCCTCTGTAGACAATGTTTAGTGATAATTGTAATACAGTCTATTATACTGATCGAACACCAAATGTTCCCATATATATGTATTTAGGAAAACTATTTCCCCAGGCGGAGATTGAAGTGGTACCAGTTGACGATTATAGTTGCGTAGTTCATCAAATTATTTCTTACGAATAATATAGAATATAACGTCGAAGGTGTGTTGAAATACACCCAAAGGTCATATATACAAGGAAAATATACAATTGTTTGCAAACCGGTGAATATTTAGATATTCCAAAAAATGAACTTATAGTGCTTTTGATGGAATTTAGGGATATACTACCATTGAACAAGTCTTGTCTCATGGCAGCTGCTGACAAATTCATATGTCTTAAAGAATTTACAACAGATGCTCTGATCTTTTACTCTTTCTAAAGCAATACACAATAACAGACAGAAATTATAACAATTGAGGTACATAAATGCTGAATATTATGATTATTAAACCCAGCAACAATCTTAATAGCTGTCCAGTAGTAGTTTTCTCAAAAACGGTTAATTCTTCCCGTTTCGGAGTAGACTCAGTGGTGAAAGTGAGGAAGAAATTGGGGGAAAACAGTTACATCTTTTTAAAAAATATCTATGGCATCCCTCTACTTCATAAAATATTACAATGGGCAAAAGATTGGTCACTGCATGATGTCATGCATCCCCGAAACATTTCGGATTCACTTTTATCCCTGGGCAGACTATGCCTTGAAAGAGGTTATACTGCCAAATACTATATTATCTTGTATATAGAAAAAGTCCTCCTGTTTTTGAATGAAACTGGTTACAGTAGCTGTTTGGGTTTTCAAACCTGGTAGCCCCAAACAAAGGTCAAACGCATTGACGTGGAAAAGACCGTTTTCGCTACAGTATGGATAGTATGAATTTGTGTTCACAATCACCCTTATATTTTTCCAAAATATGATGGATATAATTTTAGTGGACGTATAATGAGTTGAATTGAGTTTATCTTCTTTTTTCAGCAGCGAGACTATATGACACGTGGACCTACTAATTAACGTGGAATCTGAACCACATGTACTCACACTGGAAATCGAACCCAGGTCTCCCACACTAAAGGCGGACAAACTAACCTCTTAGCCGCAAAGGAGCTACTGACGTAAAATGAAAATACAATATTATGTACTTAGACGATATAATATATACTGCACTTTCTTTCTCCGACGGTTGAACTGAACAACTCATTGTAAAAGATTAATCAAGGCTAATATGAAAATCTATTTTTAGAAATGGTTATTTATCTCAAAAATTCAAGTGTATTGGTATATGTGGCAAGTTCCGGATTTAGATTAAATCCATGAAAAGTTAAAACTATATCAAAAGCATTATATCATAGAGATAAATTATACTAGAAGTTTTAAAAATAATTCACTTCTTTTAGAAGGAAAGTCTCCCTTCCTTTTTCATATGTGCAAGGTTATTTTTAAATTGCATAGCATTGTATAGCTTTAGCTTAAAAGAACGGCATAAGCGAGTTTGGATAAAATAACATGGGATACTCTAATTCGATACCGAACTGGATGTAATGAACTTGGTGGGTAAATAGCAAAGTTAAAGAAGGTGACGTACTGACATATTATAATTTATTTCTCAAAATTTTTGAACTCCAAAGATTAAACCAATTCAATTATTTGTCTCCGCAATGGAGGCCTTATCAACTACAAAACCTATCCCTACAAGCAAAATCACTTAGCCCAAATAATGGCGATTCGACATACCATTGCTGGCTCATCGTCAAATTTGCCTGCTTTGGTTAGCCCAGCCATATACCGACATTGAATGATGATTCACCACATCCACATGCTGACGTGTACTTTCCAAAATCTAGCATAATTCCATGACGGTCAATAACATTTCCTTTCTGTGCGTGGGGTAGGATAGTGATGCATTCGGTTTACCACGTTTGACTTTTTATATATTTTTGAGATATTCCCATCTGTTATTTATTTAGACATTTGTCCCTAGTAGCAAGGTTGGTTGGCCTACAGTTGGGAATGGAGTGAGATTTTGTCAAAACGATTGGATATGTTCGCTTCTAGCCTATAGCGTAAAACTAAGTTGCCCAACCTTGACTAAATTTAGGGTTTTCCACCCAACTATTCTCCCGAGCTTTACGCAACCAAGTTATACGTAACTTTAGCGTTTGCTAAATACCGGAGAACCGTTCTAGAAACAGCACATTTCCCACCATTCATCCACTTCGGTTTAACATTAAGTAGTTGTCGGTAATTCGATCATACTTGATGTTGGTAGATTGCGTTACTACCGCGTAAAGTTCTTCACCGCTATCTTGTGTACCAATTACGAAAACAAAAAAGCAGTTCGTGTTTTATGTGTTGAATTTGTTTCGTATACATAACATTTACAACGCGCAACACCTGTTAAATATCCATTGTAAAGTGTGTGATTCTGGCCGAGTTGAACTTCCTGCTGATCTAGTGGTTAGCATATGCACCTTTGGTGTACGGGTCTCCTGTTTCGATTTCTGCCCAGAATCCCTTTGGGGTTACTACTGTCCTCGATATTTATGTGTTCGTCTCCTCGTCTGTCTAGGTTACTGGAAAAACAAGAACAATTAAATAAAAACCTACTAATAAGCAGTTAAAAGAAGTTCGAAGATTGTCTGCTCGCCAACCAAGCAACTAGGGTTGTCGTCCCTTACACTGCTGTTTCCACTTTCGCTTTTCCGAAACGGTCGAAGTACAAAAAATTAATGGAATATTTGAAGACCCTATCTCTATGAATTAATTGGAATATCTCAGGAATACCACATAAAAAGTGAAACGTAGCTATCAGAATGCTTCACCATACTACTCCATTCGTCGCATTACCCATGTTGGAGAACGTGAGGGAATTATGGTAGATTTGGTTGGGTTACCGTTAGCATTTGCATTGTGAAGCACCATTTTACGTCGAGATTTGGCTGAGCTAACGTAGAAATACGGGTGGGATTTGGTTAGGTTAACGAAATTTAACGTACTCAATGCCGTTGGGGTTTGATTGGACCGACATTGTTAGAGGGTTTGGGATTGGTTGAGTATATGAACCCCAACATTGGTAGAAGATTGGGGATTGGATGTGTAAATGTAAGCCCAACTTTCGTTCGGTTAGGAAATGGTTGAAAAGCTGCAAAACAACGTTGGGCCACCGTTGGTATGTCACATCGCAATCCTTTTTCCAACATTGGGCCAACTGATTCTGCTACTAGGTTAATCACGCAGTTATATCCGATCAATGAATGGCAGGTAACTTTTCTATCTTAAAACGAGATATTCTTCATTTAAATGCTAAAAGGTGTTAACACATTCTAATAGTAAACTTAATGCCCGACAATGATAGACTCTTATGTTTACATCCGTTCATACTATTCATAAAAGATGACTACAATTTCATATATTATGGTCAAACAATTACTTATTATTACTTTCCTCTTTGTAAATCTTCTTTCAAAAAGACTCACTAAGCACTATGTATAGGAAACTGATTCAACACACTCGTAATTGGAACACAACTAGACAGTAGTGAATAACTGTGCATGACTAGTGACGCACTCCACCAGCGTCAATTATGATGGAGTTAGCCACGATAAGTCAACGATAAAACAAATTGGAAGAGTGGTGGGAGAAGTGCCTTTGGGACAGCAGTTCCCCGACATTTAGACAACTCTAAGGTAACGTATGTATTGGTTGGGAAAACAGTCAGTTCTGTTTGGGATTGTGTTTATTACTGATATAACATTATAATTCGTACAGATAGAAGGTACACGTTAGAGTCGAGTTGGTTTTTAGTTTAACACCCAGTTAAACAGCACGGGGTGGCTTTAGTGATTAATGTGAAATCCGAACTAAATAAGCTCCCGCCGATAATAGAAGCCGGGTCTCCCACGCTAAAAAAAACGTTAGACCTGGAAAGGGTCATCGAGTGAGTCAGGTGATACCGATTAGCTTATCCAACACCACTGCGTTGAGGATTCGTACCCGCAGTGATCCGATGATTCGATTGACACTCGGTATTCCAGAGGACTAAAAGCATTTTACTTATTTTCTTGGTTTTTAACAGTATTTCTTTCAGAGTTGAATAGCACTGGAGATGTTACTGTCAAAGCACGACTCCGAAATTCCAAGTTAAGTAGATTTTCCTGAGCGGTTTGATCGGACAATGGCTCGGTATTATTTCTGAAACATGCACATAAAGAGTGTGTGTGTGAGAGTGAAAGAAGAGACCATAAAGATGCAAAGACATGATAGAGAAAAATCGAGAAATATAAAAAGAAAATCATCCTTGCCCTCATAATTAGCATTCGTAAATCATCTCCATCATGATAGAGTTTTTTGCTTGCACTTTCTTAAGGATTGGTCATTTAGTATGAGAAGTCACCCTTCGATTCTTCACGATTACTTTGCAAAAATATCTCTGAATTAAAGAGGATATGAACCTATGTTGATTAGCTGTGTTACTCACAAGTTCAACACGTTACAAGTACACTATCTTATTACTTAAAATTACAAGCCAAATATATACGTTCACCCTGATGTTTGGCGAGATCCGCTAATGTTCTTCCTTTGATGATATTAACACCAAAGTAATACCAAAATTCAGTTATTTGATTGTCTGAAGATACTTTAGCGCCCAGTATTAAACTAAATAACATGCAATGTAGGAAAATTACAGAAAGTATAAAATATTCTACAATAATTTCGCCGTCCAAATTCAAAAGTATGATAATAATAATAATAATAATAATAATAATAATAATAATAATAATAATAATAACTTTAGTTTAAGTGCTATGAACAGCCCATAAGCAAAAATACAGCACTGTGTGAAAACCGTTATATAATCATTTCAAACAGATCAGAAAATGTATAATATAAAATGCCTATTAGAGAAGAAGATTAATATATTAAGAATGACCCTTTGAACCTTTGTCAGAATATTAATATATTAAAACTACAACTATAAACTGATGTATAAAACAAAAAGAAATAAAAGAAAACAGTGAATTTCATAATATAGGATTAAAAGAACTATGCAAATTAAAGTCTCATTTAACTACCATTTAAAAGAATGAAGCAACCTTACTAAAAATTTCACATCTACATGCAAAAACTTTTGTTCACTTATTGTCATATTTTAACATAAAATATAGGTTCTTTGAGTAAACGATTATAACATAATAATACACTGAAAAACACATTAACAATTAGCAACAAGAAACCTTGTCATAAAGTTAAAACAGTTTAATTTTGTAAGAAATGGTCTGATATTTATTCTTAACAAATGTTCATTTTAATTGTAATATATTGTCATTCATATTAGAATTTCACATTTTGAATTTAATGCAATCAATATCGATCGACTCCTAATAATATAATTTGGCACTCTTATTCTTACATTTTCTAAGCAACATCCGCTACTATATATGTTATCCAACACCATTTGAATAAATAATTTATCAGTAACTTTCCTCCTTTCAGATAGGGCTTGAAGTCCTCAAAATGTTAACCAATATCTATATTCATGTGCATAGTAATCCTTTTCCATTTTGTAACACAGTAGCCTTATGAAACATTTTTGTACATCTTTGATTTTTTTAACATGTGTGTTGTATTAGACTGTTCCAGAGAACTGAACCAAACTCCAATTTGGATCTAACTAGTATCTTATATAGGTACACATAAAACTGCCATTTATAAATAAAATCACTCAATTGATCAAATATAAAACCTATTGCTTTCTTGTTGATTGTACTGTCATTTCTATGATTACCGAATTTTAATTGTCTGTAACACAAAATACCGAGATCTTTAATTTGTTCAACTTGGTCTACTGTTAGTCTATTAACATTATATTTGGTAACAAAAAATTGAGTTTTAATAAATTATTTCCACACCAATGATTTATTGTATCTAAATCGTTCTGCAGCAGATAATTGTCACATTCGTTATGAACTACTCTAAAAAGCTTGATGGCATCAGCGTATAAAATTATTTTTGAGTATTCGACTTATCCTGGTAAATCATTAATAAATAGAAAAAAAAGGAAGTGGCCGCAAGGGAGATCCTTGAGGTATGCTTTTCCCTATTTGGCCTTGACTAGATGTTGCATTCCCTCTCTTCACTTTAAAATTTCTATTTGAAACCAACTAATATATGACAATGATAGACCAGTATGTGATAACTTAGTTAGTAGTAATTTGTGATCAATGGAATAAAAGTTCTTTGACATATCGGTATATATAACATCTACCTGTAAATTACTTTTTAGTGCAAAGTGTGTAAAATCAGTTAATAGGATAAGATTTGTTGAAATTGGTCTACCTTTGTAGAAACCAAGTTGCGTATCACTTAAGACATTCTTTAAATTGAAATATAAAGTTTGTACACAATTAATTCAAACATCTTACAGAAGACATTTAGTAAACCTATAGGCCTTTAAGTTTTAACGTCATTTTGATCATGTTTGTATATTCGCACTACATATGATTCCTTCCATTTTGAGGGAAATGTTCCCGTCTTCAACGATGTGTTGTATATTTTTATTGACGCTACGTTTGACGCTACTACAGCCTTTAATGACATAATATGGAAGGTTATCAGATAAAAGTGTAGTATTTCCCTTAGTTTTACTACTTGTTTCAATTACATCTTTTTGCGTAATGGATCGAATACAAATCGACATATAATTACCATTATATTCTGTCAGTTTCCTAACCTTACATTTTTTATTTTGGTTGGAGTCAAAATTAAATGAATTATAAAATACAAGTTTCAAAGACTCTCTTATGTTAGTAAATTCTAATAATGATGTATTATCATACTTCATCTGTTTTGGTATTTGTTTGTGGTATGATTTTTTGAATGATCTCCATAAGTACAGACTGTCTTTACAAATACCGTTCTCCAGTGATAAGAAATAAACTTTCCTAGCCTCTAGATATTTCTTTCTGATCACCTTTCTTAAATCGGAGTACCTCTCATACCAAAGATTATTATTTCATAATAATAATAATAATAATAATAATAATAAAATTATTTTATTATTATTATTATTAATTTATTTCTAAATGAAAATAAGAATAAACACAATTCGGAAAGACAAAAAATATTACCAGTAGTAAACATTATCAATAATAATCGCTACGAAGAGTTGAGCTCCTAATAACGAGACTTACAATCGTGACCAAACGATGTTAGGAATCGCTGTGTTTAATAGTCCCTTGGGAATTCGAATCACTTTCCACATGCATTAAGAAGTAAGTAGTTCATCAACTGACAACTGTACAGTGAAAGTGAATATTTATTATTATTTGTTGCTGTTAATTTATGTTATTATTATTATTATTATTAGCAGGATAGAGTGCTAGACTTCTTGCTTGCGAAGTAGTCTAGGATCTGTCCATAAGAGCTGTAGAAAAGTCGGGGATGACAGCAGATCCCTTCAGAACCTGTTAGAGGGTGATCAATTAATGAAAGAAATCGAAGGTAACACTTCCGCAACCGGGGCCTTCATTGTGAAATTCAATATTCATAATGGCGCCCGCGCGCAAGTACCAAATTATATTTGAACTGAAATATCTTCTCACAGAAACAAGTTAGAAACTTCGTTTTTGTACCAAATTAAAGATAATTGATAGTAGAAGTAAGAAAACGGAATACATTGTTTACATGTTGCCGCCATATTTAAAAATAACGGTTATTTGGGCCAAAAATTAGTTTTTTCTCGTTTATCGTTTTTCATTTCATGACAAATAACTATGAAGTTGTTAAAAATATGAAAACGCAGCCAAAACTAATAAAACGAGCATGATCTTAGCTTTCTATCGTTACTAATGTCTTTAGTAGATCTTAAAAAATGACGGAGCTATTTAAATTTAAGTGGCGCAGGGTGTAGCGTTTTTGGACTGTTTAATAAATTACCGGAAAAAACGCACTACGCGCAAAACTTTCAAAGCTATTACTTTTCAATAAATTAAAATGGTCCATTCATTTTGTCAATAAATTGAAGGTAATAGGTTGCTGTGTCGTAGGAAGTGAAATAATAATGTTATTGCATTTGTCAAATATTATTATTAACATGTTTGTTCATATATGATGTAGCTAATGTTGCAGACTATAATGTGGACAGTGGAATAATAAAAACCCATAGTTGGCACCAATATCCTAGACAATGTCTATAGAAAACCTGTTTGGCATCTCCCTATCTCGAGACACCTCTTCCTCTGCATACGTATTATACGTAAATGCCTGCATCCTTTGCCAGAATCGTGGCAAGTAATCAAGTAAAACAATGTCGTCTTTTCGAGGGAGAGAAGGTGTTATAGCTGCGGCTGAAATTCGCAAGAATGGTGTTCTGAAAAGACTTAAGGATCTTCAGCGAGGTGCAGAATTTCTGTATCATTGTAATAACGCATTCTGTATGTTATATTGAAGCAAGAATGTGTTGTTACGGAAGAAAAAGAATAGAGAACGTACTGAAACTGAGGAGCTGGATCAACGTTCAATAAAATATCTATCTGAGCCAATGGCAAAGAAAATGAGAGTAGATATTGCAGTTCGACAATCACCATCTTCAGACAAGAAAGCAAGAAATGTTTTATGAGTAGTATGTGGGAAAGAGAAACATAACGGAATTAAACAAAAGTACAGAATATGTGAATGAAATCGTGCAACTGCATTTTTGTTCGCAACCATGTTCTTTAAAGATGAAGAATTTACGAGAACTTGTTATTTGGAGGATAAATTACCTGTTTTCGGTGCAGCTCTCTATTATCATAAGCCCTGTCTTGAACACTATCTTCTGAAGTTCAATAAATATTCTCAGAAATTATATAGCACAACTACCGAGTCTAAGAAAACTAATAAAAGTGCAGTGTTTAACCCATTAACGCCGTGCGTGATCATATGATCACAGCAGTTAGTATTTATGAAAATAAGCCTTGTATAACATACTTTCAGTGGTTTCTTTACGCTTTGTGTGTTGACTACTAGGAGAAGGTTCGGTTAACGATATACAGACAAAACAAATTCCACATTGCGGCGTGAATGTAACCTAGAGGTACAGATACCCGCAACGCGCCAGAAGTACAAGAAAAATGGCATCGTCCTCGCAGTAAGTATTAAAATACAATCTTATATCTTATTCTTTCAAGTTATTTTCGGCTGGCTTATGTTTTAGAGATGTCTAAAGTTGTTACAGATTACATTTCACTCATCTGAAAATATTTGGGTCATGGCCATTGACGTTTTCCATCAGTGTGATCATATGAACACGCAAAGCGTTTAAGTAGCTTCTTCTCTCTTACGTACGAACGTATAGGTGTCAATAATACAGTACAATTTTGCAGGTATATCAATTTAGAACAGCTTGTACAGCGGTGGACACTTCTAAATGGTACAGCCATATGGAGATTTACGGCTAAGGTGTACCATTTAGAAGTGTCCGTCGCTGTACATGCTTCCAGTTGACTTACCCTATTCTTTTTACTTTATATTATTATTATTATTATTATTATTATTATTATTATTATTATTATTATTATTATTATTATTATTTGCAACTCCTGTTACTGGTAATTGTATGGTTTTCCCTTTAGATACACAGGTCTTTCACTTCAACAAATTCTTGATATTTTAAAATCGGATGACGTGCATGACATGCAAGACATGCTGAACCTCCGAGACCTAACGTCTTTTCGGATGAAGATTCGGGAAAGGGGGATGGAAATGGACAAAATTAAAGGGCGCCAACTTACCAGTCATGCTGAAGTTGTTTTTACAGATAATACTCGACTTGGTGAAGATGATGTAACAACTCTGTCGTTACAACTGCGTTACATGTAACGGAGTTCAACCTGTTTTTAATGAACAAAATTTCCAAAATGAAAATAGAAAGTACTCGTTCGTATGAATTCGGAGAATATTAGCAAGCACATGAAACTTACTGATCAAATGGACCAGGATATCCCATATTATATAATTAGAATCAAGTCCAAACTATGGTGGTGGGCGCCTCTCTCTTGGATGATTGATGTATCGCAGGAATCGCATGGCTAATGTTGAGAAAAGCCAGAATAGGCATCTCACACTTAGAATTTGCAAGTCATATTGTAGAAACTTATTTGCAAAATTATAAAGCCATTCTATTAGATCCAGGGCTTCCAGATATTTCTGAGTCCAGCAGTCAACAACACCATGTAAGGGATGACGTTTGTCTTTATGGGAGAAACCACTTAGTTGTTCGGTCTAAGCGTAAACGTTGTGTAAGTACACTGTGTTCAAACACAGTACCTACGAAATGTTTCAAATGTAGCATGGGTTTCTGCGCCTACCATTTTTTTTCAATTTCCATAAAGTCCCATAGATATTGGGCTCCATAACCTGACAATTCCATAGTCCAAATACTGTGTTTATTTTTGTCTTCTAAAGTGTAACAATTTCTAAGACAATAAATGTCTCTTTTCTTTTCCATATGTGTTAATAATTTAACAGGGCATCCACTTAATCATGATATACGAAAGTACTTAAACGCCTAGCGTGTTCATATGATCACGGGGAACCCCAACAAAACCGCTTACGTCACGAACTCAAAATTTCTCGTAAATGGTCTTTACACCTAAATAACTCAAAATTACAAATTTCACCGAAAATAAAAACAAAAAATAATTTCGGCGTTAATGGGTTAATAAAGTGGCGCCAATTATCGAGAAACTATTGGATGAGGGTGTGCATTAACATTGTCGGAAATTCGAGACTTCATTAATAGAAACATTGAACTTACTTTTAATAACAACGAAGTTAAACTTAGGAGCAAAAGTAACGTTTTCGAAGCCTTCGAAAAGAAATAAACCGATTCTAGGTTTCAACTCATTATTTAGTGCTGAAGAAGTAGCTGACAAACTGAGATCGATTAACATACTTACGAGTGCAGCGAAAGAAGTACGAACGGCTCTCCTTCACACATATTTCGGTATTGTAGGAGCATTTGGGGACAGTCAGCAACTTCGTAAGTCCTGGCCAACAACTAGAATTCCTCAACCTCTTTTGGATTTCCTAGCAGAAGTGCTACAAGTGGTCAAGCTGAACATCATATCTGGGACGCATGCGAAGATCTACATATCCTAGATCTGACGAAGACAGTGAAAATGATCTTGAAGAATTCTCCGACCAACAAAATTTAAATTTTCAGAATCTATTGAAATCAATCTTCCAGACTTTATTCTATAATATATATCGCAGTAGGAAAGCAACCTCCATGCATTTGAAGGTGGCACATTCAATTCATGAGAAATGCAAAATCAGACAACTGATCTCAACTATAAATAAATTAAGTCTGTCAGTTGGCTATAAAGATATCATGCAAGCACGAAGCATCCTTGCACAATATACACTAAAGACCTGTTCCTCCATCTTGTCTTTTTCAAGCCACTTTCAGGTTCATAGTTTCACGGTAGGAGCTATGGACAATTTCGACCGTTAAGAGGCTACTCTGTCAGGAATCCTTGATAGCCACGATACAGTCATGGTGCCGGGAAGTGCCAACAAAAGTCCCATCGAAACCGAAATTTTCGAAGTCTGTATTAGCAAGACCTCCAGTCATCTTCGATCCTTGTTTCCATCTCTGCAATTGAAGAAATAAGAAAGGAAGGAACAGCCTATATCGATTCAAAACACGCTGACAAGTTTTCCCGAACTGTATAATTTGGACATCGATAATCTGCATCAGAAGGAGTTTACTCAGGACATAATGCATGCTGCATACGAGCTCGAAACTAAAGAATCCACTCTAACGCGGGGTACTATGAATGCGATAATAACGGATTCAGATGTTTCCAAGAAAGAAGTTGGCTTTCTTCTAGTACTGCCGTATCCAGTAAGGGAATGTAATAGTGTATATACAGGAATGAAAAAAACTCCCAGAGCCTACTTATACACTCAAACCAATCTTCAATGCCTGTAGTATATGACGAAGGAGTGTATCACATTGCTGTCGAAATTCAGCTTAGGAGCAATGAGTTTTCAAACATTGTCCTCACGCTAGGATCATTCCACATGACATTCTTGTCTGTACAGAAAAGTACATTTCTGGTAGTGGTTTGGAGTCTCTTTTCATAGAAAATTTTTGGGTCCAAAGTAACCGAGAGTATCCTAAATGGAACTATCTACGTTCGGGCAGTGAGAGGTATGTTTATGTTGTAGATGTGTTTATGCTAAAGGGAAGGCTTTCCTGGAAGAAGAATTTGAATATTGTAGGTCTGTCATCCAGCAGTTCGTTGACACTATGAAAATTATGAAAGAAAGACAAGCTTAAAGTGCTCTTATCAGTTCTTGGAGTTGGTCATTAATTCGGATGAAATATCGAAGCTTTGCAGAACTTTTCAGAGAAACTCAGCTCAATCTCAGAGCAGTGCCACTGCCTTGAACAGTTTTTACATGTTTTATTTCTGCTGGAAAGCCTTATAAGAGCTGACCGGGAAGGATACCGGCCGCTGCATCTGTATATTGTACAGCAGTTGCTACCGGTATTCATGGTATTCAATCGAATCAATTTCCTGTGGTCCTCTAATTTGAATAAATTAGAAATTTGCAGATCCAACACCCGGAAATAAATGCTCAGTTCATGAATGGTCACTTCGTAGTCAGAAGAATGAACAATGTATTTAGCGAAATTGGTGCTGATATGATACTTGAACAGATTGTAAATGGATCTAAGAAATCATCGGAAGGAATTATGGGTCAGACGCGCAGAAAAAAATTATATTACGGAGTGGGAACTGTCGTACCACGAAGTTCTTTCGACATGCCAAATCTTCAGTCAGATTCTTAGTATATCACAAACAGACCATGAGTTATTTGGTAATGTACTTGATGAAGTTCATAACTTTGTTAACAGAATGGTAAAATTTTATGGAGCGTAGGGAAATCCTGTACAAAGTTCACAGTCCTGTAAAGTTGTACCATTTCATGTCGCATGAAGTTGTACCAGATTCTATTGCAGAAGAAATCTTGAATTACCTGACACGTAGCCATGAAGCTTATGTGGCATTCCGAAACGAGCGATTTTTGTACAAAACAACTCCGTTGTCGAAGACCATTCACAGACGAAAACTTCCACTGTTTCGTCAAGCAAATAAAGTAGTCTACTTAGTCTACTTTGCAAAATTTGTTGGGACAGTCTGAGTACGTTTTCGAAGGTCATTCAATCAATGAATACAGCAATTATTGCTGATGTTATGAACCAACTTCGTAAAGCTCGAATGAAAGGTTAACAAACATTTGCTGATCTGTTTGATGTATACTTCAGGAGCTGCAGCAATGTTTAAACACGCACCAGCAGGGATTTTATATGACTATCTTATTACCTCGATCAAAAATGTGGAAAGACAGCAAAGGGTAACCACCTTATCTATACTACTAGCTAATTTGTCATGTACACATTCCTACCGGTGAAAATGAAGAGATTTTGAGCTTTCTCGGAAAACAAAATTGAAATTCAAGATGTCTTAAAAGACTACCTCTGCACAAAAGCAAAGTTTATCGTTTTTTGTATCTGAGTGAATTACTGCTTGAAAATGGTGCGACTCCTACTATACCTGTCACTGCCTCTTCAATTGTTCCAAAAATTACATGAGTGTTTAAAGTTGGCTGTCAGTAATTTTACATTTTGCTCTGAAAAGAAATATGTAAATATTCTCTAAAGCACAGCTAAAGTTATATATTCGTAAACATTTTGAAACTGTAGAAAACCTTAGTTAAATATTACTAGCTCTCAAAAGCACACATGATATTACCATCAAATTACAGTAAATTCTCATGACATCAAAGTCTGCAAAATAAAACAATATAATAATTACATTAGCTACATATTATATGAACAAACCTGTTAATAATAATATTTGACAAATGCAATAACATTATTATTTCACTTCCTACGACACAGCAACCTATTACCTTCAATTTATCGATAAAATGAATGGACTATTTTAATTTGTTGGAAAGTAATAGCTTTGAAAGTTTTGCGCGTAGTGCGTTTTTTCCGGTAATTTATTAAACAGTCCAAAAACGCTACACCCTGCGCCACTTAAATTTAAATAGCTCCGTCATTTTTTAAGATCTACTAAATATATTGGTAACGATAGAAAGCTAAGATCATGTTCGTTTTATTAGTTTGGGCTGCGTTTTCATATTTTTAATAACTTCATAGTTATTTGTCATGAAATGAAAAAAGATAAACGAAAAAAACTAATTTTTGGCCCAAATAACCGTTATTTTTAAATATGGCGGCAACGTGTAAACAATATATTCCGTTTTCTTACTTCTACTATCAATTATCTTTAATTGGTACAAAAACGAAGTTTCTAACTTGTTTCTGTGAGAAGATATTTCAGTTCAAATATAATTTGGTACTTGCGCGTGGGCGCCATTTTGAATATTGAATTTCACAATGAAGGCCCCGGTTGCGGAAGTGTTACCTTCGATTTTTTCCATTAACTGATCACCCTCTAACAGGTTCTGAAGAGATCTGCTGTCATCCCCGACTTTTCTACAGCTCTTATGGAGCCTGGATTAAAGGTAGAAATTACCAATTTTAATTTTGAACCATGAACAAAAATGATCGTTTTCACCCACAATTTGTATATTCATGGAACACTATAAGAAACAATTGCACAAACACATAGAGAACAGAACAGTAATTATGACTTGAGTAAAGCTCATTTCTTGCAGGTTTTTTGATGCAATAAAGAAAATAAATGAAATTTATGATCCTACCAACAATGTCGATAAAATGCCTGAAAATTTGTATGACAAAATATGTGAAATTTTAATTCTCATATACTGAAAAAAACTGTTTAATAATAGTAATGAAACATATAGAGAGCTGTGGATGACTAGAGATCATAAATCATTAATTAATAAAAGAATAATATTTGGTGAAAGCCAAAAATCTTATATATAAAAGAGAACGCACAAATCCTTTGTTCCCTCATCACGCTAATACGGCTGAACCAATTTCTTTCATTTTTGGGGGGTTATTAGGATTTGGACCCTAGATGGTTTTTATCATATCACTTTAATTTTCAATTACCAGTGTCTTGAGATAATTGACCATTCAAGTGTCCATAACGTACAAATCCTTTGTTAGTTCATCATAGGTAAAAATAAACGTATTTATATGCAACCCGCATGACCGTGTCACTCGGCGGGTTAACATAAATGACAGGCGATATAATGTTAACATTTACTGCAATCTACTATGGTTTTTATCATATCACTTGAAAGCGAAAAAGTAAAAATTACCTAAGTAACAAAGTTTATTGCGTTCCGGGGTGACCGCAGCGAAGCGGGGCGGGTTAACATAAATGACAGGCGATATAATGTTAACATTTACTGCAATCTTCTATTTTTTTTATCATATCACTTGAAAGCGAAAAAGTAAAAATTATCTAAGTAACAAAGTTTATTGCGTTCCGGGGTGACCGCAGCGAAGCGGGGTGAACGCTGCTAGTTAAATAATAAATATAATATTAGGGATACTCCGATTTAAGAAAATTGGTCGGAAAGAAATATGTAGAAGATATTTTTTAAAGGTTTTAAAACAGTGTTTCTAATCACAATTTGTACTTCTGGAGAACTTTCAAACAATCCAGTAAACAAATAGCAAAACAGGTAAAATATTATAATTCATCAGTGTAAGGAATTGTAGACATTACAGAAAGTTTTAAAGTTGTATTTTATAACTCATTTAATTCTGACTCCAAAAGATATAGGAATGCAAGTGTATAAAATGACATAAAATATCGATAATTTTGTATCGATTTTTATCAGCCTATCACATAAATGAAATAATTGAAACTATCAGTAAAATTAAGGAAAGTACTATAGCAGAAGTACTTCGCTTTGTCTAATTTTGACCTTTGACCCTTGGAGTCGTCGTAAACCAGTGTGTCGCTAAGTGGTACATAGATAGGACCCCTATATATATATACATATATACTCATAGTTGCCTGTAACTTTCGTAGACCAGTAGTTCCCACGAAAAGTGGTTTGTTGCCGAAGTCAATCGAATTTGGTTTGGATTTCCCACGTGCTAGGTATCATAGCATGCGATGACTATGAAAAAGAGATGCATGTGAGACTCCGTCGATTTTACCCTTGTTACCCCACGTGAAATAGGTTTGTTGCTAAGGGGATATACGAAAAGGTGGTGATTGGGAAATACACTCTAGGTTGTTGCCATATTGAAACCCAAATACATCTGTTCGATAAACAAACTAAGGCAATTGTTAAATCTAATATTCTAAATGTATTTCTTTAATGGTTATTTAATATCGGTCTTCCGAAGAGAAGGTGGATTAAACTTATTTACAGCGCCTATAACTATAACTCCCAGTCAGAACTTCTCTTCGCTTTTAATTTAAAACAGATAAACTGGAAAAGAGATAGAGAAATGTCAGAAGAAAAGTAAAGGAAGAAGAAGAAGGGAAAGGAGAATAGAAGGAAGAAAGAGGGTTAAAGAGGTCTGATAGAAATGTATTATGTCAGGAATAGAGAAAGACAAGAAGAATATATTACTGGAATGGAATATCGGATAGTCTATGTTTAAAACAAAAGAAGATAAAAGAGGGGGAAAAAGAAATAGAAACGATGAAATGCAGGATAACTACCAAAATGTAATAAAGAAGCTTAAATAAGTACTAATTGTACTTCATATTCGAATTCTATTGCTCAAGAATCGAGTTTGAACTGTTCATGGTAGGTACATGTTCCCTCATACAACTCCGACCTGGATCCAGGTAGCTGCACAGGTTGGAGTTACTCTGACCCAGCCCAGATGGTGAAAAGTGCTTAGTTAATCGTTTTATTTGTTGTTTCTAATCATAAAACAAATTTCATCCGTTTAATGATTCTTATGCAGTGAACTAAAGACATGCTTGAGTTAGCCAGAAAATAAACATATCTTCCAGAAATTGTAGTTCATAATGTTTTGGACAAAATGTTATCATACTTCGTTTCATTCCGTTGCTTCGGAATGTCTTTTAGAGGCGATTTCGATTAATTAGAAATTACTCACCTTCATTACCAACGTCAAGACTTATATGTAAATACATTACCCATTAGTACATGGACATAACAAAGATTATTTATTTGCATTAAACTTGAGTATTCATTACTTGAAACTAGAGTTACTTCTCACTTACACACACATTCATGGCTAATTTGAAAATGTATCGGTACAGGTGAATTGGTTAAGTATTGCTCTATGAAAGGAAAATATCCCCTAACTACAATTTCGTAACATTTATTACATTCAATAATAATAAGAACACAAGAGAACATATTAGTTACATGTCAATATACATACATATATCAGTGTACATATCACATCAGCACATTTTATCAATATGTAGATTATGAAAGAAAGGAAAGAATGTTAAAAGCTTGCTACAGTTCGTGACACGAGATCGAACCTCAATTATTATATTTTCGAAAAGAAAAAAAATCACTCAACGAGTCCGTTCTCTCGTCGTTTTAGATAGTATGATTTACATAGCGTGTCCAAGTTTCACTCATCTGGTGTCCACTCACATGGTACCTTTTCCCAACATACACACATTGTGATGTTTATTCATTCATTTGAAAGTAACCCATATTTTGTCGAAATAGTAGAATATACAGATATATCTGTTTCTAAAGATACTCCAATTTCTATTATTCAGCTTAATTAGACTGAACTCTCATTCTCGTCGTTTGATTGTTTATATAGTCAAAATGAATATCACTCGAAAGTTTCAGCATAAAATTCACACTAATAGCCTATGATTTAGAAAACACGACGAATCTATGGGGTTATTTATTATGATAGTTACCCAGGTGGACTTGCCATACAGACTTTTGAATTATATTATGGCCGTTACTTATCACTTTCAAAAAGCAATAAGGATCACTTAGATGAATAACACTATTTGGTCTTGGAGATTCACACGGGGCAAAAGGGAAATAGGGATATGCTTAAATAGTAGTATTCCATGTTTCACAATGTTTATGGATATGCTTGATATTAATCACGAGTTACGAAAAACTGCCTTTTTACTACATGCACAATGCAATTAGTGAGATAACATATAGGTATTAGTTACACACATAGGTTTGGTAACATCACAAGTACAAGGGAGACATTTAATATCAAGGCAGTATACTCTAAGTCCACTTTTTATATTTGTCGTATTTACGAAACTATTGCAACGAACGAATTTTTACATCGAAACCTCTCGAGGTAAGTAATGAGACAATTTATCATCATCAGAAGAAGTATTTTAACATTATACTACACCTACATTCACCGACATATCTATAATTCAAATTACAAATACTCATTCATTTTCTAGAATTTCTAGTTTTCTCCCGTTCAATATAATCTCAAGGTTGCACCACTATATCACATACAACGAATAAACTCGACAAACGGATAGAATAACCGCGCAAAACCACAAAAGAATTATTTGCGTTTTAATTAATCCTTATTGATTCAAAGATTAGGCATTATGAATAGCAGACAGGTATGTAAATCCGTTTATAATACCAAAACTTTTGCAGTTTACAATACAAATGACAATATTAAAGAAGTTAACAATAAGTTCAAGGGCTCAGGTAACATTAAGAGAAAGATTCATCTCTATAGAATGTCATTATAGCAAAAGTGAAAACAATGACCGCGACGTGGTGGAGCGTGAAATATTTCACCTGAAAATATGAAGCTTAAAAAATATGTAAATTCAGTTCAGTGTGGAAAAATTAAAGCAAATATAAAACATTTGCCACACGATCATTCACGACTACAGTGGGTCAACTAGCGGTGGTAGACTCTCCCTTGATATGTGACAAAAATATATAACATTATGAATTATAAATTCTAACATCTCGTGCGAATCAAAACGAACATTTACATAATATCTCTAAGTTAGAATCAATTATATTACATAGTTATATAAATTGACAATATAAGAAGAGGAGGGCAATTTAAAACATCTTAGAGAAGAAAACAGAAAGACAGTTAGAATAGAGGACAGAAGTACACAGAAGAAGGTAAGATGGAATACTAGATCCCAGAAGAAAAGCGGTCGAATCTAAAAAAAATACTACGCTATAAATCGTCCATTTCAAAGCCAATAATATATCTTAATATGCCGAAACAGGTGGCCTGTTAAATGTACACGGCAAATTGAGGAAATATTTGTTGCTAAGAAACAGGTCTGTGAATTGTATGTAAAAACCTCACAAGGCATTCCTTCTGAAGTTTTTACTTAGTAACCGTCTCCAGCTCAAACCAACAAGGAAAAAGGGAAGGGGCAAGATGGCATTTCCCAAAATTTAGAAATTTCTAAATTAAGAAAAGTATCTGACCCCTTAGGAAACTAAGAAAATTAGGTTATATATTGAGAGTCTGGTTTAGAAGTCAATAAGTGAAGAGAATCTTTTACGACGATAGCAAAAATAAAAAATAATAAGATAATTTTGTAATAGCAAGTTAATATAAGCCACATCTTGGCAGTCACTCCCAGTGCGCAGGACTTGTGAGGACTTGAGATGTAGAAAAATTTCGATTACTACATTGTTTAGAAATAATTATTAAAAAGAAGATATGTGGACGGAAGACATAGACAACCTGGTATGGAAAAAGTAAACTTTTTCTGTAGTAAACGTGATGCATTATTCGCTTTTATACATCCCGTCACATAAATAAACAGTGACTGACTCAATTCCAAAAGGTAACATTGGAGAAAGAAAAAAAAAACTCAAAAAGCAAACAAGTACTATTGCGAGTCAAAGGTTGAGAGCACAAGTATCTTCTAACAGCACCATAATTAACTGATTTTTATACTGTTGTGTAATTCCGCTTGAAATGTACGAAAATATTTAATACACAAACACTACTCACATCGTCAAGCCGAATATACCGTTAATCCATACAAACGTTCACAAGTCAGCTTTACTTGAGGCACCAAAATATGTAAACAGTTAAACGTTTATAATGATTAGGAAATATTAATCCTCTCCATAATAATATTACATTCGTATACCTTCTCGTTCCAATTTAAATATTTAGGGTTACAAAAAAGAGTTACAAAGTGTAAATACGGTCAGCCATGTAAACAACATTCGCTTCCATACAAACTCCACACGTTGTGGACACCGCCTGAATAATTCAATATCAGGAAAAACACTCATATAATCATGTTTCAATCACGATCCTAATCCATTGCCAAAGAGTAAATTGGGTTTAGACTTTAAGGGGTCTTATTATTCAATAAGACTCACTATATTCTCATATCTAATTTGTTACACATATTTGTTTACATTTCGTATTATAGAGATTCATTTTCCAAAGAAAATTTACGATTGTATGCTATCAAATAATTCCGGCCTCCGTTCAGCATAACACATTATAATTAATACCATATGCAGAGTAGAATTTTATTTACCATTTATTTAGTCTACCACAGAAAATATAATAATTTTTACAATGGGTCATGAGCGACGTACTCTACCGGTTTAATTACTCACGTATAATGTAGCTTTCAATCAATTCCAAATAAACTAAAAAAAATGTTTTAAAAATCACATAGTGGCTTAACTATTACGATCAACAAACTGTTCTCATTGTGCGATTGTTTCTTGCGTCGGATAGCGCTTTAAGGTGAAAATAAGATTTTATACTGGGAAAATAGCTTTGTACACTGTTACAAACAAGCTACATTTTGTACATTATGAAATAAATATGCTGAATATCGATAGGCCTGACTTACGGACGAATTACTTATTAGGTTAAGCCGAAAGAGGTTATCAATTGGGAATTCGTGAACACATTGTCATTAAAAAGGCTATCAAACACTCTCACACATACATTACATCTACTCACAACATACCAAAACTATATATATATATATATATATATATATATATATATATATATATATATAATACATATTACTACACGAAATCAAATTCTACATATTTACACTAAACACTAGTATATTTTTCTGAATACCATCTCATTTTTGGATCGGATCTATTGTGAAATGGAAGCGGATAATTAGGACTAGATGTTCTTTGTAGCAAAACTAACTCATGTTACATTTTGAAGTATTAATCTGGCCAAGAAATGAGGTTGATGAAGATTTCCCTGTTATAGAAAGGAACCTTCACGTCGTTATTCAACCTATTCTAAAATTCTGGAAGCTATGTCAAATAAGAGTTAATAGGAGTTCCTACTAGAGTTTACTCTGCAATGGTAAAATGTAACTTGACTAACACAAAAACCACGTATACCGCCATGTTATCGCTAATTTACAAATATACTACACACACACACACACACACACGAAAGCTATGTCCAGGACAGATTATCGGAAATAATTGCACGATGAAATGAAAGGAGAAAAATTTTGAAATTGAGTCTCCAACTGTAATACCCACAAAACCAAAAAACAAAACAAAAAAAAAAACAAAAAAAAAAACAATACACTATTTCTCCAGGCACTTCAAATCTGTCGTATCAGGATTCTAATAGGTTTACAAATTGTTTATATGGCTATTTAAACTATTCTTACATTTATGCTCAGTAGTTCTTCCCTGAAAGTTATAAAATTTTGTACTGCTGCGATATAAATCCTATTATCACACGATGGTTGCACAATAATGAGGAAGTAAAGAACTAACCAAATCACTAAGGTGACATATAGTTCCCAATCAGAACTTAGGAAATTCGCTTCGGAAAATACAAAACTAATAAAAAAATAGTAGAAACTGGACCAAAGCAGATTTTATCATAATAATGATATCTCATCGGGACAAAGGGGGTCCTAAGTGTCCTACCAGATTTTGGATTGGTCGAAATTGAGAAAACTCATTTTAAGTACTAACCTACTAATTACATTGCAATAATAATGTATATTTTCTAATTATCCAAATGAGATGCTCATACGCAAACATTTACAGAGAAGAGGAATATATAAGAAAAAGAAACTATTTCCCGAAATCCTATATTTCTTAATTACTTCCAAACATCTAAATTAATTCTATTTGAACGAAGCAAAAAAAAAAAGGATTTGGTATGTAAACTGAAAGTTTTACAGTATAACTATATAATATATACTAGTGTTATATAGTATATTTTAAAGGATTAGAACCGAAAAACATACTATCTCAGTTGTAACTGGAAGATACAATAATATTTCATAGCAATTTTTGGCGGAAGAAATGATTGTATGTGTGTGTGTATGTTCGACATCTTATACCTAATCTAAGATTACGTGAGCTAAAGTAGCGAATGAAAGAAGGGTGACGTCGTAGACGAAATGTAAGACGTACACGTGTGTGTGTGTGTAGAACATTCCGGTAGCAGCGGTTGTGAAGGAAGAAACATAAAATTAAAGGTGTCATCGTCAATGAATCTATTAGATAAGCTTAATACACCAGCATTGGAACTCTTTACAAAGGTTGGCGCACCAATCCGTATTGTAGACTATGAGAAAATTACAACGACATATGGGAAAAGGGCCTGTGTGACATTTACACGAGGCGAAGAAGTGATTTTACCAGCACGCTGTACTGAAAGATTAGATGCAAATAATCTTATATTATTATCGTATTTGAAAAGTGGAAATGTAACAATTTAACAACTAAAGGAATGAAAATTAGTTTATCTGTGCGTAACGTGCACAATCTCGAATTTAGTGAGTTGCTACCGTCTTCGTAACTATATGCTACATGTACAATCAATATTAAACATGTTTTTTCCATTTCTTCTTTCGCACTCTCCTCTTCATCCTGACCTTTATGAGTGCATAGTCATCTGTATGAACATTGACGTTATTCTGTGTTGATCGGCTACTGGAGTAACATGTCTATAACTGCTTGTGCATAACCTATAAATAATAAGAAATAGTACTTATTAAATGCTGAATATGGTCTTAATTCAACGAAAACTAAATTAATTTGTATTTAACTGGATAGTGATATATTTGAACCACCAATTCGGATTGGTAAAATACTTCTTTCTGTAGGGCAGTTAAATAGGGCACAATAAGAGAAATTTGTACATTTGAGGCGGATCATTTGAATTCTCAAGTGTAAATTACGTTTATAAAATCTCTTGGACAGAAGGTCTAGTGGGTTGAAAATTAGCTATATTACACAATAAAGGAACACTTCATACTCCTTGAAATACTGTGTACTTAAAGTCAAGCGATTGGCTTTATTTCTGGGATTTTTAACCCAGAATTTTATTTTGCTGGAATTCATACATGTGTGGATGAACACAGTATTATTATTAGAATGAACATGAGTTTTTTAATGTGTGTTTCCTGTCAATAAGTACGGTTATGTGAACATTGATGGCGAGAAAAAAAATCGAAAATAAAAGTATTGTAAGAAAAACTCATAGAAAAAATCAGGGATTAATTATTTGACAGTATACACAGTCATGGTGGAGTGAAACCTATTCGGAACCTTTGGAGGTGAATTTCTCTTAACCCTTATCCGGACAAGACATTTTTGTAACGTAAACAGGTAACCGGGGCCTGTGAGGCCCAATATATATTTTGAGTGTAAAATACACAAAATCAATGCCTATTGTCACTTACTGTTCAGACTAGTCTAGAATGTACTGGTATATATTTTTGTCAAGTAGCGAAACTTCGTGTCACGCTTTTGTAAGTCAAGCAGAATAGCAAATCCGGTCCGGACATTTTCGTAACGTAAACGGGCAACCGGGGCCTGTCAGGCCCAGTATATATTTTAAGTGCAGAACACTCAAAATTCAATGTCTGTTGCCGCATACTGTTCCGACTAAAGGTTACAATAGTCACGTGTTCAATATATAATTATGTGACAATTTGATCTAATATTTGACAGGAATTTCACTAAAGTTATACGGGGCCTCCTAGGCCCCGGTTACGTCAGGAAAATATTTTCAAATTAAAAAAAAAACATTAGCTTTACCAACTCGATATGTTCATGATTTTAACTACGACGAAAGATAAAGGAATTCAGTATTTTATATTTTCGAAATATGTATGGTTATTGAGAAATTTTAGAGAAATGAAGCTACTGGGCCTGGGAGGCCCCGGTTGCCCGGATGAGTTAATGAAGAAGAACATTTTTTCGCTTACACTGAGCAGTATAATAATAAATTTTGTGTATTTAGTACTCTAAATTATAGTGAAATTGCAACGTTATACTTTTACAAATAATTTTGTTTTTTTGTTCGCCGTAACAACACACGCCCGTCTTTGAGACTTCTCAAGCACCACTTTTTTCTTTTCTCCTGTTGTAAAATTATATGGCACCACCACCTAATCACTCCTTCTGCTGCTGCCGTTGCAACCTCACTATAGTCACATGATTAATTGTACATTCTGGCCTACCGTCCCAGAGACTGGCGTGTGTTGTAACGTAATGTTTGTTCTCTCTGGTCCTTCACTTGCTGTGAGCTTAAACGGTCTATCTTTTCAAAATGCTGTTACCCAGTGATTGGAGGAAGAAGAAAGAAGTGATGAAGATTTGACAGTTTATGAAAGTTTGCTTTAGAGTCGGACCATGATGCAAGTACTATGATCGAACCATGAGTGTTTTGTTAATATTTGTCGCCATTGTACAAAGTAAAAAGTAAAACAAGCAAAATAACTTGATGTTTTGTTTTAAAACATTAATTAATCTTGGTCACAGTGAAAATGGAAACGATATTGGTCTTTGGTCACTTTATAATAACTGAAACATTGAAATTCATAGCAAAGTTTAACTTTCCATGAAAAGAATGAGTTCTTAGACACCCTATATTTTTTCTTAAAATGTTTGCCTTTTTTATAAGTTTCTATATTTTCCATAAAAAGGATCCTTTGAATATATTAAGTGGATCATGTTGTTTCTGTGGACTATAGTAAAAGTGTTCTTTCAATAGTAATATACTATTATTAAATTAGGCAAAAGTTTTCGTCGATGAATTTTGTATTTGTAACTGTCATCATGTAATTAATTTCGTAACGGCTATTTACATTAATTTTGAACATTTTGAGAATAAAAATGAACATTTTTCATTGTTCACCACTAACATCGGTTAATAACGACCGTAAATTTCAGAGGGTCTGTGATGTTATGTCAAAAATTCTGGCGTGTGTTGTTACTGGTTAATACTCTTAAGTATAATATAATTTCTCGTTCTACTACTTTATTAATGTTTTATGACTTATGAAAAGAAAATCGTATCTTATTTTCATTTTATACTATTATTTATAATAATGTGCTCACATTCTTGACTTGCTTTTAAGTAAAAGAATAAAGTTCCTATTTGAATTCGTTATTATACAAATCTGTGTTAAGTATGATAAAATACTTTTATTAAGAGAAAAACTTAATTAATATTAAAACAATTAATATTAAATTTAGAACAGAATTTTATCATATCATTATTAGTACAACTATAATATTGAATTCGCATACTTGTTTTAATTTAAGGAAGAAAAGTATTGTAATTCGTTATTATTAGTTATATGATTACATCATTGAATTAAAAACGTAATTACGGATATTTTAAGAAATATATGAAATTCTTTAATATATACAACATATTTATTAGGAAATAGAAAGAACAAATAAATTATTTATTGTAAATCACAAAAAGAAGAATACAAACTGTTTATTGACTATGATGTTATTTACACAAGAGAGAGAAGAGAGAGAGAAGAGAGAGAGAAGAGCGATGGTATGTACATTGCATCATTCTTTTTTAAAAAGGTTTAACTCAGGTCTTAGTTTTGAAAAAAAATATTTAATATTCACAGTATGTGTTATTATTTCATTTTCGTTTGAAGATGTCACTCACTATATGCATTCTTTCATTTTCCATTGGAAAGTGAAATAGATTATTATATTCATATTGATGATGATGACGATAATCTGCTGAATCGTGGCTAGAAGTCATACTGTGCAATGATGCTGACCATACACACTATGTTTTTTCCATTGTCTGAAATGAGAAAAACGAAAAAAATATTAAAATGTATTTTATCTATAAGAATGAAAATGAAAAGAATGATAATAAGTATACAAAACAAACGAAGAAGAAATAACAGACATAAGTGTAGTAGTAATAATAATAATATACGAGAAATGATAATATGTGCATAAACTGGTTTACTGTTTCAACAAAGTAGAAGAACAGGAAGTGAATACCTGCACTAATACATAGAGCAATCGGAGATCTTTTCTTTATGGTGTGGTTAGAATGTATGAGGAAAATCGTTTAAAGTCTTTCAATTAGAATTGAAACATAAACGTAAGTATGAATGGTTTCCATATAAGGGTGATTTCACATTTTCAATTTGTTTATTATTGAACTTATAATAAAGTGAAATACTACGTAGAAATTGAATGTGCTGCATTACATATGAAAAAAAAAATCCAAATGTATCGAAGTATATTTACGGATTACTAAAGGGGAGACCGATTTTACTAGGTTGGTCTATATTTATGATGATAGTTGCAGGTTGTGGAACATTTTAAGGTAATTCATTGCAGGCAAATACACCTACGTAATAATTATGAAATAAAGAATTAGTTTGAAGAGCATGTAATAATTCTAGCGTACATTAAATCATGTATAAAAATGCACACATGTACATATACGTTGTGGTATTTAAATAATAATAACTTAGCTTTAAAACTCCATGATGATGTTCATCTAGTGATCCACTTCTAAGAGGAACAGTGATGCAGGAGACAGGTGCTGTTAGGGGGTTCTTAAAATGAACTTTCAGACCAGCACAGCCATGTCTAATGAGGTTCCAATGCCGCGTAGGGTAGGTTTGTATATATTGCGAAATGTCGAAAACAAAGATAGTGTATCCTTGAGTAACGTCAAGACGAGAAATACTGTTACGATGGTTGGGAAAGTGAATACCTGATCCACAAAATATGATGTTATATAACGAAACAAATAGGTTGTTTTCAAAATTTGGTTGTAAAGGTTTTGAAGATATAGTTTTATATTTATGTATATGAGAAGAAATTGATGTCAAAACGTTTGAAGTTAAATTGATTTGAATTATTGTTACTGTATAGGCATCATATTGAATAAACGTCACAATCATTCTAGTTGGTAATAATTCCATACATAAATTATCTATTTTGTTTGATTGAAGATCTTTTGAAATGACGAATGACATCATTTGCACTCTTGTAAGAGGATAGCTTGAGGATGTTGCCAATCTTTCAATATGTAAAGCAGCGTCTAAAATATCTACTTCAGAATCGGCAGAGGAATGACTAGAAATGAGAGGAGGAAATAGTTTGTTCGGTACTTCTAATCCTTGGATTAAAAATTTATCCCTATTAAAAGTAAAACAATGAAGATGCCTAAGTATGTCGAAATTTGCGCTGTTTTTTCTTATTTCACAACGGTGTTGACATCCTCTATTTCCACTCGTTGCATTTCTTGAAACTATAATGCGCATTGAAGATGGGACGTTATAGCAGAATCAATCTAATTTAACAGTTATTCGATGCATGATCGATCTTGATGATTATGATATGGAAATGAGTTCAATTTGTTTGTTAAATACATTTCCACTTCAAAATATAATTTAAGAAAATATTAATAAGAGCCACATTCTCCAAATGCTGATCCATCAGGATTTGAGTTTTAATATAAAGAAGAGTATGTTGAAGATCTACATATTCATCGCCTGTTCCTGGTATGACAGGTTGTATAAGTTCTTTATCACTTAGTGAACTGAATATTCTATATGTAACAACATGAATATCTATTATACTGGATTGCGTTTGTTTTGTACAAAAAATATCTTGTTCACTTTTTTACACACTCTTAAGATAGATGATGTAAGTTTGCCATGATGATGATGATTTTATCAAAGATGTCGTCTGATAATTTCCTCTTCTTATAAGATTGATTATCTTTCCTTTCTGTATAGTTTTTTTTTACCTTTTACTGATGTAGTTCTTTTTCCTCTTGATGACGAATAATGATGGTGTGAAATGATGAAATTTTAAGGATGGAATGATGTGTAATTCTTCTTTTCCTTCTCTGATATCTACATTCTAAGATAGATTTCAGTTTATTTTTAGCTTTTTATTGCAAGATAGTCCTTGCTTCGCCGATTCATTGATGAAAAACTTCGTTAATATTTTGTTTATTAATGATGATGTCATTAAATATCGTTTGCACAAATTTTAATAAACCTTTCTTATTGCTTTAGTACCTTATTTTACAAATTTCAGGGCAGCTACATAATCCTTCAAGAAAATTTTCAATATCATGTCCTACTTGATAAAGTGATCCAACATAAAATGAAATAAAATCTTTGAGTTTTACGTCCCACAGTTATGCCGGGCGATCCAAAATAATTGGTTCAAGTTCCACAAAGAGCTTGTTTTTGGTAACATTGTAAATATGGATTATTCGTAATTGTTGATGTTGTCGTATTGGTCACAAAGGTAAATTAGGGCATACATTACCGAAAGTAATGCCAGTGTAGATCCTGTACTACCTTCTATATCTTTTTCATGTGTTCAAAATGTATTTTTTTTCTATAGATACATGATGGGGAGGTTTAGAAAATTGTGGCGCATTACTTCCCATATATGATTCACAGGATTCATATTTATGATACGTAATAACTTTGTTGCTTATCTGCAACAAAGAGGGACTGAAAAATATTGCAATATTAATACGTTGTGGATGGAAGTCCTAAACGTAAATTTGGAACCCTATGACTTTGTTGCATATTCTTGAAATCTTATTTTGGTTCAAATTGCAACATCACACTAACACTTGGTGCTAATTCAATGTCCACATGTGTGTCTTTATTAACACGTCTAACAAAACAGGTATTACTCTCACTAATGTAGGAAATATTTAAATTTGTGAATCTGTTGTATGTCTTAGTTATCTTCATCAACTCTGAATATCAATATAATAAAGGACAGGAATAGTTACAAATTTCCATTTATCGATGTTTGTAGGTTTGTAAGAAGTTATATTGTTTTTGTTCATTAATATTTCATATTGAATGAGGGTAACGAATCTCAACAATAGCCACTCCCCACTTCTCAGGGAATTCCATTCTTTGATGAAGATTAGTACTGTATTATGTTAAGGTTTATTAGGAAAATATTCCATAGAACTATTACTGCTAAGCGTAACATGAAAATCTCTACCAGGTTCGATTGTACTTTTTATGGGTGATGGAGATATCATGCAGTCCAAAGGAGAAGGATATTCTTTTCCAGTGAACAAGATATTCTTTTCTGCTACCTTTTCTCCTTTTGCGTATGATTTTATATATGTAAAATATTGTTCATAACGTGGCAGGTTGTAATTCCTGTCTGTAAAAAATCTATCCAGTTGCTCGTTGTTTAAATTTTCTATTTAATAAACAGATGAACCACAGGGTCTTTAGGTATTATCTTTTTCACTTTATATATTTCCCAAGTCCAGATTTGCATGTTTTTATTTATCAAATGTATGTTTAGTTTTACTAATTCCTGTTGTATTTACTAATCTTAAGATGTTTTGAAAAATCCGGATTTTTCTTCTCCTTCTTCATTTTACTATCATACTGATTATGCCATACTTCCAATACATTCAGCTTCCTATAACCTAGCCGGCGTATCTGTGAAACGTAAAACTCAAAGATTTCATTTCATTCTTTGTATTATATTATTTTGAGAAACGTTGCCAGGTGACATCTAAATGCTTGAATGAAAACCTTCATAGGATGATATCACATGATTTACATAATTATACGTTCCATATTTGGTGAAGTACTTCCACATTTTTCTCTCATAGTTCTGTTAAATCGATCTAGAGTAATAGTCTACATATGAGAGGTTTTAGTTTTAATATGTTTTATTTTCTTTTACTTTTATTACTTCTCTATTGTTTTGCTAGTATACTCACTTGCTTTATGTTCGGAATGTAACTGGTTTTCTATCTGTGAAAACAACTTTTATTGCTTTTAAGAAGTCATTTGTACTTTTAAATTTTATTGGCAGAGCCCAGGCATATCGCCTGAATACATCTATCACTGTAAGAATATAACGATATTCGTCATTAAATTTACGAAGAGACTGAAGATCATTAATATTACTTTCCTGCTTATCATCAATATCATTCACTACATAGAAATCTTTTTTAAAACGACGACGTACTGGTTTGCGTAATGTTTTCTTTCCTTTTTTACGAGAGACAGGATTGTTTGAAATCTTCACTGTCGCATAATATTTTGAAATATGAAAAACTGCCACTATATTGTTTTACCCTCTTTCTTGGCCTGGAATGTGGGAGCATCAACAAACTTTTCTGCATTCGTTGTTGGGTAATGTGCTGTTACAGAAAATGTTTGTAAGTAACAATTACTAAAACGCAGGAAGTTACAAACATATATATGTATATCAATATATAAAAACTCGAAACAAAACAAAATATAAACATTAACAATAACTAAATTAATGCATACTATTATAATAGAATAGTAAGTGCATTTAGATAAATAAAAATAAAGAGGTGAAGTGAAAGCACCAAAACAAATGAATATCCTTAATATGATTATCAAAACGCGCCAGTGAAATATAGGCATATTGTAATGGACTGCATTCATGCTCATGTTAATGAATGCAGTGCACATCACAGCACAACACAATGAAATAAGTTTGTGAGACGAATGCTGGTTAGTCTTCTGTCTTGGGACGGCTCAAGACTGATGAAAAATGTTGGAAAGCCCTTGTTAGTGTTGTGGCAGGCCGTGCTATGATGGTAAAAGATAAGGAATGTCATAATGAATGAGCTGTCGTCGGAAAAATCTTGAATGATGATGATCGTCTGGACGTTGTCGAGTATAAATGGAAATAAGGACTCTTAGTGGTGTATAGCAGTATCGGAACTGTAAGTCTTTTTCCAAATCTATGAATATGGTCTCGAGACATATATATCTATATATAAGAATGGAGACAGTTAGCAGTATAGTTTTGCCGTAAGAGAGCAATGTGTTAAAGAAACGGGGGAAAATCGATCTTATTACAGTGATCATCATTGTGGTATGGTAGTCTTACGCGGACGCGAGTCTGATAGTATGACGCTCGAGAATTTCTAGTCTTGTGTAAAATTTTGTGAGCAGAGCACCAGGCTATATGACCGAAAGTGAGGACACTACGCATAAAGTCTTTATAAGTATTCAGTAATTATTTAGAGTCTAAATACCAGTTTTGACCCACAAGTCGGGGCAAAACTGTAATTGATTTTCTTCTCTCCCAAGTTTCTCTGGTTGGGCTGTCCACCGTAATTTATCATCGAAAGCAATCCGTGGCAAATTTGGATTACGATGAACCTTACTGCGGCGGTTGGGCGGTAAAATTACTAGCGTCTGTGTTTTATCTTCGTTAACAGTGAGTCTCCATTTATCAAACAATTGAAGAAATGCTGTAATTGTAGCTTCTAAGGAAAAATTAATTTGCTGGATTTTCTTACCAAGCTTGAGAAAAGAAGTATCATCCGCATATTGGAACAAATATGTATTAGGTGTTGGAGATGGTAAATCCGATGCATAGAGGATGTAAAGAAGTGGCGATAAGCTTGAACCCTCTGGTACGCAAGTGAGTGGGAATATCGGATGTGCTAATGCACCATTGATATTCACATAGGCAATACGATTCATTATAAACGAATATATAAGTCGAATGTAAGTATGATGAATTCCTAGTTTCAATAGTTTATAAAATAATCCGTAATGCCAAATGCGCTCAAACGCCTTCTCGTGGGTCCATGAGTACGAGGCAAGACGGTAATGCTTTGTTATAAAGATGGGTAATTATTGTGGTAAGTAGAAGAAGTGGTCATTGACACTATATAGAGGTCGGAATTCTGTGAGAAGGTAAAAGGTTATGCTCGCTAAGATTTGAATGTAGACGACGTACCAGGATATTTCCAAACAGTTTACCCAAAGTAGAAGTTAATTCTATGGGTCGATATGAAGTCACGGAGTGAGGGGATTTGTTAGGTTTTAAGAACATACGGACCTTAGACACATTCCAGTCCTACAGATAATACCCATTGCATAAAATAAACAAAAACATATTGTTGCTAAGAAGAGAAAAAACTGTAGTGAACATACCTTAAGAATTATGTAAGATATACTATCGAAACCAGGAGCAGTATTGCGTTTGCTTTTGAGGGCTCCGCGTTTTTCATCAGGAGTAATTACCTAATTCAAAGGATTGGTGTTATCTAAGTCATGCGATATCGCAGGCTGAAGTAAGTTGCGAATTGCCGGTTCAGATATTCGTGGACTTAAGCGATGTGTGGAAACATGCGATGTACAATCTTCTTGCAAATGAGATGCAAAACCTTCAGCTTTTGCCTGACCTGTTGCAAAAGATGATCGTCCTGTACAGGAGGGTATGCAGTACTAACTTTCTGCCCAGTTAATAGGTCATTTTTCCAGTGCCTTGTAGGATGTGTTTCTGTGTTCAGCTTGTTGCATGTTTTACTCAAGCTAAGCCGTTTGTGGGCAACAATGTAGTTGTGAATTGTGGATTGTCAACGACCCGCCTAAGCCAAATAATTTGTAATTCGTGTCTTTTCATATCCACGGAAATACTGCCTGGATTTTCTTACAAGTGAAAGATATTCAGGTGGCAACATTGGTTGATACGTTTTACCATGGTAGGGAGGGACATTTTTATTAGCACTTTCAACAAAAACAGTTGTAATGCTCTGAACTGCATTGTTGAGATCAGTTTCAGACGTCGGCAGTTGCAACTGATCCATTGCTATACTGATATCAGTCCGATACTGTTCCCAGTTAGCTTTATCGTATAAGAATAGAGTTCTTTCGAATGATGGAGTTGATGGTGGTCGTGGATTGTTGATTGTAACCTTTATGGGTATATGATCACTACCGATGCAATCCAAAACATACAGTGGCTTTAGCAACTAATTTAAGTGTATTAATAATAACATCAGGGGTAGTTTGGCTACTAGTCCTATTATGCCTAGGTAGGTTATATATATGGCCATGTAAACCTAGAAATATATAATCAAAGAACTGAGTTTTATCTCTGTCGGAGCGACTGTGGATATGGAAATCCGGAAATCTAGCAGAATTATATGATCGGGACGGACATATATAGTAGCAACTGTTAGCGCCAAGTTTGAAAGATCGCCACTAAGTGCTCGGGCAATGGAAAATGTACTGGTACAGAATGGCATCTATAAGAAAGTTTATTGCGCATTCCAATCACTACACCGCCTTGTGTTCTAGCGTTGGTATCATGCCGTAAAAACTGATACCCAGGAAAACGTACAGTACGTGCTGGTTTAAGCGCTGTATCGTTTAAATCTAATATATCAACTGTTTCTTTTAAAAGTAGTTGTTTAAATAGTATTTTATGTTGCGATAACGATCGAATATTCATGAAACGGATGTTAAGACCCATACTGAGTCAGAAAAGGTTCGATTTAAACTGCAGTATGACGTTGTGCAGTATGAAAGTGAACAAATGGACCAGAATAAGTGGCATACAGATTAACTTGAAATACAACAGAGGCCGCCGCAATAACGTGGTCAAGAATGTGCTGACGTTGAAATGGAAAAATATTTTGAAAATAAGAGTGATGTATCTCAGGAAGCTATCCACAGTTTTAGGTGAAGCAATAGATTGCGAGAATGGTACGGAAATATCCGTCATACGGAGCGGAACTGTCATTTCTGGTAGATTTGGATCAGGTACCGGCTTAGACTTGAATTTGTAACTGTAAGTAGAGTGCGAAGTACTGGAACATGTAGAACAATGTGGTTGCATTCCCGTATTAGGACACTACTTGGTTTTATGTTGTCGTGCACAATACCCACATTTGGGAACATTTAGACATTTTGATATGACGTGCGCATTGTAAGCTTAAGACTTCTCTCATCTAACTGAGAGAGGTGCGGTAGTACGGAATGACTCAACATGGTGTCGTTGTTTGATGATATAAGCTCCGTCTTGCAACAAGGTATCAATAGAAATTTGGGACGCGGTTAAGACACGAACCATGTATGTAGCACCGTTTTTATTTTTAATGCGAATACATTTCGCTATGTCATTGCCTTCTGCTTTAAGTTACTCGAGAAATTCACTGTCTGTTATTTCCACTAAAACACCTCGAATAACAACAAACATCATTGGTGTTCGAGAAACTGGTGGATTCTGCTTTACGTTATCAGTCAGTTTCGAAAGATTGGCATTTTAACCAAATATTTCATAAGTGGCTCTGTTACGGAGTGTTTTGCCGAATTTCTCGTCATCTGAAATTATGATAACAGAATTCTTGGTGAAAAAAATTGTTTTAAACATGCTCGCGGAAGGTATTTCATGATTTCATTGAAAATGTGACGACTATTGCTGTATTTGGCGTCATAATTAGTCAACAGAAATGAATAAATCTTCGTGCGTAATGTAGATGTTGATTCTTTATATAGTAATTTTCTTAAACAGCGTATGGGAGTTTTCTTCTTTCTAGATATCCACAATTTTTAACAGATGAAAAAGAAACACAATGTGAAGGGTTGTAATGAACTTTGTTTAACTGTTTGTTTATGATTTCCATCTTGACCATACTCTACGTTTAAACCTCGTTTCCTTTTATTTATAGGAGATATTACTTTTCGCTTTCTTCTTTTTCTTCTTCCTTCAATGATTTCAGAGGTTTCTCCCTTGACGATGGTGCTACTGATGATCCTTTGTTCCGTTTTAAAATATATGACAAACGATTTGAATTTCCAATAAATTCCCACGGTGTGTTATTAGAAGATAAATAATTACAACATTTCTGCCATCCGAGTGGATTTGTGTGTTTCCGCGGTTGTGACACATCACAAATTAAATACAGTATAACCTCGTTAACACGAACTCGCTTAAGCCGAACACTCGGTTAGGACGAACAAAATTTCGGTCCCGGCATCGCTGTACGTTATCTTATAGGAAGTTTTATCGGTTAACACGAATTTCGGTTAGCACGAATTACGAACTAATTTTTAGTCCCTTGAGCCAGTAAAGGTTTTGATTTAACACGAACTTTCAATCCTTTGTTAGTTTTTTTTCAGATCATTTTTCTTATTTCAGATTTCACTCCAGGTCAGTTTTTGTCATACAGTATTTATACAGACGAAAATTGCCTTGCAAATAAGAGAAAAACCAGAAACAGGTATCTTTCCTCTCTTATGAGGTGTTGATTCTGTCCTCCGTCAAGCGCTGAACATGCAGGTGCTTAGCAGACGAGCTGACGACAGCTCGAGACAAAACATCTCTCCTGTGTAACTCCAAACTGGTGGCAGCAATTATAAATACCTTTCCGTTACTAGCGGTAATCACCCTGCTAGCGGAGTTATCAATTTTATAACTTGACCTGGATTTTCGGCGTGGAAACTTTTTTTTTTTTAATCTTCGAAGATAGGATAATAAACTTACTGTAGTGTTTACACTTTTCAGAGGATGGTACCGAGACCGAAACTAGTCTCGATCTCGATCTTAACTCGAATTTGAGACTGAGGAGTGCTTTTCGAAATCGAGACGAGACTGAAACTCTGTCTCGTCTCGATAAAATTCTGTGAATGGTATCAAGACAGAGAATAGTCTTGGTCTCGTCTCGAATTTGGAACCGAGAATACTCAGTCTCGTCTCGATACCATCTCTAGTGTTTTTTATGACATACATAATATACTGTAGTGGTATGTATAGTCTGTATACTGTAGTGCGTATGCATGGAGAAAATGTATTCGAATAATAAAATTTGGGTCCCCGGTTAACACGAATTCTTTTAACACGAACTCCTGATTTTTCAGTCCCTTGGAATTCGTGTTAACGAGGGTTTACTGTATTTCATGTGAGATCCTTCTAGTGTATTGCTCTTGATGTAAACAGTTCCGTTGTTATCCCATGTGATCTTATCGTCTTCTTTCATTCCATATAGTACTAATACTGCTCTTTTACGATACATTTTACGTATATATATAAGAGTAATTCTCTCTTCAACCATATTATTATAAATGGCCGTAATACATTTCTCTTCTTCTTTTGATTGAAAGAGTGTATAAAAATGGAAATTATTATACCAATTTGGAATTCTATGTGGTTCTATGTAATGTATCTTCTACCCCTCTGTTTTGGGGCATGCTAATGAGGGTATGATATTTTTTGGCAATTTTACTCATTTGCAATTTTGATTTCTTAGGTTCGAGGATCTTCTTCTTCTTCCTCATCTTCCTTATCTACTATCATTTTCTTCATCACATCAAAATTTTCGTGCTTGGAAGACTCAGAATTTAACGAAAATGCTCTTTTGCATAGTTGATACTCCATATTCGTGCTGGGGTCAAAAATATGTAACGAATAGTTCTTGAGTCCAGCTAGTACATATTTTTAGATATTAAACTTCTTATCATATACGAGTAATTCATTTGTTATATCACCTAAAAGATCTCGAGTTGGAATTGTGCTTTCATCAGGTTTTGAGTATAAAATACTACATCGGTATCAAAATATAATACTGTTTCTTCTAGTTATTCTAAGCACTTGTCCATTCCGCATTTAAAAAATTGCTATAGCTAACGCCGTGCAGTTAAACCAAAAAATATACAACTTCTTATCCCATAATCGTGTCACATAAAGACCCCCTTAATCTCCTTCTTTCTCTCCTATACTAAAATTAGGTAACAACATAAGTGCAACTCTTATTTCAAACTACATATGTGTTAGCTTCGACAAAATGAAATAACAAAACGAGACGAAACAAGAATCATAGGTTGATGTAGGGAGAAACTGAAACACACACAATGAAAACTTCAAATCAATGGATGTCTATTACACAGAGATTCAGAAATGAGCTAGAGATAGAGAAAAGGAGAGAAGAAGAAAAAATTGAGAACAGGTAAAACTGTGGAATTCAAACCTAGTAAGAAAAGAACCTAACACTATAAAGTTTCTTTTCCAAAAATCCAACAGTTATATAGAAATAACATTTGTTTTTACATATTTTTTCATTATGTATATTTCATACTGGATAGCATACTCAATTTCAAGTAGAGCCGCAGATCTCCGAGACACATCTAGGATAATGCAAAAAGTTTATCACACATGCTTTGTTTCCGCGCAGTTGGATTGCAAATTCGGTAGTGCTTCTTGGATGTACTGTTCCAAAATACATTCTAATGAACAAAGTAGATAGCATTGGTCATATCCTGACTAACCAAGACATTAGGTATATGTTCATATGTTTCCCTTTTTCATTTTCTATTTTAGTATCTTGTGTACATTCAATATCATAGCATACAATCATGGCTTTCTTGTTCATGAGAGTTTTTGATTCGCATTTTCGACTTTCTCTCATTCACTTTAAAGTAACATTCACGATAAGGAGGAGCGATAGTATAGAAATTGTTACAATACGTTTCCTCATATACGTGAGATCCTTTTTCCATCACCACATAAATTTTCAAACGCTGTCGACAACATTACGAAACTAAATGGAAAGATTTTCTCTCGTTATGGCTCGGAGTTGGTTCAAACGTAACATCACTTCCTGAAAATCCCATTATATATTGAAATTATATAATCCTTTAAATGCTCTTGAAATTTAGGAATTTCGGGAATTCTACCACCATAAATGATTGTGAGGAAATCTACTACCTTGATTCTGCTACTACCTACATCAGCTTCTTAATACAGTTCTTCTGCTTCTCTTTCTATTACGCTTTTACTTTTTTATTTGCATGTCCTCTGTATTTGATTTGATTTCCCCTTGCGTTTTTTTTTAAACTAATGAGAATGATGATTGCATTTGCTAAAAACCTTGTACCTTTGCTCTTAATTGTAATAATACCCCGTTTTGCCTTTTCATATTCATTGGTATTCATAACATGTTGTTTTTGACGTCTGCCTTGTGCTCTGATTTGTTATTCCTACGTAATCATGTTGCTCAGCATTACGTAACAAATATTCTATTAGAGCCAGTAAACTGGTTTCAATTTCAGTAAATACACGTCTGCTAAACGGATTCTTATAATTCTTCCCTCCATTTTGTATATTCTATACTGTCTACTACTTTCTTCTGTTATATTAAATCTACTGTTGTCATGACTACGTATATTATTATTTCCAAATCCCACTTTTACACTTGTGTTCGTTTTCCTTCAAATTCGCATACCAAATAATTCAACCGCTTCCCTATTTCTTCTAAATCAACTTCTGTTTCTCCTTGTTCAGTATTAACCTCTACTAGTTCTTGTATTTCCATAAAAGATAGATATATTTCTTATTCATTGTCGTCTTTTTAGGGTTTGGAAATAAGTCGTTAAGCCCTTTGTTTATTTCATTTTCATAAATCTATTCTTCTTCTGCAAGCTTTTCTTCCTCATTATAATGCTCTTCTATTATCTCTGAAAACATTAAATTTTCTACCTCTCCTTCAGTTGACATCTGTTCTCCGTCTTCTTCTTCTTGTGCTTTTGGTAATGTTTACTTTTTTCTTTACAAACGAATGGGTCACTGTCTTCCTATTTTTTTTCCTTTTCATCATCTTCTGCTAGCATTGCACTTTAATTTTCTCTTAATTCTAATAATATTTCATATTTCTGCTCTTTTACCTTATCATTTTCAGGATTTGGAAATAAATCTTCAAGACGATTCTCTATTTATTTTAGGTAAAATTCTCCTTCTTCATTCTTTCCTGCTCCATTGTAATCCTCTTCTGCTATTTGTGAGAAGGTTAAATGTATTAACTCTTCGTCAGGTGTTAATTCTTCTTCTTCTTCTTCTTAATCTTATAACAATTTCTTTATTTTTGCATACAAGCTGATACTACTTTTTGTTCTTTTTGCGCTATCATTCTTTTTTCAGTTTCTAATACTTCTACTAATTCTTTACATTTCTCTTCTTCAGCTTTGTTTTTCTTCTATTTCAATTTAAGTAAATTGATTTCCTTCTTCTTCTTCTTCTTCATCATCATCATCTTCTTCTTCGGCAATTACATCTGTACGTAATCTTACTACATTATTGTTCACTTCTTTCTTATGTGTTCCTTTCTCCTTCTTCCTTTCATCATTATCTTCTTTCTCTTCTTTTTCTTACATATGGGTTCCGCCCTTTCTCTCATCATCATCTACCACAATTATATCATCTATTTCTATTAGATTTTGCGCCCTTTATTTCGTACGTTCTCTTATTTTTCTTCTCCGTCTTCAATAAAATCTTAAATATCTTTAATACTTCTTGCTTTCCATTTTATTTTTTACTATATGTATATAAGTATTTTAAAAAGGATATTTACATTTTTGTATATAAGTTTTTGTAGAAAAAAGAAATGCCAAAAACGATAAGAATAAGGAAAAAGGAGTACACACTTGTTTTTGTTTCCTTGTATTCTACCTAAAATAAAAAAATATCAATTTGGCGATAATTTTACTTTCGAATACTCAGCATCATGGAACCAAAATTACCATAACTTACTTATGTTTCACGTTATTATAGTTATCGTAGTGTCAAACAGAAGCTTAATTTTTGCTCTATTAGTAGATCTTAAGAGGAAACTCTGCTAACGGTTACACTTTGAAACATCAATGTTCAGAGTTTTATTTGTTTAAAAACTGCCATTACTCAAAAGTTACAACTATGAAACTATTGAAACTTTTATTGCAAATTCATCGTAACACGTACATGGCATTGCTAGAAATTAAAACTTTTTTTATTTTTTTTTTTGCTTTTTGTAGATATTATTTTTCATTTTACCTGCATGGAAATATACAGATTCAAGTTTTGTTACAAATTGTATCGTTGTTCGTATGTTACAACTATAATACTTTTAAAACATTTTTTGATTATTTTTAGCACATTCATGATATGGTTACAATTTAAAATGGGTGCATTTGGCAATTTATAATTATTATTTTTGTACATCAGGATGCATTTTAAGTATGGGTCTGGGCTTTGTACATTCTACTGGCCAGAAACTGAAAACGTATTCAGGTACCTTTCAGAAATATGTTCTGGGAATTTCCTACTCCATCTCTTATAAGCCAATCATCTAGGACTTACGCAGTCAAAGGAAAGAATAAGAACAACATATCATCAGTTAAAACAATGGGCTGGAAATATATGCCACGACATTTTGTATGTAATACTGTGTAATTGTGAGAAGCTTTTCCGCTATTTATGTTTATTGTTTTCATCTATGTACATTAGTCTAATACTTTTTTGTTTTTGTTGACTGGTTTCTTAATAATCACTCAACGCCTTACATTGCTAGGTCAACGCCTTACGATGCTTACATTTTCCATTCTCAAAACCACAAAATTATTAAAAAGGACCTCCCTTTTTGTTATTTAACCATAGGGAGTAAACGTAAACTAATATTAGAAAAAGTTATAGAACTTTGATAGTTGTAAGCAATGGTAGAATTGGGAAAAAAGAAAGGCATATTTAAAGTACAAAAATTAATCTTATCTTAATACCAAAACTACACATTGCACCAGTTTTATCTTTAAACATACCTAATATTTTCTAAGATGTATATTTGAAAAAAATAAAACGTGATAGTTGTCACTTCAGATTAGGGATGGTAAAATTTTCCGAAATCTGAAATTTAACTTCCCGGAATTTGTCCGACATCGAAATTTTTCAACTTCCGGAATTTTGCCTCCGAAATCAGAAATTGGCCATCCCTACTTCAAAGATAAGGCATACTGTGTTTATTGTGTACCACAACGTAATAATACAAAATATTTTATTGAATTGAAAGCGTATATATACAGTAGGCAATATATGAAGTGAAGGCAGTTTGAATATTCTTTACGATTCATAATACAATGGAATATTTAGAATTCCTTAACCTTTACAATGAAAATGACCGGCTATGACTCTTAGAACTATGAAGATGTCCAAAGAACATTGACATGACGGAAAAATCATATGAATATTACCGGATGCTCTTCCGAATATTGGAAACTCTATTTTGACTTTGAGACTCTGTGAGTCAGAGCGTTCATCATTAGTTTTCTGCTCCGTCATTCTGTCCATCATAGGTTCTGTTTGTCACCGTTACAAAATGTAAGTGATTATGCATTGTCTTCTTTAGTATTAATAGTCATACCATTCCTTGGAAATGCTTTGTGATTATTCAATTATATATCTTAGTTTCTGAACACCAGATCATTAAATTCTTATTTTATATATTTCTGCGTTATCGAATTTTATCTTTGAATTTGGATTCCTATGTTTATAATCTATTCTGAGTTACGTTTTCTACGCCCCTAAGACGCGCATCAAATTAGATTTCTTCTTGAAGGAACTGGGTATATATAAATGCCATTCAATAATTTCACATATTAGAATGGTCTGGGGTTCGCGACCCAGACAGGTCTCCGCCTACGGGAGTTTCCAACTGCGTCTCCCATCATAAAACCTTTCGCCATATAAGGTAGATTGCGAACCTATTTTAAGATTTAACAAGGTAATAAAACTGAACATACGTAGTTCTGTTTATGTAAAATAAATATAATAATAATAATTGCAAGAATACTTATATCACTTTTTTTATTTTTAACCATATCATGTAGACAATGTACGAAAATGATTGTAAAATGTTTCAAAAATTTCATGGATGTTACTTATGAGATATGACACAATTTATAATAAAACTGGAAACTATATTTTCGTACATGTAAAATACAAAAAAAACTAATAATTACAAAAACACAAAAAGCAATCCTTTCATTTTTAACTATTCCATGTAAGACGAACGTACAATAAAAGTTTAAAAGGTTACATAGTTGTAACGTTTGAGAATCCGCACAATTTTTAATAACCCAACATTTGATTTCTATGCCGATTATTGTTTGACACTGTAATCTTTTGCAGAATAATCTTTATCTTTTTAGGATCTGCTGATAGAGCAAAAGTTAAGATTTCATTTGACAAATAGATGATCCCAATAACTTGGAAAATGAGCAAGTTATGGTAACTTTAGTTGCATGATGTTGAGTTCCGGAAGGTGGGAATTGGCGACAAATTCATATTTTTTAAAAATTTCTCCCAGTCTAATTTCTGATCAAGAAAGTGGGAAAACTACTTAGCATAATTTCATTGGTATTTACGTATGAAAAGATTGGAAGAGAATCTGAAACATTGAACCACGGTCATGTTTAAAATTAGGTGATTTGGCATGGAATGACCCAAAATAGCTATTTAAGAATGTATTTTGCATAGTGAAAAGGTAACACAGAATTTTATGATGTCGAGGAAACGAAAGTATACATTGAAATTAACTAATTTACTCGAGACCTTTCTAAAATCACACCTCTACTGAAAATGATTCTTTAGCCTTCTGCGATAATGATCAACCTTTTTGATCTTATCATACAATAAAAAACATGAAAGAAATACTTGTATATTCACACTTTAGTTCAAATGCGTCTTCTGGTAGACAACGTTTTGTGCGTGTTTTTTCTACCTCTTTTTCCGTTTCGTAATTTTCGTTTGCACCCGATTACCTTTAATAATGCTACAAGACTCCTAGATTTTTGTATAACTATATTAGTCACTCTAGGGGAGGCCGTGTCTCAATAGTGGAATGCTTACCTTTGATTCTAGAGATTCTTGATTCAATCCCAGTATGCATCAGATGGGTTTGAGAAAACTCCATATATATGGAATTCCTCATTTTATCATTTAGTTCGTCAATATTATTACCGCCTTACATTAGAAGCATAACCGTTAAAGCATTTTTAGAAGCATTACATTAGAATCATTTTTAAACAGTGGCCTAATGAAACATTAAGTGTTGCTGTATTTAGAAGTCAAAGTCTATATAAGTATAACCATTCATCTCAGCGGCTTTGAAAACTATGAATTTTGACACTAATATTAGTTATTTTTAATTATTTTTCATTTCCTGGTGTCGCACCCGTCGGTTACCACCCTAACCCGCAATTGACTGTGGTGAATGCGATTGGAGTTTCACCATCAATCTCAGCGATCACGAAAAGTACGTTTTGACATTAATATAGGTCATTTTGGATTTTTTTTTCATGTCTGGATATCATCTCTCATGTTACCCACCACCTCAGTCTGTAGTCTATGGTATCGGGCGATCGGAGTTTCAACGCTGATCTCAGGAACACGCTTCGTCTTGGTCTAAGGTCTCAAGCCAAGATAGCTGTGACCAAATTTTCCACTGTAGCTTCCTTCGTTGTAGAAAGACCTCCTTAAAACTTTCCAGGTAGATACCTCGGGTGTATTCCTAACTCTTGACATCAACTTGACGGCCCTGCGCGTAGTGTAGCCAATTACGGAAATAAAAATTTCCCCAAATTTGGGCAAAAAATCGAAATTTTTGTTTATAAATCTGTGCCTATACGTCCCAGTGCAAGTCAACTTACGCCAATCGAACATTTGTTTTTACTTAAGAAACGAAAGTACAGATCGTTACAAAGGGGTAATTAGGGGGCGCACGAAAGATTCGTATTTAGGCTCTAATCCTTGATTTTTCTAGTTTTTCCGTACTTTTCTGTTTACCGTAATATACTTTTGATAATTAGAAGCTTTGTACCTTAAATATCGCCATACTACTTCTAGGATATATTAGTGGTGTACGAATGTTTAATTTAAGATAGTTTGCGTCTGTCTGGTAGCAGTGTTGCCAGCTACAGAAAATTTTAAATCCAGATTATAGTGGCAAATTTTGGAAAAAAATATGTTTTGTCTCTATTTCCCTCTTGTTGGGTACATTGGATCAAACGTACCAATATACCGTACCAGTACCATCTTTGCCCTACACAACGCACTATAGAAAGTTTCAATAGAATAGTTAGAAGAAGTACAGTTGAGGCTTACAGTAGACCTTGTTCTCTAATTGGAAAGAACTGATTTTTTTAAGGTAGAATGAGGTATATTTTTATTGGCATGCTTACTTTATTACATATCGTCACAATACTTGTAGGATATAGTAGAGGGATACCAAAGCTTGTTTTCAGATAACAGTGTTGCCAACTACAGAAAATTTGAATTCCAGATTTTTCAGGCAATTTTTAAAAAATCCCGTTTTTTCTATTATTTCCGTCTTGTTTTGTACACTCGTGTCTAAAAGCCTCTCCTTAGACTACAAAACGCACAATAAAAAGTTTTACTAGAATAATTAGGGGAAGTACAGTTGAGGTTTATAATCAGCTATGTTCTGGAAATGGGTAAGAAAATGGTGAATTGCTGAGATAGAATGAGATATTTATTTAAATTTAATGCTTACTTTGTTAGATATCGCCATAATACTTGTAGGATATATTCTTGGAGTACTAAGGTTTATTCTCAGATAGCCTTTATCTGTATGATGGTAGTTTCAGCGAAAATAATTCCCGATTTTAGGTGAAAAATTCGGAAATTTTCCCTTTTCCCCTCTGTTAATACCCTTTTGCTTGCTACATTGAAACAAACGTACCACTATCTGAAAGCTTGCTTTTTGCCCTACAGAACGAACCATAAAAAGTTTCAATAAGATAATTAAAGAAGCTGTGGCTCCGGCATATCTGTTGATTTTTGCTTCTGAGGCGTAAAAAGTGTCAAAATTTCATGTGTATGATGACAGAGAATTTTTTTCTTTCCCTCTTTGAATGGAATCCAGCGACTCCAGGATTTCACTGTACCTTGTCAACACACCAAAGATTTTTAGGTGACTTGAAACCATATAGTAGCAGTGGTGCTAGATACAAAAAATTTGAAATTGGGTTAGTGAATTTTTTTGTAAATTTCTACCCCTATATTTCCCTCAATAATTTCCCACCAGTTGGCAACACTGCAATGCAAGTTACACCAAAAATATCCACATCCATTTTCGAAAAAAAAAACAAGGCCTTAACCATATCAATCGAATGAATGGTTTTTGAGCAATGCGTTACCAACTGAAAATGGAGGAAAACGCCAAAAATGATCTGGGTCTGAAAGGAATAATCATATAATTTTGCTGGTATAGGTACAAAGAAACAAACGATTTGTAAGTTACGAGGGATTCGGCTCAAGTTCTGTTGATTATTTCAAAAATTTGCAACATAAATCAGTAAATAATAGTTGCCAAAAAAACAGACATTTGAAAAAAGACACGAAAGAGAACGATGTTTTTATTGAAAAAACTTTACAAAAACGTTTTTTTACAACACTAATTACTATAGAACAAAAACGATAATAAATATCGAAAAGACGTTTTAAACTTTTCAAGGGTAACCTTCATTTTCAGCTTTAAAGCGCTATTAAAGCCAGAAGTGATAAATGTGAGCCATTTCCTGTCACAACGTTAATCACTCTAGAGCAAAAATGGTAATAAATAAAAAGAAGTAGTTTTCGGCAATCCATAAAGCGTTTAAGGGATAACGTTAATCTTTATCCTCAACAGCCTTGTGAAAAGGAAATAGTAGAGATTACAAATAACATTCGGTTTCAATTCAATCTACAGAGAGCAAAAACTATAAGATATACGGAGAAGGTGTTCTCGGGTGTTTGATATTGGATAATGGGGAACGGCACAAAGTGCTTACAAGATGATACTAGACCGTTATGCAGTTAAGAGAGTAATATGTGCAAACAAAAAATGGATAGATTGGAGTTATGTTAAGACAAGATTAGAGGAAGATTATGAATGTTAAATAAGATTTATATTATGGTGTAACTAAAGATTGTGGGTTAAGAAACACGATTGATTTAAGGAATTGAAATTAAATGGTAGGCATAAATATAGAATAAAGAGGTTAAATGAGATATTGTGTGTAGTTGAGATTTTTAACATTGGAACAGTCGAATCGGAAGAAATCTACGTTTTAACAGTGTAAACAAGTTTTTGTGATTCAGACAGTAGGAAGATTAGTTGTAACGGCCAAAAGAAATCAAGAGTTGAGAGTAATGCAAGCACTGAAAAGACACAAGGCATCCGAGAATCTTGGTTTATGACAACTTGCCGAAGAGATGTGATAATTCGCAAATTGGTCCAACAAGTTTTTTATTTGAAAACAAAAACAGCTCTTCTACAGAAACCACGAACCTACGAGTGTTATCACTGTTGTAAAAAGTCTTACATCAGTTCGAATCGCTGTTTTTCTTCTTTATTGAGCCATGGGAACGAAATGTGCCCAGCCAGAAACAAAGCTTGCTTCAAATGCAAGGAAGAAAGGCATTTTGCATTCGTTTGTCCTTCTCTTAAGAATCTAAAGCATAAGTTAGGTGAAGTGGAACAGAAAGAAAAGAAAGAGAGTAGGTGTTAGGAAGAAACATATGAGTCAAACCAGTTATTTACGTTCGATTCCATAGAGGAAAAACAAGCAAGCTGTCCTTCAATGGGAACTATTGAAATTTCGGAAGTACGATCACCAAAGAGAGTGAAACAGGTAATCGCAAAATGGCTTAGCAACAGAAGAAGAGGAATTGAGCGGCGAGGGAATGCCACGAATTATTCAAGTCCGAAACAGTTCGAGGAAAACAGATATTCTGAGCCAAAGACCAAAGTAATGTCAGTTCAACTGGAGGAGCGAGATAAAATTATTGCTCGAATCATGGAAAAACAAAACACCATGCAGGCGCAGATCAATTTTCTGATGGTCATAGGGTAGGGGATGGTCATAGGGAAAAAGTCAGCAGAATTACAAGAGAACAAATAAGGTTTGGAATCCTTGAGTTTGATGTAATATACGTTAAAATATTTTGTCTCTTTTGGTAGGTTCTGATTTTGTAAAAGGGGGAGAATTGTTGGATATTGGATAATGGCACAAAGTGCTTACAAAGATGATACTAGACCGTTATGTAGTTAAGAGAGTAATATGTGCAAACAAAAAATGGATAGATTGCAGTTATGTTAAGACAAGATTAGAGGAAGGTTATGTATGTTAAATAAGATTTATATTATGATGTAAGTAAAGATAGTGGGTTTACGAAACACGATTGATTTAAGGAATTGAGATAAAAGTGTAGGCATAAATATAGAATAAAGAGGTTAAATAAGATATTGTGTGTAGTTGAGATTTTTAACATCGGGAATCAATTTAGCGTTTGGAAATAGGTATTAAATATTTTAAACTCCTAATCAAACCTAAAGTACGAAAACCCAACTACTTCCGGTTTTAGTGTTGATAGCAATACGTTAGAACCCGTAATATATAGCGAGAAGCCGTTTTCTGTAATCAATTAAGTAGTAGTAATAGCGTGACTTGATCGCACTTTGGACTTTGACCCCGACTTTGTAACGTCATAGGTCAAAGGTCAACGACCTTGGCCCAGTGCCTGTGACCTAGAGGTACCTGGGACCACCTCTTCTAGATTTGGTAGGGTTTCCTAGGACCATCCCACTTAAATTTTGGAAATTGCCAAATCTAAAAATTTGGTATGGTTGAACAGGACCATAGTGTGTATCTCTATCGGTATTGGGGGGTCTATCTCGTTCACTTTCATGGCTAAAAAATTGCCAAAAAGTTAAATTTCGGTTGTTTTTGACCTAATTTATCCCCTTTGATGAGGTGTTATTACCTTATATAGTTATATGGGCGTATACAGGGATCCATTCCCTTTTATAAGACATGGGTATATTGATGAACCCCTTTTTAAATTTTGGGAGGGGTATCTTGGTCCACCCCTTCAATTTTGGAAGTTGTTCAAATTAAGCATTCGGTATCATAGTACTGGACCATAATATATATCACTATAAATTTGGGTGGTCCACCTCGTTTCTTTTTAGGGGTAAAAATTGCCAAAATATAAACGTAAGCAATACGTTTTTTACGTGTTTGGTTTTGACCTAAGTTATCCTCTTTGATGAGATCCTATTACCTTATATAGTCATGTATAGGGGTCCATTTCCTATCATAAGAGATGGGTATATTGATGCACTCTCCTTAAAATCTGGGAGGAGTAACCACCACTTCAATTTTCGAGATTGTCAATTTAAGCATATTGTATCATAATACGTGACCTCAATAAGTATCATGATAAATTTCGGTGGTCCTTTCATGGCTACAAAATTGTCAAATTTTAGTGCAACCACATGTTCGGTTATTGACTCAATTTATCCTCTTTGATAGGGTTATAAGATATGGACGGGTATCCCTTTTCAATTTAGTAGGGCCCCTAGGGTGTCAAATGCTAGTACGGTCACGTGATCGATGATTTGGTTTTGATGCGCGACGGGTCTCTGGTCAATATACTCGTTAGTTAGGTGGAAATATTGAACAAGATTCATGACCAAGGTTCTCGTCTTATATCACAGAGTATATTACTTTCAATTTGATAACGTTGCATGTACCATACTGAGGAATGAAAAATAAAAAAAACATAGATAAGCATAAATTGTATTTTATTCATTTTCTGGATTCTTCTTTTCATTGTTACACTAAGGTATTGACAATGTTTGTACATTTAGCTAGGTTTTTTCATTAGACCTCCCCTATCTTCTTGATTATGATTTTTTATTTCGATGTTTTGCAGTAAAGCATCGGTTTGAAAACCTTCGTATTGCCAATTCTGTAAAAAGAACGAGGAAAAAAGATGATTAGTATAGAAATAGATGATGATAAATCAAAATATGTAAAACACACACTCAATGGTAAGTATGATAAAATTATCTGGAAGAAGGTATATTGCAGTAGTCTACGATCATTAACCGAGGGTACTGTTGTGAACAAGTATTGAATTTCAAGCAGGGATTTTCCCTGGGCTTTACAGCACAAATAAAAATAAGCATAATAGTCACATATGGATGAACCAAGGCTTTGCATTTGGCTATTATTATATTTATAATACATACAATGAAGTTTTAAGAATGCATCATGTTGTGGTACATAAGGAGGAAGACCATAGCTGTCAAAATATTGTCCAACACCGCGATTATAAATATAAATTCCAATTCAATGGGTTCCTAATTTTGTGGATGGATTTGTATTTACAATGATTGCCAGAGGAAGAGAAATCCTTGAAGGCAACTCATCGCTTGCAAATACCCCGGTAAAATGATTTCTGAATAATGGACTACCGTTTAAAGCTCTATCTAATTGTAATGTATTCATTATCGTGAATGGAAATGATACATAACGTATACGTACCTTGTAATTTAAAAGTTCAGGATAATGTTGCGCTGGTAGCCGATCTATAGGAGTGAGGAAAACTCCCCATACACAATGCAGTTTGCAGGTACTGCTAATTTATCTTGAAAATGAACTTTCAATCGGGTGGCTCCATGTCGTTGTAAGTTCCAATAGTGAAAATTTCCAGGAGAAGAATCGGGAGTTATGTCAAATACAAAAAGTGTATATTCATTCTTGTATTCGTCTTTTGAAATTGTATTTCCAGTATTGGTAAAATGTATGCCAGAGCCTGAGAACAATGTGTGGTATGACGAGTGTAGAGATTTTATTCAAAGCTGAGTTGCAATGGTTTTGAAGGTACAGCTTTTCCGTCCACGTATAATATAAAGAAATTAATGCTTAGATGTTGAAATTCAAATGGATTGCTGGTAATAGTTCCACTGGATGCTTCATTCGATGTAAATCCTACAATAATACGATTGGCAATGTTGCCATAAACAGGTTATGAATAGTTTTGGATTGCATATACTTCGGGATGGTGAATGATTTCATTTGAATCCTAGTCAGGGGATACTTTGCCGCTGTAGATGGTAAAAATTTATTGTGAGCCGATTTGACACTAGGGCTAATGCTGACTTTTTTCACTTGCAAAGATGGATCTAGAAAATTGCTTTTTCCACTGACACCACTTTCAGTGGCCATGAGACAAATGTTTGATTTTGTAAAAATAAGTTTCACCCGTAATTCCACTCCATGAATTAAAAATTTATCTTGATTAAAAATATCACAATGAAGATGTCCAATGATATCGAATTTCATACTTTGTTTTGTCAGCTCATAGCGTTGTTGAAATCATTTGTTGTCATTGGTGGTTGCGTTTCAAATATTGTTCTACACTAGCACTTGTGAATAAATTCACAAAATTATAATGTAATATAACGAGGTTTAAATTTAATTCGAGAAGTTTTGCATTGAAAGGGAAAGACACAAGGATTTTTTTGGTTTATTGGTCCACTAATGGGTCAATGATAATTCCACCCATTAAAGAGATGTTATCAAATTAGGCATACATTCATTAGGCAGGTAGATATTGATAATGATCATTGAGCGAACAAATAGTATGTAAAGTATTTTTACGGTGTAATCGTTAGAGTTCAACCGACTGGCAATTGAGCATTACAAGTATTTTAGAGCTACTTTTAGATGTGAAAAGCTTGTTCTAGAGTGGCATCTTAATGTACACTTATTCTTATAACACATGTGTATATTAACGTGATGTCAATGGATACTAGAGGGCGGCTCACCTTCGGAGATAGTTATGCTTGTTACTTCTCGAATGCGTGGCTTGCCAATGCAAGATGAGTAGAGAGTGTTTATTACAAATGTTTAATATTTTTGGAGGTGGATTCTATATACTTCTTGTAATGTTTACTTGTTATCAATGACCGTAATTACTCTATTGAAGTTTTACTTTGCCATTGCCATTGAGGTGCCTCGTTTAGAACAAGGTTCAGCAATGATTGTGTTAGCCAATGATCATATCTTCGCTAATGTTGTGAATATCCGTGCACTACACAGATGCCTACGTGTATGTTTGGCTAATATTGATGAGCTGGTGAAGATGAAAATTCATGTTTGTTAGTATTATTAGTAACTTGAAGTTTTTGTCATATTGATTTTAAATAGTAGCAAATTAAAAAATATTTTTCTGTTAACATGTAATTCTAAATTTATCTGAAATGTTTCAATGTTTCTTCCGTTTTGTCTTTTAGCAATATGATTATTGAAATTTAAGATTTGTGAATAATGTTGTATTCTTTTAGTCTTGTTATATTTAGTAAATCGCAGTTTAGTATTTTGAATAATTAATATATGTTTAACGTAATAATTATTTTACGAATTGTTTGTTTGAAAGTTACTTTGCTTTTATTTTTTGTATGGACATACATATACTATTTTATATAGGTATTTTGGGTATTCACTTAGATGTTTGCATGTAACAGTCATTTATTACTCAGATAATGCATATTTGAATAAAAATGTTCGTTTTTTATTTATTTTTTATTGTAAATGGTGCATACACACACTGCACTAAACCGTATACACATATTAGGAATTTCGACCTTAAAGTTTAAAATGTTATCAGGCGATATTTTTTATATCAACACATACATTTTTTACTACTGTCTAGTAATTAGTCCTTTATTATGTATCTACTATGATTTAAAATATGTTATATTGTATATTTAGTGAAAAAGGTTGAGGAACCAATTGAAATACGCATTCATGGTGAGAAACCAATATTTAAAAAAGTGAATAAATAAATAGATAAATAAAAGAAAAATACCTATTAGATGGAAATAAAAGTAAACGAAATGATAATGAGCATTATCCAAAGGTGGTTTTAACGGAAAGTGGCTTATGATCATACTAGTTGAACAACATTTAATTAAAAAGTGTGAATTTATTTTACCAAATACAGTGACGTCCCAATAAACCAATTCCCATAATGAACTTCTAGTGACTCGAACTCATATACAGTGCGTTGCACAATATAGTGACTTCTCAGTGAAACTTTAGTATAGACCATTAACACTTCAACGGCCAGGGTTCTCTTCGCAAATTGGATTAATCTGTTCGGTCACTTGCGGGAGTCAAAAGATATCAGCGACCGAAAGCACGTTTATCGCATTTAAATTTAAGTGGAAGAAAAACAACTTTAGGTTTCAACTTAATTGATTATGTCTCGTATATGAAGGAAAAATCTGGAAGCTTCTCTCACAATTTTTTCTATGTGTTGGTGCTTTTGGCTTCAACCAAATCACCCAGAATTATATATATTTTAAAGAAAGAAAGAAAAAACTCAGCGTTCGTTCCACGAGGAAGACTCATCGATATTTTTAGCCATGATTGTGGTTCCGATGCTACGTGTCAAAATAGTGATTTTCCCGGTTGGCCATATACAAGACATAATTAGTTTAGGGAATATCCAGTGGTGTTTCTGATTGCGACAATGCTCGATCCGTGTTGACGTTACTCTGTAGGCAGCCCCTGAACATAAGTTGGGTGTGCCGTTGTAAGTTGGTTCGCGCATTGGTGTGAATGAGAGCCGAACGTGTAAAGTCCGCGTCAATACAAGATTGATTTGTGTTTTGTGTGAAGTGAAAAAAGTCTTGAGTCTACTGTTTTATGTTCTATTTCGTGGATTTTATCCAGTTGTGTGCATCCCCGAATGAACAATGTATCAGCATTATTCTTGAGTACAGTCTGAAGATTTAACCTCCTATGGGGAACTCATAGAGCGAATGAATTGGTGGATTGCGCCGTCACTTACACCCATACTATTGAGGACAATTTCAAGTTTCGTGGACAAACTTGTTGTAACTATAAAAATACGTAGTAATCGTACATACGGCCACATTCAATAATTCGAAACAGTCTCAAACTTGTATAGTATACTCCGAGTAGTACCCTCGATCCGTGCATTACGTAAAAGTTTAGGGTTCTAGTTTATTGTATATGTAATATATGTATTTGTGTGTAGTCTCCTTTTGCTTAGTTTTAATTAAAATCAAAATTAATAATCAATAATTTTTCATCTGCGTTACACATTCATCAACACTAGCTTATGGCGCTTATGTCTAAAAATCTGTCGTTTCCCGTCTGCAGTAGAGCCTAGGCTGAGCGTGTTGGGGGGACGGGTTATTGTGACTAGCTGATACGACGTGATAGAATAAGATAGAGAGAGAGAGAGAGAAACAAATATCATTCAAGTATTTTTTAATATAAGGGGTTACAAATAAGCACGGTCACATTGGAGCACTTTCTGAATATAATAAAATGAGTTTGTCAATTACAGTAATCTTCCCCTTTATTTTAATGGAACACTGAAATTTTCAGAAACACTAAAATATTTATTTTCTTAACTTAATAAATAGCTTATATATCGACTTTCTGGATGCAGAAATGAGATTGTTTCAGTTGAACGTCCTACGAATATGCCTTTTCGAATAAAAGACTGGAATGACTAAACCAAATGAACGTAGATAGAAGAACTGTTGGAATGAGAATGTGGTAGAAAAGGGGAATACCCCTAGAAATCCACGGACTCGATATTGCACATCGAAAACTCACTTGGGCGGGAAACGAACCAGGGAGCCCCACTTTCTCAATACAAATGAAATGAGATCTTTTAGTTTAACGTCTATGGTTGTGCTTTTAAGTTAAGGGGGACGATGATTAAAGCAAGACAATAATGATCTAATAATCGGTGAAATGGGAAAGTGGGAGGAAACGTCAGTATCCCGATAAAAACCACGAACACTATGTCCATCACAAACTTACTTGGATGGGAATCGAACTAGGGGCCCTACACCAAATTTAAGCGCCCTAACACTATCGCACCGTGCGCTAATCTCTTTCTAAATACATTATCGAAAATTTGAATATTATAGAAACCACCCCCCCCCCCTCTTAGGAGAGAAATTATAAAAACATATTCCCTTATAGAAGCGAGTGATAGCGAAACTTCTACTATTTGAGTCGATTGCGATTTGTATGTCTGTTCGTGTGTTACATGGTAGCTCGTAAATCTTATACAATTTGGATTAAATTGGAATAAGACTACCTTCCATTTGTAGAAACATCCGTATAATTTTCTGTTGCAATTCGTCCAGTATAAGGGGCTATAAAGCTTAAAATTCACTCCATGCTGCAAGTTAACACATTTACATGAAACGAAATAAAATCTTTAAGTTATACGTCCTACTATTATGCCGGCTAGGCTAAAGAAGACGGTGATGATGAAAACTAAATGAAATGGTGAAATGGATAAAGAGGGAGGAACAGGAGAACACCGAGAAAACTCATGCACACGGTGTTTCGTCCACCAGAAAGTTCACTTGGAGATTACTCGTTCACATGTAACACAATTTTGGAATGTAGGCATTTTCGGTTATGATAAAGTTTAATGTATACTTCATTATGGCAGTGTGAATATCCTTCCAACCTGGGGTAAAATTCTGTCAAGAATAAGTCTAAATTCACCCCACCCCTTAATTTTAAAAATATACCACATTTAAAAATATAAAGCATTTACCTAAAATCGTAACATTCATGCCTTGTTCATCTCTGAGATTAGAAATGAAATACGTAGTAGTGTTCCCTCCCTCTCCGAACCTGGTTTTTAGATTTCCAGGATAACTTACATGAAACTTATTTAGTTCTGATACAATATTGTGTACATTTTGTATACTCATTTCCATCATCCCTAAGCTTTGGAAGGAAATCAGTGAAGGATAAGTGGTGAATTTCGCACCAATGTAGTTTTGATTACTCCCTATGCATAGGGAGATAAAAAATACTCTCTTTGCGTATTTCTTTAAAATACTAAAATTTCATGGAATATGCAGTTTTTTTATATATGTGTTTGTCAATAACGTTCACTGTTTGGATTTAAAACCAATCAAGAACCATAGAGTGAACCCTGCAGGTTTAAATATACGAGTAGACCTATATATAGGTTTCCTTAATGACATTGGATTTTTATGAAACATGTTATGTGTGTTTGTGGAGTTTTCGAATAATTCCGAAGTTTCAGTTTCATCAGGACTCACTACCCCTCCCCCCGCTGATATAGATGAATATATCCTCTACGATAACTCTGACAAAAATACAATTTTCGCGAATATGTTTTATCTTTTCCTGAATATTTCAAATCGTCTTTATTACTTGCAGTTGAAATGGGCCAATAATAAGGTAAAACATTTGCCTCAATATTCATTAAACATACTCAGTTTTACAAACCATTTTGTGTATGTTTTGCCAGAGATTAGAGACTCACTTCTATAGTTTGAGATTGAGTGGGAGGGAGGATCTCCTGCTTATACAGTGGAGTACAGTAAGTGCTCTTTAATTTGGCATTCTACGTTCTACCACATTTATAATCCGGCACTGATTGAGCTATTGCGTTTTTCTCGGATGAGGTCAATCTTTCTTTGAACACTAACGGTCATATTATTTTTCTTGCATTAAGGAACTCGTTAAAACTTGTTTTAAATATTAGTGTACAGACCTTCCTATTTTTGTACTGTTTTTATTTATAAAAGCATATTTCAATATTTGAATCTAAATTCCTTCCCTAAATATTTTAAATTCCGCTATTGCTAGAATGACGAAATACTTTATACAGTAGAATATTTGTAATCTGCACATACTCAAAATGTGCATATTTGCATTAAAAATGTATTAATTATTTGGATATTTATCTACGAATATATTAGCTCTGATATCCCCCTTAAAACTAAATTGACTTTCGGAAATCCCACAAAATCGCTCTTCTGCTGTGGTCTCGAACGCGCTGGATTTAAGTAAGCCTGTTGTACATGGGAAAATATTTATTCATTATGTTCTAGAAATAGCTGATAAAAGCGCGTAATTTGTTGAAGTTAATACTGTGAAAATTAATTTCGAACTGAACATTTAGGATGTTTTTCTTAAGAAGTTAAAAGCGCATTCCATTTTTGATTGATTTTTTTCCATTCTGAGTCCAATGTCTCTTACAGGAGTGAGGATATATGAGACTTAGATCTACAGCTTAACGTGGAATCCGAACAACACAGGCTCCCACCGGGCGTCAAATCCGTGTCTTCCGCACCAAAGGCACTTATGATAACCGTTTAGTTACAAGGGAGCTCACATTTCATTTTAAATATGAAATCGTTCTTGTTTAGGCTATCTTCAGTTATGTCAATGTGTCACTGTAACTCAAAAGATCCCAGTGGTTTCTTACTCGGCGTTTCTTCATTGCATAAAATGTAATATGAAACACATAACTTTAAAAATGTAAACATTAAACAACTAAACCATAGCAAGTAAACCAACTGGGTATAGATCTCAAAAATCTAAAATACGTGTCACTAATGCCTATGAGTTAACAGAAGAACAACTTACTCTTCTCAATAAATCTCACTTTTCCGTATCTCATATCTCATTTTTCAGAACAATAGATGTTAAGTAGTTTCGTGACTTCCTGTAGCAATGAAAGTGCAACGTAAGTTTTATTCTTCGCTCCAAACACTAGGTGTAAATAAAGGAAGCAGACGCCGGCATATGATACACATTTATTTTCATTCAATATGTTTCCTTATCTTCCTTACATTTCATCTACAGTATTTGTTCTTACTTTTTGTTTGCAATTCTTTTGTGTATATATAATAATTTTATCTTTTTATTATAATGCCCATAACTCAAATAGAACATGACCTTTGTTGAGTTCTGTAAGAAAAAAATCCTTTCTTAATTCACTCGAACCAACTGCAGTTGAAGTATGTACTGGCGGAATTACATCAGACTTGACTTGTCGGTTCTCTTATTGCTTTGTTAAAGTTTTAATTATAGGCTTAGGCATGATATTGTTTTAGCATATCGTTGGAATGAGGAATCGAACATTATAATATACATAGAACATTTAAAACAGAACAACTAATAGTAATTGATGTGAACGTAGTGACCTTTTACTAGTCGATTTAACCAGCTTATATTTTTCCATCTCTCTGTTCTACGATAATTTATGTAAAATTTAATATTTTAGTGAATTTAGTATTTGGTTTTTCTACATTCTCAGAAAATAATCTTGTTTCGAGTTGAAAACCATCAAGAACGTGGAGCTAAATTTCATCCCATGTTTCAGGTTTGCAAGCATGCGTACAAATTGTTCTCTGGTCTTACTATAATTCTACTCCTGTATGGGGATCGTAGCATCTGGGTAAGAAACAGACGAAAAGCAGAGAAATATCCGAAATTTCTCTCCCAAATATGCTCCTGAAACTTGAGCAGATATTGTGTAATCTGCTCTGATTTAGCTAGAGTGAGAATTAAAGAAGTTGTTTTCGAGAAATAGCAAAGTCTTTATGTTCATGTTAACTCAATTACTTTGGAAACAGGTTGGTATAAATTAAGGATTCGATAAACTTTGGTCACGTTTCCAACTGTCTGGAATTCGTGAGGAATAATAATAGAGGAATTTGGCCAAGATAAGAATGTCATACCTGTTCCACTGCTGATCCCTTGCCGTCTGAAGACCTTTCTTCACAGTTCTGCTTTCAGCTGATATAAAATGTCCTTCGAAAGTATCAAACATGTTATTCAGAACACATGACAGTATCATCTTCAATCCTTTGAACACTACTCAAACTTGGAGAAGATCGTAATAATAATTTGCAAGTCGCATATTATGAAGCGCGTAATACTTTAGAAGTGTGACTCGTTTAACAACTTAACGTTTCGGTTAGCGCGACACGGTAAACGTCTTTGACCGCGACTCTCATTCATCTTCGCGATTCTCTTCTGTAATACTATCTAGTTTTGAGGAAAACATTTTATGTAACCGAAAAAATGAAATTGCAGGTTTCCAAAGAGATTTCCAGAAGGTACGGTTTCAGCTGGCACGTGGAGACTCAGTTGCGAAAGAACACTGTTGACCAAAAAATCTTTAATATTTTCAGGACACAAAATTCCTCATGTTTTGAATTATGCCAGTCCAAGAAATTACTGAAAAGACGAATACAAAGATTTTACTATATTATTCACATTCGCCGATGAAATCAAAATGCTGATTTAGTTTCAGTTATTTAACAGTCTCATTATGTAATTCTCTTAATGTAATATACTAGCTTAGAGTATCATGTTTCATAACAAAACCAAGAATCGTAAATAATGTAAATAAACTCCTCACAAGAGATAACGTAAAATAACATTAAGTTGAATTACTTTTAAAATATAATATGTCGTAGCTTTACTTAGTTTTAAATTCAAGACCATAACATCCCCCAGCCACGAAAACATCGGTACGGTATCGTTGACGAAAAAGAAAAGCAAATTTTATTTTACATGAGAATAAATATGAGTATAAACATTTCATGCAGTCTTAGAATGATATGGAATAAATTACATATTGAATGTGATCAAACAACAGCAAATCTCACTTTTTGCAATTTTGAGATACTATAATAATAATAATCAATATAGGAAGCAGCATAAAATATTTAAGGTAATATAATTATGTGTTTTTTGTGCATATACAGAATGAAGTGTTCATAAATGTTATCTTTCCGTCAATTATAATATTTTAAAAGTTGTAATATATTTTATTTCACAATAATTTAATAAGTTCTCTTCACGATATCTTTCTTGGATTAAGTATTTAAGTGTTCCAGCACATGCTGTCACCAAGTGATGAACAAATAAAACAACTGCACTCGTAGCAGTTCGCAAATAGTCGTAAAATCCGAACACATACAATGAAAAAGGGGAAGCGGCCATAATCAGTCCTGATGGGATACGAGATATTTGATTTTTGCAATTAGCAGGGCACCTTTTTACTGACATTCCGGTATATTTGATATGCGGAGATTGTGGTTCCCACGACACTTGGTGCATATCATTAATAAATTATTTAAATTTATCAAAATAATTATTTTTCTTATTATTGCCCACACTTTGTTTTTCTCCGCTACACATAAAATACTGGGTCTAAACGTTAAAATTCTACAAAACTTCCCCTCTAAACCACTATCTTTTACGAAATATTTGGTACCACACTTTCACAAATTTATTCATTCATTATCAATTAAGGCACAACATCAGTGATGAGGATGGCACACTGATTCACTGAGAAGTTAGGAATATTAATTATTGCTTGGAGAAAGGCAGATGAATTGCAGTTTATCCCACGATGTTCACGCACCGAGTCTCTGCGGTCTTTCTTTTTAAATCGTTAATTAATTCACTTGGTGGAGTAAGTGGAATAATATATCCTCTTGCAACCACTTAATAATCACAGAAGAATGAACAGTCGCAGGTAACGATGGGTTTGTTACTTTTAATGTTCGTTTCGTATTACTGCTTATTTCGTATTACTATATATATGAATCAAAAGTCTGGACACAGTGGAATAACTCGAGAACATAATCGAAAAACCATAAAACACGTGTTTAGTAATATTAAAAATATATATATAATAATATATATACATGGGCGTCTAGTTATCTACTCATATTTTCATTATTATACACACATATATATATTAATAATATTATCATCACTCATTTATTTATTTATTTATTTATTCACTTTTTCTTAAGACGTAAATTTCTTTTTAGACACCCTATACTTCACTACTCAGTCCAAGTCTGTTCAAAGCAATCTAATTAACTACATTAAAACCAGCAATTGCCATAATTCATTAATTAGCACATGTCATCCTACATGAACCAAATATAAATTTCGGCCGTAACAAAACATAGTATTATTCACTTCACAGTTTTAAAATTATTTTGTACACAATGAAAGTTCAATGTTCTAAATAGCATACAACTACATATCAGAAAACGTCAAAAATGGAATTGCTCGCAGTACGCAACGGATAATGATTATTTATATATGCAAGTCGGAAATAAAATAACGCCATATAGACAAACTTCAAATTAAATAGAAACGCAAAGATTATTATTATTGATATTTTGGTTGCTAGGTTATATAAATGGTTGTGCTTTTCAGTAACGTTCAATTCTAAGTTAGTTTATCTAAATACCTATTCATTTGGGCTTAAGCTAATGTTTTCTGGTAATTTATTATAAAAGGAGGATCATTTTTGTATAAACCAGATGACTAAGTATTTAAATAGTGATATATTAGCAATGGATGATTCTAAATTTGGACGAGATGGCGCTGGTAGTCTAAAAACAGCCTGTGCACATCTGAATAATCTTTGCACTTCTAAGCATGGTTTTGCATTATTATTATTAATAATACGCAACATACTGTATAATTACGGTACGGAATTTCTATGCAACTCTTCGGTAATGCATTCATTATAACTGAATGATGATGAATAAACAAACAACAATACACTGTCCAATGATACATTTTTCATACATTCACTCACATTTTTACTACTAAAATCTATACTATTTACCTAAATACATGCACGCTACCCAATCAGCACACCGACGTCGAAAAGACGTGTTTTTTGTGTAAAACACCGTAAAATACACCGAACATGGCGTGATTTACACGTCTTTTTCCACGTGGAAATGTCCGAAAATATGACGTGATTTTTATGACGTCTTTTACACGTCATAGAATATGACGTGATTTTTATGACATCTTTTACACGTCATAGAATATGACGTGATTTTTATGACGTCTTTTACACGTCATAGAATATGACGTGATTTTTATCACGTCTTTTACACGTCAGGGGGGTTTTCGAAATGAGGCAGCGAGAAGCAAAGGGGTGTAAGTGACATTTGCAATAAAGTATGGATGACTCAAAAATGGATTCTGCACAGCTAAATATACAAACTGAATGATGAACTCTGTCGCAGTCGAACAGAATGTCTACCCGTGAATGCTCTACGCTGAACTTCATTATGCAGTTTGTATATTTTGCTGTGCAGAATCCATTTTAGACGCATACATATTCTATTGAAATTGTCACTTACAACCCCTTTGCTTCTCGCTGTCTCAAATGTGATTAAGGTCTGACAGGATCGTTCAGTTCCAAATGTCAAAACCATTAGAAATTGATGTGCATCCGCAGTTTTGACATTAGGAATCTCAATCCATGTTCTACCTCGTTTATTCGCAACACTTTTCAGGCTATTTCTCACCCCCAATTCTACCGATTTGCACCAAAGTTAGGGTTTAGGCTACTAGGGCTACCTAGTTTTCCCCCCGTAAATTTGAAACATATCGGTTGAATAGTGGTTGAAACAAATAACCCGGAAACTGTGTCGGATAATCGAGATCCTACTATACATGGATTGAGATTCCTAATGTCAAAACTGGATACAAATTAATTTATGATGATTTTTACATATGGAACTGAATAATAATAATAATAATAATAATAATAATAATAATAATAATAATAATAATAATAATAATAATAATAATAATAATAATAATAATAATAATAATATCTACTCTAAAATACACAGCTTAGAACACATCTCTAGAAAGCATGATTAATAAGAAAAAAACATACTTTTTCTTTCTTCTTAATTCCGCTTTTTTTGACAGTGCTGAACTGGTCTCTGCCGGCAACACTTTTCTTGGGTAAAAAAAAGGTCTACGAATAAAACTGGACAACGATTATTATAAGTAAAAACAATAATGAAAATAAATTTATCCTTGTGGCTGCTGCTTGATTTCTCACCATCATTATACATACAATTGTGTTGTAATGTGCATAATAATGCACAAGCTTCTATACCAGATAAGTAAGACCACTGGGTTATTGTAATAAAAAACTTATGAGGATAGACCCTAGGAACCCTAAGATCTTGCCACAGCGAAATGCATTACCACCCTCTCTCGAAAGTACACATTGGGGAAATTCAAAATATTGAGGTCCATTTGATTGGTCTGTACCAAGATTTTACAGATTTCGGTTCTGCGAAGGTTCGTGTTATCTATGGATTGGGGATTTGCATATCCAATTGACCACATCTTGTCTTGTTGATTTCTATTCTTTTTAGTGTTTGGATAGTAACCTATTAAACAGTATATATTCGCTTCTTAATGTGTGGTATATTTACCTAACATAAGGAATCGAATATACTATAGCTGTCAAGGAATAATTATATACGTAGTGCTACAGGAAAGAAACGGCAGTGCTTGCTCCACGAAAGGATAAATTTAAAGCCATACATTAAAAAGAAAACTGAGAGGCATTGGAACATTTTTTTTTAAAAAGTCTCGAATGTAAGACTCACCCTTGTCAAAAAAAAAACTACATGACTTTTTAATGAGAAAAGACGAAACATGGCAAAAACAAAGAATGAAATGGAAAAATAAAGAATCATTCTACTTACAGTACAGTACTAACAAGTAAGGGACCATATGGTTGTCGCGCAAATCAGATGCAGACATACGCCATCTGATTGAGCATGAAAAGATATGGAGAACACAAAAATTTAAGGTGCTAAGGGCCATAGGGAGCGGAGCGAGGAAAGAGGAAACATTGAATGTCGGCAAATTGGAGAAAGTTAGGAATGATGGGAAAAGTTAATTTCGTGCAAACAGGGAAAGAAAGTCAGCCAAAAGAAAGAAACTAAACATAACAAGGGCATCAAGGACGAAGAAAGATCATAATCAGGTTTGCCAGCGCTGCATAACATTGCTATGTAAGATATACCACAGTATAGCAATTCATGCACAAGGAAAAATATTAGTAACACAAAAGACAATTGAAAAGACTCTGTACACGTGCGTAAAAAGGTTTAACGTAGTCGAGTGAATATTACGCCCTCGTGAATACAAATGGAGGAAAATATAGAGCAGTACGCACCATTTGTAGTTTAATTGCAGTTGGCGTGAAGATCACGAATGAATGCGTTGTCAACACACAAACGTTTCTCGCAGTGAGCACAGCGGATGAAGGCAAGCTGGTCACATGCGTCTCTGCAGCATTCCTCTGAGAGTCCTTTTTCAAAGCAATATGCGGAAAGTGTTTCAAACCGCCCAGGATGCTCATCGGAGTATCCACATTTGAAAAACGCAAAGCGTATCATCTTTTGGAATCACCTAGAGGAAAACTGGTAATGAACAAATGACTGAAGGCGGAAAAAGTTCTCACGTTGCCACACATTAATACTGGAGAACACTAACGTATCTGTGATGAACTTCACCATGTTTTTGAATGGACGAAAGAAGAACACATCAGCAGGTTGTATAAGGCCTATACATTTCGGAGGAATCAGCTTTTTGTAGAACTGAACACCGTCAGGAACAGACATGTTGTAAGTAGTGTCATACCCTGAAGATCGGGCCACAAAACTTCTTCCAAGAAGATTTGGAAATCCCGTTTGGTCATATTCGCTTATCTGCTTCCATATGCTTTCCCATTGGGGAATTCATGGAACGATGCTCCCAAACACTTCCGTTTCTGTGTTATCATGTGTACCCCCTTCACTTTCATGTCTATATTTGTCCTCCCTCATGTACATTATTCACTCACGACAATCGTTAAACCTTTCTACGCACGTGTAGAGAGTCTTTTCAATTGTCTTTTGTGTTACGAATATTTTTCCTTGTGCATGAATTGCTATACTGTGTTATACCTTCCATATCAATGTTATGCAGCGCTGGCAACACTGCGGTCCGGATGGCAATCCTGATTATGATCTTTCTTCGTCCTTGATGCCCTTGTTATGTTTAATTTCTTTCTTTTGGCTGACTTTCTTTCCCTGTTTGCAAGAAATTAACTTTTCCCGTCATTCCTGACTTTCTTCAATTTTGCCGACATTCAATGTTTCGTCTTCCCTCGCTCCGCTCCCTATGGCCCTTAGCACCTTAAATTTCTGTGTTCTCCATATCTTTTCATGCTCAATCAGATGGCGTATGTCTGCATCTGATTTGCGCGACAACCATATGGTCCCTTACTTGTAAGAAGAATCCACTCATTTCGGCACTGGAATTTATTCATGTGCATTTATTGGTACCTTTTTCTTAATGAAATTACCGTACAACACGTGCTTCCATAAATTTTATAGCTAGTATGCACACACATACACACAAACACAAACACCCACTCACACTCCCAAACACACAAGCGCAATGGGTTTTATTGACAGTGCAAAATTTAGGACGAAACATTTATAACTCCAATTTAAGACATCTTTACTTTGGAGGTGAAAAATCGAAAAAGAAAGTACATCTTAAAATTAATTAATCTCTGAGGGATGAAAGCGAAAAAACATAAAAATTAATTTGAATTCTATATTTATTAGTTATATGTACAATGTGCAGTTTTTTGTCGTATAAAATATTATTCATACTATTTGTAATGCAGAAAGAAACACTAATTGTCCATATTATTTGTAATACAAACAAGAAATATGTAGACTATGCATATCTGTTGGTTATAATCTAAAACTTAAAGAGATCTGTTAATAATATAAAATAAAAAGAATAAAATTTTCCTACTGATTTCGTGTGAAGGAAACCACATTTCATAGTTATTAAAAGTACAGAAATGCAGCACCATATCAAAAAATCCTCACGTGCTTAAGTAGGTTAAAAAGGGGGACTGCGATAAGTATCCCACTTCGTCTATTATTTCAGAAGCAGTTTCTTCCATCTTTTAGTTTTCGAAAAAGATGCCTTTACATTGTTTTCCAACAAAGCGAGGAGCAGCAGGTCAATATGTTTCAAGAATGCCCAATCCTTTTCATCCTCAAACAACAAGGCAGATGGAAGTGAATATCTTTCTAATAACGTTTTGAAGATTTGTTTTGAAGATTTGTCACTATTGTTCATTTGAAGATCTTATTGATGCTTTATTTTTACTTAGGACTATGTCTTTAAGACTAGTTTGCACAACGGGAATTTCGCCCTTTTTCCGGCTCTTTGGAAACCGAGCATCGAAGAAAGGTCACGTTTCCTCCCAATGATGACAGATAGGAACACTGAAACAGAAAAATAAAAATAAAATTCATGAACAATCATAGTGCAATTTTTTAGCTGGGGTGAAAAATGAAAAAGATAATTACAATACGTCATGTGTAACTACAATCAATACGCAATAAGACGATTGGTTACTGTACTCGGTTGCATGAAGTCACTTATTCTCAGTAATCCACGTTTAACGACTTTCCATACAGCGAAATTAAACTACTATTAATTCAAGTTATTCTGTAATACCTTAACTTTTGATTTTATTGCAGGTGTTAACTCTGATTTTTCAGGAGGATCAAAGAAGTTGGCGGGATATAAGACTTTATATATACACGTACGTGAGAAATAATTCTGAAATGCTCATAGAAGGCTAGGTTACGTATGTGCTCACAATATAAAATGCTACTCCAAGACCAACTTTAGGATGTGAGCTAAAAGTGACGATCAAGTATATCAATATCATAGCCTAACTGATGCAAGAAAAAATCCCTCAGTTTTATGTCCTACGATTATGTCGTCTAGGCTAAAGGAGACGGTGATGATGAAGAATGAATGAAATGGTGGGTTGAAGAAAGTGGGAGAAAATGGGAGAACCCCGAGGAAACCCACGTACGCAGTGTTTGTCCACCACAAAGTTCACTTTGCGGGGACTAGGATCATAACTGATGCAGACCAGCATGGTATGAAAAAAAGAACTTTCTAATAATAAAATAATATAGCTACTCATTTATCAAACACAACTAGACAACGATAGAAATTATTATTTTTCACTACTGCTATGTAACCTACAAAAATAAGTAAAAATTCCGCATTTACATATCGTGACAGAACTACGCTATCAGATGCACCAATCTGACAAGCTGCACACAGGTGGAACTAAGCAGTAGAGGTATCCTTCTACTGTCATAAGAAATTTTATCCTGATTGGATACGATTTAGTAAGTTCAATCATGGAAGTCGAAACATGTATTAGTATTTCAAAATATGGCAAAACATAAAGTGAAAATTAGGAACAAAATGGTGCATAACTTTTATATTCCGAAAGATCCCAAACTGAGAGCATAACGCTGGCTCGCTCACTTCTTACTGGAGTATTTTAAAAAGTAAGACTTCTAGAACCAGAATTCTATCACAATCAGTAAGGTGAAAATAGTCACATTATTTGTTTCGAACAGTGTTAGTTGTGGTAATAATAATAATAATAATAATAATAATAATAATAATAATAATAATAATAATAATAAAATGTACTTCTCTTTGGTGAAAAATATATATTTTACCCCTCTGTTGAGAAATATATTTTCGGGAGGAGTACTTTTGCCCATTCAAAAAAAAAAAAAAAAACGCGCAAACACAATAACATGTGATATATTCCAATTTAAAGCTTTCCTTATATATAAGTACTTAAGTCAAATAAAATAATTGCTGAAGTAATAAAAAAAAATATTAAACAAGGAAATCTTTAAAAATCTAAAATATTAAATAAATAAATAAATAGAGTGTGTCTGGAGAAGACAATGGTAGTTGCTGAAACAGTTACATTAAATAAAAGTGGGGCAGTGGTGGCTCGGTGATAAGAGCGTTCATTTCTTGTTCCTGCGGCCCCTGGTTCGATCCCAGCTCACGCCAAGCGGCTCTGTGTTGGACAAACACGGTATGCGTGGGTTTTCTTGGAGTTTTCCAATTTTTCCCACATTCTTCATTCCACCATGTAATTAATTTCTCGTTATCACCGTCTCCCTTAGCTTCAGTGCCTGATCGTGGAACGTTAAATCGAATACTTCATTTACATAAATGTATTGCCTTGTTCAGCAATTATTTTGATTTAGTAAAGTACTAATAAAATATTACTATTTTCTTTTTTTCTTCTTGCTCGGCATTTTCTTACATAGGTATTATAAAATAACGTCAAAAACTCACCTATCACACATTCGGTGTGTAGGTCATGCTCCACAGTGATTATTTCTAGAGCATCTCGACGAGCAGAAAGGGGTGACAGTCACTGCCTCAAGTTCAATTAAGAACGATTCCGTGCTTGGTGGTCTGCTGATCAATTCATCATTTGTAGGAGCATCGGCCACACACTCTGGAAAGTGGGAGTACATGCAAATCTTATCTTTGCAAACAACATGTATTTACAGCTAGGCCAATTACAACGACTAAATACATTTAACATGAAATGTAGCATTTAATTTCATGTAAACAGTAAAGTGAGCTTTTTATTATATTTTGTATTAAAACAACTAAGAGCATATAGAAAGGAAAATGAGTTGGCAAGAAAATATCAGCCATAAATTTCTGTTCCGGATATTTTAGGCGTAAAGGACGGTGTGAAGAAGAAATATTTTACAAGAATACCATGCTACAAGAACAACAGTTACATTCCATTCATTCTGAATATACGTTTTCATAATTATCTTTAGAAGTTAAATTTAAATAAATCACAGGTCGCAATGAACAGAAAAGATTACCCAAGCTGTTCTAATGAAACATTTTCTTGTTTTGGACATGCATTACCAATACTGGTAAAATTTCGTTCGAAATTAAATGTATATATCAACCCAGGGTCCGAAATCGTCCTAACCTCAGTGCGCGAATGGTTACTTCTTAAATGGAAAGATACGTAAAATAAATATTGACAAACTTGTGGACAGATAGATTTTATGGATTATTGTCTGCCCGTTGTTAACAAAGCAGAGATCGGATTTCAGAATGCAAAATATCGCATCTTGAAAACAAAGAACACAAATGACTACCTGCGTTTACGAAGGTGACATTTTCTGGGCAAAAACACCAAGGCAAGCACTGCTTCATTTAAATTCTGCAATTCTTTCATTTATAACACAAGCTTGAAAAATCCAACTCTGGGATGGGTTTTATTAATATATATATATATATATCCTACTCTGAGAGGGGCAGTCGTCACCTCTGGATCCGCCCCTGTTGTGTACACAGCTTCTTTCTGGCGGCAGCAGATATGTAAGCCCCGAAACAATGAGGTATGTTTCTTTTTACTGATGGGGCTGCAGTGCCTCAGTGGTAGGGTGTTCACTTCTAGTCGTGGGGTCCCTGGTTCGATCTCAGCTCGTGCCAAGTGAGCTTTGTGGTAGACAAACACCTTGTGCCTGGGTTTTCACGGCATTCTCTCGTTTTCGTCCACTTTATTCATCGCGCCATTTTTCATTTTTCATTATCGCCATCTTCCTTAGCCTCGGTGCCTTATCCTGGGGCGTGAAACGAAATATATAATTTCATTTCTTTCTAATGATGACGATGTGGTGTTCTGGCTGAAAGCGGGTTTTCGACCCAAAGAGACTTCCATTGTTATTGCACGCATAAATATTAGGAGGATATTTCCTATGTCAAGAGCTCGCTTAAATACATCTGACTGGGACCACCACCAGCCCCCAACCACGGACCATTAATAAGACATTTGGTTTCCTTTGAATCGTTTCACGATTAGCAGTGGAACTCATAATAACATAGTCGTGTAGAAGATACTTAATTGAGTTGGAATTTATTTTCTTGAAATTCAGTGGCAACATTGATCAGTATCCATCATCACATGCTGGCACAGGAGCTTAGAATGCGAGGGAGCTCTCTACTCAATTAATGAACAAAATATTCGAACACTGTCAAAAACCCGTTACATTATTATGATTCCTACACCCAATTCAGTGGCACAGCTACGGTAGCCAAGTGTCTTGTGAGGGTACGTAGGTGCGACAGGACGGTGGTCGTAGTTTGAGAGTGCTCTCAACTGGGGTAATATCCTCCCACTGATTATGCACATATACAATGAGAGCACTACTTCAACAAACGAGTCTATCAAATAAATATACATCGATTTTGTGGATGTTTTCACTAGATTTAAGACACTAGTGTTACAAAAGGCTAAACAAAACATAACTGAATGAGCCAAGGGGTTAGAACTTCCATCGGGCTCGTTGTTTCTAACTTTGAAGTCATACACGATTTATACCAGCTGGCCACTAAAATGCAGGAATGCTATATACCCGAGTCAGGTAGGAGCACAGCAACAGGGCTCGAGCAGCAGAGACGGGACGCGTTCGTAGGGAGCAGGCGCGTCAGCGACGGGAAGTACACGTATAAACGAGGATAGGGAGAACATACTTATATATACAATACTTTCACTGATCACTTATGTTGTACACTGACAGTAATTGTTTCTTCACACTCTCATTCCTTCACGAAAAATGTTTCTCGCAATATTTTACCTACAAATTTTCTATTTGGTAGAACCGTGTGCTCGAGTGAAGCAGAATTTTGAGTGATAGTGAAAACATTGTAAGCGTAAGTGTGCTTTTCAACTATCATTGTTTACGTGTATAGTCCCCGTCGTTGACGTGCCTGCTCCCTACGGACGCACCCGCTCGTTGCCGCTCGGGCACTTTTGTGCTCCTGCCCGGACCCGAGTATAATGCATTTGTGCTTTTTAGTGGGCACCTAGCAAAAGTTCGTTCGTGTTTTATGCACTGTGCTTAATATTCCATACTTCTACTCTGTATTTATACTAACCCCCGTGAAGTAAATCTGCAACTAGCATTGGAGTTCCTCACTTAGTGCATGAAAGCTCTAACCTAACCTGAAAATGTAAGAAATGTATCAAAATTTGGTAGAACCGTCTGTTCCAGTAATGCCCCCAAAAGCATACACTTAGTGTCAGCTCGGCGTAGGAGGCCCAGGTTCGATTCCCGGCGAGAGCTGATGTTTGGATTCCACGTTAGTCAGTAGCCCCACGTCTTATATAACCTCGCTGCTAAACAGGTCGTTAAACTCAAAATCAACTCAACTTACTGCCATCTCGTTCTTTGCCTGTATCCAGCCGTCTTTCGCCTTGGCAAATAGTTCCACAATGCGTGCAGCTTTATTATACAGATCAATTGTATAAGTAGTAGTAGTAGGAACAGGTTAGAAGCCCCGCGGAGGCTGGTTGGTCATGTTCTCGACACGAATTGGGCAAATTAAAGACTTGTCCAATTTTTTCGTACATTTTACAATCCGTATAGTAAAACTGCACCCCAGAATGACATACTTTCCCATGCATACTTACTCCCATATACGGTTTATTAAGTTTAATCACATACATTATCATTCTACTACATTCACTATTAATATTTTATATATTATTCTACCTAAAAATATTTAATTTGGTAAAGCTGTGTGCTTAAGTGAACCTAATGCAGGTATCCTCCTTCTTTTCACGGTATTTTAATACACTGTAATAAGAAACCATAGGCAACGCTGTATGAGAGGAGCTAATCTTCACAATTACAAACTCAATCTGCTGAATTTTAAACAGAATACACCTAGATAGGAATAGGATAGGAATTATACTTACTTGTCTTAAAGCTAAGTTCTCATTTAAAACCACGCATGTTGTTGTTGTTCTCCCGTTATAAGTGCCCGTTCGAAACGACTGGACGCATTTCCATGGGGTGACCCAGATGTGGTGGTGTATTATAATTGGATTACCATCAGGGAATAGTTCTTCGATAACAAAACACAGAAAACCATCATAACACCACGCAGTTCCATGGCAATTCTGAAATGGCTCACGATTCCCATCATGCACTGCTCAAACTGCAGTTACAGTACGGGGAACGTCCGTGCTTACAGCACTTAAAAATGACGTCTATTTTTGGTGATGTTCGACACGTGATTCTTTGTACCATTCTGGCACGTGATAAACACGTACAATTTAGGTCATGTTTTACACGTCATTTTTGTTACCATTTTGGTACCTGATAAAGACGTTCCAAATTTTCAAAAGACGTCATTTTGAATTCGAACCCCAAAAAACGACGTGTTAATGACGTGACTGTGCTACCTGGGCAGTTCAACAAGGTGAACGTCGGGATGTTATCCTTAAGCATAAATCCTGGCCCATTTTCTCCTTTCCTTTTTCCATTATTGATGTTAAAATTCTGCTCTAAATTGGTCTTAGAGGCTGCATTTGAAAGAATGTTATATACATAAATGAATTTTTAGAGCCCGTCAGGCACGTGCCTAGAATTTTTGGTTTGGAAGGATCCGAAGATTTTTGCGTGTCTAATACCTATATATAGTATTGAACCTGTGTTATTTAACAACCGAAAAGACAACAATTGTTAATTCACCAATGTTCGTCGAGTTACGAAGTTTTGTGGGGGAGGAATCTGAATGTTGTGTATGCCCACATAGGTCCTTGTTTAAATTCCCACTGGGAGATAAAGTACTTTTCCGGTTTCAGAGTCCGGAGGCTGGTTACATGCTATGTGCCTTCCTTTTACTTAGAGGAATGATGCTGTTGTTTGAGGGTGCAATTCATCAAGTATAAAACGGGGAAAGGGAGTTGGTAAAATCTTGAAAGTTTACACATGTACATGAAAGACAATATTTCGCTATACACTATGTAAAATAAGTATATGACAAAACTTGATATTTTCTGTACATTTTCTTTATAAAATCCTGAATATCGTGAATCTGTCAAGAGTAAAAGTGTAAGTTCAACTCCCCATTAACTATATATATATATATATATATATATATATATATATATATATATATATATATATATATATATATATATATCTTTGGGTGGTCCAGCACAGACTGCTAAAGAAAAAAATGTCATTGATCTAAACGCATAGTAGCCAATTATGATCCATGTGGTCTAAATATACTGAATGAAAAAAATCATCGCAGTAAAAAAATATTTAGCGGTCGGTCAAAGCCTTCAGTTATGCTCCATACCTGTTATTTGAAAGATTGAACGTATTCGCATTTAAGCGGTGATGGACTATTTTGTTCTTTTGTGCAATGGTTGTGAATTTCATCCAAAAACAACATTTAAAGTAGCCAGAATTTCGTAATAGAAGGGAAAGGAGTCCGTGACATGAAACAACTCCGTTACAACAATATCCATTTTTAACTTACAACCCCCGTTTCTTCCACATAAAGCTGCTCATATGAAAGAGAAACCAAACGCTTGCTGTAGCTTTTTATTTTTAACGGTGATTCTTCCTTTTCTCGCTTCTTTTGTTTAATCCTTCCTTAATTTTCCCATTTTTTTGGTTTCGAAGGGGGTCCATAAGCCTTTTGGCTACATGCCTGAAATGGCGTTTCTAGTGTAGGCATAAATAAAAGACATATATGTCCATGACTGCACGAGAAACGGAGTTATGTTTATGATTGGTATCGTCTAAAATAGGGATGAATTTCACCTAATTAATTATTCACCTCCCACAATTTTGGAGATCCAAATATTCCACTGTTTCAACGTTTCCAAGAGTTTTGACCATATCTTAAGCACTATAATTTTAAGGCGCTGGAAGGCGAACGCCTTTCCATGCCATATGTACGAACACTGAAAAATGAAGCTGTTTCTACAAAATTGTCATGTACATAAGGAAGATAATAACTGTTCCCCGTGATGACAATAAAGAAATAATAGAGTTTTGACAGTTGATTCTGGGTGAATTTCCAAAGGAGAACCGTTTCAAGCCACCAAGTACTTACCATATGGCTCGTTGCAAGGGAAAGGTAATATGCTGCTTCAAGATATAAATTCTCCGCGATATGTTTAAGCTTACAGTCAAGGAGGAAAAAACTGCGGGAAGTGTGTTTATTTGCAAGTCTCATATACGTGAAAACATGGATTTTGTGTCTTAACATGTGATTCCCCGTCAACGACTTACTTCTGTTCAAGCAGATCAAACAATACGCCATAGTGAATAAATCTGTGTCTGAATCAGCAATGAACAACTTTCAAACTCAATTGTGGTATCTTGAAGCAGAGTTAGTTCCATTCTCACTGTTCTCTGAGAAGTTATCTTTCGAGGGCAAGCGGAATATTATAAATCGCTTTAAGGCTTGTGAAGAAAATTGTTGCTCAAGAGGCATAAAACTCACAGATTGCCACGGCTTGGAATCTTCATGATTTGATTAATTCAACCTCTCTTTGAGCCTTACGTTCTCTTCGAGTTGACATCAATTTCATGTTCCAATATGATCCCGAGCACTGGAGTAACTCGGACAAATTCCAAAAGTATAAACGAATCGTCGAGTCGCTTAAGGTTGTCAGCGATACTGCTGAACGTTCAGTGGCCCTCATGTCAAATTTCAATGACTCAATCACAAAGAAAGAAAGTGAAATACAGAGCCTAATTCAAGTTGTTGAGGACCACAGAAAACGTGTTTAAAATGAACAGCAACTGCATATTTAGAGGTATGCCACTTATTTTGAAATCAATAAATGGTAATTTTCGTAATAGCTATTTGCAAGTTTAGTAACAGTAATAAATAGTTCATTTTGCAAAGCATAAAGGACAATTTACTCTATAAGGAATGAATTTTTAAACCTCCAATATGTCTCGTATAAGACATAATTATATGCATTCTATGGCACAAGTTCGGGTCGCTTGAGCGACTTCTAAATATTATTCAATTGAGTTGATTTTTGGAATGAAATGTACTTGTAGGAAAGAAACAATATTAGCAACTATGAGCCTTTAAATTCGCAAAAAATTTTGGATCACCCTAATATTTATACATATATAGATATAATATGCTCAACAATAATTTTCGTTAGAAAGTATACGATAGCAGTATGTCGTAATTTTCTTTGAGGCTTCCCGATTATTCCCTATGCAGTGAGTTATGAACAGTTTGTGGGTTTACCCTCCTAGCCCCTCTGCATTTCTTATAGATTTCAACGATAAATATTCTACAATTCATTCGGATTCTATACAATATGATGTACATTTCCTTTGACTCTTTTCCGTTATCCCTATGGCTAGGGATTAAAGTTCCCAAGAACGAGCGGTGAACGTAACCCTCTTATGTAGAATGGACACCCCGTTCCCCTTCGATTTAAAATATTTTTCTCCACAATTTCCATTACAACTGTTCGATTGTAGTGTAAAATGTCTTATTTTTTCCTTAAGGTTTCATAATCATTTCCAATACTTCGATTTAAACTGAGTGAACCTATCTCCTTCCCATCAGGTTAATGTATATAATAACAGCTGAAATACCCATTTTTCGCATGGGTCAGATAAAATATCTATGTAAACAAAGTGAACAACGAAAGAAAAAATATCGGCCATTTCCTACTACTTTTAGATATCCCTGTAACGTTCCCCTGAGACTCTCTAATTTGAAAAAACGCCTCTGTCCTCCAGCTGATGGAGACTGTATTTTGAAGTCAATGACTGTGGGAGTAATGCCATTCATCTCAGCGACCGCGGAAACTATGGATTTGACACTATTATTAAAAACTTTGGATTATTTTTACGAGTCTCGATACACTCCCGGTGACCCCCAGCCAGCAGACGAATGGAGTGAATTTGGAAGTTAATGCAATCGGAGTTTCACGATTGATATCAGCGACAGCAGAAACTATGCATTCGACAGTAATATCGGTTCGATTCTACTACTTTTACATGTCTCGGAAGATGCCTCCCCCCCCCCCCGAGATCCAGTGAGTCGAATTAAGAGAAAGTACTCGTGACTAAAATTTGGTAACTCTCGGTCTACTCGTCTGGTCTCTAGGCACGCAGAAACGCAGACAAACACAAATATATAGTGTGTATGTGTGTTCTGTGGTAACTCTCGTCTAAGTGCAGAAAAGCTCCTCCAATCATGTTGCTATTGGGAAAAAAGAAAATATTCATTATAGCAAAGCATAAGCACAAGAAAAGATTAGAAGTATACACATACGTGCATGATCCCAACTAAAATTTGTACCATGCACACAATATACACAAAATAAGGGAATGCACCTTTCTTCTTTCTTTGAAAAATCAGATTAAGGGGGCAAAGGCCCTACCGGAATTTTTTTGATCTAGCTTTAAATAATGTTGAAAATGTTGCGAGTAACCACAACATACATAATTTCAACTGGACATATAGACCTCTACCTCGGTAGACCAGCCCTAGCTCCTACCTTCACACTTTTTTTGTTTTTTAAAGGAGGAACCACAGGACAAATCCACCGAAATACAAGTTCACTTTTGCACTACCTGTAATGGAGCAACCGATACTTTCCATAAAATTTCCACTTAATCCTTTTAACCTTATATGCAAAAAACTTTTTTTAACGAGTACCAAATTAGTGGGGTAAGGATCTAATCTACGTTCTAAAATTGTAAATCACCAAATTCCAAGGTAGTGAACAATTTATTGTAACGAAATTATCAAAACAATAAAAAATATATTCTCAACAGCGAAAATGATAAATTGGAAAAATTTAAATAGTGAAAAACAATTCCAGCCTTGAACTGGGAACGAATAATTTGTGGCATTCGAGCCAAACGAAGTTTTAAGGCTCTTAATTTCCTTACTTTCTTTTAACAAAAATGGTTAACACAATCTTTCCCTTTTAAATATGAACTCCTCCTTCAAAGTCCCGAAATAGAAGAGGGTTAATGATCAAGGTTTAAACCTGATTTATCTTTTAGCTTCAGTTTTCCTTCTTCGTTTTCTGCCATTATATATATGAGACCAAACGAATGCTTGACTTTGGGAAGGAATGTGAATAGCGTCGTTGACTGAGATATCTATAAATTTAGAATAAAAGAAAAAGTCCAAAAGAGGATAAACATAGAGGAAACTTTCAATAACTCACCCACTTCTTCCTCAAATCACACAATTCCAGTTATAGCTTATGAGGCTCATAAAGATGGTAACAACTTACTCTTAATATTAAATCAAATACATGTTACTCCGATTGAAGTATTATTTTCAACTTCATTTGCACTCTTTTAAGTCTTCCAAAACCATAGAACCGAAGAAACTAATTTACAGCAGTTAATTCATTTATGTATAATATTATATCACATTCCCATTTTCCTTTTTAAGCACTACAATTTTCCCTACATTACACTCACTCAACTTCCAATGAACAGGAAGGGCATTCCATGTTCCACGAGGAGGAAGCCTTTGCTGTGACGTCAGCTACTTACTCGCGCAGCTGGTCTCGGCAGCAAGCTACTACGTAGTAGGGTGACAAGTAAGGGTTACCACCTACTTTTACGGAGACATTGAAAGGGGGTTTCATTTACAAAATTAATTTCAGTACAATGATAATTATTAATCGTAACATATATAGTTTCCTTGGGTCAGAGGGACAAAATCTTCATACAAATCAATTATTAGAATTTTTACATTATCCCAATTTTTCCATTTTTTCCAAACCGCGTGGTCGTAACTTCTTTGCAATTGATTCCCATTCAGAAGTGCACATGCAGTTAACAGTGACGATTGCAAAACGAGGACAAACAGAATGATGAAGGATGATACTCTGTCCATGGAGGAATAGAATGAAACATGTAGCAATTACTATATATATGTTCAACATTTTTAGCTGGTACATTCATTTTACAAAAGGTAACATGTCGTTTTATTCTTATGTGTGGGTTCTCAATTTTCTCTAGCCACACTGTATTCGGTGTTGGCTTGCTCAGAACAAAGGAAGGCCCGCAATAAATTTGCGAGATTTTGGATTAAAATGCTTTTCAGCAGATAATTTCAACATCTGTGTTACCAAAACCGAATCAGCAATTTTTAGGTTTACTGGTACATGTTTTTGCGAATAAACGTTTTCACTATATTTCCAGGATCTTTCAATATTCTTACAAATATTTTCAAATTTCTGTTCTTTATTTTGATCTTCTTTCAAAACTTCAAGATCCATTAACCACTTAGCATCCAAAGGATGAAAGAACTTCCGTCCCGTAAAAGCTTCACAAGGTGCGACCACAATACTTTCACTTTGGCTCATGTAGATAGTAAACGCTATTTTCGATAGTAATTGGGCTCAATTTCTTTGACTCTTATGAACATATGCCCTGATCAATTTCTTTTACCGAACGCACCGTTCTTTCTGACTGATTCGGAGAAAGGTTATATGGGGATGTTTTTATCCCCTGAATACCGTAGGTATACAATAATTGGGTGAAGTATTCTAACGCAAAGTAAGAAGCTCGGTAATGAAGAATTTTCCGTGGAAAACCGTAGCGCAGAAACAGTGCCAGTAATTTAGAACAAATAACTTTAGAGGATAAACGCCTCAAAGGTTCTAACATAACATATCTGATGAATGAATCAGTTACGACTAAGATATATTCGTAACCTGAGCTTTTTGGAAGACGCTCAGCCGTGTCAATATGCCAGACATAATTTGAATGTTTGATTTTCCTAGAATAACAAATTCCCATTGGTTTTGAACCACTTACTTTACAAGTTTGGCAAATATCGCACCTTCTTATATCATCTTTCTGACACCCTTGTGACCACCATTAACTAAGGGCCGGTGAGTATATTGAATTATGGAATTTATTAAGATTGGAGGAATAACAACTCGGAAACCATTTCCACCCTTCCCCTTTGTTTTCTCTAACAGAACATTTTGTTGATTTTTGTATTGCCTTACCTTCTCTTTTCGTTCTAGCTTATCAATTATCTCTATAAGGTGTGGATCCTTACGCTGTTGTTCTGCTAAGGGTTCACTGAAATTAGGATACTTCCAGACATTGAAGAAAGAAACATTTACATTTTCCCTTCGAACTTTTACCACTTCTACTACATTTTTGTCTTTAGTATAAAACTCTAAATGATTTCCAACCCTGAACAAAAAATCAGCGACTTTGTTAACCATAATTCTAATGTAGACAATTCAGAATTCATAACGAGCTATTTTCTCGAGAAAAGTTCAATAGCGTCTCTGGTGCTTATGATTTGTTAAAAGCCAACTTAAACTTTTTGAATCAGAATAAACTACAAATGGATTATGCAAATAGTATTCAAATTTTTCTAATTAAAGACTTAAAGATTTCATCTGCAATTCGTAAATGTTCTTCTGATGGAGGATTAGCTTTTGAGAACAGGAAAACTGGTCAAAAGTTCCCTTTTTCACCATATTGTGAAAGAACTCCAGAAAAATGACGGGGCCAGAATCGCAATGAATTACGAAACTAGAATTCATATCCGGAATCCTTAATATTACATGCTAACAAAAGGCTTGCTTTAATTTTTGAAGAGCTTGATCATGAATCTTTGTCCATTTAAAAGAATGTTTAGTAGACCTAAGTTCTTGTAGTAGTGCTATTAATTCTGAATATTTATATATAAATTTGGAAAATAAATTAAAGAACGAACAAATTGTATTAACTCGTTTTTGATTCTTTAGCCGAGGAAATATCTTGAATCGCCTAAATTCGCTCAGGATCCATACTCATATTACCGTTTTCAAAACAGAAGCCCAAATACTTAATACTCGTTTGGAAGAAATGAATTTTCTTGATAGAAATTGTAATACCCCATTTCCTAAGACGAGATAATACCTCTTAAACTAGTTTTTTATGGCTTTCAAGATCCGAACTGAACAATAATATATCATAAAAAATATTTGAAGATTTTTACCAATAAGATCATGGAACACCTTATTCATTATATTACTCAGAACGAATGGAGAACTGTAAGTCCCATAGAACAGGCTGTAAAACGATAAAACTTTTTCTTGGTTACAAAAGCAGTATAGTTCATACATTCTTCCGAAAAGGATAATTGACAGATACTACTTCGGATATCAATAATTGGAAAAATCGAATGATTTGAAATACTAGAAATTACATTTTCCATATTCGGAGACGGAAAGCTCTGCGCAATGATTCTCTTATTGATTTCACCGAACGCCAAATCTCTTACTCTTATCAGCTTTTGTAACCAAGAAACAGGGAGACGTAAATAGGGAATAATCAATTTCTTCCACAATTTCTTCTTTAACTATATTCTGAATATATTCCTCAAGTTCCTTTTGTTTGTTGGTGGGTATCTGATACGGCTGTTGACGAATAGAAGTAATATCAGATAATTCAATATTATAGGTAAAATTTTTAACTTTCCCTATTTTAGTGGTAATCACATCACCATAATTTTCAACTAAATTATCAACATACTCTTGCAATGAAAGATTTTTCTCTAAAAGTTCTGACGAAAACTTATAATTACCTTTTCGTTCTTCCCTTTCGGACTCCTCCGGATGTAAAACTGAATGGTCAAACTGCACCTCCAATTCAGGATCAAACGGCACAACAACTACAGCATCTCTCCTACAGACACCTGAAGCCACAGTAGTCGGCAATATTGATGTTAACTACATCCCCATCGTGTTCGAAAGGTTTGGAGTAAGACTAGGTCGAGGTAAAGTTTTCGGCGAACCAAAGGAGCGTGCGGGTTGCTTTCCACTGACCTCTTCCCTAGAAGTAGATAGGGAAGAGCAAGGCGTAATTGCTAATAACGAAGTCTTTCGAATAGGTACAATTAATTTTCGAGATTGGACCTTATACACTTCATTGGATATATAAATTATAGCATTGTATTTGGAATGAAAACTGTTCCCTAGTAAGATGTCAAAACCTTTTGCTTCAACTATGTAAAAGAGTTCCGAAAATTGCTGCCTTCCCATTTTGAAGTAGATTCTAACACGTCGATTTACCGTTACTTGGATATTTCCTAATGCAGTAGTCTGAACACTAACATTTTCCACTTTAATTTTGCAATGTTTTTGCAATTGATCAAAATACTGCTTACTCACATAATTACGCGTACTACCACTATCTATTAAACAATTTACACATTTTCCTCTTATGTCGACCGGTACAGCTATTAGGTTTTGAGAAAAGGGGTTATTCTCCCATAAGTTTTCGCTCTCCCTTGACGAACACAATCCTCTACACATGTCTGACTATTTCCACCAATATGATTAACACTCTTACTTACAAAGTGAGGGGATTTATAATAACACCTTTGAATGAGTTGCATTGATTGCATGATAACCTGATCTTTAGTATTTTTAACACTTACCATGGCAGACTATTTCCGGGATGGCACCATATCCCGATTTTCCCTAATAGGTGTTTGCAGCTTATAATAATCTGCCTTATACTTATTTAACATATCATACCGAACTGACAAAGACATTAATTGCTCAAATGTGTTAAGCATCCCGTGCTCTACCAAAAACATATGGGCAGATGGAGAGACCATATTACATATAAGATCACAAATAGAATTTTCACTAAAGTACTTGTAAAGGACGTTAATAATGCTTAATTTAAGATCTACAAAGTCAAAAAGGGTTTGAGCTTCACTCTGCATTGTGTAAACATATTTTGACGTAAACTGGGTACGAGCAACAGTTGAAATAAATCTAAGCATAATTATCCTACAAATAGTTTGCCACGAATAAGAACCACCGATAAGGACATGTATCATTTCCTGAACTTCACCTCTAGAACGTGAAAGGCAGGCAATGAGAATCAAATCTAAGGGTAAACTTTTACTCCTCACAATACTATCCAATTTCAATAGAAATTTAAATGTTAGTTCCGTATTAGAACCATCTATAATAGGGAGTGAACTTATTTCTTTAATTAGATAAACACCATCCGAAGCTTGTTTATTGAAATTTAGGGTCAAATTCTTTGAAAAGGAAGTATTTTGAATAGTACTCCTATTTTCATTACAACCCCTGGCTAGAGCCACTTAAGGTTGGTTGGGTTAGTGGTCGACTAAATCCATCCCCAAATATTGGGTATTCATATTCATACGAGTACCCTAAAAACTCGTCACTACTGGTACTAGAGGTTTCACCCTCATTAGTACGCCCTAAAGGAAACATTAAATCTCTGGCTCTCCTATTGTAATTCTGTGCCATATTGTTAACGTCCTTCACAATGCAAAATTTTATCAATAATACTATAATTGTGCAAAATGACCCCAATGTTAGGCACATGTAAATTTCTCTTTCCTTAACAGCTGAATTCCAAACGTTACACAAGAGAAGGGGGATTTTCTTACAAATCTATATTCTTACAAATATCCTTCCAACATATAAAAATTTGGAAAGTTCGCTGTTGATTGCAAGTTGTTCTAATTATATATGTTGCGAATAACCACAACATTCATAATTTCAGCGCGACATGTAAACCTCTACCTCGGTAGACAAGCCCTAGTTCCTACCTTCAAAAAAAATTAAAGGAGGAACCGCAGAACAAATCCGTCGAAATACATGTTTATTTTCGCACTCTGTGTAATAGAGCAATCGATATTTTCCATAAACATTCCACTTGAATTCCCTTTAACCTTATATGCAAAAAACTTTTTGTTCTTTTAACGACTACCAAATTAGTGGGGTAAGGATCTAATCTACGTTCTGAAATTGTAAATCAGAAAAATTCCAAGGTAGGGAACAATTTATTGTAACGAAATTATCAAAACAATAATAAATATATTCTCAACAGCGAAAATGATAACTTGGAAAGATTTAAATAGTGAAAAACAATTCCAGCCTTGAACTGGGGACGAATAATTTTGTGGCATTCAAACCAAACGAAGTTTTAAGGCTCTTAATTCCCTTACTTTCTTTTCACAAAAATGGTTAACACAACCTTTCCCCATTAAATATGAACTCCTCCTTCATAGTCCCGAAATAGAAGAGGGTTTATAATCAAGGTTTAAGCCTGATTTATCTTTTAGCTTTAGTTTTACTGCTTCGTTTTCTGCCATTAAATATGAGACCAAATGAAAGCTTGACTTTGGGAAAGAAAGTGAATAGCGTCGACGACTGAAACCTCTATAAATTTAGAATAAAAGAAAAATTTCAAAAGAGGATAAACATAGAGGAAACTTTCTCTAACTCACCCACTTCTTCCTTAAATCACACAATTCCAGTTATAGCTTATGAGGCTCTCAAAGATGGTAACAACTTACACTTAAAATTAAATCAAATACCTGTTACTCCGATTTAAGTATTATTTTCAACTTCATTCGCACTCTTTTAAGTCTACCAAAGCCATAGAACCAAACAAACTAATTTCCAGGAGTGATTTCATTTATGTATAATATTATATCACGTTCCCATTTTTTCTTTTTAAGCACCGCAATTTTCCCTACATTATACTCACCCAACTTCCAACCAAAAGGAAGGGCATTCCGTGTTCCACGAGCAGGAAGCCTTCGCTGTGACGTCAGCTACTCACTCGCGCAGCTGGCCTCGGCAGCAAGCTACTACGTAGTAGGGTGACAAGCCAAGGTTACCACCTACTTTTACGGAGACATTGAAGTGGGGTTTCATTTGAAAAATTGATTTCAGGACAATGATAATAATTAATCGTAACAAACACCACATCCAATTTACTTTAAGCTTATTGTAAACGTAGCAACTATAAATAAGGTAAAGTTTATTCTCCTTTTCTCTGAAAAGTGGTATAAAGAATTAATGGCCATTCTCGAAATATTTTGCAGCTAAATCCAAAAATAGAACAATATGACCAATTCAGTTGTAGCTTCGTTTATGCGTACATTAAAAGGATAAAATAAGGTAATATGATGCTTATGTTTTATACGTGTAAAATACCGTTTAAGGGAAATATTTTCTTCTCTTTCGAACTATTGTAATGACACTGCGAGAAACGGTAGGAAACCTCAAATTCACTTAATCTTGTATATACATATATATTAACAATAAAATATGAACGCTTTTTTCTTTCCGGTGGAAACCTGGGAAAGGGACAACACATCTCTAAACATTTCGCAGCTAACTCCGTAAGTGGAAAAATCCCCTTGGAATTATTTAGCAGAGATTGTCGACTTCGTAATATCAATATCTACTATTAATTTGTAACTTCGTACAACAGCTGAACAGGAATGAATCCAGAGATTAGCCTGGTGGATAATACCGCAGAAGTTCAGAATTGCCCCTAGAATATCATGTAACAATTTTATATTATCCAGGTTCTAGTTTCATGTATTTTATACCGAATGAAACATAAATGTAAAACGTAAAATTTCTTTATTACTCTATTTAAAGTATAGTAGAATCTTAACCGATAGTGATTAATATGCTAGGGTATCTCCGAGATTTTACTTTTTGCACATTGTTTCTAGAAAAATGAAATTCTACATTATTGACTAAGATTCCTGAACCCATCTTGCGATAATATTCCTGGCCTGTACTTGTGAATAAGTTAAATGTGTTATAAGAAAGTTTTGGGATACTTGGTCCAATATTCGATTCGAGACGAAACAGAGACTGAGTTGGACTGGGAATTACATTTATTTTATATTTTTCATCTTAGTTTGATTTTTTATGATAATATTGGGGTAGCAGCAGTAATTTAAATTATTTTCATTTCTTTTAGAAATGGCCTAGTGGGTCCAAATAAGATCATTGAAAATATTTTCTAGAATTGCTGGAGGGCCTTTAAGTAGAACGAGAATGAACCATTGGAAAAGGTATTGAAAAGGGGGAGAGAAATCCCTGCCTGTGGGCAGCGCATTTATTCGCGAAAATCAAATTCGCGCACAAAGACTCCAATAATTACAATGTTACCAAAAATGTTCGTTACTCTTGATGTAATATTAAGCGTGAAATTGAAACAATCATCTAACTTCTATTGCTTTTCTGTGTGAATATGGAGCATTTTAAGTTGTTGAGTACCATACTTCATTCATGAAGCTATTCATTAATAAAATTTACATGTTATCTTATGAGAACTGAGAAACCAGTGGTAAAAGATAAAAGATCGACTATATTTATTAGCCGATGACAACTCACCTAGCCATACATACAATTTTATCTGCTAGTTGATTGCTGAAGCCATAAACAATAGTGTGATGATCTGCATCAACTTCGTCTACAATTTAAGAACATTTTCCCAAAGGTGTGATTTCACGATTATCCTAAGGAGCTAATCAAAACATGCTGTTAATTGGCGGACGCGGGGTGTATTTTTCAACATAGTCACTGGCACAGAAGTTTACAAATCAATACCATATAGTGTGTTTATTCACCACTCCGGGAGCAAACGCACTGTTTGTATTTCGCGGATTTGAAGAATTTTTTAACTTGAACTCTTGAACAAAAATACCAATCGCATTTATGCGTTCTCCATGATGTATTTTCACACGATCCCGTTCAACAACAAAGGACCACGTGGCTCAGTGATAGAACATTCACTTTTGGTGCGTGTTGTGTTTGGTTCAATCTCAGCTCGCGCTAAGTGGGCTCTTGTGCTGAACAAACATCATATGTGTGGATTTTCTCGTTTCGTTTCTTTCCACTTTCTTTATCCCAGTGTTTTATTTAATCTCATTATCATCATCTCCTTTAGCCTAACAGGCATAAAATAAAATGTAAAACTTTCATTTAATTTCTGTACAGCGACAAGCTACTTTCTTGTTGATTTGTCAACAAGTACACATGATCTTGATTTGTTGATAATTTGAGCTTGCGAGAGTTGTTTCTGAGCAGGAGTAATATCCAATATTTCAATCGCCAGTATCGTGTAAAATCTCTATAGTAAGTAGGTTTTAAAATGTGCGAGTGTAGAAAGTTTATTACAACGAAGAAAGTACTTACGAAAGTCACTGGGAAGAGGGTATAATAAAAGAGTGATATGAAACAAGTTGAGAATTACTAATCTATACTCAAATATTCTGTACCCATCACTGTATAGTATTAACAAGAATAAAATAAATAAAAGGTCGGTTCCAAGAGCAAACAAAATCTTAAGAAATATATTATTACAAGATTTCGAAATATGTTTAAAAGCATGTTTTAGTCTGTTCAAAATGTTTAAAAAATGTTTTTTTTCTGTTTCTTTTAAAACATGTTTAAAACATTTTGAACATCTTTTTCATGTTTTAAACAACTGTTGTGTTCTTTTTTGTTTTTTTTTTAAAAACTATTTTTCCCAACTCGGTGGCAGAGCGTTCACTTCTGGTGCATGGTGTCCCTGGTTCCATTTCCGCTCACGCCAAGTGAACTTTGAGATGGACAAACCGGGGCTTCAACTTTCGCCTATTCAAGATTCGCCTAATACCTCCTAGCTATGCAAATGTTAATCAAAACGAGGATGCAGAGCTAATTTTCTTATTACGCGGAAGATAATGTTTTAAAAACTTGGTTTCGCTCGCATATGTTGGTAGTCCTGCACCTCATTCAAAATTTACAGTGTATAAAAGACACAGAAATTAACTAATCCTTGACACTGTGCACTATTGGGACATGAAGATACGGTTGGTTGGATCAGACCCACTGGTGCTTCAGATGAAAAAGGTCATTCAAACAATCAGTTTTAAGGAGAGCTTTTATGTTGTAATATTTTATGTTTCATGTAATATACTCTGCTTCATTCAGAACAGGAAAGGTATCTATTACACTGAAAAACTAAAATGAGTAAGAAAGAAGGAACTTCGAAAGATTCATAAAAGTTATGTATAATTCGAGGGTAGTTTGAAAAGGGAAAGAAAAGAAAAGAAAGAAGAGCTCGTAACAAAAGAGGGGGAAGGGGGAAACCCTGTATTGTGGAAATGAGATGCATGGAGTAAGTCATGAGTGGGAACCCTTCACACCTGGTGGGGGAATATTCTTGAACCTCTCAGCTTATATCTAATTTAATAGGAATATATAATCCGTGTATTACTTTTGAACATACAAGGTTCAATCAAAATGAGAGGACCTTTATATCGGACTTCCGAAGAAAAATAAAATAAAATAAATACATGACCGTGTTTATTATATATAGAATTCCCAGTCACGACCCCTTTTTCAGTTTTATTAGAATTAGAAGAAGAAGTAAAGAAGAGAAGAGAAGGATAGGATAGGAAGAAGAAAAGAAAAAAGGGAAAGTAAGTAGATGGGGAAAGAGGGAAACGTTTACTGGATATTTTTGAGAAATATGGTAGAGGAAAGTGAATAATTAACCAATTTGCGATTATTTCCATTGGGTGAGTAGTAGTCTTGGTGGAATATCGGAACAAACTCGGCCCCAGGGGGTCGCCCTCAGACAATGGAAAGAGAGTATAGTTGTATAGAAATACACTATTGTTTAAATTACATATGATGACAGGTAATGGGTAGTGTACTATTGTATGTATATTAGTTACATAAAAGTGAATAATAAAAGATGTCAAAGTTAAAAAGATAAATTATTTTTAAAAAAAACATTGGAAACTTGTTGAACAATGTTAAATTGTTATAAATAATAATAGAACTACAGAATACATTGTAGTTGTATGAAAAGAATAATAAAAGAGAAACCTTGCAGCTGTATGCGTTAAAGAATAATAATTTAGGTGATGTACAATGGTAGATTGTTATAAAGAAAAGAATAATACCAGATGTTGATGTCGTGGGGAAGTTGCATTGCACAATAGATGAAATGTTTTTGGAAAGAGTTTTTAAACGGCGGCGGAGACGCGGACGCTGCGCGGGAATGCGCGGGGGCGCGAACGGAAAATACCAGCGGGCGCAGTCGCGAGCGCGTTACGTCATTTGAAATTTTTATTTAAATATTGGTTTTAAAAAATAGACATGTATAGTTTTGTTAGCGATGGAGAACCGTCAGTTTGTAGAAGACGTTGATGTGAAGCATAAGTTAGAGAATGAATATCCAGATTCTCCAGATTGTATAATTAATGAAAATGAATTAGAAAGTTATGAAAACGACAATATAAAAATTTATACAAGTGATAGTGAGGAGGAAATAGATAATGAAGTGTATCGATTTTCGGAGGATAACTCAGATTTTGAGGCGGAATCAAATGGCAAAGTGGTATCAAATGTGGTTACGCCGCCATGTTCACCTGCTTTATCAGAATTAAGTTGGAACTGTGAATGTGGTGTTAACTATGTGGATGTGTACTGTGTAAGAGATTGCATTGTGAAATGGAAACCAAATGATTATTTGATATGTTATGCATGTTATTGGCATGATACATGTGAATGGTCTCATGAATGTTTTTATTGTAATGAAGACGTTTTAGACATTCGTGTTTGGTCTGTGTTAGTGAATCCTCGTGTAAAGGAGGAATTGTTTGAGATTTATGCAGAAACACATACAGTTATTATACCATTAACAAGAGATTATTTTAATATTACATTTGGTGAACTATCAGTGGATGTGAATGTACGAAAAGAACTTTTAAGTATTTTTTCTTGAAAAAGAAAGATCGAACGAGTGTAGTGAGGTGTGTTAAGAAAACGTACTGTACATAATGTATTTCGAAAATAATTTTTGTGTATCATGTAGTGAAGAACATATTAGTGAAGTTGGTGTTTTAAAAACTATAAGTGCATACTTACGTTTTAATAATAATATTTCTTGTGAACAATGCCTGCTGCATCTTGAACATGAATGTTTATTTCATCATGATATTGGAACTTTTGCTGTAGAATATTTATCCAACGATATAACTCTTATTGATTTATTTGAAGTGTTTGAAGAACACCATAGTGAAATTTCAAGTATAAACTTTATACGCAAAGCGCGTGACTGTTTAAAAAACACTGAATTTGTTGGACAAATCATACCGTTTTTCTTAGAAGGTAAACATAAAATTTCACCATGCGTTAATGAGTAAATTATTGACATACAAGGTTTTAAGATTTCAAATCATGAATTTATTATACGTGAATTTTGTTTAACTGCGTGTGATGATACAGTAAATTTGCATTGTTTAATAAAATCACCAGTAGAATACAATGTACTTCCGTTAGGTTGTCAAAAACAAATTGAGTGTTTAACATTAAACTTACATGGAGTAACTTGGAATGATAAATGCGGTTATATTGTATCACACATACGTAATCTTATATATCAACTTTGTAAACAAGATGCAACCTTTTATTGTAAAGGTGCAGAAAAACACTTTGGATTAAAAATATTCTTGCACTAGCTAATGTTATTGATTTGGAAAGTAAACAGTGTCAACCATTAAACACATTGCATGCAAACGTATTTAATGATTATTGTGCTTTTCATGAACAAAATATTAAACTTGACAAAAATCAGAATGTGAATTTCGTAATGCACAACAATAATGTTATTGGTGGAAGTTTCAACGTACCATAACATTAGCTAATGCATTTGCAAAATTGTAAAAAGGAAATGATATGTTCTTGTAAATAAAAATACAAGATTTTAAATTGTAAATAAAATATTTTATTAAATTAATCTACTTGTTTTTCTTTTTCATTATATTGGTTACATGATTGAATACAATTTTATCATTTTGTTTAAGATTATTTTTCTGAATAAATTTAAACATTCGTTAAAGCTTTTCTTTCGTACAATATGATGCAGAAAGTACAACACAAATTGTCCACACAAGATTGAATTATCATCTTGATATGCGGAACTATTTGTAAAATATATTTTACAATTTTTATTTAAAAAAGTTTTTATTTCTTTTGGAAATGGTAATGCTAAGCTATCGAAATAGTACCCTCTTTGATTTTCACCAATGAATACACACACCCAATGTGAGCTGAAGATGAATTGCTTAAATTTATAATAAGTCCAGCAGGTGGTTGCAAAGTTTTTGGTATTCTATCAATAGGATAAATGCCATGCACATTTGCACCAGTAAGTTTGTCACGAAGTAACACTTTTATTAAATCATCCGTGTACATAACTTTTGTTTTTTAAATTCACATCACTTCACTTCACTTTACATCACTTTATAGGCGTATATGTTGGAAGACCTTGTGGAGTATATGGAATATTCTCATAAAACGAAATAACATGTTTAAAATATTAATGACATATTTTTTATAACTTTTCCAATAACGATAAATGGTGCTAACGCATAAAAAATACTTTTGACAAGCTTCATAGTATACCTTGCAACTCTTTGAATAATCAAGCAAAAAATATTACAATATACAATGTTTAACACACTTTGTACCAGTAGGGCACATGTAATTGATATGCTTAGAAGTGAACTGTTATACTTCTTTTATTAAAATGATTATTAAATAGTTTTAAAAAGTATTATCAGTATATATATCTATCTTTATCAATTTGAATTAAAGAATCAAACTGCGCGTATACAATACATGTTATAGGTTCAGTTAATTTTTCAGAAAAGGAAACTTTAACATTTACAGGCGCATCACGCACAAAGTCCCACATACAATCATCTTATGTTGTTGAAGGTGATAGAATAAATGCATAAAGAGTATAGCCGTGTGGATATTCTTCAGGAGTAATAGTATGTGCATCATCTTTATAATATAAACCCCTACCGGAAAACTGAAAATGGTAACTTAGAAGGTAAAAATTGTTTTTAAAATCGGGGATGAGGAGACTGGGAGGAAAAGATTTTGATCCAACTTGTAGCTGCAGTTTGTTAACGTTAAAGTGTTGAAAATGAAATGGATTTAGTTCAGATGTTCCATTAAATGCCGAATTGGAAAAAAATCCGATAACAACACCTTTAGGTACGTTACGCAGGAAAATATTATCAAGATTGTATGAATTAACGTTTGCAGGAATAGTATACAATCTTGTTTGAACTCTTGCAAGGGGATATTTTGTTCTTTAATGATTCATATTAGTATTGATTTCCATTGCCAAATGAGTTGCAACATCAATGCGACGTATATGTAGAGTAACATCTTCAAGTTTCACTTTATAAGAAGTATTTGCAGGAGACAATAAACAAAAAGCATCTTTACTACGATGTAATTTTATACGAAGACCTTTTTTATTCACAAGTGCTCTTGGTAATTCAGAAATATCTGTATACAGACGCCCATACATTTCAAACGATTTACCATTTTTAATATAATTAGCACGTTGTTGAAAACCTACATTAGCATTACCAATGGTATCAAATTGTTTAGCGGTATCTTTATACCACATACCTAATTTCAAATGTGTATCAGAAGCATCACGGGAATAATTTAATAATGTTTCACGGTATGCACGATAAGGATAAAATCCTGATGAAGAAGTAATTAATTTATCATTTAATGAAATGTCAATTTGACTAAATAATGAATGTAGGAAATTATTTGTTGGTGCTACAACATCGGTGTCAGCTAATGGTGTGTCATCAGGTTTTGTAATTTTACAACGTACGTAAAGATAAAGATATGCAGTATGAATAAATTCTCCTGTTTCACCGGGAATAAAAAATTCAATAGGCCAATCAGAACTTAATGTTGAAATTGGACGGTATTCAGCATTAAAGCAAGATTCAATTGCAGTTTGTGTCATTGGAGTACTAAATAAAACGAAATGGTTGGTACAACATTCCACACTGCTTGAATTAAGTAGTGCCATTATGAAAATATATCTGCAACACGACTTATTTATCTTTTAACTTTTCTTTTGCTTTTGTTTGTACGCTTACCTTTTGTTGGAGGTCCAAAACGAACAATTGACGGAGCTTTACGCTTGCGTGGCCGTCTCTTACCGCTTCCAGTTAATAACTGACCAACTTTGTTCACAGCTTTTGTCTTTAATGTTTCAACAGCTTCTTTTACACGTGCACGAACAGATTCTTTAAATGGTTTATCTTCTAATACATCACCCGCTACTTCTATTCCCGTTTGTAATGCTTGTCGACTTAAAGATTTGCACCCTGTTTAAGAAATGGTAATGAAAAACGAAATAATCCTTTAAAGGAACTACCTATACCATGTCCCCGTTGATATACAGGTCCTGAAAAGTATGGGATACCATGTCCGTAATGTCGTCTAAATTTCATTTTAAAAAAATATAATTAATTAATTTTTATTAGGAGAGCACTTAAAATGAAGTGTAACACTTAGTGTCCCAGAACGAAATGTCAAATTTCGTCCTGCATGGTCTTTTAATAGTATTTCAATACTGTTAAATGAAAACTTTGCAAGTGGAAGATAATGAATATCTTGAAATGTTAATGTTTGCACTTTATTGTATTTTACATTTGATATTGTTGCAATACGTAATAAAGGTGCATTTGTATCACCTAAAAACTGATATTGTATGATATCATTATAAATAAAAATTTGATGTGGATATCCAATATCAACATATGGTTGCTTAAATCCGCGTTTATACAAAACAAGATCTTTATGTTGACGAAGTCCTAATTGCATTGCTAATGTTGGTGATAATAAGGCATATTCAACACGATCACTACAATCTACTTGTACAATATTTGATACAAAAATTTTTTTGTCTTTTGATACTTTATTTAATTCATCAATGATATGATGTGCGAAGTGATAATATTCACTTACAATTTTCCCTTTCTGTGCTACTTCATTTTATATTTTATACCATAAACATTTTCTCCATCTTTAACATTATAACATGTTAAAGGAACATGTACACTACACTAAATCCTACATACCAATCGGTTTCTGATAATTGAATATTATTTTTTAGTTGATTAATAAAATGAGTTGGACTATTTGTAGGATATACATCAGTACTTGCGTTTGATACAAGTGTAATGTAAAAACTATCATCAATACTTTCAGAAATCATTTTCGTTTCAAGTGAAGTGTTAAGTTTGAAGTTCCAAATTCAAATGGCAATTTTAAACCGTGCTCATCTTTCAAATTTACTTCGATCGTGTTAAAATAAGATTTTACAACTTTAACATATTGTGGTGTGTGAAATAGAAAACATTTTACATATTATATGCACTAACTTTACGAAGTATTGGTCCAATATTTTCTTATTGTTTTACAATATCAATATATTCATGGAAAACGTTTGGTATATTATATTTTAAATTGCATGGAAATTTTGCACGTGTTACGGTTGGAACATCTTCATTAACTGGTTTTACAAAAACAGCATCTGTAAACTCTGTTGTATTTTCATTTATAAATCCAAGTAAAGGTTGTAACCCGCGTGTCATTCCAATAACATAAAAACCTTTCAATTTTAAAGAATGTTTAATTCCAACTTGATTTTTATTTTTATAATATTTAAACATGCGTAATTCTTCAGGAATCATTTCTAAAATGGATGGAATAGAAGTATGGTATCCTGGTGTAATATCAACAAGTGCAATTTCAAGTTCATCATTAACGATGGTTTCAATTACATTTTTTCATTTTTGCGAACATTGTAAAAACTAAAAGGAACATTAAGTTTTGTTAAGGCAACATACCATTCTGCTTCACATAAATGAATAGGTTGTGCTAACTTTACTATAAATGAAGAAGTTGTATTATTAGTAAAAATTTCACTACCAGCATTTGAAGGAAGAGTAAAATAGAAATCATGTTCTATCATTGAACTCATTTTGAATACTGAACAGAATTTGTTTTAATCCATTAATCCATACTTGATCGATATCCCAACCACTTTACATACATCATATCTTTTTTTTCGTTTTAATACTTTCTGAATTAAAAATGTTTTGTTTGAATTTACGATTACTTTTTGTAATTCTTCTGTGTAAAATATTCCTTTAATTTCCTCATCATTCCAATCTTTTAATTTATATGTAATAGGATTTGTCGGAATACATATATCAACAATAAAAATTTCTTGTGACCATTTTGGTAAATATCCCTTTTCTAATTTATGTTTATATTTACTAACACGCACATAATCACCAGGCTGAAATTTACATGTTAATTTCTTTTTATTTGTTTTATCACCGTACAACGTATTCCAAACTTGGTCAACATTAGAATGATTTACATTTGCGGTGCCATGTTAATACTACTATGGTACGAATGCGTATAATTTTTTACAAATTGATCTAACACATCTATATAACGATATGTATTTTTAGCAGTAAAATAGCGATACAATTTTTCTTTTAATGTTCTTATAAACCGTTCAGCTAATGCATATTTAATTTCTGAATGTACACTATAATGATTAATTTCGTATTCTTTAAATAAACGTTTTACATGTCGATTATAAAATTCTGTACCTAAATCCGTTTGTTCATTAAACACAGGTAGTTTAATTTTTTTTAATCTTTTTTATTTCTTTTGCCATTTCAGGACGCGTTTTTGTTTTCAAGGGAACACAATACGCATACCGTGAAAAAATATCGATACAACATAATATATACTTATAATTTTTGTTATACTTGGCAATATTTTGCATATCTGCTAAATCCATTTGCAATGTTTCATTTGGTGCACTAACATAATATTGTTTACGTTCAAACATTTTACGTGCTGGTGCATGTAATGTATACGCATCTTGAGATCCTAACCAATTTTTAATTTTCTTTTTTGATAATTTTGTTTTTCCTTGTAATGTTTTAATACTTGACAAAGAAGCAGGATTCGCATAATCATAATATAATTTTGACAATTTTCCCATTTTTATTTACATTTTATATTCTTTCCAATTTTTAAAAATATTTGTTACTAGTGTTGGACTTTGTGATTTTTTAACTTTGCTATGTGATTTCATTATACGAGTAGAAATAAATTCACGTGGTACATTAAGATCATCCAATAAATTTTTAAATTCGTGAATGCCTATAGGATTTCTTGAATATTTTCGTGTACGAACAACATCATTTATGAAATCAATAATATTAGAACCTGGTATTATTTTTCCTTGAACACGTACTGTTGCTGATTGATCCCAATGAATTTTATCAGAACTTGTTATCTGTTTTAATAATAGATCTGTTTTCCTTCGTTGTGTTTTTGGTACTGATTGTAAAATGTACGAAGCAAAGGGTAAAAAAGAATTATTTTTTCTTCTTCAGATGATGATGATGTTTCACGAACACCTTCTTTAATAATAGGTAATGTAATTGGATTTTGTGAAACTGATGAAGTATAATTTAAATATGCTTGCTGATAAAATTTCTATTTTTCATCAATACTAAGATTACGACGTTGCAAAATACTATTTATTTCTTCATCTAAACGCGATTGATGTGAATCTATTGATTTTATATTTGCATGCATTTGCTGCATTGCATTTTCAGGAAGTAATATCATTTTACGAAATTCCTACATACTTATCTTCCACACAAACTACTTGCTACTGCACCAAGTAATGGTCCTAAAATTAATGGTAAAATGCCCCACCTTTCTGCAATAAAACTTTCCTTTTCTTATTAAGTGCTCTACGTTGTTCAGATAAAGCCAGCAAGATCTTTTTATGTCTACGTAAACGTTGCTTCTCACGCGAATTCAACGGAATGTTTCCTTTTATTGTCTTTTTAGCAACTTGCGAAATAGTACATATTAAATCACCAGATGCATGTCGTATAATTTGTTTTCGCTTTGCGCTTTTGAATTTGAACAAAGCACGGAGAGTATCAAAGTGTTGTTTCACCTACAACATCTTGAACTAAACTAAAGGTAAACGACTGAATTACTGTCTTTTACATTTGCATATACATGCAGTGTTTCATTAGGAAAAATATGTTTACGTAATCGTAATGCATCATTTGTTTCTTGAGTTAAGTCAAATAACAAATAAGTGTGAGGTTCACGTGTTACATCTTCGAACACATTCACAACTTGTTTACTATATCGTGGCATGATTTGTCTTGCTAAATATTGTATTTGTAATTTATCACGAGAATTTTTAAATACTATAATATAATGTGCATTTAAACTTATATCACGAGCATGTTTTTCTTTTGAAAATAAATTTTGAACAATAAATATTACTGTTAATTTTTTATGATGTGCATATTTTGTAAATAAGTTTGCAACATCACCATTGGTTTCAGACATTAAATCATCTAATATTAATAATGAATTTCCTTGTATTTCAAAATTATTCATATTTTGAATTCCTTCTATAAAACGAATTTCTGAACTTGCATCTAAATTTGGTATGACTGCACCATAACACCAAATAATTTCATTAAATTTCATAGGAAACATTTGATCACGTTCATTTAATAATCGATTTACAAAACATGTTTTGCCTGCACGTGAAGGACCGGCAATTAGAATGGTTGATGGATGTTGAAACTTTAACATCTTGTATTAAACTGAATGCATACAATAGATACTTTACTTTATATACAATCATTCACACACTCACTCAAACAATTAACAAAATAAAAACAATGTAAGTGTTCTTACAACTTTTTATACAAAAAGAATATATAAAAAATAAATTAAAAATAAATAAATATTAAAACTTCAAATGATTAGAATCACAGCATAGCTGTTGTTGAGTATGCTTTGGCCTAGAATTTATGAGTTTGCACAGCAAACGATGGAATAAATAAATAGACTAGTGATACTCTACTAATGTTCTGTTAGAAATAAATAAATAAATAAATAAATAAATAAATAAAACCAGTCACTTATAAGCCAAGCTAAAATTATTATTGTACATAACCATGAGGTAAACTTCTTGTCTTTGGTACTGGTTCGTCACTTCGTATATCGTCAATAAGTTTACGTTTTTTGTTTACCTCTTGGTGTGTTTTTGTCTCTTTACGTGAACAGATAGTGAAACCCTGTTTCCGCACAATGCTATTTGGATTTTCTATAGTTGTACAATTAATATTTCCTGTCACTAATCCATAGAAACTCCCAAAGTTTATTCTTTGAAAGGACCTATCATTTAGTGAAATTTCCCGAATTTTGAAAATATTCCGAAATTCCCCTGCAGCATTTTTAAGCCGCATACTATATTTTTTTGGCCCTAAGCCAATAAACGTTTCAAACTCTCACCCTTCTTCAATTTTATCAGTGAGATCACCCAAATAGCTTCCAAGCTTCAACGGAGGTTCCCTATCTTTTTTACACGTAAACATAATACTGTCTGTGTCACAATAAATTACGTCTTCAAGTCCTACAGTCACAATTAAATAATATAATTGTAGCCTGGCCCATGAAGAAATAAAACCAGCAAGCACGACATTGGAAAATTGTAAAGGTTCATTTTCAGTTTCCAAGTCTTTATATGTGAGAATAAGATGTTCCTCACCAACTGGAATAACACTATGAACCTCATATCTTGGTGTAGCAAGATACCTATGGAACTCTGTCCCACTATCAATAATTACACACTGTGTCATATCTGTACGTTGACCCCATTTTCCGTATTAGGGATTGAGGTACAACTTCGCGCATTGTCTAAGCCCAGGGTTTGACCTAATATTATCTTTATTTAATTTTATGCCTTCGTGAGCATATTAATCGTCAATATATTTATCTTTGTCTTCTTCAGTTTTACACCAAGCAGGATAGCCTAAAGCTTTCTGCTTCATCTGAGGAAACGTATTCACATAGTCCCGGAATAAACTAGGTGAATTCCGATCTTCAGAATCCATCAGTTCAAATTCCCATATTTCATAAATTTTGACGATCTTATAACCGTTTTCAAGAGCACGGTGAAGCTCTGGTGTACAAAAAGTTCCAGTTAATGCACGTTCAGTATCACTATGTGTGCAATTATCAATAGTTTCTCCTTCCATACATAGCCTACAAAGTAAAATATTAATCGGCTTTGCGCTACATACGGCAAGATGGGAAAAAATATTTTAGGAGCCAATACAGTACATTTCACAATCCCATGAATTTTTCCCACATCTGGGAAAACCGGCCCCTTATGCACCATAGGTGCTCCCACCGGAAGAGGTTTCCTTGCCATTACGTAGGGGTATAACGATGTAATATCATAATAAAAAATGGATTCATCGTCCGCACAATTCACATATGAACGAAACACCTCAGTACGGCCTCCGTTGTAGCAACTCTTAGAAATAAGAAAGTCGGCAGTAGTATCGCAATGTTCTTTAAGGAACTTTTGCAAATCTTCATCTGTGCATACTTTGTTATCCCAAGAGCACTCCCATATTTCATACAAATTCATTTTTAGAATTTCTGGTAAATAGTTTCGCCGGATTTCCGCATGTTCGTACCTTTTTTCAAATGTGTTGTACGGACCATGTGCATTACCTATTATGGCATTACGGTTATTTGGAAAACACTTTTTACAAGCATGCCAGTACCATCCCATAAATTCGAACACTGCATTAAGCTCTACGTTGTATCCGTCAACATTATACCTTCCAAAAGATAGTTCTCCGATTCGTCCAGTACGCTGGATTTCTATACCCAATTTGTGTTAAATATACTTTAGCCATTTCATTGCTTTTACACTGGTTTTCGTTTTATAATGGTACCCCATAGGTGGTATAACAGAAATACTTTCTTCTGGAAGATATGATGTACGATATGTTTGCATGGCTAAACTTGTAATCGTAGACGAAATTAGAAAACATTGTGAACCACCCGTTTTCTCTTCTATAATATTACTAAATTTAATAACAGCTTCTGTGAGAATTCTCAAATCATTTTCACAATACTCCAGCATTTCCTTTTGCAAATTAAATTGCTCTCCCAATTGCACCCGTTCTTGGTGCCATGCCTCCAATCGCTTTCTTTCTTCAGCAGATCGCGATTCAGGATCATAGTACTCTATTCCTGGATATGGTCCTACATAATTTTGGTTCTCTACTGTATTAAACAAATATGGGAAATCTCCCTTCTTTTAATTTTCTGAAAGGCCTAACGTTTTAGGTAATTTTGATAATTTTACATCAACAAACAAATACCTATCTCTAAAAATTATTTTATTATGAATAGAAATACTAAAAATCTTTTGACCCTGAATTAAAGTTTTTGTAATGATATGCCTGGACTCAATGCGAGATCTCAAGCAGAAAATGTTAACAAATCGACTACCATTATGACTTATGACACATACTGTACTAAATAGTGGTCTATCTAATAAAATATGTGTAATAAATTCATCAATGGTTTTAAAAGAAAACGAGCGGTTACCGTTTTCATCACCGCATGTACTACAGGCTTAATCAATGCCTTTGTTCATACATTTATGGCATACATGTCTATCGCACACCAAGCAAACAACGTGTTCCCGCACCCCGCTCCCCGCTCATTTTCCGGTTTGAGCATGGTTTCTACGTCAAAGTCAATATAAAGAAACCTCTTGATATGAGTAGGTTTTACTTTCTTCACATAACATGAGTGATCTTCCTTTACATGTTCGCGACACGTACTGCAAAAATATTCACCACATGTATGATCGGATTTTCGTGTTCTTAAATCATAGAGTGCATTACAGTTGATGCAAACTTTAACATATTCACACATGTTCTTGCCAATTTTATTACCTTTTAAGTGATTGTCAAAACATTCACCCCTAGTAAAATATCTATTGCATGCATTGCATTTCATTTTATACATCGTAAGATCTACTTTGTGCATATGTTCGCAAGATGAACACATTAACTCACACTTATGGAAACGATTAATATTTCTTAAAAATGATGTTCTTGTTCGAATAGGCCGGGAATGCCCAATACTTGCCCTTTGATCGTAATAAATATAGATCGGTTTTGCATTCTGTAACTCTGGTCTTTGTACTTGTGTTTCCGGGTAACGTACTCTAAATTCACGTTTGCTTTCGGGAACTTTTTCATAAATAATAATTTGGTAATTTGGACTTAAATGTTTCTGAAATAATTCCACGTCATTAAAATCGCAATCATCTTTTCCTTTAACGCTAACACCTGAATGAGTACAAAGATTAATAGCTCTACCTTTTAAGGTACCTCTAGTTGGATTTGTTAATTGACTCAAATTTCGTGTTGATTCAGTATGCTTTGCTATACCCCAAGCAGTACTTTTAGGCAAACAAAGTTTCTCATTATCCTTTCCCGGAAGCTCAACCAAATGTTGTACTAAAAATTCATTTAACGGTAAATATTTGTTTAGTGTGGAATTATTATCTCGTGTTGTTCCTGCACCAAACATTGAATTTACCATATGAATTCGAAAGAGCACTTTTTTACCTAAAATTAAGTCTTCATTACTATTTAACACTCTAGTACTGGAAGCAAAACGGACTTAGCAGAAATATCTTTGCAGCGTCTCCATGGAACATACACTGTTTTCTTATCCTTACTATTTGAAGAATCAATGTACATTCCAACAAAATCATTAGGTCTCGCATTGTTTAGTACATTATCCAATGCGAAGTTCATTAGGTTTTCAATATAGGCCGCACGATGTCTAATTTCTTCATTTCCCATTTGCTTTACCGCAATTACAGGTCCCACCCAGTTAAACTTAGTGAAACTTTTTCTGCTTTCATGTACTACTTCGAAATTACCTTCCCCTGTATTTTGAACATCTGTATGTCCGCTACGTTCACTTCGAGGAACGTAACCGGAGGTACTAGGCTGTGGAGACCCCATTCCGTAACCACGAGTATCCCGTGAACATTGCGCACTTGATACCTGTACTTCATTATTTACAACATCCACAGGATTTTGTCCGTTTTCACATAACTCGTTTAATAAAGCCTCCATATAATCAGATGTTCCAAACTCATCGGGATTTACTAAAACTGCGGAATTTTGAATTGTTTGTGTACCATCTGTTATTTCATTTTCTATTTGTTCATTAATAATTTCATCAATTAAATTCAAATCTTCTTCTTGAAGTATGTTTTTCAAGGGTTGACTTTCTTGGTGGATCGAGGTTACGGAATTTTCAACAGATGGCATCACATTATTATCAACCAAAATAAAACGCGATCCATAATTACAAAATTCGGTGACCTCTTCTGCATTTATCCTATCACCTTGTGCACAATTAAAATAATTTAAATGTACAAATTTATCATATGCCCATTGGTACATGATTTGTTCACGGAAAAATCCGTGTGTGAACAAGTCAACGATGTCAGCACTAGACATCGTGTATTGCGATATAAGTTCTTTATTATTATGATAAATATTAAAAAGAGCTGATAGCAAGGTATCATACTTTTCACTGCCACGCAATCCCTGCTGCTGCTTATCCATAATTCTCCACCAAGTCTCCAACACGCGGTCCTTTGTGTTCAGCCCTTCAATAATTGCACCCAAGTAAATTTCATCGATTTCATTGAAATCTTGAACCATAGATGCACCAAGAAATTCCATCTGTAAATATATAAAACAAAATTAGTATACATCAAAATAAATATAACAATATATAAAAACATAGTGTTATGTAGTTAACATTATTATTTAGTTTGCTTCTACTTATTTTTCTGTTAACAGAACACTCATAGAGTGTGAAAAATTTAAAATTCTGAAAGAACTTCATGGTTAAAATACAATGTGATCGTATTTAAATTCTGCAACAACTTTGTTGTTAAAATAAAGTGTAATTCTATTAAAAACACGTTTTGTGCATTGGTAAAACAAATTTCGTTTGTTTTAAAATGGATATTACTGTAAATATTTATCAGTTTACAATTTAAAAATAATACTTTATATACGTATATTTAATCAAAGTATAAAAACATTCTCATTCAAATATATATAATATATAAATATACTTACGATGATCTTCTAAGTAAATCTGGTATATATCCTAAACTTGGTAAAAATCAGGATTCCTTCCTTCCTTCTTTTGTTTATGTTTTGTTATGTTGTTTTCAATTTCAACAACTGTAACAATACAGTTAATATTAGTACTCTTCTCTAAATATAATACTTTACTATTTCTTTTAATATATGTTTCTATATATTTATTCACTCAGTAAATATCGAGTTGAAGGTATGGTTACCAACAATCATATGATAATATTTCCTCAGCAACCTGGTATATATACACAATGCCTAACAAAAAAACAATAAAACTAAATTAAACCAGTTTAAACACCTGCAGCAAGGCAAACAAAAGAAATTCCTAGCATTAGTAACAAAGAAATTTTTAGACCAGTAACACAAGTTCACAACAATTTTTAATATTTTCAAAATTAATTTTAACAAGGAGTTTGCACAGCAAACGAATCAATAAAAAATTAATACTACAATTACAAATTGTTTGAATAAATTATAATATATTTTGTAATATTACTGTTATTAATTTAAAATATTTTCAAGCACCTGCGTACGAGACTACAAACTAATTGCATTTGGGTACGAGACTACAAAACTAAATGCGTTTGGGTACGAGATTACAAAACTAAATGACTTTGGGTAAGAGATTAAATTTCACGCAAGAAACTGTTAAAGCCTATACAACTAGTAGTGTTATACTTAGTGTTGATAAGATAATTATTTTTGTAATAAAATTATAATTATTGGAAAGTATATGTATACCTTTACCAATGTTTAAAGTTACATTTATCAAACATGTACAGAATTGTGAATAAATTGTTATGTTTATTTTCGGTTAAATTGGTAAAACTTTGGTAAAGTTTGTAAAACTTCGTTAAACTTCGGCAATTCTACTTCTTAACTTCTTCAAATTTCCAATTATTGGTGTTTATAAAAAGATAATACAATATTTTAAAAATACGTTTACAAGGTTAATTGTAAATATTTCAAAGTTATACATTACAATTAATATTATGTCATATACAAATATTATAAACCTTATTACATATACTACATATCATTAATGCAAAGAAAACACATTAAAATCCATTATAAGAACCGCCATGTTTGTTTCTTTAAACAACGCCATCTGTACACACAACATTAACATTAGTGTGTATAAGACTGCGTGTGTGTACATGTGGTATAGCAAGTTACCGAGTGTTGTTTGTTTTTATAACTGGTAATACCCCGAGCAGTTTCCGGGCGGCAATATTTTACGCGTCCCGCGTCGCGAAAACCTTTTTCCGGGCGCAAATATCACGCGGCACGCACCGGTAGCGTTAAAAAGGCGCAAAACTGGTGTTTATTTCAGTGATATCATTCATTTTACCTATTCATATAAAAGTATATCCTTTAATAAACTTATTTCCAAAGTTTCAAAAAAATCGACGCCATATTGTTTATGCAAATTAATTTAATTTTTGTTTTCAATTTACAATGTTCTAACTTGTATAGTAGTGTTCCTTAGGTCCTAAGCTTCAAGAAAATATCTTTCTTTACTTTCTACGACCAATGGTTTGCCGTAAAAGCCAAAAGTGTATTTTTAGAAAAAAAATACTTTTCAATCACCCCTCGTAACACTTCGAAAATAAAATTGTTCAAGTTTATCGTGTACGGTGTCTTTCTCTATAGATTTGACCTGCTAAATCGATTTCTGTAGTCCATTTTGTTCTACGATTAGTTTACGAGTTGTGATCATTTAAAATTATTTTAAAGCTACATTGTTCTAACTTGTATCGTACTGTTCCTTATGTTGTAAGCTTCAAGAAAATACCTTTCTTTTCTTTCTACGACCAAAAGTTTGCCGTAAAAAGCCAAAAATGTATTTTCAGAAAAAAATTACTTTTCGATCACCCCTCATAACCCTTCGAAAAAAAAATTGTTCAAGTTTATCGTGTAAGGTGTCCTTCTTTATAGTTTTTGAACTGATAAATCGATTTCTGTAGTCGAATTGCCCTACGATTTTGTGATCATTTAAATTTATTACACGCCAAAATCTTAGTCTTTTTCCATCAGCGCCATCTATATAGCCATGATTGTCAGTACTATACAAGCTTTTCTGCGTTTAGCATCAAATGCTACCGGCCTAGTGTTATTTCTAGAAACGGCAATACCCCATACGTTTACCGACAAAAATATTTTCTCGCTTCCCGTGTTTTTTCCCGCCATAATTTATTTGGTCCTATACAGTTCCCGTACGTGCTTCAAACATGCAAGAGGACATTTTCTTTTAGGAAAGTAACAATGTTTTAAATTTTGTATAATCTCTATGTGCTTTGCATTAGCCACCATAACAGTATAATGTAACATTACATAGGCATATATCATACTCAAAACCTAATTTTTTCCCTTTTTCAAATGGAAAAATATCTTTAAAGTAACAATAAATAGCTAAAAAAATAATCACTCAAAAGCATTTACATATTCACTTACAAACTCAATTTAATCTCAATAAGCCGCCCGCATAATCATAATCTGCATACGCCACTGTTCTCAACAAAAAAATTATTCCTTTTCGTTAATATAACTCAATCATTTGCTATTCGTTTTTTAAAAATATATATCTTTACAAAAATTTGTGCAGTTTTGCTCTCCAAAAAACAAGTTGTCTTCAGTTCTTATTCTTTTTTCCTTCCTTTGGAATGTCATAAATTTCATCCCATTCACCTTGCATTAAAGACCACCTCAAGCATGGATAGCAAGTATACTCACTGACGCTAAGGCTGTCTTCCCTCGCCTCTCTCTCTCTCTCTCTCTCTCTCTCACACACACACACACAAACACACACCAACGCGTTTATACATCCTTGCGGCCATTCTCACACACACCAATACAAAAATACATTCTCTTTCACCCGCCTGTCTCTCTCTCTCGCTCCCTCTCTTTCCTTCAAAGTAGCAACAGAAATATACCCTCCCCAGCCCTTCTGCTCCGCTCCTATTTTAAGCTCTAGGCGAACCAGAGTTTTTTCTTTTTTCCTCCTTCTCTCTCGCTTTCGTTCTCTGTTACCTTCCATATTCCTTTACAGCGTTTATTAACGCATTTTAAATCATGTTTACACATACCAAACAAGTGTTTATATATATATATATATATATATATATATATATATATATATATATATATATATATATATATATATATTCTTTCGAACACTCTTTCTGTGGTAACTCGCACACAAATTCTATAAAACTATCCAGGAAATATATGGCATTTCCGCTTTGCGTATTTCAATCTTAAATTTGCCGTAAGGAAATCTCAATATCTTTTTCGCTTATAACAACGCTTATATCCTACATTTGTCCAATAAATAAAAGCAAACACAAGTCATTTTAATTCATGTAAATACATTTTTAAATCACAGTTCAATATTTTTATCATATTTATTTATATACGTGGTAAATTTTAACTAACCTTTAGTTCCAGTAATTCCAAAATTATTCTCCAAAGAACACACTTACACGAAAATACACAAGCCAAGTTTCCACAACGCCGAAAGCACAGTTTTTAGTTTCATCTCATTTTAAACTTCCTTAGAAAATATCGCTTAAGCAGCGTGCTTTCATGCACACACAAACCCATCTGTTTTTGGCCCTTCCGTTTTCTTTAATGTTAACAAAAATCTTTTCGACAAAAAGGTTTTTATTTATTTCTTTTTCCTAGTATCAGGGTAGGTAGCATGCTAAATGGGACATTTATCTGTCTAACAAGTCAAAAGATCTTTTTTCAACTATTTCCATTCTTTGTTTTCTAAAAAGGGTTAGATGCAATTCAGAAATACCGGTGGACAAAACTAACATGACGTTGTCTCCCCCGTCAACAATAAATGTCACATACGTTTTCTCAAATAACTTTCACAAACTCACATCTGTATGCTAAATGTCACATTTATCTGTCTAACAAGTAAAAAAATCTTTATTTTTCAACTATTTCAATTCTTTGTTTTCTAAAAAGGGGTCAAAAATACAGGTGGACAAAACTAACATAACGTTGTCTTCACCCCCTACCAACAAATGTCACATACATTTTCTCCTTTTATTCTCTTTGGTATGTAGCTTTCGCTTTCCATTGCAGTAATTTCCACATCTGCCTCTAGCCGGCAAAGTCCTTAACAAATGCGTAACAATTCACACGCCAATTAAAAAAAGCGGTTCTTTACTCACAAAAGGACATTACAGTTCGCCTCCCAATCATATGTGTGGTCCAACAATATGTTGTTTCGCTTTCCGTTGCAGTAATTTTCACAAAAGGACATGTAACATTTCCAAGGTGTTTCTAAAAAATCTCTGTCCTTCACAATAATGAGTGCTATTTTTTTCCACATCTTTTCATTCTCCATAGGGTACAAGTCACAATCCCAATTAAAAGAAGGCCTTTTACTCAAAAAGGACATTACACTTCACCTCTCCGACCATCTGGAACACCCACATAGAAACATCTGGATGTCTTTCCTTTCTTTACTTGCCGTCAAAGAATTATTTTACATTTCCTCAGCCTCCCACCATCCTTAGTTATCATTTAGCTGTGCTTTTAACAATTGTTCTTTATCTACATTTACCTTGTTTCTAAATACATGTAACTACGTTATTTTACATGTTCAAAATACTCTTTTCTGCCCCCTACAACTAGAGCATTCACCAAAACCTATATGTCACTTTCAAGTGTCAGTATCTTCTTTTCTATTAATGACAGAAAGCTCCAATTTATGTGACAGTTACAAGAAGCTTCTCTGTTTGGAATACTAACGTTCTTTGTCTCTACCACCCCCTTTTTGTTCCGATATTCCACCAAGACTACTGTGAGTATTTGGTATTAAGGTGGTCAAAGGTAGACACATGTTAATCCATACCTCCCAGACCTAGTTCCATTTAACCCCAACTACCGAATTATCCCATTCTAGCTCTGAGATAGATGAGAAAGTTTAATTTAACATTTTATTCAATATCTCCGAAAGTTCTTGACTAGTATCCAGTACTTGAAGTATAAATGATGAAGTTGACTGCATGCTACAACTGACCACAGAGAAAAAAATCAAAGTAACACACAAATTTTTCGAAGATTTTTACCTTCAAAGTTCTCCTAGGATGATCGTTCATTCAGGCTATTTCTGTCCCTGTTTGCTTCCTTTATAGAGCCAACTTCAGCTGAGTTAGTAATGACTTTCAACGACTTTAATTATCAACTACCATTAAATACAGTAACTCACACATATATGTCAATAGAATTGGTGCACTTAATACTAAACCTACATTTCGCTCACACACACATTCATACAGGACAATGTATACTACAGGTTACATTTAGTTGAATTAAACTAACCTAACTACATTTCTATAGACATTTATTACATTCCAAAAAACGTAATTTGACAGAACAGGGAAAAATTTCGATACATGAAAAGAAAATAATAATATTAATAATAATATGCTTTATAGACATGCATAGAAATTTGTTACTTATAACAATATCGAAGAACACATGTATTTTTACAGATATATTAAGAGTTGGACTACGTTACAAAATAAAAAAATCGACAGACCGAAAGACGAAGAAAGAAAAAATAAAAGATCAACATTGAACATATTTAAGATTCAGTACAAACTAATACATATCAATGTGAAAGAGGAAAAAAATATAATTGGTTAATCATTAAAAAAACTTTGATAGCATTTTTATGGAGTCTCTATCCCAAGACAATTTTATGAGTCATTTTCTCAATTCAATAATAACTCCTTTATCAACTCTCTTTATACACTATGATTGGCGTCCATGAGAGTAGTTAGTCGTTTGTCTTAACTACAGACAGAGATAGTTGCTTCACATTATATATATTTTTCATTTCGTCACTTGACGCACTTCGTATGAAAATTTCCAAATTTCATGTGATTTAAAAATAGTGAATTTAGTTCCAAACATTGGGACGTATTTCTATTATACGATAGTTAAATGGAGCTAGATTTCTGGACCTATCCTAGGTCCTGTATTTCACTACGAAATTATTAATCAAATTTCAGTTCAATTTAAGATCACTAAATTCTATTTCTGGTTTACATCGTGGAGTCAAGAGATTCGAGTCACTGAACTGACGAATGACAAGTAGTTATGTTTCCAGTCGTAGGGGAAGGATTTGGGGCACACTGTTTCATAATTCACTTATTTCGCTACGGTTTCACAAAATAACTTTGGATATGGATTAGGGTTAGTTTTTCGACCTGTTACTTGTTCTATTTACATACAACATTTAACATAGTATTAAAAATTTAATAGTTACTAACGTTACTAACAAATCAGTAAGGTGTTATTTATTACCAGTTACGCGGAAATACTTTACAATCATAACTACTTGGTCAGTATCGGGAGTGAAAAATCAGAAGTTTGGAACATTGAAATGTATATATAAACCCGATAATCAATAATAATTCCATTTACTAATATCCGCGTATGGAGAAATGGTTGATATTATTTAATAAGTTGACACAAGAAGCGGAAATACAGCACGTAGAACCGGCACGTAACTTTTCAAACTATGTAAGCATTCATATATAAATGTATATACAGAGAGAGAAAGAAAAAATCAAGATTATTTGAAACTAGTGGGCCCAAACTACTAATACATACAGTCCATATAACCAATCAACAGAAAGAAAACCAGAAGTCAGTAATCAATGGGTATAGTTTGTACGATCGATGAACAATAATCAAGTTTCCAGGAATCTTAAATCGTAGTGTACCTTCTCGTCAGTCCCTCCCATGGTGCGTTGAGTATCGCGAAAAATGGTCCTGAGTTGTTCTGAAATACCGGGAAATACCTCCACGAATTGTATCCCTCGATGTCTCAGTTAGTACATACGATCAAAATAAGTGATATGAACATTGTATGCTTTCATGAATTTCAGAACCAGGGGGGAAGGTTCAAAAATTAAAAAAAAACTAGAGAAGGAGTAGAAGAAAGAATAGGTGAAAAGAGAGGATACAGAACACTACAACATCGAAAGATAAGTGGACGAATTTATGTATACAACATACTATAACCAAATATTTTCTTTTATGCCAAAAGGGGCTCGACTTACCAAATAAATAGCCGAAAAACAAATATCTTCAACAAGGTGACGAGTCTGTGCCCTCAATGGGATTTTCCGAAAGACAAAGGCTGTAGGGAATTCCCACCACTCACCGTATCCGGTCAACGCCATTAAAGACCCCGGCCGTGCCGGAAGGTTATGCAGAATCTTAATTTGGAATTTCAAGAAAGAAAAAAAATATTCGACCTCTCAGAAACTAACAAAATCCAGAATAGTAATGAAACTAGAGTAAATACTAGCTAAGATATCCCTAACGAGTAATTTGCCAAAAATAAAATAAAATAAAATAAATTGAATTTTGGATCGGTGATTTGAGTGACCAAACATCACCGATGGTTATCCTGCGCAGACATGCCAAGGTCTGGGACGTCGTTAATTTCCATCATCTAATTAAACTAAGATAAGAAACTTAATAGGACTAGGGGTCGACGTCCGGGTACGCAATGGATCTATTTTTTTAGTACCGGTTAATTTAATTTGATTTGCCCCGTGTGTCCTATTGGCTATATGAACACTGTACAGTAAATAATGTAAGCAATGTAGGAAAAAGAAAAAAAAAACTCGGAGAGTCAATGAATGTTAAAGGTACAACTGACAAAACCTGTACTTTTCGATGATTCCAGTATATAGCAGTTATTTTTCTCAATTATCATTTCCGTAAACCTTCAAAGGTAATTCCTACATGATGCTACCCTATCTGATGAAATTCTTAAAAACCGGAGCTGTTAATATGAGATATTTAAATGTGAAGTAATATATAATTCCCAACAATACATTACTATTCAATAGCAAACTCGGTTAAATGAATGCATTGGTGTAGAAGTCAAAACGTGAGAGATTTTTAGTAAACATATTGATATTCTTAATATATATAATATACACTGGGCCTATTCACTTAAGTACAGGTGTCCTATCATCTCACTCATATTTTATATCATAATCGTATTATTACGATATCCTTACATTTATTCATTATTTACCCATTTCCACGCGAAGGAATATAATACAGACACCCTATTACATACATCTACACGCAGGCCATACACATATTATATTATGCACCAATAAATCCATAATTATCACAATCAGTCACACTTAGACTGTTACATGATAACATTCATCGAACCACGGACTCTTTGTTCCGAAACACCAAAATTATATTTACTTCGCAGTTTTATAAAAAAAATCCATATGTGTATTCACTGAAAGTTAAATTGTCAACGATTATTTTATTTCTGATTTGCTGATAAAACTAAAGCAACAATGGAATATCTCTACAGCAACCGGAAAAGAGAATTTAATATTGCATTTTGAAACAAACAGTAACATCATGTAGGCCTACTTCTATTAAGAAAATTGGCATTCTTGATTTCAGTGGATATTTCGGTTTCTAATTGACATAGCAAGCTGTAATTTTCAGAACAATAATATATCATGCTACTTAATATGAATGTATACTCATATGAACCGAAAACCCTGTTTACTGGATGTAATTTAGAAATAAGGGGCCAAAATTTAAAAAAAAAACTAGATCGCTAACTCATGCAATGATGTAATGTCAACAAACGACTGATTACCAAAAACGGACACGAATTCACTCAGAACTACAAACTACATACACCACTATAAATACTACACATAAAAACAACTAATTAAACAAGCACCCTTTATTATATGAATATTAAAGGCAAGTACCTGATATATTAGATTTAAAACCCATTACTCCCTTGTCGGTATATAAAGCTAGCTCTATTGAACTTTAGGGGGACAAAATGAGAGGTTTAACCTAGGTCCAATTGACCTGGCCAATTACTTAAAACATGTTTACTAGAATTTGAAGCCCTGGGAGCACCTTAACAAGATTTATTGAGGGATCTTTCCCCTGAGAGGAGAAAAGGCCCTAAAACAAGCAATAACTAACCCATTCCTCCGCTAGAAATGGTTCAGTTTGGAGAGGGAATAGGAGCTCTTTTTGTTAGATTAAGCTGCCATTCTAATAGTTACATTACAACTATGAAACCTACGAGATACATGCAGTTACTGATTCATAAAAAAATCACATCTACCAAATACACGAACGAAACACAAAACAGGTCGCATTGTCCCTAGTCCCTAACTGAATTTGAAAAGATCAAAAAATCACTCTCCTATACTGTGTATACTATCTAGCAACATGGCGTCCTGTAAACCGGAATCTGATATTTCACTCAATTGCCGCTTCTTTACCAAAAATTGTAGATTTTCCGGGCTCCTATGCCGTTGTCAGTGTTTAACTATTAAATCGAAGTAGATTTTACCTGGGTTTTCCTTGGAATTTAGGGTCCTTTCGGCAAATATGTGGTAGTAACTATTACGAGCTGCTCCTCCTTGAACGTTTTCGATAAGAATGATAACATTGCGCCGAAAACGACAGGGATAGGAGGATTCCTCCAATCAGGGCGAAATCTTTCAGCCGCGGAAATTACAAAGCAAATAGAATTTGGTGAAATCCAGATATAACCGGATCTGAAAGTGACTACGGACTATCGAGAGGGGGTGAGGGAAGGTTTCGTTACCTGGCCAAATTCTACATTGGTCTGAAATTAAGAAAATTTATATCCAATAGCGGAACTATGATTCAGTATGACGTCAGAATGGTAAACCTTGTAACTATTCAACTTGTATATGCGAAAATGAGATTTTACAATTTATCAGAATATAAATAAATATGTTATTCCGTAAAAATATGATTCCTAATAAGACCTTTCGATTCATTACATTAATTTGAGGTAAAGAGGATACATACAGCTTGTAATTAAACTGAAACGCTAGGTACAGGGTGAGTAAAAAAAGTTGCTATTGCACTCAGCTGTAATGGTACATTACAAGTTCAGCACAAAGATAACGCCTACATGTCCCTTTCATCTCGTTATTCGATTCCCTAAAATTGATTTCCCTACAACTAATGCACATGTCTGAGTGAAACAATCTCGAAGAAGAACAGTTGAACTAGTTTAAAATAAAATGTGTTTTGAAGCTTTGGTCAGTGTTTCTTTTGTTAAAATGCTAAATTATGTTGGTAGTACTGTCAAGAAATGATTTAAAAATTTGTATATATAAATTTAAAAATATACATTTAAAAGGCACACATTAAAAAGGTATAAGCACAGTTACAGTATATGACTAGATTATGACAGTACATAACTGATATTATGTGTTTGACATCGAGATATGAAAGTGTTAGTTGAAGTTACAGATTTATTACAGAAAACGTAAGCACAATTACGGTATATGAATAAATAGTATATGTATTCTTCATATCGAGCTGTGATAGTGTTATACGAAATTACAAAATGTCTTACAGAAAACAAAACATAAAACGAAGTGATACAAATTATACGAAAGTTTGCATAAATCATAAATTAAACATAGCACCAAGAATCACTAGTCACATATAAATGAAATGTAGTGAGATACTGCAGCATCCAAGTGCTGTATTATGACTATTTCTTGTGATACAACCCTTCTTTTGAATTCCACAAAACATCGATAAAGGCGTCATCACTTTGCTTTCTTTGATTTAGCGACGTGTCCTATCTGGAATTGATACATTGTCATTTCATTTTCTGCTTGCTCCTGTTTCGAAAGATCTACAAATGTGTATATATTTAAGCCGCCGCCGTTTATAGAACAATCCTGTTTTCTTTGATTGTTTAATTATACGGTTTTGGAGCTTATAACAAAATTTCCTTTTTTCATATGTGTCATCTCTGTATGTTAGGTAGATATAACATTACAAATGATAGGCTTGTGCCGTTTAATCTTGTTATTTGTTTGTTTTAAGTGTATTTTTCTGATTGCTTTAACTGATTCACATAGAAGGCAAATTTCATCAACCAGCCAAAATGTTTAAATACATGAAAATACATGGGGAAATATGGATAATGTGATACTGTTTTAATTTTTTTTTTCGGAAGAGACACGACTTTGTCTGTTCCACAAAAGAAAGAAAACTTGTTAAAAACTACTCGAGAGATATACAGTTAATTGGACGGTGTTATGCATCAATTGGCCAAGCGCCAAAACACGGTTCGGAGATGTTGAAGGAAATAAAATCACTTTTCCATTACAATCCAGCACTTGGTCGAATAGCTTTTCCTGAACATTGAAACAAATATGTAGAGTTCAAACCATTTTTTACATTATTTAGATTGTTTCCTACTCACTGATTTAAAAATCTAAAAAAATGCAAAATTGCGCTTGGTCAGTTAATGCATCTACTATGAATCCTGAAAAACTCGTAAAATGGGATAATTTTTCCAATTACACCTTTATGCATCACATGATAGTGAGGCACTGGCATTCTGTTGATATTTAACATACAGAAGACTTAGTTCACAAAAGTCACTCATCCCTCAATTTTACCCAAAAAAGCGTGTTAGCAGATGGCAAGTATTGAAAGTGCACTATAAAAAGCAAACTCGGCTGGAGTAAGATATTCCAGCAATTGATTGGAGATAGTGGTTGAGAAAATAAAGAATGTTACCCAATTTCTTGTTTGGACATACCAATATCCAAGGGCGAACATTTCTCTGTAACTTTGGGGAGCATTCCTAAAATCCATATACCAATACATATAACGAGAAAAAAATACATATACAAATACATATTCATAAAAATATAGGGGGCCACATGAGATTTGGGGAGCCCGGGCCTCCCGCCTCTATTAGGATCGGCACCCTTGCCAGTATCAAATTCGGGTAAACATCTCCTGAACGGGACATGTTATCATCTCCATGATCTTCAAATACACTCTCAATAATTAGTCAGTTTTCTAGCCACAGCAAGCTATTATCGCACTTCACATCACTCAACAACTGGCGTTTCATGGTTGAATGAACGTTCTCTTTTTCCTGAAATCAGCATTGCAACCTTCTTTCTTAAGGAAAAAAATAAATTTACATGCTTAACAGAATAAGGAGATATCACTAATAAATTTAATTTCGAAAGTACACTAAGTAATACGAAGTACATCGCACATAATATTATTAACATCCTAGTAATGATAAGAGAGAAGACTTGAAACTTAAGGCTTTTATAAGATTCAGGAGTAGTAGCTAACTCTTGCGAGTGACATCTTTCTGGGCTATCTTCTCAAACGTGAATCAGTTTTATCGAAAACGACTCAGGAGATTCCGCTTATATTTCATAAATAAATATTTAAATCTAATAACCCTAGAATAATGTGTAAAACAAATTCTTATATAAAAAATATGCAGGAAAGGTAATTTCCTGTTATGGCTGCTTACTCTCTCTCTCTCTCTCTCTCTCTCTCTCTCTCTCTCTTTCTCTCTAATACGGCATGCGATTTTATTGATATTTCCTTTAACTTGCAGCAATAGAAAAATAACTCTGTTTGGGATTGCGATACATCAAGTTTACGTGAGGTAAAAGGAGTAAATTCTACCCGATGTTGCACGTTTGAACATACTCATACAAAATAATTTTCCAGTGAAACCTACCGAATAAATTATTCGATTTTATTAAAATTACTTTACAGTTATCTTCTTTATCGCATTCAAACAATCTTCATTTGTTGCGATTGAAAATAGTAGGGTAAACGGGAACAAATAACCCAGTTTGAGATTTCCATATTTTAAATAATATAATAAGAAATAATATAATATAATAATTTTCTATGAAGACGTACGCCAAAATTGCTAGATTTTGACATAATAAAGAGTATAGTTTGTTTATGGCTTAACAAACATTCCAATGCTTGTAGTTAAAATAGATCAACACCCCTTATTCTCCCGATATTCTGAAAGTTATTTCCACGATAACTTTCGTGAAAAGTATTCGCTTTTAAACAACGTAGTATATATATATTGCTTGCGATTTAAATTAGTGAAGAATGGGGATAATCCTAGGTAGATCATTCCACTGGCACTTGAAAGTCTCTTCAATGGTAACTATCGTAAAAAAAAAATACAATATGTGCATTGTAGTATATTATTTCTGATGCCTCAAATTTCCACAATTTCCTTGAGTTTAAAATTTTCAAGCTATCTTTCAAGCTTTTTTTTCTTTCTCCGCAGAGAGCCTATATGAGACTTCGACGTACAGTTAGGTGTGGAATTTGAACCACTATCATTAAATAATCTCCTACCGGGAATCAAATTCGGGGCCTCGTCCACCTAAAGGGCGCGTGCTAAACATAGACCAGCTGGGAGGGCTTTCTATCTATAGACGTAGCCAGAACTTTTGGTATGGGTGTGCACAAAGGTAATAAATTCCCATTCTCCATCTTACTATAACGTTCTTACGTGCTCATTTGATCTAGCTTTAAGTGGATTTCGAATACATTAAATGTTATTTTAAGGAATCACTCCGTCTCCTTTGGCCTAGCCGGCATAATGTTGGACGTTAAACTGAAGAATTTCATTTCATTTCATTTTAAAGAATCACAGATTTTAAAAAGCATGACAAATGAAGAGGAGAAAAGAATGTATTTTATTAGGGTGTGCTCATGCACATCATATTGCGACGACTATGAATCCATCTCCGTAGAAGAATCATTACCATTTCTTTTAACCTCAAAGCATAATCTTGGATATTAAACTTAAAAAAAGACCGTATCAAAACATAATCACCGATGCCTATTATTATTATTATTATTATTATTATTATTATTAGTAGTAGTAGTAGTAGTAGTAGTAGTAGTAGTAGTAGTAGTAGTAGTAGTAGTATCAAAATCGCTTTCTACTGTTTGCTAGATTAATATTCGTGTATATTTTAGCATTTTAAAGCGGTCTTTTTTTCTTGGGGCGTTTTCTCAGGTGTTAGCGCCTTAAATTTCTTCAAGAAATTATTCAGTGTGTTAGCACACCCTACGTAAAATATTGCTGAGTAGAATATACATTAGAATATATGACACACGATATTGACATTTATAAAATGTTCCGAAAAAATTATAGGTGTGGTAGTAACTTATTCTAGCTAGTTATTTACTTGTAACGCTAGTCGAACCTACTAAATAGGCTACAAATTCGAGGTACAATGTCAATTTCCTTTACACATTATCGGGGCTTAGAACTGGCAATGTAATGGTATTGTCTGTTTGTATAACTTTTTACCATTACATTGACATGCTTAACCCTGGAATACACAGACAAAAAAAGCTTACGTGAATACACAGGTGGGGTGCCAGCTCACCCCATATAATTAAACGCTACTAAAATTATAATACACGAACTTAAATAAATTTATTTTACTTTACCAGTTACAAGAATACACAATTGTAGTTTGTGTGTAGTTTTGAACAAACACAGCTATTCCTTACTGCACGAAATACAGACGTCCTTTCTGTGCTCAGCACAAACAGCCTCTTTGCATCTGAAACAAAAAGATTTAGTTTTTCTGTCCTTATTCCTAGGGCACGTAAGACGTCGTGCTTGAATCAATTACAGGTGACAGTTCTTTTTTGAATTCCAAGGATATTTCTGATACCAATAGACAAATTAGTCGGAAGATTCTCCTTGAGGCGCTCCAGCATGTAGGGTCTAGCTAACCGCAACCCCAGTTTTTTTAGAAACTCCGAACGGAGGGTTGAGAATTCCATTTATGACCGTTTCTTCCTAATATAGAGGCACCCCTTATAGCTGGATCATTATCGATGTTACCCTCAATGTCACTCGTGTCACTTCCACTAATTTCATCATCGACTTCCGATTATACTTCAATATTGTCATCGGACTCTCTGAAATTACCTTCAGAACCATAATATTCTTCTAATGTGTTCAGTACAAAGTGTGTAAACTTGCTTGAACCTACACACACTTTCACCATCATGCAATTAAACAAATATGCATGCAAAGTATTTAAAACGAATTTTGTCAAAAATTGAATTTCACATACGTAAATACACAGATGGGGTGCTGGAGAACGCCACCCCTTGAATATATTCTCTTCTAAAACGAGACAATTTGCTTCACACCCACCATCGTGAATGTCATGCTCCAAAATGAGAATCACGGAAGCACCAACCAATGTGCCTGAGAACAGAACCACAACGGCGATGAGTATAACGTGTGGGGTGCTCCAGCACCCCCCTGTGTATTCCAGGGTTAACTTGTATATGTGCCTGAAACCGTGTTATAATAATTTAATCACTCAACAACGACAACTATAAAAAAAAAATGTTTGCCAATTTTGTTTAAAGTTTTTTGTTATTCATCCACTTTCTCACTTTCAATTTTTTTTTCCAGTTAATATTATGTTAAGTCCGAATCTTACACGTAACGAAAAGCCATATGAGGGTCTGTAGGTATGAGAGGAACAGTCAGTTTCCGAAGCTTTCAATTAGGATTGATGTTATCATAAGAAGTAAGGAAGGCAAAACGGCGCTTTGCCTATGAAATACTTAAATTCGAAAATAATGGAGCAGTTCTTTGGAAACAGCTAAAAGTATTAGGTGTTGGTAGAAACATAGCCAAGAACGCAGTTAACTATACGCCAGATGAATTGAACCCTTTTTTTCTGTCAAAGCCGTATGATACCAGCCTCCATGAAACTGCAAACAATGAATAATATTGTAGCTTCGGAAATAAACTCTCTGTTCTCGTTTTCTCACGTACAGCCTGCAAATGTATTAAAATCGATCCAAAGAATTAAATCTAAAGCCACTGGTACAGATGATATTTCAATAACCATGATCAGGAAAATCCTATAGCATGTACTCAATCCTATCACTGACATTTTAAATTACTCTCTTAACACAGGTACTTTTCCCACAGTATGGAAACTCGCTAAGGTTCGCCCACTTCCAAAAAAGAACAACGCTGATAATATTGCCGACTATCGTCTTATCAGTATCATTCCCGTGCTTTCAAAAGTTTTTGAATATGTTGTAAATGATCAAATTCCGGAATACTTAACAACAAATAATTTACTGGATACATTTCAATCTGGTTTTCGAAGTAATCATAGCACATGCACTGCAGTAGTAAACGTAACGGAGGTTACAAGATGGGCTATTGATAATAGAAAACTAACGCTCCTGACTCTACTTGACTATAGTAAAGCATTTCAAACGATTGATTTTGACACATTACTTCAGAAATTATAATTATTGTTTAATATTTCTGAATCAGTGGTTAAATGGTTTCATTCTTACCTTCACGAACGTAAACAAAGAGTAGTGATCAATCAAGATCACATATCGACATGGCATTGTATCAACAGTGGAGTGCCGCAGGGAAGCGTACTAGGTCCCCTTCTCTTTGCCCTTTACATTAATGATCTCCCTAAAATTCTCACCTATTGTAAATATCATATTTCCGCTGATGATTTTCAGTTATATGCTTCTTTTCCCCAACAAGATATTAATAATGCGATTGAGAAAATAAATACTGAGTTAAACAAAATCAGCGACTGGTCTACGGCTCATGGGTTAAAATTAAATGCAACAAAATCGCAGTGCATTTTAATTGGCTCCCCAAGAATTCTTTCTTCTATTAATATCTATCAGCTCCCAAATATAAAATTGTCCAATACTGTTATTCCATTCTCTACAGTGTCAAAATTTGGGAGTTATACTAAATCAAAATCTCTCCTGGTCAGATCAAATAAATGGAGTTTGTAAGAGAGCATTTGGTGCCCTACATACGTTAAATCGACTAAGAAATTTTTTACCAATATCTTTGAAGATCAAACTTGTCAAGGTACTGGTGTTCCCACATCTTGACTATTGCGACTCAGTATATTCTGATCTAACAGAAAATCAATCAAAGCGCTTGCAAAGAGTACAAAATGCCTGCATTAGATTTATTTTCAATATAACTTACAGGGAACATCTCACATCTTTTTATAAAAAAAAGTGTCATGGCTGACGTTAGTTGGAAGAAGAAATTTACATAATCTTACCTATTGCACAAAATACTTACTACGTCAGAACCATCGTATCTAGCACGTAGATTTTTATATTTATCAGACTTTTATACTAGAAGCACAAGATCACAAGATAATTTCTTGCTCTCCATACCCAGTCACAATTCTGGTTCATACACAAAATCCTTCACAGTAAGTACTACACATCTCTGGAACAGTTTACCTCAATTAATACATAACGTTTCCACAGTTGCCAAATTAAAAAAAAAAATCTGTAAATTCCCTTCTCTTAAGTAAAGATAAGGATACTGGTAGCAGATGAGGCATCTTCGTTTTATCAGATTATTAATAACCCACATATGAACACACAACTAATAGGTGACCTATATTAATTTGTACACCTTATATATTCATACTTCTAGTACCGCCATATGCAATATGCAATTTTCGGTTTCTCCATGTTATTTTTGTTTCCTATATTGTATATTATTTTTCAATTTTTGTTTTTGAAGTGCTTAACCATTTTTTTAACTAAGTAGTATATTCTTTTTTATATGGTTCAATTATCTTCTTTTGTAATTGTTAATATTTTCTATATATTGTTGTTTTAATATATCTAATGTATGCACGTGGTTCAGTGCTCGGAGAAGGCTGCAGATCCTTAACTTCGCCACGTAAAAGAAGTCATAAATAAATAAATATGTGAGCAGTTACTACAATATTATAGATTTGATCATTTTAAAATAATGTGAGAGATTGTTCCTATTATATCTGCTTATAAACTAAAATTTAACTACATTGTTCCAATATCTTTATTTATTTTATTTTATTTTATTTTATTTGTTTCTTTTTCCTTTTTCTTTCGGAAGATAGTCATCGTTCCAATATAAAGTAAATTACTTGGCTGTATATACTAAGTGGTGTAAATTTATGGTATTAAAATCTTGTAATAAGTTTTTATAGTCAATATTTAATATTTACCTGCAATTTGAAAGTAGTATCTTCATCACACTAAGACCTAAGAGTTTGGCTTTTATTTGCGGCTTTGAGGGACATTAATTTATTTTACTTAGCCTTAAAGTCTATTAGTTACATATATTACCAATAAAACGGTTAGTTTCTCTAGGGAAAGAATAATAAATAGTGATGTAATATTAATTTATTGTGTTTTTTTTTAGGGAATTGAGGTTTCAAATGATTATAATGGTATATAAATTAATACGATATATGCAATTCACATTTAGTAGATAATGCTTATTCTGCTGTTTTTATAATAATGATAATTATATATCCTCTACGCCTGGACTTCTTTTTAAGTGGAGGGGACTTCTCCTCCCCCACTCCAGTCTTATTAGACAAGTGTTGTTTGTACTGAAACTGTGCAGGTGGCAAATTGTCCCATGGTTGCCACCTGCAGTAATTTGGTGACATACTGACCTCCCCTCAGGTGGATTGGCCCTTCAAAACATCTCGTTAGATAATTCAGTTGACCTTGCTTCGTTATTGTTATCCTGAATCAAAGAGAATTGCACATGTCTATCATATTGTCTGAAGTGGAATTCGAATGTCTGAGTCATGCTTCTCCCCCCCCACTTTACTGGATGCATTACTATAAAAATGTTTGAATTCAAAAACTTTCATTATTGAGAAAATGGTGTTGCTGCAACATGGATGCCTTTCGGAGCTTAAAAAGTTTTCGTGCGCATATTGCGGAACAAGGATTAAAAGAATTTATTTTGCAATGGAATTTAGTCAATGCCCAAAAGATATGTGCAGTTTGCATGGGAAATAGTAAAATTTCTATAGGCGGCAATGGTAGGTACCACAGAAAATAGGCTGTATAATTTTGGAGGAAAAAAATTAGTTTATGTTGTATAATTGTATTTTAATACTTTTCATTACGGGTTTACATCTGCTTAATCTTGGTCGGTAGAGTATACCCTACCTTCTGTTTCAAGGCATGTAATACTTAGTTTTGTGTTCCATTTATTTTTATTTAGTTATTTACTTCTGAAGAGAACCAAAATCTTGTTCGATCTTATTTTTTAAATAAGCCAAGAATATTTTTAATATACAACTTTGGACAATATAGACCCTGTTAATAGGAATTCATTGCCTGTCGTAATCATTTATGGAGGAGGAATTAAAATTGGTCATAATTTTCTTTATTCTTTTGGTATATCGGATGCGATTTTCTTTATCCCTTGTTGCAGTTCGTTCGTGCTGGGTTCCTATCCCATTTATATGGGAATAATTTTCAGTATCTAAGAAATATCAGCTCGAAAATAGCATAAAATGTTTTTAGACTATAAAACAGTGGAAAATCGGCCCTTCTATTTTAATTCGCTTATTACTACATGAGTATACATTTCTTCATTAAAATAAAAAAAAAACAGTTTATTGTCATATGTGAGTTTTATGCTAATCAAAACAATGTACATCCTCTAAAAGTTTACACTACAACACTGGTTTTAACGATTGTTTAACTCAGGGATATGTTGTGCACTAGTGAAGTACCTGAAAAATTAAACGACTATTTAAATTCAAACGACTATTTAAACGACTATCACCATTTAAATCAATTACAATTTTGATCGTTGTTAGTGTTCTATACTTATTCGACTCATCATTAGACATTACTAACAGTAAGAATTATATACCAGTTTTATTTAGTCTTGCTAAAATTGTTGTGAAACAATTAAATACTTTATAGCAAAATTAGCAAAACTTTTTGTGGCTATTATTGTTGACTGGTTTAATTATTATATACGGTTTTAGGCACATATGCGAGAGGAGACTATAACCTATTTTTGGAGTAAATGGCATCTACTTGATTGTGTAGGGATCAATATATATGAAGTGATCCAAGGAGGGTTGCTTAACCATTTTTAATTTTAAAAATAATTTGATACTTTATTATTATATACATTGGAAGCACAAAACTGTTTTTTTTATTAATCCCAGTCCGTTTGCTAGTGGCGGCCATTTTTGTTAAGCAGAGTGAGCCCATTTTTGACTTTGCAAACGTTAACGTAAACCTGAATACCTTAGGATTGAATCATTCAAAATCGTTGGAACGAACGCCGTTTTCTTCAGCAGATTCCATTCTTTAATTTTGTTTAGCAGCATGAAAAGCCTTAATTGAAACTTCATAGCTGAAAATTGCTTCCTAAATATGGTATCGAAATTTAAAATAAATCTACATTTTAGAGTTAAAGTTTATCATGAAGGGGTTAAATATCAAAATTGATTTTTTTATTGTAATTACATATGGTACTATAATCACTATAGCAAGAGTAACAACAATGGTAAATGCATGCTTCAGTTGTTATGATTTTTAAATTTGAAATTCTGAAATTTGAACTGTCGATGTATATAGTAGTAGTATATAAAACATGATAGAAATAGATAGAAATAGCTAGACATAGTAATGGTCAAGCAACAAAAATAATTGTTTTTGGTTCACTTCATATGGATTGACCCCTAGACTATTTATAACAATAACGACTAACTGACGTATGCCTGCCCAAATTCTAGATTATCGTATATGTTTACAGTACCTATGCAATATAATGTGTATACAGTAATGCATATGTTTCAGAACATTTAGTTACATTTATGTATTGTTTATTTATTTCTAGGAAAGGAACTTCTATATCGATGTACTACGAGTAATTGTAGGCGAAAGTCATCGCTTGGAGAAGGGACAATTTTCTCAATTGCAAGCGTGAAGGTCCAGCTACTTTTGGAAGTTGTAGTGGCTTGGATTTTACGCTATCCGTCGTCTGTGATAATAAAAGAAACTGGGCTTAGTGGAAAAAGCGTATATAAGATTCTTAATGAATTCAGAGAGCTGCTTGCTGTGTGGCTCCTTGAAAAGAGCGAAAAAATAGGAGGAGCTGGTCATGTGGTTGAAATAGACCAAAGTGCCTTTGGTAAAAGGAAATATAATAGAGGACGTTTAATGCACACTCGTTGGGTTGTAGGTGGAATCGACAGGGGGACACGACGGACTTTCATGGTGTTAGTAGAGAGAAGAGATGCTGCAACACTAGAAAATGTTATTCTAAATAACGTTGGATCCACTATTAAAACAGATTGTTGGCGTGGTTACACTTATTTAAGAAACCTAGGCCATATTCATAACACAATTAACCACAGTATAAATTTCGTGAATCCACAAAACAACCACATCCATACGCAAAATATAGAGAGTTTCTGGGCTAACGTGAAGCGCGACATTAGACAGCGAGTAAAGAATGAGTGTTTCGAGACTGGAAACATACCTAGCGGAGTACATATGGCGAAACAAGTTTACAACAAATGAAGAACTGTTTGCTGATTTTTCGCGAGCTGTGGAGTATTTTTATAGGCAGCAAAAATAAAAATCACATGAAAACTGAAATATTTTATCTACGTTTGGTCTTCGTTTAAACGAAACTAATAACTGACAAAGGGACTATATTAACGCTGCACTTGCTATTTAGTTAATGAAATGAATGATGACAAAGGAACGTATATTTCCCCTGCAATTTTTAACTTTTATACACGCCAATGTAGTGGTAATAATTTATACACTACCATTACACTGCCAGTCCTAAGCCTGGATATAGTGTGAAGGGAAGTTGACATTGCGCTTCGAGGTTGTAGCCTACTTAGTACAACCTACTAGTAGACAGCATATAATTAATCGTGACTAGAGATGCAAAAAAGCCGGCTTTTTTGAATCGATGGTTTTTTTTCACATAAAAAGCCGGCTTTTTTGGGAAAAAAACGAGAATTTTGGAAATTTTGGCTTTTTTTCAACTTCATGATTTTTCTATCTAAATAGCTTTCTTATAGTATATTCTATAGTTAGATAAGAATTCCATGACCTGAATGTGATATTTCGCTCTGAAATTCACCATCAAGATGGATGGAGCACATGTTTTACGAATTAAAGCTAACATGAAGAATGTAGTATTTGAGGGTAATTTTAGAGGCTATTTAACTTTATTTTAACTTTTGAGTTATCGACATCTTTTTTCTTCTCTAGTCTGTCATCCGTGTTTCATTTCTAAGAGCTTTTAGTACTCTAGCTTCTAGCGCAAAAGTTAAACTTGCCCGTTTTTCTATTTATCCGTCAAAGCGTACGTTTTTCAATATATCCGTCAAACCGTACTTCCACATTTCTGTTATACTGTAGCTGTGAAGTGATTTAGCAATAATTTTCCGGACACAACCTTGAATACCAATTTATACAAATAATCAGTAGCGGATTTAGAAAAGTACTTTAGAAGGGTTTTTTCTGATTGTTTCGTTTCCTAAAAAGTCCTAATTTTATTTGGAAAGTGCTTGAAGTTTATGAGTACAGGCATAACTAATATTTCGTTTCGTTTATATGTTTAGCAATAATCTTCCGGATACAACTTGAAAAATCATTTTATACTGAGAATCAGTAGCGGATTTAGAAAAGTATTTTGGGAAGGGTTTCTTACTAAAGTTCATTCAACGAACCTTCTGATCTTGATGTAAACATTGCAGAATGGTATTACTCCGCCAGTCATCGGATGATTGGCTATCGGTCAGCGCTTCTTTCGAGAAGCACGTGCTTGTACCCTGTCGGCGTTTTGCATATTCCCCGCACGCAGCCATATTGTAAACTGTGATTCGCGCATAAGGTGGGCCAAACCCAGCTTCTACGCATGCGTATTCTCTTTTATTGCATTAACTCAATTTAGCTCTTAGATAGAGTGTTGTTTCTGTTATTTCACTGTAAGTAAATTGTATTTCTGTTAATGAGCCTTATAAGCAACAAAAACATTGAAAAACAGCTTACTTGACAATGGACTATTTTCTTCTGTCGCATGGATGCAGCAGGGCTCTTTAACCAATAAAATGAGAAAATCACCACGTGCATTTGTTTACATGAGGTACTGAACGTTCCTTGAATGAACTATAATGTTTAGTTTTTTTTAAACATTCGTAATTTTTATTTGACGGGAGCTTAAAGTTTATGAGTAAAGACATAAATAATAGATATTTCGTTTGTTGCAGACATTCCGTAACTTTGGGGAACGGGCTTCAGTCCGAAAGACCGCCCCCCTAACCTTCGCAAAACCGTCACTGCTGCTAATTAGTAATAATAACGATTTAAAAACAATAAAAAAGGAAGTCGCCCAACTCACAGTACACGCACTATTTCTACATTCACAGATGGAATGAAGAAAAGCTTTATCAGAATGGTCGAATGCTGGTTGAATCCCGGACTTCCCGATAGAAGCGCAAAAGCTAATCACTCAGTCATGTTTGTTGTGCAGTTGTATTTAGCTTAATTTAAATATATTCCGTAGTCTTTTTTTTGGGGGGGGGGAGTTCCGTAATGATATGTTGAATCCCTCTTGTTAAAAATTCAGAAAACTTGAGGATTGGGTAAACTGTGATGATGGTTCTATAAAACTTAACTGTAGAATTTCAAGAATATACAGAACCAAAAGCTCTAGATGTGCAGCCTTTAAGTGTATCATATAAATCTAAGTATTTCTCTTATGTTTTATTTTAATTTTATTTTGTTTCAAAAAGAGGGTATGGAATATTTTGAAGTAAAAATACTACATACTATTTTGCTAGTTATTTGTGTATTCTTTAAAAAGAAGTGTTTACTTTTAGGGTTGGCTGGTTTACACCGACTTTCTTTTTTTAATAACTGGTTTAAACCACAAAAATAAAAAGAATGAAAAATGCGAATCGTGTGAACTTCATGGTAACGTTTCCAGATATCAAACCACCTGCAATAGTTTTATTTCCCTTTCACCTTTTAATCAAGGTGCCCCATGTTCAATTCTCGGTCGAACCACAAACCTTCTTTCATGCGTAACCCAAGTAGCGGTTCGGATGTCAGTTTAAGCGAAAGTCTTCTCCTTGATAACCTCGGTATTTCGTAAGGATGTTAAACCTAAATATACGAAACAAACCAAATTGTATATTTCTGCATGCCTAAATACGTGTTGTTTTATAAAGAAGCCAATATTGCTTAAATATATTGATAGAAATTGGCAAAATTTATCGATTGCCTAGGTAGCTTCCAACATTAGCTTGGATTGGACTTTCAATGATATCTACGTACCGGTACTAAATTTGTAATTTAATACCTCAGTTTTAGCGTACTGATTATGGTACGTTGACCTTTAAATTTTACATGCAAAGCAATAACAGGATTTTCCCGTTATTGTCTTACATTTCAAGTAATGACGGGATTTTCCCAATGGCTAGGGCGGGAGATTCTCAACTTAAGAAATTTACTGAGCGCACTTCTTTAAGCTTATGGGAGTTCTTCCGGCATAACCCCGCTGTTGCATAATAACATCAAGGCGAAACAAACTTATTTCTGTGAATATGTAACATAAATACATAAAGCAAAAAATCTAAGTCAAAAAAGCCTGGTTTAAACCAAAAAAGCCTGGTTTAAACATCCCCCAAAAAACGGGTTTTTGGCATTTTCAAAAACAACCACGGTTCTTGCCAACTCTGCTTACTTTTGTATATAGGAGGTTAAAAAATTCTTATTATATACATTGGTTAATCCTGTGGAATTCATAATGTAAATATGTTGAAGAAAAATTGTTTGAAATATTTTTTCGAAATTCATAGTTTATTTTCGATGTTTTATATTATTATCAGCATCAACCACTAATTAAATGATTTTTTTGTGTTATAGAGAAGCGATACAAAGTCTGTTTTATCAATTTAAAGCAGTATTTTGAAAAAAGCCCAAAATTTCCCAAGCAAAAAAGCAAAGCAGAAAAAACCGAGTTTTTTTTCCAAAAAAGCCGGTTTTTTTCCGAGCCCTTGCATCTCTAATCGTGACATTTTATAAATGTCAATATCACATGTTATAAATTCTTGTGGATATTCTAACCAACAGTATTTTGTCTAGGATGTGCTACAACAATGAATAATCTCTTGGAGAAACATCCAAATTTAAGGCACCAACACCTGGAAATCTCCCCCCCCCAAATAAAAACCAAAAGACTGTTTTAAAATGTTAAACTCGAATATTAATCTAGCAAACAGTAGGAAATATTTTTTCATACTACTACTACTACTACTACTACTACTACTACTACTACTACTACTACTACTACTACTACTACTACTACTATTATTATTATTATTATTATTATTATTATCATTATTATTATTACAAGCATCGCCGTTTCTTCTGACACGGTCCTTTTTTTAGTTTAATGTTCCATGATTATGCTTTGAGGCAGTGGCATAGAGAGGGAGGCTCACCCAGCTCGACCCTCCCACTTAGTGCCGTAATATCAAATATGACTTTGAATGTGATTTCGATGTTTTGATTTTTTTTTAAATATAATTTATCACAAAATGTATTTTAAAGTCATGTTCAAAAGAATAACTTTTTCATTCTTGACTTATTTTAAACTCAAGGAAATTGTGGAAATTTGAGGCATCAGAAATAATATAATACAATGCACATATTGTCTTTTTTTTTTACGATATTTACCATTGAAAAGACTTTCAAGTGCCAGTGGAATGATCTACCTAGGATTATCCCCATTCTTCACTAATATAAATCGCAAGCAATATATATATACTACGTTGTTCAAAAGCGAATACTTTTCACGAAAGTTGTCTTGGAAATAACTTTCAGAATATCGGGAGAATAAGGGGGTGTTGATCTATTTTAACTACATGCATTGGGATGTTTGTTAAGCCGAATTATACACGAATATTAATCTAGCAAGCAGTAGAAAGCGATTTAATTCTACTACTACTACTACTACTACTACTACTACTACTACTACTACTACTAATAATAATAATAATAATAATAATAATAATAATAATAATAGGCATCGGCGATTTTGTTTTGATACGGTCTTTTTTTAAGTTTAATATCCAAGATTATGCTTTGAGGTTAAAAGAAATGATAATCATTCTTCTACGGAGATGGATTCATAGTCGTCGCAATATGATGTGCATGAGTACACCCTAATAAAATACATTCTTTTCTCCTCTTCATTTGTCATGTTTTTTAAAATCTGTGATTCTTTAAAATGAAATGAAATGCAATTCTTCAGTTTAACGTCCAACATTATGCCGCCTAGGCTAAAGGAGACGGAGTGATTCCTTAAAATAACATTTTATGTTTTCGAAATCCACTTAAAGCTAGATCAAATGAGCACGTAAGAACGTTATAGTAAGATGGAGAATGGGAATTAATTACCTTTGTGCACACCCATACCAAAAGTTCTGGCTACGTCTATACATGGAAAGCCCTTCCAGCTGGTCTACGTCTAGCACGCACCTTTTAGGTGGACGAGGCCCCGGGTTCGATTCCCGGTAGGAGATTATTGAATGATAGTGGTTCGAATTCCACACTAAACTGTACGTCCAAGTCTCATATGGCATGTTGGCGTTATCTATGTGTTGAACTGTCCTCGAATTATACATAACTTTTATGAATCTTACTTCTTTCTTACTCTTTTTAGTTTTTCAGTGTAATGAAGCAGAGTATATTATATGAAACCTGAAATAGTAGAACATAAAAGCTCTCCTTAAAACTGATTGCTTGAATGACTTTTTCATCTGAATCAGCAGTGTGTCTAATCCAACCGAGCCCACTTGGCGCGAGCTGGGATTGAATCAAACACAACACGCACGAAAAGTGAATGTTCTATCACTGAGCCTCGCGATCCTATGTTGTTGAACGGGATCGTGTGAAAATACATCATGGAGAACGCATAAATGCGATTGGTATTTTTGTTCAAGAGTTCAAGTTAAAACATTCTTCACATCAGCGAAATACAAATAGGGCGTTTGCTCCCGGAGTGGTGAATAAACACACTATATGGTATTGATTTGTAAACTTCCGTGCCAGTGACTATGTTGAAAAAAACACCCCGTGTCCGCCAATTAACAGCATGTTTTGATTAGCTCCTTAGGATAATCGGGAAATCAGACTTTAGGGAAAATGTTCGTAAATTGTAGACGAAGTTGATGCAGATCATTGTTTATGGCTTCAGCAATCAACAAGCAGAAAAGGTTGTACTTATGGCTACGTGAGTTGACATCGGCTAATAAATATCGTTGATCTTTTATCTTTTACCACTGGTTTCTCAGTTCTCATAACATAACAAGTAAATTTTACTTCATGAATAGCTTCATGAATGAAGTATGGTACTCAACAAATTAAAATGCTCCATATGTACACAGAGAAGCAATAGAAGTTAGATGATTGTTTCAATTTCGCGCTTAATATTATATCAAGAGTAACGAACATATTTGGTAACATTATAATGAACCATATATTGAAGTTTCTGTGCTCCAATTTGATCTTCGCTAACAAATGTGCCACTCATAGGCAGGGATTTCTCTCCCCCCTTTCAATACATTTTCCAATGGTTCATTCTCGTTCTGCTTGAAGGCCCTCCAGCAATTGTAGAAAATATTTTCAATGATCTTATTTGGACCCACTATGCCATTTCTAAAAGAATTGAAAATAATTTAAATTACTGCTGTTACCCCAATATTATCTTAAAAACAAACAAAGATGAAATATAAAATAAATGTAATTCGCAGTCCAACTCAGTCTCTGTTTCATCTCGAGTCGAATATTAGACCCAAGTATCCCAAATCTTTCTTACCACACATTTTACATTGTCACTAGTACAGGCCAGGAATACTATCGCAAGGAGTGAGTGTTCTGTATAAATGGATGGGCTTAGCAACCTTAGTAAATAATATAGAATTTCATTTTTCTAGAAACAATGTGCAAAAAGTGAAATCTCTGAAATATCCTATATTAATCACTATCTGTTAAGGTCCTACTATACTTTAAATAGAGTAACAAAGACATTTTACTTTTTACATTTTTGCTTCATTCGCTGTGAAATACATCAAACTAAAACCTAGATAATATAAAATTGTTACATGATATTCCCGGGGGAATTCTGAACTTCTGGGGTATTTTCCACCAGGCTAATCTCTGGATTCATTCCTGTTCAGCTGTTGTACGAAGTTACAAATTAATAGTACATTTTGATATTACGAATTCGGCAATCTCTGCTAAATAATTCCAAGGGGATTTTGCCACTTACGGAGTTAGCTGTGAAATGTTTAGAGATGTGTTGTCCCTTTCCCTGGTTTCCACAGGAAAGAAAAAAACGTTCATATTTTATCATTAGTATATACGTATATACCAGTTCAAGTGAAATTGATGTGTTCTATCGTTTCTCGCATTGGCATTACAATAGTTCGACAGGGGAGAAAATATTTCGCTTAAACGGTCTTTTATATGTATACAATTTAAACATCATATTACCTTATTTTATTCTTGTAATGTACGCATAAAAGAAGCTACTACTGAATTAGTCATATTGTTCTATTTTTGGATTTAGCTGCAAAATATTTCGAGAGTAGCCATTAACTCTTTTTACCACTTTTCACTGAGAAAGGAGAATAACCATTATCCCTTATTTATTGTTATTATGTTTGCACTTAGTTTAGAGTAAATTGAATGTGGTTTTCTACATTAATTAAAGATAGCTCTAAAAACTTCAGGAAGGGCTTTTGTCCCCTTAATTTGATTTTTCAGAGAAAGGATAAAGGAGAATTCCTTTATTTTGTGTATATTGTTTGCATGATACAAATTTTCGTTGGGATCATGCACGTATGTGTACACTTCTAATCTTTTCTTGTGCTCATGCTTTGCATTAATGAATATTTTCTTTTGGGCCAATAACAAAATGATTGGAGGGGCTTTCCTTCCCTCAAACGAGAGTTACCACAGAACACACATACACACTATAAATTTGTGTTTGTCTGCGTGCCTTTGTGCGGCCTGGGGACCAGACGAGTAGACCGAGACTTACCAAATTTTAGTCACGAGTGCTTTGGTCCACGTCCCATGCCAAGGCGAAGAGCCTTTTTAAAATTCGATTCAGTGAATCTCTGGGGAGGGGGGGAAGCATCTACCGAGACGTGCAACAGTAGTAGAAAATAACCGATATACTATTGAACGCATAGTTTTAGCGGTCGCTGATATCAATGGTGAAACTCCGATCACATTAATTTACAAATTCACTTCATTCGGCTGCGGGCTAGGGGTCACAGGGAGGATACCGAGCCACGTAAAAATAATCCAAAGTGACCGATATTAGTGTGAAACCCATAGTTTTCGCGGTTCCTGAAATGAACGGCATTACTTCCACAGTCGTTGACTTCGAAATACAGCCCCCATCAGCTGGAGGGCAGAGGCGTTTTTTCAAATTCGAACCAGGGGGTCTCAGGGGGCGTTTCCCGGGATGTGTAAAAGTAGTAGGAAATGGCCGATATTTTTTCTTTCGTTGTTCAGTTTGTTTACATAGATATTTCATCTGACCCATGCTAAAAATGGGTATTTCAGCTAGTATTATATACGTTAACCTGGTGGGAAGGAGATAGGTTCACTCAGTTTAAATCGAAGTAGTTTAAATAATTATGAAACCTTAAGGAAAATATACGACATATTACACTAAACGAACGTTAAAAAAAATCAAACAGAATGTGCATCATATTGTACAGAATCCGAATGAATCGTAGAAAATTTATCGTTGAAATCTATAAGAAATGAAGAGGGGCTAGGAGGGTAAACCCACAAACTGTTCATAACTCATTGCATACGGAGTAATCGGGAAGCCTCAAAGAAAAGTGTAAGATACTGGTATCGAATACTTTCTAACGAAAATTATTGTTGAGCATATTATCTATCTATCTATCTATCTATCTATCTATCTATCTATCTATCTATCTATCTATCTATCTATCTATCTATCTATCTATCTATCTATCTATCTATCTATCTATCTATCTATCTATCTATCTATCTATCTATATATATATATATATATATATATATAGAGGCCTATTTTTTCTGAATTTAATTGCGCATAGTTGCTAATATTGTTTCTTTCCTTGCTGTTGCTGTTCATTTTAAACAGAAAAAATAAGGGTGTTAACGAAGTTCGCAATTTTTCAAAGTGCTTCTTCCAGCGTTTGAAACACGCTTTCTGTGGTCCTCAACAACCTGAATTAGGCTCTGTATCTCACTTCCTTTGTGATTGACTCATTGAAATTTGACATAAGGGCCACTGAACGTTCAGCAGCATCGTTGACAACTTTAAGTGCCTCGAAGATTCGTTTGTCCTTCTGGAATTTGTTCGAGTTACTCCAGTGCTCGGGATCATATTGGAACATGCAATTGATGTGAACTTGAAGAGAACGTAAGGCTCAAAGACAGTCTAAATTAATCAAATCATGAAGATTCTTTGTTACTATGCCGTGGCAGTCTGTGAGTTTTATGCCTCTTGAACAAAAATTTTCTTCACAATCCTTAAGACGATTTATAATATTCCTCTTGTCCTCGGAAGTAACTTCTCGGAGAACAGTTAGAATGGAAGTAACTCTGCTTCAAAATACCACAATTGAGTTTGGAACTTGTTCATTGTTGATTCAGACACAGATTTATTCACTATGGCGTATTGTTTGATCTGCTTGAACAGAAGTTAGTCGTTGACGGGGAATCACTACTTGGGACACAAAATCCATGCTTTCACGTATATGAGACTTGCAAATAAACTCACTTCCCACAGTTGTTTCCTCTTTGACTGTAAACTTAAACATATCGGGGAAAATTTATATCTTGAAGCAGCATATTGTCTTTCTCATCCTACGAGCCATATGTTAAGCACCTGGTGACTTGAAACGGTTCTCCTTTGGAAATTCACCAAGTATCAACCGTCAAAGCTCTATTATTTCTTTATTGTCATCACGGTGAACATGGTTATTATCTTTCTTATTGTACAAGAAAATTTTGTAGAAACAGCTTCATTTTTCAGTGTTCGTACATACGGCATGGAAAGGCGTTCGACTTCCAGCGCCTTAAAATTATAGTGCTTAAGATTTGGTCAAAACTCTTGGAAACGTTGAACCAGTGGAATATTTGGACCTCTAATATGTTCTCTAAATTTGTGGGAGTTGGATAATTAATTAGGTGAAATTTATCCGTATTTGAGACTATACCAATCATAAAAATAACTCCGTTTCTCTTCCAGTCGTGGACTTATATATCTTATATGCCTACACTAGAAACACCATTTCAGGCAAGTAGCCAATAGGGGTATGGACCCCCTTCCACCAAACCAAAAAATGGGAAAATTAAGGAAGGATTAAACTAAAAGAAACGAGAAAAACAAAAATCACCGTTAAAAATAAAAAAAGCTACAGCAAGCGTTTGGTTACTCTTTCATATGAGCAGCTTTGGGTGGTGGAAACAGGGGATGTAAGTTAAAAATGGATATTGTTGTAACGAAGTTATTTCATGTCACGGACCCCTTCTCCCCCTATTACGAAATCCTGGCTACTTTATATCTTGTTTTTGGATGAAATGTACAACCATTGCGCAAAACAGCAAAAAGGTCCATCACCGCTTCTATCCCATTCTGAATTTCTTGTTCAGTTCTGTAAAATGTTTCCTGATTTCGTACATCTTTTTTGCAATTACTCTGCATATCCACTTCTTGAATATTCTCTTCAACATACACAATTGGTGTGTTTTCTACTAACTACCTATTAGTCGGATTTGATATTAATAGTGTGAAATTATTCTGAGTTACTTTGGTAGGCAACGTTTGTAGTCCGTATTTGTCCAGCAAGTTTTCTAGTAAGGAGATAAAAAAATATTCGCTATACGCTTGCCGCTTCTTAACATTAATTGGTAAAAATTGTTACTTAGCAGGTATAGTAACCTTGCGAGTAGCAAATACGTCAGCCGATTTGTACTGCTTTATTATATGCATAGCGCTAGCAGATAATTTTTCTTGAGTATCAATTTGAATTGGATACGGCGGAGGCCGTGGTTTCTTGTATATCGATAACATGTTATTTTGCAAGTCAATTTTGGCCTGTAAACGATTTAAAATATCTGCACCAAATAAAGGCAGAAAATCTCCATGCTCTAAAATTTGAAAATAACGAAAAAAAAATTGTTGAGTGAACCCTGAACTTAACCAAAGCTATATAGTGTAAATGTGCGACAGAATTCTCAATTCCTCGTAGATTAGTGCTAAGAGGAATCAATCTTGTGTTTGGAGGAAGCCAATTTTTAGGCAATAGGCTCAATGAACTGCCAGTGTTAATGATTACAGGATATTTTTCTTTATTAATTGTTTAATTAATAATTGATGTTCCTGATTTAGCATTTTAATGCTCTCGCTTCTATCTGATAACGGAGCCACCGTATAAAGTGATGTAGTTGCAAGTTTTTGTTGTTCATTGACTTTCGGCACCCAGAACATGTTCTTCAGAGGGTTTGTCCTGGGGCCCCTCTAGGCGTTTCCCTACTTAGTATTCTTATAACATGTGCTGTAAGAATGGCCATTTTTATAGCACGTACCTCACACTGTGACGGCTCCTGGCGTAGGATTACCATTATTATTATTATCTTTAGAATTGTCTTTATTTCCATTTTTCACCTGGTTGATACGACCGCCTCACTAAGTTGATAAGTTTAAATTGCTGACTGGTGAATTATGGTTACAGAGTGAATATATTGCCTGTTGTAACTCCACGTACTCATGCTTCTTCATTAGGCCATTAGCTTTTTCCAGATTATGTAAATGTGTTTGTAAGGCCTGAACTGTTGTAAATGTTTCTAACGCAATTTTCAGCAAAATGTTTTCCTTTATTCCTAGTGATAAATAATTTATTTTCTGTTCTTCACTGGATGGAGGCAAAACTTGCCGAATAACTCTTAACTTCATAAGAACATACGCATCTATTGGCTCATTTTCGCTCTGTTGGTCCGACTGTAAAAGTTTAATATACTTGAAATAGTCTCCAAAATTGTCAACCAAAATTATTACGTTGGGCCCTAGAATAGAAAGCTACCGTTATATTCCTGTACATACTACTTTTTAAACAACCCGGACGATATATTAAGTGGAAGTACTAACATTGGAAATGCGAAAGAAGATTTTGACCCCGAACAACTCGGCGTGTTATTGTTATCGTTTCAGCAAGGCCTAGACATTTTCCGATTGCAAAAAGGAAGATCGATTTTAAGACCAATTTATGAGGCAATTCAAAACCCTTAAAAATTTTCCCCATCACTATAAAAATATTAGAAAATGTATCAGAATAGAGAGAATCGACTATATAGAATTAATCGGTTTGCGAATGGAGAATAACAACTTTTATGTATATCATTTAGCATGAGAGATCCAGTTTTTAACCAAGCTCATACTGACTCCATGGGCGGAGGACACTTTGACTATAGTAAAATGTACAGCGCTCTACACAAAAAGATTTACGTCTCGAATTTAAAAGGGTTTCTACATGACAAATATAAGACATGCATAACGTGCCAAATAAACAAGAGAAAACCTAGCAAATTGTAGTGAACGTTCAAACCTACCCTCAATACACCCCATTGGAATCCATCGTTCTTGATGAAATCAGTCATCTTTCTTTGCCTAGTACTCATAGACATAAATACATAATTGTCGTGACAGACATGGCTACTTGGTACATTATCGATAAGTCAATTTCCAACATTTGTGCTGAAGAAATTTCACAAGTCATGTATGAAGAATCTTAAAATTTGGAATTCCCAAACAAATTTTACTTGACCGCCTATCAGCACACAGAAGTAAATTAATGGAAGAAGTGACAGAAAGGTTTGATGTAACTCTGAACTTCGCAGATAGGGGTGCCCATTTTTCTATTGACTTAGTGGAACGAACAAATGCAATATTACCGGGTACAATTAAACATTATATGGATAAGAAGGTAAATTCATGGGATATTGTTCTTCCAAGCGTAGTATTCACGTTAAACACCCACGTTCATGAAGGAACTAAATATTCTCCATTTTTCTCCTTCACGGATACGAAGCTCGGATGAAGATTGATAATCTCTTAGATTAACCATGCAATTATCAGGAAAATGAAGAAAGATTCGTCGCATTAAAAGACGCCCATGACATCGCCTATAAAAATCTACAAAAACAATACAAACACCAAAGACGTTATCTCGACAAAAATATAATCAGGAAAATTTTGTCCCAGGTCAAAAAGAATTACTTAAAGAACTAGGACAAAAACCTGGAACGCAAGCATGTTTTTCAAATAAATACAAATTAACCGGTGAAATTTTGGGAAAAATAAATTATAACTCGTACAAAATAAAATATTTGAATGAGAAAAAACAGTCCAAAATTGAAACCTTCGATATTAGGAGATTGAAATTAAATAATAAACATTAGAAGATTAAATAAATAGAAATATTAATTTCTGCATGGTATTATTATTTTTTCTTTCCCGTACAAGTCGGTGAGCAGGCCTGAGTTTTCTTCTCAGAAATATAAAACCTTTCTCGAGGCATTCAGGAAATGAGATGTCTTGGAAAACAATATAGTGAAATCGGTAGTTATATATTTCACCCAAATCGAGAGTACCAATTTGAAAACAGCAATCTAGGAACTGACAAACACATAAATTAAGTCTATGTTTCTCCAATTACAAAAAAAAGAAAGAAAAGAAAAAACACTTCAGGTAAGGTTGATATTTTGGAAGAAACCATGCTATTTTACTATCATCAAATTATCTAGAAGCATTCACAAACAATTTGTTCTATTTAGTTTACAGTTTAGAAATTTGATTCTATGACAATGTCTTTCAGGAAGCACAGCTATTAGTTTTTCAAAATTTACAATACATCAACTCGACGGAAATTTAATAAGGTACCTACCGACAGTAACGAATTGATGACTGAAGTTTTAAGACTGGATACATTCTTGATAACTGAAACTTGAAATCTACAGTGTTTATTGAAAGTTGCAAATGCTAAACTGAATATTAAAGATTTTAGAACCAAATATGTATCGGAATTCTTGGTTGATATTATGAACAGTAAACCGATGTATCATATGCTAAAGGAAATCAACAAATAAAATTTACTTTAGCTTATTAGGTATTAAGCTTATACCGAAATGTTGTATTATATACACGAATAATAAAATTTTATATTCCACAAATATATCTGGTCATAAGGTGAAACAATAGTCGAGCTCAAAAAGGAAAGTTCATTATAAAAAGGAGTTCCACACTTAAGTATAACAACAACGAGTAGTAGTACACATGTCATATACATAGATTAAATGTAAATAAATAGAAAGTGAGGTAATATATAAACAAAAAATTATGGTACTCACGTATGTAGTGTTACTTGTACCTTGGCCATCATATTATTTCAGCGGATAGTTGCATTACATAGAAATTCAGAAAGTTTGGACACTCTTATGTTACTTAGCTCGATTTCCATATAGCTCCATAATAATTCGTTATAGTATATAACTCGGGAAATAATATCTAGAAATTTGGTGATAGCTTGGCTCATTCTTTCATAAAAAGTTTTTATATAATATGATATAATGTATCACGTGATGTTTGTAATGTAACAAGCTGTAAGTATCTTAAACAAACTCCGCACAGTTAATCATATGGATACTTCTCGGATTAACTTGCCAGGGCCATGCGAAGAAAAAGTCATTTACTTTTATAACCACAAAATTACAAGAAGACTATAGATAGTCGGCGAGATAATTGAAGAAAGAGAAGTATAGTATCTCTAAGTCTGTTTTAAACTGAAAAAAGAGAGAAAAGATATTGAAAAGTACCAATTTCTGATAACTAATGAATTAATAATGAAAGTTATCAATCAGTTGAGTAATTATAAATTAATCAATAAGTTATTGAATGAATACTTATTAGGAATATTAATATACGGCGTAAATATATGCAAAGCATATTGTTAGTTGCCATTCAATGGATACTTGTAAGAATAAATACAGTTGAAAAAGTCGATAAAAATAATAAATTTGTGTTGCTTTATAAGTATGATTTATAAAGAAAGAATGATTAAACATTCATAGTACCTATGAATTAAGATACTATTTAGTATGTATTGTGTTATTTGTTATTACTTTAAACTGTAATCCAATTCGTTACCATCTATATGGAGACTAGACATAAAATATAATTGTTTAACTTTAGATAAATAATTTTGGTCAATAAACTCATTTAATATTTAATACATCCTAGTTACTCTCAATCTTTAAATATTTCGTTACAGAGTATGAATACGCTTGCATCCGCTGCTTGCATAGTTATTATACTAATTATAATTGAAGTTTGCAAAAATAGAAGCAGTAAAACAACTAAGATATCAAGCATAAATTTCACGATCGACGTAACTTATCGAACAAATACACCATCAATGGACAAGATTTGGATATTATTTTTTTAATACAGAAAAAATAGCACTAACACTCATGCACGCGCGAACATCGTGCGATAAACTGCAATTCATCAGCCTTTCTATAAGCAATAAGTAATATTCCTAAATTTTCAATGAATCAGTGTCCAACCAACATCTCTGATTTAATGCCTTAATTAATAGTGAATGAATAAATTAGTTAAAGTGAGATACTGTATATTTCGTCAAAGACAGTTTTTTCAAGTGAAAGTTTTGTAGAATTTTAACGTTTAGACACAGTATTTTATGTGTATCGGTTGTAAACAAGGAGTGTGAAATAATAAGAAAAATAATTATTTTTTAAATTTAAGTAATTTATTAATGAGATGCACCCAGTGTCGTGGTAACCACAATCTCTGCATACGAAACATACCGGAGCGTCGGTACAAAGGACCAATGTTAATTGCAATACATACATATATACATACATACATATATATATATATATATATATATATATATATATATATATATATATATATATATATATATATATATATATATATATATATATCTTCCATCCCACCATATATAAAAAGGAATATTTATTATTTCCAAATTCTGGTTGAACAGATATAAGGACCGTATTGGAAGTTTCAAGCGAAGATATTTTTATTCTTTCCAGCAAGAGTGGAAGAACTTAGAAACAATTCCACAATGAAACAATAACGTGTCAGACACATTTATGACTCATATCTTATGTATTCATGAACTATTTGCTAAACACGGTAGTTTTCTGAGAGTACAAATCGAGATTGTAGACTGTGATGTCTTGTTGTCAGGATTTTCCCTGTGAAGGAAGTCGCTTCAACTCTAGCTTGTAAGAACGAGAGAAATTGACTATTCTTCATGTTATTATGCGTCAGAAATATCAATTTGTAAATTATAAAATATTTCAGAACATCGTCGGCTGGAATCGAACCGCAGACTCGTATTTACGAAACGTACGTTCTAGGCAGTACCCTATGACTGCTCTTTCAAGTAATAGTCAAGAAAAACCCTTGTATGTAGGAAATTGCAAACCATTACAATTCCAATGTTTTATTAACGATGAAACACTGACTTCGGCCTTGATAAAATACTATAGTCCACAGAATTCAAATTTAAATAAAAACAATCACATAAAAACATAAAGGAGAAAGTAGTCTTAAAAGTAACACGATTCATTAACTGCTATCTGGTGCATCAGATAACTCTCTTTTTATGATTCACTGAGAGTATCTCCGTAATTTGTCTATTATTTTCGGTTATTCTTGTTTTACAGTTATTTCCAGTATCGTTCAACAACAGGGACACGAACACAGATACATCGTGGGAATTTAATATGTCAAAGGTTCTCCCACTTTCAATCGAAACTGAAACCCCGCCTACTAATCTATCTGATGGGTGGGGTACCTGGTTCGTTGCCAAAGCAAGTAAGCTTTAGACGTACAACATCGTGCTCGTGGGTTTTCTCGGGACACTCCCACTTTGCCATTTCGCCAATTCATTCATCATAATTCACTTGGTTTAATCATAGTTTTCCTCAACCTCACAGGTATAAAACGTAAAGATTACATTTTCAAGCTGTTAACCCAAACCAATTGGAACCGAAAAGCAGTTGTATTTTCTATTAGTCATAAGCGTGTTTTCACAAAAGTACACAGGGGTCTCAAATATTCAGTAATAATAATGTAAAAATTATTTTACTGTATGTTTTTATTTAAAAAATCTGTAGTAAAATAACTGAATATCACACAACAGTAAAGCATGTCATAAAATAATTTCTAGGATATGCAGATTTAAGCTTTGCTGCAAAAATACCAACACATACCATAAATCATAAGCTCTGAAATACAAAGTAACAAAATAGTCTATAGCCTTCAAGATTTAGTCTACACAACAATTATTACTTTAAGAATTGACATACGCTATTTCGAGAATCGTGGCAAGACGAAAAATGTTTTGAAACTTTTCGTCTATTCTTGATTTTCATTTCCAAACGAAACGATAATTTCAGTTAGCCTTGTCCCGTGTCGAATGTATAATGTTAATTCTCATGTTATTTTGTTTGTTTTAGAAACGAGATGAGAAATTCTTCTTCCCGTGGGTAACATTAAACAAAATCGAAATATTCTTGTCAAATGTCACGTTTCTCCTTGTAATGGTATGACCTGAGCAATAATTAATTCATGACTTTTAATCTTCTGAGAGATAATAATAATTGTTATTAGTTTATTATTATTAGTATTATTGTTCTGGAAGATTTGATAGTTCTAGTATTGAAACATCCGAGTATTAGGTATCTGAAAATAACAAAAAACGTGTAATCGCCATCAGAAAATTTAAAGTAAGAAAGAAAAGAAGTAATAAATAAGAAGTAAGAATTAAGAAGTAAGAAAAAAATCTCCCCGACGGAGATTCCACCCAAAAAACTCCAGATTTCTGGTTGAGTGCCTTGAACGCTAAACCACGATCACTACGCGGTAAGTGATTCTTCTTTCATGTGGTTCGGTGAGGTTTCTTTGCTTCCCTTTGGAAAGTTTTGTTACTTCATTTCAAAACGTCTTTTGTATTTCTTTTATCATGATAAAAGTCTAAAATCGTCGCCATACTTTATATTAATAACTTGAGTTCGGTTTAGAAATTTGTTTCTTCTTCACACTAAACAACAAATATGGCAGATTTAATTCTCATAGTCTGCATTTGTATAAAAGCAGTCGCCATTACTTGGTCAAAAACTTATGTCTGCCATGACATATACCGCGCTGCAACGCATATACCAATGGCTGTATCCGAATCACGATCTGCATAATCATACTACTACTACTACTACTAACACTACTACTATTACTAATAATAATAGCCATATAGAAAATAAATATACAAAAACAAACATCAGTGATAGACAATTACATAGACACAAGGAATGACACGATCCAGTCACCCCCACTGCGGTCTTCTACAGCTTTCCGAGGTCCCACTAAGTGAATGTCGGGATGTTAACGTCTCTCCACTGCCCAGGGCTACTGCCTTCACCATTCCTCATCTTACCTAACAGGCTCGCTGCGACCTAGGCGTTTGCGGCCCGCAGCATTCCCTTAACCCTTTCCTTCCACACATACCTAAATCGATAAATCAGGGATAGGACCCTGCCAGAGAAACAGGCGACCTCAATTGGGATATTTGCTTCCGCACGCTTACCTCTCACAGTAAACATGTCAGAGTACGAGACGACTTATTTTCATTTGTTTGTGTTTCTCGTATACATCCTCTATCCTACCGATATCCTTTATGGTGCTGACGCCATTATCGTGGGCCGTGCAAATAGATCTGCTGCTTTGTTCTTTAATTTGCTCTCTTTTGTATTCTCCTGGGCCCAGGGTATTTCGCGCTCCAGACTATTTCATTCTATCTTGTCCTCCATTGACATGTCAATGTTGAATTTTTCTTTATTATTGGGTGCTATACGTGTGTCGAGTTTAAACGGTTGGTCCGATTACTAAAATTCTATCATTTTAGATTGACAACCCACACTTGGCAATCAAAATGCTCTCTTATCGTTTTTATATCTGTAATAGTTAGGGAGTTCTCCTATGATAAGGGACTCTTGACTCGCTAGTTATATATATATATATATATATATATATATATATATATATATACAGGGTGGTCGTGCATGAATATCGGAAAATTCGTGAGATGAATCTACAGGTAAAAACAAGCAAAAAATGTCATATGAGCATTGGGTGAATGCGGCTTCGTTTGGACGCTAGAGGCATCTGAAATGTCACCTTCCGAGGCGGCAATTTGCAATATCTCAAGAACGGAGAGAAATACGAATGTCGGGTCAAAACATATCAAAGGAAACCCATCCGAAGAATCCAATTATGCATAAGTGGTGGCGAAACAGTGGCGGCGCTAGAGGGGGGCACAAAGAAAGTGAATGAAACATGGAGAAAAGTGAAAAATTTACACTGAAAAATTGTAGGAGGGGATGTTACTTGGAATATACAACAACAAATGTTAATGAACAAAGGCAACAACGGCTAGCCTGCAGGGACTTTATGGGAGGCGGATTGTAGGAATACAGTATCTTTCTAATGGTGAGAAATAGGAATGTCGGATCAAAAGATATCAAAGGAAATGCCATCCGAAGAATCCAGTTATGTATAAGTGATGGCGAAACAGTGGCGGCGCCAGGAGAAGCACAAAGAAAATGAATGAAACATGGAGAAAAGTTGAAATTGGTGAAAACACAACTATTTGAAAGCAATCAGGAAACAAGGAATACAACTCTTGGTGTACTGTATGATACATGTCCGATGACAGAGGGCGCATAGCTACAGTAGGTGGAACAAGAAGGCGTGCAGAGCGTCGCGTAGTAGAGTTAGTTATAGGAGTAGTGAAAGCGTGGGTAACGAGAGCGTTCGCATCGAAGGTGCAGAGGACAGCGCATAGTTCATTCGTACTGAATGGGGCAATGACAGTAACAGCACAAGCGTTTTAGTGATACACTGTACAGGCAGGGCAGTAATCCATGTGTATGTGAATGTGGTTTACTTTGTGTCGTGTGAAACAGTGTTGATGTCGACAAGCGCTATGTGTAGTGCACCACAATGAATAGGGTAGTATACACTAACGCCGAAATGGCAGATATGCATTTGATGTACGGCTTAGCGGAAGGTAATGCAGAAGAAGCACGTAGGTTATATGCGGAACGCTACCCAGATCGACAAATTCCAGCACCGGGGATGTTTATTCGTATTCATCAGCGATTGCGGGACACTGGGTCATTCCTTCCCAAAACAGACATTCCGAGACGACGACGCGTTCGAACACCCACCCACAATGGAAGAGAGGGTACTCCGACATGTGATCCGGAACCCGAGTATTAGTACCCGACGAATAGCAAGGCAGGAACACGTTTCGCATCAAGTTGTGCTAAGCATCTTGCATAGTAATAATCTCAGACCATACCACGTACAACGAACGCATGCGTTATACGATGGTGACTATGAAACCCGACGACGTTCTGTCGTTGGTTATACCGCCGCTGCCGTGTATCACCAGCCTTTCTAACACAGGTATTGTTCTCGGATGAGGCTTTATTCACACGGGATGGCATCACAAATTTCCACAATGACCATCGATGGCACTCAACAACCCGCATGCAATTGTAGAGACGAAGCATCAACAGCGTTTCCAATTGCATGTGTGGGCTGGTATTATTGGCGACAACGTTGTGGGACCACATTTCTTACCACAGCGATTGAACGCAATATCGTATCTCCAGTTTCTGACTCAGAACCTACCTATTCTGCTTGAAGATGTGCCACTGAGGACACGACAGTGTATGTGGCTTATGCATGATGGCGCCCCTGCCCACTCATGTCACACCATTCGTGCATATCTGAACAAAACATTTCCACGCAGGTGGATAGGTCGTGGTGGAAGACAAGCATGGCCCCCACGTTCACCCGACCTGAATCCCCTAGATTTTTTCCTGTGGGGTTACGTGAAGAGTCTCGTGTATACACGGCCCCTGCATGATGTTGAAGATCTTCGCCAGCGTGTATGTGCTGCATTTGCCACATTACGGCAAACGCCAGCGATATTGGCACCAGTCAGACAGTCCTTACGCCATCGTGTAACTGTCTGTCTCGAAGAACAAGGAGGACATATTGAACAGCTGCTATAGAATGGCATTATGTTGACCATGGAAAGTACAATACCTCTTGTTTTTACAGTACACTGGGTCTCATCTTCCATACGTGTTTTTTACGATCTGCACGTTTCATCACTAAGAGTGTTTAACAGTTTCTTTGCAGCTCCCATGCGCCGCCACTGTTCCGCAGTACGTGTGCATAATTGGATTCTTCGGATGGGATTTCCTTTGATATCTTTTCACCCAACATTTCTATTTCTCTCCGTTAAAATGATACTGTATTTCAATATTCCACCTCTCATAGTGTCCCTACAGCGTAGCCATTGTTGCCTTTGTTCATTAACATTTGTTGCTGCATGTTCCATATAACATCCGCTCCTACAGTTTGTCAGTGTAAATTGTTCACCTTTCTCCGCATTTCATTCACTTTCTTTATGCTTCCCCTGGCGCCGCCACTGTTTCGCCATCACTTATACATAATTGGATTCCTCGGATGGCATTTCCTTTGATATCTTTTGACCCGACAACCACTACAAAGATACTGTATTCCTACAATCCGCCTCTCATAAAGTCCCTACAGACTAGCCGCTGTTGCCTTTGTTCATTAACATTTGTTGTTGCATATTCCAAGTAACATCCCCTCCTACAATTTTTCAGTGTAAATTGTTCACTTTTCTCCATGTTTTATTCACTTTCTTTGTGCTCCCTCTAGCGCCGCCACTGTTTCGCCACCACTTATGCATAATTGGATTCTTCGGATGGGGTTTCCTTTGATATGTTTTGACCCGACATTCGTATTTCTCTCCGTTCTTGAGATATTGCAAATTGCCGCCTCGGAAGGTGACATTCCAGACGCCTCTAGCGTCCAAACGAAGCCGCAATCACCCAATGTTCATATGACACTTTTTGCTTGTTTTTACCTGTAGATTCATCTCACGAATTTTCCGATATTCATGCACGACCACCCTGTATATATATATATATATATATATATATATATATATATATATATATATATATATATATATATATATATATATATATATATATGTTAGTTTTAATTCCAGTATTTAATTAATAAAACTGTAAATGTGAAACTAATATCTTACTTAATAATTTCAAATATATGTATAGAAATCTGCATATTTTATACATAATCTATTGGGAATTATTTCTCATACGTAGATGGAAAAATCTTTTAATTTTAAAGATAGATAGAAACACTGAACCATTAGAAGTTACAGTCTTTGTCCACATATGTTGCAGAGTAAATGAAATATATAAAAGGTTGAGATATAAATGAGGACTTCGGTCCTGAATTAGCGTGGATCAACCACTTTTGTATAATTCCGTTGCGGGGACTTCTTTTTTCTTCTCTGGTTAGAGCTATGCAGGGAAGACTTGCTGGCTACGTGATCTTGCGGAAGACAATTCAGTTCGATATGCTACATAGTTATATAATTAAAAATGTTACCTTTTTGTTTAAGTTCAAGGATTTTACGATTTTCTTAAATTTCGCCCCTACTAAGACGAGAAGTTTCTTCTCAGACGTTGATTAGTTTATATATGTTATGCATTTTGGTTTTTCTGGATAAACCTGTGCTAGGGATTGCCCTTAAAAAAGATTAAAAGATTTCGGTTCTCATTAATGAGAGACCGATGGATAGGCACAGCCTACTATAAAGGCCTCTTTTCTTGTCTCATAATGGGAAGGTGCTTTTTAAATTCTCTTCAACTATACCCTCATAAAGAATTTTAGCTAAGCATCCCGAGCGCGGTTTTCTTGTATACGAGGTCAGACTAAGCATTTCTTGTATGTGTAGTCAGTATAAGCATTTCTTCCAATAAGAGAATTGCTTTTAAATTTAAGGCTAATATGGCCTGTTACATTAGTGAAGACAGCAAGAAGCGGAAGCCACAGGATCCATAAATTGTTATGGTATTTTAGTCAATTAGAGAATTTAAGTGACTTACGTACTGATTACAGGAGCTTGAGAATTTGTAGTGACGACTCTGGGGAACTAAGTCTGAGTTTGCTAATATAAAACTTCTAAACAGTTTATCTATTTTGAAACAAAGGAAGGGAGTTAATGGTGGTATTTTGTTCTTTTTAAAAAATCCTGAATTCGGGAACAAAGAACTTTAGAATAGGAAATCCCCTAGATATTAGAGTGTGAATTACATATATAGATACTAGAATAATATTACATACTCATTATTCTAAATGTTGATGAAAGAAAGGGCCGAATCGATAAGCAGGCAAAGTAGCTTCATGAGAAAAGAAAGCTGAAGGATTCAAATAAGAAGAATTGATTAAAATATTAATTAGAGAAGATAATACTACTATAAGATTATATTTATAAATACTTTGAATATACTACAGTACATAACGGCAAAAAAGACCCAGCCTTTCTCCTCCTCTTTCTATTGTCTCCTCAAATCATCGATCAGTTATTTTATGTGATAATACTGGACCCAAACGAGATTCTGTGTTAGGTCCTTCCTTCATTTTAACAATTGTTTCTCTGATTATACAATATCTATTCTCCTACAATGCCTCTAATCTTTTTCTTATTCCATACTGTTCGAATTTTCTATTATATTTTCATCCATTTCTCTTCTATTTTTCTGAATATTTCTTTTCTTTTAAGTCTTGGAAACATGCTCTTAACATCAAGTATATATAACACTGTATTCCCGTTTGTTCTCCCTAATTTGTCTATCATCCTATTTATCACTTACTCATTTTCTACTCTCCTTCTTTTCTGCCCTCTCACTGCTTCGGCCATTCTCTTAATATTATTTTCAATTTTTTAAAATACTAATTCTGCAAATAAGAACCTACCTCAACTTCACTACTTCCTTGTGAATTTTTATAAATCCCTTCATGGTAGATAACTTTCCTTATTTCCTTACTAACCTCTTGAACTCTTTCTCCTTCAAGTTCTCCATAATCTTTTTCTTTATTTCTTCTTCTTGTCTTTTCCTCCTAAACCTTCCTATGTTCTTCTTTCACATCTCCAAGGTTTTCTTCATACCATACTTTATTCACAACTTTATTCTTGAAAATGTTCATTTTTCTATAGTCAACCAGCGTGGTCGACTAATTTTATGTGTTCATTTGATATCAACTAGCAGCGTATATGCTCTTGAAGCTATACAGTCAATATGCTGTTTATATAATAAAATATAATATTAAAGCAAAGGAAAAAGTAGGTTACCGTGGAGATCAACTTCGGGATGTAAGTGGCCGACTTTGAAAAGAAGTAACATATGTGTTAAAATTACAGTATAAAATAAATTTGAGAAACATTATACTGGTTTATTAATTTTATTAAAGAATTTACGTCTGTAGTGTAAAGGTTAAACTCCAATAACAAAGGGTATGTACGATGTCTGAAAATTGGTATTACGTGTCAAAGTGGGATAGTGTAGATTCTTTATGTTCTATTTGGACTTAGTTTTCATTCCTGAGATTTTAGGTACTGAAGAATGTGGGGTTCTCTACAGCGCCAGAATATCAGTCTACTACTAGGTATAGAAACATTGGACAAACTTCAATTAGTTGTTCAAGTTCATGCAACAGAAATCATTGAAACAAACTGAACACAGAAGTGAATCATCGAGTGGACACAGGTCATTACTCGCAACTCCCAGGCTTTGTCAGTTAATATTAGGCATGCAAGCCAAGTCCACTTACACTAACTGATCCTCTTCCAAATATCACTCAGATGTTTGTCCTGAATGCGAAAATACCACTTGTTCATTAAAACCTTTTCACCAGCATCTGTAGTGGCCAAGGAAGTTCGACTCTGAGAAAATATGTTAACAAAGAAGTAGATCTAAACCTAAAAACGGAATTCTATTAGCCGAATGGAAGTAGTATTGCAAGGGAAGACAATAAATGTAACAAGCACAAGAAGAAGAAACGGGCTTTTGTTTAGAAGTTCTTATCGAAAGAAGGCAAGAAGCAGCCTCGTAAAAAAAAGAAAGTAAACAATAAAAATAACAAGTTTGGCAATCACAAAATAATTTCGTACAGTGAAAATCAAGAAATGCACAACATAGTTATGTGAAAACTATTCTTCAAAGTGTATCAGAGATATGAGCTTTCTTATTATATTTGTGGAACAATTGCACGTGCATTACTTAAATAGGATATTTGCAGTCAATATAAAATAAATATAGACGAAAGTGTTAATTTACGACCGAAATGCGTTACTTATACAGTGTTTGTTGTACATAGACCTTCCTTGGTTTACTCAGATTCACAGAATGTTGTACCCCGATTTGGAAGATTATACCGCTGATTATTCTCAAAATGTTTCTATAATACAGAAGATAGCAACAACACCGATGAAAATATCCTACTGAGTAAATGTGGCTCTTCGACATAACTAGACTTCTCCCTATATTAAGTGCTGGAGATATTGTGCCTCTAGCACAAGTCTACAATTATGAAATAAAGTGAGTCTTTAAGTTTTGTCACACTTTTATGCCAGCTATTCTAAACGAGGCGGTAATGATGAGAAATGAAGGAAATTATGGACTGAAAAAAGGGGGAGAAAATGGAAGAACCCGGACAAAATCCAGTAAACAGCACTCTTCCATCAAAAGTTCACTTGACACTAGGTGGGTTCTGTGAAAGTATGGTTTTCAATATTTTGAACTATGTTTATAGTACGTTATGTTACTTTCTTGTTCAACTTTAGAAATTATCTTCACATATTTAACTCTATAAACTGATCGAATATAGCTACTTAGGCCTATATTTACTACATGAGACTTTTGCGGCCCATAACAGGCTTAGTCGCAACTATCGTATTACAATATTTTGAATTAGACTATTTATGTATATTATCACATCAATTCATCAACTTAGCTGCACACTCTTTTCTCACGCAGATCCGGGCAGATTACAGGTATACGAAGTCGTCGAAATTAATATTTGTGCCGTCCACAACTGTATATTTTGTCAACTTTTCATTAACATTTAATATACAGAGTAAAAACTGATGTTTTAAAAAGGAATGGACAGAAGAGGACGCTAAGCCACTATACTTCATAGAAAGCCCAAATGAATTGTACAAACCTTGTGAAGAAATTATATTCTTCATACCACAATAGAAGCAAAGATATAAGGAAAACAAAGAATAAAAAGGAAAAGAGCATAAGTGATAAATGATTTGCAAAATACAAGAAAATATTGGGAGTTGAAAGACGAAGCTGACAATCCTGAAGCATGGATGAAACATTTCCAGATCCAAACTAAAAACTGGGATTAAAAGAAAAACGCTCATCAGTTCCAGGACATACCAGAGGCAGAATACTTAATAATAATAATAATAATAATAATAATAATAATAATAATAATAATAAATTGGAGTACTAACAGTTTTCATAATTATGAAAAAAATATATTATTATTATTATTATTATTATGAACTAAGTTTATTTCAAATACCAATAACAAATATGTCAGATGGAATATCTCTGCAGAAAGTTGAAAAGATAGAGATTTAGGCATAACTTTTGACATGAATATAAAATTCAACTATCATATTAGTGACATAGTACATAGAACACGAAAGACTATAGGGTTTGTATTTAGGCAATGGCCTGAGTTTAAAAAATGCAAACACATATGTCTATCTATTTAAGGTACTTGTAAGACCCAAATTAGAATATGGTGCAATTATATGGAAAAATATATCCACAACATTATGTAGCAAAATTGAATCGGTTCAAAAATGTTTCATTAGGCTATTGTGTAGAAATATGAAAAAAGATTATTATTCTCATAGTTATGATTATTGGAACGAATACTGCGGTTGCAAGAATTACTTGTACGAAGAAAATGATAGAGAAAGACTTTATTCAGAAAATCTTAGATAATAGATATAGTAGCGAATACTGCCTACTTAATATAGGTATAAGGGTACCAACGTATAATCTTAGAAAAGCATAGGAAATGGTACCGTGAATAAAAACTCTATAGTCTTAAGAAAACTGACAAGTTCTTTTAATATATTATAGGGATAACTGTATTTATTAAATAGACGTGTAGATTGTATTAGGTATGTATACTTTATATAGTATATCTGTATGTTTGACGGTATCCTGGTTTTAAGGATAATTTGAAGAAAATTGACTATTTTAATAAATAATGAAGTAATTAACGTTTATCCAGACAAGATACAAGTCATAAAATTATGTATATATTATAAGACAAACAATGACCTCCTATCGTCGAAACAAATGTATTGTTAATATTAAGAGAAATGTAAGATGTGTGTTATAATCTTTAGTTCTATGACTAAGTGCTGTGTTTTTGCTATCTGCCTGTTCACGGCACTAGAATAAATATATTATTATTATTATTATTATTATTATTATTATTATTATTATTATTATTATTATTATTATTATTATTATTATTATAGCAATCAAATTCAGTCGACTACTGTGTGGTGGACCGACACAGGATGTAACAAAAAGGTACGGAAAAATTTCAAGGATAGATTCCTTATGGGTAGACAAGCAAAAAAAGTTTATATGACCACGTGCCGGGATATGCATCGCAAGAGAGTTACGGCAATTGAAGTGCCTGACGGTTTTAAATAGCCACATTTTAGTCTTACATTTCTGTGACTCAATTTAAACCTAAATACCTCAGCCCCTAATTAAGCTAGGAAGATAACTTTTATATCAATATGTTCATAAAGAACGAAGCTTTCCATCCATATGCATTTTGTATATATGGAGGATACCGTGGCGAACGGAGAAGGAGAAAGTACGTCGTTTTTCCTATTTTGCATTATGATTTGAAGAATGGCATTCCTTCCCCATTGGGGGTACCCTGATAAAAATTGGTATATCAAGCAACGAAGTAGTCCACTATATGGTAATAGATTGTATGTGTACTTGTTGCTTATATGGGTAGTAGGGGGAGAACAAACCTGGCCAATTTTGTGAGCCTCAGCTCGAAAATTCCATTTATTTTCGGGGCGGCTCTATATGAGAATTGTACGCAACAAGTAGAAGTAGCGATGGCCGTAACTCTGTAACGATCAATTTCCCGACATAAGGTCAAATTATGAACTATTTTTGGTTGTCTACCCATAGGAAATCAACCTCTGAAATTTTGCCCTACCTTTTTGTTAGACTCTGTCTCTCTCTCTCCCCTCTCTCTCTCTCTCTCTCTCTCTCTCTCTCTCTATATATATATATATATATATATATATATATATATATATATATATATATATATATACATTATGAGATATATTTGTTTATTAGGGCGTGTGTTAAGCGTAGACGGGTGATACAAATCACCCAGTACGAACCCGAGTTATCGGACTTCATGCTATCCCGCTTAGAACAAGGTTGTGTAGATGTCATTTCGCTATACGGGTCTTGTCTGTTAACGAGAGTTTACATGTCCTCCATCTACTTCAGTAATTAAGAATAAACTTGCATTTGCCTTGGAAGTTACACCTCGTCATTAGCCCATGGGATATGGGAAAAATACAAGAAGTCTCATTTAGGGACGGATAGTCTCAGATAAGAGCACACATCAACAATTTGATCTAAGTATCGCAGTAATACGTTCGTGTAATAATAATACTCTTAGTTTGTACAATATACAGTTAATTTATAAATTGTGAATAAGAAAATAAACCTAACAAGTTCAAGAAAAACAGAATTGCCAATAGACGACTTATGAAAAGAATATTTTGTAAAGATGCCGTAAGAAGAATACAGCTAATTCTGACAAATTTAAAATGTTGGATAATTTAGATTAAAATCCATAAAAATATATGCGCACCAAACTACGGTGTTATTTTTAAAGGAGGGTATTATTGAAAGAAAAAGAGTAAAGTGAAACATATATTAAGCTTGATGATATAGTTAACGAACTAGATAATTTAATTGAGGAATATAAATGAAACAGATATAGAACAATGCAAATACATTCCCAAAATAGTGATTGTGTTACAAAGTACGTCTTTCTTTTGTAAGTGATATCTTACAAAAGAGAAATTTGGATACCCTACAGATGATCTTGCATGAGGGGATGGCTATCGGTATACAAATTTTTATTCTAAATTTATTTATAATCAATTAACCTTATGATACTCTACAAACTTATAGAGAATGATTTGTTTGATCTTATTTGTGAGCGATGGGTCAAAGAGAGATTACATATGCTTAAAATACAAATATGGTCATATATTTTCGATGTCATCGAGATGGATTATTTAAGTTAGTGAAAACCCTATAACATTTGAAAACCGACCAAACATACTGGTTACAAACGAGTCGTGTCATGTTGTTATGAAAATAAATGTATAACAACTAGTTGGTAACTATATAAAATTTCAAAATTAGTTTTAAAAGAACATCCAATACAATATTTATTTTACCTCGTGAAAGGAAAAACATGCTCACTTATTACTTTTATCATATGAATTTTATACTACAATTATTAATTTTATGAATTTTTATATTAAAGACCATAATTATGAAACATTATTGAAAACCAAAAATGATCTAAATGTTAGGGAACTTATAAATTTTATACTAATAATATTGTATATTTTAAGAACTCGAATAGTTAATTCCCAATGCATGCAAATAAAGTCAAGGTGGAACTTTCCCCAGATATTCCGAAAGATACTTTCTTCAGCGTAAAATCAGATGAAACGTTCAGAACGCATAATGCCAATTATAAAGCTTTATGTGTAAGATAATAAATAAATTAGTATATAAAAGTATAACAATGAACGAAGTTACAAATATCTCTCTCAAATAAACATCTCACTCAGAGTATGGTGTTCAATATATATTGAAATTTTCCGACGCATATATATTTTACTTTCTGCACAAACACATTTGAGGAAGAAATAAACACTAATTCAATCGCAGTAAAAACCGCTCTATGCATTGCCCTTGTATATCGACAGTTGATTAAAATAAAACACCATTAGCATCAGATAAGAATTTGGTATCACTTAATTGAATCAAATATACATATAAGCAGTTCGGTAGTTAGATTAGGCAAGCAAACCAATGAATATTCAAAGCTTTTATGGTGTTTGTACCCTAAAATGGGAATTCCATAAATTAAGTTCTGTAGAGAATATATATCCGAAAATGAAGAAGAAAACACTTTCATAGACTAAGAAAGCTGTTTTCTTGTCATGGGTGTGTTTATTGATACCCTTCTCATAGATACACCCAGATGTGGTAATTCCGTTAATTCCATGTGCTTTGATTAAGATTCGAAAGTGAAGGTTCACTGAGAACAAAATTTTGGATATAGAGTTAATGATGCAGAGAATTGTAAATATAGTATATTACTAGAAGAAATTCTAGAAAACAAAGAAATGCAACAAATAATTTAAACTCAAAAATTACTAATTGCTTACGGTACGATTTTTTCAAGAACCAGATAATACAGTTAAAATTAGCGATAAATTAATATATAATGATGAGCAAAGAATGTATGTACATGGGGAATGTAGTTATTTATTCCCCATCTCATCTGCTAAAACTTTGTTCTGAATTATCTCAGTCTGAATCCTTCTCTTAACAACAGTCGTGTTTTTCTTTTAAATTGAAATCGTAGAAATGTTTACCAAATGATCATTCTTCCGCTCAGGATGGTAAAACGTCCTGTTTTATCGTACAAATAATATGGTAAGCAAGTTTTTCTCACTTTTCGTACAATTAACGGATTTATTAATATGTCAGTTTAAATGTAACTGAAATATTTCAGTTAATGTTCCACAATCTTATATCTGGGCTACATGAAACAATGAATACAGCAGGAAAATAAGCGGAATAAAATTGTCAAAAATACGATTGTCCGGAATAAAACAACGTTCTTCATCACAAAATTTATTTTTTCGCACATCGAAAGAACACACCACCAACCGGGCAAAATCGTTCATCCACTGATCTACTGTGTCCCCGTAATTTTTTTATAACACATTGACAATTAAATATTTTTTCATGGTAGTCGAAACTATAGAAAAGCCGAAAGTTCGTAATATTCAGGCTTATGATTTCAGTCAAACACGTAACCGTACAGTTGGGACATTTTATAACAAGTTTTTGAAAGTGGAAACCAAAGTTATTCAGAAATCATGGTATGAAACAGAAGGACTTAAAAAAAAAACGCTTATAAAACTTTTATTAAAATGGAGGAATATGACTGGGAATATGACTGGGAATTAAATATAACGCAGTACTTCAAACTCAAGGAAAACAAATGATAATCTCATAGAAATCAATCGTCAAGTAAAAATATAAGACAGGTGAGAATCACAAACGTATGATATAAGTTAACATAAACTGATCAGCTGGTGATGCAATATACAATAGCATTTATTAAATTTTGAAATGTTATATGTGTACTGACAATACTATAATTATGTTCACGTTTCTCTCCATTAGGAAACATTGTTATTTCTGCTTATACAATCAATTATGCCTGAAATTGTACAATTCTTTAGATCACTAAGAGAAGAAGTGTTGTACTTTGATATTGATTCAGTAAGGTTTACGTAAATACTTAGTAAGTGTACGGTTCTAAATGGTGTCTATATTTTGGATGTAATAATCTATGGTAAAGCTTTGCAGAGTTATATAATTTGTGAGGTTACCTTTTATGTTAATCCCACTGATTTTTGAGCCAAGTATCGGAAAGAATTTTCATTTATGCAAGTACGAGTATCTTTCTAATGGTAACATTTCAAAATCGCAACACACATTTCACTTTAATATGCAACTTAATGATGGATTAATATAACAAAAGAATTACTCTACATATAAAATACCTTATATTTTGAGCCTAATACCTCATTCGTGAAATGAATTCGATATTCTTAACTTCCTTACAAAAGTGTATCACAAAACAATCCTTACAAGATACATTCCAGAAGTGTCCCCTCGGATTGGATTGAAATTGATTCAAATCAAAATTTATCTGCAGCCCAATGTGCGTTGTACTAATTTTAGGATCCCATACCGATAATTTGCATATTTATGATCCTTAATACTGTATATCCGGAATCGAATCATATACTACTATAGCCCTCAGACAGAAAATTGAGTTTAGTTTCTTTAGGTCTTTAGGTCTTTAGGTCTACGGGACATGAATTTGGGTCTACGCAAAAAATTGGATTAAGTACTGCTTCTGTGACACATGCAGTGACACACTGTGACACACATCCTCTGCCGCCATCTTGAATCCGCCATATTTAGTTTAACTTTGTGTTTTTGAAAGGGAATACGTGCAAGTGATACATCAAATTCATGTAAATTTTTCTTGATAATTCATTGCAGTAGTAAGTTTTACCTGTACTGTTTGCAAGGTACTGTATGTAGAATACTATATCAGGTACTATATAATCTATACCTTACGCTTAGGATACGAGATTATGTTGCAGGAATAGTTCGAGTACGAGATGCAACGATTGGCAAAGAAAATTAGATGATGGGCGCAACGAGAACGTACAATATAGTGCTGAGTCGACACAGAGTGGAGAAGCGAAGGATTTTGTTGAAACATTGAAAAATGAGTGAAAAAATATTTAGGTGTAATATATGTATTAATTAAACCATAGTTCAAATGAACCGATTTATTGTCATTTGCGTTAGATATGTTCTGTAAAGATCGTGTTTGTGTGTGTTTTAAAATCTGTTCATTAGGTGTCAAGAATTTTGGCTTAGCTTAGAACATTCAATACAACAATAAACAACAATAATATGTGTTTTATTTTTTCGTAGTGTTTAGTTGAAGCAAGATTTACGTAATTTGAGTACAGCAAGAGTTGGAAGAATTATGTTGTGCCTAATATCGATGTTATTTCTGAAGGAGATATCACAAGATTGTTAGAAGCAGATTTGTCTTCAGATTTAGAAGATGTGAGCGACAGTGACCATGATACTCGGGAAGTAATCGATGATGATGATTCAAGTTCGAGTGACGACGAAGCGGTTCAAACTGAATGTAAAAACAGTGAATTTGTCGACACAGGTGATAAATATAAACACGTTTGGTAGAGTATGTCTCTCTCAGGCACTAAGGCAGTCTAAGAGAGTTTGCTAACATTGTCCGACAACCAAAAGGTGTAACAGCAGAAGGAAAGATACAATATATTGGAGTCGTTTCAGAATTTTTTTCAAAAATCTGATGTTGTAGGTATAATTGTAAAGTATTCAAATGAGGAGTCAACCAGAAAAAAGTCCCTCCTACAAGTGAAAAAGAAAAATATGCACTTATTGTAATTTTCATTGTGATGGGGTTTAATCGTGATCAAGAGGTTTCAATCCACGATTTATGGTCCAAATTATTTGGAAGACCAAGATATTTTGGAGTAATGAGCAACGCCAGGTTCCTTTAACTTTTATCAATCCTACGTTTTGACGATAAGGATAATAGACCTGAAAGGCGTAAAAAAGACAAATTTGCGCCACTTATAGAAGTGTTTGAAAACAATCAATGAAATGTTTCCTAAATACTTCCATTGGAGTCCCCATACTAGAATTGATGAAACGTTGTCTCTTTTCAGAAGCCGTTGTCCCTTTAAAGTTTCCACGAAAAGAGAAGCCTGGTAAATATAGCATCCTTATAAGAATGTTGACTGGAGCACTTGAGAGGTATGTCATAAAAATGGAAGTATATGCCGAAAAAGACAGCCAACCTGTTGAAGAAACAAAACCACTACAAGTAGTCAAAAGATAAGTAGATTAGTAATAATACCGGCTTCTGTGACAACTGATAGGTATTACATGTCAATAGAACTTGCTGAAGTGCTATATACAGATTTTCAACTCTCCTTGAAAGACACTATCAAAGCCAACGAGAGAGATATCCCAAAGAGGCTAAAGGCAACAAATTCGAGATAATTATATTCATCGAAGTTCGCTTTTACCGACCCGGCTAACTCAAAGCCACCAGTTACTGTTGTTTCTTATATAACTAAGGAAAAATCGAAGAAGAACCTCTTGATGCTGTCCACTCAACATAGAGATGCTGAAATAGAAGCTGGATCTCCTAAAAAGAAGACCCACATCAACCTATATTACAACTCAACAAAAGAAAGAGTGGACTCCATAGACCAAATGGCTTGTCGTTACGCTACAAGGAGTGGTACTAGCAGATGGTCATTGTCATTACTTTACACGCTAATTAATATATGCGCAATTAATTCATACACTCTTTACATTGAGAATGTTTCCACTTACCAACAAGGGAAAAGTAACACGTAAAATGTATCTGCAATAATTGGAAAAACACTGTTGCGGTCTTTTGTAGAAGAGCATTCTCAGGATCTCCCAGGATTACAATTACCAATTGTGTATGTCATTTAACCCATAGTTGGTAGAGAACATCGACAAAAGAATATAAACATTCAGGAGGAACCTCCTCTGAAGAGAAAATGTCACATCTGTGTGAGTCACGCATTAGTCAGAAACGCCCAACCAAATGTAAACAAAAGTAATATCAGATGTGCAAATTGTGGACTCAATTTCTGTAGAAAACATGCAAATATAAAAATTGTATGGACTGCAGCATCTTGCACTGTAGTCCAGTAAAGATAGCCCATTTTTCTACCAAGAAAGGAACAAATTAGTAACAAGCTGAAAAATGGTATGGTAGTAGGGGCATGTGTTTGGAAGAACATACTAAAACTTCCCTAAAGTCCCAATGTAGCTTTACCGCAATTTTGAAAAATCTCCGCCATCTTTAGACGACGACAAGGAATTTATGGAAATCGTCACCCTTTATGTTTATTCCTCTAGCCACCGTTCTAATTATCACAATCCCATGAATCATATATGGTTGGAAAGCTTGAAGGAAGGAAAATCTAATTAAATAACATATATGCCCATTGTGCTAAATTTCTAGAGGAAGAGGAAGAAGAAAGGTTTTTTATTTGAAAAAGATATATTTTCAGAAATCATGTGAAGTTTGCAACACTGACAGTTATTGCACACCAACGAAACACCACCAACAGATGTCCTTGGTATGTATCTCAATCATAGCCAACAATGACACAAATCGGTGCAATACAAGCCGATAAATATGTAACTTATGTTACTTTCTGACCTCTTTGTACAAAAGTGCATAAGGTGACATAAACTTTGAAGGTTCTAGTCACCTTCTTTTATAACATAGGACCAAGAGTTATATATCATTGGAAATCTTAAGAAACGTAAATTTCAACGAAGTAACATTTATACTAATCAAGCCCAATTTGTGGGAGAACCGCAAAACTCAAAATTTCGGGACAAAACGTGATTTTCGCAATAAATTCTTTAAAACTTTTAACACTGACAATTATCGTATGTTAACAAAAATCAGGCACGTTTTCAGTATCATCATTATTAATTTACTCTTAAAATGGCCAACGTTTTTTTTCCAATGAAGTAAGCTTTCATGATACATAGTTTTACATCACTAAAATATAGCACAAAAATCATTGATTGACAGCATTAGAAATTAGCGGAAATTAGTAGTCTCCTACTCCTAGGAAATAACTCTCAACTACACACTGAAAATAACTCTCAACTACAATAGTCATTTGAATGTAATTTTTAAAAAATATCTTGTTTATAACTAGAATGCAATTTTCCTCGTAGTATTCTTCAAATCAACTTAATATTTACATTACGTTAGTATGCACTTTAAGAACATTTTTGAAACTAGACCATTCGGACTTATTTTATTAGAAATCAATGAGGTTATCATTATCTCGTTCATCTCCATGGTTTTCATAATTTGATTTTGCATTCACGCATCCAATTCCTCGACACTGAAATAAATTAGAGCACACAATTCCTGCTTTCCACAGCCGTACATACTTTCACAGCCCTTTTTACAGTCACAGGATAGTACACGGAGCGATTCCTTAGTCATTCTTGCTGGTGCGAGAATAACTCCTAATGTTGTCCATCCATATTCAGTCGCTCGCAAATCATTTCCACGGTACAATTGAACCTGATGACAAGTGTTTCGCAGCATCACTGGTGGGTGGCAATTTGCCAATTGTATTTCGTTCTGAATGGGGAGCGACTTACTGCAAGGATGTATGAACGCTACTGTAATCTTCCACTAATGTTACTATTGCTGGAGAATCGTAGTGTGTTAGTAGAATTGATGTACCAGCTTCATAGATTGTTATCATGGTTCAAAACTTCAAGTGATCGGCATAAATCTTCCCGTTTTTAAAGTAATCACAATGGCTTTTTCTTTCCTTGTCGGTACAAACCACATGATGTGTCGCATCTAGTTGAAGCATGGTAGCTGAGCAAAACACTTAGTATATTTGCCTGTGTATCTTACAACTTCTTACAAGTAGACATCACCACTTCGCCGTTGCGTTAGCAAAAGGAAACAACTACTGTCCTAGAGTAGGGTTGAATGTAAGATATTGACAAAAATTTTAGCTGCTAATGAGCACTAGAAATTTGGGAAAACGAAATAGAAACATGCATGTAGGAAGGCCATCTACAATGTAATTTGATAGTTGCAAGACCGATATTTTTTCGAAATTGATGGAGGAACAATAGTTATGACTTCAACTATGTAAACCGAGTTAGGAGGGGTGTTTTTATGGCATTCCAGATCATGGCCGCCATCTTGAAATCCGTCATATTGGATCAACGTCATTTTTTTAAATGGAAAGAGGGCCATGTGAGGTATCGAAAAACAATGATTTTTTCCACACAATCGCATACACTAATCAGTTTGTCCATATCTAGAACGGTTTATAACTTACAGTTCTTTGAATGTTGAAAACTTCGCTTTTTTTTGTAGCAGATAACAGATAACTATAGTGACAATGAACATAGCTCCAGAGATAGCATTCTTACAGGACAAAATTACGGCAATGCAAGAAATACAAGTCCTCTGCATCCAAAAATGGTAAAAAGAGAACTTTGCATTTATATTTATTGCAAGGGCCTCGATTTTCCTTTGGCCTTTTATATCCAAAGTTCTCGGGCGATGCATTTCAAATTGAAAACCAGCTTGGTCAGCATTACAGACATATTTAAACTCAAAATTAGGCAACGTTTGTTTAATGCTGTGAACGTAGTCTTATTCTGTCTGCTTTAGATATGGGTGGTACTCACGATGAAGTCTTTGTTTTAAAGGTTGTCACTTTCCGTAGCCCGATATTATAATATCGTTTGAAGTTCAGTAGCCAGGCATCCGACGCTTTAAACTGTTCATACTCAATATCACGCACAACGTGGCAAGCCATTCGCTGAAGATCACTGTCTGATACTTGGAAAAGTACATCACGTGCATGGATAAACTGCACGTACAATGCCTCCTTGACTTCGCGTTATAGCCTTTTATTTCTTTTTTCTTAACAAGATCGTAGGTCCAGTCGCTTTCGTATGTAGTCAAAATCGGTTACATATTGTCTATTTACCGTGGTTTGAATGTAGTGTCATGTAGTTAATAATTTGTTTCCTCTTCTCAACCAAGAGTGAAGCGCCTTTCTTGCGTTTCGCTGGTGACGGAAGTGATGCGTCTGACGTAGTTTTTGGACACTTGGTGTTCTGTCTGCATCTTCGGAATCTGTTGTGTGATTACCCCCTTCCGCTTCCACACTAGCTTCTTGATTGTTTATCTCATGATGTGCATCCTCTAGAATATCCAGAGTGTATTCGATTTCGAATTCCAGTTCTTCATCCGCGAGGAATCCAATTATGTCATCTGCGATTGCTCTTTCTTGTTCTGATATATTTGTTGCTTTGTGCTTGAAGCGTAATATCTGCAACTGCTGCAAGAGTTACATGGCAATGTTTGCGTTATTTAACGCCATATCATGTTGTTTTTAGTCTATATTTGTTGCCTGCACTCACTCTCCCTAACACACACACACACGCACCTACCTCATAGAATTACAGGCACAATGCAATAAACGAAATAAGTATTTCTCAAACAATTCCGAGTTTACGGGTATAACTGACAGTGAGAATAATTATTTCCTGCACGTGTCTCCTTACAAAAGAGTTTGTTGCTGTAGAATAGTACACGATGCACGTAAGCTCCTACCTTATACCGTAGCTGCTATGATCAGGAATACTATTGGCAACCAATATTGCTGTTCTCTTAATCGTGCTGCCCCTACTGCTTATAGTTTGTTTGAATTTACAAACGCACACACGAAGTGGCAAGTCAGAACCACTTTATGAACGCTGAGGACTTGCATTTCTTGCATTCCCGTATTTTTTTCTGTAGGAATCCTGTCTCTGGAGCTATGTTCATTGTCACTGTAGTTATCTGTTATCTGCTACAAACAACGAATTTTTCAATATTCAAAGAACTGTAAGTTGTAAACCGTTCTAGATATGGACAAACTGATTAGTGTATGCGATTGTGTGGAAAAAAAATCATTGTTGTTTGATACCTCACAGGGCCCTTCTTCTATTTGAAAAGTTGACGTCGATCCAATATGGCGGATTTCAAGGTTGCGGTCATGATCTAGAATGTCATAAAAACATCCCTCCTAACTCGATTTTCATAGCTGAAGTCATAACTATTGCTCCTCCATCAATTTCGAAAAAATATCGGTCTTGCAACTATCAAATTACGTTGTAGATGGCTTTCCTACATGCATGTTTCTATTTCGTTTTCCCAAATTTCTAGTGCTCATTAGCAGCTAAAATTTTTGTCTATATCTTATATTCAACCCTACTCTATTACAGTAGTTGTTTCCTTTTGCTGACGCAACGGCGAAGTGGTGAGGTCTACTTGTTGGTGCTAAATTCCTTACTCACGTCTTGTATTACTTGCTCCGTCCAAGCTTTCGAAATGTGAGGTCGTACTGATTATTACTTTGTTAAAGCAAAATTATTAAAATGTCAACATCCTCGCGTCAACATCGTGTCAACATTGTCACAACGTGCCTACAAGGATTTAAAGACTTGGCTACAGCACTTTTAGTTATAAGTGCGTCAGCATCACTTCTTGCTTGCTGGGTTTGAATTCCAAATTGTGTCAAATAAACCAACTCACGGGCCAAACAATCCTTATTTTTGAAATTACCTAAGAACTTAGATTTTTTTGTTAATAATGTGGTTTCATTTGTGAATAACACCACAGCTGATTGGACCTTTGACTCACGTTGCTCCTGCTCAGCGGCTTTTGTACAGATTTCTGTGCAATGCCCATAAAAAGTAATTGTTGGTTTCGTTCCTGAGTTTGTGAGTACATAGGACACATACGAGTTGTGCATGTCAAGGTATGTTCCATGTTGTGGCCAAACAACATGATGTAGAAGCCAGCCCCATCTATAACGTACACAGCGTTTTCAATTTGAGTTTTAAAATTTGTCCGATATTCAATCATGTCGTACAAGCGGACTTTTTTGTTTTTCTCATGAACATTTCTGTGAAGAGAGAAAGTAAATAGGGTGCAAGCTCGTAAGCAAAACACTGCTGCAGTTCTTTCTCGGACTTCTACCCAATTGATTCAGTTGAAGTATGGTGTTTACTGCCAGGAGCTCATCACGGATACGCACTTCATTGTGCATTACGGATAGTGGGATGACTTTATCTTTCTGTTTAAGTTTCACATTTCCAAAAGTCCGTCCAAACATTCCTTCCATAGCAGCCAATCCGATTTCCTTAGAATTATCAGTTACCATTTCAATACCTACCATGCCAGTGCTTAGGAACGCGAGCTCCGGATATGAAGGGAATGGAGAATGCTGAAAAAAACACAATAATTTCTTTAGATGTAATATATTACGCGATTGACTGCTTTAGTGCAGGTCCACATGCCGACCAGTGTGAAGTTTTTGCCTATCTTTGTTTAATAAATTTTCAATACATTCTCTAAGGGGCACGCTGCTGGCATACTTGACACACACCTAAATATTATGTTTTCAGTCATGCCTCTCCCATGGGTCAGTCCACCGCTGCTCTTCATTGCTCTCGCTAAAACCTGCTCAATCGTCATATCAGACCATGTACCGCTCCAAAATATATCTTTTCTACGAATAGTGAAGTAACCGTCTCCTGTAAATAGCTGGAACTCATGAAGATTCATTTCATCCTCCAACCGCAACATTTCTTGTAAGTACAGATGTGGGTATTTGGCATACAAAACATGCTCAACTGCATAGAAATATGGTAACATTTCTCACATACAGTGAAGATGAAGATTCAAGTCTCCAGTTCTTTCGAATTAAAAGACACATAATTACTACAAGCTGAAAGTACAGAGCGAATTACTTAGCCATACGGCTTCTTTCTGCAGCAGCGTCAATGAATAACTTCAGGTCATTTGCAATCTTGATTGACTATGTTTGAATGTTAAACAACTACAACAGTATCGATATCTTCTTCAGTCATCAGAGGAATACAAACATTTCTCAATTGACGCACAAACTCCTCAGTAGCGTCTGATCCATTAATTAAACAGTATATATTGCAATTGCTAACTGTGTTTAAAAAATGAGCTCGCAAAGCACGAGCAATAAGAATGGCGTGGCTTTATCTGTGGCATGGAGTTACTAGCATACACACAAGACCAAAGTTTTTCAATGCAACTACCTTTCAGTATATATGCAACTGTTTCTATATATGACATTATAGTGTGGAAAACCCCCAAGTCTAACAATCGCTGACGGTAATTCACCAGACTTTCTACATACCGCTACAATGCCACATGCTTTAGAGTACGAAGGTTGATCCAACGTGACTAAGCACGCTATTTTGCTTCTTTCCTGCACATTCTTTGCTGGCAAATATAAGCGCCGAGTATAGAGCATCCATGCTTATTGGCTGAAGATTGATGAAAGGTTGAATTACTACTTAATATGCTTGGTACTTATGGTTGTTGCTTGTCAACAGCAGCATAAATCCATTCCAATCCGGGCAAGTTGGTGTCTCCAAGCACTTGAAAATCATCCATGTTACATCGTACAGAAGGTGGATTTCAGTTTGGATATTCAGAACACGAAGGTATCTTATATGTTCAATGATTAAATCCGAAACACCTTTACGTTAGCATGTGTACGTTAAAAGTGATATATTCCATTCATTCTTTGACAGTGTAGGGTTTTTGAGCCCAGGTATTGCTCAATGATATGCGAGCGACTGAATATGAACGGACAACATTAGGAGTTATCCTCGTACAAGCAAGAATGACCAAGGAACCCGCTCCGTGTAATATCCTGTAACTGTAAAAGATCTTTGAAAGTATGTACGGCTGTCGGAAAGCAGGAAATGTGTGCTCCAATTTATGTCAGTGTCGAGTAATTGGATGCGTGAATGCAAAATCAAATGATGAAAACCATGGAGATGAACGAGATAATGATAACCTCATTGATTTCTAATAAAATAAATCCGAAATTGGACTAGTTACAACAATGTTCTTAAAGTGCATACTAATGTGTAATGTAAATACTAAGTTGATTTGAAGAATACTACGAGGAAAATTGCATTCTAGTTATAAACAAAACATTTTTAAAAAATACACTCAAATGACTACTGTAGTTGGAAGTTATTTTTATTGTGTGAATTACGATTTTCCTAGGAATAGGACACTAGCAATTTCTGCTACTTTCTAATGCTGTCAATCAATGATTTTTGTGCCATACTTAAGTGATGTAAAACTATGTATCATAAAAGTTTACTTCAGTGGGAAAAACGTTGGTCATTTTAAGAGTAAATTAATAATGATGATACTGGAAACGTGCCTGATTTTTGTTAACATACTATAATTGTCAGTGTTGCAAGTTTTAAAGACTTTATGTGAAAATCACGTTTTGTCCCGAAATTTTGAGTTTTGCGGTTCTTCCACAAATTGGGCTTGATTAGTATAAATGTTACCTCGTTCGAATTTACGTTTCTTAAGATTTCCAATGATATATAACTCTTGATCCTATGTGATAAAAGAAGGTGACTAGAACCGTCAAAGTGTATGTCACCTTATTCACTTTTGTACAAAGAGGTCAGAAAGTAACATAAGTTACATATTTATCGGCTTGTATTGCACCGATTTGTGTCATTGTTGGCTTTGATTGAGTTACATATCAAGGACATATGTTGGTGGTGTTTCGTTTGCGTGTATTAACTGTCAGAGTTGCAAACTTCACATGATTTCTGAAAATATATCTTTTTTAAAATAAAAAAACTGTTTTCTTCTTCCTCTTCTTCTATAAATTTAGCACGATGGGCACATATGTTATTTACTTAGATTTTCTGTCTTTCAAGCTTTCCAACCATATGTGATTCATGGCTTTGTGATAATTAGAACGGTGGCTAGATTAATGAACATAAAGGGTGACATAAATTCCTTGTCGTTGTCTAAAGATGGCGGACATTTTTCAAAATTGCGGGAAAAGCTACAGTGGGATTTTAGGGGACTTTTAGTATGTTATTCCAGATACATGCCACTACCACCATACCAATTTTCAGCTTGTTAGTAATTTGTTTCTTTCTCAATCCTATCTTTACTGGCTACTGTAAATGATAACGAATAAACAAATGCGTTTGTTCTCTAAATGAGTAAAACTGTAACTCATACTCATTAAAAGTTTTGCACAAACCAAGTGTGTTCGTTCTCTAAATAAGTAAAAGTGTAACTCATCCTCATTAACTCATCCACTGAAAATAATGGCTAAATATTGAAAACGAGCTCTAGAAGCCAAATTGTAATTTTTAAGTTCAATAAATTATTTTTTGTTCATCTACTGGTATCTTATGTCAACTTGTTTTTGTTGAGCAATTTTTGCCCAACTTTGTAATTCACGGTACATATAATATCTTGGTAATGCTAGGGTTAAAATGCAAAAGTAACTTGTCTGCTTTATCAGCAAGTCACAAGGTTATATGCATATATTATGCTTAAAGTATTTATGACATAAGATTACAATAAAACTCAGAGATGAGCTAATTTAATGAAAAACATTTGAATCATAATCCTCACAGTTTTTGAATTAACCTGAAAAAAATTACAAGATATTTATGTTTATAGTTTAATCTTAAATGAGTATGTGTTTATGTGCGGTGATTATATTTTTGTTTGACACTAATAAGTAAACTTTGCTTAATTTTATCTCATTATACGTAAAAAGATTGCATTCCCTGGCTCATGGCAACAAAAGAATTGGTATACCAAAAGAAAGTTAGAAATTGTGGTACAAACTATCAACATGTAGCCTATAACATTGCATACGTTGCTCTCTATTGATCATGTGCCTTTGAAATTGTTCTTAATACACAATGGGTGAATCCTATACCATGAAGTCGCTATTTTCAGATTGGTTGTTAAAATTGTTTAAATAACTTTTATGTTGGTGTTCGAAAATTCGAATATCCAAATATTCATTCCGAATATTTCAGCAAATATTCGAATGATAACTGTTCGAATATTCCCATATTCTGATATGTAAATAACGAACCTTTGAGTTTTGCACCACTGTTCAATATTCAAAGTACTGAGGCGTGGCCCTAGAGTAATTGGCCTTGAACTTAATAAAAAGCGCAAGTCTATATGAGGAAATGTTTGATATCTATTTTGCGATAGACAACGTGGCTGCTGAGTAAAAGTGAGAGAGGGGTTGAAAATATTGTTTCGGCCTCTAAACATAAAAGGATCAATAGAAAAAATAAATAGATACATATTTTTGATAAATAGTCATCCAAAATATATAGCTTAAATTGAGTGTTAATGAACGGCAGTATCGGAATTACCAAACTTTCGTGAGTAAACTTCTCATTGTTACTACCAATGTGCAGTTACTTGTCGTGGTATCATTATATGGATCTTACAGCATAAGTCTCTGTGCTTCGCTTTTACATTTTGTAACATGGTTGGAATTCTGAATGATCCACAGACGATGCTTATACCAAAATCGTGAAGATGAATTCATCACCTTATAAAAGCTTATCAATAAGATTTGGTTCTTTGTATACTGTTGTTATACAGTTCATTTTTTTGGTGTAGAGTTTTGTCCCAGGCATTTAGGAGTTTGAACTTTGGAAGCAACTAGTAGTAGACTTCTGTGCACAAGTTCATGAACTCTCGAACAACGAAATTCTAATTCTGTACTCACATAGCCTCACTGCTCAACTGGGCTTTAAACTCTAGCTCTGTACTAACTTGTATTCTTGACTTCCGTTTATTCTTGGTGAATACCTCTGTACACAATCCAGTTTACTACAGATTTCATTGATTGTTTTCCAACATGAGGCTGAAGACTCGACTTACTTGTCGTAACTTGTCCAACTAGTAAATAGTTTTGCCTGTGGGAGGTTCGGTAGCTTTTTGCACGTTCAAACATCTATGAATACGTGTAGTGTGTTTAAATTTTAATAGTAAGAGTGCAGATTATACTTTATGCTGTGATATTCAAATCATGACTAATTAAACGCAATTAAAAGCGGCCCGATAGTTAGTGCGAGCCATTTTCCCCCTTTGTCTCAAGAGTTGCGGAGTTGGTGATGTAAACGTCAGTATATTTATTTCCGATAGAGTGTTGACCTGAAATATCTATGCATTAATATTTATTATGTTTAGTTTAATTTACACTTTGTTCTATTTCGTTACTTATTGACCGGATATTCCGTACGTACAAAAGCTTTTAGATGATTTCTCTCTTTTTCCCAAATGCACTAAAGACTTGAATTAGATTTTCTTAAAAATTCATAGCTAACAACATTTAGTTTAGTAATTTTGGAATTTAATACTGTACGACGGTGCTCTAGTTTGACTTTACATTGTATTAATCAAATTGTATAATACGATTTTAGTATCCAAAGGTAAGTAGAATGTCCTACATCATAAGTAACGTTTCCAGATTAATATGGGATTTTAAACTCTCCAAATATGATAGTTTATAATCCATATAAGATTAATTTTTTTTTAATTATTATCAATAACATAGATATTATAATAGTAGGAAAAAAGTGATCGATCTGGCTCAACATAGAACAACATTGGCCATATGAGGCCAACTCACAAGCCCCTGGGAAAATGACTACCGTGCACCGTGAGCCCACGGTCTTTTACGACCTCCATTTTAGGGGTGAATTTATTCCCTTTTATGAGCACTTTTAAGGGGGTGTATTCGTTTTCTTTTACGAGCATATTTTAGGGGGTGAACTCGTTCCCTTTTACGAGCATATTTTCCAACCCCTATTTGAACATAGCAGAATATGAACATACAACAGGACAGATTCGTTCCCATTTATGAACAATCTTTCAAGGGTGAACTCGTTCTCTTTTATGAATATATTTTAGGGGGTGAACTCGTTCCCTTTTTCAACCCCTATTTTAACATAGCAGAAATTACATAGCACAGCTAATAAAAGAACATGGTTTATTTCAGAAATTACACTGAGACTACGTAACACACAACATCCTCCATTTTAAGGGGGTGTACTCGTTTTCAACCCCTACGAACACAGAGAAGAGAAGATAACACATAACACTACGTAACACACAGCAGAACAGATAACAGATAAGAATATGAAACATAGAATGGGTGTATTCGTTCTCTTTTATGAGCATATTTTCCAACCCTTATTTTAACATAGCAGAAAGTACACTGAGACTATGAACAGATAATACATAAGAATACGTAACATAGCAAAGGTGTATTCATTCCAACCCCTATGTATGTTAATTACGAACAGATAGAAGAGCACATAAAACTACAACCTCCATTTCAAGGGGTGTATTCATTCTCCAACCCTTACGAACACATAGCAGAAATTACGAACACACAGAAGATCAGATAATACATAAGACTACGTAACATTTCAAGGGTGAACTCGTTCCCTTTTCCAACCCCTATTTTAACATAGCAGAAATTACACTGAGACAATGAACACACAGCATTTTAGGGGAGTACTCGTTTTCCAACCCTTATTTTAACATAGCAGAGAATAGAAGTGTACTGGTTTCCAACCCTTATTTTAATGTAACATTATTTTCTTTTACGGGGGTAGCAACACCCCTAACCCTCCTCCTTTCTCATCCAGGGCTTTGGACCGGCAATGGCGGAGTTTAAAAAAAATAACATCAGCATACTCTCATAAATGAATAAAGCATAATATCATTAGCATCAATAGTAGTGAGTGAGAATTTGTTTAAAAAATCCTGCATCGAATAACCAGATGCACGACATGCTAAATATAGGAAACAGTAAAGTCCACAAAATTGAGATAAATCACCTTGAATACGTCTATTATTCCATGTATAATACAGACAGTTTCGTTTTAAAAACCTTATATGATGTTGTATATAGGGAGGTATACCATAGCTATCGAAATACTCTCCCACACACATATTAGATATATAAACAGCAACCCAATGTTCACCAGGCTTATCACTAGAATCAGTGTTTATAATTATGGCGGCTGGAAATGTATGAATAAACAAAGGTAACTCATCAGCAGCATATACACCAATAAAATGATCTTTAGGCAAATTTTGTTGTAATGCTTCATAAAGCTCAATTGTATTTAACATTCTTTTTTCTTTAATTAATATATATTTTTCTCTGGAAATCAATTTCTAATTCTGAAGAGAATTCACCATAAATAATTGTTGTTACAGGAGATGGTAGTGCTTCTTTAAAATGAACCTCTAAACGTACACTTCCTTGCCGTTGTGGACTAGTATGAAATGCAGCACTTGCGCTTGAATCAGGAGTTAAATCAAACACCAGTAGAGTATAACCATTAGGAAATTCAGCGAGTGAAATATTATTACCTTGATTAGAATAATAAATACCTGAACCTGTAAATAACGTAGAATATGCTTGTATATATAGCTTATTATCAAAATCTGGTTGTAAAGGTTTGAAGGGCATTGGATTTCCATCAACATACAATGTAAAAAATGACATACTAAAATGTTGAAAATTGAATGGGTTTGTTTGATAAGTACCATTGAAAGCAGCATTAGTAACAAAACCAATAATAATACGTTTAGGCACTATGCCTGAAAACAGATCTGGAAGTGTACTATCCATAATTCCTTGTGGCAGAGTTTCTGTCTTCACCTGCACTTTTGTTATAGGATATTTTATTCTAAATTTAGGATTTTGTAATACTTTATTTTGTGCTATTTTAACTGCTGGTGATACATCAACCTTTTTCACAAGCAATGTTGCATCTGTAATTACAACTTTTCCATCAGCATCTGCGTCACCCATTAGACAAAATGTAGGTTTAGCTGGAATTAGTTTAATACGCAATTGTACACCATTCAGTAAAAATTTCTCCTGATTGAAAATATCAGCATGAATATAACACAATAATTCAAATGACTGACTTAAAGCAGTGAGAAGAAAACGTTGTTTAAATCCTACATTAGCATCGGCCTCACTGTCCATATGCCCTGCAGTATCTTTAAACCACATTGGTGTTTGAAGATGCGTTGTTTTAGCTTCAGTATTATAATTTAGTAGTTTTTCAATATACGATCGATATGGATATGTATGTGAAGAGTAGGAAATAATTTGATTATTTAAATATAATTGCACTTCACTGAACATTGCATTGAGAAAATCATTTACAGGGCCGATTTTCTTATCGGCAGAAGTTAAATTAGAACCATCTGATTTAGTAATTTTACCTTTAACATATAACATTGTGTGCGGTAAGTCAATATAGTCATCCCCATGACCGGGGACTACAAATTCTATTGGTGCATTATCAGCTATTGAAGCCACAGGTTTATATGGAACTATTTTATTACCTATAATACTGGTTTGAGTGGGTAAACCAGCAAATAAATCTAATTCTGATTTCATACACTCACACTGCATTTTTCTTACTATTAATATTCACACATGGTAAAATTTACAATACCATATTACGTCTACGAAAATGTAATTTTACACATACACTGCCATATTGGAAAGGAAGTGGATTACCTGTACTATCTCTTAAATCAATAATAATTTGATCAAATTGTTTACGTTGCACAGTGACATAATGAGGATTATCAAAAATATGTACATTATTAATACCATACTCTGTAATATTTGTATTTATAATACGTAACAACGGAGCTACGGTGTCACCCACCATTTGTGGTTCTACAATATCACTGTAAATATACATAAGTGTAGGTAGCGCTTTTTGTAAATCAGGTGGATAAGCAGCATGATGAACAACTGCAATATCTTCTTGTTGAATATGATCAAAGCCTAGTATTCTGGCTAGTTCAGGAGATAGGCGTACTTCTATATGCTTCTCTTGATCTTTTATTACTCTATTAACCTCAATTCGTTTCACTGATGCTTTGACTTTTAATTGTAAATTTAATATATCACTTTTATGATTAATTTGAGATAGAATATCATCAACATGATAATAGTGGCCTGGTAAGATTTGAGTTATTTTCCAGTTTTTTGTATTCATGAGACGATAATAAATATTATTTGTATATTTGGAAACATTCTGAAATGAACTTGTATAATGCACTTCAACAACAGCTGTTTCCCACACTCCCTTCTCCAGTACAATAGGTTGATATAATTTAGTAGTATAACAAACAAGAGTATTTTGAGGAAAATATTCCATAGAACTATTGCTAGGAAGTGTGAGATAAAAACTATCACTTTGCTCCATAATTAATTAATCAAAGATATCTTTGGATCTTTTTATCCGTTTTACACCAGCACCACTAAAATGAACTTTCTTTCTTTTTCTTCTTCCAGATCCTTCCAACACCTGATTTAATTTATTTTGAGATTTATTTTTTAAATTTGTTTTAGCTTCTTGCCATCGATCATGCAATGACTCTTCAATAGGTCTATTTTTATCTAGTACATCTCCTGCTACATTAATTCCTGTACGTATCAATTCTTTACCAACAGTTTTTGCACCTTGTTTTAATAAAGGAAATACAGTACGAAATAAACCTCCTAGAAAACTACCAATGCCATAACCTTCTTGATATGCTGTACCTCTATACACGTTATAATTACCTCCTGCTTGATGTATGTAATAATTAAGGTAGGGCTCATTCATCTTTCTTTCTATATACTTAAAAATAACAATAGATTACAATAGAATATTATTATTATTGCTTATAAGTACACCATTTGCGTTTACGGGGTGGAGGACCATCCTCTTCGTCTTCTTCGTCTTCTGTAAGTTTTCTAATATTATCTATTCGTTGAGGATTACCAATGTACTCTAAGGGTATATTGGCTTTTGCTAATAATGTAGCAAAAGGTTTCCAGCCAGCAACTGAAATATTTTTCTTGCGACATCTAACAAAATCGGATATCAAGTCCACTATATTTGCACCTGGAATTAATTTATTATTAATATTCACATTTCCATTATCGTCCCATTGAATATTTGGATTTTGTTTCAATTTACGTAATAAAGGTCTCGCTTTACGTTTACAAATTTCAGGGAGAGTAGATATTATTTCATCCTCCTCCTCCTCCTCCTCCTCCTCGTCCTCTTGTTCTTCTTCCTCCGTAGTAGTTGTTGCTGTTGTTGTAACTGCTGCCGGTTTTTGAATTATATTTAAATATTTTTGTAAGACTTCTCTATATTTTGTCCATTTTTCTTCTGCATTTAAACTTTTATTATTTAAAATTTCTTTCATTTCATCATCAAGATTAGATATCGTTTGATAATGATGTAATTTTTCTGGTGCGATTAAAATAAGTTTTTGTGCGTTTTGCATAATTATTTAATTAAACTAGATAGTATACCTCCAATAATAGGTGCAAGCAAAGCAGTAAGAAAACCACCTTTTTGTATAATTATTCGTTTTTTCTTTTGTTTTAATGACGGACCTTTTTCACCAAATATCTCAGTTCCTTTTTATATTTTTTTAGCTTATTTATCTCTGTTTTATTTAATGGAACATTTCCCTGTAATACGTTATAGGAACATTCACAAATAGAACGAATTAAATCAGGATCTGCATTTTGTAAAATTGCCTTACGTGCTTTCGGTTTTGACTTTGCTAAAAGTTTTAACATATGTGCATTTTCCTTACTAATCATTTTTTTACGGCTATTAAAGCACAAATAGTTGTTAGAATATAAACCATATTACAATTATTATTTTTTTACAGGTACATAAACATAATTAAAAGAATCTGTTGGAAAGATATTTGTTCGAACTCGCTGCTCATCAGGAGTATTTTGTTTTAAATCAAAGAGTAAATAACCATGTGCAATTCGAGTTGCATCTTGATATGCTTCTTGAATAAATTTTGTATTACCTGGATACAATTGTCGTGCGAGATAATTAATTTGAGCTTGGTCTCTAGGATTTTTAAAACAAACAATATAATGACAATTTAACGAAATATCCCGCATTCCTTTTTTTTGATGGAAAATATTCTGTGTGATAAATATTACACTTATATTTCTATGATGGCTACCCTTAGTAAATATATCTACAATCCGATGGTCACACTCACGCATTAAATCATCTATAATGACAAGATGTGGACCCTCATGTGCTTGAAATTCATTATTTTGAGGTAAACCTTCTTTAAACGTACAGTTTGAAAGAGTATCATACAACGGTTGCCATTCACCATAACACCATACAATATTTTTAACCCTAGAAAGGTAAACTACGTAAATTTTACGTGTACGAGTTGGAAACACTGATGTGACGTAGCAGGAATTGTGTGTAGAAATACAAACCTCTAGATATGCTATCGCGGGTTAGTTGGCTTGAAGTTCCGACGTTAATTACTTTGGTAAGTGTTATATTGTCTGTGCCAAACGATTGAGTGTAGAACCTTATACGTAAATTTGGCGTATGTTTACCTTTTAACGTAAAATCTTATACGTAACTTTAGCGTGTGTTTACCTTTAGCGTTAGTTTTCTTGCACGCATTTTTTACGTATGTTTACCATCAATGGACTATTGTCATTCGTAAATATTTAATTATTATTACAAAAATGGACGAGTGTGGTGCAATAAATAGCGAGGAAGCTATTTTACGGATATTAGAGGAACCTCAGATTCAGAAATGGAGGAAGATAACGCTGAATTTGATGTGAGATCAGAAGAAGAAGCAGGTGACTCCGACAAAGATCCAGATTACTACCCCAGTGAAAATGATATTGAGCAACATTTTATGTCAGGAATTCGAAATGTTGAATGTGAAACCTCAAATCCTACCAAAGAAGCTGAAAGTTTCCACATGTAGTAAGAACGAAAATAGCAGTCTGGCCACGCATAGAAGAGAAGAATCTGGATAAAATCAGACAGAGAGGGCAGTATATTTTAGAGATGAGAAGGCAAATGAACTTCCATTTGACAAAAGGCAAGTGAAAATTAGTGGTGTTAGTGAATTGCTAGGAAAGAATGGTCCCTGGAACACAAATCCAATGACAGATTCAAGTGGGAAGATCCCAAGAAGGAACACTGCTATAACTGCAATAAGCCAGTATGTGGTGAACATCAGATCAAAATGTGTTATAACTGTGTGTGATTTGCGAACCAATCTGACATATAATGTGAAAGAACTATTCCATATGAATTCAATATTTCCTAATAACAAAAAATAATCAGTGATATATCTAGACTTTTTCAGTGTTTGTTCTTAAGTGTTAATAATGTTTATTTTGCTTTTTTTCTATGTACTTCTAAAAGATTTAGGATAATAGGAGCGCCGTTACTTAGATTTTTTCTGAGGGCAGGGGGCAAGCATTAATATGTGTATTTGGGCCCCCTAGAAAAAGTTGTTTTTCTAATTCTTGTGCCCCTTCTCTTTCCATTTTCTCTTACTCTTTATGGGCCCCCGGAGCCTGTGGGCCCTCTCACAATGCAAAATCTGGGGGGCGTTACTTACGCCCCTGGACCCGTTCCATACATAACAATTAATTAAGGGGACAATATTGACAAATCTCAAAGTCATACGAATAAATATTATTTCTAGGGCCCCTAATAGTAAATATTTGTTTACTGAAGTGGGCTCACGACTCATTTTTGTTTTATTTACCTTTTGTGTGCTGTTTTGTTTATGTAATGTAGCGAACCTGTTTGATGCTTCATTTATAATTTCATATTCGTACCGTATATGTAGTTAGAATTTTTTTTCTTAAAATGGGGCCCCTCAAATCTCGGAGACCTTCCCTAGGTTGCAGTTGTCACCCCTGCTCCCACAAATTGCGGCCCCGGATAATAGTTGTGCTGTAATACTATCTAAACAATAAAACTTCAATTTTGGAACCCTGAGCAAATCAAAAATAAGAGTTTCTATATGAATCTTATATTTATAGATCATTATTTAGTGTGTACGTAAATATTACGTATGTTTACCTTTAATGGGTTGATAGTGAAGTTTGCCTTTCTAGGGTTAAATAACTTACTATAATGGTCAAGAAATGTTTTAACAAAATATGATTTTCCACAACCTGTAGGACCTGCTACCATACATGTAAAAGGAATTTTCCACTCCATTGCTAGAATTTAAAATACTTGTGACTACATGCTTCACCTATAAATTCTTGACTTCTCTTTTTTACAATATAGTATGTTTTAAATCAATCCAAGAATTTTCACTTTTTGGCAGACCTAACCATTTCACATAGGCCTTATTATTTTTCTTTCGCAAAACTTTTTCAATTAAATATGTTTTTGGAAATTTCGTTAATTGTAATTCGTGTCCGTAAAATCTTCCTTCAATAGGTTTATTATTTGAGTCTACTAAGTGATATGTCGGAGGATTAGTGAAGAAAACTTTAGCAATTCGAAAAATTTCTGTACTCCCATTGCGTGTAAAACCTCTATCAAAACCAGGACGCTTAAGTTTACTAATTCTTACATATTCACCTATCTTAAATTTACTTTTTCTTTTTATCACAGAAAACTTTTTGCAATAGATGTTTGTCAATAGATGTTTTTCATTTTCTTTTTTAATAGCGTCGATAGGTTTCATTTTAATAGTGGAATGAATAGTATTATTATAATTATGTAGTAATTCCGGCAGAATGCCAATCCATTTATAATTTCCCTGCAGTGTAAATTTTCTCCACATTAAATTACGTAATGATCTATTAAATCTTTCAATAATACTTGCTTTCACATCACTGTACGTGGAATAATGTTTAATGTTATTTTGGTTCATCGCCTTCTGAAACTCTGAGTTATAAAATTCTCGACCCCTGTCAGTTTGTAAAAATTTAGGGCTTTTGTTTGCTTTTCTCAGTACTGTTGATAATGCTTGTGTAATTTCTTTCCCAGTTTTATTTTTCACAGGAATAGCCCAAGCATATTTAGAGAATGTATCTATCACAGTTAATAAATATTTGAAATTTCGATTAATTTTTGCTAGACCTTTCAATTTTCCACTATTCATTTCAACTAAATCAGCTTGCCATAAATCATGAATCCCTTTCGTTATAACGGATATTCGAGGATAGTTTCGTCTTGCACTTTTATGTAATTCTGCAACTATTTCTTCTCGAACTGATTGTGACATATTTTTTAATACTAATATATCCAAAAAAATTATATCGTATTTACAATATACAAATCGTACATTTTACATTTTTATTATAATACCCCCAAGGAACAGTGTGTATATTACAATTTAAAATTTTTCTTTTGTCATCATACGGATTTACCGCTAATTTTGTCACCTGATTTGTTGTTAAATTATGGTATTTACTTTTAATTTCAAATTGTGTTTTATAGATCGTTTCGTTTTTAAATATACATGATTTACAATCGTTAAACGTAATTTGTTCTTTAACTATATTTTTCTTGATCCCTTTACATTTTTTCAATTCTTTATTTTCACCAGTTTTTATTGCATAATTTTTTGCTCGTAACCCAACATATTCAATCATAGGAACTCCACCTAATTCGTCTTTCATTTTACCCAAAACGTGTTTATTTTGTGTGCTATATAGAGAATTATTTTCAGGATAATTTGAGGTGTCAAAATACTCAATCATATCTTTTATATCGTTATAAATATTGTTAGTTTTAATTTGATAAATGAAAGAGTCAGTATCCATATATACAATTCTAATTTTATCTCCATATCGCGGTTTCATTATATTATAATGGAAGTTATATATAGCTAATTTTGATAATTCTAAAACTGTCGCTCCTACGTAAATTGGTTTATTAAGGGTTACCAATTTTTTTACCATATGAAACAATGCCAAATTATCAGCCAATTATACCCAATTTTGAAACTGATTTTGCGCTACTAATTTTTTATACTTTTTTCATTGTTAATTAATTTTATTTCAATTCGTTTTCGTACATTCTCCATTGTCTTTCCGTATACAGAATTATTTAATAACTTATAGAAATCTTTTTCAAATTCAATTGTAGCATGTGCACGGCGTTGAGTATTTTCTTGAATATAAGATGCAAGCCATTTAGATTGACGAAACCATAATATTTTATGTACTTTTACCAATATTAAACCTTGTTTTAGATAAAATTGTAATACTCTATAATGCAAGATATAATTCGATTTCGATTTAAGTGTCAATAGTAATTTTGAATATTTACCATTTGGTGGAACTTCATTAGTTGGAGCACACGGAAAATCAGAATGGTATTCGTGTAAATAATTTGGATACTCTAAATCCACTTCTAGAAAAAATCCCCATTCACTATCCGTGGGGATAATTTTATGTTTGTCTTGTCAATTGTCAATTTTATCCTCCCACCGAAAACCACCATATGGTAAATAGTCAATCATTGATAGTCCGTACAGATTGTTCATGTCAATATACAGTAAATAAGATTTTTCTTTTTCCGCATCAAAATCATGTACGTAAGGATTATTAGCTTTGGGATATCTTAACAGCTTGAGTAATACCTCCGCGAATCGATTTTTCTACAAACATATACATATTGATATCTGATAAAAGTTCAAGTTCAATTTTTGTTCTATATAACATGGCTTGCCATGCCAAACCAGGTGCAGTAAAACAATTAATCGGATTAATACAAAAAGCATTTAAACATGTCTTTCTAAAATTCTCCAACACATCTGCTGTGAGAAGTACATCACATTTTAAATATAGATCGTGGTAGTCCCCTAAATTTTCACATTTAAACACACGCCAAATCAGTTTTGCATATTGATAATCAGTCTCGGAAATTTGTGTTCCATTCAATTTGCTACTAAACGCCTCTCTTCCAGGAAATTCAGTTTCTTTAAATGTATCTAAATTTGTTATGTATTCATAATAATAAATTCCCTTACGGAGAATTAAAGGAAACTTTTCATCAGAAAAATATTGCTTTGTATAGACAAATTGCTCAGGTTTTAATTTTGACACCAAATTTTCGAGACTATACGGTAGGAATTTAAATAAGTCTACAAAACGTAACTCGATAGGTCTACCATTAAAATTAAAGTGCTTAGAGAATGTTATGTACTTCTCAGTGCTTTCAGCAATTACAAAAATATTTCCAGGGGTGCAACCTAATTGTTTCACAAATAAATGTGCATCATACCCAGACAAATTATGGAAGAAGACAGGAAAAAAATTTCTTTGACGTTTAATTTGTAAATTACACTTGTTGCACACCGTGGCACTAAATTGACCAATTAAATGTTTATGATGTTTAACTTTTCTATTGTTACTCGTATATTTACTATCACAAACTGAGCATTCAGTGGATAGGTTAAACTCCTCTAACTGAGAACTATTTAATGGTATTTATGGTTTTTCTTGATCTAATATGTTTATGATTTGTCTTAATTCATTCCCCATAGCAGACATAAACTTCATCGATACATTTTCTCCCCGATAAATAACTAAATCTGATTTCATATAGTTGTTACTCCAACATACAATATAACCAAAACTGCATGGTATATGTTGGTGAATTTGTATTGTATGAGATCCACTTTGTTTATTTATAGGTTTTAATAAACTTTCCATATCTGCAATTATTATCACATCATTCTGTAATAACAATTTCAATTTTCGAAATTTTAAAACTTTTCCTTGTTTCGGCATGTTAATTTTGGTTGGAGTGTGTTCTTTACATAATTTGTCATGTTCATCTAATATTGATTTGTTATAAAAAGATATTAAACATCGTCTACAAATAAATGTTTGATGACTACCTAACTGATGTCTGACTAAACCATTTAAATTTGTAATTAAACAATAATGAGAGTTTAAATATAATAAATCAATATGTTTACCTACAGCTGTGTTTTCGCTTATACGTAACGGGAAAATAGTTTCATGATCATAGTTAATGCCATATATATTAATGGAAATTTGTTCCTTAGGAAATACGGAATTATACATATGTTAAAATTTGCTTATGTGTTCTATTTCAACGGGAAATTGTATACTGTTTTTTTCAAATAATGGTAATAAAGTATTAATATATTGTATGTAATTATTCACACGATATGGATTATCTTTTGTGGGATGCAACGCAGCTAGAATACTATACATAAAACTTCTATTATCGTTATTTTGAGTATTTAAAACACATTTTGTGGATAAAATCCATTGAGGCAATTTTACATAAGTTTTCTCTTTTGACTCTTCAATAGCGCATTGATATTTTTTATTAGACAATAATGAGAGTTTAAATATAATAAATCAATATGTTTACCTACAGCTGTGTTTTCGCTTATACGCAACGGGAAAATAGTTTCATGGTCATAGTTAATGCCATATATATTAATGGAAATTTGTTCCTTCGGAAATACAGAATTATACATATGTTCAAATGTGCTTATGTGTTCTATTTCAACTGGAAACTTTATATTGTTTTCTTTCAAATAACGGTAATAAAGTATTAATATATTGTATGTAATTATCCGCACGATGTGAATGTTCTTTTGCGGGATGCAACGCAGCTAGAATACTATACATAAAACATCTATTATCATTATTTTGAATATTTAAAACACATTTCTTTTTGGATAAAATCCATTGAGGTAATTTTATAAAAGAAGAAGCGGAAAGAGGATCATATTTACTGATTTTAATTTCTAAGTGATGGTTTGGTTCAGGACATAAAGACCACCCTGATTTCTTAATTGCTCTATTTTCTTGTTCAACTAAAATTTTATTAAATAGTTTTTCTATTATAGAATTCACATCTGTACTCGGCAAAATAATTTCGTTACCACTATTTACAAAGAATCGACATGTTTCTAAATCTACTGGTTTCACAAAAGTTGTAGCCAAAGAAAAATTTACTTTAAATGCTGAATTATCTTGTTCCTGTGTTAATATATCTAAACAGTCATTTCTTTTATTCTTTAAAAAACATCCACTATCCTCATTTAAATCAGTATCACATTTTAAAATATTTTTTTAAATTATTATTAAATAGAGTATCAGAATTAATAGTATTTGATTTAACCTTTTTTGTTGCCATTTTTTAACTAACTCTTCAAAGTTACTATAATAATTTTGAACTGAGTTTTTATAATATAATATTAATATTATTATTATAAAATGTCTTACTTACAAAAGAAAACAAAACCACACTATTAATAAACCACACTAATAATATAAACGCACACACACAAAAAATATCTGCACTTTACGCTTCACACGGTAAACATGAAGTGATTACAAAAAAACATGTCGGTCAGTCTTTTATACCTGTCTGACCGCATTGCGTAACATTGCGCAATAGTATGAGTCATCCTCGGGAATTACCCTATTTTTTTTATATACCTTTTTGATTGATTACATTACGTTCAGGGATTCCTATCGTTGAATGACAAGTTATTGTCTGTTAAAGAGAAAACTAGGTCAATGTTTTTTTTAAAATCCAGATGAATGACGTAATGAGAATTATCTACATATGGCGGAAGTTATTATGTAACTGATAACAAAACACGGAAGTTTCGCATTCTTTAAATAATCATCTCTGCTATGTTCAAATATAGGTTAAAACAAGTTCACTCCTTAAAAGAATCTTTGCTATAGAGTTCGAATGTATTATCTGTTATGTTCAAATAATGGTTGAAAAATGAGAACGAGTACACCCTCCCTCCGTAGTCTTATGTTTGGAAAATAGGCCCACCCTTTAAAATGGACTATGTTTAAACTTCCATGGAACGAATACAACCTCATTATTGTCTTAGTTTTATGTAATTTCTAAGTTCACCCTCTAAAATGGAGGTCGTAAAAGACCATGGGTTGGAAAATATACCATACTCTAAATAAGGTTGGAACAAGTCTTATGTATCTGCTCTGTGTTCACCTCTGCTATGTTTCGTAGTCTCTGTCTGATGTGCTATGTTAAAATAGGGGTTGGAAAAGGGAACGAGTTCACCCTTGAAATGTTACGTAGTCTTATGTATTATCTGATCTTCTGTGTGTTCGTAATTTCTGCTATGTGTTCGTAAGGGTTGGAGAATGAATACACCCCTTAAAATGGAGGTTGTAGTTTTATGTGCTCTTCTATCTGTTCGTAATTAACATACATAGGGGTTGGAATGAATACACCCTTGCTATGTTACGTATTCTTATGTATTATCTGTTCATAGTCTCAGTGTACTTTCTGCTATGTTAAAATAAGGGTTGGAAAATATGCTCATAAAAGAGAACGAATACACCCCTTCTATGTTTCATATTCTTATCTGTTATCTGTTCTGCTGTGTGTTACGTAGTGTTATGTGTTATCTTCTCTTCTCTGTGTTCGTAGGGGTTGAAAACGAGTGATGTTGTGTGTTACGTAGTCTCAGTGTAATTTCTGAAATAAACCATGTTCTTTTATTAGCTGTGCTATGTAATTTCTGCTATGTTAAAATAGGGGTTGAAAAAGGGAACGAGTTCACCCCTTAAAATATGCTCATAAAAGAGAACGAGTTCACCCTTGAAAGAGTGTTCATAAATGGGAACGAATCTGTTCTGTTGTATATTCATATTCTGCTATGTTCAAATAGGGGTTGGAAAATATGCTCGTAAAAGGGAACGAGTTCACCCCCTAAAATATGCTCGTAAAAGAAAACGAATACACCCCCTTAAAAGTGCTCATAAAAGGGAATAAATTCACCCCTAAAATGGAGGTCGTAAAAGACCGTGGGCTCACGGTGCACGGTAGTCATTTTCCCAGGGGCTTGTGAGTTGGCCTCATATGGCCAATGTTGTTCTATGTTGAGCCAGATCGATCACTTTTTTCCTACTTATAATTACTTGTGGTTTATGCTGTGTTCTTCCTTGCAAAATATGTGTATATTGCATTTTAAAATTATTAGAATTGAAAGTTAAATTCCTAATTAAATATTGGGTTCATGCATTATCAAAAATGAACGCAATATTTTACATGCTGTTACGAAATGAATCTGTTGATTTTTTAATTATGTTTTGAAATCATTAATAGCAAAAGCTTTTATATTTGTTTTATTTAATGCGTCTTTATTATAAGCACGTACACCCATGTCCAAGGTTATTGTGGCATGTCTATAAATATGTTATTGTAGGAATATAAATTGATAACGAATTCCCCCGATATTTCTTATAATGTTAGTATGTGTATAATCGGCAAAAACATGCATGTGGCAAATTTTATGTCAAAACAGAAGTAAATAAGAACAATAAAAGGAAAATTAAACTTCCTCGTCTATTTATAAGCATTATGTTTTACTCACTCTAATTTCGTATTTATAATTATTTTAATGTGATATTTACCATAAATATAGCTACATTTGCCGATTATACATATAGTATCAGTATTAAAAGTACACTGCAAAGCCATTATATCAAATTGTATCCTTACGAAAAGACAGATATGCGACAATCATTTTGGACATGATTATACGCTCATTAATAAAGGCAGGCATCTGCTAAACTCTAATTTAAACTTAGGTGTAATTTTGGTGGTGGAACGGAAGTTTGTTTATATATTTTCTTTTAGATGTTGGCCCTCAATTATCTTGAAATATCTTCTTAAGTTCTAAAATTATAGCTTTAAACTACACACAACACACACACACACATTATATATATAAGTAGGTAGTTAGATATGTATATACATACATAAAGGGATACATGATTGAGATCTATTTTGGTAAAAAAATCTTGCTTAGATTTGCTTTTCAAAGCACTCAATGAGCAATTAGATCTGTAGGAGACTTTACAGATCTATTGGAGTACAAATTAAGTCCATTGAAGGCTGCTCACTTTCATGATGATCTTATGAGGTAGAATTGGGACCTTAGGTGCGCTAGGACCAATTGGAACAAGCTTAGCCAACAAAATGAAAACTGTAATTTTTTGATAGGGAAACTCCTGTAATTATTACTTAGAAATACACGTACATAAACCTGTACATACGTGTTACTGTGCACGCATTTTATCTTGTTTTATAAGTGGGTATAATTGGTCTATAAGGAAAATTGCTACTTTTAATGGAAATGTACATTATTTTTTATCGGGGGGGCTGAACTGTTCGACCTGGGACATAAGTTATGGGAACGATTTCCAGGAAGATATCATGAGATTACACAATGTAATTCGACATGTTTCATTACCTTTTTTTGTAAAAAGTATCCATATTCTCTTTCATTCTTTTGCAGATTACTTCTTTCTTGTTTTAGGGCAAGATTGTTCGTGACTTTTTCTTTTGTTATCTTCTGGTCCACTTGCCATTTACTAATTTTACAGGGATTATTCTTCACTATTTCAATAGCGTACATGCATTTCACGTGGGGATCAACTTTCGGCACTGGGTAAGAGTTTATGTGTTTCGAATCCCACATTAAGCAGCAATCCTATATCTTATACAGTCCGGCTGCTGCAACGTATCCTAAACCTTAGATGAAATCCAAATCGTTTTATAACTGATGGTTGTGTTACAGACGTTGTGATTTTGCAACTTTATGTTATTTTTCTTTCATTAATCTATCGCAGGATGTCGGATCTGGGATTCTTTTTATTGTTTTGGCATCAGGTTGACTCATCTGAAACTGTTGAATACCAAAATTTTGGATGGGATACACAAATTTAGAATTCGAGTTGCATTCCGTTTATTTATTTATGTCAATACAAAGGGTCTCACAATTGTATTTGGAAATGTCAAAGAGAAAGCTATGAAAGCTTACTGAGGTTTTAGTAACCTTTGATAGTCAGAATATAGAAACCTCAACAATGTTTCAATTAAAGTCAAAAAATTTCAGATATCGTAACAAATATCATATTGTACTTTAAATTGTATAGGCGACGATATAGGTAATTGTTTTCGTTAAAGTTTAAACTACGTTTAGAACGCAAATGTGTTGACTAAATTAAGCTTTTTCAGAAATAAAACTGAGTTACGGTTGAAATTTTTTATTAGTATTTTTCTACTAAGATTGTTTTTCTAACATTTCATTAAATCCAAACCCATATCTTGGTGGTAAAAAACAGGAGTCTTCATACCTGTAAGCCTAGAAGTTATATTGATATCTCTATTAAGTACCAAGTGTCAACCCTAAGTGTCACCCATAACTAACTCATATTATCAACATACACTTTCCCTGGTACAATCTTGTGTGGTGTAACGGAAATATGCACAAGTTGAATAATTCCTGGTTAGTCGAACAAAATAGTGCATCTTGTAATTCTGAAAAAGTTTGCTGAGTAATCGTTTACCTGGGAAATTCAAGTATATTTAAACCTTTTAACTATAAATTGTATCATTCATCAACAGCCATTCTAAGGAAAATGCTTTGATACGTCTAACGTTTTAAGGCCAGTTATGTCAGTTATTAATTTTATCAGATTCCATGCACTCAGTCATAGTTAATTAATCGGACTTATAGAAGATATTGGAGGAAATGGCATGGCATTAAAACTACAGTACTCTGTATTAGCTGCTGAGAAGATTTACTGTGACTTCTGAGCTCCGAGGAATAATAAAAAAAATCTTGAATGAAAATCGTTATGCTCTGGCTAAATTCGCAGTAATGACTGGTTATGAAAGTTAATATTTTATTTGAAAATGTAAGTAAATATTTGGGTAATCTAAATGTAAAATTCCAAGGAGCAAACCATATTCTAATAGTTCCCTCCATACAATGCATTAAGTAGTGTCGGCGAAAATAGTTTCTTTAGTGCAATTAAACCAAAAGTTACACGTATTACAATTCATGTCAAACATTCATTCAGAAAATTTAGACACAATTAGATATAGATTTTGCAGTTCAAGTTTTGCTTTAAAAATAAATTGTGGGTCTCATGAAATTGTAATTAGATCAAGAGTATTCACCATCCTTTCAATGTCAGTATTGAAGCCGTTTTTCCAGTACTATAAATCAAAATGATAATTTAGTAGTGTAACCATTTTTATAGGTAAATATTGAAATACATAATTGTAGAAACATCATAAAAGTGTTAGAGTTATGCTGGTTTATCAGTTCTATAAATTTTCTAGTCACACTCTTCACTTTCGGAACTGGTCATTTGTTTGAAAGGGAAAATTAGAATTGATACATTAAAAACATTTACAGGTTGAGTTTAATTGATGAGCATTTGATGCCACTGCTGTTATCATCGATTACAAACCTTGTAAACTTAGTTACCACTAACAGATAGTTACAAACTCTGTTAGCGCAAAACAATAGTTTCATAAATCTCATTCATTACCATGATAATGATAAAATCACTATGTAAATTATTTATAAATATCACTTATTGCAAATTTTTAGGAAAAATCTTATATATATTTAATGTTAAGCTTTATGATGGGCAATACCTGTTAAAACCGGGCTTCCGCTCTTTTGTCAGAAATTCTGCGCACGACACAGACATCAAGTGATGGATAGTGATGTCGAGACAAGAAAAATGGAAGAAAATGTCCCGTCGCCACTGGTTGGCTAAACTATGTATGTGAAGTTGTTGAATCTAAAACCACAAAGCAGAACCATGCCGTAAACGTCGGAGGACCACCGATGGTCAACTTAAGAAATCCACCCAAAAATTGACTTACCCGCAACGAAGATCCGCGGTGGCCCACTTCCGTTTTGTAAATTATATAACCCGCGTCCCGCAAGCCGCAGAGATAAAACGAAACGCCAAAGAACAACAAAATTACTCCCACAAAATATTTTCAATCGCTTATTTGCGTAATTTGTGTACGTTAAAGGGAATCTAAAACATGTTAAAAAAGGAAAAAAGCCCATGGGTTGGCGCCTGCAATAACCTTTGGATTGTTAGGCACGTGTTCTCCCGACTTCGCCACGGCGGCCTTCTATGAAACGTCGCTTGTAGAAGTATAAATCCTGTAGGTCTCTTCAATTTTGGCTAATCAGAACGCTCCTGTAACCGTGTATATTCAACGATAATGTCTGGGATTAGACATAATCGGCTCCTTATATAATTTTATAATAAAATGATGCGTATCTATTTAGTTTATTTCATAGCTGTTACATATTCACTTCGAATGATCGGGGATCGGCGACTGTTGCCACCTAAATTTATACAATTATACGCACTCATCTCAAGATTTTTTACTTCATGATGTAGAAGCAGGGGTTACACATGACCCCTTAGCTCCCCACATGACCCTATTTGTTATTAAACTGGCAAAGTAAATCAACATTTGTAGGGCCTAGAGGACAATCATATATTGATATAACAAGCAACACGAATACTAACCAATAGGATAAAAAATCGGGAGGTCCTAGATAAAATAACAATGAGTGATCATGAGACTATTACTTTCAACATTCAAATAGAAAAAGAAAGTAATGGTCTACTCAAAAATTATAATTACAAAAACATAAACTGGGAGAAAATTAAAACGTAACTGAAATTGAAGGAAATAGACGAAAAAAGTTAAATAAATGAAATAATTGATAATATAGAAACGGCTACGAAGGAGGCAATAGAATGATCAACGAAACTAGTTCAACGGAAAAGAGGATATGGTTATTTCTGGAACAAGCGCTTGGAAAAAATAAGAAAAAGAGTGAGAGCAAAGAGGAAAAGCTATCAAATGGCAATTAGTCAGGAGATTAGAGAAAGAAGACTACAGCAATATAGAAGAGTGAAGAAAGAATACGAAGATTCTATTCTTACCGCAAAGAAAAATAGTTGGGAAAAGTTCCTCAAATAACAGATAGAATTAGATCCGTGGGGTTTACCGTATAGACTAGCAACACGAAAAAAAACTAATCCATTAGTCCTGTGCACGGTTAAAAAGGAAGATAAAACATTTACACAAACGAGAGAGGAAACACTGGAAGTACTCATGAGGAAGTTCTTTTCAAAAGATAAAGAGGAGGATGGTACAGAAGAACATCATGAGTTCAGAAGGAAAAGTATGCAGCACGAAGAAGGGAACTTAGAAACTAATTATAAACAAGTTACAAATGTTGAAGTTGAGGGCATATTACGTAAACTAAAAACTGGTAAAGCTCCAGAATCGGATGGGATAAAAAATGAAGTCTACTTAAAGAACAAAGAAATATGGATACTTTATCTTACAAGATTGTTTAACCTGTTGCTCAAGAGAGTGGAATTACCAGACTCGTGGAAGGAATCAAGATTAATCATATTACTAAAAAGCACAGACAGAGATAATACAGAAGTTAGTTCTTATAGGCCAGTATGTCTACTAAGAAATATAAGCAAAATATATGAAAAGATATTAGCGGAAAGAATAAAAGAAGCGAGTCACATAAGGCATGACAATCTATAATTTGGATTTAGAAAAGGAAAATGCACAGAAGATACTCTAGATACATTTGTGAATCAGGTAATAATGAGTAAAGCAGAAAAGAGATATGCAGCGGCAATATTTACAGACATTGAAGGAGCATTTGATAGTCTGTGGGGGCCATCGTTAATTGAAAACTTAAGAAAGATCAAAATTCCCGGATATATCATCAATATTATCAAGAAATACCTTGAAGCGTAATGAAAAGAAAAAAGTTAAAAGAGATTGTGATTCCGATTAAGAGTTGGAAACATTGATGAACATTGCTGGTACAGATTATAGTCCTGCCACCTACGAACTTACGTTTGATAAATTGACCTATCGAACCTTGTAGTTATACAACGTAATTTGTTCCGTCAACATGTTATAATTTTGATAGTGAAATTGTTTCGAATTTGTGTCGTGAAGATGAGAAGTTGAATAGAGAAAGTGTATAGTGGTTTGTATAAGGAAACGGGAGCATTGTGAGTGCGTGATTAATATTCACTAATTCTAAATTGACAACCCTTTTTATTTGTATATTTTCGTTGGACGATAAGGTGAGTATTGGTCACCCACTTGGGAATGGTCCCGACTCCTATTAGATCAAAGGTGTATGTAATTAGTCGTATTAGATTTGATAATCTATTTCTAAGTGATATTTTGAAACTAAATGAGAGCTTCAAATTTAATCTAAATTATTTGAAATTGAATGAATTGTGAGAAAATAGCCAATTTTCGCCTTCCGACATTAAACTGTGATTGCGGAGCAATTTCACCAAGCAATCGGTTTGTTAGTTGTTATTATATTTGTATGTTGTCAATAGAATTATTTGTTATAATAAATTATATCTCAGTTGAAACTGATTCCTTCAATTTAAAAACTGTTTAATAACCCTTTCACGAAGTCTTGCTTTCCGTAACCACTCGGAAAATGCACTGTACTTGTCGTTTCTTTGACATGATTGCTGCAACCTTACGGATAGGATAGTAAGAATAGTAACAGAGAGGAAAGATATAAACATAAAGGTAGAAAAAGGATACCCACAGGTCCATTCTTGGACCACCAATGTGGGATATTCAAATACAACCATGTTTGGAAGAACTGAAAATAGTGCATCATGTAGAAATGTTAGTAGCTTTTGCGGATGACATAGCAGTTATTACGACGGAAAATTCGAGAAGTGAACTAGAATCAAGGATAAATGAAATATTAGCAAAGCTACAGAGCTGGTGCACTAAAAATAAGTTAAAATTGTCAGCAAAGAAGACGAAATATATGATCTTTGGATCAATATTAAAAAGAGACCCAATAATCAAAATACAGGAAAGCAAAATAGCAAGAATCAAAACATTTAAATATCTAGGGATAGAAATAGATGATAAATTGGCATTTAGTTCGCATATAGATTACGTGATTGAAAAGGGCAGAAAATCATAAATAAATTAGTAACACTGGCAACAAATAAATATAGATTACCTATAAAAACAATGAAATTATATCAGGAAATGATACTAAATGCGACTGTGTTATAGAGCAAGTATATGGGCGCATCGTTTACAAGAAAATAGGGAATTGAAAGCACAGATTAATAGACCACAGAGGAATTTAATGTTAAGAATGACAGGAGCTTTTAGTACTACATCGCATATGGCATTGTGTATAGTATTAGGCCAAAAACCGACGAACCTTTGTGTCAAACAGAGAGCAATGACCAATTACCTTAAAAGGGGTAAAGTAGAGGAGATGCAGAAACTAAACATATTAATACCGACTAACAAGGAAGAATTAGAACAAATAATAATAAGTAATTGGAATAATGAGTGGGTGAACGAAGACAACAAGACAAGGACCAGAGACATATTTCCAAACGTACGTGAAAGATTGAACATGAAACATATAGAAGTAAATTCTGGCATAGTACATTACATCACAGAACATGGACCGTATGAGGAATATTTATAAAATAAAAGCAACACGCCAAACTGTGATTGTGGAAGTAGGGGAACACCTGAACATCACGTCCTGTGGAGCCATCAAATAGAGACAAATATACAGGAGAGAGAATACTTAAGAACAAAATATACAAAAGACATAGTAAAGAGTAGAGAAGATTATAACATCCTTAAAACACTTACAATGGAATATTCAAATCTACGCAGACTAAGATATACGATCAAGAAGATAAAACCTAAAGCAATAATGATTGGGAAGAGTGGAAGTGAAGTGTGTGAGTGAACAGATCCTGCGGACCGGAGATTACTCCAGGAAGTGCAGGAACCACCGCACTGGCCGAGGAACAGAGTTAAGGAGCCTGGTGCAGCGCCGTAGTAAACCACTGGAAGGAACTCCGGATGCACTAGGAGCATGTGTGTGTGTGTGATGGTGACTGGAACGTCTCGAGGTATTGGTGCTGAGAACATATATATGACGACAAGGTGGGATACTTCGGACCAAGAGACACACTAAGTTCTCCGAGTGAATCTTGGGCCCCAATTATCGTTCAGTGGACCAGCCTAGTACCACGACCGAATGGAAAAATAAGTGTAATAACAGTGTTTGAAATATGTGTGCTTAGTGGATGATATTCTTAGTGCAGTGTTATGTAGTATATTATAGTGTGGTGTTGTGTAGTGGTAAATGAAAGCAAATTTTCTCCGGTTTGAGCATAAAAGAAAATTTAAAATAATCATACAGGTGAAAAATATAAGGAGCAATATAAGTGGAAAGACGTGTAAATAGTGAAATAGTGTTAACATTGCAGGTGAATAACCAGTGAAGTGAAACAATAAACAATATAAAACATACAGGGAAAACCATTAAGATACAGGTGAAAAATAACGCCCAGAATAGAAAAAAAGAAGAGGAAGCCAAATGTCGAGACATTGACAAAACAGGCAAGAACAGAACGACGAAAGACGAAGGACTAGAGTCGAGCACTGACACGAAGCATTTAATATACAAGGAATTTTCTTTTTTCTTTTGTTTGTTTGTTTCTTTTGTTTCCACTTGGGTTTGTTTTGTTTTCCGTTGATTTTTTGTTTTGTATGTTTTTTTTCTTTGGCTGTGGTTAAGCCACACCTTCTCAAAATAAATGAAACGATAACAAGCCACAAGAAACATTTCACAATGATGAATGCCTTGTCCAGCATTAATTATTAGGTGCTGACAACAGGTAAACTGAGTGAAATGAATGAAATGAATGGCCCCTTAGCTCCTAACAATTCGCCAGGAAAATAATATATATTAAAAACCGCTTGCTGGTGCCTTTGCATAAAATAGGTATGAACAATTGCTTTAAAGCATAAAATAGGAATGAATAATGTCCACTTGATTACGATTTTACACTTTGAATTCGTTTACTATTAAACTTAAAATAATGATAATTCCTACGTAGAAAGTGAATGAGTTGCATTACATATGGAGAAAGTCCAAATGTATCGAAATAGTCGGGACATCCATCAGTATTAATATAAAAGGATACCCAATGTGTATTGGTTTTACTGGATGGATTTGTATTTGTGATTATAGCTGATGGTACCGTAACATATGATGGTAATTCGTTGGCTGCAAATATTCCAATGTAATGATTTAGAAATAAAGAATTTGTTTAAAGCGAGAGTAATAGTTCTAGTGTAGATGACATTATGTATAAAAATAATACATGTACACCCAGCCACAAAAGTATCTCTCCCTAAGTGCTCTAATTCCATTATTTGAGATCCAGGTCTTTTGCAATTGTGAAAACGCATAGACAGATGGAACCCAATTTACACGTAACTTTTCTCAGCAATGACAGCAGTTGGTAGCAATGAGCCAAGTCTGTATGGAAGTATACTTGTGAGTAGAGGACGCACGAAACATTTCTCCATTCTGAAATCAATCTCTCTGGTTCAGAGCGTGTTGTCCAATGAATATTATATGTTAATCTCAATATTGCTGTGTATGTAATGCATTTTTCATTATAACTTGTATGTTCAAAGAAATGAAAACACTAATCACATATGAATAAGAAAATGCTTGAAAGTAGCTGAAAATATCAAATCTAGAACAACTGCTGAAAATAACTTTGTAAATGATTGCCTCCATAGAGAAACCTTTTCCAATTCTCCTCATTCAAACATAGTTTTCTTTCTTTAGGAGACAAGATCTTGCTTGTCAAACTGAGTATTCATTGAAATTGAAAAACAAACCGAAACACTTGAAAAAGTTTCAGCCTGGCCAGGATTTGGACGAAGGTCCGCCAAATAGAAGTTCTATGCACTAAGCACTAACCTACCGCGCCGTTTAAACTTCCACCCAAACTAATATCTAGTTAAAGCTAGTTAAAGTCTTTTCATAAAAAATGTGAACAAGATACTCAAATATAACATAAATACAAATATGTATATAAGAAAATAGAAGCAACTTTTGTGTCTTAATGACTTACTTGGATTTCTTTGTTTAACGCAAAAACAAGTTGATTAGACGTTGCCCAATGAGGAAAATATAATAAATGTTCTTCAGGTTGAGCCTCCGTCATCGTAAAAGAGGTAACTTGTGGAGGGCTAGTACCTACCAGACAAGATCCCCGCCGTTCGAGCCCATTTTGAGGCAACATTTTCTTACTCCATGTGGGATACGAACATGAAATTAGAATTGAAGCATCAATTAGATTCGCTATATTACATGAACAAAACAGTATACAAAAGGTAAATAGAACAAAAATGAATTTTGGATCCATTTCAGTAATATTTATTCGTATAGCTTTCAGATTTATCAATATTGTCCCCTCAATAATTTTGTCATGTATGGAATGGGCCCAGAGAGTCATTAATGGAACTGCAGGCATTGCCGTGCGGGAGGGAACACAGGCTCCGGGGGGCAAAAAATTGAGAGAAATTTGGAGAGAAGGGGCCCAATAATTAGAAAATCAACTTTTTGCAGGTGCCCAAATAAGCTTATTAATATTTCTGCCCCCAGAAACGAATCTAAGTTTCGGCGCTGGTCATCGGTTCCAGGGATGGTCCCAATTTACATTTAATTTCCAAAGGGGAAAAGACGGCAGAAATTATTTTCACATTCTTTTAATTGTATCAGCACGTGTAGATACAGACAGTTCTATGTTTATGTTCCATACCTGCTAGTTTATTTTCTTTTATTCATATGAGGAGTTTGTGGTAAATTGAGCCGGTGACACTGGCCGAGTGATCCCGGGCGTTCGGCTTCTAATCATGATTGTCAATCCACTATGAATTCGAACTCCTCTGAAGAGCAAGGTGGAAAGTTTAATTGCCCTCAGTATTTCTGTGTTCGTGTATCTTTAGCGTTAGGAATATGTCGAAAGGATATGAGGTGCTAGTGGTGAATCATACTCCAGTTGGGGCGATTTGTTTAAAAAATTTGAAAGCAGGAAACTTTTGTTGCAGCTACTTGAGTTGAAATCTCGTCGTGGTAATTAGTAATTTTTGTGAATGGTAAGATAATGTTTATGTAATTGGTATTGTAATTAAGATATTCCTTTAAAATTGTTATAATAATAATAATTATTATTATTGCCAAAATGGAAAGAAAAAGTAACATAGTCGAAGGAATTCATAGGAACAGAAAACATATGGAGTATGTCAGATGTTTCTTAGGTTTGCAAGTAATCGCAATGACATTATTACGTTTATGGATCAATAGGTACAATTATCGTTTTATGACCAGGAATGAAATATAAAGTTTTGTTAGCTGATAACAGTGAAGCAGTTTGTTTCGCTCTTCTTGTAAGTAGAGAGGTGAGGTGACATCTTAAATAGGATGAATCTCTTGATTAGCGATCCCTATTGTATGGTCGAACACTATTTGTAATTTGTGTACATGTAGGAACAATTCCTTGGAATTAATTTTTGTTCCATACTACAGTAGTAAGGACATCTTTAGCCCTTATGTGTTCACCAATTCTTGTCCAAACACGTTACTTGCCAGACAGTTATGAAGGTTGATACGGATGATGTAATTTTGTGTTGTTGGCATTTCACCTGTAAAGGAAGCTGTCTCAACTCTTACACCCAGAGATATTGAATATTTCCATGTTAGTGTATATCAAAGTATCAGTTTTGTAGATTATAAGACACTATTCTAAGAAATCACTGTTCTGGGAGAAGAATAAAATGGAACTGCAGTGAATTCAGTAATTACACACTTATACGATTTCAGTGTAATAGTGCTGCAACTTTATGATTTGTCATGACAAAATAGTAAAGTACTATGCCAAAGGAATATTCCAGAGAAGTCAAGTTTAAATTAAAAACCCATTTGCACGGAGGGGCTGCTTTATGTTCTCTCCTCGGACTCTGATTTTTCACGGCACGGTATTGGACAGATACTTATATTGATTAAAATCTGGTATTTCAGGCCACTTAATTATTTTTTGATTAATTAATTTAACGAAACTTCCATAGAACCTTGTTTCCTATTTTGACGCGTTTTACTCGCTTTTACATTATTTCCATTAACGCTTTAAAAACAGTAAAAAGCATAAACACTATTAGGGCGTTCTTCCCTTGCCTGAAGTAAAAAAATAAAATATGGTGAACATGCAAGTTTTGATCTTCCATATTCTATGTGGTGTGAAATCCAGAGTTGGAGTGGGTCAATGTATCAAATTGATGGAGTTCTCTGAGTGGGTCTGTGAGTCAAGAAGCATGTGACCCACTACGGCGCACCAACATCCGTGACCCACCACTGACTATGAAGTACTTTGACCCACAGGTCCTCTCTGCTCACTGCATTGTATTCAGCATCTTCTGACGCGACAAAACGCCAATGAACCACAACTCTACTCCCCCAAAACGATAAATTGCCTATATAAAAGATTTGTTTACATTAAAGTGACTAAAAAGACTAAAAAAGTACAAAAAGTTCCCAGGAAGCTGCTCGAACCACTAACCTTATGATTACTGGGCGGATGTTCTTCCGACATTGCCACGGAGGCAATGAAGATGACATTGGTTGTAAAGGAATAAATCGTTGAGATCGTTTCAATTTGGTCAATAAGAATGCTCTTTTAACCGTATATATAAGACGATAACTGTGTGCGATAAGATAAAATGAGTTTGCCACGTAATTTTATAAGAAAATGACGCGTGTCTATTTACTTTATTTCATAGTCCTCCCATACTCACTTTCTAATGATCGACGATAGTTGCCATCTAAATTCATACAAGTACCGCACTCAAAATTTTTCATATCATGATCATGAGGCAGAAATTTTTCTTTACACCCGGAGCTCACTTTACGAACAATTCGTCAGGAAAGATAATAATAACCATATGCATATGACTGGCAATAGTTCGTGTTGTTCCCTTCGCGATCCTCCGCGAAGAATCGAAGGAGCGCGGACAAAAACTAACTTCTCGCTGCTACCGGGTGGTAACTTCAACACCCCGAAGCGACTTTCTGTTTCAACTCGACGAAAAACTGCCGACAGTGAAACATTAGCGGGAATTCTTCAGATCGTTTTCATATTGACGTTTACGGCATCAGGTGGATAAATGTTTCTCATAGCCTCGCTGCTGAAAGGAACGTTAAATCCAAAATCAACTCAACCAAAATCAACAGAAAATACAGTGCTTCGTATCATATACTTATATACGCTTACCATGTGCTTTATAATAATTGATGAAGCTTCTTTATTATATGGAGCAATTAGAGCACAGGGCAATCCACCCATAAAGTTGTGAGAAAAACAATCATAAAATTTGTAATGTAAGCTTAAAATTACAATTACAATACATTACGATTACGAAAACAAATATTGTCAAGAAACCGGGCCGTAACCAGTTTTGGCAAGGGTACCATTGGCTTCCCAGGGAAGCTCCCCGCGCTAGAAGGTTCACATTTTATAACAAAATTATCTTACTCCATATACAATAGGAACAGCACACATGAAGAATAATACATTACATACACGGCAATTTAAATATAAATATATGGTGTTCTTTCGAAAACACGATCCGAACCATAGAGCTTGATCTTAGAATGGAGAACTGATTCGTTAGTCACCTACTTTAATATTTTACCTGGATAAACACCTGCATCAGGGCTACGAACAGCTATCAGTGCCGAGGAAAGTTACGTGTAACTTAGGTTGCATCTGTATAGGCATTCTCACAACTGGAAAAGATCTGGACACCAAATAATTGAATTAGAGCACTTAGGGGAAAATACTTTTGTGGCTCGGTGTACATATACGTTGTGGTATTTTAATAATAATAACAATAATGTACATGTAAAAACCCGCGATGATGTTCCTGTTGTGATCCACTTCAAACAGAGACTGTAATTCTACATGTGTGATGCACGAGACAGATGATGGTAGAGGGTTCTTAAAAATAAGGTTTGTGTTACTTGATATACATTGTTGATGGAATTCCTCAACATAAATCCAAAACCTTTTGGCCTTGCGTATCCATCAAATCAACGGTTGGATCAAATCCCAACATCGCACTAACACTTGGTGATAATGCAATGTCTACATTGTGTCTTTATGAATACATCGAGTAAAACAGGTATTACTTTCACGAATGTAGAAACTGTGTAAATTTGTGAATCTATTGTATGTAATAACTTATCAACTCTGAAATATCAGTATAATAACGTATAGGAATAGTTGCAAAGAAAATTTCATCACTGATGGTAGGTTTGTAAAAAGAATATTATTTTGTTCATTAATATTTAAAATTGAATGAGGATAATGAATCTCAACAATAGTCATTTCCCACTTTTCCATTCTTTGATGAAGTTTAGAGTATGTATGTTAAAATGCTGTCAAGAAAATAGTCCATAGAATTATTACTGGGAAGCGTAACATAAAAATCTCCATTAAGTTCCATTGTACTTCTTGATCTTCTTTAGGGATGATAGAGGTATCCAGAAACCGAAAAAGAAGAGTATAATTTGCAATGAACAAGTTGCCATTTTCTGCTACTTTTTTTCTTTTGTATATGATTTTATCTGGGTAGATGTTTTTGATAACCTCGCAGGTTGTAATTCTTTTCTATAGAATAATAATTTTTTGGGAAATGTTCGCAGGTGGCTTTTTAATGCTTGAATGATAACCTTCTTTCTAAGATTTCACAGGAAAAACTAATACATACACATAGTTATATGGTTGATACTTTGTGAAATACTTCCAAATTGTTTCTTTTATAGTTCTTTTAAAACGTTCTACAATACTATCCTTAACAGCAAGGCTTTATTTGGAATATGATTTATTTTGTTTAATTTCAAGTACTTTGGTATTGTTTCATTCTTAAAGTAACTTCCTTTATTTGTTCAGAATGTATTTGGTTTTCTTTCTTTGAAAACAATTCTTAACGCTTTTAAGACATCATTTGTACTTTCAGATTTTACTGACAGAGCCCAGGCATATGAACTGAACACTTCTATCACTGTAAGAATATAACGATATACGTCATTAAATTTATGAGACTCAGTAATATCACTTTAACACTCGTCCTCAATGTTACTCACTACACAGAAAACTCTATTAAAACAATGGCGTACTGGTTTGTGTAATGTATATATTGATTTCTTCAGTAACCACTTTCTTATACAATGTATGGGAATTACCTTCTTTGTAGCCATCCAAAATTGAAAGTTGAATCCAAAGTTGAAAACGAAGCCTTATATGAAGGGTTATATCAAATTTTGTTTAACTACTTGTTTTGGGTTACCATTTTGACCATACTGGCGTTTACATTCACGTATTCTTTTCCGTATAGCAGATACTGTGTCTCCCTTTTTCTTCTTCTTCTTTTACTTCTTCTTCTTCTTCCTCTTCTTCTTCTTCTGCAAGTGATTTCAGGGCTTTCGGTTATGTTTGACGATTATGCTACTGGTGATGCTTTTGTTAGTCGTAAATTATATGACAAACGTTTTGGATATCCAACAAGTTTTTGTTGTGTTATTAGAAGATAAATTAAACCATATTTTTCCTATACAGGCGGATTTGTGTGTTTCCGTGGTCATGACACATCGCAAACTAAAATGTGAGGTTCTTCTAGTTTATCACGGTCGATGAAAGAGTTTCTATATTTTCTCACGGAATATTAACATCATCTATAATCCTACGCAGTAGTAATTCAGTTGTTTTACGAAACATTTTGGGTATAGATAAAAGTATTTTTCTTCTACTTCTGCCTTATCTGATTATGTTTACGTAGTCACAAGTGTCACAGGTTCCTGTTGTTATCATACTTAATGTAAATATTTTTTGAAGAACATTATATTATTAATTCCATTTTTCTTCATCACAAAGAGAGGATAAATGTAAAATGTTTTAGTTTTGTTGATCGAAATTTGAGTCGGGTCTGATGATGATGATTATGGTTGTATACGAATTTCAAGTGGAACTAAAATCATGTCCTTTGATTGTTCCACTTCACTAACGAAATAGTAAAACTGATAATGCACCACCTAAAATACTAGCTAATAATATCGGTAAGAATCCACCCTCTTGCACTAATAAATGCTTCTTACTTTTTTTGGATTGAGGTTCATTTTTTCACAAGATGTCATAACGTCTTTTTGTATCGCTTTAATCTTGCTTTCTGCGTCTTTGTAAGAGGTACATTCCCTTTTATTTCATTGTAACAACATTCGCTAATATTACGAATCACTGAAGTGTCTTTGTCACTATAGCTTTACGTGAACTAGGATTTGCTTTGCACAAGGCATTCAAACGCATGTCTCAGCTTCCTTCTCCATGTTGAAATACGTAGTGTATAATAAAGATTACACTACTATTTCTATGATGCGAACCCCTTGTAAAAAATCAGCAATATTACGGTTCACTTCACACATATGGTCATCAATAATAATAAGTTGAGGTTCAGTTTCAGGTAGAAAGTCTTATGTTTGAAGCAATCCTTCAATAAATTGTACTTTAATAGAAATTTCTCTCTTTCTATTTTTCCGTTTTCCATAGTTCCAATAAGCATTGCGGAACAATGTATTAACAATACGTAATCAATTAGACAGTAATCGTATTATCACATCAAATTTTTATTCACCCGCTTGGTCCTGCAACAATACATGAGAAGGAATGTTCCCACGTCGTATGCATGTTAAAGAGTATGCTAATTTTCTCTTGAACTGTATATTTATATATGTTCATATAAAATTTCTCTTCTACATCTTCTGTTGCTAAGAGTGTATCCATAATGAAAAGTATAATATTAGTTTGGGATTCTACGTATGTAATTCTAAATATGTAATTCATCTTATACACATTTGTTTGGGGCATGCCGAAGATAGTATGATCTTACCTGCGGCAATTTTCTCTCATTTGAAATTTTGAAATCGGTGGGACGAGATTCTCCTTCTTCTTCTCCTCATCTTCATTATCTGCTATCATTTTCTTCACTACATCAAAATTTAAGTGTATTGAAGACTTAAAAATTAATGAAAATCCTCATATTTTACATACCTGATACTCTTTATTCGTACACGGGTGAAAAATAATTCCTGGGTTCAGTTGGTACATATTTTGAGATATATGTCTCTTTACCATATTCTAGTAATTCAATTGCCAAATCATCTACAAAGTGACCAGTTGAAACAGTATTTTCACCAGGCTTTTAAGTATAAATTGCTGAGTCATTATTAAAATGCTTGTAGCTTTTGCACAATTCTACTCCAGCTTCTGCTGTTCTGTATGCGGCTATGGCAACGTTTACTGTTGCTAATGAAACAAGGGCTTTATCTGTGTTCCTAACACACATATAACATATCATCATTTACTGGAAATATTATATACGTTTATATCACGTTAACATATCATATAATTCCTTGGTGTCATTAATGATCCTTACATGTCCCCTCTTCTCACATTCACTATATTTAATATTATTATTTCTATGTTCTTTTAACTTATCTATTTTAATAAAAACTGCAAGTGATAACATATATTGCATTTACCGGAGGACAAACCACAGAACACATTCATACTCTATCCACTATCAATCACAATTGATCTTTTCTAGTCATATACAAAATTTCATCACAGAAACACGTGAATATCTTGGACAAAAATATGTCATAACATGAATCGTATCTTTATTCTATGATATCTATGAACTGAATACTTTTTCATGTCATTCAGGCAAAAAAAGTGATTTTATCCATTAGTCGTTATCGTTCAATTTTTAACCGCTTCCTTAAATATTCAGGGCTGTATCATCGTCATACGTTATCCAAAATCAATTACGCCTGTGACCTCAGGGCCATACTAATTTACACTCACGTATTCAAACTATTTGTTAACATAAGCTGATCCGGTGCACTCTACAAAAGTGACTTTGAGCAGTAGTCATAGCAACATAAACTTTTTTCAATCGTGACGTGTTTCGAAAAATATCTCATAATTCATCACGGCATCATCCTATAGTATAGTATCATAAATTTTGATAATGTAGTTCTTCAAATAACAACTTTTACGTCGAACACAAGGCCACAGGAGACTTGGATATACGAATTCTCATCTAACGGAGTCAAAACGTTATGAACTATTGTAGGAAGCTTTGATTACTAATTATCTCAGCTTCAGTTCATAGCCGACGCTGGATGGCGTCCAAAATAACGAACGTTTCACTCAAGGCCTGGGAAAGTCACGGTTCATCTTGTTTATACATGCGTCTAAGGAGAATAAACCCAAGGCTAAATTTCTTTGCTGCTCCTGCTGCAGTTCGCCCAATAACAAATTTCCCGTGGAATCCGAAATCAGTTCAACGCGAATATACGAATTCTCAACCTACGTTTTAAAAATGCTCAACCTACATGCGATATTATCCTTAGCAAGTAAGACCAATTCGATGAAGAAACAAATTTCATACAGTCGGGTAACAAAAACTATTCCCATGGTATACAGGTCCAGGTCCACTTCACATGAGAACTTCCGGGATTAGTCAAATACAGGCGGCACTAACAGTATGTACGCGGGTCCTAGCAACTAGCAACACTCACTACTCTAAGCCGGGGCAAAGGGTCAAAGGCCAAATCCAAGAGTTTGTACTAATGCAGGGTCATGTGGAAAACCGCTCCTTATCCTAGAACATTATTTCCTGGATCATATTCACTTAATTCATGCATTTTAGCGACAATTTTATTTTCAATATTAGCCCTATATTCTATGTGCCTTTCCGAAAGAGATTTTTCAATTTCTTGTTTAGCACTTTTACGAATTTCACAGACTTCCTCGTCTACTTTTTACAGTATTCTGGACTTCTAACAATGTAAATGAGTCTTTTCTATATCTGAACTGACTCTCTACTTTTAAATACTCTGTTTCTTTACATATCGTCCATATTTCATACAAAACTCTTTCTCTATTTACGCACATGTTGATTAATTTGCTAATGCCAAAATAATAAATTAAATAACACTACAAAGGCACTACAATTTATCTTTTAAAAACTACAATTAGCGTTGCCTTTATGCAATTTTACCAAATGTTCCTCTTCACGCTGGAGCCATTTTATAAGTGTATGTGGTTCGTGTCCTGCAGTTCTCCAGGAGTGCTTAGGCATTTACAATAGTTTGGAATTTGATCCTCTATGTTTTGAGCGTCTAGTTTAGACTTTAATAACAATTTGGACCTTTTGCTAAAGCCGACCATTTAGCCACTGTACAACACGGTTCAGAGTTCGGGTCAGTACCGTCTGGCAAATCGACATAAAAGCTGATTTTAATCGTATTCTCAATGCCGATAAAATTTAATAATGCAATAATTATTATGTTGTATAGGCATTAGTTAACTTTACAGAAAAACAAATATATTGGGTTATTTGTTAACCTAGAAAAATATAAATTTATACTATAATAATTATTTTGATAAACGATATGCGAAATTTCACCTTTTACTTTAATAAACAATACTGAAACTGCACAAACACATATTACATTACATTTTGGCACTTTAATTTGAATAATTGAATAATTGAATAAAATTTAACACTTGGCACAATTATTATTATTACAGTCGCGGAAGGCGCGGTATTGCGGGTTACCGGTTGTATTTCACTACATTGTTGGTTTCCGCAATTTTGCACTGTCACTTTTCACTCACTTTGATGCTGGAGGAAAATTATTTCTGGTGGTTCTAATGTGATGTCCTTATGGTTCGGGGTGAAGTCCCTCACTTTCCATTTATCTTCTTTTGGGTGGTCTTGAAGTTTTTTTATTGTGCTGTTACTCCTAGTCGTCAAGACGATTTTAAAAGTAACTATTACGAAGGAATGCTTAGATTTTAATCTTTCTTTCGGAGGCAACATTTTTACTATCATCAACGCACCATATAATTTCCATTGGTTCATCGTTGCACCATTTATATTTTGATGCGGTCAACACTAGAGTTAACTGCATTATAAATGTACCATAGTTCGCGCAATGTTATTCGTCTGCCCATTTGGAGCCGACATTTTGGTTACCTGCTGCTGTTGCGGCAGAAACAATCGTCAGACTAACTTAACTTTTCTCCCGTTCTTAATTTTTCTCGCGTTTTTACGCACCGGACAGGTTCACAATACAGCCTGGTGATGTAAAAGCCAAAAATAACTATGACATCCGATAGGCACGAACTTTTTTAGACGAAGTTTGCTCCCTGTGCTGAATTTTAGCACCTTATTTGGAGAGACGAGATGGTTTACCAAGATTTCCGTCACAGACCACACACACACACACACATATCTATTCGTTTGTTTGTTGAGAGAAAAAAATTAAAAGTGCTTTTATACGAGGTTTACTTAAAAAGTTAAAATTTTCTTCATTAATATTCGATGAGCTGGACCATATGGTTACAAGTAGTCGCGTTAGTTGTCAATTGATTGGCAAAGAGGAAATTCAAGCAAACAGAAGAAAATTCTTTGCATGAACTTTAAATAAGACTTACGGCTTTTCCATGAGTAACCAATATTTTCAGCTCCTCCACTACAGGAGATTGTTACTTTGAACGAAAGCACATTTTGCTAATCACTTTTTCATATTACCATCGAAAATGTAGAGAAACAAAAATTTAATGCTAGATTAGGTAACAAAATAATCGAGAAAACTATTTTACTTATCACTAACTTATCTTTGGACTTCTAGCTTAAGTACAGGCATTAAGGTTCATTTATGTAATTTTCTCATAAGCGTCACTAAGTTCATACACCGTACGGATTTTCATTTATAACTTTGAGTGTTAATAGTTAAACTTATAAAATCATCTAGACGAGAAGTTAAATCTGATCTTTCAATTTTTACTAACTAAGATTTTGGAGGTTGAGCATTTTAATTTCACGAAAAGGGGTCCAACTTGATAAATGTTGTTTACTCTTTTCCATACTATCTTTGTTGTCTTATCACACTCACACTTGTTAGCTGCTGAAGATTTTCCGGCATCAAAGTAGCAAAAAAAAAGTTACAGTTGGGAAACATACATAACTATGAATTGGGAAGTCCTACTAAGGCTTAATTCGTGCGTAGTAGCCTTCGAGCAGGTGAAAAAATAGGTTCGTTCATCATGGTCAAGGCGTCTACATATTGATTCCAAATGATTATGAGGTTACTTAATTCTCGTCATTATCACTGCTTGTGTCACCAGTACGTAACGAATTTCGGTTGTAATATTTCTTTCAATTTTTCAATCGTTACTCTCTGTGTTTTACTTGGATTCGTGAAAAATTCAATTATACAAGCTTTCGTTTGTGATATATTTCGTAAGTAATAAGGTCCATTATAGGATTTATATCCTTCTTTGGGAAATAGTCTCTGTACAAGACTAAGTCAAGACTCGTTAGTTTAATCGGCTGTCAATTCTGATCTATTCCTAATTTCGCGAGATGTTGTGCTAGTGTCATAGGCTCTTGAGCATATTGGCTTATTAAACATTACTGTTTTTTTTAACTTTTTACATTGCAATTTTTTAATGAACATAAATTTCATTTTGATACTGAACATCAACAAACACAGTTTGTTGACCGCACACAATATCATAAGAAGAGTATTTCCTAATAGGTGGATACATTTTATGATTATGGACATAACCGTACATAATCTGTCCATCATGTCAATTGTTTTGCTGTGTATTTTTGAAAAAAAAAATAGAATTGAGAGAATAAAATTGCTCGGACAATCCGTGCGGTTTGAGCGCTGTCCTTCGAACATATTGGATGCCAAGGAGGTCGTTATATTCAGGCATCAAACAAAAGATTTTGCCTTGATCTGCTATATTGTTTTTGGTACGCCAGACCGTATGAGCAGCTCATCGGCAATGTTCTTAGAAACTGTAGGTACCTTCATGTTGCACAAAGGTAGCAGCACGGCGAAATGGATATGATACTCTACCATAAATAATATGTATATGTAACTTCAACCGAAATGTATTCGCAAAGACAAATCTAAACTCCCTCTTGATAAAAATAAATCGGCTGTAACATCGTTTCTGTGGCTTACAAGTTCAATAGTAAACTGGAACTTCTGTAAGAGTGTCGCCAATGCACAAGCCTAGATTTTAAAATTTTTAAATTTTTTGAGATAACAAATTCTACAGGCATATGTTCCCTCTATAAAGGATTGGCGTACGAGTAGAAGATGGAAATGTAATATAGTTTTGCCATTCAAAGTGCTTGTAATTCTGACCTACCGTAATTAAATGATTGACTGAATGATTTCAAGAAATATGTTGTTGTATGGCCTTATTATTTTCCTTAACTTGGTAATGCAACTTCCGAGGCCGTCTGTGCTAGCGTCTGAATAAACGATCACATTTTTCTCTGGGGAAAATAGCAAGTTTCGGGCAAATATGAAACGTTCCTCTAGAATTTCCCAAGCAGCTAATTCTGTCTCTCCGAATTAAAATTAATGTTTTCTTCAATTACATCTGTAAGAAGATTTAATATATATAAAATTCTGGTACAAAGATCAGTACACCGAACAAAGTCCGATAAGCTTTCTGATATCTTTAACTGTTGTATGCTAAAATACTTTTCAAATAACTTCAACTTTAGCAGAGTCTAAACGAATGACTCCGTTACCAGAAACATATCCGAGCTCTAAGGCTTTTCCATAGGGAAAATAACAGTTGTTATGATTAAGTTTAAGACTGTCTTCTTCTAGTAGTGATAGAATGATTTTTGGCACTTATAATAAAGCTGCAAACGATGAAACCGGGACAAATGGATTCGTCAATGCATTTGTCAACGCAAAAGCAGAGTCGCCAAGAGAAGCGGTATCCGAGAAATCGGGTTTTCTTTTATACTTCACTTCAGAATAGCTCCTCTTAGAGTGTGGGCTACATCCACAAAAAGCCCATGATATGCTATGCCCTTGAGGCCGATAGGAAAGTAAACTCTTACTTCTGTGTCAGTCCAGTCATTTATTTTAAATACCATATTGTATGCATTCAAGAAATTTTGTACAGACTCATATCTACAAGCACAAAAGGGCGTGCTTTACATTAAGATAGATCCTAAATTCTCTAAGTTGTGCAGTACTACTAACATTTGGTTAGAGCCATCTGGTGGAGAAAAAAGTAAGTCATCTCGCGCAGTAGTGAATTTGAAGCACGAGTTTCTGAAAAGCTTGACGAAGAGGGCGGCCAACTTATAGGACTAGTTTCAATCCCTACCTAGGATTTTAAATTTCGTATATTATGCCTTGTATCAGTAGTAGTTTCTTGAGAAAATGTGATCGATTATTCTTGACTGTAACTTTATGATGTATGATTAGTATTTGAAAACTTTCATTTTTCATACTTAGAAGGCGTTCTCCGGACTCGACGTGAGCAAGCTTGAAAAAATCATTAGACCACTCAAACTCTTACACTCTAGCTAATTCAGTTTTCTCACTAACGTCTGCAGTCTCTAACTCATTGACCCCTATATTTGTTTGGAAATTATATTACTAAGAGGATAACTAAGAACCACTTGTGAATGATCTTGCTTTTTTTTTATTATTTTATCGTTTTTCAGTGATAGATACATTGGCTATCACTAAGCTTTATTAATTGTAAAAGATAAAATATTATTTAAAGAAGGTAAATTATATTTGTAATATCCACATTTTGCATGCTAGATACACTTTGATGGGCAGGAAGGAAGATGAGATTTCCATTTCATTATCTACAAAAATGACAATTTAATAGTTATATCCGGCAATATTAAATATTCTTTGTATATTTACGAATACCCCAATCTCACTCAAACAATCACTATCATTTTCTTTTTCTATTTCACTTTATATATCCATCTGACTATCAGGGTGGACAGGAGTAGTGTCGTTATCTTCATTACTTTTGGAAACAAACTCTTCTGGCAGAGAAAGAAGTGATGTCGAAATCGATTTTGTTGTTAGGTAGAAGGTCTTGGATCGTTCTGTCGCCGGTAGAAGCGATCTTTGCACTCCAGTAAGGGTAGGTGAGAATATCGTCAAGCTTTTCTACAAAGACCGGCGTCTAATAGGTTAAAGGTGCTACAGTCGTTAAGTGTGGACTGCTAACAGGTGGATCCTTTGTTTCCCTTACGAAAGATAGTCTTCTTCTTCTTCTAACTGTTATAATTCATAGGTGAATCACTCTTTTTTCAGATATTCTTCATCCCCTGAATCTATACTATTAACGTCGTTATTTTACCATCTGACTCTCTTAACTCTACTAAGTAAACCTTCTATGTCTCCTAGGTGCGATAATTTCTGTTCCAAAGAGATGTTCTTGTCAAACTCAATGAGGTGAATCTGCGATGGGCGAGACAGAAAAGCCTTTTATCTTGTCTATTTCAATAACGTTTTAGGAAAACAAGAATTTTTTTTGTGCGTTTACAACTCTCATTGGCAAGGCTTCAGTTTGTATCTATATTCAAAATATTCGTATCACAATGTCTGTAAGGCGAAGATTCTGCTCAAATTTGAAGGATCTGCTTGAAAAATTTTACATGGTTTATCGACACTTTGGTCTTGTCGATTCAAAACTAATACTTAGTTTAAAATTGTTTTCATGTTTTTAAACTAGGGTCGAACAAAAGTTATTAGTATTTGTGGGAATTTCGTTCCTAACGTTTTCTTTAACTTGGCTTATAATTGCGTTATCTCTACTCTGTCTCGAGGAAATGGAATCAATTATTTTACTCATGTTTTGACTTTCTATTCTTCGAAACCTTGGGTTTCACGTCAATATTAACATAAATATATTCTACGTTTATGTTAGCATCTGTAGTTTCATTACTAATTTTTGCGTAAAGAGGATCCAGTTCATGCTGTTCTAGGACATATTGGAGATGAATCTCAGACGATTTATATTGTACTGGACAATGAATTGTGCCTAGCCTCTCAGGATCATGAGAAAAAATAGTTATTTTCGTTTCCAGTACTCAACTCGATTTCATTTACTATATTTTCTAAATCATTCTGTTCACTTTTTGGAACTAGGTTCGATTCTGTAATAGATACCACATCCGGAGTAGAATGTAACTTATTAGTTTTCATATGGTGTACTTGGGCAGCAACGATTAATTTAGAACTTTTTCACTCTTGCTCTTAATTTAGATTATTAACTATAATTTTGGATTTACTCAGGGTGGCGTTTTGTCAATTTCTGTTTCAGGAAATAAAGTTCTAGGATAAGGAGCGGTTTTTCACAAGGTCCTGCAGTATTACAAACTCACTTGGGAGGGATTTGGCCTTTGACCCTTAGCCCCGGATAAGAGTAGTGAGTGTTGCTAGGTGCTAGGACCCGCGTACATACTGTTAGAGCCGCCTCTAATTGTCTAATCCCGGAAGTTCTCATGGGAAGTGGACCTGGACCTGTATACCATGGGAATAGTTTTTGTTATCCGAAAGTATGAAATTTGTTTTTTCATCGAATTGGTCTTACTTGCTAAGGATAATATCGCATGTCATGATATTTTTAAAACGTAGGTTGAGAATTCGAATATTCGCGTTGAAGTGATTTCGGATTCCACGTGACATTTGTTATTGGACGAACTGCAGCAGGAGTAGCAAAGAAATTTAGCCTTGGGTTTATTCTCCTTAGACGCATGTATTAACAAGATGAACCATGATTTTCCCAGGTCTTGAGTGAAACGTTCGTTATTTTCGACGACATCCAGCGTCGGCTATGAACTGAAGCTGAGATAATTAGTAATCGAAGCTTCCTACAGTATTTCATACGTTTTGACTGCGTTAGATGAGAATTCATATATCCAAGCCTCCTGTGGCCTTGTGTTCCACGTGTAAGTTGTTATTTGAAGAACTACATTATCAAAATTTATGATACTATACTATAGGATGATGCCGTGATGAATTATGAGATATTTTTCGAAACACGTCACGATTGAAAAAAGTTTATGTTGCTATGAATACTGCTCAAAGTCACTTTTGTAGAGTTCACCGGATCAGCTTATGTTAACGAATAGTTTGAATACGTAAGTGTACATTAGTATGGCCTTGAGGTCACAGACATAATTGATTGTGGATAATATATGACGATAATACAGCCCTGAATATTTAAAGACACGGTTAAAAATTGAACGATGACGACTAATGGTTGAAAACAACTTCTTTTGCCTGAATGACATGAAAAAGTATTCAGTTCACAGATTTCATAGAATAAAGATACGATTCATGTTATGGCATATTTTTGTCGAAGATATTCACCTGTTTCTGTGATGAAATCTCTTATATGAATGGAAAACTTCAATTGTGATTGATAGTGGATAGAGTATGAATGTGTTCAGTGGTTCGTCCTCCGGTGAATGCAATATATGTTATCACTTGCAGTTTTTATTAAAATAGGTAAGTTAAAAGAACATAGAAATATTAATAGTAAATATAGTGAATGTGAGAACAGGGGACATATAAGGATCATTAATGATCCCGAGGAATTATATGATAAGTTAATATCACGTGATATAAACGTACATAATATTTCCAGTAAATGATGATATGTTATATGTGTATTGGGAACACAGATAAAGTCCCTGTTTCATTAGCAACAGTAAACGTTGCCATAGCCGCATACAGAACAGCAGAAGCTGGAGTAGAATTGTGCAAAAGCTACAAGTAAGAGTATTGCATTTTAATAATGATTCAGTAATTTATACCCAAAAGCCTGGTGAAAATACAGTTCCAACTGGTCACTTTGTAGATGACTTGACAAATGAATTACTAGAATCTAGTAAAGATGCATATATCTCAAAATATGTATCAGCTAAACCCAAGAATTAATTTTCGCCCATGTATGAATAAAGAGTATCAGGTATGTAAAATATGAGGATTTTCATTAATTTTTAAGCCTTCAATACCCTTAAATTTTGATGTAGTGAAGAAAATGATAGCAGATAATGAAGATGAGGAAGAAGAAGAAGGAGAATCTCGTCCCATCGAAGTCAAAATTTCAAATGAGAGAAAATTGCCGCAGGTAAGATCAAACTATCTTCGGCATGCCCCAAACAAATGTGTATAAGGTGAATTACATAAAACGACGTAGAATCCCAAACTCATATTATACTTTTCATTATGAATACACTCTTAGCAACAGAAGATGTAGAAGAGAAATTTTATATGAACATTTATAAATATACGGTTCAAGAGAAAATTAGCATACTCTTTAACATGCATACGAATTGGGAACATTCCTTCTCATGTGTTGTTGCAGGACCAAGCGGGTGAATAAAAATTTGATGTGATAATACGATTACTGTCTAGAGCTCCTCCGTGGCTAAGCGGTTAGCGTACGCGCCTTTGGCGCGGGAGACCCGGGTTCGATTCCCGGAGGGAGCTCATGTGGTTCGGATTCCACGTTAATCAGTAGGTCCACGTCTCATATAGCCTCGCTGCTGAACGGGACGTTAAACTCAAAATCAACTCAACTCAACGATTACTGTCTAATTGATTACGTATTGTTAATACATTGTTCCGCAATACTTATTGGAACTATGGAAAACGGAAAAATAGAAAGAGAGAAATTTCTATTAAAGTACAATTTATTGAAGGATTGCTTCAAGCATAAGACTTTCTACCTGAAACTGAACCTCAACTTATTATTATTGATGACCATATGTGTGAAGTGAACCGTAATATTGTTGATTTTTTACAAGGGGTTCGCATCATAGAAATAGTAGTGTAATCTTTATTACACACGACGTATTTCAACAGGGAGAAGGAAGCAGAGGCATGCGTTTGAATTCTTCTTAGCTTGAATTACCTAAAAATCCAAGACATAAATCTTAAACATATCAGTTGTCAGCTAACTCCTGAGAATCCAAAATTTTTACAAATGTTTCAACGAGGCAACAAAGTTTTATATATGGATGTTTATTTATTAATTTAAAACAGGATACGACAAATGAAATTCGTATTCAAACATATATGTTTCCTCATAATATTTATAATTACGTTTATGTTCGAACGAGATAGAAGAAATAACAGTGATGTGTATGTAATGCTAGATTTAAATCCTTTCCTTCTTTCTATTATTATGTCTAGAAGACTAAAACACGAGGATCTTCTTCATGCCTTGTGCAAATCAAATCCTAGTTCACGTAAAGGTATAGTGGCAAATGCAGACACTTCAGTGATTCGTAATATTAGCGAATGTTGTTACAATGAAATAAAAGGGAATGTACCTCTTACAAAGACGCAGAAAGCAAGATTAAAGCGATTCAAGAGGACGTTATGACATCTTGTGAAAAAATGAACCTCAATCCAAAAAAAGTAAGAAGTATTTATTAGTGCAAGAGGGTGGATTCTTACCGGCATTATTAGCTCCTATTTTAAGTGGTGCATTATCAGGTTTACTATTTCGTTAGTGAAGTGGAACAATCAAAGAACATGATTTTAGTTCCACTTGAAATTCTTAATAGTATACAACCATCATCATCATCATCAGACCCGACTCAAATTTCGATCAACAAAACGAAAATTTTTTTTATATTTACACTCTCTTTGTTATGAAGAAAAATGGAATTAATATTTACATGAAGTATGAAAACAACAAGAACCTGTGTTACTTTTGACTACGTCAACATAATCAGATAAGGCAGAAGTAGAACAAAAATATTGTTATCCATACCCAAAATGCTTCGTAAAATAGCTGAATTACTACTGCATAGGATGATACATGATGTTAAAATTCCCTGAGTAAATAAACAAACTCTTTCATCGACCGTGATAAACTAGATGAACCTCACATTTTATATTTAATTTGTGATGTGTCGTGACCACGCAAACACACAAATCCACCTTAATAGGAAAAATTTGGATTAATTTATCAACTAATAACACAACAAATCTTATTGGAAATCCAGAACGTTTGCCATATATTTTACGACTAAGAAAAGCATCACCAGTAGCATAATCGTCAAGCATAATCGAAAGCCCTTAAATCACTTGCCGCAAGAAGAAGAAGAAGAAAAAAGAAAAGAGAAAGACAGTATCTGATATACGGAAATGGATACGTGGATGTAAACGATAGTATGGTCAAAATGGTGACCTAAAACAAGAAGTAAACAAAATTTAATACACCCTTCATACACTGCTTCGTTTTCAACTGCTAAAAATTTTGGATGGCTACAAAGAAGAGAATTCCCATACATTGTATAAGAAAGTGGTTACTGAAGCAATCAACATATACATTACACAAACCAGTATGCCATTGTTTTAAAAGAGTTCTCTCTGTTGAGTAACATTGAGGACGAGTGTTAAAGTGATATTACTGAGTCTCATAAATTTAATGATGTATATCGTTATATTCGTACAGTGATAGAAGTGTTCAGTTCATATGCCTGGGCTCTGTCAGTAAAATCTAAAAGTACAAATGATGTCTTAAAAACGTTAAGAATTGTTTTCAAAAACAGAAAACCAAATACATTCTGAACAAATAAAGAAAGTGACTTTAAGAATAAAACAATACCAAAGTACTTGAAGAAAAACAAAATAAATCATATTGCCAATAAAACCTTGCTGTTAATGATGGTATGGTAGATCGTTTTAAAATAACTATAAAAGAAACAATTTGGAAGCATTTCACAAAGTATCAAACAAATAACTATGTGTATGTATTACTTTTTCCTGTGAAATCTTAGAATGAAGGTTATCATTCAAGCATTAAAAAGTCACCTGCGAACATTTCTCAAAAGATTTATTATTCTATAGAAAAGAATTACAACCTGCGAGGTTATCAAAATCATTTACCCAGATAAAATGATATACAAAAGAAAAAATAGCAGAAAACGGCAAATTGTTCATTGCGAATTATACTCTTCTTTTTCGGTTTCTGGTGCCTTTATCATCCCTAAAGAAGATCAAGTTTACCTAAGTATCTAAGATCAGTTCATATGCCTGGGCTCTGTCAGTAAAATCTAAAAGTACAAATGATCTCTTAAAAACGTTAAGAATTGTTTTCAAAAACAGAAAACCAAATACATTCTGAACAAATAAAGGAAGTTACTTTAAGAATGAAACAATACCAAAGTACTTGAAGTTAAACAAAATAAATCATATTCCAAATAAAGCCTTGCTGTTAAGGATAGTATTGTAGAACGTTTTAAAAGAACTATAAAAGAAACAATTTGGAAGTATTTCACAAAGTATCAACCATATAACTATGTGTATGTATTAGTTTTTCCTGTGAAATCTTAGAAAGAAGGTTATCATTCAAGCATTAAAAAGTCACCTGCGAACATTTCCCAAAAAATTATTATTCTATAGAAAAGAATTACAACCTGCGAGGTTATCAAAAACATTTACCCAGATAAAATCATATACAAAAGAAAAAAAGTAGCAGAAAATGGCAACTTGTTCATTGCAAATTATACTCTTCTTTTTCGGTTTCTGGATACCTCTATCATCCCTAAAGAAGATCAAAAAGTACAATGGAACTTAATGGAGATTTTTATGTTACGCTTCCCAGTAATAATTCTATGGACTATTTTCTTGACAGCATTTTAACATACATACTCTAAACTTCATCAAAGAATGGAAAAGTGGGAAATGACTATTGTTGAGATTCATTATCCTCATTCAATTTTAAATATTAATGAACAAAATAATATTCTTTTCACAAACCTACCATCAGTGATGAAATTTTCTTTGCAACTATTCCTATACGTTATTATACTGATATTTCAGAGTTGATAAGTTATTACATACAACAGATTCACAAATTTACACAGTTTCTACATTCGTGAAAGTAATACCTGTTTTACTCGATGTATTCATAAAGACACAATGTAGACATTGCATTATCACCAAGTGTTAGTGCGATGTTGGGATTTGATCCAACCGTTGATTTGATGGATACGCAAGGCCAAAAGGTTTCGGATTTATGTTGAGGAATTCCATCTACAATGTATATCAAGTAACACAAACCTTATTTTTAAGAACCCTCTACCAGAATCTGTCTCGTGCATCACACATGTAGAATTACAGTCTCTGTTTGAAGTGGATCACAACAGGAACATCTTCGCGGGTTTTTACATGTACGTTATTGTTATTATTATTAAAATACCACAACGTATATGTACACCCAGCCACAAAAGTACTTTCCCCTAAGTGCTCTAATTCAATTATTTGGTGTATAGATCTTTTCCAGTTGTGGGAATGCCTAGACAGATGCAACCTAAGTTACACGTAACTTTCCTCGGCACTAATAGCTGTTCGTAGCCCTGATGCAGGGTTTATCCAGGTAAAATATTAAAGTAGGTGACTAACGAAACAGTTCTCCAATCTAAGATGAAGCTCTATGGTTCGGATTGTGTTTGCGAAAGAACACCATATATTAATATTGCCGTGTATGCAATGTATTATTTTTATATACTGCTTGTTTAAGGAAATAAAAGTACTGACCACCCATGAATCAGAAAATGCTTGAAAGTAGCTGAAAACATCAAATCATTAACAACTGCTGAAATAAGTTAGCAAATGATTGCCTTCATTGAGAGATCTTCTCCAATTCTTCTCATTCCAACATATTTTTCTTTGAGAAAGAGAGAAGATCCTTTTTGTCACAATGAGTATGTATTGTAACTGAAATTGAAATCTTTGAAAAAGTTTCAATCATGCCGGGAGAACAGAAATTCAATACGCCAACCACTTACCTACCGCTTCACTTAACCTTTCTTCTAAACATTTAGCTAGTTAAAATCGTTGCATGTAAGACTATACAAACTACTAATGCTCGTATTAGAAGACGTTCCTTATGAGTGTCACAATAACTTACTCGAGATTTCCTTCTTTAATTCAAAAGCAAGTTATAGAGACCGTCGTCAATGAGGAAAGTATCACGAAACGTTCTTCAAATTGAGGCTACCTCATCATTTTTAACTGTTCCTGATTTACATTACTACTATTCTTCTTCCTCGTAACTTCTAATTTGCAAAGAAGAAGAGACGGCAGCATTTATTCCTCTCGCAAGGGTTTCAGTATTCGCGCGCTACCGTAGCTAGCTGTTTGAAGTTGGTCATGTAAAATGTACAGAAAAATAAGAGCAAAAGAAAAGAACCTAACCAACCCCTGCGGGGTTTCTAACCGGTCCCTACTACTTCTATTATTATTATTATCATTATTATTATTATTATTATTATTATTATTATTATTATTATTATTATTATTATTATTATTATTATTACTTTTACGGACCCGTATACTAAAACTGCAAGCTTATTTAATGTAAAAATGTGTTATGAAAATTTAAAAAATTCCAGGTTTGAACCCACGTCAGAAGGTATATTCTTTCCTAGAACGTTGCCCTAGAACACTCGACCACGAGGGTCGTCAGCAGTTGGCCTTAATTTCCGTTATATTTAGGTCATGACTCTTGATGTCCTATCTGTATTGGGCAATAAGATCAGATAATCTGCTATTCTTGGAATCTCTCGCAAACCAAGGTCTACTGAGTCATTACTTCCGCCTCTGGGCCCGTTCACCACATGACAAATTAATTAAGGTGACAATATTGACAAACCTGACAATAATATACAAATATATATATTATTATTTATAGTGCTCCTAATAGTAGAAATTTTTAATTGAAATGAAAGCACTTCTCATTATTGTTTTATTTACCTTCAGTGTGCTGTTCGTGTCGTATATGGAGTAAGATAATTTTGTCCTAAAATGGGAATCCCTCGAATGCGGGGAGCTTCCCTGCGGTGCCAGTGGCTCCCTTGCCAAAACAAGTTACGGCCCTGTGTCGTGACAATATTGTTTTTTCTCAATTGTAAGGTATTCTTTACGTATTTGTTTTTTAATTCTGTTATTCCTTTATTATTATTATTATTATTATTATTATTATTATTATTATTATTATTATTATTATTATTATTATTATTATTATTGCAAAGTCGAGACGTGGCTACATAGTTTATATTTCATTATATTTCTGATTGGATTTCAAGTCTTTTTGTTGAATAATCAACACACTTCACTTTAGGGGTTTGGAGGAGGGAAATATTATCCTTCTGCTTTTCATTTGCTCACTTGCTCGCTACAACAAGCTTGGATATTACATTTGATCTTACTATATCTACGGAAGTACCCTAAAGGTTGTGCAGATCAGAAGAAAATAAGTGAATAAGTTATGAGATCAATGTACTTTGGGCATTAACAACATTAAAGTATTAGTTTGTGAGAAAAGTCATGTCGTATTTCAGTAAAATATGACAAATGATGGTTTGTGGATATACTAGAATTATTCGGATCATGCAATAGTTTGTCATGAATTGCTAAGATGTTGAGCGTTTTGTGTAATAATATTGCTATTTCTTTGGTTTGGTTTTACAGATTTGATCAGAGATAGAGTGGGTCAATAAAAACTTGACCCACCAACCACCGCGACCCATTCTGACTGATGATCGAGCACCAACTTTGGCCCACTCTGACCCACTACCTACCATGACCCACTCCGACCCAAACCAAACATGAACCTCTGACCCTCGAAACCACATTATCATCAACTCTGACCAAGGATTCACGTCCTTTTTTCTACCAAATAAAGAGTTTATACTTTAAATAAAACCTGGTTGTCAAATTCTAACTAATCGGAGTTTGAATTTCTACGGTCAATCTCCCAAGCACCGCTCTGTTACAATAATGAGGGATCTGACCTTAAGATATAAAATGGTACTGTTTGTCATGGACATAATTAAATGAATTAAATGGACATGACATGAATTTCAATTAAATTATCATGGCCTAATTATTTCCTTGTTGAATTGTAGATACTTTTCAGTGGAAAAACGGATGAAATTTGAAATTCCTAGATCAAAGTACATAGACCAGCGTACAGAAGCTTACATTACAAATTTTATGATTATTTTTCTTACAACTTTATGGGTTGATTGTCCTGTGCTCTAAGTGCTCCATATAATAAAGAAGCTTCAGCAATTATTATAAAGCGCATGGCAAGCATATATAAGTATATGATGCGAAGCACTGTATTTTTGTTGATTTGGGTTGAATTGATTTTGGGTTTAACGTCCCTTTCAGCAGCGAGGCTATAAGAAACATGGATCTACCTCATGCCGTAAACGTCGCCAACACCTGGTGGAACACTTGCGGGTAAACGTCAATATAGCAACGAGTTGAAGGATTCCCGCTAATGTCTCACTGCCGGCAGTTTTTCGTCGAGTCGAAACAGATATCTCGCGTCGGGGTGTTGAAGTTACCAACGGGTAACAGCGAAGACTTCGTTTTTGTCCGCGCTCCTACGATTCGTCGCGGAGAATCGCGAAGGGAACAACACGAACTATTACCAGTCATGTGCATACGGTTAATATTATTGTTTCCTGACGAATTGTTCCTAAAGTGAGCTCCAGGGATCAAGATCTGTTGATCACACCAGATTAAAACGATAGTGAATTGCAAGAAGAAATTATCTGAAATCAATTAAGTGTCCTAAGAGTATGTTCTATCTCAACTCTAATGTTTCTACTAAAACTTAAAGTTTCAGAAATCAATCCTTTATGGTTATAACATTGAACTTTATAGAATGGATAAGCAAGGCTTTTTAGGTAATTCATTAGGTGTTCCAAGAGTGTATTCCATCTTGGCGGTAATCCCTCTACTCAAATCGGATGTGGAATAAATATTCTAGAACTTCTGGTTCCCAATCCCTTCAGAAAATATAACATGATCCTCTTTGAGATTTTTTTTTTTTTTATTATTAGGATCAAGTAGTGGAACTTTTAATATCGTAATGTTAGTACGTACGTCCATACATACGTCCGTTACTTCGAACGATAATATTTGAAAGGATGCGAATTTTCTATATATATATATATATATATATATATATATATATATATATATATATATATATATATATATATATATATATATATATATATATATATATATATATTGCAATAGTTAGATAGTGTGATTTTCTGGAGTGAGTTTATTAATAGAGGTGATTCGACAAATAAAATGGTGGAAAAGCGTCATTTCCGGTTTTAGTGTTGACCAATATAAGACAAAAAAGTAATGTATAACGAAAAACAGTTTCAAGAGGATCTCTCGTCTCATTATTAACATTCTAGTAGAACTGGAAATGGTAGAAATGAGCCATTTCCGGCTTTAGCATTCATTCCTATAGAGCAAAAGCGATGATAGATAACGAGAAGATGTTTTCGGGAATCAATTACACTTTTCAAGGACAACCTTCTTATTCACTTTTAACAAGCTAGTAAAACTGAAAGTAAAAGAATTGAGCCATTTCTGGTTTCAACCTTGATCACTATACAGCAAAAACGGTAACAGATAGTAAGTAGCAGTTTTCGGCAGTCGATAAAGCGTTCCAGGAGTAACTTCCATCTTCTTGCTTAACACCCTAGCGAAAAGGAAATTACCTATATCTTCCGGTTTCAATTTATTTACATAGAGCATAAACTATAAGATATAGGGAGAATCTGTTTTATTTAATCAATTTAACGTTCAGGGAACAGGTAAGTTATTATCTCTCTTACACTTTAAGCCAGAAATAGCAAAACCCAACTACTTGCGGTTTTAGTGTTGTTGTCAATAGAATAGAAACGATAATAGATAGCTGGAAGCGGTTTTCTATAATCATTTAGTGTCCCAAGAATTTGTTCTACCTCGACTTTAACCTTTATACTAAAAACAGAAGTGGCAGATATCAATTACTTCCGGTTTTAAATTGAGTGTTATAGATTGGAGGGCTAGAAGGGATTTTATGTAATTCATTAAGTAACCCACGAGTGTATTCCATCTCAATAGTAATCTCTCTATTAATACCAGAAATGAAATAAATATGATACATATTCCGGTATCCGTATTAATTGAGGACATATTACATAATCCTTTTTACGGTTTTTACTAGAGATTATTTTTAAATTAAATACTAGCCGGTTGTTTACTAAATTTTGTGTAATCGATAGTCCATTCCCTAAGGAATAAGTACTGGGATATTCTGCGGTCAAACTCGGCCAAGAACGGGGCGGACACGGGTTGCATTTCATACCTTATTTCTCGATAACTACTTAATTAGGCAGCAGCATTTTCTTTATAACTATTGGCCGAATCGGAACAAAATTCGGTGCTGGGCAGCTCTCAACCTAATTAACATCTCTACATTTTCAAGGCCAAGTTTTTGGCTTGATTTGTGTGTAGTAATTTATTTCTCGGTAATCTCTTGCCAGATCCAATATAAAGGATCTGTCATTACAGAAAGCCGCTCGTCCCTATTTATCGATTTTGCTCTATAGTGTTCAACGTAAAACCGGAAATGGTTTATTTGTACCACTTTCAGTTGGTAACGAAAGGAGATGAAAGGTATTCTTGGAATGCTTAATCGATTGCCGAAAACCGTTTTTGTTTTGTAGTGGTCAACGTTAAAACTTGGAAATGGTTGGTTTTTACCACTTCCGGATTATGGATAACTTCAATTAACTAGCTCCTCCGAAATAATTACTCTACCCATACACTTAGAAAAATGCGTTCTCCGGATTGTGGTATATTGCACAAATATACGGAATTCCCTTGCTTACTACAGAAATGAATACAGAGCATGCATTATTCACATGCTACATACTCACTGCCATTAGATGTTACATCATGCCGTTGCATGATGTATGGAATCTAAAAGATTTTCGTATATCACATGCATATACTTATGCTACATTCCTCAGCTGTATGTTATATAAGACCATTTGTTTGTGAGATCCTGACCGCCTATATGTTCCATATGGAAAGTACGTATAGATGGAACACTCATACAGAAAGTATTATAAAACATGCGTTTTCAATTATACGTCTGCTGTAAGTTGAGTCCAGAAACTACAAGAATCACGCATGTAATCTACCTTTTTAAGTACTCCACCTACATTTTTTTCTCAGTGTAGTTTGCAAAAAGAAAAAAAAAGAATTTAAAAATTTGCTTTCTCTCAAGAGCTATCGTGCGCAGTAACTTAGTCGTAGCAGCTATCGTGGTCTATTATTATTATTATTATTATTATTATTATTATTATTATTATTATTATTATTATTATTATTATTATTATTATTATTATTAAGTATTCTACCTGTTAGCAGATACTGAGATTAATGGGAGATGTGAATGTGATTGTGAGTGTGTGTTTTCTTAGGTTCTGGCCTGGAAATTCTTCTTTCACCTTTCTCGATCTTCAGCTTCCTCTTTTAATTCCCAATATTTGATTCCATTTTACAAATCATGGAAAAACTGCATTCTTCTTCTTACTATTCCTCTCTTACCTTTCATCTCTTACTTTAAACTTTTTCTTTCTCAGTGGGTTGAGAAGTGGCTAATACATTTTAATCTGGTTCCTTATAATTATTACCAGACTGCAGTTTCCTCTATTTTTGAAAACTATTTTTAAGAAACTGAATTATTATTATTATTATTATTATTATTATTATTATTATTATTATTATTATTATTATTATTATTATTATTATTGATCCAGGTTCCGTTATTCTATTAACTGTTAGAGGAAAGGTTCATTTTTTCTACAGTCTCTTTTTATCCATAATTGTACTTGGGTATTATGTTTAATGTTTAGTTAACTAAAGAAGAAGGGGATCTAGTTGTGTGGAGCCTTCATTTCATGTTAGCCTTCGGTGATCATTTAGTACTGTTCAGCGAGGTAATTTAACAGAAGTACTATGTTCTTATAGATTATTCGTTGTATTGTTATAAAGTAATTAATGATACAAGACGCTGTGTTTTCTAAATTAAAGTTTTGGGATCCTCTAAGCAATGGTTCCAACCTTTATAACCACCGCCCCCATTCTTAAACCCTACATACTTCACGACCATATCATTCGCGCATGTCTTTGTCTGACTCTTTCTGCAATTTTAGTTGAAGCATTGTATTCTCAAATCATCAGTAATAGTAACAAAAATAATAACAATAATATTAATCATATATACTGTATATAAGACAGTGGAAGTAAATTACTCATTATCGACCAAACCATAATACTCTCTTTGACGAAAGCAAGGGATAAGTAAGGATTTTTGGAAATGTGTAACGTTAAGGCGTAAATAGCGTTTTTAAAGGATAACGTACCTTGCTAATCCCTGAAGTAAGGAAGATAAAACTAGGCATATAAATTAATCATCAAAAATAACTGAACACGTTTCTCACAGTTTCTGAAAATTCCGCACCTAAACAAGAAAAAAGTAATTCGCATAACATTAATTTTTCAACTGTATTTTATTTCATTTATTTTTAGATGATAAATGTAAGAATTTCACGAGAGTGAAATTTCAAAATTACACTCAATTAAAAACAAACCAATACATGTTCAACTTTTCCGAAAATTCAGTGCTAAGTGGAGAATGGAGGATAGTGTCTATCTATTAAAATTTCTGCATTTGCTTACATTTCAGGTGTGAAATTTGGCTTTGACTTAATAACTAAAATAATTGAACGTATATTTCTGGGAATTCCCCTCTTAAAGATGGAGAAAAGAGGCTATTTCTATAGTATTAAAATTTACCACTATTTATTCACAAAATGTCATGAAATGTGCAATTCGATTAAAATCGAAATGTGAAATTTCGTATATTAACTCTGAACTAAGAAGAACGGTATACATATCTCAGAGTTTTAGAAATTCCCTTTTAAGCAGCAGGAGAGAAGAATTAATTAATTTATTTCTTGATATTTAAATCGGCATTCGCTGTCTCTTCATCATACAATGTTCGAGGACTAAACTGTTCGAGGAGGATTACTGAACATTTTTTGAACTATTCTAGATCATGGATAATCATGTCACTTTCACTGAAATGCGTATTCTAAGGAGGGGGGTCAAGGTCTAAAATATTTGCTAAAAATACAGTACCTTACAAATCTCTCATGTTACGAAGATGAAATTTAATATAAAAATCAAGTAGACACACAACCCAGCGTTCTCGAAAATTCCACTTCTGTCTCATCTCATGAAAAATGACTGAGAATTTAAGAACGTAGTTAGCACTTGGCTGAATTCGGGTTTTAAACATGTGAATTTCATTAAGATTCATATCCTAGGATGAAGGAGTTAATATATACGCCGGAACTTAAATACCGTCCAAGCAAAGAAAATGAAACTAGGTATATAAACTTTTTATTTAATCAAGTCGTTATGTGGACATGCCCCAACGTTTTCGAAAATTCTGCTTCCAAAAGAGGTTACAGGGCTTTTTCTAAAACATTTAACTTGCCGTTTTGTATTCATAAAATGACCGAAATGACGAAGTGTTTAAAAGGTCTGAAACATATTTAGCAGGTGGGACATTTCTAATTTATCAACTCACTTTGAAAAAAAGGATCGTAAAAGCAGAAGAGAATTTAGATTTCCTGCAAAGAATAAATGCTGCGTCGTATGAAACACATTCCTGAACATGGTCGAGCTAGATTTTTTTTTTTTTTTTTTTTTTTGCTTTTGCTCAAATAAGTTGCGTAGCGGAGAAAGGGTGATCAAATATAACTTTCAAATATTTCCCATAAACTTATTCTACCCGTACGAAGAACGGGCTTGCATATAATAGTAGTAAATAATATTAGCTATATTCTCACAAATTTATATTTATTTCCAGGAAGACCCCTGCATAGCATTCTAGTGCAGTGGAATATTATATTTTACCAGTTTTGATCTTAATGAAACCATAGTTCTTACACAATAGTTATTTTGTGTTTAAATGATATTTAATTTAATGTTTGTTGGAACATTCGTAATATTTGTAATTCTGAATTTAGTTCTGTGAAAGACTCGCACCCCGAGATTAGGAACCACTGCTCTAGGGACTAGCTAGAAACTTGGAATTTATACCTACATAGTATTTGTGACGTGGGGTACCACTAAGTATTTTTTTAATTCACGAAAAGATTAAGAAGTGGGATGGGATTTATTTTAATAGGATAACCTTATTTCCGAAATATATAGAACTGGGAACTTGAAATTTGGTATTTGGATTTCCAATATAAAATAATTTAACACGAGTTTCAGCAATCTTTTTTATATCTTAGGAATAAATGGTAAGGAAAAAGGTGAAAATAGCAATAACTACTCATATAATAACATGTCGATATCTCTGAATCTCTGAAAGTTAGAAACATGAAATTTGGCTTTAGGACTTCTCGTTTAAAACAAAATTTCTTAACGACAGTAAACAGGACCACCCAATTTTTAAAACTAAAATTGAAGCCAGAAGTTGACTAGATATCTACCACTTAGTGTTATAGAGAAATGATTAGAGTAGAGATGGAATATATTCTAGAGACCCTTAATGGAATACAAAAACCGTGTCGCGCTCTCTATCGCCGTTTGTCAAATTACAGTCTTGTTCAAGAAAACTTTGTCACTCACCTCTTTTTGAAAATTCTTGTAGTCTTACCTACAGTTAGAATAAAATTAATAAATGTTAATTTTCTTTGGTTGATTAAGAAGTTTATTTAGAGCCAAAGCATTATAATTTCCTATTCGGTTGGAAGAATATCATTTTTCATAGAAGGGTGGGTGATCGAGATTTCTTGAACAAGACTGTACAACTATGAACGTTAAAACCGGAATTAGCTGATTTCTATTAATTATGTTTTATTACACGCTAAAAGAAGAGATGATACCTATTCTAAAAACGCTAATTCATTAAAAAAAACTATTCTCGCTGTCTCTTATAGGTCATGTTCTATGTATATTAAATTGAAACCGGAAGTCATACTGGATTACCAGGGTGCTAATCGGTCACGAAAGTCACGAAAGTGATGAAAAAAGTCAGGAAATCAGAAAACGGCCATAAAAGTCAAGAAAAAGTCACGAAATTTTGCTTTTGGGTCACGATTCATTTTATATGTACAAATATAAGTACAGACTGGAAAATGTTGTTCTATAAAACGTCAAAATTCACCACCAAAATTGTTTATGGTTAGCTTTAGTCGCTACCAAATCAAAAGCATGGAAACTCGGCCCAAGTCGCGCTCAAATTCGCTCTTCAGAATAAAAAAAATAATGGTTTGTTAAAGAAAAGGTCATGAAATTTCATTTTGGAATTTTCGTAGACAACCTGTCGTTTCTGATTTTATTTGAGTGTTAGGGATAGAGAAATCTATTTTTGAGATGGTCAGTCGATTGTCGAAAACAGCTTCTTTCCATCTATTACAGCTTTTGGTCCACAGTAATAAAAAATAAACCGAAAATGGTTTGTTTCTACCGCTTCTAGTTTTATCAAAGTGTTAAAGATAGAAATGAAAGGTGTTCTTGGGATGTTTAGTCGATTTCCCAAAACTGCTTCTCGCTATATATTACCGTTTTTCCCCATTCAATGTTAAAGCGGGAACTAGTTTATTTGTACAACTTTCTGTTTCAAAACAGTGTTAAGGATGGAGATGAAAGGTATGCTTGGGATGCTAAATCGCCTGCCGGAGACGCCTGCCGTAAAATTGAAGGCACGAAACGTGGTAATTGAACTGAAATTAGTATGCTTCCAGATATATAAAGTGCAAGGCAATAGGTCGAACAAACGCGATGGACTGGCAGCAAAGCTCCCAGGGTATTTGAACTGAAATTCAGTATACTTGCAGATACGCGAGGTGCGAGGCTGTAAGCCGAGCAAACACTGATTATTGCAGGTTTGAGATGAAAAGCGTTAGACCGAAGAAATTTACAGGTCTGAGGGCAAAGCCTCCAGGCAGAGAAAGACTTGTATTGCATAAACTCTGATGAAGACACTAAGGACACTCACACAACATTTTCTTAATTAATAATGGAATCTTTAGTGATAGGAGATTTATACCACTTCCGGTTTAGTAGAAGGATCATATTAATGACACGATTATATTCTTGGGAGGCTTAACTGATTGCAGAAAACTGCGTCTTGCTATCTATTTCCTATAGAGGTTGATATCTACCAGTTCCAGTTTTAGTAGGGTGTAGAGAATGAAGATGAAGTGTTTTCTTAGTCGATTGTAGAAAACCGGGTAACGTTTCTGCTCTGCGGTGATCCACGTTAAAACCGGAAAGGGTTCATGTCTACCACTTCCGGTTTTAGTATAGGGTTAAGGATGGAGATGAAATGTATTCTTTAGACGGCTAATCGATGACGAAAAACAGTGTTTTGTTGTTTTTCCATAGCAATCAACGTTAAAAAAAAGAAATAGTCAGTACCACTTCCTGTTTTAGATGTAAGTTAAGAATAGAAATGTTATACATTCTTGGGATGCTTAATCGATTTTCAAAAACCGCTCTAGCTTTCTACTAACGTCTTTTGCTCTTCAGTGATCAATCTTAACCTTAAGTCACATTCACTTCTGCCACATCCATATCAAGAATCACCTCCATTAATTTTAAATATTTTTTCCTACATATTTATGTAACAATTGGTTTAATTCCAACTGAACATGATACATATACTGTATGCCTTACAATCTGGAAAGAAATATACGGGAGAGTAACGAATCCATAGCATCTCAAGGAGTGTAAATGAGAAATATGACATATTAAAAATAATTGGAAAGATCGATATTTGTGTTGATTACATAGTTTCGGGTCAGTCGCTGAGATGGATAATGACTGTTTCCATGTCGTTCAAGTTCATCCCTGAGGAATCGAGGAGTGTGATATTTTAAAAGTAATCGAAAATGACGGATATTAAAGGCGAATCCATAGTTCTCATTAGTGCTAAGAAGAATTGTAGCACTTTTGTTAAAATTTAAAAAGAAGTAGAACGCAAGTTTTGAGTTTAATTAATGTAAACTTATGCATTAAGAAAAAAAAACTAGACTATTTAATATCCAAATTGTAGGTGGGACTGGAGAGTTCTTCTTTCTAATATTGCTAAATAACACTAGGCTTTTTAAGTATATTTTTAAATAGAACCCGAGGTACGAGGGAGCGACAGAGAGAGAGAGAGAGAGAGAGAGAGAGAGAGAGAGAGAGAGAGAGAGAGAGAGATTTCTGGCCTGTTTTTAACATGTTCTTAAACTTTCGTGATTATTTTGTTAAGATTTTCTTATAATTTTAATTTGTTTGTATATTATATTGCAAATACACAGAACTTGTAAGATGTAAATACAACTTAATTTTGAACAGACTCAAAAATGGTGACGCCGTTTCCGTTGTTCTAGTAGCTAACAGGCATGCCTTTTGTGCTCGGGGTCCCACGTTCGATTCCCGGTGGGAGTCTCTAAGAAAACTTGAACGATTAATGTGTTCGAATTTCACCTTAATCTTTGAGTCCACCTCAATGCAGAAAGGAAATCCGAAATTTAAATAATTAACTAACTCGAAACCGATGAAACCACAAAACTCAAGGTTTTGATAGAAAACTAGCACAAATCTTTGGCAAAGAAAAAGTATGAAGTATCAAGTTGGAGGGGGAGGGAAGAGATGGGAACATGGGCATAAGACCATAAAACACATTATAGAAATGGCTTGCAGTGATGATTATAGAGGTGGCTCTGGGACCTAGAACTTCGAAATTCCATCTAGGGCATTTTCCCGAGAGTACTCAATCTGAGTTACCAGAATTTTTGCAGTACTATAGTCTCCCATAGTTTATTCAGTCCCCACGCCCCGGAAAATCTAAAGTGAACATTGCCTCCTATCGTGCTCAATATGAATTACAAGTATTTTTGCAGTACTGCTTTCCCCTTGTAGTGTAATGAAATTCTTCCATGAGAAAATCTGTAATCAACACTGTAGCTACGTCTTCCACTAATAGGCCTATACATTTACAAGTGCCGCTTTATTTTCGTATTTTTTCAACAGTTAACCAATTTAAAACTGTATTATAATTCAAAGCACTTATCATATTTGTATCGAAAGTAGAAATATGTTCAACTTCTTAAACACTTCGCTCCGCAGGATCCCCTTCAGCATGTGTGAAAAGCAAAAACAAAAGGTTTCGCGTCTCAGAAATGACAAAGGAAAAAAAGAAACGCAAAAGCAGCACAGCATAGCCTTATCACTGTCAGTTCTGACAACTTCCTTACATCGCTAGACCTAGGGGTGTTCCAAAAACCGGTTAACCGGTTTCGGTTCGGTTTGTAGCTTAAACCGAATCAGTCGGTTTGGACTTCAAACCGTTTCGGTTCGGTTTGGGAACGGTTCGGTTTGGGAACAGTTCGGTTCGGTTCGGTTTGGGAACGGTTCGGTTCGGTTCGGTTTGGGAACGGTTCGGTTCGGTTCGTTGACGGTTCGGTTCGGTTTGGAAACGGTTCGGTTTGGTTTGTAGAATGGTTCGGTTCGGTTTGTAGAATGGTTCGGTTCGGTTTAAGAAGTGTTGGAGCCTCTTTGTGGACTATTTTGTTCAGTTTCAGTTCAATATTCGAAATCGATGGAAATGCAGTTTGCGTTATAAGGAATCGTCCAACCTGAGATTACAATAAGTGTGTAATGTTATGTTTTCGGTATAACTTTATTCAGATGTAAAATTATTTCGATATTACTGAAACAATTGAGGGTTTATACTGTGGGGATACTTTTACTAATGCTTTGGAAATTGAAATAAAGCTCTTAATATCAATTGGAAGACAACTTTACAGCATATGCAGATTTAGAATAGATACCCTGGAAGGGGGGACAATTACTTGAAAGATGGATGTTATTCCAGGGGAAGCTTCGTTTAGAATGAAAATTAAACTCATCCTGAAATGACTGAGTGGCCAATGGTTTACGACCTGTATGGTGAAATCAAATACAGAGCAGTGCACATGCCTGATTTTTCTCGTGCCTGTTTTGATACGTTGTTTCCGGCCAGACGTTGCTTTTGTATAAAATGGGCAAAATAAAATATCTTCGGCAACTTTTGCTGTTATTAAATTAATAGGGGGTCTATTATTAATTCTTGGAACGAAAAAGTAGAGGTAAACATATATTAGTTATATTAGCCTTTAACTTAAGAATAATTAAAACAATTGACATTGTCTTTTGTTCTTAAAAACAAAGAAAGAAGTTTTCACTTGGCCCTTCATCTTCAAGAAGGAGATACAACATAACAACAAACTGTATTTTTTATACTTGAACAAAGGCGCCAGAGCAATAAGCATTGTTGTAGGCTGGTAAATAATTGAAGTTGAAGCCAAGGTTACTAAAAGAAAGGTTGGGCTATACGCGCAAACGCCTCGCTCTTCGTTTCGCGAGATGCAAGTATGTATTCAAACGTACGAAGCAGGCAAAATATGTCTTTTTTTATTTCTTTATGCATAACATTTTTCCTATCGCGAGTCTCTCCTACATACAAACTACGAATAAATAAGTAAATAAATAAATAAGTCAGCAACAAAGAAAACATATTTTAATGTAATTTCCATCATGGAAAATTAACAATGTATATTGTATGATAGTTATTTATTTTTCAATGAGCTAGGTAATTTTTGTATCACAACTATATTTTAAATTAATTTATATTTGAAGTGCTACTGTGAATGTATGTATGTAAAGTTACAGATAAATATGTTTGCTACCAGAGCAATTCCTGCAAAGTGCTGGGCCTGGAGATAAAGTAAATTTCTGAACCAATGATGAGGTGAGTTCCACGCCAAGCACGAAGAAATTACTTTGTGATCATTGATAGGGATATTTCATTAAATATTTAAAACAATTGGAAATTGTTATTATTATTATTATTATTATTATTATTATTATTATTATTATTATTATTATTATTATTATTATTCGTTAAATAGTTTGGTTTATGCCGATGTTGCCACACGTGTAGTTGTTTCACTATAAATGTTGTTATTGTTTCTGTTGTTTCGTTATTTTGTTGTTGTTCTTTCTGTTTTCTTTATTATGTTTCGTCTTGTGTGTCTCGGTATTTTCTTCTGTTATAATTGTTGTTTCACTTGCTTTTAATTCTTCTTTGTTTGATCTTTTGGTTCGATCTTTCGGTCTCTATTAAAGCCTTTTTCTGTGTGTGGGGAGGGGGGTTTGCTTCTTTCTCTCTTTTGTGGTTTCTGGTTGGGATGTTTGACTTTTTTTTTCTGGGTTGTGGCTTCCATTTTTTATTCGTTCTGTGTTTCCAGTTTCCTTGGTTGGATAGGTTATGCCTTATACCGTTTATTGTACGTATTTTGTCCGTGATATAAACTACTTTATTATATGATGTAGATTTATACAGTTCTGATATTTGTTTTCTGAATAATTTGTGTATATTACAGTGAAACCTATGTTGGCCATCATCCGTTCAATTGAAAAGTGGCCAACTTAGACAGGTGGTCAACTTACAGAAAATAAGTGTGATCGGTGTATTTTTAGAATAAAATTTCTAGTATTATTTGATTGTAAAATTTTAATAAGCAATACCACGACATCTGCTTTTAAATAATGTATATTGAGTAATCAGCACCTTTTTCGTCCTGAAAACTAGTCTGGTACACTGAATTATTCGGATGGAAAAGACAATCACACAAACAACCATAAAATTGAAACATATGCAAGCAGTTTATTGGAATTGGCATTGTAGCACACTGAGTTATTCAGATTGAAAACAAGAAAAGGAAAATTATAAATTCAATAATTTATGTACAGTTTATATGATTTTTTTTTTAAGCAGTGACAAATATTTTCTGCAGATACCTTTCGAAAAGTAGCAGATCAGTTATTAATAACAAATTTATTCATTGTGATTCATTCTGGATGTATGTCTTTTATTCTTTTTTTCTTTTTTTTTGCATATATGAACATTCTAATTTTGTAGTAACTACCTCTTCATAATGAGCTACAAGTGTTTCCCTTGGAGCGAAAGACGTTTTGAGAAAGTCTTAACCCTTTAAAATTATAATGGCACAACCACCTGTGCCATGGCGTCGACCTTCGAAATTTGCTTTATAAGTCTCTAGTAAAGCTTTGTAGACCGGATTTTTTGCATTCATTCAAATATGAAAGTATCATAGAACATATTTTATGGGCATTTTGCAGCCTCGCGTGCTCTGTCTGGGGGCTGTGACGTCACAAACATGGACGATGGTTTAAAAAAGGGTATATTTCAGAAGTTTTTCAAAAAATCTCTGACAAATTACTGTTTACCCTAGAATCATGGTTTGTACTTCGTTGGTTTCGTTATGAGACAGGCTTTTAAAATGTACCACTCAAATGTCCCTATCGTGTACCAGAAGCGGGAAAATCTCGTCCAAAATGGATAAAAGGAGATTTTTTAAAGAAAATTTTCCCTTTTCCCCATTTTTCTCTTCACAGGTACACGATACCGAAATTTGTGTAGTATCATTGGAAAGGCTGCCTTACGCTGAAGAAAATGAGGTATGATTCATGTTGCTAGAGTCAACAGACGTGTGTCAAAAAAATCTCGATTTCTTTTTTTTTATCTTTTACACATTTTTAGTCAATTACTTTAGTAAAGAATCTACAGTATTATCACTATTTATTCTAAGGTCATGATACGTACCTCGGTTTCTTTGGCATGAACCAGTCTTTCAAACGAAACCACTCGCATGTCTCTAGCATCTACCATAGTGGAGAAAATTCTCAAAAAAGGGAAACTTTGTCAAAAATCCCTTTTCCCTCGAGTTTGGTCCCCTCTGGCCGGCCCTTGTGTCAACGTACAGAGCCCCAAAAAAATTCAAACATACTACATACAATGTGTAATAGCTGTACGAAGTTTCAATGTTATATCTTGAAAAATAAGGGAGGGAAAAATATTGCCCAATATGCAAACAATACCAGCTTTCCCCTATGTGAGCAATGGATAACCCATTTTGCACATGGGGCAATATTTTTTTCCTCTCTTATTTTTCAAGACATAACATTGAAACTTCGTACAGTTATTACACATAGTATGTAGTATGTTTGAGATTTTTTGGGGCTGTGTGGGTTGACACAGGACCGGCCAGAGGGGTCCAAAATCGGGTGAAAAGGGATTTTTTGACAAAAATTTCCCTTTTTTTCAAATTTTCTCCACTATGGTACATGCTAGAGATATGCGAGTAATACCGTTTGAAAGAGGGATTCATCGCAAAGAAAACGAGGTACAATTCATGTTCCCACAATGAACAGTCTTGATGATGATGATGATAGTATAGAAATTCAATAAAAAGGTATTATCAAGGGAAATGTGTAAATTGGCTGTAGCATCAAAACTATTCATCCCAAAGCCACTCCTTGTATCTCATTCTCTTTACCATAAAGCTGTTTTTTTAAGTAGCATTCGCATGATCGTATTCTATACCAAAGGGGAGATATTCGCGATAAAAAAGGGATTTTATAAAAAGAAAATCCCTTTTTCCCAATTTGAGCGGACATTTACCGCATTTGGTACACTTTAGGGAAGTTTTACGGACGCAGTTTGATACACTGGTTTACTAGAAACAAAACGGGGTATGAACCATGATCCTACGATAAATAGTCTTGACGCAATAGATGATTGAGTGAAAGTCTACAAAATACCTCAAAAAAAGACTCGGTTCGACTACAAAATACAGATTCGTATTTCCAAACTTCCGCTACCTTTCGACAAGCAGTCACGTGCCAATAAATGACAATTGAGATGGTTAGCTTTAACCTTGAATTTTCGCAGTTACTAAAGCTCCCCAGTGATGAAAGAAGCCGATATAGCTAATGGTTTTACCAAAACAGACAGTGTAAACAAATACTTACAACCATTTCCTGAATTCCTGTACGTGCTTTTCCTTATTCGTATCTTCCTTCAACACCCCTTTGTCAGGGTAGTATTCTGGCCATTGACCTCCAAGAACAAATCGTAGGAATCTATGCTTCTCTGTCTCCAGTAACAAATACAGAACATTTGGCTCTCATACGGGAATACGAAAGAGTTAAAAATAATAATAATAATAACAAAACGTACTTGCATGGCCAAGATACGCAGGTAAATTTATCATTATCAAAATAGGATAAATATTGCTTTAATGCGGCCAACTTCCAAGATAGACAGATGGCCAACTTACAGAGTAATAAGTAACGAATGTCTTATGGGAAATGCAGGTTCAAGACGAACCAGGCCAAGATAAGCAGGTGGCCAACTTAGAGAGGTGGCCAAGTTGACAGGTTTTACTGTACTGTATAATGAATATGGAATCTGTGTAAAAAATTGTCTGGGGCTGAAAGTTCTTATGTGGGAAAGTTAATTAAGAAAGGAAATATAGAAATAAAAGTCGTATAGTGGAAAGAATTTTGATGTAGAAGATATATACTAGAATTAGAAAGGATGAAGTGTCTCAGTCTTGGGATAAATATAGTATACAATTGTATTCAATAGTTCAGTGAATCGACTTTGCCCTTACCTGAAATGCGAGAGAACTCAAGGTATTTTTAAGTATTGAAAATTATAAATATTAAATGATAATATGTAACTTGTAAATATTCATGATGGCGAATGTTACTGTACTATAAGAAAATATATCGTGGTGTATATTATAATACAAGGAAAAGAAAGATAAATATTTTTGAGTAAAGACTGACTCGTTTCTTATCTGTTGATATTTTAGTATGAGAACCAGTGTGAAGAGTCGCACAATGGAAATATTACAGTTATACTATTTAATGAGTACTAAAACTACCAGAAATTTAACAATTTGTATTACAGTTCGGTTTGGTTTCGGTTCAGTCTGAACGGTTCGGTTCGGTTTAAAAACGGTTCGGTTCGGTTTGGGAACGGTTCGGTTCGGTTTGGAAACGGTTCGTTTCGGTTCGGTTTGGGAACGGTTCGGTTCGGTTCGGTTTGGGAACGCTTCGGTTTGGAAACGGTTCGGTTCGGTTTAGAGACGGTTCGGTTCGGTTTCGGTTAACCGTTCCAAACCGGTTTAAGTAACAAACCGAAACCGCGGTTTACGTTTCCAGGAACCGTCCACCCCTAGCTAGACCTACAAACGGTGTACAAGAATTATATAGTTACAATATACGTTGTGTCAGAGTAGCGCTACAGGCGGAATGTGCACGACCTACAAATAAATATGATTTTTACAAGTATAAATCACTGTTGCATCCCCTTTACACTCTACACATGCTTTTTTCCCCACTTTTTGACCTTGACAAGCTGAAGTACCAGGCTTACCGAGTTCACAACCATAAACTCTTTGTGTACAGAGTACGTTTTTAGGTCTTCGAATCATGTGAGCGCGAAGAACAAGGGTGATGATCGAACGGCCACATACGGGAGACAGAATAACCCGGTTGCAATAATAAGTGTAAAATACAAACATAGAGCCTTAACAATGCCGTGCGGATATATATATATATTTGCACGGCATTCTAAAGGACCTATACTTGTATTTTACATTTATTGCTGCAACCTGGTGCGTTTGGCTGAAGTATGCGGTCGTCAGATCATTGCCCTTGCTTACGCGCTCACAGTCATTCGAAGACCTAAGAGCGTACTATGTACACAAACAGTTTGTGGTTGTGATATCGCAAAGCCTGGTACTTCTGCTTGCCAAAGTCAGAAAGTGAGAGAAAAAATGAGTTTGTAGAATGCAAAGATAACATATTCATTTGTAGTCCGTGCACATTCCGCCTGTAGCGTTACACTGGCACAACAACTCTTGTACACCGCTTGGAGGTCTAGCGGTGTCAGTGACGACCGAATCTAAATTGTCAGCACTGCCTGTGGTAATACTATGCTCTGCTGCTTTTGCGTTTCATTTTACTCCTTTGCCATTTCTGAGACGCCACACCTGTTGTTTTTGCTTGTTTCAAAAGATTTTCCCGCGGACCGAATTGTTTAAGAAGTTGACTATATGTTCTTATTTGCGATAGCAATATAATATGTAGTTTGAGTTATAATACAATATTAAATCGGTTAACTGGTGAAAAAAGTACGAAAATAAAGCAGTACTAGTATATTAGTCGAAAACGTTACTACTGACAGTGTTGAATTCAGATTTCCTGCTGGAGAAATTTCCCTACACTAGAGGTGAAATCTGGTACCGCGAAAATACTTGTAATTCACATTGAGCACGAAAGGAGGCAATGTTCATTTCAGATTTTTCCAGAGCGGACGGATGGAATAAACCATGAGTGAATCTATTGCTGCAAAAATTCTGGTAACTCAGATAAAGCATGCTCGGGGAAATGCTCTAGAGGGAATTTCGAAGCTCTGGACCCGAAGCAACTTCAATAATCATCACTGCCTGCCATTTCAATAGTGTGTTTATGGTGTTACATTCATGTTTCCATCATTTCCCTCCTTCTCGAACTGGACATTTGATACATCTTCCATGCCAAAATTTTGTGCTAGTTTCCTGCCTTACCCTGCGTTGTAGTAGTAGGGGTCCGCGTATATTGCGCCAGTCAGCAAAAATTTTCTCGATTCTGATTGGCTGAGAGAGGTCACGTGACGTTAGGCCCAGCCCACGCGGGGAATTTAAATTTTCAGGTCACGTGGTATGACGTCATGAGTCACCCTGCGGGGAAATCCCTCATTCTCTTTTATGACTAGGATTTTTGAAATTTGTTCCCTTTTACGGGTAAGATGAGTGCTTTGATACCTCATTCTGATTGGTTGACAGCTGTCACATGATCTTAGACCCAGGGATATTTGAAAATTCGTTCCCTTTTACGGGTAAGATGAATCCTTTGGTACCACGATGCTGATTGGCTGATAGAGGGCACGTGATCTTAGGCTCAGGGATTTCCCTCATTCTCTTTTATGACTAGGATTTTTGAAAATTGTTCCCTTTTACGGGTAAGATGAGTGCTTTGATACCTCATTCTGATTGGTTGACAGCTGTCACATGATCTTAGACCCAGGGATATTTGAAAATTCGTTCCCTTTTACGGGTAAGATGAATCCTCTGGTACCACGATGCTGATTGGCTGATAGAGGTCACGTGATCTTAAGCCCTGTGACTTTTGAAATTCGTTCTCTTTTTACGAGTAAGATGAGTGCTTTGATACCTGATTCTAATTGGTTGACAGAAGTCACGTGATCTTAGACCCATGGATATTTGAAATTCGTTCCCTTTTATGGGTAACATGAATGCTTTGGTACCACGAAGCTGATTGGTTGATAGAGGTCACGTGATCTTAGGCTCTGGGTTTGGTATTACGATACTGATTCGAAGATAGAAGTCACATGATTTTAGACCCATCACACGGTGAACAGATTACATGGGAAAACCCCTCACTCATTTGTTTCATTTTATGGATAAGATGAATGTTTTGGTACCTCAATTTTGATTGGAGAATAGAAGTCACATAATCTTTCCCTCACCCCAATGCTAGAATTTTTTTAGATTACGTGATATGACAGTGATAACCCTCGACCGGGATTTTTTTTTAATGGTTATCCTTTTTGGTACCTTAAAGTTCCCGTGGAGGGTTCAACCCCATCCTTAAATTACCCTTTTATGGTATCATGATATTGTACTGAAGTTTACATTAAATATTATCGTTCTCTTTGACAGATAAGATGATTACCAGCTTTCTTACCTTTGATGGAGATCCTGTCCTTGAATTAGTAGCCTATGTCTCTGGAAGTAACAATGGTGAAAGAGGGGTGTCGCTTGTAGATTTCTTATAACACATTGTTGTGAGTTTAAGCGATTTTTTAAACGCTCAGTAAGCGCTTCATTAATGGAAACAGTGTTGCCAGATTTTTTTTTACCTAAACTGCTCCGATTCTTTTCGAAACGGTTCCGCAGAGTGCAAGAAATTTTAAACTAAAAAATTTTTCGAACTAAAAAAAAATTTGTAACTAAAAAATTTTAAACAAAAATTTTCAAACAAAAAATTTTCGAACTAAAAAATTTTGAAACAAAAATTTCAAAAAAATTCGAACTAAAAAATTTAAACTAAAAGCTTTCGAACTAAATTTTCAAATCAAAAAATTTTCGAACTAAAAGGAATTTAAAAAATTTTCGAACCCAAAAAAAATTCGAACTAAAAAAATTAAAAATTTTTCGAAAAATATTTTAAACTAAAAACTTTCGAACTAAATTTTCAAATCAAAATTTTTCGAACTAAAAATTTTAAAAAAATTTCGAACCAATTTTTAAAAATAAGTTTCGTACTAAATATGTAAACCACATTTGAAAGTTTTCAAATCAATTTTTTTCGAACTAAAATTAAAAACCAAATTTTGGACACTAAAAATTCTTTAATTATTTTTCGAACAAAATCATGTAAACCAAATCTTGGATGTATTTTCCACCTTAAATTTTCAAGATTACCATGATTTGAAAACAAGTGTTCAGGGTTTCAAGAAATATTAAAACACATTTTTTTTCAACTTCTTGTATTTAACGAAAGGTATGTGGTCTTCCTATACATGTTTATTAACATAATAAATACAGGATCTAGTTAATGAATATGTTGGACGCGTCATCATCTTCGAATCTTGTAGCCGTATCCTGTAAAGAAAAAGAAGAAACGACGGATTACTTTATGAATTTCTTTTTTTTTCTGAAACAATAAAAATGAGTCAATATTGATAAGAGAGAAATAAAACTTACTCGTAAATGATGGATCTGTTTAGGCTCATCTTCCTCCTCGGGTACGAGATGACAGCATTTTTTTCACCGATGGTGGTGTTGGTGGTTTACGAACTCTTCTGGGTACTGCATTTTTTCTTGGTGTTGCTGCTTTATGGTCAAAGTTCCTCCTTCGGTACGAGATGACTGCATTTCTTCCACTGATGGTGTTGGTGGTGGTTTATGAACTCTTGTGGGTACTTCATTTTCTTCTTGGTGTTGCTGCTTTGTGGTTAAGGAAGGGAAAGAAGAAAAGGAAAAGGAAAAAAAAGAAATGGCGGCCTTATTGGGTGTTTACAGTTTTTTCTTCTTCATCTTCTTTTTCCAGTTCCATCTTCTGTTTTTTAACGTACCCGTACGGAACCGTATCATAAGAATTGAATTCTTTAAATCGACGTTTTGTGTATCGGATGCTGTACATTTTTTCTTCTTTGCGTGTGACGATGGTATGGTCTTTGGTCCTGCATATCTTATGGGGGATAGTGATGGTGACTTGTCCACGGCATTGATTTGTTATCATTTCTTTTAGCGTGTTGAAATTTAATTGTTGTCCTGCATTGTAGTTTAATGTAAATCCTCTAATTTTGCATATGTAACTGGTGACGTTGGTATCCGGATTGTATATTTCTAAGCTGTAATTTTTCGGTCCTCCACTGACAAATGTCTTGATGTATGCTCGTGGTCCGTAAGACTCCATCTCATCCGATAAGCATCCCAAGTACGTAGAAGGTTCAATGGTTGGCTCCCCGGGCTTTTCTGTAAAAATTACAGAATCCGTGTCGAAATATAAAACACGTTCCTGCAACATTTCCAGGTACTTGTACAGTTCCAGACGTGCCTGACATGTTGTAAATGCACCTAACACGACATTGGTGTTTCGGTTTTGAACAGGCACATGTTCATTGTACTCCCAGAACGCATACAACATCGTATCATTGATGGGTACAATTTGATGGAGTTTAATGTCGGGGGAAGTGAGTTTTTCATAAAATTCTTCCGGCCGATCAATAATTGTGGTCTGGCTAAAGTTTGTACGCTGGCAAAGCTTTCCCCATAGAGAGTTCACACAAAGCTTAGATAAACTTCTTCGTGCAGGATTATTTTCAATTTTGGACGGATCCAATGCAATACCTTCACGCTCCAGGACGGTTTGTATGAATTTTGATTTGTCTTCTTCGGTGACACAGGAACTGGGCCAGCCAGACGCTTCCATTTTTGATTTCAAAAATGTATTGATATATTCCGTGAACAAGCCACCTGTTTTCGTGATGGGATCATATTGTTCAATGTCATAATCCCAAATTTCAAAAATTTCCACTGGTTGATATCCTAATTCTATTGCTTTCTGTATTTCATATGATACCCATGTTCCAGTGAGGCACCGCTCCTGGTCGTTGTGTGTACACGTTGCTGTAGCGTCTGGGTTCATTTCTTCGGCACACGCAGCACACAGTGGAAAGAGTAGTTTCTTGTTACATCGGTAAGGCAGGAGACCATGATAAAGATGGCGACTTGGTAATATCGACATTTTGATTAGACCATTGACTTTATTTATTGGTGGTATATTTTCATCACCCTGTAGATAAATTCTTGGATGCCCTACAGGGTATTTAGCACACTTATTTACATAGGGATAAAGCGAGACAATATCGAAATATTTTATTACTTCTCCTGCTTTTTCGTCGACTTGGTGGTACAATTTCACGCAATTGGTCCTTCCTCCAAAAAAGCTATCTCATGGATTTAATGGTCTGCGGTTCATGTACGGGTGATTCTTCAGATACGTCGCCATTGCAGGATTTTGTTTTAAGAACTGATTAAATTCGCACTCCCACATTTCATGTACAATGTACCCCAATTCACGCAGTCTTGCATTTTTTCTTTGCGTTCGTTCATAACGGAATTCCATGGTGTCTTCTGGATTGCTGTAGATGGGCTGATTACGGCCTGTAGTAAAACATACTTTACACCCGTGATAAAAGCAGCCGGCATGCTCGTAGATGTGCTCCTCTAACGTCTCAGGATCTTGGTAGTAGCCATCAACATGGAATCCCGCAATAAACACTTCTTTTTGTCGGGCCGCATGTAAGATTTGTTTTTCTTCGGTTTTTTCAATGTAGGCCAGCCATTGCATTGCAGCGATCGATTGGGTACTTCTCCATCGATAGCCATGTGCCGGTAGAATTCCAATGGTGTTGGGTTTGAGGAAATTCCGGCGGAATACTAAATTGGAAGCACTGGCAATCGTGATCGTCTCCAAGAAGGGATTCACTTTGGTTTCTGTTTCAAATGACGTCATAAACGAAACGCATGCTTGTCGCAGTACATTGACATCTTGAATACAATACTTGAGAATTTCTTTCTGAAAATCAAACGTGTCATTACGATGATCGTTGTACCACTGCATGAACTTGTTTCTGTCTTCGACGGCCATTTCATCTGCACCATAATACTTTGTTTCTGGAAGTGGTCCAATATACGATTGATTCTCCTTGGTGTTGAAGAAATGCGGGAAGTAGCCTTTGGTTGCGGGTAAATTGAACGCTTTTGACAATTTACTTAATGCCATAGGCAAGAAGTTCAACGAGTCAATGAACGTCAGGTTATTCAACGTTAAACTCAGTATCTTGGTCCCATTTAATATGACGTCAGGTCTCCATTGGCATTGTTCTACCATGGTCTTTAGGATAAAATGTCCATCGTATCCCTTAGCGTTGTGCGCGACACAGAAAATCCTATTTATATTGGGACGACGTTCCCGCAAGTACTGGAGAAAATTATAAACTGGATCCTCTCCTTGGAAAATATGCTGGCGCTGACCACACGTGCTGCAAGACTGCTGGATATTATTGTTTTCAACACATGCATAACATACTTGTTGTGCAACCAATAAATTTGGAATGTGTACATACGTATTATCGCCAATATTCGTGTCCTGCATAGATTCTATATCATAGAATATCAATAAGGCTTTCTTTGCGTGCATGAGTGAAGGAACACCAGGTTTCAAGCATTGTCGATCAGGAAGCATAAAACATTGATGCGATCCTGGAACAATCTTCTTACAAACATTGCAAAAGATCTCATTGCAATCATGAATGCGTTGTCCACTTCGTACAAAGGAATATACTCTGTAGCATTTAGTACATTGCTTCACCATTCTGCATACAGGTTCCCCCCGATGATATACAATATTACGATGATTGTTAAAACATTCTTCGCCATAAAATTGACGATTGCAGTCGTTGCATAATATCGGCGTTTGGTTCTTGTCGCATAGAGGTCTCTGTAAACATTTGGAGCATGTTACAGGACAATTTTTCACATGTCTGTTACGTTCACTGTATTTTTTATGGCACGCTTCACAGTAGAACTTGGTTGCAAAACAAGCAGTTAAGGATTGGATGATGTCAAAATGGCCAGCCAAACAAATCAAATTTATGGGAGTGCGATTTTCGTCGTTGGGCCCTCGTACATGATATCATGGCCTGTGAAACTGGTATACACAGTAATTTTATATTCTTTGAGGTATGCCTGGAATTGTAGTATTTCATTTACACTGGCACCATGATCCAAATTCACTCCTGCATTTGAACATAACGCATCGACTTCTTGGTCCACAATACATTTTCTCTGATGTTGATACTGTGTATATCGTTTCACATCTACATTCTTGTATTTTCTCAGGCCAATAGCAATAACAAGGGCGAACGCCAAACACCTTGAATCTTGATTTTTTACTCGTACAATCCCTCGCTTGCAACGTAATAATTCTTCATTTTGAAGTACTCCTTGCCGCAAACCGCCGCCATAGCCATGTGGAATATCCACACGATGAAAATGAACGGTAAATGGTTCGTGCAGGAGAAATGCATTGTTACTTTGTAACACTCTTTCGAACGAGGCCCACATCGTTTCCAGTGTCAAGTTTCGTGCTTGGCGAAAACTCACCCAAAATGGTTTATTCGTGTTGCGTGGCGATATTACCGTTAAACCAACCATCGCCTCATCGTCGACATTGGCTAACAAATGGTCCAGCATTGCTTGGAAACTATTATGTACATACTGTATGATATCGGTTCCTACGGGTGGTGCATTGAATTGAATTTCGAGCATTCTGCCCTCAATGTTAAATCGTCTATAATGACGAGTGATTTCATTGCGAACAGTAAAACCCGATTCGGCCATGGTTAGTAAAAGGAGAAAACAAACAAACAGGTACGGTAAAACAAATATGTAATGTGGGGAAAAAAGGAATTGAGCAGCGTGAATTTACTACAAAAGAAAAAAAGAAAGAAAAATCTTAATCACCTGATAAACAGGAAATCATAACATTCATGATAAATTCTTAACTAAGCAATTCATGTAAAGGTCCTGAGTTTGATTCCCTGGCGGTGACGTTCAGAATCTCATTATGAAAGCACACGTACTAGAAATCAGTTTTTTTTAAATAATTATGTTACTGAAATGAGTGTTTTATTGCTGTCAAACTCGAGACCATTACATCAGCATTTAACTGACCTATCATTCTATAGTGATAAAAAGAATGCATGAAATGAATGAATGTTTCATCAGTACTGAGATGTTAGAAAGTACGCGTAAGCATTTTTTCCCACTCACAACGACCTTTAAATGATGCGCTTGCAAGTTGAAGAGATTCATCAAACATTAACGATACACATACGTAATTGTCGAAACAAAATCTGTATAGCGTATTTTTTTTATTATTGTGACTAAGCGGTTAGCGTACATGGTTCGGACGTGGAAGGCCCTGGTTCAATCCTCGGTGGGTTTGCTTTCCACGTCGGGGCATGTCAAGCCTATTCTGAAATTTAATATTCTCACGCGTTATCATACATTCTTTTCAAAACTAAGCTAAATGGTTGACGTGCACACCTCATAATACATAAACGTACATAAATCGTCTATAATAACGAGTGATTTCATTGCGAACAGTAAAACCCGATTCGGCCATGGTTAAAAAATGAAAACAAACAAACAGGTACAATTGCGATAAATGTGATATGGAAAAAAGGAATTGAGCAGCGTGAATTTACTACAAAAGAAAAGAAGAAAGAAAAATCTTAATCATCTGATAAACAGGAAATCATAACATTCATGATAAATTCTTAACTAAGCAATTCATGTAAAGGTCCTGAGTTTGATTCCTGGCGGTGACGTTCAGAATCTCATTATGAAAGCACGCGTACTAGAAATCAAAGTTTTTTAAAAAATAATTATGTTACTGAAATGTGTGTTTTATTGCTGTCAAACTCGAGACCATTGCATCAGCATGTAACTGACCTACCATTCTATAGTGATAAAAAGAATGCATGAAATGAATGAATGTTTCAACAGTACTGAGATGTGATAAAGCACGCGTAAGCATTTTTTTTTTCTACTCACAACGACCTTTAAATGATGCGTTTGCAAGTTGAAGAGATTTACCAACCATTAACGTAACACATACGTAATTGTCAAAACAAAATCTGTATAGCGTTTTTTTTTTATTATTGTGACTAAGCGGTTAGCGTACATGCTTCGGATGTGGAAGGCCCTGGTGGGTTTGCGTACATCCTCGGTGGGTTTGCTTTCACACATCGGATCACTGTCAAGCCTTTTCTGAAATTTAATATTCTCACGCGTTATCATACATTCTTTTCAAAACTAAGCTAAATGATTGACGTACACGCCTCTGGCCTTGGTTCAATCTCGGGTGATTGCTCGAATATCACGTTAAGCTGAAGGGGACGCTAATGCTTTCAAAGGGAATCGAACCATATTGTTCTAAGGATAGTTTCTGAAATTTTGTAATGCATTCTTTTCAAAACTAAGCGCACACATTTTCTGGCCATGGTTCAATTCCCGACGGGTGCTCGCTGAAGGGACGCTAAACCATATCATTTATCGTGCTTAGTTTTAATGTGTGGAGGTTCCTGATTCGTACTCCCACTTTCCCATTCCACTAATTTCTTCATAGTCTAAATATTTCGTACTAAAAGTAAAACAGTGTATTCGTGATCCGCCCACAAATATGAAATAAAAATGATTTTCGAATCTTGTGTGAAAAATAAAATCTCACTGAACTTACCTCAAATTCAATGAACAAAAAGTCGGTGCAGTAAAGCTTCTTAAATGAAGACACTCTTAAAAAACAAACCTTCTCACTCGATAGTTGAGAGCGGTGTAGGATTTGAAAAATGAAGTTTAGATTTTTATTTAGGTCGCTGTGAAAACGACATCACCGTCAACCAATCAGAAACGAGGAAATTTATAAAATGACATCACAACGAACCAATCAAAACGCTCGCTGCTTTTGTCATGAATCACGAACCAAAACGATGTGTAACAATCGATCGTGACGTCATTCACTTTTCTCAATAGTTACAACATCTAGTATCGCAATTCCGATGCCAATTCCCTTCTGCCAGGATCATGTCACTACTTGTCGTAACTGTGACGACATTTCATTTTCCTCATATTCCATACGAGAATGTCAATGTTTGCTTTTTTTTCATGAATCATGCTGACACGTTCGTAGTAAAACTAAAGTAATGCGATCCGCTGACGTTTGCATTTTTCAATCATATGTACTTCTATGTCGTCACACAAAGAAGTCTATCAGCATTTTATTTTAATCCACGAACGGAAGCGTTACACTGTCAGATTTATTTTCTTAAAGTATAAGTGTATCCTTTTCAAGAACCATGGTTCGAAACCCACCAAGCATGATTAAATCCGAATTCATTCATAGCTAAGCGGTTAGGATACACATCTTTGGTTTGAAAGACCTGAGTTCGATTCCTGGAGAAACATTTCTTAGGATTTTTCTAAAACTTGGTTTAAATTTCTAGTTCGAAAATTTTAAAAGTTTAGTTCGATAAAAAGTTTGATTTGAGAAGCGTTACACTGTCAGATTTATTTTCTTAAAGTATATGTGTATCCTTTTCAAGGACCATGGTTCGAAACCCACCAAGATCGATTAAAACCAAATTCATTTAAGCGGTTAGCATACACATCTTTGGTTTGAAAGACCTGAGTTCGATTCCTGAAAAAACATTTCTTAGGATTTTTCTAAAACTTGGTTTAAATTTCTAGTTCGAAAATTTTAAAAGTTTAGTTCGATAAAAAGTTTGATTTGAAAATTTTTAGATGTGATTTACATCTTTAGTTCGAAACTTTTGTTTTTAAAAATGTTTTAGTTCGACAAAATTTTGTTTCAATTTTTTTAGTTCGAAATTTTTTTTGGGTTCGAAAATTTTTTGTTTGAAACTTTTTTTTGTTTCAAAATTTTTAGTTCGAAAATTTTTTGTTTGAAAATTTTTGTTTAAAATTTTTTTAGTTTTGAAATTTTTTTAGTTCGAAAAAATTTTTAGTTTAAAATTTCTTGTACTCTGCGGAACCGTTTCGGAAAGAATCGGAGCAGTTTCGGTGAGAAAAAATCTGGCAACACTGTTTCCATTAATGAAGCGCTTACTGAGCAATAAATCGCTTAAACTCACAACAATGTGTTATAAGAAATCTACAAGCGACACCCCTCTTTCACCATTGTTACTTCCAGAGACATAGGCTACTAATTCAAGGACAGGATCTCCATCAAGGTAAGAAAGCTGGTAATCATCTTATCTGTCAAAGAGAACGATAATATTTAATGTAAACTTCAGTACAATATCATGATACCATAAAAGGGTAATTTAAGGATGGGGTTGAACCCTCCACGGGAACTTTAAGGTACCAAAAAGGATAACCATTAAAAAAAAATCCCGGTCGAGGGTGATCACTGTCATATCACGTAATCTAAAAAAAATTCTAGCATTGGGGTGAGGGAAAGATTATGTGACTTCTATTCTCCAATCAAAATTGAGGTACCAAAACATTCATCTTATCCATAAAATGAAACAAATGAGTGAGGGGTTTTCCCATGTAATCTGTTCACCGTGTGATGGGTCTAAAATCATGTGACTTCTATCTTCGAATCAGTATCGTAATACCAAACCCAGAGCCTAAGATCACGTGACCTCTATCAACCAATCAGCTTCGTGGTACCAAAGCATTCATGTTACCCATAAAAGGGAACGAATTTCAAATATCCATGGGTCTAAGATCACGTGACTTCTGTCAACCAATCAGAATCAGGTATCAAAGCACTCATCTTACTCGTAAAAAGGGAACGAATTTCAAAAGTCACAGGGCTTAAGTTCACGTGACCTCTATCAGCCAATCAGCATCGTGGTACCAAAGGATTCATCTTACCCGTAAAAGGGAACGAATTTTCAAATATCCCTGGGTCTAAGATCATGTGACAGCTGTCAACCAATCAGAATGAGGTATCAAAGCACTCATCTTACCCGTAAAAGGGAACAATTTTCAAAAATCCTAGTCATAAAAGAGAATGAGGGAAATCCCTGAGCCTAAGATCACGTGCCCTCTATCAGCCAATCAGCATCGTGGTACCAAAGGATTCATCTTACCCGTAAAAGGGAACGAATTTTCAAATATCCCTGGGTCTAAGATCATGTGACAGCTGTCAACCAATCAGAATGAGGTATCAAAGCACTCATCTTACCCGTAAAAGGGAACAAATTTCAAAAATCCTAGTCATAAAAGAGAATGAGGGATTTCCCCGCAGGGTGACTCATGACGTCATACCACGTGACCTGAAAATTTAAATTCCCCGCGTGGGCGGGGCCTAACGTCACGTGACCTCTCTCAGCCAATCAGAATCGAGAAAATTTTTGCTGACTCGGCGCAATATACGCGGACCCCTACTACTTGCGTTTTGTGCTCTCATTGTTTTCAAACTAGTTAATTATTTAAATTTAGGATCCCCTTTCGGCAGTGAAGTTACATGTGACGTGGACGCAAAGTTTAAGATGGAGTGCGAACATAGTAATCGTTCAATTTTTGTAAGGGACTCCAACCGCACCAAAAATGGGACCCCGTGCACGAACGGAAAGAGCGTCGGAAAGAGCGTCACCATATTAAAGTCTCTTCATAATTAAGTTGTATTTACATTTTAAAAGTTGTATGTACTTGCAATAAAAGACATAAACATAAATTAAAATTATAAGAAAATCTTAACAAAATAATCACAAAAGTTTAAGAACATGTTGAAAACAATCCAGAAATCTCTCACTCTCGCTCCCTGTATGTCGTGGTGCTATTTATACACGTTTTAAAATATACATTTTAAAACCACTAAAAAAAAAACTCTATACTCGCACCTTCAACATTGAATGGCAAATAGTCTAGTTTTTTCTTAATGAATAAGTTTCCATTAATTAAACTCAAAAGTTGCATTCTAACGGTATGGAAAGTTCCACTATTAGTCTTAGCGCTCTTGGAACCTGTCTATTCCACTTTAATAAGCGTCATTTTCGATTACTTTTAAAATGTCACACTTTTCGATTCCTCAGGGATGAACTGAGCGGCATGGAAATTGTCATTATCAATCTCAGCGACTGACCCGAAACTATGGATTCAACACAAATATCGATCTTTCCAATTATTTTTAATGTGTCATATCTCTCATCTACACTCCTTGAGATGCTATGGATTCCTTACCCTCCCGGGTATTTCTTTCCAGATTGTATGTGTATCAAGTTTAGTTGAAATTAAACCAATTGTTACATAAATATGTAGGAAAAATAATTAAAATTAATGGAGGTGATTCTTGAACTGGAAGTGGCAGAAATCAACGACTTCCAGTTTAAGATTGATCACTGTAAAGCGAAAGACGTTAGTAGAAAGCTAGAGCGGTTTTTGAAAATCAATTAAGCATCCTAATAATTCAAAACATCTCTATTCTTAACGTACTCCTAAAACAGGAATTGGTAGTGACTATTTCCTGTTTTTAACGTTGATTGCTATGGAAGAACAACTGTATTAGAAAACAAAACGCTGTTTTCTGTCATCGATTAAACGTTCAAAGAATACATTTCATCTCGATCCTTAACTCGACACTAAAACCGGACGTGAACATCAAACCCTTTCCAGTTTTAACGTATTACTGCAGAACCAAAATCACTTATCGGATTTTGTACAATCGACTAAGAATTATAAGAATAGACTTAATATCCATCCTTTACCCTCTACTAAAACTGAAACTGGTAGATATCAAACACTTCCGGTTTTACGGTCACTATAGAGCAACAACGGTAATTGGAGATAAGACGCAATTTTGTGCAATCAATTAAGCATGCCAATAGTATAATTATGTCAGCAATCCAATCTCTCTACTAACACCAGAAATGGTATAAATCTACTATCACTTCCGATTTCAATATTAATTAAGAAAATATTGCGTGAGCCTGCTTAGTGGTCTTATCAGAGTTTATTCAATACAATACTTCGTTTAGCTGGGGGCTTTGCCCTCAGACCCGCAAATTTGTTGAGTCTAAGGCTTTGCTGCAATCTCAGCGTTTGCTCGGCTTGCATACCTGCAAGGATACTGAATTTCAGTTCAAATACCTCTTGGCTTCGCTCCCAGATCATCGCGTTTGCTCGGGCAATGGCCTCACATCTTATACACCTGCAAGCATTTCAATTTCAGTTCAAATATCACGTTTCACGTCTCCAATCCTATCCCGAGATAGGAACATGTTAGTATAATAAGGATTCTAATCTCCATCTCTTTTTTTTCCTTCCAAACCCTTTTCTTCTCTTCTAGATCACAATAGAAAACGCTGAAATATGTATCTAATTACTAAGATTACGCAGTAACATTTATAATAATATTGCACAATTAGTACGTCCAATTCTATGCTAGCTATCTCTTGAATGAAACCGATTTATTTGAATTCCGCTTTTTGCAATTGATAACTAGAGTAAATATTTCGAAGAATACGTTAATAGACGTGTATCACAATCTAAATTGGTAGAAATGAAACATTTTTGCTTTTAACGTTGATCAGTGTAGAACACAAAGAATAATAGATAGTTAGAAACCATTTCTGGCAATCGATTAAACATCCCCAGAATACTGTCTTCATAGTTAATACTGTATTAAAACCGAAAATGGTAGAAATAAATCTTATCCCACCTTAACATTGAACACCGTAGTTCATAAACGGTAGTATATATTGTGAAGCAGTTTCGGGAAATCGAATAAACATCCCAAGAACTCCATTCATTTCTGTCCCTAACACTTTGATAAAACTAAAAGTCGGAAAAATCAACCATTTTAGGTTTTACTTTTCATCAGTATAGAGCAAAAATGGTAATAGATGGCGAGAAGCTGTTTGCAACAAGCGAGTGAGTATCTCAAGATTACATTTCGTCCATCGTTGACACTTTAATAAAAGCAGAAAAGATAGTAATAAATTACGATTTCCGGTTTCAATTTAATCTACATAGAGCACAACCTATTATAAACAGAGAGAAAACCTATAAAAGTAAGAAGAGTTTATTTTTTCTTACAGTTCTAAGAATTGAATAATCTCTTCTTTTAACCTTCTAATCAAGCAATAAGAATTTAAATCAAATACTTCCGGTTCTAACGTTCAAAATTGAACAACCTTGTTCAAGAAATCTTCCCCACATTCCCTGCATTTGAAAGGTCTTATTCTTGCAACAGCTATAACAAATTATAACGTTTTCACTCTAAATAAACGTCTTAATCGACCAAAGAAAAGACACAACCGTTTGATTTAATTGCATCTGTAGGTAAGACTACAGGACATTTCAAAATTTGTGGCTGGCAAAGTGTTTTTGAAAAATGACTGTACATTACATAGGGTAATAGATACTCCGACACGGCTTTTGTATTCGATTAATTGTCCCTAGAACATATTCCATCTCTACTCTAATCTCTCTACTATAGCACTAAGTGATAGATGTCTACTGCGACTTCTAGTTTCAATTTTAACACAGTAGTTTCCTTCATTGTCTTTACGAGAGTTTGATTTAAATGGAAAGTCCGAAAGCCAAATTTCATGTTTCCAATCTCGCAATTTCCACTCATGATTCCTTTTCCCTTATTCCCCTCTCCTTTATTACTAAAATATGAAACGAATGCAGAAGCACGTGTCATTATTTAAAATGAAAAACACAAATACAAATTTTAATTCCCAATCGTATGGGTTTCCAATATATTGATGTAGTGTGAGCTACACTTGACTCCGCTTGTGTGATGAAGTTACCACTTTTCCCAGGTCCCGCCTGCTCCGAAGGACTCCAGTGTCGCACGATACGCCATGACCCACGTACCATCCAGCCTTGGAAAATCGAACACCCCGAAAACTTGTTTTCTTTTGTGAGGGTGTATTCGCTCCCTTTTATGAGCACTTTTTAAGGGTGTATTTGTTTTCTTTTATTAGCACTTTTTTCCAACTCGTATTCTAGCATAGCAGAAATTACATAAGACTATGTAACCTAGCAGAGCTAACAAAAGAGTACGGCTTATTTTTTCACCACTATTTTAACATAGCAAATATTTACATAAGACTACGAACATAACATAACGAACCTGTTTTAACAGCAGGTCAAACACTTAAACCCCAATAACTCGTAAAGGAAGCAACATATTGAGGCAATGTTTCCACATTTAGTAATAGGTCACCAACTGCTACATGTCTCAAAAGTATTGACCACGCAGAAATTACATAAGACTATGTTACCTAGCAGAGCTAATAAATGAGTATGGCTTATTTTTCCACCACTATTTTAAAATAGCAAACATTAACGTAAGACTACTAACTCCTATTTTAACAGCGCTCTTATGTAATAAGGGGTGTAATCGTCCACTTTTATGAGCACTCTTTTCAACCCTTCCCCCTATGTAATATAGCAGAGCTGATAATAGAGTATGACACCTTTTTTAACCCTCATGTAACAAAGCAGAAATTACGAACGCAATTCCTAAACCCTAAAAACTCGTAAACAAAGCAACATATTGAGGCGCTGTTTCCACATTTAGTAATAGGTCACCAACTGCTACATGTCCCAAAACGACTGATCATCGTGATCAAAGGTCAAATACTTAAACTGTAATAACTTTAAAATGGTGAGTTGTATTGAGAGCTTGTTTCCAGATTTAGCAATATGTCACCAACTACTACATGTTCCAAAAGTTCTGACTATCTTTTCCAACCTCTACGTAACATAGCAGATACTAGGGTCCCCTTTTGCGGAGCTAGATACTCCCAACCTCCTCTTTTCTCATCGAGGGCTTGAGACGGAGTTAAAAATATGCTACTCATTTCGTAGGCTTCTACGACCATATTTTGACTATGGCATGTTTTAACATAGTAGAGCAAAGATTGAAAAAATAATATAGCACACATCTACACACACACATATGCATGGTTTACAGAAAACTAAATCTCGTGCCAGTGGCCATCACATTCTCATAAACGAATAAAGCATAATATCATTAGCATCAGTAGTGGTGAGTGAGAATTTGTTTAAGAAATCGGGCAGTGAATAACCAGATGCACGATATGCTAGATATAGAAAACAGTAATGTCCACAAAATTGAGATAAATCACCTTCAATACGTCTATTATTCCATGTATAATATACACAGTTTCGTTTTAAAAACTTTATATGATATTTTATATAGGGTGGTATACCATAGCTATCGAAGTATTCTCCCACACGCATATTATATATATATATATATATATATATATATATATATATATATATATATATATATATATATATATATATATATAAACTGCAATCCAATGTTCACCAGATTTGTCACTAGAATGTGTATTTATATTTATGATTGCTGGAAATGTATGAATAAACTGCAGTAGCTCATCTACAGCATATACACCTATAAAATGATTATTAGGCAAATTTTGTTGTAATCCCTCATAAAGTTAAAGAGTATTTAATATTTTAATTAATTAATATATATTTTTTTTATCAATTTCTAATTCTGAGGAGAATTCACCGTAAATTGCTGTTACAGGGGATGGGAGTGTTTATTTAAAATGAAACTCTAATCGTACATTTCCTTGACATTGTGAACTAGTATGAAATGTAGCACTTGCACTAGAATCGAGAGTTAAACTAAACATCAGAAGAGTATAACAATTAGGATATTCGACAAGTTAAATATCATTACTTTGATTAGAATACTAAATACCTGAACTTGTAAATAACGTAGAATATGCTTGTATATGTAGCTTATTATCAAAAATGTAGTTGTAATGGTTTGGTTGAGTTGAGTTGATTTTTAGTTTAGCGTCCCTTTCAGCAGCGAGGCTATATGAGACGTGGACCTACTGATTAACGTGGAATCCGCACCACATGAGCTCCCGCCGGGAATAGAACCCGGGTCTCCCACGCCAAAGGTGCGTACGCTAACCGCTTAGCCACGGAGGACCTCTTGTAGTGGTTTGGATGGTACAGGCGTTCCACCAATATACAGTGTAAAAATAACATACTAAAATGCTTGAAATTGAATGGATTTGTCTTATAAGTACCATTGAAAGAAGTATTAGTAACAAAGCCAATAATAATAGCTTTGGGCATAATGCCAGAAAACAAATCGAGAAGTGTACAATCCATAATTCCTTCTGTCAAAGTTTCTGTCTTTTGTTATATCATATTTTATTCTAAATTTATGATTTTGTAACACTCTATTTTGTGATATTTTAATCGCTGGTAATACATCAACTTTTTTCACAAGCAATGTCGCATCTGTAATAACAACTTTTTCCTCAGCATCTGCTTCACCCATTAGACAAAATGCAGGTTAGCTGTTTTAGTTTAATACGTAGTTGTACACCATTCAGTAGAAATTTCTCCTGATTGAAAATATCAGCATGGATATAACCCAATAATTCAAATGACTGACTTAAAGTAGTTAGAAGAAAACGTTGTTTAAATCCTAAATTACTATAGGCCACATTGTCCACATGATCTGCAGTATCTTTAAATCACATTGATGTTTGAAGGTGAGTTGATTTAGGATTAGCGTTATAATTCAGTAGCGTTATAATTCAGTAGGATATGTATATGAGGAGTAGGAAATAAGTTTATTATTCAAATAAAGTTGCACTTGGGTGAACATTGCATTGAGAATATCATTTACAGGACCAATTTTCTTATCGGCAGAAGTTAAATATGAACCATCTGTTTTATTAGCTTTAACTTTAATGTGAAACATTGTACGTGTTAGAGCAATATAGTCGTCCCAATAACAGGGGACTACAAACTCTATTGGTGCGTTTTCAGATATTGAAGCCACAGGCTTATATGGAACTATATTATTGCCTATTAGAACTATTAATAGAATTAGAACTATTAATTAGAACAGAACTATTAATATCATATAGTTCTAATATTAGAACTATATTAGAACTTTTACTGGGTAATGTGAGATAAAAATTAGAGGTCTGCTCCATATTTATCAATTAATGAAAAATATCATTGTTATTATTACCACCAGTCTGTGCAAAATGAACTTTTCTTCTTTTCCTTCTCTTGCCTGATCCTTCCAATACTTGATTTATTTTATTTTGAGCTTTATTTTATTATTATTTTTTGCTTCTTGCCATCAATTTAAAGCCTCATCAATAGATCTATTATCATCTAATACATTTTCAGCTACATTAATTCCTGTACGTCATAATTCTTTACCTACTGTTTTAGCACCCTGTTTTAATAATAGAAATACACTATGAAATAAACCACCTGAAAACTACCAATACCATATCCTTCTTGTTAAGCAGCACCTTTGTACACGTTATACCCACTTTCGGCTTGTTGACTATAGTATTTAAAGTATGGATCATTCATTTTTTATTCCTATATATACAAATATAACATTAATTTATAATATTGTATTGCGGCTAAATGTTCTTTAAAAGTGGCACAGGAATCCATGAATTAAAGGAAGGAGGGTACTCTTGCCAGCGAAGATGTACATGTTTATCTTTACTTTTAAAATTTCATTTATTTCATAAACTTTAGGCAACGGCACTCCTTGTAATTCCTCATCGTAAAATGTGCCATTAATTACATACCATTCAAATCCTCTAAAACATACACTTTAAATATTTCTACAGTCCAATTTTCTTTGTACCCTGTTTCAAAATGACGTTTCGCTTTAGTAATATGCGGGGTATCACCCCCTATATATTTTGCGTTGTAAAAAATATTTTTCTTTTCTAAATATAGCTGAGAGGCTTTATTAACAAACTCTGTACCTTTATCTGTTTCTAGACGTAAGGGTCTACGACGGGTGATGCAAATATTTGGTTAAATGCTTTTATAATGTTTTTGTACGTACATGCACGGCCCACGCAAAGCGACTATATAAATCAATCACTGTTAAAATATTCTTGTAGCCATCGTTATATTTTTGCAGATTTTGCTATCGTTTAAATCAGCTTGTCACTGATCGTCAATATTGAACACTAAATAGTTATTACGTAGAAATTGTTTACGTGCAGTTTTATGCAGTGTATATATCGGTTGTTATTTTACCCACTGACGCACCCTGAGGAAAGGTATTGATTTCTTCACAGTTTTCCATAATGCCCTAGCAGTTGAAAATGAGGCAGGGCGTAAGGGGTTATAATAAATATCGGCCAGCTTCTTCATATCTTATAATCACATCTTCTGTTGACAACTTTACGTTTACGTGGTGAACCTCCTCCTCCTCTTCTTTTGGATCATCATCAGCAGCAGAGGTTGTCAGCTAACGAATATATTCTATATGTTGAGGTTACCTATATACTCTAAAGGAATATTGGATTTTCCTAAAAGTACAGGAAAGGGTTCCCAACCTGTGGGGGGAATATTTTTCTTACTATACCTAAAAAGTACGCTATTAGATCTACTATATTAACACCTGGAATTAATTTATAAATATTAACGCTACCATTGTAATCCCATTGAATGTTAGAATTTAGTTTTTTTGCAGACAATTTTCCGGAATGGTAGAGAGTATTTCATCCTCGTCCTTCTCCTTCTCGTCCTCTAATTCCTTAGGACTAACATTAGTTAATCCGGTTGCGGTAGGTTTTTTCACAGTGGGTAAATATTTTTGTAACACCTCCTTATATCGTACCCACTTTTTTCAACACTCATACTCTTATTATTTAAATTATTTTTCATCTCATCATCTTAATTAGACAGTGTTTTATAATGATGTAATTTTTCTTACGGAATTAAAACAAATTCTTTGTGCGTGCTGCATAATTATTATTTACTTAAACTAGATAGTATACCCGTATAACAGGTGAAAGCAATGCCGGTAAAAAACATCTTTTAGTACAATTATTCGTTTCTTCTTTTGTTTTAATGTCGGACCATTTTTCACCAAATACCTAAGTTCCTCTTTACATTGTATTAATTTATTTTTCTCTTTTTTCATTTAATGGAACATTTCCTTGTAATACGTTATATGAACATTCGGAGATCGATTGAATTAAATCGGGATCTGCGTTCTGAAAAATTGCCTTACGTACTTTACGTTTTGCCTTGGCTAAAAGTTTTAATAAATATGCATTTTCTTTACTAATCATTTTTACAGCTATTATAGTAAAATTATTTATTAAAATACAAAAGGTATTGAGATTATTTGTTTACTGGTACATAAACATAATTGCAAGAATCTAAGTAGAAAATATTTGCTCGTCACGATGTTCATCGGGGGTGTCCTGTTTTAAATCCAAAACCAAATAACCGTGAACAGCGAGAGTTGCGTCTTGATATGATTCTTGAACAAAGTTTGTCAAATGGATATAATAGGTTTGAGATTGGTATTTAGGGTTCTTAAATCATACTATGTAATTATTATTTTATGATATATTTCTCATAACTTTGGTTGGTGGAAGATATTTTGTTACAAAAATAGCACTTAAATTTCGGTGCTGCCTAACATTTTTATTAAAGTCAACAATTTGTGCATCACACTCATGCATTAAATTATCTATAATTACAAGGTGTAGACCAGCTTGTGCTGAAAAATCATCTATTTTTGACAATCCTTCTTTAAATGTACAACTTGAGGAGAGAGAATCATACAGTGGTTGTCACTCACCATAACACCATACTATAATGTTCCATTTTTCACTACAGTATTTTAAAAATTCCTTTACAAAATGATTTCCCGCACCCAGTAAGTCCTAATATAATACGTGTTAAGGGATGTCGAAATTCCATATTACACTCTATATTACTGGTATTAAACTAAAAAACTATATTATATACGAATTATATATTTTTTTTTGCTTTTTCAAACCAAATGGAAACGTGTCATAATTGTAATCACATTTTTTTATTTTTATATAAACCAATTGGTAATTTTTTTCTGGTTTAGAAATAAATATATGATCCTATGTTCGAACAATTTTTTTATCGCTAACCGCTTGCACAGTTATGGTGTTATTAAGAAGGATCATACTTTTTATTTGTTCAAAATTAATTTTTTTGGAATATCCGTAATTGACCATACACACATTTAAAATTTCCCCAGTTTCGGGATCGTATACTTCAAATGCATAGCTTTTTGGCCCTCCAGAACAAAATTCAGTAATAAATGTATTACTTCCATATGTTTCTAATTCATTGGTTAATTCGTCCATCTGGAGTCTGTACATAAATTATGCTATCCGTATCAAAATATAGCATATATTTTCCTAGTTTATCTAAACAGCTATAGAGTTCTAGACGAGCGTGTGCAGTAGTATAGACAGCCATTACGACATTTGTATTGTTAAACGGCACACTCGCCTCATCAAGATAGTGCCAATCTAAAATTAGTGTGTCGTCATTTACTTGAATATCTTGGTGAATCTTAATATTAGGATCGGCTAGTTTATTACAATATTCACCGGAATCATTTATAATAATTCTATGACTGTAATCCTCTTTTTGTCCGGATGTCCCCCAAAAACTATTCAACGCTAACTTTGCTAAACTCTTTCGACCTTTACTCACACAAATTTTATCGGGTTCCAATTTAAAACCTTTTTTTCAAAATAATTACTTATAAATTCCAGTTTTTTTTACTCACTTGTACATGATGATTGAAAACCTCTAGTTTCCGTTTTTGTTTTTACAAATTTATTAATATACTCTGTAAATAGTATACCTTGCTTCTTATGGGGGTCATACTGCTCAATATTATATTGCCACACCACATGCATTTCAATTATGTTGTATCCTTTCTCAATTGCTGTTTTTACTTTACGTCTTAACCTTTCTGATAAGAGAGAACCATGATAATTTAAGGTTACCTACTTGGTCTTGGTGTTAGTTCGTCTAATTCTTATCTTCAATAACATTGACGGTTTAGTTAAAATCATCATCTCAAAATATTTTAGCTAAAATTTTTCAGTGAGTGCAAAGAGGGATTTGTTTCACGTTTAACCGTTACACCTTATTCGGTTTTTAACTACTCGGTTAACATATATACCGTTTTTAACTATTCGATTAACAAATAAACGGTTTTTAACTATTCGATTTACAAATAAATGTTTTTTTTAATATTCGATTGAATTCTGAGTCCACTAATTTCCAGTTATTACAAAAGTTCAAGTGAAAATTTGAAACTGAAGTTTCTAGAACTCAGAAGATTAAAATAAAAAAAATGAACTGAAATTTTCTAATTAAAAGTTTCAACCTGTGAAACTAAAAATTTTATAACTTGAAATTTTCAAATCACAATTTTCGAACTAAAAAAGTTGAAACTAATTTTTAGAACTAGAAAGTTGAAATTAAAGTTTTCGAACAAAGAAAAACTTTAAATATTTTTTTAATTCGAGATTTAAAAACAAAGAAAAATTAAACCGAAATTTCATAATTTAAAATTTTCGAAACAAATTTTGGAAAACAACGAATTTTCGAACAATAATGAAACAAAAAATTTTGATTTCAAATGTTTCAAATCAAACAATTTCACACTGAAATTTTCGAACTGGAAATGTAAACTAAAATTTTTCGAAACATGAAAGTAAAATCATCGAACCAAAAGAAGTTGAAACCAATTTTTAGAACTACATAGCTGAAAGTGAAGTTTTCGAACAAACATGAAATGATGATTTTTCAAACGAAAAGATCGAACTGAGATTTTCGAATTAAAAGTTTTAACCTGTGAAACTAAAAATTTTATAACTTGAAAATTTCAAATTACAATTTCCGAACCAAAATGTTTAAACCAAATTTTAGAAATAGAAAATGGAAACTAAAATTTTCAAACAAAAAATGAAACCAAGATTATTTCAAAGAAGAAAAAACTGGAATTTTCGAATTAAAAGAATCAACTTGTGTCAAACTAAAAAAAATATATAACGAAATTTACAAATGAAATTTTTGAACCTGAAACTCCAAACCAAAATTTTCGAACTGAAAGTTTAAAATTTCGAACAAAAAGGTAGGCTAATTCGAAATTTTCATACAAACTTTTTGATAAAATAGGCAGAGGTATTAAAGTGACCACCATTAGATTACACCTTAGAAATAAATGGTTTACAACAATTGAACGTTTTCAACTACTTTTGCAATCTTAAAATTCAAAGTGAAAAATTAATGAATGGATTTCAAGGTCGAACTAGAGTTAGAGTTAAGGATTAACCAACTTTAGGCAAAGGTAACTTTTCATCAATAACTATCCTCTATTCAAGTTTTATAGTCATAAAGTTTATCATTTCAGATGACGAGAAAACTTCATAAAAATTTTAAAAAATAGCAATGATCTGTTTTTGTCATAACTTATTTCATAAGGCATAAGCATAGCCGTTTACTGATTTTGAAATTTTAATTGTCTTGAAGAAATATTTGAGACTAAGTTTTGAGGCGATGAACCATTTGGTAAGCAATAGCCGAATCGAGACATTAATATTGCTTGAAATGAAGTTTATTCAAGGTTTATCTCATCAGCAGCTCTAACTTACGAACCGTTTTAGTGGACTGTAACCTCTTACTTGTTTCAGATCAACGTCGACGTGATGAGCTAATTGGCCACACATAATCGGATTTTTTCATATCATCTTGAAAGCACGCAAAGCTTGTTAGAACGGTTATAACAGTTACGCAACGTGCAAAAGCGACTACCTACCACAGAACAAACATAAACGCATGTTATTACCTTGAATCGAACCTGGGACTATTTTAAGAGAAGGTTACTTACCCCAGCCGAATCCTACCCCGATTTGTTCTATCCGTCCCGCTTAAGTGAAACGAACGTGGTAGCAAAATGCTAAGATGTACAAATGGTTTCAGGCTGACATTAATGATCTAGTGCTTACTCTTTCTCTCTCTCTCTCTCTCTTTCTCTCTCCTGTGATATCAAAGTACAACTCCAGATCGATTGAATACTTGGGTTTCATAATGAAAACAAATGTGATTTCCTTTGGCAAGGTCGGTTAAGATGATTTCTGCAAGTGTCAGAATCAGCTGTACTTTCTTGAGAACGACAACATTTCATGGAAAGACTGACGAATGAAGTTTTCGCACTGTTGTGAAACAGCGATCCTTAATAGCAAACACTTACCGCGAACCGTAATTTAAAGCCCTGGTGAGGGAAGAAATCAAACTGAGAATCTCTACATCACTCGCTATTGAGAACACGATTTCAAGAAATCCTATGTCAGTGCACGAACATGACTGAGCTAATACAACTGCAAATGCTATATTCCTTATCTATGACGACACTAAGTGATTTCAAGTGCAGAATCAAGACATCTTTGAATGGAAAATTAATCAGTTCACAATATAATACCGTTTCAAAAGCTTGGCGGGGTCGATTAAACATATCCGGTGGAGAAGCGTTGTGATAAGTAACGTTCTCTTAAAATGGTCCCAGGTTCGAATCAAGGTCTTGAAAATATGCCTTTATGTTTGTTCTGTGGTGGGGATTCGGGTTTTCACGGTAGCGTAACGCCTATAACCGTTCTAAAACGCTTTGCGTGCTTTCAAGATGATACGAAAAAGTGTCCGATTATGGGTGGCCAACTAGCTCATCACGTCGACGTTGAACTGAAACAAATAAAAGGTTACAGTTCATTAAACGGTTCGTAAGTTAGAGCTGCTGATGAGATAAACCTTGAATAAACTTCATTTCAAGCAATATCAATGTCTCGATTCTGGTATTCCTTACGAAACGGTTCATCGCCTCAAAACTTAGTCCCAAAATTTTCTCAAGGCAATTAAAATTTTAAAATCAGTAAACGGCTATGCTTATGCCTTATGAAATGAGTTATGACAAAAACAGATCATTGCTATTTTTTTATTTTATGGAGTTTTCTCGTCATCTGAAATGATAAACTTTATGACTATAAAACTTGAATAGAGGATAGTTATTGATGAAAAGTTACCTTTGCCTAAAATTGGTTAATCCCAAACTCTAACTTCTCGTTCAACCTTGAAATCCATTCATTAATTTTACACTTTGAATTTTAATATTGCAAATGTAGTTGAAACCACCATTTGTTGTAGACCATTTATTTCTGAGGTGTAAACTAATTAAGTGATCACTTTAAAACCTCTGCCTATTTTTTTTTAAATGTTTGTATGAAAATTTCGAATTATTTTAGTTCGAAACTTTAAACCTTCAGTTCGAAAATTTTGATTTGAATTTTAGGTTCCAAAATTTGATTTGTAAATTTCGTTATATACTTTTTTTTTTAGTTTCACAGGTTGAAATTTTCATTCAAAAATCTCAGTTCAAACTTTTCGTTTAAAATAACTTCATTTCATTTTTGTTCGAAAACTTCACTTTCAGCTTTGTAGTTCTAAAAATTTGTTTCAACTTCTTTTGGTTCGACGATTTTGCTTTCATGTTTCGAAAACTTTTAGTTTACATTTCTAGTTCGAGAATTTTAGTGTGAAATTGTTTGATTTCAAAAATTTGAAATCGAATTTTTTTATTTCATCTTTTTTTGTTCGAAAATTTGTAGTTTTCCAAAATTTGTTTCAAAACTTTTTAATTCTAAAATTTCAGTTTGAATTTTTTCATCAATTTGAAACTTCGAATTAAAAAAAATATTTCCGGTTTCACTAGATTGTTAAAAATAAAAATGATAGTAGTAGTCACCGGCCTTGACCCGAATGAGTCATCCCTAGCTGGTACGAATGAGATAGAGATTCTTTGGCTAGGAATTTTGTCACCTATTGAAATTTTGCTTATGTTTATTTAGGGACCTTGGAATGCATAGGACCTCTCAGGTACATGAGATCACCTTGATCCACATGAGGGGGCATATAGGACCTCGTTCCCTTTTATGAGTATTAAAATATGAATGTTGACGTTTTTTTTCTACAAATCTATCGCACTCTTGGTCATACAATTGGTTTTCCACTCTTGGTCGACAATACACCGTAGCATTAGTGCGAGTGAGTCAGAGGTAGTTTGGCTCGATATTGTGTCACCTATTGAAATTTTTGTTTATACTTACTCACACGCCATGCACGCTCTTCCGAATGAGTCAGAGGTACCTTCGCCCGGCTAATGCGTTTGTATGACGTCATTGAGTTGGGATTTTTGGATCAGAGGTTATGATGATTTGTTTGTTTTCTTTTATTGTTATAAAGGTAATATAAACAGGTCTTTGATCTTTCTTGTTGAATTATTTACGTTATGAATTAGTACCGGGTTTATATGCTTTTCATAATCGTTCCCTTTTATGGCATAAAATTTGGATTGTTTTATTCCCTTTGATAAGATATTATTACCCAATATCATTATATCTTAAGACTAACTCTCGTGCTTTATTTGGTCCGAGCTAGTGTGTTGGTATGACGTCACTCAAGTAGGATTTTTGGATTAGGTCTTATGATGACTTTTAAAAATGAAATATTTTATTTCATTTTGATAGGTTCTTTTATTTTTTATATGGATGAGTAAACGCTTTTATAGGGTAAAGGTACATGACCGAACACTAAAATTTCATGATTGGTACACTCCGCATAAAAAATGCGACACCTAACGCTCTGCAGTTAGGCTACCCAATATACATCTTTTTATCCCATAATCGTGTCAGTTAACGAGATCCCCTCTCTCTCTTCTCCTTTATTCTCTCCTATACTAAAATATGCTAACAAAATGAGCGCAATTCTTAATTCAAACTACACATGTATTAGTTTCGATAAAACGAAATAACAAAGCCGAGACGAAACAAGAATCGTAATTAGATTTAGGGAGAAACTGAAACACACAAAGAAAAATTCAAACCAATGGATGAATATAACACATATGTTCATAGATGACTCAGAGAGAGAGAAGAGGAGAGAACAAGAAAAAAGGGACAACAGACTGGAATTCAAACGTAGTAAGAAATTAACCTAACATTATAAAGTTCCTTTTCCAGGAATCCAACAGAAATCGAAATAATGTTTGCTTTTACATATTTTTTCAGAAATATTCGAATATATAGAGATGCTTTAAACATTCATTATGTTACTTACATAATGCATAGCATACTCAATTTCCAGTACAAGTGTAGATCTCCGAGATAAATACAGAATAATGTGAAAAGTTTAACACACATGCTTTGTTTCCACGTGGTTCGATTGCAAATTCGGTAGTGTTCATTGGACATACTGTTCCAGAATATATTCTAGTAAACCCAGTAGCTAGCATTAGTCATATCCTCCATTTCAGACTATCAACGCAAACTGAACAAAACAGCAAAAACGTAAAGAAAAGAAAAGAGAAAGAAAGAAAGAGAAAATAGAAGACAGTTCTATTTTACTATTACATTTCTATAAGAAATACCCTATATTAAAAGTTCAAACTGTATCATAATGAAAAGTTACAAATGTTAGAAAAGAAAAGTTTATATTCATCATATATGTAGCATGTTTCAAATTTCAACGTGATAAAAAACACATTGAATTATAGGATGGGAACAAATTATGTGTCAAATTAGTATAAATAAAATTTTGTTTTCAAATAACCAAAGAGTTACTATTTTCTCGTCTTTTCCGAAGATTTATCTGTTCCGAACACCCAGCATTTATTTCATCTCTTCCCAATATAACGTAATTTGCATAGATAGAATGAACACGCTAAGATCTCAAACGGATCATCGTCTCAGTCGGATGATGTTGGTCCGGTTATAGACCACAACGGGGTCGAGGATTCATATCCGTAGTGACCCGGTAATTTCACTGATACTCGGTAACCCACAGGATATAAAAGAGATTTTACTTATTCCCTTGCGTTTAAATAGCATTTCTGTCAGAGATGACCAGGACTGGAGATCTTATCCCCAGAGCACGAAAAACACGAAACCGAAGTTAACAGTTAATTAGATTCTCCAGACCAGGTATATCGGGCTCGTGCTCCGTTTTAACTTTGGAACTTGAAGTGCGTGTGTGTGAGAGAGGGAGAGAGGGGGGAAGTGAAAGATGCAAAGACAGGATAGGGAAACGTCAAGACAGAGAGAGACTGGGCGAATATAAATACGAAAAAAATTATCTTTACAATGTATGATATAGAACTCACACACTATTTGAATTATCGCCAGTGCTGCCTTATAAGTTCACAATCAGAAGATAAATCTCGGTAAACAGAGGGAGTAAGACAAAAGTTTTGTGGTAGTAGTACTGGGGTCATCTTATCTAAAACTTGATTTTCCAATTTAGGACCACCGTGGACCATAGCGAGTAAATCAGAGATGCTTTGGCCAGTGATTGCGTCACCTATTGAAATTTTGCTAATGCTTATTCAAGGCCCATGCGCGCTGGTGCGAATGAGTCAGAGGTACTTTGGCCCGGCTATGACGTCATTGAATTGGGATTTTTGGATTAGAGGATAAAATGATTCTTTAAAATTATTAAAAATATATTCTTGATGATTTATTACGTTATGAAATAGTACAGGTTTACGAATGCTTTTTTTTCGTTCACTTTTATGGCATAAAATTTGGAGATTGTTATCTCTTTGATGAGATGGACTAACACAAGTGGAAATGAAATCTTTAGTTTTACGTCCCACGTTGTGCCGTTTACGGTGACGATGAGAAATGAATAAAAGTGTGGGAGAAAATTGGAGTATCCGGAGGATAATGTTGCCCACCACAAAACTATTTTCGCGGGGGTTTGAACCATGGACCCCCATACAGCAGAGGTGAACGCTTTACAACTGAGCTACCGCGCTCTTTACTGGCTCGAATGAATTAGAGCTATTTGATTTGAGCTAATGTGTTCGTATGATGTCACTAAACTGGGATTTTTAGCTTGGAGGATATGTTGACTTATTTCGTTCCCTTTTATGCCTATAAAATTACCAAAATAAGTTTGAATTTCTTTCTTGATGACCTATTACATTATGAATTAGTAGACCCAGTAATAGTATAAATTAGTATTAGTATTAATATGAAACTCGAAAACTTTGGAGTTTCTCCGTGGCTAATCGGTTAGCGTATGCGCCTTTAACGTGGGAGACCAGGGTACGATTCCCGGAAGAAGCTCACGGGGTTCGAAATTCACCTTAATTAGTAGCTTCTTTCCTCGCTGCTGAACGGGACGTTAAAGTCAAAATCAACTTAACTCGAAAACTTTCGGAGGATTACTTGATTTTCGGTTAAGGTATAGTTTTCATTCACGGGACTTATGGGACTCGAACCACGATATTCAATTGTTAAAAAGAGTGTCCATACATTTTTTGAGACGCATAAAAGAGGGGAGGGGCGAACCCGGACTTGATTAACAATAATAATTTATATTGTATTCCTTTGTAGGTTGAAAAAAACTGATGGAAAAATTTAAAAAGCTTTTTTGTGTATTGACTTATAATCATAAGTTTAAAAATGAATCGTCAACTATATCGTGTTACATATGCTTACGTATTCGTTGTCACAGTATCGTTGTCATTGTTTGTTGAACAGGTACGGTGTTTAATTATCAAATAGTGTGTAATGATATACTTTGAAAAAATATATATTCATTCTTTGCGAAGGAGAAAAGGGATTAGATGAGGTTATTTTGGACCTAGTTAGTACCTCTTGTTTTCGTCTGTGACTCCACATTTACGTTTTGCTTAAAACTGATTGGTTCATTGTAATAAAGATTAATCTCACTCACGTAACGAAATAACATTGAGGAGTTACTTCTTATGACAAAACAAGAACATATACGTATAACGGTTTACTTTGAAAGAATTCATTCATTCCTGGAGAAGGTAAAAAAGAGAAGTGATGAGCTGAACCTACTTACTACCTTTCGTTTCCGTCCGTGGATAAATAATAAAGACGTCATGAGTATAGGCATGGGTACATGAACGAACACTAAAATTTCATGATTGGTGGATTAATTTGGCAGAACCAAAGGCATGGTCTCTAGAACTAATTTTAGTATTTGATCACCTAAAATTGCTAAAGATATAATTTGGGAAGGTTTCTCACCTCATGTATTTTCTTTATTACGTTATAGGCATGCACAGGCTAGATTTAGTTTCCGAAGGTCATGAATTTGATTCTCGATTATGGCTTATATGACTGATATTAACAAATTTTTGTGCTGTTCTGGATTTATGCTCTATATAGACGTTGTGTGAGCTCTTCAAACTACTGTTTACTGTCACTTTATTTACATATAATGAGGATATGCCTACCTTAATGCACTCCTCTTAACCTTTCTAATAAGAGAGAACCACGATACTTTAAGGTTACCTTCTTGGTCTTGGTGTTAGTTCGTCTAACTCTTATCTTAAGTAACATTGACGGTTTAGTTAAAATCATCATCTCAAAATATTTTAGCCAAAATTTTTAATGAGTGCAAAGAGGGAATTGTTTCACGTTTAACCGTTAAACCTTATTCGGTTTTTAACTATTCGATTAAAAAATTAACGGTTTTTAACTATTCGATTAACAAATAAACGGTTTTTGAACTATTCTATTAACAGATAAACGGCTTTGACCTATTCGATTAACAAATAAACGCATTTTAACTATTCGATTGAATTTTGAATCCACTAATTTCCAGTTATTACAAAAGTTCAAGTGAAAATTTGAAACTGAAATTTTTAGAACTCCAAAGTTTAAAATCAAAAAATATTGAACTGAAATTTCCTAATTAAAAGTTTGAACCTAATTCAAATTAAAAATTTTACAACTTGAAATTTTCAGATTGCAATTTTCGAACTAAAAATGTTGAAAACAAATTTTAGAACTAGAAAGTTGAAACTAAAATTTTCGAACAAAGAAGAACTTGAAATATTTTATTAATTCGAAGTTTCAAATCGATGAAAAAATTCAAACTGAAATTTTAGAATTAAAAATTTTTAAAACAAATTTTGGAAAACTACAAATTTTCGAACCCAAAAAGATCAAATAAACAATCGATTTCCATTTTCTCAAATCGAACAATTTCACACTAAAATTTTGGAACTAGAAATGTAAAGTAAAATTTTTCGAAACATGAAAGCAAAATCTTCGAAGCAAAAGAAGTTGAAACCAGTTTTTAGAACTACAAAGTTGAACCAAAAATTTTTGAACAAAAATGGAATGAAGATTTTTCAAACGAAAAGTTCCAACTGAGATTTTCCAATTAAAATTTCAACCTGTTAAACTTGAAAATTTCAAGTTACAATTTTCGAACCAAAAAGTTGAAACCAAATTTTAGAACTAGAAAGTTGAAACTAAAATTTTCGAACAAAAAAATGAAACCAAGATTATTTCCAACGAACAAAAATCAAATTGAAATTTTCGAATTGAAAGAATCAACCTGTGTCAAACTAAAAAATATATAACGAAATTTACAAATCAAACTTTGGAACCCAAAATTCATATGAAAATTTTCGAACTGAAGGTTTAAAGTTTCGAGCAAAAAATATTTCGAAATTTTTCAACAAACTTTTTGAAAAAAATAGGTAGAGGTTTTAAAGTGATCACTTAATTAGATTACACCTTACAAATAAATGGTTTACAGCAAATGAACGTTTTCGACTACATTTGCGATCTTAAAATTCAAAGTGTAAAATTAATGAATGGATTTCAAGGTCGAACTATAAGTTAGAGTTAGGGATTATCCAATTTTAGGCAAAGGTAACTTTTCATCAATAACTATTCTCTATTCAAGTTTTATAGTCATAAAGTTTATCATTTCAGATGACGAGAAAACTCCATAAAATTAAAAAAATAGCAATGATCTGTTTTTGTCATAACTCATTTCGCATAAGCAATAAGCATAGCGGTTTACTGATTTTAAAATTTTAATTGTCTTGAGGAAATATTTGGGACTAACTTTTGAGGCGATGAACCGTTCCGTAAGCAATAGCCGAATCGAGACATTGATGTTGATTGAAATGAAGTTTATTGAAGGTTTATCTCATCAGCAGCTCTAACTTACGAACCGTTTAATGAACTGTAACCTTTTATTTGTTTCAGTTCAACGTCGACGTGATGAGCTAGTTGGCCACCCATAATCGGACACTTTTTCGTATCATCTTGAAAGCACGCAAAGCTTTTTAGAACGGTTATAGGCGTTACGCTACGTGAAAACCCGAATCCCCACCACAGAACAAACATAAAGGCATATTTTCAAGACCTTGATTCGAACCTGGGACCATTTTAAGAGAACGTTACTTATCACAACGCTTCTCCACCGGATATGTTTAATCGACCCCGCCAAGCTTTTGAAACGGTACTATATTGTGAACTGATTAATTTTCCATTCAAACATATCTTGATTCTGCACTTGAAATCACTTAGTGTCGTCGTAGATAAGGAATATAGCATTTGCAGTTGTATTAGCTCAGTCATGTTTGTGCACTGAAATAGGATTTCTTGAAATCGTGTTCTCAATAGCGAGTGATGTAGAGATTCTCAGTTTGATTTCTTCCCTCACCAGGGCTTTAAATTACGGTTCGCGGTAAGTGTTTGCTATTAAGGATCACTGTTTCACAACAGTGCGAAAACTTCATTCGTCAGTCTTTCCATGAAATGTTGTCGTTCTCAAGAAAGTACAGCTGATTCTGACACTTGCAGAAATCATCTTAACCGAACTTGCCAAAGGAAATCACATTTGTTTTCATTATGAAACCCAAGCATTCAACCGATCTCGAGTTGTACTTTGATATCACAGGAGAGAGAGAGAGAGAGAGAGAGAGAGAGAGAGAGAAAGAGTAAGCACTAGATCATTAATGTCAGCCTGAAACCATTTGTACATCTTAGCATTTTGCTAACACGTTCGTTTCACTTAAGCGGGACGGATAGAACAAATCGGGGTAGGATTCGGCTGGGGTTAAAAACCTTCTCTTAAAATAGTCCCAGGTTCGATTCAAGGTAATAACATGCGTTTATGTTTGTTCTGTGGTAGGTAGTCGCGTTTTCACGTTGCGTAACTCTTACAACCGTTCTAACAAGCTTTGCGTGCTGTCAAGATGATACGAAAAAATCCGATTATGTGTGGCCAATTAGCTCATCACGTCGACGTTGATCTGAAACAAATAAGAGGTTACAGTCCACTAAAACGGTTCGTAGGTTAGAGCTGCTGATGAGATAAAGCTTGCATAAACTTCATTTCTAGCAATATCAATGTCTCGATTCGGCTATTGCTTACGAAACGGTTCATCGCCCCAAAACTTAGTCCCAAATATTTCCTCAAGACAATTAATGAACTGATGAACTTTATGACTATAATACTTGAATAGAGGATAGTTATGGATGAAAAGTTACCTTTGCCTAAAGTTGGTTAATCCCTAACTGTAACTTCTAGTTCGACCTTGAAATCCATTCATTAATTTTACACTTTGAATTTTAAGATTGCAAATGTAGTTAAAAACGTTCATTTGTTGTAAACCATTTATTTCTAAGGTGTAAACTAATGGTGGTCGCTTTAATACTTCTGCCTATTTTATCAAAAATTTTGTATGGAAATTTCGAATTACTTTTTTGTTCGAAATTTTAAGCATTCAGTTCGAAAATTTTGGTTTGGAACTTTAGGTTCCAAAATTTGATTTGTAAATTTCGTTATATATTTTTTAGTTTGACACAGGTTGATTCTTTTAATTCGAAAATTTCAGTTTTTTTTTCTTTGAAATAATCTTGATTTCAATTTTCGTTTGAAAATTTCACTTTCAACTTTGTAGTTCTAAACATTGGCTGCAAATTCTTTTGGTTCGAAGATTTTGCTTTCATGTTTCGAAAAATTTTATTTTACATTTCTAGTTCGAAAATTTTAGTGTGAAATTGTTTGATTTGAGAAATTTGAAATCGATTTTTTGTTTCATTTTTTGTTCGAAATCTAGTTGTTTTCCTAAAATTGTTTCGAAAATTTTTAATTATAAAATTTCAGTTTGATTTTTTTTATTTGAAATCTCGAATTTAAAAAATATATTTCAAGTTTTTCTTGGTTCGATAATTTTAGTTTCAACTTTCTAGTTCTAAAAATTCGTTTCAACTTTTTTAGTTCGAAAATTGTGATTTGAAAATTTCAAGTGATAAAATTTTTAGTTTCACACAGGGTGAAACTTTTAATTAAAAAATTTCAGTTCATTTTTTGATTTTAAACTTTCGAGTTTAAGAAATTTCAGTTTCAAATTTTCTCTTGAACTTTTGTAATAACTATAAATTAGTGGACTCAGAATTCAATCGAATATTTAAAAAACATTTATTTGTAAATCGAATAGTTAAAAACCGTTTATTTGTTAATCGAATAGTTAAAAACAGTATATATGTTAATCGAATAGTTAAAAACCGAATAAGGTTTAACGGTTAGACGTGAAAGAATTATCTCTTTCCACTCACTGAAAAATTTTAGCTAAAATATTTTGAGATGATGATTTTAACTAAACCGTCAATGTTATTTAAGATAAGAATTAGACGAACTAACACCAAGACCAAGAAGGTAACCTTAAAGTATGGTGGTTCTCTCTTATCAAAAAGGTTAAGACGAATGCATTAAGGTAGGCATATCCTCATTATATGTAAATAATTTGGCAGTAAACTGTACTTTGAAGAGCTCACACAACGTTTATGTAGAGCATAAATAAAACACAGCACAGAAATTTGTTAATATCAGTCATATAAGCCATAATCGAGAATCAAACTCATGACCTTCGGAAACTAAATCTAACCTGTGCATGCCTATAACGTAATAAAGAAAATACATGAGGTGAGAAACCTTCCCAAATTATATCTTTAGCAATTTTAGGTGATCAAATACTAAAATTAGTTCTAGAGACCATGACTTTGGTTCTGCCAAATTAATCCACCAATCATGAAATTTTAGTGTTCGTTCATGTACCCATGCCTATACTCATGACGTCTTTATTATTTATCCACGGACGGAAACGAAAGGTAGTAACTAGGTTCAGCTCATCACTTCTCTCTTTATTCTTTCAAAGTAAACCATTACACATATATGTTCTTGTTTTGTCATAAGAAATAACTGGTAAATTTTATCTCGCTACATGAGTATGATTAATCACTATTACAATGAACCAATCAGTTTTAAGCAAAACGTAAATGTTGCGTCACAGACGAAAATATGAGGTACTAACTAGGTCCAAAATACTCTAATCTAATCCCTTTTCTCCTTCTCAAAGAAGTGAATATATCTTTTCAATGTAAATCATTACACAGTTTGACAATTAAACACCGTACTTGTTCAAAGAAACAATGCCAACGATACTGTGACAACGAATACGTAAGCATATATAACACGATATAGTTGACGATTTTTTTTCAACATATGATTATCCCTTAAGGGGTATGAGTTTTTTGCGGTATTTTTTAGACCTTCAGTCAAGCAGCTACTGCATCGTCTCTATTTATCCTAGGATAATCGTTCATACGTCATTCTCTTCAGAATGGAAGTGACTTTCAAATGTTGGCAAAATAAAATCCTGAGACGTCCCTAATTACCCTAGGATTTTGATCCGCCGTCATTCTCTTCAGAATAAAACGGCCTTTTAGACGGTATGACTTACGTGTCTCCATCGTGTATCTTTGGCGGGGAAATCTCAAAGAAATAGATTTTTTTGGGTCTATATATCCCTTTTTTCAACTTTTGCCTTTCTGGACCCGCCTGTATTAACGCAGAAATCTAAAAACAATCTGGTAAATACTGCTCGGTTGACTGAATGTTTATGCAAAATTTTAATCTTCTACGTGCAAAAATAAGCCCGCAAAAATATACCAAAAATGTAAAATATTTCCTTATACAAAAGTATATTTTGATAAAAATTCCCTGAAACTTCCGTAATTATCGTAGAATTATATTCCTCACGTCATTTTCTTCAAAATAGAACGAACTTTCAGAAGGTATGACTCACGTGGCTCCATCATGTATCTAAGGCCGGAAAATCTCAAAGAAATGGATTTTATGTGTAAATATCCCTTCTTTCAAGTTTTTGACCCATTGGAGCCCCCCTACTTTAACGCAGAGATCTGAAGAAATCTCATAAATATTACTTGTGTGAAGTATCTGTCTATTGGAAATGAAGTGACTGTGTATTTGATATAAAGAAGCATGAACTTTTGAAAACTTATGAAAGAAAACTTTGACTAGAAGTGTACATTCTCAGACACCTGTTGTAAATGCATATTTGTTAAATAAACTTCGACTAGCTTCCTTCTTTCCTTTCCGCATACCTTCTAGCACAGCCTGATACTTTCCGATTAGGTCATCATTCTTGAATTGATCAAAACCACGAGGAACAGAACAACAGGGGGTATTCGACACGCGATCAAGAGAGGTGCAGGATCATCGAAGAGAAACGGATCTCACCATTGGAGGACCACCGACTCCACAAGTCAAAGAGTACCATTCTGACGGTTCATCGCCGCAGACACCTTTAAGTTTGTCACCAGAGTAGTAGAATGAAGGTGTAGGAGGACAAAATCGCAAAGACGCATCATCGACGCCCCTTGCAGTTCAACTGGATTAAGATCCAGATGTTGACTGTCACCAGCTAATCCAGACCTCTCCAGATATTCATTCCAGATGACCAGGACGACACCAGCTTCGTTGGATATGTCAGGCTAGTGCTCATTCCTATTCTGTAATTACAACATTTCTCTTTCTCTCACCCTTTCCCTAAACTAGTCATTTTCTAAATTAGAAGCATTTGAAATTTATTTAAATTCAACCACAATTTTACAGTTAAGTACCGTGTTGTGCATCAGTTCCATCCCCATTTGGTTGCATTTATTTCTCACGTATTCTGAGCTATAACTGATGACACAGCACCGGCACATGATGGAGATGCTGTGAGGCTTACGCCTTTGTTACGATCCTAAAATTTCGATAAATTACGATTCTAAATTTTCGGTAGATGCTTTAAGATCCCAAATTTTGAGTAATTTGTACTGTGTAATTTTAGTTTGTCGAGAGAAATTGAGTAAAGTTATTTTTAGCCCACCCGCCCACCCTTGCTATTTTATTCATTTGCTCTGTTAGAGTAATTTTTTGTTTTTGTTGTATTTTAATTGAATGATAAGTGGGTGAGAAGAGAAAATTTTGCCAAGTTATTATATTTTGTTTTTCTTTGTGTTAGTACATAGGAAGTGTTAATTACATTTTGGTGTTGGATATATACATAGTAGTGTAAGATATTTATTATAAGTGTGATTTTGAAAATAGATATAATGGAGAATACTAGTGTTATGTCTTCTGCTATAGATCGTTTAGTAGAACCCCCCAAATTTTCCGGCAAATTGAACGAGTCAGTTCAGTCGTTTTTTTAATCATTTTGAGGATTTTTCTGTCCTTCATAACCTACGTGATGTACAGAAACGTCATTTGTTGCCGTATTGTTTAGAAAACGGGGCTCGTGCTTATTTGCTAGCTTTACAATCAACCGCAGAATATGATAATCTCATGTATGTACAGATTAAGAAGAAATTAATAGAGGCTTATGAAGATAATATAGTTTTGCAAGTTTTAGAGCAAGAAATGAGAAATAGGGAACAGTTAGATTCTGAATCTGTTTTAGATTACATCTTTCATAAGTGGTAATTAATACTTAAGTTCGATCCGAAGATGCCAGTGACCGAACAAATTAACTTGATAATCGATGGATTATTGCCTTCGTTTTATTCTGTAGTCGTAAGAAAATCATATAAGACTGTTATTGAGTTAGCAAAGTCCTTAGGCCTAGAGGAAAGAGTTAATTTTCTTGTCAGCATGCGTAGTCAGCAATTGAAGTCCTTGGAAATAACAAACGAATACAATATACATCCTGTTAGTAAGAATGCTATACAGCAAAAAGAAAATACTTTCGATGTTAATATTGAGAACGAAAATGAAATTGTAAGTCAGCCTGAAAGAAATAGATTGATAGCTCAGTTAGACGGTATCAAAGTCCAGTTACAAGATCTCGTGCAACGAACTGCGCTCGCAAAAGTTTGTCACGCACACAAAGGAAAATCTGTGTGTATACAATCTTATGAGCATTCGCGTTTGGAGCGAAGAAATCCCATTCATGCATCCTCTCCATCCTTTGTTCATTCGTTGCCTTCTGCTTCTGTCAATGCAGGCAATGTAAATGAGAATGTTAAATCGAATAATAGGAATAAAGTAGACAATAATATGTGTAATAATGTTAGAAATAGTAAGCGATATTATGTTCCTATTCAATATGAAGCTGATTTGCCTCATGTTAAAGCATATATTGATAATAAGCCGCATTTATTTCTATTGGATTCAGGCAGCACTGTTAGCTTAATTTCTGGTAATAGTTTAAGTAAGAAGCATAAAATACTTAAAGGAACGACTTTCATTCGTGGTATCACTGGAAATTCTCAAGGAAGTGATCAAATCGCTTTAGTGAAATTTAAATTAGGAGGACAGTATTTTACGCATCATTTTCGAGTGTATAAAGATTTTCCGTATAATAGCATAATTGGCCAAGATTTTTTGAAAAGTCATCTTGCAATGATTGATCACAATAAGAATTCTTTTAGTTTTGTTAAATTTGGTATTCCTCCAAGAATTGAATTGCCGCCATACGTATCTTTTGATGAAATTTCTAACCATATAGCAAAATTATATAAACCTCAATTTTTAGTGGCTCGCTCTGTTGTTTTGCCTCCTAATTCAAGTGTTCAAGTTACATTAAAAAAAGTAAATGATCTTGCAGGAACTCGCAATTTATTAGTTCCTAATGAGTTAATAGATACGCAGGCAGAAATTTTTGTGCGTAAATCAGTTGTAGACGAAATTCATCCGGTAATATCTGTGATTAATCCTACCAAAAGTAAACTCTACTTGAAAAAAAGATGTTATTTTGGGTTCTGCCGAACATGTTATCAGTGTATAAGAAACAAAATAGCACTAATAATAAGGTTCATCAAGTTAATGCAGCAGATACGAAATCTTTTCCTGAAGGTTATAATAAATATAGAGTAAATGTTAACCCTGAATTTTTGCCACATCAACAGCAGCAATTATATGATTTAGTAGAGGAATTTTATTCTAGTTTCTCTTGGAATGAATTTGATTATGGTTGTGCTAAGGGATATAAACATAAAATTGAATTAGTAGACAATATCCCAGTAAATCGACCCCAATTTTCGATACCATTTCATCTACGGGATGAGATCAAAAAACAAGTAGGTATTTTATTGAAAAGTAAGATCATTGAACCTAGTATTAGTCCGTACAATTCTCCAGTAATGCTTGTTAAAAAGAAGAATGGACAGTATAGATTTGTACAAGACGCCCGTTATATTAACCGGAAAATGCTTCCTGATAGCTATCCGGTTCCTCCTATCCAGGATATTTTGACAAATTTGGCAGGACGCAAATATCTATGTTCTAGCGACGTTTTTGGAGCGTTCTTTAATATTCCCCTCACTGAAGAATCAAAACCTATTACAGCTTTTTCGATTCCAGGCGTGGGATCGTACCATTTTAATTTTCTCCCTCAGGGTGTAAAGACATCTACTAGTGGTATGAACAGATTAGTGAAACTCACCTTGGAAGGTCTTCCACAAGATAAAATATTTGCCTATGTTGACGATTATTTTTGGTCTAGTGATAGCTTTGATGAAATTCTGCAGTTAACTCGTATGTTGCTTCAAAGAATAAAAGAAATTGGTTTAAAGCTTTCCCCAGAAAAAACAAAATTGGGATATTTTTCATTAGATGTTTTAGGTCTCACTGTTAGTAAAGATGGTTTGTCTTTTCGAAACGGATAATTAACTCAATTTCCAACTATCAAAGTCCCAAAACAAAGAAACAAGTTAAAAGTTTTTTAGGATTGGCTTCTTTTGTTCGTTCGTATTTACCTAATTTTAGTCAATTAGCAGAAGCGTTACTTTCTTTGTTGAAAAAAGACACTCCTTTTCGTTGGAAGGAACCACAGGAGACAGCATTCAATAATATCAAACAATCCATAATTTTAGCACCTTGTCTAATGTGATACAAGCCTGATTATCCTCTGTATCTCTATTTTGATGCCAGCAAACTCGCTCTTTCTGGACTAATCAAACAACCTCAAAATTCACCTGACGACACAAATCTAGTTTCCATTAGTTATTGTAGTCGTGCAACGTCTCCCAGCAAGAGAAAATTACACCCTTATCAGCTTGAATTACTAGCATTATTGTACTCATTACGTTCATTCAGATATTTTCTTTTGGGACGTCATTTTTATTTGAAGACAGATTGTCATAGTTTAATTTATTTGAAGCAAACAAAGAATGTAAGTAACATTTCTAGATGGTTGAGTGAAATCGAATCGTATAATTTCACTATTTCACATATCAGTGGCTCCAGTAACGTAGAGGCAGACGCCATTTCACGTTTTTCTAACCCCCCTAGAGATTTGGAAGACGAGAAAAAGAATCAAGAAGATCCGAAAATTTTGTTTACTCAGACCACAAATTCATTTTCAATTTTGAATGAGCCAAATCTGGCAACAGAACAGCGTAAAGATCCGTTTTTTAAAGATATTTTTTTCTTGGTTGGAACAGAAAGAAAATAGAACGCCAAGCATTATATTTTACTATTAAAGACGGAATTTTGTATAGAAAACAAAAAACTTCTCAAGGTATAAAATTTTTAGTTGCAGTTCCTACTTCTTTGCGTTATAAAGTTTTTAATGCTTGTCACACGTCAGCATTGGGATCATCTCATTCTGGCTATTCTAAAACCTATGATATGTTAATAAAAACAGTGTATTTTCCCAACATGAAGAAATATATATATCAGAAGTGTAAAGAATGTACGATATGTCAAGTATCGAAATTGAAAATTGGTTCTCCGTATGGTACATTGCTTACTTATCCCTCCGTTCCCCCCTTCTATCGAATCCACATAGATGTAGCTGGGAATTATTCCCCCAATAATATGTTAAATCACAAATATATGATAGTTGTAGCAGACAGTTGTACTAGATACATAATTGCAGATTCCCTTCCTGATGTTACAGCAAGTACTTTGGCTTCATTTCTTTATCACAAAGTAATTTTAAAGTTTGGAATTTTCTATGAAATTGTCTTAGACAAAGGCAGTGCATTCACTAGTGGACTTTTTAAAGAATTATGTGCTATGATTGGTGCTAACATGCGTTTTGTAAATGTACATGGGCATTATAGAAATGGTGTTTGTGAAGTTAGTATTAGGAACATAGAACAACGATTGAAATCAGCTTAATGTGACAAGGATTTAGGAGAATGGATTGACTTATTACAACTCATAGTTTTTTCGCTTAACGTCACCAAGAATTTATCGTCTCAAATTTCACCATTTGAATGTCTTTTTGGTTTCAAACCTAGGTTACTTCATCAGGCAATTTTAAATACTCCGTGTCAATGCTAAGATAATGCCATTCGTTTACAGCAATTACAAGAGATTAGAGATAAAGCGCAAGAAAATCTTTACAAACGTCATAAAACGGCGACAAAATTTTTTGACAAGAGACATACGAAACCAGCTTTTAAAGGAGAAAAAGTTTGGATATTAGACACCACAAGAAAAAAAGGTCACGCCAAAGCATTTAGCGGAAAGTTTATTGGTCCAGGCATAATTGAACGTGTAGAAAATCCAAATTCATATTTTGTTAAGTATAAGACCGCCCGAGGATCTTACAAGATAGACAGCATAGCAGTCCAGAGATTGAAGAAGTTTTATGAGAAGTAAAACCCGGAAGAGGAAGACCACCTTGAAGACTCTGACTAAGAGATGATTATCAACGTCTGCACGGAAGACCATACGATGAAAAAGAAGACGAGACGCGAAGACCATCAAGGACCACCAACTGAAGAGATTTTCAATCCCAAGAAACAGTGTTTGGAAGAAGAAGTTTTCATCCCTTCTCTTCATATTAAGGATGTTGTGATTGCCGAAAATCTACCGACGTGGGCAACTATAGGGAAGAATTCTACAGAAGAAAAACCGAAATTTGCCTGTAATACTGCCATCAATCATAAGATTAGTATTTATAAAGGTAACATAGTGGATATAAAAGCAGATGCCTTAGTAAATCCAACGAATGAAACCTTAACTCCTTTAGGTGGTGCAGATAAAGCCATTCAAGAAGCAGCTGGATCTGAATTTTTAGAAGAATGTTTGACCATATCATCATTGAAGCCAGGAGAAGCGAAAATTGCCAATGGTTATCGTCTACCTGCTAATTATGTAATTATGACATGTGGACCACGGAATTCAGAGAAGAAGATTTTACGAGAGACATATAAAAATTGTTTTAAAGTGATGTTGGAAAATGATCTTTCTACAATTGTATTACCTAAATTTTCGACTGGAGCATTTAAATTTCCGAAGTTAGAAGCTGCCAAAATTGCCTTGGCTACAACAAGAATATTTTTAGAGGAACATCTTGATGACGTAAACCGTATCGTATTTTGTGTTTATGATAGAGAGAATTGGGACATTTATCAGCGATTACTCCCCATATATTTTCCCATTGATGAAGAATCTGTTAGTCCGTCTGTCCGTACGTAACTTGTATGTGGATTACTTTTCTTGAAGATTAGATTGTGGATAGGAACACCTTGTAGATAGATGATGAACTTTCTTTTAGCACTGGCCACGCTTAGAAGTTAGTTTATCTTGGTTTTGAATTGTGCATCCAAATCCACCGGTGGTAAACTTCGAAAACTTAGAACACTTTGAAACTTGGAATACTTCGAAATTTGGAACACGTTGGTATCTTCAAGAATTGTACCATTTCGTTTGATTGGACAGCGTATCACTACAGAAGTTTCCTATTTTTTTTGAAATGTGAGTATGTGACGAATGAAGAAAATCAACGACACGTATATGGATAGATATTTCGATGGATATATTAAGAAGATGTAAGAAGATTGAAATCAAGATCGCAAGAACCATTCTCCATCCCTTTAGATGTCCAGCATTCGATGCCAGAAAAGAACAAGATTAAAGAAGAAAGAAGATGAAGATAAGAAGAATTTATATGTTAGTTAGGGTTGTAGGTTATATGTGGTGAATAATTCTATCGTGCTGATTTCATATAGTTTGATTACAGCAAGTATATGGGGCTATAACCATATCTTGGAATTCTTTTCCAGTCTACGGACGCTTTAAGCTTAAATAACTTAAAGCTCATTTTTCTCAAACTGAAATCAGTACCCTTCTTGTGCAGTCTAACTTTACTATCTTTGATTAGCTAGATAGTATTACACCGTTTTTTCTTTTCGCGTATTAGTCACGTTTGATATTGAAGTTATTTTTTTGCATTACAGGAACATACACATACATATATATAGAGGTCTACATTGGATTATGAAGTATTTATTTACTTGATTATGACTTTTTTATTATACGTATCTAAAGTTTTGATAATCTGTGTTAGTGATAATTAAATTTAGTATTATTCCTACATTTCACTTCCCTTCCCTGAGCACTAACGGAACTCAACACTAACGTTTTAAAGCACATGTCACTCACAATGATATTATGCAAGCACTAATGTTTATTTTTCTTTTTCTTACTTTCCATCTTTCCAGAGACGCTGTCGTCATATCTTCAGGTTACCTAGTGAACTATACGAACTAATTCAGAAACGCACACTCAGCATTTTGCAGTTTGTGGTCAAGGATTAATTCAAAACATACATATGTTACACAAAGAACTCTCTTACCTTTAACGAATTTTTTTTTTGGACTTTCTTCAATATTTTTATTCTTTCTTTTTCTACTACGGAAAATTAAAATTTTCGTCTATTTTGATTTCGAGGAGGGGGTGTGAAGTATCTGTCTATTGGAAATGAAGTGACTGTGTATTTGATATAAAGAAGCATGAACTTTTGAAAACTTATGAAAGAAAACTTTGACTAGAAGTGTACATTCTCAGACACCTGTTGTAAATGCATATTTGTTAAATAAACTTCGACTAGCTTCCTTCTTTCCTTTCCGCATACCTTCTAGCACAGCCTGATACTTCCCGATTAGGTCATCATTCTTGAATTGATCAAAACCACGAGGAACAGAACAACAGGGGGTATTCGACACGCGATCAAGAGAGGTGCAGGATCATCGAAGAGAAACGGATCCCACCATTGGAGGACCACCGACTCCACAAGTCAAAGAGTACCATTCTGACGGTTCATCGCCGCAGACACCTTTAAGTTTGTCACCAGAGTAGTAGAATGAAGGTGTAGGAGGACAAAATCGCAAAGACGCATCATCGACGCCCCTTGCAGTTCAACAGGATTAAGATCCAGATGTTGACTGTCACCAGCTAATCCAGACTTCTCCTGATATTCATTCCAGATGACCAGGACGACACCAGCTTCATTGGATATGTCAGGCTAGTGCTCATTCCTATTCTTTAATTACAACCCTTCTCTTTCTCTCACCCTTTCCCCCAACTAGTCATTTTCTAAATTAGAAGCATTTGAATTTTATTTAAATTCAACCACAATTTTACAGTTAAGTACCGTGTTGTGCATCAGTTCCATCCCCATTTGGTTGCATTTATTTATCACGTATTCTGAGCTATAACTGATGACACAGCACCAGCACACTTGGTAGGCTGAATGTCTATGCACAATTTCAATCTTCTAGGTGCAAAAGTTAGCCCGCCAATAAAAATATACTGACAATATCCCATTTTCCCCTATACAGAGGTATATATTGTAAAAATTTTCTGAGACATCCCTAATTACCCTAGGACGTATCCGCCCGTCATTCTCTTTAGAATAGGACGGCCTTTCAGACGGTATGACTCACGTGTCTCCATCATGTATGTAGGGCGGGAAAATCCCAAAGAAAGGGATTTTTTGTTAAAAATATCCTTTTTTCAACCCTTTTCCCCTCTGGATCCCCCCTGTCTTAACGCAGAAATCTGAAAAAATCTGGTAAATACTAGTGGTGGACTGAATGTTTATACAAAATTTCAATCTTCTACGTTGAAAAATAAGCCCGCCAAAGAATAATGAACAAAGGCTTAAAAAGAGAAAATATATATTTTAAAATGATGACGTCATCACCTCCTATGTCTGGACGCAGGAAGGTGTGAAACCATACGTAAGTTCTTCTACAATGCCTCTGGACTTGAAAAAAAAAGCGAACGAAAAAGCTCAAATAGAAGAGTTATAACGCAATGTACCATGAAACACCAAAAATTGTACCATAGGATCCCCAAAGGGATAAAGAAAGAATCTTTTTAAATCTTTCCGACAGTTTTATTTAATCCACAAACGAATACAATATAAATTATTATTGTTAATCAAGTCCGGGATCACACTCCCCCCCCCCCTTTTACGCTTCTCAAATAAATATATGCTTTCCTGGACACAGTTTTTGACAATTGAATATCGTGGTTCGAGTCCCATAAGTCCAGTGAATGAAAACTATACCTTAACCGAAAATCAAGTATTCCTCTCCAAGTTTTCGAGTTAAGTTGATTTTGAGCCTAACGTTCCCTTCAGCAGCGAGGATAGAAACTACTAATTAAGGTGAATTCCGAAACGCATAAGCTTTTTACGGGTATCGTACCCTGGTCTCCCACGTTAAAGGCACATACGCTAACCGATTAGCCACGGAGAAACTCCAAAGTTTTCGAGTTTCATATTAATACTAATACTAATTTATACTATTACTGGGTCTACTAATTCATAATGTAATAGGTCATCAAGAAAGAAATCAAACCTTTTTTTGGTAATTTTATAGCCATAAAAGGGAACGAAACAAGCCAACATAACCTCCAAGCTAAAAATCCCACTTCAGTGAGGTCATACGAACACATAGCTCAAACCAAATATCTCTAATTCTTTTGTACCAGTAAAGAGCGCGGTAGCTCAGTTGTAAAACGTTCACCTCTGCTGTATGGGGGTCCCTGGTTCAAACCCTCGCGAAAATAGTTTTGTGGTGGGCAACATTGTCCTCGGGATACTCCAATTTTCTCCCACACTTTCATTCATTTCTCATCGTCACCGTAACCGGCATAACGTGGGACGTAAAACTAAAGATTTCATTTCCACTAGTGTTAGTCCATCTCATCAAAGAGATAACAATCTCCAAATTTTATGCCATAAAAGAGAAGGAAAAAAAGCATTCGTAAACCTGTACTATTTCATAACGTAATAAATCATCAAGAATATATTTTTAATAATTTTAAAGAATCATTTTATCCTCTAATCCAAAAATCCTAATTCAATGACGTCATAGCCGGGCCAAAGTACCTCTGACTCATTCGCACCAGCGTGCATGGGCCCTGAATAAGCATTAGCAAAATTTCAATAGGTGACGCAATCACTGGCCAAAGCATCTCTGATTTATTCGCTATGATCCATGGTGGTCCCAAATTGGATAATCAAGATTTAGATAAGATGACCCCAGTACTACTACCACAAAGCGTTTGTCTTCTTAGGCGAATGCTGTATTATAGTTTTCTTGTGCATTTGTTTTGCTGCTATTTAATACACGTTTATATACATTTTTATATTTGTTGTAATATTTTTCGAACGCTTCAGTAGTATTTCCTTCTTTCCTTAACATGTTTAGTGTTTTCATTTTCTGACTGTAAATTTTAATACTCTGAGTACACCATTATTTGGAAGCTTTTGTTTGTATAGTCACTCTTTTTGGGTCATACTACATTGAAATAGTAATTAAAGTTATCAAGAAAAACGTTACAGGCTTCATTTTCGTGCAAAAATACTTCTTCTCAATTTTCATTTTTTATTAACATTTTAAAGTCCACAATATTATTTGTATTAAAATTCCCCCTAAATGTGTGTATTTTTTCTTGTTCCCGTTTTTAAAGACGCAATTTTATTTATTGGTATATTAATAGTGAAGATTTGACCGAGATGGTTAGAAAATCCAGTGTTTACTACCCTAGTATGACTATTTAATATTAAGTCATTTATCAGAAGTTGATCTGTTGCTGTTTTGCTATTTTCGGTTATTCTAGTAGGCGTTCGTACGATTGATTTGAGGCCATACGTTTCTAACATAGCATTAAATTTAAAATCAATCTTTTCAGTTTTCAAAAAATCAATATTTATATCCCCTATTACTGCTACTTTTTTTCTTCTTTGTTGGTAATATTTGACAATTGTTTCCAGTTTGTTTGTGAATAAGTCTAAGTCAGCGTTTCCCAACCTCTTTCAACTTGCGGCACACTACGGGTTTTACTTGGATTCTCGCTGCACACTTATTCATATTATTATTTGTAAATATAAAACACAGTGATTTTTTCTGTCATTATTCATCTCCTTCTTACAGAGAAGAAAGACTGTTCACTGGTTTTCCCCCGTGGTAAATCATTATGCTTATTTTTCATTCTAATTTAAAAATAGAAAACCATTGCAATGAATAATTGGACTCAGGTTTTTAAAAATACGCTCTCTTTTTAAAAACTGTATCCAATCTTTTCTAAGAAGAAAGGTCACTAAATAATGAACGAAGAAGCACATCTCTTTTACTTTTAAAACACAAGTATAGGTAATTTGTCAAAAGATTTGAATGATATTTTAAATTTTCAAGTTACGAAATAGTCTGCAACAATAAAGAAGCAATAATGGTCATAACAATGGTAATAAATACTTTTTTTCAATATTAGAAATGTACAGAACACGAACCCCGTATGAAACTTATAATTGTAGATTCATAGTGCAGGATCATAGTAATGTAAATACAAATATACACTTTTCCCTACTTTTTGCAATTTGATTGCTATAAAATTAATAATCTTGCTTCGATTCCTCGCGGCACACCAGCGACCCATTCACTTCAAAACAGTCTGCCGCGGCACTCCGGTTTTGAAACGTTGGTCTTAGGTGAAACATATACAATTTCCATGCTCTTCAGCAAAAACAAATCAAGTGTGATACATCTATTTATATACCTACAATAAAAGAATTCTATGCATTCTCCGTGTTTAATAATATGTTTCAAGGCAATACAAAATCATGATGTATGTTCTATTATTTTCCAAATATACTCCATAAACTTATATTCCATTATAATAAAATCCATAAATGCAAAAATATATATTAGTCTTTTTGGATTTAGACGAGGAAAGAAAATTTAAAAAAATAATTGAATCGTTGAGCAATAGGCAGTATACTAGCAATACAAATGTTAGGTAACGTTGTTTAAATATCTGCAGCACTCTTTATAGATGGTATGGAACATGGAACTTTGAAAGCTTCTCTTACTTTGATATAATCTCTTCTTCTGCTCTGATTCAAATTGGGCAAGCATGCTGTTTCTTCTTTTTTCTTTAGAACGCTAATATGTATGGATTAAGCTATAATTGAATTATGACGCAATTCTGGTTTGTTAAATCTCACGTCCAAATATTTTATGAGCCTTACTTAGTGACGGTAGAGTCAATTTAAATTGTTCTCTGGATGACACAAAAATAATACAAAATGTAGCACCACAAAGATAAAAATACCGAGCTTGTTATAATGGACCTCCGTGGTTGGTATAAAACTAAAAGGGGCTTTTTCTGCTTGCTATAAAAGTGAATAGGTCACACAAATTTATTCCTTTGTTTGTTTAAATAGTACAAAATGGTCAAGAAATTGGGTAGACCAAAAACACAAAAAGCTATAACATGCTGAGCTATTTAAAATGGTATTTCCTTGTTTTTTCGACTTGACACAAATTTTTCAAAAAGGTATAGATTTCTAAGCCAGTTAAAAATGGTTCTCGTTGGTAAAAAAGGAAATAGGACACCTCAATAAAATTATTATTTTTTTAAATGTCTTCTCCGTTTCTGGTCAGTACAAATGTATACCTTAGTTTTTCGTTTTCCTGCTTGGTTAGTTAAAATGACCATTCTTTGATTTTCTTGTGATTGGTACAAAAATAAAATTTCGTTTATTGGAGTAGTACAAAATGGTATAAAAGTCTGAGTTAGTTAAAATGGTCCTTCTTCACTTTTTTCTGGTTCATACAAAGCTAAATACTCCATCAAAGTTTGAGTAAAATGGTTCATGTTCGCTTTCTCAAATTTAGCCCATCGTTTTGTTTAAATAATACAACATGTACTACAAATTCTAAGCTAGATAAAAATGGCATTTCTCCTTGGTACAAAATGGAATAGATCACCTAAATTTATCCCTTCATTTATTTAAATAGTTAATATGGCATATCTTTGCTTTCTTTCTTGTTACTCCATCCAAATTAATTTTTGCGTTACAGAAATTCTGCGCTAGTTAAAAAGGTCTTTTTCCGCTTTTTCTTTTGTTTATTTGAGTAGTACAAAATGGTATAAAATACTCAGGAAGTTAAAATGGTTCTTCTTTGTTTGGTATAAAAAGTAGAACACTCAAATTTGTTCTTTCGTTCATTGGGCTAGTACAAAGGTACATACATTCTGAGTTAGCTAAATTGGACCTTCTTCGATTTTTCTGGTTAGTACAAAAAACAGGCAACTCAAATTTATCTCATCGTTTGTTTAAATAGTGCAAAAAGGTACGGAAATTCTCAATTAGTTAAAGTGGGTCTTCTTCGCTTTTTCTGATTAGTGTTTGAATGGCACCAAAGTACAGAAATTCTGAGCTAGTTAAAATGATCCTTCTTCGGTTTTTTGTTTATTTGAATACTACTGAGCTGGCTAAAATGGCACTTCACGCTGGTACAAAAAGTAGGACACCTAAACAAAACGTATATAAATTCTGAGCTAGTTAAATTGGTCTTTTTTCGTTTTTTCTTTCGTTTATTTGAGTAGTACAAAATGGTTCTTCTTTGTTTGGTATAAAAAGTAGAACACCCAAATTTGTTCTTTCGTTCATTGGGCTAGTACAAAGGTACCTTCTTCGATTTTTCTGGTTAGTACAAAAAACAGGCCACTCAAATTTATCCCATCGTTTGTTTAAATAGTACAAAAAGGTACAGAAATTCTCAGTTAGTTAAAATGGGCCTTCTTCGGTTTTTTCTGGTTAGTACAATTTTGTTCTTTCGTTAAAATACTCAGATACAAAATTAAATAGCTCACTCAAATGCATTACTTCGTTTAATTGATTTTAGAGTTGACACAAATTATAAGTCCTTTGTTTATTTGAATACTCCAAAATGGTGCAATTTCTTTTTTTTTCTCGGTGGTACAAAACTAAAAACTCCATTGTTTATTTGAGTAGTAAAATTCTGAGCCGGTATAAATGCCATTTCTCATGGGTACAAAATTGAATGGGTCACTTAAATTTATTATTTCGTATATTCAGCTAGTTCATTTTTTTCTCGTTGGTATAAAAAGTAGAATATCAAAATTATTCTTTCGTCTCAGAAATTATGAACTTCCTTAAAATGATCCTTCTTCGGGTTTTTCTGATTGATACAAAAATAGAACATTTCAGTATTTCAAAAGTTACATAATGGTCAATTTTCGTTTGTTTAAACAGTACATAATGAGCTAGTTAAAGTAGCTCTTCTTCTCTTTTTCAGTTCGTACAAAAGAAAATAATCCACCTAAATTTTATTCATTGTTCACGCATTCCTTCGTTTATTGGAGTAGTACAAAATGATATAAAATGGCATTTCTCGTTGGTATAAAATTTATCCTTTCGTTTGTTTAAACAATACAAGATGATTTAAAATTCTCAGCTAGTTAAAATGAAATATCTTTGCTTTCTTTCTCGAAGTAAGCCAGTCATATTTATTCATTCTTCACTTTTCTCTGCTTGATACAAAATTGAATAGGTCACACAGGTTTTGTTTAAATTTATTAAGGCTTAAATATTTAACCATTGACCTCGATAGTCAGTACTTTTGGAACATGTAATAGTTGATTACGTATTACTAGATTTGGAAACAGCACCTCAATACGTTGCTCTGTTTAAGAGTTATTTGCGTTTAAATATTTGATCTTTGACCTGGAAGGTTATTATTTTGGAACTTGTAGTAGTTGATGACTAAATTTGGAAACACCATCTCAATATGTGGCTCCGTTTTCGAGTTATTAGGTTTTAAGTATTTTGACCTTTGACCTCGATGATCAGTACTTTTTTAACATGTAGTAGTTGGTGGCCGATTACTAAATGTGGAAACAGCACCTCAATACGTTGCTGTGTTTAAGAGTTATTTGCGTTTAAATATTTAACCTTTGACCTCGATGGTCATTATTTTTGGAACTTGTAGTAGTTGATGATCAATTACTAAATGTGAAAACACCACCTCAATATTTGACTCCGTTTTCGAGTTATTAGGTTTTATGTATTTTGACCTTTGACCTCGATGGTCATTATTTTGAAACTTGCAGTGATTGATGAACTATTACTAAATGTGGAAACACCACCTCAATATTTGACTCCGTTTCTGAGTTATTAGGTTTTAAGTATTTTGACCTTTGATCTCGATGGTCACTATTTTGAAACTTGTAGTAGTTGATGACCAATTACTAAATGTGGAAACACCACTTCGATATTTGGCTCCGTTTTCGAATTATTAGGTTTTAAGTATTTTGACCTTTGACCTCGATGGTCATTATTTTCGGAACTTGTAGTAGTTGATGACCAATTACTAAATGTGGAAACAGCACCTCAATACGTTGCTTCGTTTTCGAGTTATTAGGTTTTAAGCATTTTGACCTTTGACCTCGATGACCACTAATTTTGGCACATATAGTACCTGATGACCTATTGCTAAATGTGGAAACACCACCTCAATACGTTGCTTTGTTTTCGAGTTATTAGGTTTTAAGTATTTTGACCTTTGACCTCGATAGTCATTATTTTTGGAACTTGTAGTAGTTGATGACCAATTGCTAAATGAGGAAACAGAACCTTAATATGTTGTTTCGTTTACGAGTGATTGGGTTTTTAAATGTCATACAAAGGCGTATCCCATGTAAACTATAAGACCCAGGTAAAAATAAGTATGATATTCGTAATCAGCATGTCCGAAAACCCCCATATGCCGAGTTTCATCCAAATCGGTTCAAAGAGCGTATCGAATCGCTATGTTACATAGGTATTCATTGTAGGGGTTGAAAAAAATTTTTATGTAATTTCTGCTATGGTAAAATAGGGGTTGGAAAAGTAATTATAAAAGAGAACGAGTACACCCTTTAAAATGTATTCTCTGGTCTGCTGTGTGTTACGTAGTCTCAGTGTAATTTCTGCTATGTTCAATTAGGGGTGGAGAAAATGAATACACCCCCTGTGCTATGTCCGCTATGTTTCATAGTCTCTGTTATGGTAAAATAAGGGTTGGAAAATATGCTCATAAAAGGGAATGAATACACTCCAAAAATGGAGGTTGTTGTGTTTATTATCTGCTCTGCTATGTGTTCGTAACTGCTATCTTACATAGTCTTATGCTAAGGGGTTGAAAACGAATACACCTCTGCTATGTGTTCGTAGTCTTATGCTATGTTAAAATAAGGGTTGGAAAATACGCTCATAAAAGAGAACGAGACCACCCCTAAAATGGAGGTTGTTATGTGTTACGTAGTCTTATGCTCTGCTGTGTGTTCATAGGCTCAGTGTAATTTCTGCTATATTAAAATAAGGGTTGAAAAAATATGCTCATAAAAGGCAACAAGTACACCTTTGCTATGTTACGTAGTCTTATGTTCTGCTATGTTAAAATAGTGCTATGTGTTATCAGCTCTTCTATGTGTTCGTAATCTTATGTGTTATCTCCTATGTTAAAATAGGGGTTGAAAAATATGATCATAAAAGAGAACGAGTACACCCTTGTTATGTTACGTAATCTTATGTGTTATCTGTTCTGCTGTGTGTTACGTAGTGTTATGTGTTATCTTCTCTTCTCTGTGTCCGTAATCTTATGTGTTATCTCCTATGTTAAAATAGGGGTTGAAAAATATGCTTATAAAAGAGAACGAGTACACCCTTGTTATGTTACGTACTCTTATGTGTTATCTGCTCTGCTGTGTGTTACGTAGTCTTGTGTGTTATCTGCTTTGCTATGTATTCGTAATCTTGTGTGTTATCTACTATGTTAAAATAGGGGTTGAAAAATATGCTCATAAAAGGGAACGAGTTCACCCTTAAAATATGCTCATAAAAGAGAACGAGTACACCTTTGTTATGTTACGTACTCTTATGTGTTATCTGCTCTGCTGTGTGTTACGTAGTCTTGTGTGTTATCTGCTTTGCTATGTGTTCGTAATCTTATATGTTATCTACTATGTTAAAATAGGGGTTGAAAAATATGCTCATAAAAGGGAACGAGTTCACCCCCTAAAATGTGCTCGTAAAAGAGAACGAACACACCCCTTAAAAAGTGCTCATAAAAGGGAATAAATTCACCCCTAAAATGGAAGTCGTAAGAGACCGTGGGCTCACGGTGTATGGTGCTCAATTTCTCAGGGGCTAGTGAGTTGGCCTATTTTGTCCTCTTATGTCCCAGATCGATCCATTTTCTACTACTACTGGGATATTGGCTTGACCGTCAGAGGTGATTGGGGAATTAATTTCATGCCATGAAAGAGGAATCGGTTTTAGTTTGGTTTTATTTTGTATCATGTCATCTAGTGTTTTTGATTTTAATGTGAAGAGTTGACTTTTATAATGATTTATGACTAATCTAAAATACTACTACAACCATACTTTATTCAAATATGCTTCAATTTATTCGACTTACTTTCAATAAACTTATTACAAGTACCTATTTAACTGGAAACTTAAGATTATTTCAATTCGAACAAAAAATGAAACAAAAATAAAAAAACAATAAATAAAACTTGGTTTAAAATCAAGAATATGTAATAAAATAATTATTTTGCTTTGTATTAAATATGTTCTTTTAATAACGTAACACGGTTTAAGTATTGTGACTTATTCTTTAAATGTTGGAGTCTCAGCTGCCGAGTTAAAGTTCAATTATCTTGAGTTTTTTTTTTTTTAGCGTTTCTCAAAGTTATTTGTTCATTCGATTGAATTCTTATTACAGATGGTTTGTTTTTAGATGTGTTACTCAAATTGACTCCTAGGAGGAAATAAAATGTATTTGTCTTGAAAGTTTTATCATTTTTGCCCACCTGATCGATTTTACCTCTCGTTTATTTAAGTATATGTGCATTCTATTTGTTCCACTAACAAGGCTTTATATTAAGATGTAATATTTTGTATTCAGGCGAATTCAAAATTCTAAATTACCAATACAATAGTGTCGCAAAACCCTGACGCGTATCGAAGTTCTATTTCAAAGTAATATAATGCGATCTTAAACTAAATATAATATTCAATATAAATACATCTTTTTGTCTTGTGACGGACTTAGGGATTTATTGTTTAAGTTGCAGTTTCAAAGTAATGTTTCAAAGATTTCCCAAGAAACTCCGATTCCTACCATTGGATACACGACAGGATTTCTTTTCTTTTCTGATTCTCGTTTGGGGTGGCGACCGTACTGTTGTAATAAAGATTATGTAAAAGTTAATCGTTTTGACTGTTAATTAAGTTCTTCATCAGTGATTATAGTTTTCATTGCTCTTACAGGTTTTCTTGTTCATTTTTAAATGTTGATTTGTATCAAAGTAATTTATCAGTCTATTCGGTTCTCCGTGTTCTTCGTGTATCACTGTCATAGTAAAGCTGCTGTTTAAACATTTTTGTAAAATCCATTAAAATTAGAAACTGGCAATAGACAATATGTTTATTAGAGCATAGAATTTAGAAGCGAATGACTGCTTCCATTTTAAGTTTAACGTTTCACGATTACGCATTGAGGCTAACGTAGACAGTGATGATGAGAAATGAAGAAATGCTGGAATGAAGAAAGGGGGAGGAAACAGATAAATTCCGAGAAAATGGTGCTTGTTCACCATAAAGGTTAAATGGTCTGGGATCCAACAGGGGCCCCACGTACCAGAGGAGAAGCCTCAACCACTGATCTACCTCGGCTCTTTCATTTTAAGGATGAATTCCGTATCTAATACAATTATATTTTTGGGGGTCAGTATATACAGGTACACTGAACTCAAGACAATCCGTGAGCTCCTTCGTGGCTAAACGGTTAGCATACGCGGCCTTGGCGTGGGAGACCTGGGTTAAATTCCTGGTGGAAGCTCATGTGGTTCGGATTCCACGTTAATCAATAGGTACAGTCTCATATAGCCTCACTACTGCAAGGGACGTTAAACTGAAAATCAACACAAAACAATCCGTGAGACAATAAACTCAAAACAATCTAATACAATCCAAAGTTTCAACTATTAGAGATTGTCACAAAGGGTAGACATGTCTATTCATAACCCTTCTGACTGGCTTTTCACAATCCTTCAATGGTGCGTGGCTCTTGTGTGAGAAGGCTCGTTTCATTAGGCCGAAAGAGTAGTAATTCATAGGTGAGGCATCAGATGTCTTTCACTGAATGCCTGTTAACGGGCTTTTATGAATGAAAAGTTTCTTCTAACATGTGTCGAGGAAAAGATTCCTCCCTTAGAAACAAGGAATGTCATAGCGATAAGCTGTATGCGGCTCTTGGAAGACCAGGGAGTTGAGCTCTTTATGCCTCAGACGATTATCTCACGCCGCGCCGTAACTTGCTCCTTTTAACACCCATGAGAAACCATTTTTAGATCAAGTGAATACACTCTACTATCACAATTTTATAATGGCCTGTAACTATAGTTTGTGGTGCCTTCTGAAACGAGAACTTCCCCTGAGATACATTAACGTCCAAGTTGAGAACCAGTGCTTTAACTTACAAACGATAAAATTGAAATAATAATCAGTACGTCAAAGGGCCAAAACTTTTTTTCTGCTTCTAATGTGGGTACTAGCACAAACACGTTTTACATTCAGTTACCTACTCGTATTTGACTCAAGGTAAATCCACAGTTATGCACCTTGCTGTCCACTAGCTCCGAAGAGTGTAAAAAATGTCTCGCCCAGTTGATGATCTCTGGTCTAGGGGTTAGAGCGTTGGACTCATGTACGTATGGTCCCGGCTTCAATACCCTGATAAAGTACCCCAAATTTTCGCAGTCTACCCAGCGTCATGATGTACAGTGGGATCATTTAAATAAAAGACGTCTAGGCCATTTGGTCTAAAATTCACCCGGTACACCTGTTTGAGGCAGGTGACACAATAGGCTGACAACATATTCGTCACTCAGGTAGACGTAGTTCCTGCAACCTCTAGCATATAGCGTTGAAACCGGTTCAGGACCACTGTGTAGTTTGGTTTGGTATTGGTGTGATGATGTATATATTTGATTCTAATAAATATACGTGATGTGCCAAAGCCGTACACATTGAAGGGCATATTTTACAAAACATTATATTTGTTCTATTTTAGATACTTCATTTATTTCTTGAAGCAAGTTTCGAGGGGAGTATTTTACTGATTTTTCTGAATATATATTTAATTGTCCCTTGCTTTGTCAAAATAATCTTTTAGTATATATAAATATATTATTATTTAAATTAGATTTAATTTATGAATATTAAAAATATACAACACAGAATTTAATTTCCACGAAGTAAGAGACATTTAAATAGACCTGAAGAAAAATAATAAAAAGTAAAACCCTCAAAATCTCAAAGAAACAGAGGAAGCTTTTCTCGTATTTATCAATGGGCTGGAAAAGAAAAATGGCGGAATATTCAAGACATTTAAATATGGATAGCAGTAATTATTTAGAATAATATAGTGCTTTTTAGAACATTCTTATCACTTCATATATTTCCTTTTCTGTTTTCGCATACTTTATGAAGACTATCTGTGTTAAAACTCAATTTTATGAAATGCTACAAATTTTTCTATTAAAAAAATTGGTAGTACATCCGAAGGTATATTACATATAACTTCTATTGAATGATAAGGTTCATTACATAGGCTAATGTATAGAAGTTAATACGATGTGCATTGTATTGTGTGAATGCAATTTGGTGTGCTTTTAGTGCTAATATAGACCAGAAAAAATGTGATCTTCTCTTCATTTATTCTCTTAAAGATTTCCTTTAAAACAAAAGATCTCTGCAAAGTATTATGTTAAAATATTTCATTTTTGATGTAAAGACTTGTTTAGCCTTTTTCTCTATATAATTGGTATGCACTGATAGTATATTGTACATGTGGCTGTTTCCCTTACGATATAAATTATTTTCTCACACTTTTCTGTTTCATTGTATACAATTAATGTATAAATCATATAGAAACGAATTAAATGAACAATTATTTATATACTTAATTGTTATTTTATTTAAATTGATTTCAACTTTTAAAGTGTATTTAAATAAAATTTTAAGGCATAGAGTTAGAACTGATAGCTTAGTCGTTAGAATTTGTGTTTGGTTTCTACGAATATAGTCATGGGTGTAAGCAGGGGTAAAAGTGTGGGGAACGCCGGGGACGCCGTCCCCTCGCTTCCAGGAAATATCCTTGGCGTCTCCCCACTTTCTAACTTAATTACAATGTACAAAGATAGGTACGGGTAAATTCATGCGTTTCCCTACCTTTTCAAATCCACTTTTATTTCTGGGTGCAAGTAAAGCTGTACCCTGGCCAAGGGCGCTGATTTCTCTGTAAATTTGGGGGAGGGGCATCCACATGCAAAAGGCATATATAGGGATTTAAACCCAAATTGCATTCAAATTATACCAAATATGGTATATTCATAGATCCAATGCGAGGGGGCCCACATAAGCTTTGGGGGGCCCTCGATCCTCCCAGGATCGGCGCCCTTGAACAATACATACATGATGCATTAGTATCGTGATTTAAAATTATTGCCCCACACTTTCGATCATAGTCGGACATAAGTAGACAAGTGATCGCTCCTTCCATTTTTTTTTTTTTTTTTACCGAAGTTACAACCAATGCAAAGACATTTTTGTTTTCAGTGTAGTATAAGAAAATGGATGCATTCAGCGACGCACGTGTAAAATTGCTAGTGAAAAATGTTTAACATTGTGGCCAGCATTTGAACCTTGATTCATACACACATAATCAGTAACGGCTGAGCTATACGGATAACTTATATTTTGCAGTATTATTATATTTTAATTAGTTTATTTGACTGTGTGAATAATTTTTCGAGTTAATTTTATATTCACCATCTATTTGCAGTAAATTGAACAGAATATCAAAACTCTGCAGTATGGAACTGGAAAGTAGAATTCACGTTAAAGGCCGTGGGATACTGTCATGACTCTTTTTAACATTGTTCTGTTTTTATTTCAATTGTTTCATATTGTTCACAATGTTTAAAGACTCACAGAGCTCTTGTTCTACTATGATTCACAACTATAAAAGCTTTATATTTTACAGGACTATAAAGTGCTTTATATTTTTCAGGGTCAAAATTGTGTATTGATTTTAAGGTTAAGATTTTATGTCCAACCCAGAAATGTGTCTCACTATATACCTTTGAACCACTTAAGTTTGGCGTGGAACCAATCCATTACACAAAGCTAAATTCTTTCTCTTTTATAAAACTAACCACTTTTCGTCTTTCTTCAAATGATACAGAAAGGTAGTAACATAATTTTATGGATTATTAAATAGATCCTCTACTGTATTTTTAGAAATCTGTTATGTTGCAGCCGAAATAATTTGTCAAATTTCAATTAGCAAATTACTATAGCAGATTAAGGAATTACCATTTCGCATTGCATTGATAATATTTTTCTATACTATTATTCATTCTGAATCATTCTAAACAATGCTTTTACCTTTCTGTATAAGACACCGTCCTTGACTTCATATTGAAAATAAGTACGTCACTTTATGTGGGTTTAAAAACTTCAGAAATTTAGTTTTGTTGATAAACGTTTGTTTCACATCGCTACGTTAAGTGGTTCAAAAATTGTAAAGCGAGAACAATTCCGAATTGGGTATAAAATTTTATCCTTCAGAAAGATTAAACACAATTTTAACTCTGAAAACTTTGTAATATATGGACAACAAAGCAAAAGAAGTTATAACAAATTGAGTCATACTTATTTCAAGTAACAAAGCAGGTTATATTAGACGAGATACTCGGTTACTAGAATTAGCTTACCCTATTACATTAACCGAGTAAACGGGATATTTCAATTAACTCAAAAGGTTAAATTAACCGATCAACTCGGTTAAACATTTGCCCTACCTTATAACATTAATCGAGTAAATATATTCCCTTAAGGGTCGCGGTGGCTCCGTGGTAGAGAGTTCACCTCTGGTGCTTGAGGTCCCGGGTTCGATCCCAGCCTCCACCAAGTGAACTTTGTGGTGGACAAACACCGTGCTCGTGGGTTTTCTCGGGGTTCTCCCGTTTCCTCTCACTTTCCTCATTCCACCATTTCACTCATCTCTCATTATCACCGTCTCCTTTAGCCTACCCGGCATAACCATGGGACGTAAAACTTAAAGATTTCATTTCATTTTAGATTCCCTTAACTAATTTAATTTGTTAGATTAACCGATCTACTTGGTTAAACATTTGTCCTACCGTATTACTTTAACCCAGTAAATGGGTTACTTTAACTAATTGAATAGGTTATATTAACCAAAATACTCAGTTACTGAAGTTGATGCAACCTGTTTCATTAACCGAACAGTCGGTTTTTCCAACATAGTAACTAGGTTACCGGTTACAGGCTATGATTGATAGTGGTAACTACGTGATTGGTTAACGTACTCCTGTGAGTTATTACACTTTAATCTAGCAATATTAACCTGTAACGCAAGGTTGCTATCACCTTGTCCCGTTAACCTTTATGGCTTGGCTGCTGGGACACATGTCCCTGTTGTCCATATATTGACAAACTAACTTGGTTAGTGTCCACCTTTTTCTTGTTTACTAGTAATCTTTGTTTTTTTCTTTTCCGGGTAGGCCCGGTTTGAATCTCTCCGCCACTACATACCTTTTATTATAGTATTTTTATTTATAATTTTTATTTCATTAATTTTTATTTAAATCTCATTTTCCATTGGCAGTATGACCCTTGTACTTTAAGAAAATGAGAAAATCGTTGACGTTTAAAATCCTTTTTCAAATAATTGATGAGAAAACGACAATCTGGAAAAACCGTATTCCAACGGATTGCTGCGGCTATTTTTTTTCCTCCGAGGAAAGGGTTTTAAACTAGCAAATTTTGAATGCATAGAACAGTGTTGTTCTGTTCACTGATTTACTAGTATTTTATTGGTAAAATGTATATAAATCTCAAAAGCAAGGCTGTGGTAATTGTTCCTTCCTTCTCAGCTAAATTTCATCTCTGAATTTTAGTATATTTGTTTGACTTCCAGGTTTAGTAGAGGGATTACTAACCAGATGGAATACACTCGTGGGCACTTAATGAAATATATAAAACTCCTTTTCGTTATACATTCTATAACATTCAGTGTTTTAACGGAAGTGATTTCTACTACATCCAGTTTTATTAGGATGTTAATGATGAACTTAAAAGTTATCCTTGGCACGCGTTATCAATTACCCAAAATTGCTTCTTACTATCTGTTACCGTTTTCGCTTTATAGTTATTAACATTAATATTGGAAATGACTCATTTATACCATTTTTGGTGTTATTAGAGTGTTAAGAATGAAGATGATTGTTGTTCTTGAAAGGTTTAAATGATTACCGAAAACCGTTTTTCGCTGTCTATTACAAGCTTTGCTCTATAATGATCAACGTTGAAACCGGAAATGGCCTATTTCTACCACTTCTAGTTGGCAAAATCACAACCATTCAAAATTCCCTCGAAATAATCACTCTATTTATATGTTGCAAAAAACAGAAGTTAAAAATTAACATTCTTTCAAAAGTTATCATGTGGAGTATTACGATATTGTAAGTCACGATATTTATACGAGGGTCAGTACGAAAGTTTTGAGATGGGAAATAACTTACATACTTAAAATCAATTTAACACTTACATTTTCTCAAAGTATTCCCCATTACACTGTACACACTTTTGCATCCTGGAAAACCACTTTTAGAAACAGGGAATTTTTTCAATGTTGAAAGACTTTTTCTTGAATGTTGAAAGTTCATTCTCGTAAACCACTACAGCTTCTTCAGGGCTGCATAATCTCTTCCCATGCATGCGATCTTTGATCCTGGGGAGCAGAAAAAATCACTCGGGGCCAGATCAGAGCTATAGGGCGGATGAGTCATAAATTTCTTCTCCGTAAATTCTAAAAATTGAATCGTGGTGTGCGGACTTGTTGTCATGATGAAGCAGGATCCGACGCAATCCAGTTCTTGGACGCTGTTACCGAAGCTTCTGGAACACTTTTGTTAGGCAAAGAGTGGTGTACCGCTGAGCAGTAACAGTCCTTTGTTCTTCAAGTGGCACAGTTGCAAAATGGCCAGATTTGCAGAAGAAAGTTACGACCATCTTCTTCCCCACACTTCGCTGTCGCTTTACTTTCGTGCTTAGATTTTCCTCCGGAAAGATCCAATCTGAGACTGGCGTTTATTTTCAGAGCCAAATAGATAGATCCAAGTCTCATCACCGGTAACAATGTAAGAGATGCGTCGAGAATTGTTTCCATCAAATCTTTCAAGCATTTCTTCACACCATTCCCCACGCTTGCGCTTCTGCTGTTCAGTCAAAGTGTGAGGCACCTAACGAGATGAAATCTTCCTGAACGGAAGATGATCATAAAGAATTTTTGTTACTGCTGGCGACCCAATGTTCACTGCCCTTGAAAGTTGTTGAAGGATTTTCTCGAATCATTTGTTCCACAGCGGCTATATTTTCATCTGAAAAAACTGTTGCCGGACGTCCAGCTCACTCTTCATCTTTAAGCGATATCCGGCCTCTTCTCAATTCACCAAACCACCGAAAAATTATAGCGCGGGAAGGAGCAAGGTCCCCTAATCCACCTGGAAACGGTCAAGGATTTGTATCTCGTTCAAACCCCTTTTGAAATCGTAAAGGATCATTGCCGGAAAATGTTCCCTTTCGAGCTTCATTCTTGACAGCCGAATACTGCTCACATCAACAAACAACTAAAGGCGATAGGGCAACACCAATAAGAGAGGCGAGTTAAAACTTGCTTCGCTTCTTCGCTCTGGATACCAAAACCGAAGGCACTTGTTGGAATTCAAATACTGTGCCACAACAATGAGTATCTCAAAACTTTCTTAGTGACCCTCGTGTATATATATATATATATATATATATATATATATATATATATGTGTGTGTGTGTGTGTGTGTGTGGAGTGGTGTATGAAGTATTTATTAAGATCACTTAGTGGACAATATCGTAATACTCCACATGATAACTTTTGAACGAATGTTAATTTTTAACTTCTGTTTTTTGCAACATATAAATAGAGTGATTATTTCGAGGGAATTTCTTAATGGTTGTGATTTTGCCAACTGGAAGTGTTAGAAATAAGTCATTTCCGGTTTCAACATTGATCATTATAGAGCAAAAGTTGTAATAGACAGCGAAAAACGGTTTTCGATAATCAATTAAACGTTTCAAGAACAACAATCATCTTCATTCTTAACACTCTAATAACACCAAAAATGGTATAGATGAGTCATTTCCAATATTAATGTTAATAACTATACAGCAAAAACGGTAGCAGATAGTAAGAAGCAATTTTGGGTAATCGATAACGCGTGCCAAGGATAACTTTTAAGTTCATCATTAACATCCTAATAAAACTGGATGTAATAGAAATCACTTCCGTTAAAACACTGAATGTTATAGAATGTATAACGAGAAGGAGTTTTATATATTTCATTAAGTGCCCACGAGTGTGTTCCATCTTGGTAGTAATCTCTCTACTAAACCAGGAAGTGAAAGAAATATAATAAAATTCAGAGTTGCAATTTAGCTGAGAAGGGAGGAATAATTGCCACAACCCTGCTTTTGAGATTTATATACATTTTACCAGTAAATACTAGTAAATCAGTGCAAATGTGAAATTGTACTTATATCAAGGAGTTTTCTCTCCTCCGCCCTTCTCCTACCAAAACAAAAACTAAAGTGACGCTCTTGCTAAAAGTTCTGGGTTCTAAATCAATTGAGAAAATATTACGTAACTTTTTTAAGGCTTTTATGGTTAGGATCAACTTGTAACATTGCAACGTTAGTACGTACGTATGTTACTCCGTACGATATCATTTGAATGAATACATTTTTGTAATAGATAGATAACGTGATTATCTCGAACGAGTTCGTCAATAGAGATGATTCGTCAACCAAAAGTAGTAGAAATGTGTAATTACCGGTTTTTACATTGATCATTATAGAACAAAAACGCTAATATATAGGGAAAAGCGGTTATCGGCTATCGATTATACGTTTGAAAGGCAACTAAATAGGGGTTCCCAGCGTTGGCCGGAATGAGTCATTTCATCTGGTACCAATGAGTTAGAGATGCTTTGGCTAGGGATTGCGTCGCCTATTGAAATTTTCCTTATGCTTAATCAGGGACCAGGGACTAAGGAATGCATAGGACCACTCACCTACATAACATCCCCCATCAGGATGCCGCGGTCGGCAAGAAAGATTGCCGCCGTCGGCGGCGGCAGGTAGCCGGCAGCCGTCCGCGGAGGCAGGACGATCTACTTGTTCAAAATTGCCGAGGTGGCAAGCTGTCAAAAATCGTAAAAAAATGACCTTTGCAGACTCTTTGCCGACCGTTAGAGTCGGCAAAACAGTCGGGAAGGCCTCCTCCGGACCCTCTGCCGACTCTTTATGCTTGCCTCTTTTCGACGGCGGCGCCGGCGCATTTATGCACCTTTCCGGCAGTTTGCCGACTCCTGGAAAGGACCTCTTTTCGACGTCTGCTTCCCGATTCTCGGGCGGCATCCGACTTCTTGCCACCGTCGAAAAGTGGCCCGATGCCGACTGGAAAACAACGCTTCAGGAAGGCAAAATTTTCATTAGCTTTTACATTAGTCTTGCCTAAGTCTTCCCCCATGCTATGATTTCTCGACAAGGAGCACCCTTGTAAGTTCTTCAAGTAAAATACTTGCATTTTTTGTGTGTCCCAGTATAAAATTTGTTCCTTTTTGCTTTTTTGAAGCACTCTCAGCGAAAAAGAAGAAATTGAATGGGACATGCAAGTATTATACACTTTTAGAACGAGCAATTGTGCCCTTCATGAGAAGTCATAGCACGGAGGCAGACTTACGCAAAGCTACTGTGAAAGGTGCTGAAAATTTTGCCTTCCTGAAGGGTTGATATAGAGTTGCCAAAGGGCCACATATCGACTGCGGCAAGATTTCGGATGCCGCCTGTGGGTGATAAGAGGAGCTGACATCGAAAAGAAGTCCTTTCGAGCAGTCGGCAAACAGCCGGAAAGGCGCATAAAATGCGCCGGCGCCGCCGGTGGAAAGTAGCATTTCCGAGCAGTGGGCGGACAGCAGAAAACGTACGTAGCAATACAATGAAAATCATGGCGGATTCCCACCAGTAATGTAGCACTCGATACATACGCAGTACATTTCTACAATTCACAGTACAATTTAAGTTCTGTATAGAGAGAAAGTATCTGGGGATGACTTACAAATGCTTGAAAGCGACCTGAAATAACCACTGAGCAGCTATTGAATACATATGTGCGAAATATGAACTGGATTTAACATGGTTTAGTACTTCCCAAAATGTCTACTTTTCTACATCATTGAAATTATTATGTATATTTGAAGAATGAATTTCAGAAGCAAAATAAGAAGATACATATGCTTCTGGACTCTACAAAGCACAACATTTCTTCATTAGAAGACATTGATGATTCCCAATATGTGGTTTCGAATCATTCAAAAAGGAGAAATATACATGGAAATTCTCCTCATACATTTTTACCCCAGAAATAACTCCAGTGCTAGACCGCTTTAACATATCCGACCGTAAGGCCCTGGTAATTATTGGAACTTTGGCTAAATCGATAGATCTACAGACTGTAGGAAACACTCTATCAATAAGTTCAATTTGACACCAGCGAAGGAAAAAGAGTGAAAATTACGAAAGAGAGCCTACTATCGCTTTGGTGAAGGAGGTCACACAAGCTTATCTTACGTTTTTTTTTTGTTTACATTAATTCTGAATTAGAAGTCTTCCCAATCATCCCCTTCACCTGGAAGTATATACATGCTTTGCCAACCTCCGCTTAAGCATGGGAACGACTCAAGTGGAAGGGTTGGTAACAACGTGTTTGGTCGCGTCCGAACTATCCAAGAACAAAGATTAAAAAAAAGAAATGCTTATTTTACTTTTCTTGCCCCAATGGAAATTTGCCGCGAGGGATAGTTCACTACACACACATGATTGAGACTGGGTACGTTCCGCGACCTGCTCTCGCGCCGATGTTTAAAACTAACAACAACAACAAAGAAATATAAGGAAAGCAAAAAGATTGAAATACCGGAAATTAGTTATTAACTGATCATATTTAACGAAAGGTAAAATTGATAGCCTTACATGCACTAGTCACTACATGAAAACTTTGGTATTAATGTACACATAAACTGAAATGAACAACAAGCATTAAACATCAGCATCGTAAAACAACATTCTTATTATTTATATTAGACACACAACAACATTAAAATTCGTATTTTTAAATGATAACTTTTCCTTATGGAATTCCCTATCTAGCTAAACGCTATTTGTAAATATGAAATCAAATATAGAGAGTAATTATGCGCATGCGAATTTGCTTTGTGGTGGCCCGCTAGTCGTACATTTTCATTCATTATTTCTTCCTCTTTTTTTTCTTGAATTAGACGTTCACTGTTAGTTGAAGATAATGTATTTGGCGTTTAAAACACAATTCAAAAGATACTATCGCTTAAACACTAATCGATTGATATATATTCCTGTGTCAGGCAAGTTTTGAATAATGCTCACTTGAATCACTCGATACTTGCTCCTACCACATCAGTTTACATTACTTACAGTTTTGCTTCCCTGGAGATGGTGTGCTACTTTCGTTACCTTCGTTGGTGTGCTGGGTTTAGACTCAGTAAGACTTCTTAATTTTGGATTTCACTTGATTAATACTGCAATTATTGTTTTTAAGTGTCACTCATACTTTTCAAATTTAATTATGTTCACTAACTAGACACCGATGTTCCATTTATTTGTCACTTTTGCACACAAAATGTTCCATGGATCGGGACACGTGTTGCGCTTCCCAAGTCCTAAGTCCCGATTACTTGGCGCACTTGTTCGTTGCACAAAGCGTGTGAGAAGAGTATACTTGGGACGTAACGCAGTTCCTGATTGGTCAGTAATTGAAAAATTGTCCAATCATCACTAGCTTTAGGAAGTCACCGGAAATACGAAATGATCTAGCAGTTTCTGGAGTGTTCTGGAAACTACACAACCGGAAGTTTCAATGTCTTCGTGACAAAGAACTGTTGCTCTGCACACACACACATTCACAAGAAAGTCAGTCTGTGGCGTCGAAGAGGTATCATATGCTGGAAGAGTACGATCATAGTTGCCAACTGCTAAGTTTGTCACCAAAAGTCAATTATGAATTTAATAAAATATGCGCATTAACTTTTCTTGCTTCGATAGTCGATAGCAAATGGCGCCCACAGAGAATTGGCAATATTGCATTAGCAAGATTGGCGAAGAAGTCTGGACCGTTTATATGTGGTCCTTGATTTTGATGCACCTTGTATATAGTTTAATTCCACTGTTTTATGGTTACTCTTAACACAATGTCTCCTTGTTGCGATAAATACGCCACTATAACACTATATGAAGCAACTTGGGGTAAATGTGAAACGTTAGAAGTATAAATACGAGAAACCATTTCTTTTTGGCACTGTTGAGGGAGCACTATTTACGAAGCACTAGTAACGCCATTTTGCACTATTTTGTACGCCTTGTTATTATTTTGGATAATAGGTCTTTACACCTGTATGTTCTGCCACCTTTTTTTCGGCCACTTTTATGTAGTTACGGAGTGTTTTCTGTCTTTTGATGTCTCTTTATTAAAGTATATAATTTTCTGTCATTTATTAATTTTCGCTTAGTACTCTTAACTATGGTTTCTCACCATGTGCTCATGCTTTATAATCTTTCACTAGTAATAAAACGTATTTACTGCAACATTACAAAGATATCATTTAACAAGTATACAAATCTCATTTGGGTAAAAATTTAAAATTATATGAAAAGAAATATTCTTTTAATCTAATGAAATTATACGTGACAAAAAGATTTTTTTTCGGAACGTATTGGAGACGAATTTGGAATTCAAAAATTAAGGTAGGTTCAACGACGGAGTTGTCGAATTTGTGCATTACTTTACAACACAAAAATCTCAGTACTTATTACTATGAACAGATTTTGAAGAAACCTTTTTTTTACAAAAGGCATGGATATCTTTTTTCAAACAATTCAGAAAAAAAATCAATACAATTCAATATTACCAATGTGATGATCTTTATCATTGTAACTTAACAACATTAAACCTTAAAAATCATTTACTTATCAATTCGTTTTAACAAAACTCAACAATCCCAAAATTATCTTTCGCAATAGATATTATTTCCATATTTTCCCATCAAATGTTTCAATACTTGAGAGGACTTTAAAACAAAAGCTCGTTCTTAACAATGCTTAACTATTCCGTAACAACTTGACGGCATATATTAAGGCTACATAACTATTCATATTTTCTCCAACACTTTTCCTATTAACATATTTTCATCGCATTCGCATTTAATTACATCTCAGCAAACAACATTTTCATAAAAACACTTCGTCGCTACTACTGTCAGAGTATAGCCTTGCTACTACTATCGGAGCATAGCCTAATTTCATTAAACGCCTTGTAACATCTCTATCCCGGAGATACCTTGTCAAGGGGGTACATATATATATGTATGCAATATTCTTAAACCCATCTGCAAACATCGTTATACCTTCGCCTTATGCCTCATCTGATTTGTTACCTATCATTATCCGCTCGTAACTATTGATCTTTCATATCCATTACAATTACCACTCGCACTTCTCGATGACCAAAACTAACTGATAACGCCTTATTTTATTCTTATTAAAGCAGATGATTCTTGACTATGTTAACGAAAAGAGAATTATTTATTTATCTATTCTTTTTTTTTTCAAATAAGTATTTTTGCTTTCAGAAAAATTTACTTTAAAGTTTAAAAGTTTAAAAATGTACCTGAAGGTCTCCGTTACCTTCCTTCCTTTTTTTTAAATCGTTAACCAATAAAAATAGTAAAGCAAAAATGTGGAAATACAACAAAAAAGAATATCTAACTCAAAGGTATCTGTATAGTTATTGGAATGAACTACATTTCGGACACTCCTAACTAACTAGCCTTCTTCAGTGATTTGCTTACATATATTTCTTCAATATATTCACTAATAAACACCACGTTTATCTAAGAATTTAAAATATGAATCAACACATAATCTGACAGATTATTGAAGCTACAGTAACATATTTTATAAAATTATTAAAATATTTTATAAAGTTATTGGCCACCAAAATAAACAAAATTTTCATTCATATGAAACACACGTTGCTTATGTCTTCTGCCTTAACTATCATAAAAGAAAATAAAAATGTGAAGGACGTATATCAATACTATTTCCCTAAATGATTCGACTATTCATTGCTTAATAAGTGAATGTTTTATCAAAAATACTAACCTAATTAATTGAAGTATCTTATGCACCATTGCAACTAAGTTGCGCGTAATGTAAATTATATTGATATATTGAAAAACTAGTACATTATATTGAAGCTAAACCAAACCTACTATAGTATGCGTATATGTATATACATATATATACGTCTATATATATTTCACTACAACAAAATATCGTAACTTTTGGATTATAAATACAAGATTTATGAAACATTACATAAAAACCTGATATATAAACATAAAATGATATATGATTAAATTCGAATCCTATATTTATTCACTAAATATGTAAAAAATATACTCAAGAGACTTTGAAGTTTGATATTAATGATAATCTATGCATACAGTATATGGCGTTTTAATCTTCCCACATATTATCCTTATGTATCGCATAATTCAGCTATTCGTACATACACTTGCTTTATGTAACTTAACTAATAAACTATTAAACATTTAACTATATATGTACAGGTATGAGTTAAACGGCGATTAAGCCTTGCGTACCGCTATCCTGTATGACATTGATTGACAAAACAGGTCGTAAGCCATTAATTAAACAAAAATATAGGTTAATGATTTGATCCCGAAGATCAATGAGCGCTGACTTACTATTTCCTTTTACAGCTCGAAGTGTGCGGGATAGACAACCTTCCCGACGATTTGAATAAATCGCTCCTGCACTAAATCCTAGTCCCTCCCAGCTGAATGCTTCGCGCATTACAACTATGTCACAATCGGATAAATTGTTCCAACCCCAATTGGACTATCAGTACCTAGACCTACAGAAGGTATTTCAAGAAAATAAACATATGAAAAGGACAATAAGAATACCCGGGGGGACATTCGATACTACAGCCCTGCATCTAGATCATCATCACTCAGTAACTATAAATTATTTTAAGCCCGCTCATACCTACAAAAATTAGTAGGTTTACAGCGTATTCTTTTTTTAAAGAGCGCTAGCCAGTACAAAAAAAGAATTTGCGGCCTTACTGGCAAAGTGCACTTATCAACTCCGGGTATGTCGTCATATCCGAGATTAAGTCACAATCGAGAATGAATCATTACATTTTACCATATCATTTACAATCAGATTGTCATATTCGTTATTCAATTAATTTTACTTTAATAATTATTATTCACATTTCCTCAAGTTTTATTCAAAATCACCGACATTAATAAATTCAAAGCTGGTGATAATTTTGATTATCCAATTTCCACAATGTTTTACAACCAATTTACATCATATATATTTTACATTTTTTTCTTATGACTCGAATTTATATGTTCCATTTTATGATCCAAATTTATTATAGGTAATTGTTACCTAATTAAAACAAACAATTTATACATCGATACCAAATTGTGTCGGTTATCATTGGGTCCATCGTACCCATAAAATATTATAATAATCCTTCACAATTGACACGATGACCTTGTCACATTCTATATTAACCTGATAATAATGTATTATTTTATTTTATGAATACGGGGGACCCCGAAGAAAAGAAGAAGAAGGAATCGGTTTAATCAAAATCCAAACAATTACAATTTATTATTTTCCTTAAGTCAATTAAAAGTAAATATCTAGTAAAATATAAAATTTTAAGCGTCAATTAAATGTCTTTCTTTTTTAAATATATATATATATATATATATATATATATATATATATATATATATATATATATTAAACGTCACAAGCCGAAAGGGAATTTTGAAGTGTGTGTGTATAATTGCCAAATCACACACTAGCTGAGGCCCAATCGGACGCCATCCCGATTTCGTCACTGTAATTTTGAAAGAGAATAGTAGTAACGCCTCTAAGGGTTAAATTACGTTTTAACCTCTTCATTCTTCTTGTAACGTTATTATTTTTAAATTCCACTAAATTTCAAACTTTATTAATGTGATAATGGATACTTATTAACTTTACATAATTATTCGTATGAATCGATTTGCAACAAAATTTATCATTTTCAACCTTATTTTCTATTATCTCTTTTTTTAATGACATTTAATAATATTTTAGAATTTTGACGTTCCAATGTGCAACCAATCTAATTTCATGGATTTTCCGTGCTCTAACATATGTTCAATGACGAAGAAGTTAAATAGAAAAAGAATCATTAACAAAGAAACATTTTTTTTCAAGACATGTTCCAACATACAATTGTGTTTACATGTTGCCACCAACAAACTAAACAAAGATATTTGCAAAGGCCTGTGACAATAATTACGTGGTTACCTAACAACATTGATTTCCATTTTCTAATTGCAAAGATGACCCCAAGACACTCAGCTTCTGTTGTTGAATATTTCTGTTCGGTAGGTGTTAACGTTCTACTTATGCATTGTATGATACGTTTACGTCGCCGTGTTTTTGCCAGAGGACACTTCCTATTCCGGATTGTGCGGTATCAGATTGCACGTAAAAATCTTTTGTGAAGTCTGGATGAGCTAACATAATGTTATTACAAATATCCTGCTTGATTTGAATAAATGCCATTTCACATTGTTCACCTCCACTACCATTTCTTTTTCTGTTTCAATAAATCATATAATGGAGCGGCTTTCATAGCAATGTTGGGAACAAATGACCTGGACCAAAAGAATAACCCTAACACTGAACGTAAAGTTTTAATATTGGTTGGTTTTGGTAAATCTCGTATGGCGGTTATACTACGTTCATCTTTTCGTATACCTTCCTTGCTAACTACATATCCTAAAAATGGGACTTCATTAGCGCAAAACAAGCATTTATCGATATTTAAAGTGATTCCGTGTTCTTTAAATTTCTGAAACACTTCAGCTAGTAATTGTAAATGTTCTTCAAAGCTATTGGTCATTACCAAATTGTCGTCTACGTAAGTAGGAAAAAAGCGATCGATCTGGCTCAACATTCGCCAACATTGGCCATATGAGGCCAACTCACAAGCCCCTGGGAAAATGACCACCGTGCACCGTGAGCCCACGGTCTTTTACGACCTCCATTTTAGGGGTGAATTTATTCCCTTTTATGAGCACTTTTAACGGGGTGTATTCGTTCTCTTTTATGAGCCCATTTTTAGGGGTGAACTTGTTCCCTTTTACGAGCATATTTTCCAACCCCTATTTGAACATAGCAGAATATGAACATACAACAGAACAGATTCGTTCCCATTTATGAACACTCTTTCAAGGGTGAACTCGTTCTCTTTTATGAGCACATTTTAAGGGGTGAACTCGTTCCCTTTTTCAACCCCTATTTTAACATAGCAGAAATTACATAGCACAGCTAATAAAAGAACATGGTTTATTTCAGAAATTACACTGAGACTACGTAACACACAACATCCTCCATTTTAAGGGGGTGTATTCATTCCCTTTTATGACCACCTTTTAGGAGGTGTACTAGTTTTCAACCCCTACGAACACAGAGAAGAGAAGATAACACATAACACTACGTAACACACAGCAGAACAGATAACAGATAAGAATATGAAACATTCATTCCAACCCCTATGTTAATTACGAACATATAGAAGAGCACATAAAACTACAACCTCCATTTTAAGGGGTGTATTCATTCTCCAACCCTTACGAACACATAGCAGAAATTACGAACACACAGAAGATCAGATAATACATAAGACTACGTAACATTTCAAGGGTGAACTCGTTCCCTTTTCCAACCCCTATTTTAACATAGCAGAAATTACACTGAGACAATGAACACACAGCATTTTAGGGGTGTACTCGTTTTCCAACCCTTATTTTATCATAGCAGAGAATAGGGTTGTATTCGTTTTGGATTCCACACTTATTTGAACATAGCAGAGAATAGAAGTGTACTCGTTTCCAACCCAACATTATTTTCTTTTACGGGGGTAGCAACACCCCCAACCCTCCTCCTTTCTCATCCAGGGCTTGGGACCGGCAATGGCGGAGTCTAAAAAAATAACATCACCATACTCTCATAAATGAATAAAGCATAATATCATTAGCATCAATAGTAGTGAGTGAGAATTTGTTTAAAAAATCCTGCATCGAATACCCAGATGCACGACATGCTAAATATAAGAATCAGTAAGGTCCACAAAGTTGAGATAAATCACCTTGAATACGTCTATTATTCCATGTATAATACAGACAGTTTCGTTTTAAAAACCTTATATGATGTTGTATATAGGGAGGTACACCATAGCTATCGAAATACTCTCCCACACACATATTAGATATATAAACAGCAACCCAATGTTCACCAGGCTTATCACTAGAATCAGTGTTTATAATTATGGCGGCTGGAAATGTATGAATAAACAATGGTAACTCATCAGCAGCATACACACCAATAAAATGATCTTTAGGTAAATTTTGTTGTAATGCTTCATAAAGCTCAATTGTATTTAACATCTTTAATTTATATATATTTTTCTCTGGAAATCAATTTCTAATTCTGAAGAGAATTCACCATAAATAATTGTTGTTACAGGAGATGGCAGTGCTTCTTTAAAATGAACCTCTAAACGTACACTTCCTTGCCGTTGCGGACTAGTATGAAATGCAGCACTTGCGCTTGAATCAGGAGTTAAATCAAACACCAGTTGAGTATAACCATTAGGATATTTAGCGAGTGAAATATTATTTCCTTGATTAGAATAATAAATACCTGATCCTGTAAATAACGTAGAATATGCTTGTACATATAGCTTATTATCAAAATCTGGCTGTAAAGGTTTGAAGGGCCATGGATTTCCATCAACATACAGTGTAAAAAATGACATACTAAAATGTTGAAAATTGGATGGATTTGTTTGATAAGTACCATTGAAAGCAGCATTAGTAACAAAACCAATAATAATACGTTTAGGCACTATGCCTGAAAACAGATCTGGAAGTGTACTATCCATAATTCCTTGTGGCAGAGTTTCTGTCTTCACCTGCACTTTTGTTATAGGTTATTTTATTCTAAATTTAGGATTTTGTAATACTTTATTTTGTGCTATTTTAACTGCTGGTGATACATCAACCTTTTTCACAAGCAATGTTGCATCTGTAATTACAACTTTTCCATCAGCATCTGCGTCACCCATTAGACAAAATGTAGGTTTAGCTGGAATTAGTTTAATGCGCAGTTGTACACCATTCAGTAAAAATTTCTCCTGATTGAAAATATCAGCATGAATATAACCCAGTAGTTCAAATGACTGACTTAAAGTAGTGAGAAGAAAACGTTGTTTAAATCCTACATTAGCATCGGCCACACTGTCCATATGCCCTGCAGTATCTTTTAACTACATTGATGTTTGAAGATGCGTTGTTTTAGCTTCAGCATTATAATTTAGTAGTTTTTCAATATACGATCGATATGAATATGTATGTGAAGAGTAGGAAATAATTTGATTATTTAAATATAATTGCACTTCACTGAACATTGCATTGAGAAAATAATTTACAGGGCCGATTTTCTTATCGGCAGAAGTTAAATTAGAACCATCTGATTTAGTAATTTTACCTTTAACATATAACATTGTGTGCGGTATGTCAATATAGTCATCCCCATGACCGGGGACTACAAATTCTATTGGTGCATTATCAGCTATTGAAGCCACAGGTTTATATGGAACTATTTTATTACCTATAATACTTGTTTGAGTGGGTAAACCAGCAAATAAATCTAATTCTTATTTCATACACTCACACTGCATTTTTTCTTACTATTAATATTCACACATGGTAAAATTTACAATACCATATTACGTCTACGAAAATGTAATTTTACACATACACTGCCATATTGGAAAGGAAGTGGATTACCTGTACTATCTCTTAAATCAATAATAATTTGATCAAATTGTTTACGTTGCACAGTGACATAATGAGGATTATCAAAAATATGTACATTATTAATACCATGCTCTGTAATATTTGTATTTATAATACGTAACAATGGAGCTACGGTGTCACCCACCATTTGTGGTTCTACAATATCACTGTAAATATACATAAGTGTAGGTAGCGCTTTTTGTAAATCAGGTGGATAACGAGCATGATGCACAACTGCAATATCTTCTTGTTGAATATGATCAAAGCCTAGTATTCTGGCTAGTTCAGGAGATAGGCGTACTTCTATATGCTTCTCTTGATCTTTTATTACTCTATTAACCTCAATTCGTTTCACTGATGCTTTGACTTTTAATTGTAAATTTAATATATCACTTTTATGATTAATTTGAGATAGAATATCATCAACATGATAATAGTGGCCTGGTAAGATTTGAGTTATTTTCCAGTTTTTTGTATTCATGAGACGATAATAAATATTATTTGTATATTTGGAAACATTCTGAAATGAACTTGTATAATGCACTTCAACAACAGCTGTTTCCCACACTCCCTTCTCCAGTACAATAGGTTGATATAATTTAGTAGTATAACAAGCAAGAGTATTTTGAGGAAAATATTCCATAGAACTATTGCTAGGAAGTGTGAGATAAAAACTATCACTTTGCTCCATAATTAATTAATCAAAGATATCTTTGGATCTTTTTATCCGTTTTACACCAGCACCACTAAAATGAACTTTCTTTCTTTTTCTTCTTCCAGATCCTTCCAACACCTGACTTAATTTATTTTGAGCTTTATTTTTTAAATTTGTTTTAGCTTCTTGCCATCGATCATGCAAAGACTCTTCAATAGGTCTATTATTATCTAGTACATCTCCTGCTACATTAATTCCTGTACGTATCAATTCTTTACCAACAGTTTTTGCACCTTGTTTTAATAAAGGAAATACAGTACGAAATAAACCTCCTAGAAAACTACCAATGCCATAACCTTCTTGATATGCTGTACCTCTATACACGTTATAATTACCTCCTGCTTGATGTATGTAATAATTAAGGTAGGGCTCATTCATCTTTCTTTCTATATACTTAAAAATAACAATAGATAACAATAGAATATTATTATTGTTGCTTATAAGTACACCATTTGCGTTTACGGGGTGGAGGACCATCCTCTTCGTCTTCTTCGTCTTCTGTTAGTTTTCTAATATACTCTATTCGCTGAGGATTACCAATGTACTCTAAGGGTATATTGGCTTTTGCTAATAATGTAGCAAAAGGTTTCCAACCAGCAACTGAAATATTTTTCTTACGACATCTAACAACATCGGATATCAAATCCACTATATTTGCACCTGGAATTAATTTATTATTAATATTCACATTTCCATTATCATCCCATTGAATATTTGGATTTTGTTTCAATTTACGTAATAAAGGTCTCGCTTTACGTTTACAAATTTCAGGGAGAGTAGATATTATTTCATCATCCTCCTCCTCCTCCTCCTCGTCCTCTTGTTCTTCTTCCTCCGTAGTAGTAGTAGTTGTTGCTGTTGTTGTAACTGCTGCCGGTTTTTGAATTATATTTAAATATTTTTGTAAGACTTCTCTATATTTTGCCCATTTTTCTTCTACATTTAAACTTTTATTATTTAAAATTTCTTTCATTTCATCATCAAGATTAGATATCGTTTGATAATGATGTAATTTTACTGGTGCGATTAAAATAAGTTTTTGTTCGTTTTGCATAATTATTTAATTAAACTAGATAGTATACCTCCAATAATAGGTGCAAGCAAAGCAGTAAGAAAACCACCTTTTTGTATAATTATTCGTTTTTTCTTTTGTTCTAATGACGGACCTTTTTTCACCAAATATCTCAGTTCCTTTTTATATTTTTTTAGCTTATTTATATTTGTTTTATTTAATATAACATTTCCCTGTAATACGTTATAGTAACATTCACAAATAGAGCGAATTAAATCAGGATCTGCATTTTGTAAAATTGCCTTACGTGCTTTCGGTTTTGACTTTGCTAAAAGTTTTAACATATGTGCATTTTCCTTACTAATCATTTTTTACGGCTATTAAAGCACAAATAGTTGTTAGAATATAAACCATATTACAATTATTATTTTTTACAGGTACATAAACATAATTAAAAGAATCTGTTGGAAAGATATTTGTTCGAACTCGCTGCTCATCAGGAGTATTTTGTTTTAAATCAAAGAGTAAATAACCATGTGCAATTCGAGTTGCATCTTGATATGCTTCTTGAATAAATTTTGTATTTCCTGGATACAATTGTCGTGCGAGATAATTAATTTGAGCTTGGACTCTAGGATTTTTAAAACAAACAATATAATGACAATTTAACGAAATATCCCGCATTCCTTTTTTTTGATGAAAAATATTCTGTGTGGTAAATATTACACTTATATTTCCATTATGGCTACCCTTAGTAAATATATCTACAATCCGATGGTCACACTCACGCATTAAATCATCTATAATGACAAGATGTGGACCCTCATGTGCTTGAAATTCATTATTTTGAGGTAAACCTTCTTTAAACGTACAGTTTGAAAGAGTATCATACAACGGTTGCCATTCACCATAACTCCATACAATATTTTTAAATAACTTACTATAATAGTCAAGAAATGTTTTAACAAAATATGATTTTCCACAACCTGTAGGACCTGCTACCATACATGTAAAAGGAATTTTCCATTCCATCTCTATTACAGATATATTGCTAGAATTTAAAATACTTGTGACTACATGCTTCACCTATAAATTCTTGACTTCTCTTTTTTTTACAATATAGTATGTTTTAAATCGATCCAAGAATTTTCACTTTTTGGCAGACCTAACCATTTCACATAGGCCTTATTATTCTTCTTTCGCAAAACTTTTTCAATTAAATATGTTTTTGGAAATTTCGTTAATTGTAATTCGTGTCCGTAAAATCTTCCTTCAATAGGTTTATTATTTGAGTCTACTAAGTGATATGTCGGAGGATTAGTGAAGAAAACTTTAGCAATTCGAAAAATTTCTGTACTCCAATTGCGTGTAAAACCTCTATCAAAACCAGGACGCTTAAGTTTACTAATTCTTACATATTCACCTATCTTAAATTTACTTTTTCTTTTTATCACAGAAAACTTTTTGCAATAGATGTTTGTCAATAGATGTTTTTCATTTTCTTTTTTAATAGCGTCGATAGGTTTCATTTTAATAGTGGAATGAATAGTATTATTATAATTATGTAGTAATTCCGGCAGAATGCCAATCCATTTATAATTTCCCTGCAGTGTAAATTTTCTCCACATTAAATTACGTAATGATCTATTAAATCTTTCAATAATACTTGCTTTCACATCACTGTACGTGGAATAATGTTTAATGTTATTTTGGTTCATCGCCTTCTGAAACTCTGAGTTATAAAATTCTCGACCCCTGTCAGTTTGTAAAAATTTAGGGCTTTTGTTTGCTTTTCTCAGTACTGTTGATAATGCTTGTGTAATTTCTTTCCCAGTTTTATTTTTCACAGGAATAGCCCAAGCATATTTAGAGAATGTATCTATCACAGTTAATAAATATTTGAAATTTCGATTAATTTTTGCTAGACCTTTCAATTTTCCACTATTCATTTCAACTAAATCAGCTTGCCATAAATCATGAATCCCTTTCGTTATAACAGGTATTCGAGGATAGTTTCGTCTTGCACTTTTATGTAATTCTGCAACTATTTGTTCTCGAACTGATTGTGGCATATTTTTTAATACTAATATATCCAAAAAATAAATTATATCGTATTTACAATATACAAATCGTACATTTTACATTTTTATTATAATACCCCCAAGGAACAGTGTGTATATTACAATTTAAAATTTTTCTTTTGTCATCATACGGATCTAACGCTAATTTTGTCACCTGATTTGTTGTTAAATTATGGTATTTACTTTTAATTTCAAATTGTGTTTTATAGATCGTTTCGTTTTTAAATATACATGATTTATAATCGTTAAACGTAATTTGTTCTTTAACTATATTTTTCTTGATCCCTTTACATTTTTTCAATTCTTTATTTTCACCAGTTTTTATAGCATAATTTTTTGCTCGTAACCCAACATATTCAATCATAGGAACTCCACCTAATTCGTCTTTCATTTTACCCAAAACGTGTTTATTTTGTGTGCTATATAAAGAATTATTTTCAGGATAATTTGAGGTGTCAAAATACTCATTCATATCTTTTATATCGTTATAAATATTGTTAGTTTTAATTTGGTAAATGAAAGAGTCAGTATCCATATATGCAATTCTAATTTTATCTCCATATCGCGGTTTCATTATATTATAATGGAAGTTATATATAGCTAATTTTGATAATTCTAAAACTGTCGCTCCTACGTAAATTGGTTTATTAAGGGTTACCAATTTTTTTACCATATGAAACAATGCCAAATTATCAGCCAATTTTACCCAATTTTGAAACTGATTTTGCGCTACTAATTTTTTACACTTTTTTCATTGTTAATTAATTTTATTTCAATTCGTTTTCGTACATTCTCCATTGTCTTTCCGTATACAGAATTATTTAATAACTTATAGAAATCTTTTTCAAATTCAATTGTAGCATGTGCACGGCGTTGAGTATTTTCTTGAATATAAGATGCAAGCCATTTAGATTGACGAAACCATAATATTTTATGTACTTTTAGCAATATTAAACCTTGTTTTAGATAAAATTGTAATACTCTATAATGCAAGATATAATTCGATTTCGATTTAAGTGTCAATAGTAATTTTGAATATTTACCATTTGGTGGAACTTCATTAGTTGGAGCACACGGAAAATCAGAATGGTATTCGTGTAAATAATTTGGATACTCTAAATCCACTTCTAGAAAAAATCCCCATTCACTATCCGTGGGCCAATTGATAATTTTATGTTTGTCTTGTCAATTGTCAACTTTATCCTCCCACCGAAAACCACCATATGGTAAATAGTCAATCATTGATAGTCCGTACAGATTGTTCATGTCAATATACAGTAAATAAGATTTTTCTTTTTCCGCATCAAAATCATGTACGTAAGGATTATTAGCTTTGGCATATCTTAACAGCTTGAGTAATACCTCCGCGAATCGATTTTTCTACAAACATATACATATTGATATCTGATAAAAGTTCAAGTTCAATTTTTGTTCTATATAACATGGCTTGCCATGCCAACCCAGGTGCAGTAAAACAATTAATCGGATCAATACAAAAAGCATTTAAACATGTCTTTCTAAAATTCTCCAACACATCTGCTGTGAGAAGTACATCACATTTTAAATATAGATCGTGGTAGTCCCCTAAATTTTCACGTTTAAACACACGCCAAATCAGTTTTGCATATTGATAATCAGTCTCGGAAATTTGTGTTCCATTCAATTTGCTACTAAACGCCTCTCTTCCAGGAAATTCAGTTTCTTTAAATGTTTCTAAATTTGTTATGTATTCATAAAAATAAATTCCCTTACGGAGAATTAAAGGAAACTTTTCATCAGAAAAATATTGCTTTGTATAGACAAATTGCTCAGGTTTTAATTTTGACACCAAATTTTCGAGACTATACGGTAGGAATTTAAATAAGTCTACAAAAAGTAACTCGATAGGTCTACCATTAAAATTAAAGTGCTTAGAGAATGTTATGTATTTCTCAGTGCTTTCAGCAATTACAAAAATTTTTCCAGGGGTCCAACCTAATTCTTTCACAAATAAATGTGCATCATACCCAGACAAATTATGGAAGAAGACAGGGATAAAATTACTTTGAGGTTTAATTTGTAAATTACACTTGTTGCACACCGTGGCACTAAATTGACCAGTTAAATGGTTATGATGTTTAACTTTTCTATTGTTACTCGTATATTTACTATCACAAACTGAGCATTCAGTGGATAGGTTAAACTCCTGTAACTGAGAACTATTTAATGGTATTAATGGTTTTTCTTGATCTAATATATTTATGATTTTTCTTAGTTCATTCTCCATAGCAGACATAAACTTCATCGATACATTTTCTCCCCGATAAATAACTAAATCTGATTTCATATATTTGTTACTCCAACATACAATATAACCAAAACTGCATGGTATATGTTGGTGAATTTGTATTGTATAAGATCCACTTTGTTTATTTATAGGTTTTAATAAACTTTCCATATCTGCAATTATTATTACATCATTCTGTAATAACAATTTCAATTTTGGAAATTTTAAAACTTCTCCTTGTTTCGGCATGTTAATTTTGGTTGGAGTGTGTTCTTTACATAATTTGTCATGTTCACCTAATTTTGATTTGTTATAAAAAGATATTAAACATCGTCTACAAATAAATGTTTGATGACTACCTAACTGATGTCTGACTAAACCATTTAAATTTGTAATTAAACAATAATGAGAGTTTAAATATAATAAATCAATATGTTTACCTACAGCTGTGTTTTCGCTTATACGTAACGGGAAATAGTTTCATGATCATAGTTAATGCCATATATATTAATGGAAATTTGTTCCTTAGGAAATACGGAATTATACATATGTTCAAATTTGCTTATGTGTTCTATTTCAACGGGAAATTGTATATTGTTTTTTTCAAATAATGGTAATAAAGTATTAATATATTGTATGTAATTATTCACACGATATGGATTATCTTTTGTGGGATGCAACGCAGCTAGATACTATACATAAAACTTCTATTATCGTTATTTTGAATATTTAAAACACATTTTGTGGATAAAATCCATTGAGGCAATTTTACATAAGTTTTCTCTTTATGACTCTTCAATAACGCTTTGAGTTTTTTTATTAAACAATAATGAGAGTTTAAATATAATAAATCAATATGTTTACCTACAGCTGTGTTTTCGCTTATACGTAACGGTAAAATAGTTTCATGATCATAGTTAATGTCATATATATTAATGGAAATTTGTTCCTTAGGAAATTCGGAATTATATATATGTTCAAATTTGCTTATGTGTTCTATTTCAACGGGAAACTTTATATTGGTTTTTTCAAATAATGGTAATAAAGTATTAATGTATTGTATGTAATTATTCACACGATGTGGATGTTCTTTTGCGGGATGCAACGCAGCTAGAATACTATACATAAAACATCTATTATCGTTATTTTCAATATTTAAAACACAATTCTTTTTGGATAAAATCCATTGAGGCAATTTTACATAAGTTTTCTCTTTATGACTCTTCAATAACGCATTGAGATTTTTTATAAGATAATAATGACTGTTGCAATTTTCTTCACAATACAGTAAATCTATACGTTTACCTACAGCTGTGTTTTCGCTTATACGTAACGGGAAAATAGTTTCATGATCATAGTTAATGCTATATATATTAATGGAAATTTGTTCCTTAGGAAATACGGAATTATACATATGTTCAAATCTGCTTATGTGTTCTATTTCAACGGGAAACTTTATATTGGTTTTTTCAAATAATGGTAATAAAGTATTAATATATTGTATGTAATTACTCACAAGATGTGGATGTTCTTTTGTGGGATGCAACGCAGCTAGAATGCAGTACATAAAACATCTATTATCGTTATTTTCAATATTTAAAACACAATTCTTTTTGGATAAAATCCATTGAGGCAATTTTACTTAAGTTTTCTCTTTATGACTCTTCAATAACGCATTGAGATTTTTTTATAAGACAATAATGACTGTTGCAATTTTCTTCACAATACAGTAAATCAATATGTTTACCTACAGCTGTGTTTTCGCTTATACGTAACGGGAAAATAGTTTCATGATCATAGTTAATGCCATATATATTAATGGAAATTTGTTCCTTAGGAAATACGGAATTATACATATGTTCAAATTTGCTTATGTGTTCTATTTCAACGGGAAACTTTATATTGGTTTTTCAAATAATTGTAATAAAGTATTAATATATTGTATGTAATTATTCACACGATGTGGATGTTCTTTTGCGGGATGCAATGCAGCTAGAATACTATACATAAAACATCTATTATCGTTATTTTCAATATTTAAAACACAATTCTTTTTGGATAAAATCCATTGAGGCAATTTTACATAAGTTTTCTCTTTATGACTCTTCAATAACGCATTGAGATTTTTTATAAGACAATATTGACTGTTGCAATTTTCTTCACAATACAGTAAATCTATACGTTTACCTACAGCTGTGTTTTCGCTTATACGTAACGGGAAAATTGTTTCATGATCCTAGTTAATGCCATATATATTAATGGAAATTTGTTCCTTAGGAAATACGGAATTATACATATGTTCAAATTTGCTTATGTGTTCTATTTCAACGGGAAACTTTATATTGGTTTTTTCAAATAATGGTAATAAAGTATTAATATATTGTATGTAATTATTCACACGATGTGGATGTTCTTTTGCGGGATGCAACGCAGCTAGAATACTATACATAAAACATATATTATCATTATTTTGAATATTTAAAACACATTTCTTTTTGGATAAAATCCATTGAGGTAAATTTATAAAAGAAGAAGCGGAAAGAGGATCATATTTACTGATTTTAATTTCTAAGTGATGGTTTGGTTCAGAACATAAAGACCACCCTGACTTCTTAATTGCTCTATTTTCTTGTTCAACTGAAATTTTATTAAATAGTTTTTCTATTATAGAATTCACATCTGTACTCGGCAGAATAATTTCGTTACCACTATTTACAAGGAATCGACATGTTTCTAAATCTACTGGTTTTACAAAAGTTGTAGCCAAAGAAAAATTTACTTTAAATGCTGAATTATCTTGTTCCTGTTTTAATATATCTAAACAGTCTTTTCTTTTATTCTTTAAAAAACATCCACTATCCTCATTTAAATCAGTATCACATTTTAAAATATTTTTTTTAAAATTATTATTAAATAGAGTATCAGAATTAATAGTATTTGATTTAACCTTTTTTGTTGCCATTTTTTAAACTAACTCTTCAAAGTTACTATAATAATTTTGAACTGAGTTTTTATAATATAATATTAATATTATTATTATAAAATGTCTTACTTACAAAAGAAAACAAAACCACACTATTAATAAACCACACTAATAATATAAACGCACACACACGCTAATAATATAAACGCACGCTTCACACGGTAAACATGAAGTGTTTACAAAAAAACATGTCGGTCAGTCTTTTATACCTGTCTGACCGCATTGCGTAATATTGCGTAATAGTATGAGTCATCCTCGGGAATTCCCCTCTTTTTTATACCTTTGTGGTTGATTACATTACGTTCAGGGATTCCTATCGTTGAATGACAAGTTATTGTCTGTTAAAGAGAAAACTAGGTGAATGTTTTTTTAAAATCCGGATGAATGACGTAATGAGAATTATCTACATATGGCGGAAGTTATTATGTAACTGATAACAAAACACGGAAGTTTCGCATTTTTAAAATAATCTCTGCTATGTTCAAATATAGGTTAGAACAAGTTCACTCCTTAAAAGAATCTTTGCTATAGGGTTCGAATGTATTATCTGTGATGTTCAAATAATGGTTGAAAAAGGAGAACGAGTACACCCTCCCTCCGTAGTCTTATGTTTGGAAAATAGGCCCACCCTTTAAAATGGACTATGTTTAATCTTCCATGGAACGAATACAACCTCATTATTGTCTTAGTTTTATGTAATTTCTAAGTTCACCCTCTAAAATGAAGGTCGTAAAAGACCATGGGTTGGACAATATACCATACTCTAAATAAGGGTGGAACAAGTTTTATGTATCTGCTGTGTGTTCACCTCTGCTATGTTTCGTAGTCTCTGTCTGATGTGCTATGTTAAAATAGAGGTTGGAAAAGGGAACGAGTTCACCCTTGAAATGTTACGTAGTCTTATGTATTATCTGATCTTCTGTGTGTTCGTAATTTCTGCTATGTGTTCGTAAGGGTTGGAGAATGAATACACCCCTTAAAATGGAGGTTGTAGTTTTATGTGCTCTTCTATCTGTTCGTAATTAACATAGGGGTTGGAATGAATACACCCTTGCTACTGTAACGTAATAGTCCCAATAAATGTATATTTTATATATATTTTGTATAAGAACATTTGTAAGAGCGCAAAGGATAAAAACTACATAGAGGGAGAGATAGTCTATAATTGACAGGCCTATGTCTGAAGTGAGCTACCATCTGGTGGGCAATTTCGGTACCAGGTCGAGAACTAAACCGGGCCGTTACGAATTTGCCTCACTTTTGGATTTCGCAGGTAAGGAGTAATGACATACATAAGTTACTTCTATTGAAAGGATTTAATCTATAAAAATGTAATTCTTCAAATTTATTTAGACTATATGTAAATGGAAAAGGAAGTCTTTAGGTATCATCCCGGCATATTTAGGTCTCATGGAAAAATATATATTTGGTCTATATTAACCTTCTAAAATTTAACCTGCCACGAGGCCTTATGCAAACTAATCATTTGTGTTCACAATTAAAATTATTAAACTTGTTATTCGTCTTGAGACTTTACGAAATTAATGGTTTAGATTATATAAAAGATACCGTATTTAAATTACTATTTCGATATTGCGTATTTATATTACTTGTTGTTCTTCGTTACATTTTCACTACTTGTTTAACGTGTATAAAAAAGCATATACTTTTCCATGTTAATAAAATTGTTGCTTTAAAATTAGTATTATATTTCCCACGATATCTATTAATAATCCTTGTGCTGGCCTCCGTTGAATTTATAGAATTCACTAGAGGCCAAGCATGTTACATAATTTTTAAGGCTGCGAAATCCAAAGTCCATCAAGTGGGCAAGCATAAAAATTACAGCTGTTTTCTTGATGAGATATCGTGTGGGGAGAAAAAAAAATCATTGAAAGTTGTGAGCACCTTAGTGATTTATCAAGTGTAAAACATGAGTGAATATAATTTAATTTCTTTCTCTGATAATGAAGATTTAAGTGAGAGTAATGAAAGTGATAAAGGTGAATTTAATCAAACTATTGAAACTGAAAATGAAGATGGTGTGGATTACCCAAACGCCCAGGTTTTCAGAAAGCCACTTAGTGTTGAGTTGAATGCACGAGGTTCACGGGAGCCATTTCGTGCTGAACAAACTGCACACACAGCCAGTGGGTTATATGGTGCAGAATTCAATGCACACTCATTTAGAGAACAATACTGTTCTGAACAAAATGTACAAGCTCCGTGTGAGCCCTTTAATAGTGAACATTTTTCGCAGACAATTAGGTACCCATGTCCACGTTGTGGCAATATTAGTGGTGCAGGTAAACCTTATGTAGGCCAATCAAAGGTATCTTGGACTAAGGTTCCGATGCGACGCGGTGTGAACGTACAGTCTGTAGGCAAAAATAATCTTGGACAAGGCACAGATATACAACAGCGTCACATTTATTTTTCAAAACATAATAAAGCTACTCCCAATGTACAGGGTAGGCAGGATCAGTTCATGAAAAATGAACGAATTGTGTCTTATAGGAATGAAAATGAAACGCAGTGTAAACAGTACATGAATAATGAAAGTAGAATGCCGTCTTCGTTGGCACAGATGAATTTAATGCAGCCAAATATGGCACGTCCTGCTATTCAATGCAATTTTGATAAATTGCTAGGGCAAAGTGTTTTCCGTTCATTGGAACAGCAAATAAAGTCATTACCTATAGTTGATGGCACAGATAGCCATTCTTGCTTCATCTTTCTGGTTAGGTTAGATGAGCTTATAAGGAGGTATGACTTAGAATTAGAAGCTATTTTGGTAGCAAGTTTAACCCAAACTAGGGGTGAATTTAACAGAACCTTTCATTCTTTCCTTACACGTTGTAATGATTGGGAGGAAATATGTACTAATTTGCTATGTAAATATATATCCACAGTAGGTCGTACACAATATGTACGAAAATTCTTCTACCGATTAATGAATGTTGGGGAAGAACTTGGAACATTTTTCCAAGAGAAAATCAGTGCTGCCAATGTTCTGGGTATGACATACACTGAACAAATATTTTGTAATATTGTAACTAGTCTGGTTTTACCAGAAATATACCAAAATTGTTTTGGGGAAGCCATACCATCTTCAGTTTCTGAATTGTTGACCATAGCGCAAACTTACGATCATTTTGTTAAATATCAAAGAGATTATATTTCACTTAAAACAATGCCACCTGCTATAAATATACCGAACATTTTTGAAGAATCACAAAATCATTCTAAAATTCAAAAACAAGTTTCTGGTTTGCAAACTGAAAAACGTAATCTTATTAGATGCTATAAATGTGCTGGCTATGGACATACTCAGCGGTTCTGTGTTAGTGGAAAAACTATGCGTACATCAGTGCCACCTTCAAAAACACTAATTAATATGCAGCGTGATAAACAAATATTATATATTATTGTGCAAATTGCGGGCATCACAAACTCTTGTTTATTGGACACAGCTTCTAGTATCAATTTGATAAGCAGAAAATATTTACGCCAAATTATGTGTCGTGTTCCTATAAAACCTACTTCAGCAGAATTAGTGACTACCACTGTTGATGGTCATTTGGTTGAACTTCATGAAAACACAGAAATTAAATTTTCAATTCAAGGTTGTGAATTCAGTGAAACATTTTACATCATAAACTCTCCACATTTTGATTTGTTGTTAGGAAATAACTTTCTTTTAAAATGGAAAGCTGATATCAAATTGAGTGACAAACAATTTATAATTGAACAGAAGAATCTTACTGTTCCTCTATTTTGGAGGGATTATTTGTCTCCAATGGAAACTACTCGTCCTATATCTCATTCCAGCGTCTCCGATGCGGTCCGGAGTCACTCTAGAGAGAGGCGCAATGGACAAAGGATCGTTCGGGAAGGACACTGGAAACCAAAAACAAATAAACAAGGTGCCCAGCAAAAACAGCACTGTACCTTTCTGGAAGCAGATTCCGGTGGACCGGAGGACCAGGCCACAACAAAGAAACCAGGTAGTGAATACCTCGTTTATTATCATAATAAATCAAATAGCTTTAATGACATATATGATGAATGTGATTCTGACAATTGTAATTTTGATAATACCTCCTCTCTTTCAGTTAAACTTGTAGAACAATACCCAGATTTACCATGTTATGTTGAAAATCTTTGTGAGAAATACAGTGACGTCATCACGGAACAACTTGGGACAATAAAAGGGTTCACTTATGAAATAGAAATGGAGGATGAAACTCCAGTACGTCTCCCCCCATATCAAATTACAGGCCCTAAACTTAAGGCTCTTGATAATTATATAAATCAGCTCATTGACAAGGGAGTGGTTCGTGAGGTCGATTTCTCTCCTTATTCGTCTCCGTGCTTTTTAGTTCACAATAAGGACGGTACTCCTAGACTTGTTATAGCATACTCTGAAATTAACAAGAAAGTAAGGGTTAATAGTTATCCATCCCCGCATGTAGAGGCTACAATAGCGAATTTAGGAAAGGATACCATCTTCGGAAGATTAGATATAAAGCAAAGTTTCTATCAGTTCCCTATCTCTGAGAGTAGTAGAAAATATACTACGTTTTGTACACCTAACCGTTTACTAGAACATTTAGTTCTCCCAATGGGATTTCGTTTGAGCCCATATGTTCTTACCAGTTTCATGTACAAAATCTTTGGGGATTTAGTAGGTAAAAATCTTGAAATTTTTCAAGATGATTTCCTTATTCATGCCTCATATATTGAAACATATAAAAAAGTATTAGAGGAAATTCATGAACGTTTTCGAAAATGGGGAATTACAGTTTCAAAAAGGAAAACACAACTCTTCCAAACTAAAATCAAATTCCTAGGTTATGAGTTTGAAGCGGGAGAAACTAGAATTGATCCGGAAAGGATTGATACAATTCTTAAATTACCTAAGCAAAAAAATAAGAAAGGTGTAAATCGTATTTGTGGGTTTTTTAATTATTTCCGTAAATACGTGAAAGATTATGCTGAAATCATGGAACCTCTTCACTGTTTAAGGTCTAATAAAATAAAATTTCACTGGGGAGAGAGGGAAGATGAAGCCTATAATAATATTAAGCAAGCATTTGTTGAACATGCTGTATTACAATTACCAGACATGAATAAATCCTTTGTCATTCATGTAGATAGCACTTACAAGAAACATTCCGCTATACTTTCTCAATATGATGATGACGGCCTTCTTAGACCCGTATCATTTTTCTCTAAGAATATTTCATCAGTAGATTGGTCTAAAAGCATATATGAACTTGAACTACGTTCTCTTCTTCTAGCTATCGAAAAATTTGAAATGTATCTTATAAAACCATTTACTGTTTTTTGTGATAATTCATCAGTCACGTGGTTGTTACGGAATCATAAGCGTCAACGTAAGTATGGTGCGTTAATTGAAAAACTATCTAAATATTCCTTCAAGGTTGTTTATCTCCGCAGTAAGCAGAACTTTTTATCTGATTTTATTTCGCGCACGAACAATGGTGTGGAATTCTATACTAATGATCCTTCAGTTAATGAAATTGAAGAATTCGAAGGGAAACCAGTCAACCTTAGTTTCGCCAATTTTTGGAGTTCACCCTTGTTTAGCAAACCGTTAAAAGAACATCAAATGGAAGATCCTGAAGTACGGAATATTATCCAAGAAGTGCGGCGAGGTCAAAGGGCGGATGAATTCTGTCTTAAGGACGGAATCTTAATGAAGAAGACCCGAGGCAGAAGAGACCATGGTTGGAGGATCGTCATCCCTAAGGAAATGGTGTATCCTATAATGAAATATTTTCACTGTGATGAGATGGGCGGATTTCACGCTGGATATTCCAAGACGATAGCGAAGATAGCCTCTAGATGTACCTGGAAGACCTTATACCGTGACGTCAGAGAATACGTGAAAGGATGTCAGCGATGCCAACTCAGCAAGGACACCAGCAGAAAAAAACAAGGAGTTTATTACAGTAGAAAGGAGAAATGTTATAATAAAAATAGAGAACCTAGTAATTATTTTGAAGGTCAGAAGGTATTGGTTAGGAAGTTTCAAAAGGCTTCATTACTTAAACATTATACACCTAAATTATCCACCTTATTTTATGGGCCATTTGAGGTCATTAATAAACCTACGTTAAATACTCTTTGGTTAAGAAAATGTGATCAACCTAATGTTATCATTAAGAGACACATAAACCATATTAAACCTTATGTTGATAATAATGAATCTTAATATGTATATGTTACCTTGTAATCATTGTTAGATATTTTCTGTGGGTTTATTATTTTTTTCTTTGCAGAGAGAAGTATACCATATCCTCCTAATACTTTGTAAAGCAGGCATGGCAATAAGATGTAATATGTAAGAGGGTAGTTATTGTAAGATTCTGGGCAACTGTAAGTAGGAAATTTTTGGTCAACAATTCATATTCCATTTATTGTGGACTATTCCTTTTGTAGTAAGGTTAGTCTCCTATATAGAGAGAGGGGTAGGATATATTATGTAACGTAATAGTCCCAATAAATGTATATTTTATATATATTTTGTATAAGAACATTTGTAAGAGCGCAAAGGATAAAAACTACATAGAGGGAGAGATAGTCTATAATTGACAGGCCTATGTCTGAAGTGAGCTACCATCTGGTGGGCAATTTCGGTACCAGGTCGAGAACTAAACCGGGCCGTTACGAATTTGTCTTACTTTGGATTTCGCAGGTAAGGAGTAATGACATACATAAGTTACTTCTATTGAAAGAATTTAATCTATAATAATGTAATTCTTTAATTTTATTTAGACTATGTGTAAATGGAAAAGGAAGTCTTTAGGTATCATCCCGGCATATTTAGGTCTCATGGAAAAATATATTTGGTCTATATTAACCTTCTAAATTTAACCTGCCACGAGGCCTTATGCAAACTAATCATTTGTGCTCACAATTAAAATTATTAAACTTGTTATTCGTCTTGAAACTTTACGAAATTAATGGTTTAGATTATATAAAAGATACCGTATTTAAATTACTATTTCGATATTGCGTATTTATATTACTTGTTGTTCTTCGTTACATTTTCACTACTTGTTTAACGTGTATAAAAAAGCATATACTTTTCCATGTTAATAAAATTGTTGCTTTAAAATTAGTATTATATTTCCCACGATATCTATTAATAATCCTTGTGCTGGCCTCCGTTGAATTTATAGAATTCACTAGAGGCCAAGCATGTTACACTATGTTATGTGTTATCTGTTCATAGTCTCAGTGTACTTTCTGCTATGTTAAAATAAGGGTACACACCCCTTCTATGTTTCATATTCTTATCTGTTATCTGTTCTGCTGTGTGTTACGTAGTGTTATGTGTTATCTTCTCTTCTCTGTGTTCGTAGGGGTTGAAAACGAGTACACCCCCTAAAAAGTGGTCATAAAAGGGAATGAATACACCCCCTTAAAATGGAGGATGTTGTGTGTTACGTAGTCTCAGTGTAATTTCTGAAATAAACCATGTTCTTTTATTAGCTGTGCTATGTAATTTCTGCTATGTTAAAATAGGGGTCGAAAAAGGGAACGAGTTCACCCCTTAAAATGTGCTCATAAAAGAGAACGAGTTCACCCCTGAAAGAGTGTTCATAAATGGGAACGAATCTGTTCTGTTGTATGTTCATATTCTGCTATGTTCAAATAGGGGTTGGAAAATATGCTCGTAAAAGGGAACGAGTTCACCCCTAAAAATGGGCTCATAAAAGAGAATGAATACACCCCCTTAAAAGTGCTCATAAAAGGGAATAAATTCACCCCTAAAATGGAGGTCGTAAAAGACCGTGGGCTCACGGTGCACGGTGGTCATTTTCCCAGGGGCTTGTGAGTTGGCCTCATATGGCCAATGTTCGCTAATGTTGAGCCAGATCGTTCACTTTTTTCCTACTTACGTATCGAATGATTTTGCTATGCAACTCGGGCCCCAAGACATGTGCCATCATCGCATTTAAAGCGGATGATCCATTTCGATATCCGAACGCTACTCGCTGATATTGATAACATAAACCTTCGAAATTAAAAGCAAAATATGGTTGAGAATCTGGATGAAGTTCAGTCTGCAGATAACTTTGTTGTAAATCAATAACCGTGGTGAATTTCTTTCCTTGCAACTTCGCGAGTAAATCTTCAATGCGTTCTCGCCTAACTTGTCGTAATACGGAATGCCTATTTACCATGCGTAAATCGATACGGAGACGAAATTGATTATTCTTTTTGGGTACTACTAAAAGTGGGTTACTGTGTACACTTTGGCTTGGTTTTATAATTTGCAACTGTAGTATTCTTTGAAGTTCGTTTCTAACAAATGGGATGGCCTTATAAGGGATGGGATATTGCTTCCTTACTAATGCTTCCGTAGTATTAATTTCTGCCTTATATACGAATCCTTTGCACTTCCCGGGGTAATTAGTGAATATTTCCCTATATCTGAATAGGAAATCTAACAACTGATTTCGCTGGGGATGAGTTAACCCATCTGCTCTCTGAACTGCATTAATAATCTGATCGTCTGTGGCAACCTGCTTTTGAAAGATTTCTTCTTCATTAATTTCTACACGGTTAACATGCTGATGCTCTTTAATATTGCTGCCGTCATTTGTTTCCTCATCACTATCATCCGACATGGATTGCACCGGAACGGGGAGTAACGATACAACGATTCTGATGTTCTCATGTTCCAATGAGAACGTTCCCTGACTAAAATCAACGATACTCTGTAATTGTGAAAGTGCGTTGACACCCAAAATAAAACGTTCGTTTAAATCTTGCACGACATACAACTGGAGTGAAAACATTAATACGTCAATCTGAACTGGTACTGTAGTTTTACCCTTGCACTTTCTTTTGAAACGACCACTGTAATCGAACAGAAGAACGTCGTCAGCTGATTGTAACCTGGGTGCGGAAATGTCTTTGCTTATTTCTTTCCAAAATTCGTACGAGATCAAAGAGGCGTCAGCACCTGTATCGAGGAGGGTTTTAACTGGAATGTCATTAACTGCTGTTTCTATGTACGCGGAATAATTCCGATCATAAGCGGTGACGAGTTCTCTTTCGTCATTATCTTCCTCTACATCGCTTCGTCCGTCACTGTCTAAAACATCGTCGTTTGCGAATGTATAATTCCTAACACGGATGATATTCGGGGAATTTATAAACGAATTATGTTCGATGGACGCGACACCTTCGTGCCCATCGGATCTTAGTTTCCCTGCTGACTATGATCGGATATGTGCCCACCCTCTCGCTCGGGCGTGCGCTCTCGCCAGTTTTTGCCGTTCATTATTTGATTGAAAATTGAAGCCAGGTCTATTATTTCTATTATTGCTGTTGTTTCCCCTTCTCCAATTGAAACGGTTCCCAAAGTCACGATGATTATTGTTACTGCGTTGTGGCCTAGTGTTGTGATTTGATCGTTCATTCCTAGCGCGCGTATCATTGATAAATTGCTGTTCACGCCTGTTCTCTCGCTCGTTTCTTCTAAAGTTGCCTTGTTCTGTATTTCTACCGTTCTGTGGATTGTTATTACTATCATTGGGTCTCTCCCTAGTTGGTCTGCTATACTGTACCCGAACCGCCTGATACGGTTTGTTACGGTTCTCATAACTGTTACCTTCGCGTTTATAACCCTTTTCGTTCGGTAATCGTAAAGACTCGAGACGTTTGACACTAGCAATAAATTGCGCAAAATCTGTGCATAGATAAAACGCAAACATTTCCCGATATTTGTATGGCAACGTAGACACAATACTAGCTAATATTTTCGCCGGGAAACTTTCAGGATTCAAATCACTCAATGCGCGATATTGAGTGGTCGCAAATTCTAACACTGAACCGTGCACTCTTGGGTCAAAGGAAGTATTTCGCAACGCGGTCAGCCTACTTACTACAATTGCTTTTTCAGATTCGAATGCGTTAACTAAAGCATGGCTAAATTCCTCGAAAGTGGTAAACAAATGTTGGCGCGTAGAAACCACTCCAAACATGGGTTCTGCAGTAAACTTGGTAATACCGGCAACACTGCGTCTTCGTGTACATTCAATAAGTCCACCTTGTGTTGTAAATCACGTAAGTATGAGCGTGCAGTTTCCCACTATCTGGCATCCCACTATATGTCGGTAGGTCTCGTATTTCTTGGATTGTAATACGGCGTCGAGGTTTACTTGCTTTTGCGTAAGATGTATTATTCTTCCCCTTGCTATTTGAGTGATCAGATTCGTAACCTTCACTACCACTATCGTACTCGCTATTTTCATCAGTCTCCCGTGGGGAAGGGTCAGGTCCGCGACTAAACTGATTACTCCGTAAGTTATTTAGTTCTTGCTCTAACTTCAAAACGCGATTATTCACTTCCTGATTCACTTCCGCTTTTACAACTGTTCGCGTGGGGATATTCTGTACTTGCTGTATGACTTGTTGGATGGACTGGATGGTATGCGACTCTAGTTTATTTACCTTGCTGCGACGTGTATAATTTCCTCTTTATTTTCGGCAGCTACTTTCTTAACTTCTATCATGTCATCCCGTATTTCATTTATTTCACTGCGCTGTTCTCGTAAACCAATCGTCGCTTTCCGCATGAATGCACCGTGGGTGTCAATCGTTGCTCGAAATTCGGAAATGCGCTCCTCTACCTGGGCATGATACCTATTTGTATTAAGTTCTAATAACACTTGCCTATCTTTTGCTTCCTGAAACTTCTCTTGATTACTTACGCGGTCCTGTACTATCTCGGCCCTACAATTGTCAACCTGTACCTGCAAGGACTCATAATTTGATCTACACTCATTTTTGTATCCCTCTATTTTCTCTTCCATGGCCTGAATACGCGTAGTGATCTGAACAACAGCATTATTGGTTTGCAAAACATCCTTACTAACTTGTTCCAATTTACTTTCTAAATTTTCTTTCAAACTAGCGACACTTTCTGCCTGTTCTTGCTTTAAAATGACAATATCTTCATTCAAACTAGCAACACTTTCTACCTGTTCCTTTTCCAAACCCTCGATCGTGTCGTTAAGCTGTGCGGACTGCTTTTCGAATAAAGCTGTAAGCACATTCTTTAATTCCTTGGACTCCGACATTTTGTATAAGTTCAGTAATCAATGATTAAAGAAAGCTAACAAATTTCTCTAAATCAAGCTAAAATGCACTCTATTGTTCACTACTAATTTCGCTAAAGGAACATAAACATAACAAGACACACAATCCATAACAATTATTAAAGGTAAGACACACTTGAGTAATGCACAAACCCGTCGCGTATGTTACTTTTTGTTTTACTTATTAATACCAGTGCAAAATAAAAACAAACAAGGTCACACTATTGTAAATCTGTCCCGGGTTCGTTTCGGCACCACTTAAATATACTATCGCTTTGGTGAAGGAGGTCACACAAGCTTATTTTACGTTTTTTTTTTTTTTGTTTACATGAATTCTGAAATAGAAGTCTTCCCAATCATCCCCTCACCTGGAAGTATATACATGCTTTGCTAACCTCCGCTTAAGCTTGGGAACGACTCAAGTGGAAGGGTTGGTAACAACGTGTTTGGTCGCGTCCGAACTATCCAAGAACAAAGATTAAAAAAAAGAAATGCTTATTTTACTTTTCTTGCCCCAATGGAAATTTGCCGCGAGGGATAGTTCACTACACACACATGATTGAGACTGGGTACGTTCCGCGACCTGCTCTCGCGCCGATGTTTAAAACTAACAACAACAACAAAGAAATATAAGGAAAGCAAAAAGATTGAAATACCGGAAATTAGTTGTTAACTGTTCATATTTAACGAAAGGTAAAATTGATAGCCTTACATGCACTAGTCACTACATGAAAACTTTGGTATTAATGTACACATAAACTGAAATGAACAACAAGCATTAAACATCAGCATCGTAAGACAACATTCTTATTATTCATATTAGACACACAACAACATTAAAATTCGTATTTTTAAATGATAACTTTTCCTTATGGAATTCCCTATCTAGCTAAACGCTATTTGTAAATATGAAATCAAATACAGAGAGTAATTATGCGCATGCGAATTTGCTTTGTGGTGGCCCGCTAGTCGTACATTTTCATTCATTATTTCTTCCTTTTTTTTCTTGAATTAGACGTTCACTGTTAGTTGAAGATAATGTATTTGGCATTTAAAACACAATTCAAAAGATAGTATCGCTTAAACACTAATCGATTGATATATATTCCTGTGTCAGGCAAGTTTTGAATAATGGTCACTTGAATCACTCGATAATTGCTCCTACAACATCAGTTTACATTACTTACAGTTTTGCTTCCCTGGAGATGGTGTGCTACTTTCCGTACCTTCGTTGGTGTGCTGGGTTTAGACTCGGTAAGACTTCTTAATTTTGGATTTCACTTGGATGATAACTTTTCCTTATGGAATTCCCTATCTAGCTAAACGCTATTTGTAAATATGAAATCAAATACAGAGAGTAATTATGCGCATGCGAATTTGCTTTGTGGTGGCCCGCTAGTCGTACATTTTCATTCATTATTTCTTCCTTTTTTTTCTTGAATTAGACGTTCACTGTTAGTTGAAGATAATGTATTTGGCATTTAAAACACAATTCAAAAGATAGTATCGCTTAAACACTAATCGATTGATATATATTCCTGTGTCAGGCAAGTTTTGAATAATGGTCACTTGAATCACTCGATAATTGCTCCTACCACATCAGTTTACATTACTTACAGTTTTGCTTCCCTGGAGATGGTGTGCTACTTTCCGTACCTTCGTTGGTGTGCTGGGTTTAGACTCGGTAAGACTTCTTAATTTTGGATTTCACTTGATTAATACTGCAATTATTGTTTTTAGGTGTCACTCATACTTTTCAAATTTAATTATGTTCACTAACTAGACACCGATGTTCCATTTATTTGTCACTTTTGCACAGAAAATGTTCCATGGATCGGGATACGTGTTGCGCTTCCCAAGTCCTAAGTCCCGATTACTTGGCGCACTTGTTCGTTGCACAAAGCGTGTGAGAAGAGTATACTTGGGACGTAACACAGTTCCTGATTGGTCAGTAATTGAAAAATTGTCCAATCATCACTAGCTTTAGGAAGTCACCGGAAATACGAAATGATCTAGCAGTTTCTGGAGTGTTCTGGAAACTACACAACCGGAAGTTTCAATGTCTTCGTGACAAAGAACTGTTGCTCTGCACACACACACATTCACAAGAAAGTCAGTCTTGGCGTCGAAGAGGTATCATATGCTGGAAAAGTAGGATCATAGTTGCCAACTGCTAAGTTTGTCACCAAAAGTCAATTATGGATTTAATAAAATATGCGCATTAATTTTTCTTGCTTCGATGGTCGATAGCAAGCCTAGAATGTAATACATTGTTCTGCCATACACACAGCTGTTTCAGTTCTACTTTACTGGGATAAAGGATGTTGCCACACATTGACACATCATAGTAGGAATGTTCATAGTGTTGCTTTGGTAGTAACTGAAAGCGGCATTGAAGATGTGATTGGTGTGCCGCATATTCTTAACAGTACAGGTATAGTTCAAGAAGAAGAGGCTAGGAAACAGTAGTAGACTACGTCCACAATCGAAGTCCGGAAGTTCCCATAGAATCTGGATTTGTTGTCTCCGTCGAATTTGGCCTTCGGTTCTCACGTGTCATAACATGTGATGATTATGTTGAATAATTGGTGATGATAAGACTCCATTGAACATAGCCTTGGGATTCCTATGTGAAGTTGATTTGTTGTTAAGGGGATATAGAGATCCATGGCTATTTGTGACTTAAATATTGAGTCACGTGATGTGTGTATATAAGTGTGTGTGACGTACACCTCACGTAGTAAGATGAAGTGACGAAAAGTAGGGAATTAGAGGAGAATGACGTCGTAGACGGAACATGGAGAGTAAAAGATCATTCCGTTCGCAGCTGCGGTGAAGGAAAAATATAACATTAAAGATGACATCGTCAATAATTCTAGTAGATAAGCTTAATAAGCCTTTACATAGATGCATAACTTAAAAATTGGCGTACCATATTATATAATAAACGGTGAGATAATTAAACGATATTTGCAAGTTTGGAATGTCTGACATTTGAAGAAGGAAAAGGACTGATTTTACAATGACTCTGTACTGAAAAATTTGAAGCAGACAATGCTGCGTTATAATCGTACTTGGAAAGTGAAAATGTATGTTTAACATATGAAGTGATAAAGGTTAATTTGTCTCGGCTTAACATACACGATCATTAATTTAATGAGTCTGTATCTTCTTTGTAAATATATGAGACTTCTATAAATATCATGGAACATGAGTTTTCCTCTTCTTCTTCCCCCTTCATGCATGCACAGAAATCTGTATGCATAATGATGTAAGTTTTTGTTGATCTGCAATTGGAGTAACATGTGAATGAGTGTCTATGCATCAAACATTGGTACTAAGGAAGAGTACTTATTAAGTGTTGAATATGATCTTAATTCAAAGAAAACCATATTAATTTGTTTTGGACTGGATAGTGACAAATTTAAACTAGTGACTCGTATCGGAAAAAGAATTGTATTTGGAGTGAAGTTAAATTTGGCAGAATGGAGAACATTTCATTTCATTTGTTCAGGCTATTTGAATTCTCAATAGAAATTACATTTATGAAATATTTTTTGACGGAATAACAAACTGGTGGTGCGAGAACTAATGACTGAATAAGTAGTGATGTTAGAAAAGAATAGAACACTTCAAGCTTCCAGAAACATTGTGTACGTAAATTCAAGGGATTGGCTTTATTTCTTGGAAATTGCACCGTGTATTGAACATGCTGTGAAAAACAGTAATGCTTGCAGTGTTGTTCAACGTAAATATTTGGACTTGTCTACAGATACTCTTGCCAATCATGTACAATCACAGTCCTTGCGTGTAGAGGACTTTTTGGAATTTCTGCATGTGTGAATGAACAGAATGTTATTCATGGTATGAACATTACTTTTTCAAGTGTATGGATAACAATAAGGACGGTGCTGTGAATAATGATGGCGGGAAATTAAAATTGAAAAAAAAATATTGTGCAAACAAAAACTCATAGATTCAATTATGAATGAATTATATGAAATTGTACAAATACAGCCATGGTGGAGAAAAAACCGATACCTAACCTTCTGATAACATCAGTAAGAAATACTTCTGTTAATAAAGCAGATACTTTTTTCTTCTGGTGAGCAGTGCGGTAATAAATTTAGCGCAATTAGTAATAAAACTTATAGTGAAATAAAAATGTTTGATTTAAAAAGAAATTTGTGTTTTTGTTAGTTTAATACATTAAAAAATAATATGATCTTTTTATTAGGTTTAGAATGTTTTACGTTTTATGAAAAGCAAATCCTATTATATTTTCGTTGTATACTATGAACACTAATTTTATCAATGCACTCCTATACTGGAATGCATTCCTATACTGGAATTGCCATTAAATAAAAGAAATACTTCGTATTTGGATCCGTAATTATAGAAATACTTCTTAAGTATGATAATTCTTTTAATTAAAAAACTTAGAAAGAATTAGTATTAAATTAGAAATCAACAACTGTAATAATAATAATGAATTTGCATACTTGTTTTAAGAAAGAAAAAATATTAAGTGATTGAATTCTTTATAATTAGTTATGAGATTACATCATTGAATTAAAACAGTTCTGCATAATGTTTTAAATACTTCAAAAGTCTTTAATTCAATGATTTGCAAAGGTACAGAATGTTTTATAATATATATGTTTAACTACAAAATTGATTATAAAACTTATTTATTAGGAAATAAAATACAAATGTAAAACTATTTTTTAGAAACAGAAGGAAAATACAAACTATTTATTATCGATCATAATATTTACTTATGAAGAAGAAAAGTGATGATAAATACATTTCATTTTTAAAGGCTTTTAAACTCATTAGGGATGATTCCATTTCAGGCCCAGCTACCTGGGAAAAACATGTATCGTATGAAACCTCTTGTAAGAGAAGTACAGCTCATGCACATATACGTGAACAGGAAGCTGCGCGAGAAGAGAACGTAGGAGGACCTAACAGCATAGTGGTGTGGGTTACGTTCGAAGGGAAAGATCAAGTAGCGAGAGCAATAAGATTGTTTCAAGAAGGAAGGCTGCAGTGGTACCAACTCTGTTAGGGCAAAATTTCTAAAAAAAATGAGCACTGAAAAAACAGACGAAAATCAATCTATGAATGACAATAAACAAATAAATAAATAAATTTAAAAACTTGAAATGTTTACTTGTATAAGAAGACGGAAGAGAAAAAAAAACATTCAAGGAATTGATCCGTGTACACGTTTCATAAATACAAAGTTGCAATTTGTTCTGACAACTACGTCATATTTTTTCCTGGTTGAGATAAGCTGTGACAGGAATAACACCGCATGAGGCTATTTTGGCTATCTCCCTCTCTATCCACCCCGATCTTTCCACCATATAACAACTCTAAGTGGTTTTCATTCCTTCGTTACGACAGTATAACTTCGGTAACTAAAATTAATCCTTGGACACAGAAGTAAGAATAAAGGCTGTTAGAAATGGTGTTCCTTGTTCAGCAGTAGATCAAGAACAGATACCATGTTGTGAATTTAAAAAGACGAAGTTAAAAATGCACTGTGGAAGAGTATTTTTGTCCTCTCCTATTTTATTCGCAGGAAGTAATAAAAAAGGAAGTTACAGCATACATTTCTCTTACGGCTCCAAGAATTTAAATTTATTTTATTGCCTTTGGATAATTATGGCACAGGAAGGGACACAGCTTGGGAAGGTTGTGGGTCAGGTCCTATTATGAAGATACAGTCTCGGCACTTGCCTAGCGGGACTGGGGAAAACCTCCCGCATTCAGGATGGTCGGCAGCAGGATTAGGCTCCACGCACCTCCCCATTGCCCCTCCGAATTTTGCGACAGTATCACTTGGACTACCAGGGCTAGGTAGGACTCCCAGAAGTATTGACATATTTCAATAGATGGTGTCCAAAATGTGTCGACCTTCAAAGAAGTTAAGAAACTGCAGTAAGGTTCAGTTATGCAAATGCTATTCAACCACTCCGGCTTCAGCCAAAGTTGTCTCAATAGCATAAATAAATTGATCTCAATTGAATAAAACCACATTCAGCAAACTATCGTATGACAAAGCTAAGGATAAATATCAATTAAACTTACCTTGTTAAGAAAATACATTTTTCTCTTCTGACAACTCACTGTGTTTTTATTGGGTAACAAAAGAAATATAGTTTTTTTGTATTCCAAAATGTGAAAAGACAAATAACACACATACGCACACACACAGTTACAAAAGTGAAACAATCAGAAGGAAGAAAACTCATATCACAGTTATAACAATTGTAAATACCACACTGGAACTATTCACTCACTATCGCTGTCTACGTCTATGGGACGAATACCTATCATTGTCACACCGAAAGTTTCCACCCCATCACCAGTGTCAGTAAAACTATTATCGCTGTCACTCATATCCGAATCAGTGTCATCTCCAACATTAACGATTATTTCTTCCATCCCTTAATCCAACAAATGATCTCTTCTAAAATATGCTTCCTCAATAGACTTAACTTGATCACATTTGCGTTTCCACTCTTCCTTTGAAATTAACGGAAATTTATCATCTGCCAGCTTCATCACATCATCTAATTTAAAGGCTGTGTTCTTGCTGCAATCCCGTTTTTTGCATCTGCCCAGATTAATTCTATTGGATTTAATTCTGGATGATAAGTCGGTAAACGGAGAACTGTTTGCCCGCGTTCAAATAGAATAGTATATATTTTGTAGGTGCGATGGACTGGTTTATTTGCTTTGATTATGCGTGCAACTGTGGTTTCAACATTTTTCACTGAAAGGAATGCCTTTTTCAGTAAGCCAGGATCCATTGTCTTTTGAGTTGAATTGGAATTGGGAGGAGAATTGTTTTTTTATTATGGTATGGAGTGTTATCAATGATGACCACACTTCGAGGGGGTAATTTGGAAATTAATTTTTCTTTCAACCACTTTTCATAATTTTGATAATACATATCATGATGGTAATCTCCAGTTTTCTGGGCGCATTTAACTGGATTTAACTGGACACATACGCGTTTGGCATAAAACCTTTTTCGCTACCGGCGTGAATGATTATTATTCTCTTCCTCTACGAAATCGGGGAGAATAATCCATGTAGTGATTCATCGTTTCAGCCATAAAGTGAAGTGTGCGACGCATGTATGTAGGTCTGATCGATGTACATAATAGGGCGAGACATTTCTGTATTTCCTTGTGCTTCGCAGAAAGGAAATTCTTTGTGTCCAGATATTGCTTTGCTCAATGAAAACTTGTCTATTGTTTCTAGTTTTTCCAAATTTAAATCCAAGAGTAAGGGGTATCTTCCTAAGTGTGTTGAGACTGCCATTGAAATTTATGGACTGGGTTAATTTAGAGTGGACTTTTTTAAGGGTTGGCCTTTGCTTTTTTGTTATATAAAAATCATTTACTGTTCGACGCACAACAGATTCATTTAAGACATAGTTCCGCCTTCCTTAATTTCTAGGGCTTTCTTTACGCGGTGTTGTGAATGACGCAGATGCACCCGACTCTATACTTGCCAGTTCATCTTTTATCCGACGTACTGAACTTAGGGACACGCCAGTTGCTGTGGAAACTTTCTCTAAAAGAGAACTTAATTTAATAGCAAGAGCTCCCTGCTCAGCTTCCGTTTTCATGAACTTATATACGTTCGCAACTACCTCACGCGTGTGGCTGGGCAGTTCTTTACCCTTGAGTGTTCTTTCTACTGGTGCCATCACTGTACGTATGGCAACATCGGGCTAAACCGACCTACATGCGACACGGCACGATAAGCACCGTTTCAATGCTTGTAAGAAACTGACCTATACACCCCTTTCTTTCTTATCAGAGACATTAACAATTCTACTGCGCATATTGTATACACTGGTTACGTCTAAATGCATGAGCTGTACGAAACCGTTTACAAATCACGGACATACCTGATCCTATAAGGGACCAGTTTGATGGTGTTTGTGACAGTATGAATTTCATATTCGACAGAAGTAAAAATGAATGTAAATATGCATCACGCGTAAGCGCCTGCGCACTTAATGTTCCGTTTTCGCACAGTGCTAGAATGTAACTCTGGCAAGAGTTTGATAATATCGCTTTGCAGCAAGACTTAACCATTTGGTCAGTGTTGCCAACCAATTGGAAATACAATGTGGTAGATGGTTTATGTACCATTCGATTTATATCCATGAAATATGGCATAAACTTCATTCATCACTACAAAAAATATACTGTGGACGTATTCCTCCTCCAAGGAGACCAGTTTGTAAGTGTTACGAAAAAACTGTAAAATTGAGAAGGTGTAAAGCAGGTTTCGTACTATGAGAAGTTTATGCACCAAGATTGATAGAAACATCACACGTTTTTAAAGCAAAAATACGTTCAATATGACCGTATTCCAAGCATTCTTGGTTGCAAGTGTTACCAACCAACCAATGTTGCAAATGGTTGCGTGACATTGAACTAATATAAAACAAATGTGACAGAAGAAGCATTGGACAATGGAAAACGATGTATGAGAGTGCCCAAGCACCCCAATTTGGCAGTGTGTCCCAATATTCTAAAATATATTTTCTCCAAAGGTTGCCTGATTATTGCATGCATAGGGAGGAACACCATATCTAGCACTGGCTGCACGTGCTCCTTTGGAAGTAAATTTGTCCATGGCCAACTTCATATTTTCTTAATTCCAATGCCACGTATTTTCCCATGGTTTCCAGAAAATGCCACAAACCATTAAAAACGTCAAGTTTACTTACTACTATTTTGTCAATACCACCCGATTCCCTTTTGTCCGATACCAGCCGAAACACTTTTAACACGAATGGCTATCTACCAGCTTGTAACTACACGAAGGCAACTAAACACCTACATTATAATATATACTCCCTAATAAATGCTGTGCTAGCAATAATACATCAATACATTTACTCTGTGAGAAGTTGCAATTACATAAATCTATCTCCGTGCACCTTATCTCTCGTAAAATTACAAATACAAATACAAAAGCACGAGATATACCGTTCATCGGACAAATCCACTATGCCATGGGCTTGGGTAATTCATTTCGATCAACCAGCTGTATGCTTGAGAGGTGCCACCTTAAGCAGAAAATAATGAAAACTGCTTTTGTCCGATACCACCATCTGTCCAATACAAGACGACTTTCCCCTACGTATTATAAAAGAGCCGAATTAGTACTAAATTGAATCAAACAAAACAATAACCAAACGTGGGATGGTAAAGAAAGCGTTTACATAAAATGTCATAACCTACAAGGATATCACATTACAGATTCAATTTTTGATGTTTCGCTACCAAGGAAATAAAAAATTACCTGGAAGGGAAACACTCCACAAGAACATATAAGAATTCGAAATCTTTTTGATATAAGCCCTATTTTATAACGAAAGAAATATCTTCACGATCATTATGATCGTCCAGTCAAAAACATATGAAACCATTCTTTGTATGACAAGACAAGTATAGGACGAAGAAGAAGAGAAAGGAAAAGATTTACCAATAAAATATTTATATAAATACATTTCTCTTGTGGTTTTAGCAAAAACCTTGCAGCGTAATTTACCTGCGTGCATAGGGTCCTCAATTCAGTTAAACTAGAGTCCATGAATACCTGTGACTAACTTTTATTATCTTTTTTCTAAATTCCCAATTCAACGATAACTCTAAATGATGATTACCTTCCTAATCTAAAACCAAATAATATACCAGCAACAAGAAAATATATAACTTCAACGTATCAACAAACGATTCAGGAGCAACAGTTTGAGTCCTATGACTAAAACGAGAATTTTCAGATTGCAGTAATAACACGTTTGGTTATTTTGGTTATATGCCGAAATAACTACATAGAATAAATCTAACAAAATGCAAAAGGAAAATACGTTACCATTAGTTTACGAATTGTACGATTAACTTTCACTCTTTAAATCAGAACCACTACGTCGTCAAAGTGAATTACTAATTGGAGTCGTCAAAACATTCATGTCCGAACAAGTTATTGAAGAACAAAAAAAAGCATTTTCCACTAATAATAAAAGAAAAAGAATACGTTTGAGTTTCGTATACGTTGGCCTAAATAAAATTCCTCCTAGAATACTGAATATTCCTCATTCTCTCTTCACTGCATTTCAACTGTTGTCAATTTAACTCAATTCAAACGAATTCTAAAGGGAAGCAAAACAAGACGTGTCTTCCCATACCTTACTTATCCTCCAAATGAGTTGTAAACGCCCGCTACACGAGGTCCACAATTCAGCCAGCAGATGCGAGGCCAATCAGTAACGACTTAGTCAAGGCCAAGAACACAGCTCACCCGAGCCTTAAAAACCCAACCAAATAATCAATGCGAGCATTTACTGTTATAAGAGATGGAATATAATTTCTTTCTGGAAACATTTACATATTTTTCTTTTATAGAGATCATCGAAAATTCACGTTACAATCTAAAAGAATAAAAAGTAAAAATATTTCACAAAATACCAGATACATAATTGTTTAAATGTGTTACATCTTCACGTGAAATCATACATTCAATGTTATCATTCAAGCATTAAGATTTTATCTGCAGACGTATCTTAAAATAATCTATTATCAGTGTTCCATAATCAGTATAATAGTGAAGAAAGAAGCAGCAGAAGAATCAGAACTTTGCAATACAGCTTAATATTGATGGTACAGTACGAATTAGGAAAAAATGTATGTGAATTTGAGAAAACCTACACGCAAATCTGAACTTGAAAATTTTTTTAAACTAAAGAAGTTAACACATACAGATCAACTTCTTTATAGTGTCACTAATAATTACAAAATTATAACAACGGACCACTTGTTCGAATATTTTGTAGAGAATAAATACAATTTTGATGTTATAAAAAATTTACAAAGATATAATAATACATAGAAGAAGAAAGGCTAGGAGAAATTAATATCTTCTTCATTGGAAATTAATATCTTCTTTCGAATCCCGGATGACTGCATCATAATTAAAGAGATTTAGAAAAAGATTGAAACTTGATAGACGTTTCACGTTAGGCTTACTAGCAATATTTCTATGGATTTTTTCCCTAAAAACACCTTAACATCATCCACTACTGAACTTCATCAAAGAATGAACTTGTCTGGAAAATGTTAAATGGCTAGCTTTGAAATTCATATCTTCATTCAATATTAAACTGTAATGAACAAAATAACAAAATTTTCTACAAGCCTGCAAACAGTAATGAATTGAAGATCATAACTATTGCTGTGCGTTATTTTACTGATATTTCATATTTGATAAATATCCTACGCATAAGAGATTCACAAAAATACATACTTTTTACTTTTTTTAAACAAATTTACATAGTGAAAGTAATACCTGTTCAATAAGCTGTCTTCATAAATTCAGAAATTTTGAAGTTTTATTAGTCCAAAGTACTTTGAGATTTGAACCAAAAGCAGGTTTAAAGGATATGTATCAAGGACAAAATGTTCTAGGTTTACGTTCAGGTCTTCCATATACAATATACAGTATGTATTGAAATGTGTGAAATGTCAATACGTTTAGTCGATAATAGAGTAGTACGAATATTACCTATTCAAAACATGAATCTAGTGAATGACACATATTTAAGTAATGTTATAAAACGTTTTAATCATCCATAATATGTGCCTATAGAAAAATATATTTTGAGCATATACAAATAGACATAAGAGATAATACAGAATCTTCATTGGTATTTAATTTTTGGAACTGATGCGTTAAACTATATTTTCTACCAGTGCGACTACATCAGCAATCATGAATAATCCGAATTTACAATATTATCAAAAACAATCTTGTTATGCAACTGAAAACGTTTGTGTTGGTTCATCTTATCAAGTTGAACATGGAATTGGAATATTATTTGGGCAGATCATGCCATTAGTGGATTACGGTGTTAAAGCAACAGAGAAACAGTTATGGAAATCTAGAGCAAACGTTATTAATCACCCATCGTTGACGAAACGTCAATTAATGAACCTCTTTTTCAAGAATGAGTGAAGCGAGGCCCATATTGCAACCGAAAAATAAAAAATAAACTAAAATGTACATTAGAATTTCGATAACAGCAAAGGAAAACAAGAATTACACATCATTTTATCTTTAACACTTCATCATTACACAGCATCAAGAGGAAGCAGATGTTCAAGAGTAAAAAGAGGAAATATACAAGTTAACAAAGAAAAGTAAGTATTATAAGAAGAGGAAAGCATCGGACGAGATCGTTGATTAAACTATCATCATCATGTTTTTTTATGCCAGTCTTCTGAGTGCGTAAAAAGTTAATTAGAGATTTTTACTACAAAATCAACGCAAACCAATATATTGGAGACTCACGACTTCTTTGTATATAAACGAATCAGTTCACTGTCTGAAACGCACCTAGAGAATTTGTAATATCAAGATCAAATGACGAATACATAGACCTTCCTTTATTTTACCTTTAACACTTCGTCATTACACAGCATCATGAGGAAGCGTTGCCAGTTCCAATTGGAAGTACAGTAATACTTATAGTGAACATTAAAAATTCTCTCCAAACAAACGAGAAACCTTTGTTAGAAACAAATTAAAGAACGTTTTAAAAAGAATAAACGTACTTGCCATCATTATTTTCTACTTGGATATCTGGTAATATACTAATACATAGCAATTTGTTTAGAAAAATAGATTTTACTTCTGTAAATGTTTTTAGTTTTAAAAATAGTTTGTGCTGTTTCTTTTTCCATGAAGTATTAGCTATTTTTATATGGCAATATTTTTGATCAAATGAGTAATTAAATATACATGATAAAATATATTTCATGGAACATACATCAAAAGCATAGTTGCTATCATTGAATTCAAAGAATTAATATTATTTGAAACAAAAAATATTTCAAGTCAATTATAGAATAATAATTGCGAATTCAATTACCTAAAGAGTACTTTTTAGAAATAAAATAATTACGTGAATTTTTATCATTACAAACGATATGATAGATTTTTAAAATAAAAGCCTAAGAAATATCTTATTAATTAATTGTTTTAAAGTTTTTGTTTTCAAATAGAGAAACCTATCATACTTAAGAAAGATTTATGTAATAATGAGTTCAAATTTTCTTTCTTGTATTTTGGAGTAATTGAAGTATAGGATTTAATTGCAATATGTAGCAGCATACAAGGGAAATATGAGTCTGTTTAATTTTCCTAAAATGTAAAGTATTTCTGAAATAATGAACGTTACTTTTAAACAGCATATAAAAATCCTATCATATTTAAATATATTGGGCGAAGATAAAACCAATTACTTTTTATGTAAAACATTTCAAATAAAATATAATTTTTATAAGATGTACAAAATGCACTATGCTGTTTACACTATACCTGATAGATAATTTTTCTTCTTCTTTGGAAAGTTTTATTTTAATTAACACATATCCAACTCATTGATACCCTCCAAAGGTTAAGTAGCTGTCCCTCCGCACCATGTATGTTATTTTTCGTACTGTCAAATATTTATTTCTAAACTGTTTCAATCAATCTGTATTTACACAATAATTTCACTTCAAATTTTAACCATTCAACATGAAGTTTCACAATATCATCCCATTAGCAAGAGATACACTTGGAAAACTGATTATCATACCATTACTCTGCTCATCCGCACAAGTATGATTTCCAACAAGTCCTTTAGACAGAAGACACTGCGGTTGTACGTGATTGTGAAGGAACAACGGAATCCCATCAGTTTTTAACAGCATGTTCAACATACGGTAGAAATTCAACAAAAAGACAATCAGTTGAAGATGAGGATTGTGTTTCAAGGAGCATGAAATATTTCTTTCCTTTCCAACATCTATAATTTATTACTGAATTGTAGTTTTCTGCACCAGTTCGTTATTGATTTCAAGAGGTTTGATAACTTTAATTTTCCCTTCAGATTTAGAATACATCGAATAAAACGTGGCAAATTGCCCCACCTGTCAAGTTTAGTTTCACTAGAAACGCAAGTCCTTTACAAATAGGAACCACTCAATCAAACGTGTTACTGTATAATCCAACAAAAGTTACTTGGTTTTGGTTGCATTAAGCTCATATTCAACATTTATCAAATAATAGTTTTTAATAGTTATATTGAGACACAAGCACTCATAGACATGTTGTTGCAGCAGATTTCAACACAGAATAATGTCATTATATAGACGAAGGTCTACACACGCATGACAAAGGAAAGAGGAGAATGACATAATTAAAAGAAGGAAAATAATGTTTCATCTTCCTTGTACATGTTCCACTAATTTACGACAACACCAACTCGGTAAATGCAAGATTGTGCATGTTACTTCTACATAGATTGATTTTCAATTCTTTGTGTATTAAACACACATTTCCGCTTTATAAATACGATTATAAAGCCCTATTAACTGATTCTAATTTCTCTGTAAACTATCCAGACAATATTATTCTCTCCCCTTCTTCAAATATCACACACGCCTTAATTCTACATGTCGTTGTAATTAATTTGCAATCTACAAAACATCTATATGTAAATCACTCCTGTTTGTAAAAGATGTCAATGATATCATATAAAAATTTAAAGCCCATTTTTAATTCGACGCTTGTTCCTTCACGACAGCTGGTAACGGAATTATTTACACTCATTCACATACGCTTTCGTCATAATATGATTCTCTACTTTCATCGCGAGGTAATACTACGTAACATTAAGTCGAGATTACTTAAACCTAATACTTCACATTACGTCATCACGTAACTCCCCTCCCTCTCACTGAACAATCCCTATTTGTTGCCGACAACTGCTGAATCAGCGTTTGATCCGATCACAGAGCGTGGGAACGGATGACTAATGGTATCAAGTTCAAATGTGTATACTGAATTGTGCTACAGAAAAGAACTCTTAACTATTACTTACAGTTTTTACATTTGTATGGGATAAGTGCCAAATCCAAGAGTGATTTTATGTGAAACTTCCGGTTTGGGTAAGTTAAGGCAGAAGACCAAAGCATGTATGGCTATTTTTACAATTTTTGTTCTGTGCATATTAATACTAAATCCTAAACTTGTAGTTTACTTCTAGCGTTTCATGCTTTAGCAGTCTGTAAACCACTTCAATGAAATGTTCTCTTCTCATGCATAATTAATTGGTGAAAAACAGTTTTCTATACACGTGTTACTTTTTGGCTTTCTACTTATCAACGAAAATAGTAATTGTTTATTTTTATTACTGCAGGTTTGAATATCATCGCTATAACTTGATTCCTGATCTCCTTATTGGCTAAGCGGTTAACGCTCTCGCTTTTGACATGGGAGACCCGGTTCGATTCCTGGCGGGAACTCATGTGGATCGGATTTCTAGTTAATCTGATATTCCACTTTCCTATAGCCTCGCTACCGAAGAGGTCGTTAAACACAAAATCAAATTCATTCCTTTATATTTGACTATTTACAGCCAAAGAAGTGTGGAGTTGATCCAGCAATGTGAGATGAGATATGAGATGCCTTGTCTGTCAGCCGGACGGACACATGAGCAGGGAAATATAAAACGGAGTTTTTCTAAACAAATTTCGGAAACAAAGTTTGTTCGCAATTATTTTATTTTCGTCTAATAGATAAAATTTGGTGTTTGTTTTTATCCTCATGTAGATTCAGAAAAACCTAGAATACAGAAAATTTATTTGTGTTAACCAGAAATATTTTGCTCAAACGTGCATACATTAGAGTAAAGGAAAATCCCTGGAAATTCCCTACCCATAACCACAATCGGAGGATAAAACACGTTAGCTCATTTTAGTACGAATTTAGTAGAAATTTTATACTCTCAAAGAAGGAAAGTAAAACTGTTCATATAATTAATTCCTTGGTATATGTAAAAGTGCCACATGGAAACGCCAGTCAGTTAAGAACTTTCTAAAGGATGACTTATTCTCAAGGATGAAAGAATTAAGTGAATAATAAAATCAGAAACTCAAAACTAATAACAGCGTTTTCTTCTTTAATTGATAAACCTACACAGTCGAGTATACACCAGGTACATAAGTTTGGAATTCAATAGGAACAAAATGCTATTGATCCAATTCTGAAATCATCTTTGAGCAGCACTCGTAGCGAGGAAACTCCTTAAAACCACCTGGTTCTTCACATTCTTATAATTTTCAGTAAGTTTAGAATCATGTGCGTATTCTTATTAGAATCGTCTGACTTTTATTAAACCAAGTTTTCTGTATTTACCAAGGTATTATTTTCATCTGATACTAACATTGCAATACGTAGTGGAACAGAATTTGGATATTTCAAACAGGAAGCAACAAGATTGGTTCGGAACACTTAGGTGTTCTTTTCTCTCCAATTATCTGCGAGTGTGTTCCTGACACATATTACTTTCCACATAACTTACTTCAATTAAGACCCTATCTAATAAAGACACATGTTAAAACTGAAAGAAAATATCAATGCACAGTCCGAATTTTTAACAAGATTCATCTCAGTACAAACAAATTAATAACAATGTCATGACTAACGACCAACAGTGAATAACAACTGTCTCCTTCCGCCCTCTCAACACTGCACTGTCACATGCAACTAATTTGGGGTTATATAATAGTAATGTTATGTACAAATGAACTTCTTGTGCTATGTATAAATATATATTTTTCTTTAGGTCACATTCTGTATTACCTCGCACCAAGTTATATAAAACCGTTGAGTATGTCAAATGATAAGGTAATAGCAATTAGAAGAAATTGGAGAATAGGAAATTTGCACAAAGAAATACCTTAACATTTATATATCATTAAGAATATTAATTAACTCAACTAATGTTTAATCTTGATGGCTTGTCTAATTGGTGTAAAATAAGTACACAGAAGCGTCTTTCTCTTATTTCATATGGTTCAGTTTGTTATGTTTGAGTTTCGACTTATGAGTTATGATGCTTTTGATAAGTGAACCTCATTGAACAAGACACTTCGAAAATATCATTAAATGCATATATTTTATATTCAATTGCTTAATAGCACCATAATACAATACAACTAGTGGGATGTTAAGTAAGAGTTGCAGTGGTAGTTGCTGCAACTATTCGAGTTTTAACATTGTTGTCACTCACTCTGAAACTGAAACATCTATTATATTTATTATTTCTGTCGTGATTGACTTATAAAATGTTATGTATAACTTCCCTAAGGATAGCATTTTAAAACATTACTTCATTGACTGTGCAATGTATAATAACTTTTTATTTAATTCTGTGGTAAAATCGAATTCAATGTGTATTACAGGATCACCCTGCTATGAACATGTACACATTCACTCTACGTTTTTCGGTCGTTTCCAGAACGCCATGGAGAATGTTTTGATAAATACAGTTATATATGAGGAACTAACCGGAATTAAATAGTAAGAAACAGTTTCTAACTTTTGAGTAAATCGGGAAACAATGTTTAATGTTTCCATTAAACACACAGGAAAGATTTCTGTATAGTTTTCAAGTACAATTCCAAGCTTAAACTGCTAGGTTTGTGCGTTTAACCCGAGTCCTTCCAATAACTCTATTTCTCTCAAATTGAAGCTCACTATTATCTCTTCCTAAACCGTCCATTTACGTTAATATATTTATTCTACCCATTTTTGTTCTAAGGGTTCCAGTGTATGAACAGCATAAATTGAATTTGATTTAAATTGTACAACCGGTGTTTAATTAAAAAATATTCGTTTCAATATATTGTAACACTGGACGTCGATTTTAAATTTAGAAATTTACAGAAAACGAACTCGCTTATTCTGACTAATTTCCTGTTGCCGAATGCTAAGATGATATCTTTTTACTACATTTTTCTCTAACGCATAGTTGTCAAATTTATTATAATATGGAAGATGTGCTATCTTGAAGATTACCGACCAATGAGCTTTTTGGGTTGAAAAAAGAATCATCTTTGTTTAGACAGTTGCGTCAAGAAAGACACAAATTTGTTGAATCATAGCTATTAAAAAACGTGTCTTCTGTTACTGCATTAGCATTAAAAAGTATATCTGCTCTTTGTGTATTAGTATTTATATAAACAGTGTAGTTTATAATTTCTAATGTAATAGAGATGAAAACAATGTTATCTGCGATTCACCTTTTCCTTTTACGAAATGGGTCCTTTATCTTCACCGAAAAGCTATAGCCCCAACTTCCTTGATATGGAGATTCCAACTTTCTTATATTCTGCTGAAACCGTTCTTCCATTTCGTGACTAACATTTTCAAGTTTGTTTCTAAAGAATATGAGGTGGCAATGAAGAAAATAGAGTTTCAAAAACAAGCAAGATCCCAAAGTTTTACTTGCGACCAGAAGTTTCTGCATCAGAGGCGAGCAATTTTCATCTTCATATTTGCTCAAAAGACTTTTATAACTTTAACAAAGGTATGCCAGGCATTTAATTTCTTGTAGTGTAAACTCTGTTCAAGCAATTAATTATGGATGAATTTGCTAATATCAGGTCCTACGAAAACTTCTTGGTTTAATTTACAATCACTTAGTTTTTGAAAAACGTTTTCTAAAGTGTTTTCACGTTCTTTGAAATTCTTAATCAGACCAAACATAATGTGAAAAGGTAGAAACAGTACATTTGCTGATTCGAACAGAGGGCCATACTTGACACACTTGGTACAAGGCTTAAATGATTCTTGGGAGGGCCACTCTTTTTGTGGGAAAATACCTTTTTCTGTGTTTCTTGAGGCACAAAGACACACACACGAGGAAAAAAAGCAACACACTACCATGCCATAACTTTTTGATCTCAAATTTGCAGATCATGTTCTTTGTAGCTGACAGAATTTAAAATGAGTCCAGATCCTTGTCAGTTTCGTTCATCGAAACAGAGTGTGACACAGGAATACACGGCTGCTTATTTCCATTATAAAGTATTTTTTTTTCAGACTGTGCTTCGATGAATCCATGAATATCCACAAATCGAACGGATAATGTTGACTTTCGAACACATTCTTCACACCGTTGACGTCCGTGCATAAACAAAGTGAAAATTCTATTTGGTAATATTCTGAAAAAGGAATGTCCCTTTTACTGTAAAGATTGTAAGTAGTTTCAGGAGCCGGTAAATTTCAGTCTTTGAGTCGAGAATCTGAAGATTTAGCTTCCTATTTCCAAAGTCGTAAGTCTTTCAGTAAATCGTTTAGTTCTTGTAGGACGAAGTGAAACTCATGTTTTAATTGAAAGAAACTCTCTCTCCGACCTTCATCTACGGATACTTAGTTAGTATCTGCTGGGAATTAAGCGGTGAATTACGAATACCAAATGTTATAGTAGTTAGCACATGCCTAGTTGCTAGTTGCCAGGGGAAAACACTGTGAAAAGAAATGAAAAGACTCAGATAGATTTGAATCAGAGTTGAAGGATATTCGATTTTAGGAATCATATTTATGTAATTTCTCTAGGTGTAATCTGTGATTAGGTAAACACATACATGGATATTAATTAGATCACGGTTTATATTGGGTACTCTTATATGTATATGGAACATACTGGAATGAATATGTGAATGTTAATGAGTGAATTAGTAAGAGTAGTAAGAGCACTTAGCTCTAACAAGTAACATAAAATTTATCTGAATTGGAAGATTGAAAGACAGTTTGCACAGATCAAGTTTGGACAATCAAATATATTTAAAATCTTATTTTCATACATTCGCGCAGTGAAATCAAAGAATTTACGCTTAAACCTGTGAAGACGTCGGCAGTTCCTAATTTTTCTCCTCTGGATATTCGAAATGATCTTACATCAAAAGATTCAAACACGTGCATTTCAACACAAATTCTAGACGAGAGTAAAGTATCTACTTTGTTTACAGTCTTGGGAACATAAGCATATGGGGAATTATGTGATATTTGTTGACCTGAATTACCCTAGAGCAAATCTTATAAAGATATTGTAAAAGCTATGGAAGACCATTATGCTGCAAAAGTGAATATTACTTCAAAGAGGTATAAAATTCATTCTATTAAACAGACGCAATACCAGTCAAAACTATCCTTTGTTCTGGAACTTAGAAAACAATCAGCGTACCGTGACTATAAATCCTGCTTAAAGGTAATTATTGAATACCGTACAATACCTTTAGTTTATGTAGGGTATTCGGGAGATTGGGCTATCCAATCACCTTTCATTAAAAAAGATCATTTTCAATATAGAAATAAATTAAAATAAGTAGTTTCGTCTAATATTTTAGGTAAGAAATTGGAAAAAACCCAATGACCAAGCACCGTAAGGCCTTTGTAGGTGAGGTTACTCTCTTTGATCAAGCCTCGTGAGAAGGGAATGATTGTATGCGATTAGGTGTCTCTCGGTGACCGGGTGTCGTGAGAGAGAAAGGAAACCCAATGACCAAGCGTCGTACGGCTTTTAAGAAAGTATATCTCAATTGACCAAGCGTCGGGTTCCCAATGGTCAGGCGCCTTAGGGCTCCTCGTGGTTTGATTAACCTGGAAAGTTTAATGGTTCTTGAGGCGTGCTTCTGTCGTTTATCCTAAAATGTCGGCTACCTTCAGTGATCTTCACCTTGGCAACGACTCCTCATCGGTACTGTTTTCTGCGTTGTATTTGTTTATCGCAAACACGTTTAGTACACACATGTTTACAGCATGATGTTAAGATATGCGGAACCTTACACCCCCGTGGAGGAAATCTGCACATTGCCTGCAGAATGTACTGGAAATGCACTGTATCACTTGAACACAAAATTAAAGCTAAAAGCACTGCTCACTTGTATAACACTATCACACAAATAAAGTGAAAGTTGAAGCACTCCTCTAGCCTAAGCAGTTTGTCCTCTAGCCTAAGCAGGATCTGTAAAGAGTACCTCATCTCCCTGAAAGAAGAGGGTGTTGAGGCTTTGGTGGTTGTAATTATTAGTTATAATTACGACACTGATTATAACGTCCGTAGCATACTTTGTGAAGTTCGCACATCAAGGGTGCTATAATAAAAATATCCTATATCAGTCTAGTTCTCACTAGTCTTAGTAAATTGATGATAGAATATACTTTTGCAACGATTATAACCGTAAGGATGATGAAAGTAGTCATGCCGGAAGAAAGGTTGTCAATTGAAATTCCTTATTGTCTGAACACTCTGTGTATATAGTCTATTATGTTAGTGGCAATTATATGATTCGCAGCGGAGAAGCAAAAAATGTTGTTGCTGGTTGGGTGAAGTTCATTCCCTCGAGGCGGAAAGGAAAATGCTGGCTTGCAATTTTGTTCATTGAAGGAAGATATACGTATGCAGTCAGTTTGAATGACAGAATGCAATGAGGCGAGGAATTATAAGAGATTAAACAACAAGGGATCTGTTGCAATGTGAATACTAAAGCACGCACTATATTTGGTCACTTCAATAGTATCATCTTGCATATATCGTTTTCCGCTATTCTATGATTTTTCTTTTCTTTTTTCCTTCTGCCGCTGAAACATGAAGAGTTCTCGGCACGTGTCGCTGGTTCGTATCTGCTGGTATCATGTTATTCTTCTTTCGTCTCTTCTCTTCCTTTCTTTTCTTCTTCCTGTTTGTTGCGTTCTTCACTATCCCTGCATGTGTTCTCCATCATAATATGGTTTTATTCAGTCTATACGTATATTCTCCTCTCCTTCCCTGAAATCGTCGGGCATTCGAACTCGCTGGAGATTGCTGTTTAATTTTAAAAGTATAGTTGCCGGCCCGCAATACCTGTCCGACCATTGCGATGATTCACCGCCCCGTTGAAAGGGATAATAAATTAAAACTTTATCTCCATTGTGGAAAGTTTCTTGCTTATAGTTACTGTCAAAATGCTTTTTTTGTCGTGCATGTCCTTTTTGTAAACTTTTACGTACTTCTCTTAGTTTTACAAGTGGTCTCTTTGGCGAATAACTATTGACATGTTTCACTTTTAGTGGGACGAAAAATTTTAAGGAATTCTGTAGAGTTATATTCATGACCTCCACTAATCCTATATCTTGGTGATTAAAAACAAGGCAGATCTTAAATTAAAAATAATATATATATGCTAGTTTTTGAAGTTTCTTCGCTCTGTGCACAGGATGTTTGTCCAAATGAAAAAACGACAGGTGCTGAATTTTAAAATAATTTCTTCCAATAGAAATGGTTCAATTGTATCTGCCGTAATACTATAGACAACTTTCGTCACTATATAACGAGTGCTGGTATCGATGGCAACTAAAACATATTTTGGTTCCTCTTCTTCATGTGGATAAGGTCCTAGGCCGTCAAACATCCATCGCTCTCCTATAAGGCGTGGCGAGTGATGAAGGAGTTCTCCTTGCGGTTTTTTCTGGAGTTCTTTAAGAGTTGACATTCTCTGCAGTTCTTAATTCTAAACGCTAGGTGTGACTTCATGTTTGGCACGTAATTTTTATTGAGGACGGTCCTATATGTCTTCGAAAACCCAAAATGGGGTGATGATTGTTCTTTGGGAAAGGAATCGAACTATAATCCTGCCAAACTTTTCGGGATACACAAAAGAGATTAATGCAAGTTCTGGATGATTTTGTGTACGGTAAAGTAGGTCGCCTTTTAAGCGGAAATACTTAGCGGCTCTCGTAGTAGAATTTTTTGTTGCTTCTTTCCGTTCTAAAACTTTTATTATGTCAGCACACGAGTCATCTGTGTGCTGTTCTTCCCGTAAGTATCCTTGTTGTATTTGAAGGATGGGTTCTTCTTAGGAATTTGAACAGTATGCCTGCATATCCGCTGTGGCTTGGTGTGCATTTGTTGATTATTGTTGCTGTTTTGTTCTAAGCGGTCGACGATGCTTTTTTTCTTCAATATGCAGATGTCAAAATTATAGTTGGCTAAGAAAAGTCTATGGCGTGTGTATTTTTCTCCTCTCTCGGGATGAGTGTTTAGGGAAGTAAGAGATTAGGCGTCTGTAAACAATTTAAATTTACGGTTGAGTAGGAAATATCTGAGTTTGCTTAGAGCATAAATAATAGCGTATAGTTCTTTTTGCTTCACTGAACTTTTTGTTTCAGCTGTTGTAAGGCGACGGCTGCAATACGAAACAACTCTTCTTCGTTAGTTTTGTTATTATAACGAGCTAGTAACTCCCCCCCCCCCCCCCCATTGTCGAGAGCTAGAATCAGTGTACAGTCTTATCTCTAGCTTTTCATCAAAAGGATGGAGAGATGGGGCCTTCAAGAAGTCCTCTTTTAGCTTCTCTAATAATTCGTCGTGTTTTTCATTCCATTTGAATTAGGTAATTTTAGTAAGGAGCTGTTCAAACGGTTCTATCTTGGCCGTGAAATCTTTAATATGACTTCGAAGATCAGAGCAAATACCTATAAAGCTCTGCAGTATTCCTTTGGTAGTTTGTTTCTTAAAAATCTTAATTTTTGCTATTTTCGTGAGATACTGATCTTTTCCACTGATACAAGGAACTCCAATACCGGGAGTTCTTTGTATAGTAAGTGAGTCTTCTTGGGATTAGCTCTAAAGTAGCTTCCTATGTTTTTGGAATAAAAGCTCCAAATGCGAAAGTTGTTGTTTCCACGTATATGAACCAATCACGAGATCATCTTCAAAATTAGTAGTGCGTTCTGGTAAACCATCTAATATCATTTTAATTACAATAGTCAGGGACTGGGAACTCGTAGCACGCCCGATTACGCATCTTAGAAATTTATAACTTTTGCGTGCATGATTCACCTCAAAAATTATGTATTTACTGCATTTTGAATGCAATAAGATTTGAAAATAAGATTGGGAAATGTGAAGCGTAGAAATTAGAGTTTTCCCTTTTAACACTGCTGAGCATCTTCTGTAGATTGAAATGGGATGCTTAAATATTTGGTATAACTATTATATGCTTGTAGATTTTAACTCAAGCCTGAATTGTGAACTGTTTGGCTTTCTGATCGCAATTAGAGGCGAAGAGTAATTACTCGTCGGTGTCTCAGTAATGATTTTGGCATCTAACAATTGTTGTATCTGTTTACCAATCTGGTTCCTTATTCCTAATGGAACAGTTGGGTAACGGTGATGGAATGACGCGTATTTTACGCTTGTATCCCCTAAAATAACCTATATCTTTCCGACTGTATGAAAAAACATCCTTATATTTGTATAGAAAATTACTTACAGCTATTCTCAGGTATTCCGGTAAGTCAGTATTCGTATTGAAACGATCAATGTTAAAAGTTTTAACGGTCTGTTTTAGCCTTTCCTGTATCACTTCTTGAGTTCTAAATTGATATTTTCTATGCGTCATCTATTTTGACAGAAAATTCTTTCATGTCCTCCTCTGTATACGCCACTGGTGTCCCTTTACTTAAAGTTATTATGCGTGATGCAGGGTTTGAAATTAATAACGTTACTCGCTATTCTCATGGCCATTGCCTCAAATCTGTGTTTATCTAATAATGATTGCAATGGAGTAACAATGTAAAATGGTGCATCCTGATTCTTCAGAATTGAAACCGGATAGAGCAAGTGATATTTTGCTGGGATTGTAATTTTATTAACAGTTAATACATTTGTGTTTCTCTGGAAGTAAAAGAACGAGCAGTTGCTTGTGACAATTCTTTCATCTCTCTTTTTTCCTTGGGAAAAGTAGGCTTCCTAGGATTTCTATACAATGTTATAGAATTATGCTGTAGGTCCGTTTGAGAGAAAAGTATATTAAGAATGTTATTTCCAAAAAATCGGACTGATGTCTGCATCAATAAGGCGGGAATAATGTGAAAAAGTAGGGGTGCAATCTTTAAATTAAATTAGAGCTATTTCCTTCAAAGTCAGAACTGTGTTAGCAATTTCGTTGATACGAGTCTGAAATACCATTAATTTTCAACTTTGAGGTACGTCTGGTTTGGACCATAAAATAAGACTGGATCCTTTGCCTATTATTACTGTTAGACTGTTTGAATTTACTCTAATATTGAGTAGTCATGTATTTTTTCCGTCCCTAGTTTGACATGTTCACAGCGATCATTGTAGGTCGCTTGATTGTAATAATTGTCCTCCGTAACGCTAAAAGTTTCCTCTAATGCTTGTTCTTTTTGAATGTGGTGGATTTCTAATTGTGGTGGTTTTTGTATGACCCGCGTCAACTTTTCTGGAATGGTCAGCGAGGCTTGTATGTGGTCTCTAAGCACACCTACGCGGTTCCATGGTTGGAAATTTTAGAATTATTCCAACACGAAGTTGCGTCGTGGTTCTTTTTATAACATATTGAGAATATAGATACTTTATCGCCTTTTACAAAATTTGAATTTTCCTACCACCGTTATTTCCTTTGGTGTTATTCTTTGCACCCGCCTTTTGTCGTTTCCTTGACAATGTTTCCTCCATTATTACGAATGAAGCGAGTCTTCATGGCATTCTGTGCTACCATTAATGATAATTCGTCTATTTGATGGCTAGCTTAGTGAGGTCCGTGTGAGGAGATTGTAGGACGGGTTTTGACTTTGGTGGGAGTGAGGATTTGAAACTTCTGGTTGAGTGGAAGTTGACAGTGGAGGGGAAATATTCTGCAATGGAGATGCAGAAGGTAATGATTGCGATTAACAAGGAGCAGGTTGGGTGTGATGCACAGTAGAATTTGATGTTGTGCATAGGTTGGCATTAATGAACTAGGATTTGTTTGGTTATTAAAGTCATTTAAAAGTAATGTTGAGGGACGGTTAGATTGACCGATCAAAGAATATATTGCCTGTGATAATTGCACGTAGTTTATCTTCTTCATGAGGTCCTGGGTCTTTTTTACTTCATGGAGTCGATCCTGCAACTGTTGTTCTCTTTGGAATGATTCCAAAGCTATCTTCTGTAAAAAAAATTTTTAATCCTAATGAAAGAAAATTAATCTTCTGTTCCTTCGAAGCCGCTGGCATTAGCTGTCTAATGCCCTAAATGTTCTTAAAAAATATGAGTCGACCGCCTCATTTTCGTTCTGCTGTATTTGAAAAATCTATGATTTTGACTTGTTATGTTGGAAGATTTGGATGAGACAATGAAATTAATTTAGTTTTAAGTTGGTCGTAATCTAGGTTATTAAATTGATTTCGATTTTGCAGTTCTAATACAAAATCGAGACCAAGGTCTTGCAAATACATTGGCAATATTTCTTTCTTCTTTATGTGGGTCCATGCATGGTCTAAAGATAAATGATCCAATATCATAAAAATCGATCCGGTTCGTCTGTACTGTGACCTGAGTATCTAGTTATTTGGTGAATATTAACAGGTATTAGGGAGTCTAATTCTTCTATCGTTCTTTATATACGTATTTTTTTCCAGATCTACTTGACAGCATAAATGCCTGCAAGCCTGAAACGAATCAATTTACCGCTGAAGAGTAGCGGGAGTGCTATGACAACACGGATATTATCTTTATATAATTCTGACTTATCATAATCACTAACACTAGTACACTGCACTTTAAAATTTCTAAGTCCGTTTCCGATAATAAAAATAGTGTTCCGTAGGAAAGTCCTTAAGAAATGTCTGTGAGATAGACGCCGACGCATCTAGCATGTAAAATTCATTTAATTTATGTAGGGTAGAGCAATTATCGTAGTCGGGAGAGTGGACTTTCCCATTAACCTTTATTGTAAAACATACTCTTGAATACAGAAATATATTACAATAAGTAGTTTACAATAATATGTTTAGGTATGAACGTGAAAGGAACCCAATGTCAAAACGTCATAGGTCTTTTGTAGGTGACGTTACTCTCTTTGACCAGGCGTCGTGAGAGGGAATGAGTTTGTGCGATTAGGTGTCACTCGGTGACCAGGCGTCGTGAGAGAGAAAGTTAACCCAATAACCAAGCGTCGTAGGGTTTTTGGGAAAGGCACCTCTCAATTGACCAATCGTGAGAGGGTAATATGCTCACAATGGCAAGGCGCCTTAGGGCTTTTCGTGGTTTGATTAATCTGGAAAGTTTGATGCTTCTTGAGGCGTGCTGCTGTCTTTTACACAAAAATCTCGACTACATTTGGTGACCTTCGTCTTGCCGACTGTTGGCGATGGTGGTCACTGCTCTTCGGTACTGTCGTCTGTTGTACTTATTTATTGCGAACACGTTTAGTAGACATGATGTTACAGTATGATGTGAAGATATGCGGAACCTTACAATAGTGAGAAACCGACTTTTCAAAAAGCAATAGAGATAGCACAACCAAAGGACAACACGCAAAAATAATATTGTTTAAATCATTTTAAAGTTCATATTGCAGTGCTATAGGTCAGGAAGAGGACGGAATACTTCATGGAAAGACGAACCAAAGTCAAGTTTGGAGTCCCATCATCGTCCGAAGCATTACATATTATGATTAGTGCTGTCGAAATCGTTTTTGAAAAAACTGAAAACCGATTTTTGAAGAAAGTGAAATTTCATAAAACCGAAATGTCGGTTTTGAAAACAGCTTTTGCGGTTTCGGTTTTGAAAACCGCGTTTTCGGTTTTCAGAAAATCTGTTTTCTGAAAAACCGAAAACCACAAATGTCACAAAAATTCAACAGCACTAATATCAAGTAACGACGAGAAAACAGCAAAGAATCTTTCCCCACACCGGCTCACAGTTGCCAGATGAAGGGAAATTTCCCTCGGCGGCGTAGGGAAAAAATGATCAAAATTTGCAGTAGGAAAAGAAGGTATTTTTTCTTAAAATGTCTTAAAGTTTAGGGAAATTCTTGGTGAATATACTTTTACAATTTACAGAATGAAAAAAAATAAGTTGCAATTTCTCAAAGAGGCACGGCTATCGTTATTGGGAAGTAAAAAGATACAGAATAAAATATGATCGGTGTTTCCGTCTAGTATAAACTATTGCAGGTGTCTGGGACTTACGATAAGAAGCCAGTCGACACATGCAAAACCACAACATTCACATTTATCGGAGTGGCAACAAATCAACAATAAAATTGTGTATTGCGATAGAGATTTTCTTTCTTTCTTTTCTCTTTCTTTTTATTAAGAAAGGGAGGTGGTGTCTTTTTGTTAACAAAAGAAAGAGTGGCAGTACTATTTTTAAAAACATGGGGAAAGAGTAATAATAATATAAAAGATGTCAGTCTAAGTGTATGATATTTCAAATTGAATTTCATGAGTTGCATGTGTAGTGATCATAAATAGGGATATACCTTATTTCTATTGAGCTTAGTGTTGGCTTATTACCCTATTTTAGCGGGTACCACCCGATTTTCAGGTTATATATTCGTCCCCCGCTTAAGCATATCTTAATCACGAAAAACCACCCGCTTTTTGGGATTAGAAAAAATCTAAGAGGACTTAGTTGATAAAGTGTTGGTATATATTCAACGTAAACCGCTACACCTCTGACAATCTCAATCGCGATTGAGTTAAATTTAGACTCGCGTTCAGGCTCAGGCTCTGGGCTGTCTGAGCAGTGCGCGTGTGCAGAATCATGTGCTAATAAGAGATCTGCTCTAATGCACAATGGTTTTCTTTGTATAGTTCATGTGTTTTTTATGTAACGTATTGGAGGTTCTATACGAATTAATATTAGTTTGTAGATGTTGTAAGAAACATACTTCAATTATTCATGCTTTCACAAGCTACAAGAATGCCAAACGACAATTTCAAGTGTAACTTTAAAGACTCTTATAGAAGCGAATTTACGTTTCTTAGCCAGGGCAGAACTCAGTTTGAAGCAAAATGTACACTCTGGAAAACTGTTTCGTTTGAAAAGTAGGATGCAGGGAAGAAAATTGGACTTCCCCTGATTTTTATATATTTTGTAAACTAGATCACGAGGAACACGAATCTGAAGGCGTGACCTCCGGAACTTGAGATAATAAAACTTAAAGTTTAATATAGACGCTATATGAAAAAAACACAATATTCTCTATACGAAACGTATTATGTGCTGTGAGATATATAAAGGTAACCAAGAAAGTTCGGTCGCTTTTTGTGGGGATCTGTGTAAAATTGACCCTCATACCGTGAGTTAATGTGAATGGAGATAAGGCAAAGGTCAGTTGTTGGTGTGGGTATATCCGACATTCTACCTGGTTGTGGCAGTTCAGTTACAACGTAAACTTATGTAAGGACGGAGTGAATATGGAACCTCCACAGAACGTCATAAGGGCGTGTATGCTGTACGAGTTCCAACTTGGATCAAACGCCACTGTAGCAGGGCGGAAGATACCTCAGGCCTTTGGTGAGGGTGTCGTGATTACGCAGACAGTGCAAGGGTGGTGTAGCAAGTTTAAGAACGGTGACGAAATACTCACGAAAGACGCACCACATTTGCCAGAAGACCAACAGATGTACAAAATTAGGATCTTCAGGTAGCAATTAAGCCGAACAGTGGACAGACATGTGAGGAACTGGTGCTAACATTCAATGTTAGTGGAGAAACCATTCGCCAGCACCTCCATCAATTTGGGAAGCACTTCAAGTTGAGTCTATGTGTCCCAGATGATTTGTTTCCAGGGTAGAAGGCTACGCGTGCAGACATTTGTGATTCTTTGCTGTCTCGTCTGAGGAAGGAGCCATTTCTGGACAGGATGTTGACATGTGATGAGAAGTGGGCCCTGTACGAAGCTCCACGGCGCCGTCATCATTGGTTAAAATCCCATGAACAGGTTCCAAAACAGCTGGAATCAGCAATGCAGCAGAAAATCCTCCTGTGTTTGGTGGACTGCTCACGACATCGTGTATCTGGAACTGCTACCGGATGGTCAGACAAGAACATCAATGCAACTGTCTACTGTCAGCAGTTGAGCCGTGTTCAAGAAAAACTCAAAACCCTGGAGCCAACACTTCTCAATCGCTAAGGGGTTCCCCCGTTACGGGACAACGCTATACCCCACATAGCTAGAATCAGCCGGGACACCATCCTACGCCTTGGATGGGAAACACTATTGCATCCGCCATACTGTCCGGATATTATACCGTCCAGTTATCACCTGTTCCTTTCCTTGGACACTCACTTTAGAGGACTCCACTTCAACTCCGTAGTAGAGGTGCTAAATGCACTTGATACCTTCTTCGCTCGAAGGCAAACCAAGTTCTACCGCGAGGGAATCCATGCCCATCCCGAACGTTCGCAGAAGGTCATTGATGGGTACTATTTTTGATCTTGCAGGTACGTCTTAGGTGACATATCGATGATCTAAGTGATAGGTCAAAAAGCGACAGAACTTTCTTCGTTACTTTTATACATATTACATAAAACTACTGTATAAGTTCTAGTATCTCGAGATCGGGAAATCGGAATGTCAAAATTCGTTCAGATTCTTGCTCATTTTGGTCCAGTTTACAAAATATATAAAAATCAAATAGGGTCCCTTTTGCTTCCTGGTCAATTTATGTTCGAATATCTCGAGTTCCGAAATTCGGAATGTCAAAATTCCTTCAGATTCGTGTTTCTCGTGGTTTAGTTTACAAAATATATAAAAATCATGTGGGGTCCAGTTTGCTTCCATGGTCAATTTATGTTCGAATATCTCGAGTTCCGAAATTCGAAATGTCAAAATTCCTTCAGATTCGTGTTCCTGGTGGTCTAATTTACAACATATATGAAAATCAGGTAGGGTCTAGTTTGCTTCCCTGCAGCCGAAAAGTACATTGAAAGTGTCGTCAAAGAAATAACTAGAAAAAAGCTAAGGATCGAAGGTCAATATTTGTAACACAGAAGTTCACATCAATACTTATGGTTTAGAACCCCTCACTTTTCTGATTTTAAAATATGGCAACCCTAATTTAGCTGTGACTTGTACAACCATCGAACTATCCCTTTCGCACTGTGCTGCATATATTACCATGATAGTCTTGGAGCAAATAAAAAAAGTTAAAACACACATATAAATCAATACATTTGTCTCGACCGATAGATTCTTTCACAATTATTAAAAGGTGTAATTAAAAACAGTAAACATTGTTTCTGCTTTGAAAAGGAAAATCCCTTATAAAACCGCAAACACGGTTTCGGGCGGCTTTCGCTTTCGAAAAGGGCTTTTGCGGTTTCAGTTTTGAAAACCGCAAATTCGGCTTCGGTTTTCAAAACCGCATTGTCGGTTTTGAAAACCGTTTTTGCGGTTTCGGTTTTGAAAACCGCTTTTGCGGTTTCGGTTTCCAAAACCGCTTTCGCGGTTTCGGTTTTCAGAAAATCGGTTTTCTCAAAAACCGAAAACCGCAAATGTCACAAAAATTCAACAGCACTAATTATGATATGTCATTGTAAAGTTTGTGGAGGACAACATATAAAAGGAATTTTCCAGCTTATGGAAAACAATATATCAATTCCAATCGCAAAAACTTGTCGCGTGTATGCTATTCCATACGCATGGAATATCTTCATTCTGGTCATTGAGTATAAAAATGTATCCACAGTTCAAGCAAAACTATATGATCGTTAAACAGTTATAGAGTACAGCTACGACGGGGCAGTAAGAATTTTAAATTCTTTCATTTCGCAAGAGATAAAAAATGTTGAAAACTTTATTTACTATTACGAATTGTTGTATTTACTAATGATAATTGAAAGAGATAGTTTGGTCACAAAATGCAATGTGTTTCAGGTTCGATTTCACAAATTTATACATTATGTACCTCATCAATCATACATCTAAACTCTTAGAAAACTCTTCAATATATAATCGTTTTGGTACATTGTTTTAGTCTTAGTTTTTTTCCAAGTAACCTATAAAGATTTGTGATTTATTGGCTGACTACTTATGAAACTTAAATGATTTTTATTAAAACACTCTCGGCACATGAAAGGATTCTTGGGGCACTTGTCACATATTGTCTTCACCCACTTAGCAAATTTTCTCCTTGTCAAATCAGATTTTCCACGTCTTCCATATATTTTGTAGCATTGAACACAGCGTCCTTGCTTCTTTTTTCCATTATCCCCTACTTTGTCTACCAAATAATGAGTTGGAGTTTTTCTTCCGTGTTGCACAGGTGAAGAAAAGTCTTGTGCTGGAGGTAGTTGTCCTGATAATAGACTTAGAATTATATGTTCCCGGAACTCGTTTATATGTAGGTTATTGAGATGGATACACTCAGTATAGAGAATATAGGCATTTACGAGCGACGTTCCCCATATCAATTCTACAATCACTTTCTTATACAATTTTGTAGTCTTTCGTAGAGATTTGCCATACGAAGCTAACTGATCACTTACATCAATAAAGGACTTGCCATTATTGTAATCAACAATTGCAGTAGGCTTTCTAATTTCTATTCCACGTTTTTCCGTCACAGTTACTTCTTCAGCAGAATGAGCTTTAGATAACACTAATACATCTCTACTCTCTTTCTACTTCGAATCCGTCACACCTTATTGCGTTTCCATACCCACAATATCACCCTTTTTCGGTTTCTCTTGAACAACATCGGGGGGCAAATATTTACGGTTAGACCTAATTGTACCGATTAGGTGTGTATTATTGTCAATTGCAAGGTAACCAAGAGGAACACTAGTGTAATAATTGTCGGTGTATAGTCGCCTCCTTCACCAAAAAGAACTTTTACAAGATCGAAAACAACTGTTTCAGGAACTGACACGTTATTGGACGTATTTATATTTCCAAAATACAGCGAAATGTTCCACGTATAGCCCTTGCTAGCACACACTTTGAAAAGTTTCACACCATATTTATTCTTTTTTGAAGGAATGTACTGCCTAAACGAAAGTCTTCCTCGCCATGGTATCATCGTTTCGTCAACACACTTTTTTTCTCCTGGTGTATATATTCCTTGGAATCGTGAAATTAGTTTTTCAATGATGTCCCTAATTTTGAGTAACCTATCATTTGGAACAGCACGTGAATTGTCTGCGAAGTGCCACAGTAGTAGGAGTAATTCGATTCTGTTCCTACTCATTACTCGCCGAGGAAGAGGAAAATCGTACAAAGCACTAGTTTTCCAGTAGTCGGACAATTTTGGTACTTGTACCACGCCCATCCACCCTAACAGACCAAGGATTTTTTTCATTTCTTCACTGGTGGTAGGCTCCCAATTGTGAAGTCTAGAATGCGGGCTCACATCACTCTCCAACGTAACTTGTGTTGCATAAAGGTTTGTTTGATCGACCATTACTTGTATTATGTCATCATTTATGAAGAACTGAAGGATTAAGTATAGCCCGCTCCCCCCAGTGATTTTAAACGAATTATAGTGATTCTACCGATTCATATTAGTTCATAATGAATCGAAATAACATGTTATAAAGATTTAAGATGTAAACCTTGTGGTAAGGAAGCTTTAGTATAAGTAGTGGTAGTAGTAGTAGTAGGAACGGGTTAGAAGCCCCGCAGGGGTTGGTTGGGTTCAGTTCCTTATATAAATATTAGTAGTAGTACCAGTAGTAGTAGTAGTTGTTGTTGTTGTAGCGGTAGTAGTAGTAGCAGTAGTGACTGTTCCAGTTCCGGTGACAAAGAACTGGGGGGAGCGGGCTATACACAAGCCGAACTGCTAAAATTTTGAGGTTCACCTGATGATAACGTTGCCGCCAAATCTGGATCTATTCCCGCTCTTCCATTGAATTGAATATTGGGTTGCTTACCCCTTGGAATGTCCCAGAATAAGTTACTGAAATCACGGCGAGTGTTCTGAGATGTATTCGATTGGTGGACTGTAGCTTCTTCCTCATTATTATCACTGTCTTGATGATCACCACACGGCGATTGACTCGAAGATGATGTGATTTCTAGTCTCTGGTTGTAGGAAATTGAACAGTCATCACAATCCTCGCTTGGAAGATACTCAGGATCCTGATCAGAATCGTAATTTAGATCTTCACCACTCATATCACTTAATTCTTCATCGTCGTGAAGGTAAAGTCTAATCTGGTCCTCATCCATTTCTCACAGGAAATATAGAACAATAATATTCACTTCTCAAAAAAAAAAATTCCAGCATACATATAGCATTCAGTTGTTTTTATCACTGTTGCAAAGCCATGTCATAAATAGTTTTCATTGTTGGAAAATAATAAATCTTTCTTTAATAATTGTCAGAGTTGGAACTTTTTAAACTTTTTTTTTGTGACAAAGCACAGGGAGTGGGTGCGGACAACATTTATTTGACCACAATTTGAAATTAATTTGATACTTACAAACAAAACAGGCAAAATATGCTAAAAATAATACAAATTTTTGCGTGTATGAAATCGAATACACGTGGCGTACAAGGTAAAATTTCAACCCTGCGCCGCGTGTGTAAGAAAGCATACACATACAAAAAAACGTCAACAAGGAGCTTATCATTCGTTGTATTGAAATGTTAGGTATATATAATTACTTTACATTTGGTCTGAAAGAAGAAAATCGTATTGGCCCAGAAGAGGTATATTTTCAGTAACACAGTGGCAGTCAATGTGCTAAGGATAAAGACTCATTTCCAAGAACAAATTCTATATCTGAAGAAGTAAACTTTACCAAATCAAGATCATCGTCAACTAAATCTTACGTGGATAATAAGAGATGGAATGCAAAATATCTCAAACAATCAGAAGACTATAATCTGGATTACAGAGGGAAGGAAGTGGAAGAAAGAAGTTTTAATGAAAATACACCTAGTGTAAAGAAAATGGATGATCAAGTAGGGTCAATAATTGAGAATTATGTTAGCATGAATTAAGTATTGATGTGAACTTCTGTGTTACAAATATTGACCTTCGATCCTTAGCTTTTTTTAGTTATTTCTTTGACGACTCTTTCAATTAATGAATCAATGAATCAATTAATGATTAATGAATCAATTAATGACAATGTATTAATGACAATCAATTAATTACAATGTATTAATGAATCAATTAATGATGGTCTACAGGATAAGGAAGAAAGGAATTAATTCCGTAAACGTTTTAAGTGAAAGAGAATGTTTGGTAAATATGTGATGGTATTAAATAATTATGATTCTGAATAATGTATACGGGAACTAGATTATGTTTGTTATCCACATATTTTCCTTTATAATCTGAAATACGTTCCGTTGTTTGTTATGATATTAATATTTTTTGTAATCAAGTTTGTCTCAATTTATGGAAAGGAGGGTAGTGTTGAGAAGAGCCTAAGGATTACGAGTATCAAATGTTGTACAAGTGAGCACATGTCTAGATATTAGTTGTTAAGGAAAACACTATGAAAACAAATAAGAAGACGATGGATTTGAATCAGAGTTAAATGGATATTCGATCTTAGGAATCTTTATTATGTTATTTCTTTTGGTGTAATCTGTGATTAGGTAAATAGATGCATGGAGAGATTAATTAGATCATGAATTATATTGGATACTTTTATGTATATACGGAATATAATGGAATAAATATGTGAATGTTTATCTGTAAAAAATGTTTATCTGTAGTAAGATAACTTAGGTCTAACAAGTAAGATAAGATTTATCTGATTAGGAGCATTGAAAAATAGTTGACACAGATCAAGTTTGGACATTCAAATTTATTAATAAAATATTATTTCCTTACAGTGTCCGATTCGCTTCCTGCAGGTACTCAGTCAATAGTTTCTTACTTTGTGGAAAAATCAGGTAAAGGTAAAAGTTTTCCATGAGGTACTATTGTGATCGCGGATTGCAAATTTGGTCCTGAATGGCACGTTGTTTCTTCTAATTACTTCCTGCTCTATTCGTCAAATAGAAATAGCAGTCATCATAATAATTCTCTTAATATCATTGGAAAAGCAAAAATTAGACAGGTTGTCAAAATCTCACAACGCATCAGATGTCACACTTGAAAGGTCCAACTTTCTCTTGATAACCAACATTTTAGTCAAAAAATAATATACTTTACAAACGACATCAATTATAGATATAATCTTTGATTTGACAATAAATATGACACTTATATTGCAAATTATTCTCCAACAAAGAATTTGGTACAACCGTTGCGAGAAAAATTTTACTTTCCACAAGAATGTCACTTTGCACATAAAAGGGCAACTTACTCTTATAGCAATAGCACAACCACTTCCTTTCATAAAAATCACTGAAAGATACTGAAAAAACAGGAAAGCAGTTCCGAAAATACGGGAAAATGAAACCTAAATTAGTAAAAATTCCAGGTCGGTCCCCAGGATAAATCCTTTGTACATTAGAGAGATAACAGCAATGCATAGGAGACATGGAACAAGTTCCTTCAACCAGCTACATGGTGCCGTTCATTGTTGTCACATTGACGAGGCTGCCCTATATTAAACATTCAATGGTATAAAGAAGAAACAAACAATATAAAAGGAGACAACACAAGAGTCAAGAGTCTCAATCGTCAAGAATTTAACTCTTTCCGTCGCCCAGCAACAAGGGTATTCTGTTTTCGCCAACTAACTCAAATGTAATTCATTACTCACTAGAATAGCATTATCGGACAGATTACTTTGATGACAAATGAAGACATTCCTACAAATTGAAACAATTAGCAACCACACATAATCCCAATATACAAGCTAATATAGTAAAACGGGTATCAATTTTGAAATCAGCGTCCTAAAATTAGTGGGAATCAGTGGCTTTCTTTTCTGTAACTAAACTCACGTCGACCACGAAATTACAAAATGGTATGCTGCATTATTTCTTACTCTTAATCATTATATTGTTTGTTTTCAGATCTATGTACATGTAAGTATAATTAAGGATTATGATGAAATGTAAAATCAAATGTGTCAAATATAATGAAATGAATGAATGGAAAATTAGAACTAGAAAAAATAAAAAGTAGCATTTCCAGGACAGAAAGACTTAGATAACTAAATAATAATTATACAATTATTTTGTATTTTTAGAAACGAGTAGTTTGTGTGAATCAAATATGTACAACTTTTTTGTATTAATAAGAAAACTCCGGTTATCTTTTTAATTTATTTTTCCAAAGTAAATTTGAATGTTTTGTTTTCGTTTCTTTTATTCATGTAAGGTGAACACACTAAAACTAACTTACTTTAAGTAATCTTCTTGAATATTCAATTAATACTTATTGTAATATATAGATCCTGTTACGAAATATGTCCATTGCAGTAAAAAGTCTTTCTATAATTGAAGTCTTAGCGCTGTATCAACTCTGCATAATACTACTTAGAAGGGTATAACCGTCATTGATGCATCTGTCATTTCAACATAGCAGAAATTACATAATACTTTGTTCCGTGTTATGAGCTCATTTTAGGGGAGTATTCGTTCACCTTTAAGAGCACTTTTCCCAACCCCCATTTTAACATAGCAGAGATTATATAAGACTATGTAACATAGCAGAGCTGATAAAAGAGTACGGCAACATTTTTAACCGCTATTTTAACATAGCACTTCGCTCCCTTATATGATCCCATTTTAGGGGTGTATTCGTTTTCTTTTCTGAGCACTTTTTACAACCCCTGTTCTAACATAGCAGAAATCACACAGAGACTACGAATATAGTAGACAAAGAACACATTTTCCAACAGCCTCTCTAACATAGCAGTGCTAAGAAAAGAGTATGGCTTACTTTTCAACCCCTATTTAAACATAGCAGAAATTACGTAAGACTATGTAATATAGCAGAACGAATAAAAAAGTATGGCTTATTTTTTAGCACTATTTTAACATAGCAAAAAATTACATGAGACTATGAACGTTGTCTCGTATCGCCCATTTTTAAACCATATTTTAAAATAGCACAAACTACACAGAGACTACGAACAGTTATTTTTACATCACTGCAATGTTACGAGCGGGTGTTCCCTTTTATCAACCCCTGTGTAACATAGAATTCGAAAATTACTGCATGTTCCAAAATTACTGATTGTCATGGTCAAAACCAGAATAACTCGTAAACAGAGCCACATATTGAGGTGGTGTTCCCACATTTAGTAAAAGATTATCAACTACTAATATCCCAAAAGTACCGACGAACGAGGTCAAAGGCCAAATATTTATAACCGCATAACTTGTAAACGGAGCAACATATTGAGGTGCTGTTTCCGCATTTAGTAATAGGTCACCCGCTACTACATGTTCCAAAAGTATTGACCATCGAGGCCAAAGGTCAAAATTTAAACCAGAATAACTCGTAAACGGGACAACGAATGGAAGTAGTTTCCACATTTAATAATGGGTTATCAACTACAACACGTCCCAAAAGAACTGACCACCAAGGTCAAAGGTCAAATAATTAAACCAGAATAACTTGTAAACGTAGCAACATACTGAGGTGCAGTTTCATATTAATAACAGGACATCAACTACTACATGCCCCAACAGTACTGACTATCGAGGCCAAAGGTTAAATATTCAAACCAGAATAGTTCATAAAAGGAGCAACATATTGAGGTGCTGTTCCAACAATAAGTAATAGGTCAATTACTACTATATGTATGAAAAAGTGACTTTGGAGGTCAAAGACCAAATATTTAAACCAGAATTACTCGTAAACGGAGCAACGTATTCGTGTGTTGTTTCCTCATTTAGTAATGCGCCTTCAACTACTACATGTCCCAAAAGTACTGACCATCGAGGCCAAAGTTAAATTTTTAAACTCGAATAACTTGTAAACGAAGAGACTTATTGAAGTAGTGTTTCCACATTTTGCATTAGGTCATCAACTACCACATGAAGAAAAGTAGTGACCATCATGATCAAAGATCAAATATTTAAACACAAATAACTCCTAAACGGAGCAACGGATAAATTTGTGTGACCAATTCAATTTTGTACCAAGCAGAAAAGAGTTAAGAACGAATAAATTAGAGTGGCTTATTTACTCCTTTTAAGGAGGAAAGATCAACAAAGCGCCATTTTAGCTTGCTGAGAATTTCTGTACCTTTTTGGGTTATAGAAATAAACGAAAAATGGATTTCGATGCAGTATTTAAATTAACCAGAAAACGCGAAAAATGATCATTTTGTACTTTTTAAACAAACGAAGGGATAACTTTTGAGTGAGATTTTCAATTTTGTAGCAAGAAGGAAAAAGTGAAGAGGAACCATTTTTTAATTAACTCAGAATTTCATATGATTTTGTCATACTAAAATAAACGAAACAATAAATTTGGATGAAGTATTTAGGTTTGTAGGATCCAGAAAAAAAGTGAAGAATGATTAAAAGTTGAGTGTACCTTTTCCTTATGTACAAACTGGTAAAAGTGAAGGGCATGTTTTATTATTAAAACAAAAGAAGGGATAAATTTTTCCTACCAGAAAAGGCAAAGAAATTTACTTTTAACTAACTAAAAATTTATATCATTTTGTAATAGCCAAATGAACGAAGGAATAAATTTGTGTGACATATTCAGTTTTGCAGGAAGCGGAAAAGTAAAAGAATTAACCTTTTGTACCAATTGAATAAACGAAGGAATAAATTTAGGTGGCCCATTTAGTTTTGTACTCCTATGCGCAAAAAAAATGAGCGTATACTGTAACTTACGAATTTTCCCATTTATTCAATTTTCCTTACGTTTATAGGTAAAATTCAGTAATTAGTAAGTGGAGATAATAGATAGGAATCCATCTAAGTAGATATTTCCAAAAAAAATATAATAAAATACTAAAAGTATAAGCAAAAAACAAAGTTATGATCAGTTTTGTGTATACTGGCAATCATGCTTTCTAGGGATTTTTTCCGGTAGCAGAGCACAATTGTGGAGGGAATTCAGTAGGGAAGTCGAGGAGTTGAATCAAGGAACTGGACAGTAGAGTAAAATATTGCATTTATTCGTTTTAACCGAGTGTGTAGATTGTCTGCCAAATATAAATTAGCTTCTGTAACCGAGATGTACGGAAATATAGAAACAGGAAATCTCTCACCGTAAGGTTGGAAGTGACATGCGCTGTGGATATTAGCATTTATTTGTTAAGAAAAAGAAACAAAAAGAAAGTAGTTTCCGTGGTTAGGTGGAAAGCGTGATGGATTAGTAGTTTTTACACTTTTTTAGCACTAGATTGAATCCCATCCCATTCCATCCATTCCTTTTTTTTACAAAACATTATAATTTTCATGTTAATAAGAACCGAAGCAATATAATAAGAATATAGCTTATTGATAGTTTGCTGGAATGACGTATTTATCCAGGATTAGAGTACTATTGGTAATAGCTCTTTGTTTCAGTTCGTGATGTTGTATAGCTTCTTCTGTCATCCTGTTTTCTTCGAAAAAGAACAATTTTGTCTCCAACAAAGTGCGAAGGATATATACGGACAGAAACAGATATCTTATTACCATACGTGATATATCGTGATGAAATGGACTAGTTTTCCATTATTAAAAAAAACTGAAGCAAATTATTGAAGATGGTCTCTCTTTAGCTTTTAGCTAAAAAAATATTTTTTTCTTTATAAGACTATACTTGATAAGGCAAGGTGTGTGAAAGTACCCACAAATTTACCTAGGGAATGAAAGATAATTGCTTATACAAACCTTTTACAGGTTTAGGTGCTTGAAACACCAATACACCATGGTCTCGCTTATCCGATCTTCCTTTGTTCCAAATACCTTATGATCCGACATGTCACTGCAGATAGCATCAATCGACAAGAAGAACAGCTAGTTGTGGTGTTAATCTATTTTTCATACTTTGGAGTCTATCGCCTAGCGCGCCAGTCTATAACATGACTCGTATGTCTATCATTCAGTGCAGACACGTATCCATGTTTCCTATTCGGAGGGGGCCCAACACGAATCCTCGTAAGCACGTAATTCTAATGTTTTAAAAATATTAATACAACAACAAAAACAACAACAGCAACTACTACTACTACTACTACTACTACTACTACTACTACTACTAATACTACTACTACTACTACTACTACTACTACTACTACTAATAATAATAATAATAATAATAATAATGCAACAGTTCTGCATTTTTCTTAACTTTTTCCTACTTTTATTTATAAACCGGTTTACTTTGAACAAAATGCATTGTAGCACAAACAAAATGAAACCTGTTTTCGAGAGATAGGTAACTAAGGAAAACTGTCTGCTATGTATATCACATAACAAAAATAGCAAGAAGGCAATGATTGTATCGTTCAGTAGGGGATAAATGTTTGTTCTAGCGCACTTTCACCCCCACCCCTCAATAACATAGTACACCCCTGCTTCCAAATATCTTCTAATCTACCCCCTAATAATTTTTAACACTTTTTATCCCCCAAATAACTTCTATCACATCTCAAATAACTTCTATCTTACTCATAATAACTTCTAATGCATCTATTACTAAATCTAGTTACAAAAATCACTAAATCTAGTTACAAAATCTGATTATAACCGGTTTTGACTTCAAAAAATCACTAAATCTGGTTACAAAATCTGGTTATAACCGGTTTTGACTTCAAAAAATCATAAAAACTTACATCTAAAAACTTACAATGGAATCCTACACATAATATATTTATTGCATCTTAATCTCCTGTTTATAAGCTTTCATTTGACACTTGAATCATGAAAATCCGTTAATAATTAGCTTTAAAAACTCAATGAGAAGGAATACATACAACTCCGGAACAGGTGATCTGTCACTAATTCATTTGAACGATTCCAGAACCAGCACAGGACCATCTAATCCGATTCTCTTTCCTTATCCTAACACCAACAGAACTTTTTAGCTAGCACTGGTGAGATGGAGCTGTATACCGATGACGTCGTATAATGCCTGTTAGACAACGTCATATAGAGGTTGCCAACTCAATATATTTTGTCGGAACGTTCCAGGATTTTAATTTTTCAAGATATCGCTTTAAAACATATCGGGATGAATTCACCCCATTACTAATAAATATGATAATTGTTAAAAGTGAGTTGGCAACACTTGCAGTCCCACTCCCAAATAACGTTATTATTTAATACCTCGGTCCCTAATTAACCAATTTCAAAAATTCAAATGGTAAATGAATACTAATAACATAACAAATTTTCTAAAATGCATAAATGGTTGCATAACCCAAAGGATATTTTTCCCTTTTCCAATATCTCCACAAAATTTCAACAAATCGAAAAAATAAAAATACTACCGTTAGTCAAATAAAATTTTAAGACTTTTTTAAAGAATAACATTTTCCCGAAAACTAAAAAAAACCGTAAAAAATTCCCGAAATTTTGAACTTGCTGTAACATCGTCAAATATTAACCGATTTTCAAAATTCAAACGGTAAATGGTTTCTATTGTCTTATAATTTTTTTCTAACGCGTTACTGGTTGTCTATATCTAAGGATAAAATTATAAAAAAATCAAAAATCTTCACTATGTAAGAATGTATTAAGGAAATGTGAACAGGACATAAATACTAGACTACAAAACAATTATTTTCATGCATTACTGGTTACCTATGTCTAAGGATAAAATTACAAAAACAACTTTTATGACTTAAAATTATAAATTTTATCTAAAATTAAACTATACATAAAAGTTAATTAAATTTTATCTAAAACTAAACTATACATAAAAGTTAATTAAATTTTATCTAAAACTAAACTATACATAAAAGTTAATTAAATTTTATTTAAAACTAAACTATACATAAAAGTTAATTAAACTTACGTAAAACTAAACTATACATAAAAGTTAATTAAATTTACCTAAAACTAAACTATACATAAAAGTTAATTAAATTTACCTAAAACTAAACTATACATAAAAGTTAATTGAATATGACCTAAAACTAAACTATACATAAAAGTTAATTAAATATGACCTAAAACTAAACTAAACTATACATAAAAGTTAATTAAATATGCCCTAAAACTAAACTACACATAAATACATTTTAAGTATATCTTATGATGCCCCCAAGCTAATGTACTTATACCACCCTCTAGTATATATCTTTTATCATCATTCGAATCTAATGCTAACTTATTTACAGCTATAGTATATACATCATGCTTACAACTTCGAATTAGATTTATATTTTTGTATGTTTTCACATCATTGAATAGGGTTTGCTTATAATCATCAAATTTTAACTCTTTTGCTACTACACATTTTGTTATTCCTTTTGCTTTTTTCTTCTCTTTATTTTCAACTTTAAAAGCATACATCTTTGATCTTAACCCAATAAATTCTGTCATTATTTTACCATTGTTTTCATCCTTCATCTTTCCTAATACTTTTTTGATTACTAATGGTATTCCATATTGATTATCCTTTCCATATTCACTTGTATCAAATAAATCAACCATTTCTTTTAAGTCTTTGTAGAAATCATCTGTATTAATTTCATATATAAAACTATCAGTGTCCATATAACATAAGCCTATATTAATATCATATTCAGGTTTCATAATGTTGTAATGGAAGTCATACATTAATAATTTTGACAAATCTAGCACACTCATACCAACATATATAGGTTTTTTGAAGGTCAATTTTTCTTTTTTCATATGTATCGCACACAAATCTTCAGTAAATATTGTTCTGTAATCAAAGTTTGGTTTCGCTATTAACTTTTCCACCCTCATTGGATCACATTCTAAGGTAATAGATGGCCTCTTTCTAATGTTTTCCATTGTTTTACCAAATACGCTATTGTTCATTAACTTGTAAAAAATCTTTCTCGAAATCATTCTTAGCTTTTGTTCTCATATTTGTATTTAGATCAATATATTCCTTTAACCAGTTTGATTGCTTGAACTCTAATACTCTATGAATTTTCTTTAATATCATCCCAAGTGACATATACAATTTTAATTTTCTGTAGTGAATAACATATCTTTCTTTATTGTAAAGCGTTGTTAATAATTTTGAATGTTTCGATCCTGGTGGACACATATTTTCTGGAGCTAATGGTAGATCTGTATGTTTATCATGTAAGTTTTCTGGATATTCTAAATCAACTTCTTATATGTAGCCAGTTTCTGAATTATCTGGAATATTCATTATGTTCGTGTAAGGTTGAACCCATTTAAAGTCTTTGTAAGGCATGTATTGACTCATAGCCCATCCATATAAATTATTTGCATCTAGATAAGCTAAATACTTTGAAGGTTCGTCTTTGTTATAATTTTTCATATACTCATTATTTGCTTTTACATATATCTTACTACATTGTGAAATTCCACCTCTTATACCTTTTTCTATCATTAATATTTTGTCATAGTCAGTTAACATTTCTAGTTTGATCTTAGTCATCTTTAACATTGAATCCCACGATAAACCAGGAGCAGTGAAATACCAAGCAGGATCTAAACCATATGGTTTTAAACACACATCTCTAAAACTTTCAAATACATCAGCTAATATTAATACATCTGTCTTGTTATAAAGTTCTGTATATTCACCTAGATTTTTAATATTGAATAACTTCCAAACATTTTTCGCATGCTCATCACTGATCTTCATCACTGATGTGGGTTTTAGTAAGTTTATTAAAGAACATTTCTTTTGAAGGTAGTTTTGTTTCTTCTAATCTTTCAATTGAGTCAATATAATCATATGGGTACACACCTTTTTTAATTGCTAAATCTAACAAATCATTATGGAAGTACTTTGACGTTTCTCTATATTGTTCTTTTGTAAGGTTATTTGCTAGTTCTGCTAAACTCCTTGGCATAAACCTAAATGAATCTAGAAATCGTAAATTAATTCCATTCTTTTTATCAACCTTCACATATTTTGAGTATGTTATATATTTTTCCTCATTATTTGCAATTAGTTTTATTTCATGCTTATCATAAGCAAGTTCTTTAACAAACAGGTGAGTATCATAACCACTTAAGTTTTGAATAAATACTGGAATAAAATTAGGATTTCGATAGCTTAAGTTACAATAACTGTGAGCTGCACCTCTAAACTTTCCAGTTAAATGATCATGATCTCTTACTTTTGCTTTATTTTTATTTATATCCTTTAAACATTTTCCTAATTCATGTTTCCATTCTTCTAACTTTTCAATCATGCTATCATTATCTTTAGCGAATTGTATTTTCTTATTTAACATATTTATTTGTTTCTCAATTGCTGGTGGTAAATCATTGAAGTTTCTCTCACATATATGACAACTATTCGAATTATTATATATCTCGTTCTCATCTATACTTAGGCCATTCATTTCAACTTTTTTGTTATATATTTTCTTTATTTCTATTGCTTCTTGTTTTAACTTCTCCACAAACACCTTTGCAGCATCTAAACCAATATAACTAACAGGACTTTTATACACACCATTTGAGTATTTGGTATAATAACAGAAACTCATTGTTAAATGCTTTTGATACTTCACAGTTTTAGAACAATTATGGTCTACTTCCATTTTACATAACAAACATTCAAAATCGGCATATATCGTAAATGGTACTCTAAATGATCTATTATAATTTTGGAACTGTATTTGATTGTCATATGGTTTTGGAAGTTCTATTCTAACAGATTCATGCTCCTTACAATATAGCTCATGTTCTTGTAATTGCATCTCATTTCTAAAACGTCTTGTTAAACACCTATCACAGAAGTATAATTTTTCAGTATGTTTTGTTACTTGACTTCTTATTAATCTCGATAAATCCTTTATCCAACAAAAATGATCGTTATTTTCATCCTTTACATATAATAAATTAACGTGTTTGTCCTGCTTATTTTTTGTAATTTGAAGTGGGTATATATTATATTCATCATCATAACTATACACGTTAATGGATATGTTACTTCTCTTTTCAAACTTTACTATATCTTTTAATTGTACAGGAAATTCAATACCATTAAAATATTTATTTTGTAATTCATCCACAATTTCTGTATAGTGTGAAGGTCGTTGAGGATCTTTTTCTGCTGGTTTTAAATAACTTGCAAAAGAATATAAGAAACATTTATTATCTTTATTTTGAACATTAATTAATGCTTTCTTATCTTTAATTGGTTTAGGAAGGTCAATGTAGAAAGAAGCTCGTAATGGTACATATTTATTTAGTCTGATTTCTAAATGTTTAATTTGATGTAATGTTCATCCTGATCCTCTACCTTGAAATTCCTCCATCTCTCTACATAGTTTTTGTTTAGCATAGGTTATATATTCATCTAAGTCAGTTGATTGTAATATTCTTTCATTCATAGTTTTAAAATTGCGTTCTTGTACTTCTTTATCTTTAATATAATCACAAATGAATACAAGGTTGACTTTTAATGGGTGGTGCTTTAATTCTTCCTTGATTTTGTTAATAACTACTTTCCCACTTATATTTAAAAACTTCACTGGATCTTTATATCCTCCTATGTTTTCAATTGTGATAGTTTGTAATCGTTTCTGTATTGCTGTTTCCTTTGTTTCTACTTTAATTGGTATTCGTTGTGGTTTCGATTCTTCAAAAACATCTTGTTTAAATGGAAATATGTTTCTAATTTGTGATCTGTTTTGTTCATCTTCATATTTTTTAATACGGTCAATAAGTTCAGCCTTTCTTAATTTAGAATAACCTTTTATTTCTTTCCTTTTACAATGGTTTTTTAATTCATCAACTTTCATTGTGTATATAACTTTCAATTCATCTGGTTCATTTTGATATTGTTCGATTTTTTTATTAATTCACTCTTATTTAAAGAACTATTGTTACGGATTTTCTTGACTTTACATATTAGTTTTAGTTTTGTAATCGACATCTCCTTCATCTCCTCACCAGTAAAATTAACATTATTTATACTCATCTTATATGAAAAAATACTGTATCGTTTATTTATATATTTACCACATTTTTTAGTTCATTTTCACAATATTTTTTTCATGTTATATATACCAACATTAGCATACTTATTTTTCCTAACACAACTGCTAATACTTGTAGACTCCTGCCATTGTCTACATATATTAGTGTGTTGTGTTAGTATAGGGCTTTTATGGGATTACCCCATCAAAGTCATTATTAATATGATAAAAATTAAATCATTTTCATAAACTCACTCATCATCATAATTATCATTCACCTTCTTATCCTATTTACCTTTAATGAAATAACATTTATAATATTATATTACTTTTATTTATTTAATTATTATGCAAATTATTAAATCCTAACCATTTAATAAACCCTAACCACTTAATAAACAATTTATACCTTTTATGAAATAATCATAAAAGATAACATTTATAATATTATATTACTTTTATTTAATTAATTATTATGCAAATTATTAAATCCTAACCATTTAATAAACAATTTATACCTTTTATGAAATAATCATAAAAGATAACATTTATAATATTTTATTACTTTTATTTATTTAATTATTATGCAAATTATTAAACCCTAACCATTTAATAAACGATTTATACCTTTTGTGAAATAATCATAAAATATAACATTTATAATATTGCATTACTCTTACCTATCCAACTATTATGTGAATCATCAAACCCTAACCATTTAACAAACACTTTATTACCTTTCTTTCTCAATATTTTTTCAACCAAATACTCATCCTTATATTTAGTTTTCAATAATTCTGGTTCATAAAACCTTCCTCTAACTTCTTCATTGTTTAAATCTCTAATTTTATATGTTGGTGGATTAGATGGTATAACCTCATTAATAACAAACACTTCTGGTGTATATCCTTTTTCAAACAAACCTTTAATTTTACTTATACGAACATAATCACCATCTTATACTTTAACTTAACAGACTTATATTCTTTCTTATATACTTTTTTCAATATTACATGCTCATTTTTCTTATTCACTTCTACAGGTGTCACACCAATTGTTCTATGTACTTTTTTATTATATTCATCAACCAAACCTTGCAATATTTTTAACCACTTATAATTACCTTGAACAGTAAATTTTTTCCACATATTTTGTTTAAGTGTTTTGTTAAATCTTTCAACAACAGAAGCTTTTTTACCACTATATGTTGAGTAATGATTGCTATTGTTTTTTCCCATCAAATCTTCAAATTCTTTATTATAAAACTCTTTACCTTGATCAGTTTGTAAATTATTAGGTTTTCTTACTTTTAACACTGATTCAAATGCTTCTGTAACATTCTTACCACTCATATCTTTAACAGGAACGGCAAATGCATATTTTGAAAACACATCTATAATCGTTAGCAAATACTTATACCCTTTATTGCTTTTGGAAATACCTTTTAACACACCACTATCCATTTCTACAAGATCCGCTTGCCATAAATCATCTATACCTTTAACAATAACACTTAACCTAGGATAATTTTTTCTAGATGGTTTATGAATTTCTTCTATAATATCTTCTCTAATACCTTCACCTTCATATAGTCAATCGCGCTTTTTAATGAATTGGGATTTATTAGTACCACATACAACACATATACCTTTCTTAACATATCTCTCATTCTTTGTCTGTTCTATTCTAATGTTATCTATTTTTGTATCTGTTGATTTCTTACACTTAACACAATACATCATTATTTATTAAAAGAAAATAATTAAGGTTCTCTTTCTATATACATAATAACTTCCAATAATTTTCCTTCTTCCATAGCTGAATTTTTTTGTGCTTGAAACATAATTTTATTACCCTTTTTAATGTTTAATGGCAAATTTACCACTAAAGTATTGTTCAAAAATATATCTAAAAAGTATCTATCCAAACTTAATTCCATATGCATTATTTTTCCATTGTAGAGAAACTCATAATCATTAGATAAATTAAATATTCTGAAGATTGGATTTGGAACATTTCTAGTTCTCAATCGACATAATAAATTTATAGTTTTTTTTGCATAATTAGATTAAAAGTTTCCTTTTTCATCATTTGGAAATCTTGTTTTGTTGTAAGTGTATTTAATTGGGATGATATTTCTGACTTATATTGATTAAATTCTGAAACAGGAACTTTTGCTTTAAATAGAATAGTAATATTATTATTGGTCTTTTTAAATTCTTCCATATATTCACCTTTTAAAACTTCAATATCAGCTTTCTTTATATGTGTGTCTTGTAATGATTTTAATACATCTTCAAGTTTGTTTCTATCACTTTCTAATTGGTTGTTAATATCGCTTTTCACTAACTCGAGCTGGTTTAACGTAATAGCATCTTGTTGATCAATACCATTAGTTATATTAACTAATCTTTCTTGTGTAAAATCAATCCACGATCTATAATTTGTTGTGAAAATTTTATTTAGTTCAGATTTAAAATTTGTACGACTCATTAAATTTTCATGTGTCTCTCTTTTATATTTTTCAAATTCTTCATTCTTAACCACATTATCTAAATTCCTTAACTGCTCTTCACTAATATCATTTACCTTACTTTTAATATTACCAAAAATATCCATATTTATTATATAATAATTTGAGTTATTTAACAGCAAGTAAAACAGTTATACGAGCTCCACCAAAATCAATCAAATCACCATTCTCATCTTTAATTGAAACTTTGAAATTACTAAATTTATTGTGATGTATTGGGAAAAATATCTTTTCATTAGGTTCATATATAATTGGTTCTCTAAACTCTGCATTTGTTCTAAATGTTGCAATTAAGTCTGTTTCGTTGTGTGTTGTATCATTGTGTTTTAAAATCATACCTTCTGCTAAATCACAGTGAATATTTATAGTATCAAACGGATGAAACATTGGCACCTTATCTCCAACATGTTCTATATTTTCAGCCAAGTTCTTTTCACTAAAACCTAATACAGTATTAATGGTATCTAAGGTTATATTACATTGCTGGCTAAATATTTTAACTCTATTTTTCCTTCTATCCTCAGTAAATTGAACATTTTTAAAAGGATCGTTGGTATATGGAAGGTTTGATTTAATATATTCTTCTAATTCTTGTAAACTATATTGACCAGGCTGAATTATGAGTTGTTTTCTAAATTTTGAGTTACTATTACAAAACGTTAATTTGTTGTTCTTTTCTGTAATGTTTGGAGTTAAGTATGTTGTGTAAAATCCTGAAACAGCTACTTCTAAATCGTTTTCAAATGGGTAATGCAATGATATGTTTAATACAGATGAATAACCATTTAAATTAAATACCTTCATTTATTATATAATAAATAACTAATATGGATAATTGGGATATTAAAGTAAGGTTAACAGAAGAAACGGCGAAGAGAAAGAAGAATGGTGAGTTGATGATATAAGATGTTTAATAGTTGGGCCTAGTGGATGTGGTAAAACGACGTTAATGATTCATAATTTTTTGGTAGCACCTAAATGGTTAAAATATGCAAATGTTTATATATATTCTAAAAGTTTAAATCAACCTAAATACCAACACTTAATACAACTTTTTCGAGATATAGAACGTAATATTAAAGACACAGTTGCAATAATAAAAGGAAACAATGAAGAGATTATTCCATTAGATGAATGTGAGGACTATTCTGTGGTAGTATTTGATGATTTCATATTAGAAGAACAAAACCAAGTTAGAGAATATTTTACTCGAGGTCGTCATATGGGTTTGAACTGTTTCTATCTTGGGCAAACATATTCTAAAGTACCAAAACAATTAATTAGGGACAACTTAAACTTTCTTTGTATATTTAGACAGGACAATGTACATTTAAAACATATATATGATGAATTTGTTGCATCTGATATGTCGTTTGAAAAATTACAATTATTATGTAGCAAGTGTTGGAGTGAAGAATATGGTTTCTTAACAATAGATATGACTAGGAAGGTGAATAATGGTAAATATAGAAATAAAATTAAAGAATTTCTAAAAGTGTAAACTAAACGTATACGAATGCAGGTGAACGTATATGTTATGTTATGTTATGTTATGTTATGTTATGTTATGTTATGATTTTATTTTTTCTTTATATAATAAATGGATGTTAATAAAGCTAAGAAGTATATTAAGTTAAAAGAAGAACTTATTAAAAGATTTAAGGAAATTAAACAAAGTAATCGAAGTAAGTATGAAAAATTTAAAGAACAAGATCAGCCTGTTATTGATGCAATTAAAGATTTAGGGCAAGATATATCAAAAGTAGCAGAAGAAAATAAAAATCTAATTCAAGAGTTAGTTCCAGTTGCGTATAAAAGTGCTAGAGTGGATTCAAGCTTATTAGAAACACCGCCTATGTATGATAGTTCTATAAATGAAAGTGATACGCCTATAACAGAAGAAATAAAACACGTGAAAAAACAAATTAAATATAAAGTAGAAGGAATAGAATCTTTATCAACAACTCATTTTGGTAATATTGCCTCAAGATATTATGCAACTAGAGATGATAAAAGTTTTGGAATACAACCATATGATGAAGATGGGAAAATTATACATATGATAGGAAATGCGGAAGTTAAAATTCGTGGTGATGATTTAGTTATTAATAATCGACATTATACAGGAACAGAAGATTTATGGGAATTATTGACAAAACATAATCCAACAAATTATAATGATGATGATCTAGAAAAATATAAACAAATAGTAATTGATTCGAGTGTTGCATTTCATAATAATGATCCAAGTACAAGAAAACAAAAATCTAGTAAAAGTAAAAATATAAAGAAATTATAAACCTATTTGGGATGAATATATAAAACCAACAACACCTTCAAAAAGGACACCAAAATCTGGAGAAGGAATAAAGGTATATAACGAATTATCAAAAGAATACGTATGGATGGATGATGTGAGAAAACTGATTGATCGCTTGATTGTTATTGATGGGGAAGAAAAATCTGGAAATGATAACTTTTATAATGAGAAAGTAGGCATAGTGGATATGATTAATTCTAAACTTGCACAATTTATACCTAATAATCCAAAAGGTATAGGTTATTTGATAAAGATATTGAATACGCTGCCACCAAAATTTTGGAATAGTGAAAAGTATGGAAAAGGATTAGTAAGTGATTTGATTAATAAACTTCCATTTGAGTTGCATATTCCAGGATTTCAATATTGTGGTCCGGGTACAAAACTTCAAGAAAGGTTAGAGAGAGGTGATGAAGGTATTAACCCATTAGATGAGGCTTGTAAAGAACATGATATATACTACAGAGACTATAAAGATACAGAGTCAAGATATATTGCAGATAAGGAATTAGAAAATAAAGCTTGGGAAAGAGTTTTTGATAAAGATGCTAATTTAATAACTGAAAAACTACCTGCTCTTTTAACTGCTTTAGTGATGAATACAAAAGTAAGATTTGGTTTAGGTTTATAAGTAACAAAAGTAAGATTAGGTTTATAAGTATTTTTTAGTTTTAGGTTTATATGTACTTTTTATGGAAAGTTTTTCATAAAAAGCTTTTAATTATATAATAAATATGCAGTTAAAAGGTTTTACATTTACGATTCCTAATCAGGAACTTAAACAATTAAATATAGATCACATTTTAACTAACAAACAACTCAAAAAAAAGGAAGCAAAACTAATTAAAGGACAATGTATGTCTCTATCTCTTTCTATACCACAACTTAAGAAAATAAACAAAGAAATGAAGGCAAATGATAATAAAGTTCATTATGGTGGTTTTATATTTACTATTCCAACGATTTTAGCTTTAATAGGTGCTCTAGGTTCTGTTGCTGGAGGTGAGGCTGCTATTGCTAAGACTGTAGATGATGCAAAAAAGAATAAAATGGAATTAGAGGAACAAAAGCGACATAACTTAGCAATGGAAGAAAAACAAGGTGGTAAGCTTTCAAAAAACGTAAACTCCAAAACAGTAAAGAAAAAGAAAAAGAAGAAATTAAACCTTTAAGTAATTTAGACCTAATACAACTTGTTAAAAACTTAAGATAAGAAACTTTAAAGGTGTATTTATGAGTGATGAATTGCCTAAACATCCAAGGAAGAATGAATATGGTATTGTTAATTTTGATACGTCTAAAAATATAGGAACGCATTGGATTTGATATTGGAAAAAAGGAAATAGAAAGTATGTGTTTGATTCATTTGGAGGTAATCCACCAAAAACACTCGTAAAATATCTTGGTCATAATATAGAGTACAATAGCAGCCGTATACAACATTTTAACGAGGTAATTTGTGGACATTTATGCATTACAGTGTTAAAAATGTTTACAGATGGGTATAGTTTTTCAGAAATTATTAGTCAAGTGAATAGGAATAAGGATATTTGGAGAAGTTATATATAAGTTTTTATTGGTTTAATTCATAAAACGATTACAAATATTTTTTTATAATAAATATGGATAAGATAGAATCATACGAATTACAATCCTTTAAACCTAATCAAAAAACAATCGAGAATTTAAATAAGCTAAACAGGTCTATTGAATTTGATATTGACGTGGGTGATGGTTTCATACATCCTTATTATGCTGATATTTATGTAACTTTTGAAATTAGAGGTAGAGATGCTGATGTAGAATATAGTACTGGTCAAAATATTAGACTTATTAATAATTTCTTCCCACATTTGTTTTCTCAAATTCTAGAGTGTAAGCATGGACAGATATTAGATATTATAGATTATCCTGGTTTAACTTCAACAGCTGTAAACACATGTACGATTTCAAAACCAGAGGCAAATCACTATGATGAATGTGGATGGGAAGGAATTACGTGGGCAAGAACAGATGAAGAAATAGTGTTTTTGTTAAGACTTTTGCCAGGATTTTGTTCAGATTTTAAAGATATTATGTGGAAAGGAGGTTTGAAATATACATTTAAAAGAAGTGGTTCTGATGATAACGCATTTGCTATTTGGAAAACAAAAAAACAGGATGGAACATATGAGAATGATCAACCGCATCCAGGTAAAATTAAGATTACAAATATGGAGTTAAGAATGCCTATTGTTAATTATGAACCTAACTATGCCACCTTGTTAAGATCTAATATGTTAAAAGAAGGTAAAATTCCTATTTCATTCAACACGTATCAATGTTTGCAGAAGACTGTTAGTGGGAAGTATTTAGAATTCGATTTAACTACACAATTTAACTCAAGTGAATTTGATATGCCTAATTTTGTGATTGCCTTTTTCCAAACTGATAGAAATGATAATCATGAAAGAGATTCAAGCTATTTTGATCATTGTAAAGTTCAGAATATCCATTTTCGTAATTCTAGAAATGAATCTTTCCCATTAGAATCTTTAAACTTAGATTTTGCAAAACATAAGGATTTGAAAGTTTATGAAATGTATACGGTATATAAGCGAGCTACAATTGGAAATACTGAGATGTTTTATTATCCTAAAGAATTTTTAGAAAATAGGCCGATGTTCGTAATTAACACAAGCAAGCATAAATCAGTAACTGTAAGTGATAGAACTAATTTGAAACTGACTGTTAATTTTGAAAGCGATGTACCAGATAAAACAATTTGCTATGTTGTTATGATTGGTAAGAAAAATTTAGAGTATGATGTTGAGAAAGAAAAAATAATTGAGAAGATATAAATCAATTATATGTTTATTAGATTTGTTTAGTTTGTAAGTGTTTTTATGATAATATCATAAAAACTTATTTGATAAAATTACTATTCCAAATAACATTCCACGTGACAATTTAATTGCGTTAATTGAAGATACTATATTAAATCTTGAGAAGTTATTAATGAAAAACAAAAGGAAGTTCAAGAGAATAAAATGTGTTTATACTCCTCTTATTACGTTATCAATTCTATTATCAGCTTCTACAGGGTTCATCACTGTATTTATTCCTGTTACAGTATATTCAATTATTACAACTGCATTTGCTTCGGCTTCTGCTGTTATCACTGGTCTATCAACACGGTTTAATATAACTTCAAAGAAAGAATATTATAAAAATATGGTGAATCGAATTGGGATGTTTAAAGATGAGCTTAATGTAATTAAGCTCATGAATGGTGAATTAACAGATGAAAATGTAAGAGATATTGTTAACAGAATCAATGACATACTTAACAAAATTCGAGGCTATTAGAAACTGATTTTTAAAAAATTTAATATAATAAATACGATGGCGAGTCATATTGAACTTTTAAATAAACTTGGAAGTCTTGAACAAAAACAGGTTATTGGATTAAGAGAATTAGAATTAAATACAGAATATAAGATTGTGAAAATGGAAAAGATTAAAACTAAGTTTGGAAAGAGTGTTTTAGTTGAATGTGAACAGTTTAAGGTATTTCTTCCACCTAGATTTACAAAACACTTAACAGATAAAATGATTGATGAGATCGTTAAAGATGGAATAAAAATCAAATATACTGGTTTAAAGGATAATTATCCAACTGTTGAGTTCTGTATGTAAATTCAAAAAATAATAAAAATGATCAAAAAATATGTTGTCAGAAGTAAAAAATGGAGTGAATAGAATGGATCCTCAAAAGAAATTTATACTTACTAATAACTTTAATGTAATTGTGAAAAATGTGCAGACCGAAGTTCAAGTTGTTTTTGATATTAACGGTTGTCTATTCAGCTTGAATTATGATCAGTGGACAGAGTTTAAGAAGTCATTGTTTCCTATTGAGAACGAGGTTAGCAGAAGATTCCATTATCAATATCCTAATTTGTAACTATCAATATACTAATTTGTAAGTATTATGTAATTATGTAGAATTTAGTTAACTTTTATGGTAAAATCATAAAAGTGTTTTGTAATTTTATTTTACTAAATTTAGTGATTTTTATAACTAGATTTAGTGATTTTTTTTGTTTTTGTAACCAAATTTAGTGATTTTGTAACTTGATTTAGTGATTTTTTATAACCAGATTTAGTGATTTTTGTAACTAAATTTAATAATAAAATGCATTAGAAGTTATTATGAGTAAGATAGAAGTTATTTGAGATGTGATAGAAGTTATTTGGGGGATAAAAAGTGTTAAAAATTATTAGGGGGTAGAGTAGAAGATATTTGGAAGCAGGGGTGTACTATGTTATTGAGGGGTGGGGGTGAAAGTGCGCTAGAACATACATTTATCCCCTACTTCGTTCTAATATATTAAAGTTAAAAACAGAATTGAAACGAAATGTTAATCCTACTTAAAACTTTTCTTTAATTCCATCTGGTATCAATGGCATTATGGTATGTTCTTAGAATTATAAGAAGACAAGAACACATTGCCCAAAGTTTGGACACTGACTCCAAGTAAACTCATATAAAAGAACTTCGAAAGGGTAAAAGCAAGTTTATTAAAAGGTGCTTGAGTTTCAGAGGGGGGACAGCCCCTAGGACCTCTCATTGGATTGTGTCGTTCTAGAACAGACAATAGTATGAAATGCTTATATTAAAAGGCTGGAATAAAAAAGCGTAAGTACTGTTTTTGTAGCGTGAGAACAAATATAAACAATTCAATATAATTCCTGGTATCAGATTATCATCTTGTATGTTGACGTGCATTCTCCTTTAAACATAGTTTTAAAAGTCGCACCATTCGCAAAATTCCTAAAGAAATCGAAAGAAAAACTCCTATATGCCTCTTGTGGCAAAGCGGCTTAAGTGCATGGTCTGAAACCGATTCCCACGTTAAGGTATACATAGAGTTCCCATATTTCAAAAATGCAAATTCGGGATACTACTAAATTACGGGAATCTTTGAAATGCTTAAAATGAAAAGAAGTGTTAAATACTCATTTACATTCCTCCATTAGATAGAGTTGTTCAAGTATTACGTTATCACATCTTTATTCATGCCACTAGACCTTCTCCCTAGTTAAGCAAACGTAACAGATGATTTACTACCTCCTCATGGTAAGCAAAATTGTTTTCTTTCCTTAAGATCTGTTGTGTTTCGTGAAATAGCAGCTTCCTGATTACTTAACTATCTAAATGAATGTTTTCACTTAGAGCCATCCCGTCGATTCGCATTGCCTAGGACTAAAATAAATTAAGGGTTAATAATGAAGAGGAGACTTCCATATCAAACATGAAGAGACATGTGGATCGGAGATATTTCTTTGGTCTAACTTTGATTTTTCAAATTCATGATGGAAAATTATATTATGAGTATAATTTTTGAAATGAGTAGTATTCAATCGTAAAAATATCTTACAAAACGATGGTTTATTGCAAAATACTTTGACTCAAAGAATAAATTACAAGTAATAAACTTGTTACTTTTTCTCAAGAGTTTAAGTCTTGAATGAGACAGAGGCTCTCGAGCGTAGTGCTTGGAGCGATTGTCTCACTTTTTCTATCTTACCGTGGGGCAGCCTTGATTCGACTTGATCCTAAACGGATTATTCAGAAGTCGAAGTCGGAAGATGTTACCCATTTTTCCAAAACACTCTTGGTCGATTACAATCTGCCTCACTTCTGAGGGGACAACCCCATGCCGTAAGGGTCGGTGGACCACCGATAGGCAACTAGCGACATGTCGCCAAACATTGGCGGCCCCACAGCGACGATAGGCGGTGGCCCCACTTCTAATTTGAAAATTATACCACCACCGGCCGAGAAGCGACAGAACACCAACGAACCACAAAATTATTCCCCCAAAATACGTTAGATCGCCTATATGTGTAATTTGTTTACATTAAGGTGAGTATAATTATTTAAAAAAATAGTAAAAAATAGTTCCCCGAGCCGGGCGCGAAAAACCAACCTTAGGATTACTAGTTGTGTGCTCTTCCGAATTTGTCATGGAGGCGATGAAGAAAAAAAGCTTATAAAGTGATAAATCGTTGAAGACTTTTTAGTATTTCTAATCAGAGTGCTCCTTTAACCGTGTATATTAGACGTTAACTGTTTGGAATCAGAGCAAATGCACTCGCCATGTAATTTTATAACAAAATGGCAAAGGTCTATTTATTTTTTTCATAGTTTACTTGCTAGTGATCGGAGACAGTTGCCATCTAAATTCACACAATTATACGCACCCATCTCAAGATTTTTCACTTCATGATGTAAAGGCAGGAGTTACTCTTGACCCCCTCGTCAGGGAAAATACTATATGATAATAACCGCGTGCACATGACAGGCGATAGTTCATGTTGGTAACTTCGCGATTGTCCGAAGGAGCGCGGAACAAAATGAAGTCCTCGCTGTTATGTGGTGGTAACTTCAATACCCCTGACTTTTTTATTATTTGTTTATTGCTCACACGCGCCTCTTCGGTTTCGGCACCTGAAGATTTGAACCAAAACGGGCTATCATCATTGCAATATCATTCTTGAACCTTTATTTCATCATTCATATTTATTTCAGGAACGAGGATAAGGACAAGAACGAAGACAAGGTTGGATTTGATAAATCACAACGTTGAACAAGAAAACAAGAAAACAAACAAAACAAAACAAACAATAAAATTTGAAAAAAGAAAAGAATCTAACTACTAATTATTACCTAATAATGATTAGTCTTCCTTTAGAAGACTCTAGATATACCCCTAACTCTAGATATCTGCTTCGACTCGACGAATCCCTGTTACAGTGGCACGCTAGCGGCAATTCTTCGATACATCGCTATATCGGCGACCGCCACTTACCGGCAAGTGGGCCACTAGGTGTTGGCGAAGTTTACGGCATGGGGAAGCTAATAAATAAAAAAAACTAATAAATAAATCTAAAGCCTTATAAAAAAGTTTTTCCAAAATTTACATCTAGCAAAATCATTTGTTGGTGTTCCAGAACTGTAAATTCACCTTTATTCATAATTTAGTTCTACCGTTGTTTTGATATGAGAATATATCTGAAACTGTAAGACAGGTTATTAATACTTTTTTTTGCTTTAGTCAGATTTAGCAGTTTTACTTAACAGTCACTCAATTTGGATCTGTGATTTCAGAGTATTAGAGATTACCTTAAATTTTTCAGGTAATTCTAGAACAGTTTGCAACTAACACCATTAACATATCACTTCATGGTTTTCATCAGGTAATGTCTCTGTCATTCCCAGTATATTTCAAACAATCAACTATTTACACTGTCTTACTCCATTAATCAAAACTACATTTAATATTCGACAATTCTGTGCATCTTTTTCTTATATATGTCCCTCCCTGAGTTAACTTTTCTAAAATTAAAAAGGAATAACACAGGAATTATTCAACTTAAGTTTGTGCTACTTAATCCGTTCCTTCAAGAAACTTTTGTAGAGAACGAGGTGTGGACCATTGGAAAGATGTGAGCTTTTTAAACTAAAGGTTAATGGTTCGAAACCACTCGTAATTTTTTTTTAATTTTTTAATTAACATTATTTGGAATAACGGATTCATGTAATTTATTTTTTAATTTACCATTTTGCAATTTAAAATGTAGCCCTTAAAAGGGCTGATTAATTGTTCCAAAGAGTTCAGTAGGAAGTGCAACGCCCTTCTGCATCAATTACGGCTAGAAGCCGTCGTGGTATGCTTTCTATAAGCCTTCTGATATAATTGTGGCTTTCTGCTAAGTCTTCCAAGCCTTCTCTACTAATTCCCACAAACTGTCTTGCGTGTTTGGAGGCGGTGAGGGCCACGTATCCCTCATTATTCTCTTGACCTCAGACCACACGTTCTCAATTGGGTTCATATCAGCTCCTCTGGGAGGCCACTCTAAGACGTCAAGGTGTGCTTCACCAGAAAGCCATCCTTGAACCAATCGAGACATGTGGATCGGAGATCTATCATGTTGGAAATGGATTACTCCATCTGGATAGAGGTAGTGAACAGCTGGCAGCATTACTTCCTGAAGGATATGTAAATACTGCGCAGCTGTTAATCTCCCCTCTACCCAATGAAGGAACCCAAGTCCATGAGAGGAGACGAATCCCCAAGCGGATGCATATACCCTAACAGAGAATCTTCTTTGATAAACGTATCTTGAGTCATATCTTGTTCCGTTTGGACGGTACACAACAACGGGGCCAACATTTGAAGAAGAAAATGTGCACTCGTCATTGAAGATTACATCCTTCCAGTCACGATTCACATTTTCTTGAGCAAATGCAAATCGCCGTTGAAAGTGTCCTTCCGACAGGAACTCTTTGACTGCAGCCCTCCTCACAAAGAGATTAGCAGCTCTCAGCCGCCTCCGCGCGGTATCGCGAGACTCAGGGAAAGTTGCTGCTTGTCTCAATTATCTGGAAGTGAGGAATGGTCTTTCTACTGCAGTCCTCACAAGCGTCTGATCTTCTTCAGAAGAGGTAATATGCTTTCTCTCACTTCCACGACGGCGTTCAGTTTCTCCTGTCCCTCGATACCGTTGAACCCAAAATTTTCCAGTTCGTGGAGAAATCCCGCATATTTCAGCGGTTTGCTTTGCACTATAACCTTCTTGAACTAAAACAAGAACTTTGCTTTTCGAGCTCTGTTTCTCAGCCATTGCACCGATATAATGACTTTTCGAATGGCTTACTTTATACGCGTAGTCGTAAAACTTAGAATCTAATATTTTGATTGGCTACCAATACAACGCAATAAAACCTTGACAATGATTTGACCGTTAATCTTTCAACTAGAATAAGACTGTTAGTTAACATGTTTCGTGAGTTGTAGTCTCACAAAGACAGACTGTTGCTGTCCCTTCTCAGTTTTTTAGTGCCTGTGTGAGGGTCTAATACACACACACACGATAACAAACTCTCTACATAGATTAAAACTGAGAATTTTCTATTGTTTTCTTTTCTGTGCTGAAATAAAAGTGTTCCTTAGACAACCTAGAAATAAAGACCGTATACTATATAACGTTGCTCAGGGCCTTGTATGTAGCTTATCATTTGACAGTTTCACACTTTCATCGTAGATAGAAAGCAATAGGGACTAAGTCCTTCTACACTTACATGAGAAGGAAACAATTTTTTTTAATTAGTGAATTGTGCCAATGCACTAAGCCCAGAGTTTTAAATTTCTTTAAGATTATTATTATTATTATTATTATTATTATTATTATTATTATTATTATTATTATTATTATTATTATTATTATTATTATTATTATTGACTTTGGTTTTCCAAAAATAGGAACGTAAACCAGGAGTGAATCTGGCCGCTTGCTCTTGGGTGATTACAGCTAGCCTACAAGCCAAATATCATTGGAAAGCTTGAAAGAAAGAATAGGCAATATTTCACAAAAACCCGGTACTTTTTAACAAATGCGTTCGTCATCAAGTTTTCATAAAGTACTCTCTCTCTCCCATAAATAATTCCAGAGGGGCCGCGGTGGCTTAATAATAGAGCGTTCATCTCTGGTACATGGTGTCCTTGGCTCTATGCTTGCGTTTTCCAAGTGAACTTTGTGGTGGACAAACACTGTGTGCGTTGGTATCGTCGGGATTCTCCAGTTTTCTTTCACTTTCTTCATTGCACCATTTCATTCATTTCTCATCATCACCGTTTTCTTTAGCCTAGCCGGCCGGCATAATCGTGGGACATAAAACTTATAGATTTCATTTCAAATAATTTCAACCCCAAATAATTGCAGGAAATACTCTATAAAATTTTGAATATTATTATTTTTATAACATTCTCTCGAACCTTATTTCTAAATCTAAGTGTAAGACGACTATATTCACTCTCTTATTATAGATGCATTTCAACGGAAGTAGCTGAAATAGTTGGGAAACTTAGAGAGCCATACTGTATATTCCAGTGTGCCACAGTCAGTATAACGCGGCACACTGCTGTGCCCAGCAAAGTGAACGGTGTGGCGCAAGTTTCTACCTATTATTTACAAGAATATTTCGAGAATTTCTTTTATTATTATTATTATTATTATTATTATCAATGATTCTTTCACGGATCAGCTGTTTGTATACAGTTACGCAGACAGAAGTATCACATTGAGGGAATGAGTATAATTATTTACTTTAATAGTAATAGAAAAGCCTATTTTCTTGTATTTTCTACCGGGAATAACTGCATCCGGTCTAGAAAGCTAGGACTAACAACAAAGAGACCCGACGTGCTGACCACACACCACTCGAAAGTCGTGAGTGCCATAAGTTCTCTTCTACGGTTTGGCACAATATGGGCTGTTGCGTTGACAGAGTGAGAGAGGGAGGGAGAGAAATAACTTAAGTCCATTGCACTTACATGCGTTAATAAGTGTTAACTTATGTTTATAAATCATGTAAATGATCGTTTCGTTTTCTGTTTATTATTATTATTATTATTATTATTATTATTATTATTATTATTATTATTATTATTATTATTATTATTATTATTATTACTATATATTTCTTCACACGTTGACTGCCACGTGTATGGAATTCCATACACACGGCTCTCCCGTGCAGTGCCGCGTGTGTGATTTCTGTACACAAATAATATATTTCAAGTTTGTTGTGTTCGTTCTATAGTTGTGTATGTAATTAGATTCGTATGGCATAGAAGGCAAAATTTAATGTCCACGTTACGTATATCCAAACCATACACAGAGAAATTTATGAACAAAAACATTTATAGGGCTAAAAAAAGGCAAAGACAAAGTATTACTGGCAGACTGTTGCTCGTGGTGCTGGTGATAACGATCTACAGTTTTAAATTTAAACAAATATAGTTCTAATTAAGCACGAATTTAACATATAGTGTACAGTGAAAAAGACTCAGGAGTTCTCTAGGATCGTTACAATATCGAACCTCGTGAAATGCACTGCAAACCTGTCCGCAAACCCACAGCAATATTCAAAAGGTATTGTATATTAAAGTTCATTTGAATGCAAACCTTTATATGAACTTCAATACTCGTCCTCAAACAAAAGTGCAGACTATGTGTGATTTGCAGTATTATTATTGTTTTAAATAAAATTCTCGCCAACCTTTTTTCTAAATCGAAGGGTAAGGAGCCTCTCCCTCACCCACTGTGTTCTTCTAACATGTTTCCCAGCGATTATAACATTTTTTTTGTATATCAATCTCTTCTTAGTAGGATAACTTTACCTAGAGACCACTGATTGACCTGGTATTGCATTTTTCACCTTTTGCATTTGGAATTGACAGATATCGGTTAGACACTTCAGTCGCACCTACCTAATATTAATAACGTTTTATTTTCGATAATTTCGTAAAATTATATTATTTTCTTGTATCATTGATTAGCTTGGTTACGCTTAGTTAAACACTTTTTTCTTTGCACCGACGTGTCATCTGTACTTTAATGTTGGATGAAAATACACTATCTCTTACTGGGAATCAAATCTAGAGCCAATGCACTTAAACCATTTGGTCACAACAAGGCAAATTTAAAAAGAAGTTTCAATTTTGTGATGAAAATTGTGATTAGATGTTACATTTAAAAATATATTTAAGAAAGGGTACGGACCAAACGCACTGAACTTTCTCGAATTTCTTAAACTGGCTCGTGTTAGACTGCAGCTATTACTGAAACATTTATTTGGAAAATGAGAATAAAATAATGTTTTTAAAACTTTGCTAGAAGAAACTTCAGGTCTAAAAGTAAAGTACCCATTGGTTATATTTCCGTTAGAAATAACTTGATCCATATATTAGAATTATTAAGGATATAATTTTATGTGAACTATAAACAAAACCATCTCAGTAATTCCTGAGAAATTCATGAGAAAAGTCACTCCCAAGAATAAATTATCCCTTGTGTATCTTTTCAGGACAAACGAGCTATGCTATATTGTTAGTGTTTTCATAAAACATTTATTTATGAAATACGAACACAATCGCCTGAGTCGTTCTTGAGAAAATCGCAGGGTAAAACTTACTGTCAAAAGTAATATACCACTTGTAGATTTTCCGGATGAGGGAATTATACCGTATAGCTAGGTTACATATGTAACATATATTTATAAAATATGAACAACAAACATCTCCTGAGTTGTTTTTAGGAAGATCATCGGGAAAAGCTTAACTCCAAAGGTAAGCATTCTATCTGTAATTTTTAAGCAAATATTCGGGAAAAAATTCACTGTCAAAGTAAACTATCTATTTTTCTTTTCGGAACAAACGAGTTATACCATATTGTAAGATTAATACAGAAAATATTTTTACTGAAATTAGAACAAATGTGTCTCAGTTATTACTGAGAAAATTGTCAAAAAAATTCAAACCTTGAGAAAACCATTTATGTATGTTATCGGAATAAACGATTTATGCTGTATGTTTTTGTGTTAATGAACCCTTTCTTTACGAAATATGAACAAAATTGCCTGAGGCGTTAATAGGAAGACCATCGGGGGAAGCTCACCCTATGAGTAAACTACTCCTTCGAACGAGGTGTCATATTGTTAGGTTATTAATGATACCTTTATTTATGAATTGTGGTTGAGGAAATTGTACTAAAAGAACGCATACCATACAGTAAACTACACCATATATATTTTTTTTCAGAAAAATTACTCATATACGGTGGAGATTTGTTAATAAAATATACATTTATAAAAATTAAATACAATCGTCACAACTTTTTTCCTTGAGAAAATTGAATTATTTTATATTTTAATCTTTCAGTAAATCACCTTTACTTTTAGGTATCGAAGGATATAAAATTCGAAAGATAGTATGTTATTAAAACGTTATGTCTAGAATTCGATCGAGATACGTTGAACAGTATGGCCTCTATTTGAGTGCATGTAAAAGCGTGACGAACCGAGAGACGGATAGATGAAGAGACATCGAAAAATCATTTTTTCGATATGTAGGAGCCATGTAACTTGAATTCATTAAAATCTGGTATTCGGTTTTTATAACTATCATCACACTTTCCTCTTTCGTCGCTCGAATGTGAAAACGAATAGGCCTACACCGACACATAATGTGATAATTAGTAATTCCAAAAATTTAATTTGTTATGTTTAATATGTTGTCACGCTAGAAAAAGAAGCTTATGCATGTTACATAATTTTATTATTAGTTTTTTACGCTACTATATAATTCGGAAGAATAGTATGAGTAGATAGGGGTCACTTGGGGCAGTTTTTTTTCCTATTGCGCATGCGCAAACCCTTGACGCTGATTGGCTGGCGCAGGTCACGTGACCCCGCCCCCTTGGCCACGCCCCCTGACGCTGATTGGCTGGCCACACCCCCTTAACGGCGATTGGTCACGCTCTTTTACGACCTCCTATCTACCGCGCTGACTGGCTGGCACGGGACTCCCGCCGATTGGCTGGCGTCGGACCTCGCCCCCTTGACGCTGATTGGCCGGCCACGCGCACAGTCCGCGCAGAACGACCGGCACCGGATCACCCTCCACGCACATGCCATATAAGATTCGTTCCCTTTTATGAGCACTTTACGAACACATAGCAGAGCAGATATCACATTCTTCATCCACCTATTTAACATAGCACATATTACACAGAGACTCGTTCCCCCGTTTATGAGCACTCTTTTAAACAGCAAAGACTCGTTCCCTTTTATGAACACTTTACGAACACATAGCAGAGCAGATATCACATTCTTCATCCTAGCACATAGCAGAGTATGGCTTATTTTCTTTTACGGGGGTAGCAACACCCCCAACCCTCCTCCTTTCTCATCCAGGGCTTGGGACCGGCAATGGCGGAGTTTAAAAAAATAATACCATCATACTCTCATAAATGAATAAAGCATAATATCATTAGCATCAATAGTGGTGAGTGAGAATTTGTTTAAGAAATCGTGCAGTGAATAACCAGATGCACGACATGCTAGATATAGAAAACAGTAATGTCCACAAAATTGAGATAAATCACCTTGAATACGTCTATTATTCCATGTATAATACAGACAGTTTCGTTTTAAAAACCTTATATGATGTTGTATATAGGGAGGTATACCATAGCTATCGAAATACTCTCCCACACACATATTAGATATATAAACAGCAACCCAATGTTCACATGGCTGATCACTAGAATCAGTGTTTATAATTATGGCGGCTGGAAATGTATGAATAAACAAAGGTAACTCATTGGCGGCATATACACCAATAAAATGATCTTTAGGCAAATTTTGTTGTAATGCTTCATAAAGCTCAATTGTATTTAACATTTTTTCCCTTTAATTAATATATACTTTTCTCTGGAAATCAATTTCTAATTCTGAAGAGAATTCACCATAAATAATTGTTGTTACAGGAGATGGCAGTGCTTCTTTAAAATGAACCTCTAGGCGTACACTTCCTTGTCGTTGTGGGCTAGTATGAAATCCAGCACGAGCACTAGAATCGGGAGTTAAATCAAACACCAGTAGAGTATAACCATTAGGATATTCGGCTAGTGAAATATTATTACCTTGATTAGAATAATAAATACCTGAACCTGTAAATAACGTGGAATATGCTTGTATATATAGCTTATTATCAAAATCAGGTTGTAATGGTTTGGAAGGCACAGGCGTTCCATCAACATACAGTGTAAAAAATGACATATTAAAATGCTGAAAATTGAACGGATTTTTCTGATAAGTACCATTAAAAGCAGTATTACTAACAAAACCAATAATAATACGTTTAGGCACTAGGCCTGAAAATAGATCTGGAAGTGTACTATCCATAATTCCTTGTGGCAGCGTTTCAGTCTTCACTTGCACTTTTGTTATAGGATATTTTACTCTAAATTTAGGATTTTGTAATACTTTATTTTGCGCTATTTTAACTGCTGGTGATACATCAACCTTTTTCACAAGCAATGTTGCATCTGTAATTACAACTTTTCCATCAGCATCTGCGTCACCCATTAGACAGAATGTAGGTTTAGCTGGAATTAGTTTAATGCGCAGTTGTACACCATTCAGTAAAAATTTCTCCTGATTAAATATATCAGCATGAATATAACCCAATAATTCAAATGACTGACTTAAAGTAGTGAGAAGAAAACGTTGTTTAAATCCTACATTAGCATCGGTCACACTGTCCATATGTCCTGCAGTATCTTTAAACCACATTGATGTTTGAAGATGCGTTGATTTAGCTTCAGCATTATAATTTAGTAGTTTTTCAATATACGATCGATATGGGTATGTGTGTGAAGAGTAGGAAATAAGTTGATTATTTAAATATAATTGCAATTCACTGAACATTGCATTGAGAAAATCATTTACAGGGCCGATTTTCTTATCGGCAGAAGTTAAATTAGAACCATCTGATTTAGTAATTTTACCTTTAATATAAAACATTGTGTGCGATAAGTCAATATAGTCATCCCCATGACCGGGGACAACAAATTCTATTGGTGCATTATCAGCTATCGAAGCCACAGGCTTATATGGAACTATTTTATTACCTATAATACTGGTTTGAGTGGGTAAACCAGCAAATAAATCTAATTCTGATTTCATACACTCACACTGCATTTTTCTCTCTATTAATATTCACACATGGTAAAATTTATAATACCGTATTACGTTTGCGAAAATGTAATTTTACACATACACTGCCATGTTGGAAAGGAAGTGGATTACCTGTACTATCTCTTAAATCAATAATAATCTGATCAAATTGTTTACGTTGCACGGAGACATAGTGAGGATTGTCAAAAATATGTACATTATTAATACCATACTCTGTAATATTTGTATTTATCATACGTAACAATGGAGCTACTGTGTCACCCACCATTTGTGGTTCTACAATATCACTGTAAATATACATAAGTGTAGGTAGCGATTTTTGTAAATCAGGTGGATAACGAGCATGATGCACAACTGCAATATCTTCTTGTTGTATGTGATCAAAACCTAGTATTCTGGCTAGTTCAGGAGATAGACGTACTTCTATACGCCTCTCTTGATCTTTTATTACTCTACTGACTTCAATTCGTTTTACTGATGCTTTAACTTTTAATTGTAAATTTAATATATCACTTTTATGATTAATTTGAGATAGAATATCATCAACATTATAATAGTGTCCTGGTAAGATTTTAGTTATGTTCCAGCTTTCTGTATTCATGAGACGGTAATAAATATTATTAGTATATTTGGAAACATTCTGAAATGAATTTGTATAATGTACTTCAACAACTGCCGTCTCCCACTCACCTTTCTCTAGCACCAATGGATGATATAATTTGGTAGTATAACATGACAAAGTATTTTGTGGAAAATACTCCATAGAACTGTTACTCGGTAGTGTAAGATAAAAGCTAGTCTGTTCCATATTAATCAAAAATATCACTCTTCCTTTTCTTTTTACCACCAGTCGTCTTTGCAAAATGAACTTTTCCCCGTTTTCTTCTTTTTCCAGATCCTTCCAACACTTGATTTATTTTATTTTGAGCTTTAGTTTTTAAATTATTTTTAGCTTCTTGCCAACGTGATGTTAAAGCTTCGTCAATAGGTCTATTATCACTTAATACATCTCCAGCTACATTAATTCCTGTACGTAACAATTCTTTACCAACAGTTTTTGCTCCTTGTTTAATTAACGGAAATACACTTCGAAATAAACCACCTAAAAAACTTCCAATACCATAACCTTCTTGATATGGTGCACCTCTATACACGTTATAACCACCTCCTGCTTGGTGCGTATAATATTTAAGGTATGGATCATTCATTATTATTATTTTTTCCTATATACACAGATATAACAGATGTTTATAATATTGTATTGTGGCTAAATGTTTTTTAAATGTGACACAGGAATCCATGAATTAAAGGAAGGGGGATATCCCCGCCAACGAACAAGTACACGTTTACCTTTAACTTCTAAAATTTCAACTATTTCATAAACTTTAGGCAGAGGCACTCCTTGTAATTCCTCCTCGTAAAATGTACAATCAATTACTTCACCATTTAAGTCCTCCAACACATAAACCACTTTCTTTTCCTTATGTATCACCTGTTTTATTTTAAATATTTCTACAGTCCACTTTTCCTTGTACCCTTTTTCAAAATGCCGTTTTGCTTTAGTAATGCGCACAGTATCACCTTTTTTATATTTTGCAGTGTTAGTATGTGGCATCGGTTTTATTAATTTATTCCAAACTTGTTGAAAAGTGTCCTGGTTCACACTGGCGGGTGGTAATTGATGAGCTCTATGCGGTCTAGAATTATATGCCTGAACAAGTTTCGATAGCACATCTATGTATGGGTAAGTCTTCTTTGCTGTAAAATATTTCCACATTCGTTCTTTAAGAGTTCGATTAAAACGTTCCACCACACTTGCCTTAATTTCGGAGTTTTGTGTTGTGAAGAATTTAATATTTTGCTTTTTTAAGTATAACTGAAATGGTTTATTAACAAACTCTGTACCTTTATCTGTTTGTAGACGTAAGGGTCTACGACGGGTAGATGCAAATATTTGCTTAAATGCTTTTATAATGTTTTCACCAGTTTTTGTACGTACAGGCACAGCCCAGGCATAACGACTAAACAAATCAATCACTGTTAAAATATACCTATTACCATCATTATACTTTTGCAGACTGTGCATATCGTTTAAATCAGCTTGCCACTGATCCTCAATATTGAACACTAAATAGGGATTACGTGGAAACTTTTTACGTACTGGCTTATGCAGAGTATAAGCCGACTGTTCTTTTACCCACTGTTGCACTTTGTGTAAAGGAATAGATTTCTTCACAGCTCTCCATAATGACGTTGCGGTTGAAAACGAGGCAGAGTGTGAAGGGTTATAATAAATATCGGCCAGCTTCTTCATACTTTATAATCACACCATCTGTTGACAACTTTACGTTTACGTGGTGGCTCCTCCTCCTCCTCTTCTTCTTCCTGTTTTGGATCAGCGGCAGCGGCAGACGATGTCAGCTTACGAATATATTCTATACGCTGTGGGTTGCCTATATACTCTAAAGGTATATTGGATTTTGCTAACAGTACAGCAAAGGGTTCCCAACCTGTAGGGGGAATATTTTTCTTGCGATACCTGACAAAATCTGCTATTAGATCTACTATATTAGCTCCAGGAATTAATTTATTATAAATATTAACATTACCATTGTCATCCCAATGAATGTTGGAATTTTGTTTTAATCTACGTAATAAAGGTCTTGCTTTACGCAGACAATTTTCGGGAAGAGTAAATAGCATTTCATCCTCTTCCTCCCAGTCCTCATCCTCCTCCTCCTTCTTCTTAGTTCCAACACTAGTTGATGTTGTTGCAGTAGGTTTTTGCACAATGTGTAAATATTTTGGTAACACCTCTTTATAGCGTATCTATTTTTCTTCAACACTCATATTTTTATTATTTAAAATATTTTTCATCTCATCATCTAAATTAGAAATAGTTTGATATTGGTGCAATTTTTCTGGTGCAATTAAAACAAGCTTTTGTGCATGCTGCATAATTATTTAATTAAAGTAGATAGTATACCTCCAATAATAGGTGCAAGCAAAGCAGTAAGAAACCCTCCTTTTTGTACAATTATTCGTTTTTTCTTTTGTTTTAATGATGGACCTTTTTTCGCTAAATACCTCAATTCCTTTCTATATCTTTTTAATCTATTTTTCTCTTTTTTATTTAACGGAACATTTCCTTGTAATACGTTATAGGAACATTCACAAATAGAACGAATTAATTCGGGATCAGCATTTTGTAAAATTGCTTGGCGTACTTTGGGTTTTGCCTTTGCTAAAAGTTTTAGTAAATGTGCACTCTCTTTGCTAATCATTTTTCTTTTTTGTAGCTATTATATTAAAATTGAGTATTAAAATATATCAGTTATTGAGATTATTTTTTTACCGGTACATAAACATAATTGTAAGAATCTGAGGGGAAAATTTTTGTTCGAACACGATGTTCGTCGGGAGTGCCCTGTTTTAAATCAAAAACCAAATAACTATGAGGATCTTGTGTAGCGTCCTGATAGGCTTCCTGTACAAATTTTGTGTTACCAGGGTATAATTGGCGTGCTAGATAATTAATTTGAGCCTGGTCTCTGGGGTTTTTAAAACATATTATATAATGGCGATTTAATGATATGTCTCGCATACCTTTAGCTTGATGAAACACATTTTGTGTTATAAAAATAACACTTAAATCTCGGTGGTGGCTACCTTTAGTAAAAAAGTCAACAATTCGTGTATCACATTCTCGCATTAAATCGTCAATAATTACCAGATGGGGGCCAGCATGTGCTGGAAAATCATCTATTTTGGGGAGCCCTTCTTTAAATGTACAACCTGAGGATAGAGTTTCATACAGTGGTTGCCACTCACCATAACACCATAGTATATTTTTCCATTTTTCGGCATAATGTTTTAAAAACTCTTTTACAAAATATGATTTACCACACCCAGTGGGGCCAGCTATAATACAAGTAAATGGGTGTTGAAACTCCATATTCTGTTACACCACAAAATAATTATGAATATAATAACATATTATTATTATTACTTGTCAGGCATGTTTACAGCTTTACATAATTGAGAACAAGTAATTATGGTCCGCTGAATGCACGGCAAATGAAGCTGGAGTTTTCGCCATGTACAAACACAGAAATTTACCTGACCATTACTATCGTCATCTGACGAGTGAATAAAACACTGACGAATACCTTTAAGAGTATCTGACAATGATATTTTATAATTTTCACTAATGAAAAATTGTGTAGGCAATGAAGAATTTGTAACAGCATTAAAGTAGTTTTCAATATATGAATAATATGATAGAAAAGTATACCACTCATTAGGTGAAAGACGAATACGATCATAGTAATTATGTAAAGTGATAATAACAAAATTCTCCCTCATCATCGTATGCTAGACCAACACATACCTCGAGTTCATTCAAATAATAATAATAATGATTTAAAATTTGATTATCCATTTTTTTACTCTCTCCTCATCTCTACTTAATTAAAAACTATCGTTTCTACTAATACTGTATTTACCCTATTCGATTTCTTTTATACCCGTAGGGAAGTTTATCAAAATTTTCTATTCGTTTCCTTTTACTAGCAGTAACCTGATAGATTTTATGCGCCTCAGGCTTAGTAATCAATTTATAATCTTTAGTACGTACAATTTGTCGACCGAGAGGAACGCTAATAGAAGGCGAATTATTTAAAATCATATCTTTCATTTGTTCAAAGTTAACATATTTTAATGTTTTATTATTCAGTGTGATTCCCTTGATTTTACATATTGTCTTTGTTTTACCATTAAGAGTGTTAACAACAGAATAGCCGTAACATTTGGGACCACCAGCACAAAATTCTTCGATATATGCATCCGGACCATATTCTGCCAACTCATTCTTTCATTCCCCTAAATACACTCCTATTTTTAACTGTGGCTCACCAGGCGATTGAGTGTAAATAATACTATCGGTATCATAATATAACACACGCTCGCCAAGTAAATCCAAATAACGAAATAACTCGAGGCGAGCGTGTGTCGTGGTGTATGCTGCGATTATCACGTTAATGTTTTTAGCAGGAGCAATAACGCTCTCATTAACACTCCAGTTGAGCACACGGAATTTGTCGCCGATTGGAATACACGAATTAACCTCAATATTTGGATTTGTTAATTTATCGAAATACTCCTCGGGAGTTTTAATGATAACGATTTGCTCCATGTTTTCTCTCTGTGCGAAGTTACCCCACAGGCTGTTTACTCCTAGCTTTGAAATTCGTTTCTTAGTTTTGTTGCGCATAATCTTTTCCCGGTCTAATCGGATACCCTCTTTCTCATAATACTCCTGTATGAACTGGTCTTTTTGTTGTTCGGTGACGCATCCTGCAGGCCAACCGTTACACTCAGTCTTGATCTTCATAAACAGGTTAATGTATTCCATGAAAAGACCGCCCTCTTTCTTTTCAGCGTCATACATTACAACCTCATAGCTCCATACCTCATGTTTTTCTAGCACTCTATATCCTTTCTCGACAGCTACCCGCTCTTCGTCTACAACCCACACTCCAGTCAAAGCTCTTTCCCCTTCTGAATGCGTGCATTCTTCTTCTTCATTCAGAGTGTCCGCGCCCGTTCGGAATAAGGGGAATAATAATTTCCCACCACTCCGATAGGGCAGCACCGGGTGGTAGAGATCGGCCGGTGATAAAACCGAACACTTTATTATTCCCTCAAACGCTGAAATATCGGGACACTCGTCATCACCCACATAAACTTTCGGATGACCCACAGGATATTTTTTCACCTTACAACAGTAAGGATAGAGGGAGATTATATCTGTATACATGATACGTTCTCCCTCTTTCGTCTTTCTGTAGAGTTTCACGTTGTCGACTCTACCACCATACAGGGCATCCCGCGGGTGAATTGGGGCTGTTTTAGTCATGATGTGGTTTTTTACAAATATACTCACCGGTGGGTGTTCTTTTAAAAACTCACGCCACCGGCATTCCCACATTTCATGGACTATATACCCCAGCTCTTTTAAACGAATAATTTTGTTTACACTACTTTCATAACGCATATTGAAAGTAGTGTACGCGTCATTATATATGGGGTTGTCACGGCCTGTGGGGTAACACTCCCGGCACCCGTGAAATAGACACCCTTGGTACTCCCAAACGTGTTCTTCTCCGTTATAGTGTGCATATCCATCCACTTTATACCCTCCTCTCACCACAACCTCTCGCCCGTTACCAGAATGCTGGATTCGTGTTTCCAATCTGTCGGCCTCGTACACGAGCCACTGAACGGCGCCGACAGATTGGTTATCACGCCACCTGTACCCACTATGTGGGATAATACCAATGGTGTCTGGTCGCAGGAACTTTTTTCGATACATTAAGTTGCACGCGCTGGCAATGCTTATACTCTCGAGGAACGGGTTGACGCCAGATATAGCCTCAAACTCGTTCAGAAATTTTACGCAAGCATTGCGCAGCACGTCCACATCGTTCATACAGTATTTTATAAGTTGTTCTTTTAAAATGAAACCCGTCTCTCCAAGTGTTTCCTTTTCCTCATTGTACCAACGCAAAAACTTCTCTTTCTGTTTCTTTTTCAAACCCCCCACATCGTAATACTCGATACCCGGTAAAGCACCCCTATTCTCCTGATTAGCTTTTGCATTGAACAAATGAGGGAAATGACCCTTTGAGACGGGCAAATCGAACGCGTCGCCTAATTTGGCCAAAGGCATCGACAAGAAATTTAGACTATCGATAAATTTTAAATATAAATACTCCATCGATAAAATTTTGCACCCCCGCATAATTATTCGCGGCGTCCACTCTTTATGAAGCATCATTGCGCGTAAAATAAAATGGGCGTCGTAGCCCTTTGCGTTATGAGCTACAACGACTATTTTATTTATTTCAGAACGCCTTTGTGCTAAATAGTCTAAAAATTCGCCAATGCATTTGTCCCCGTAAAATACATGTGTTCTATCGCCGCATATAACCACACCGTTCAGTCTCACTGTTTTTACAACAGTAGCAAACCTGTTGGCTGACTAACAGGTTGGGCTCATGCTCAAAAATACCACCGGCTACTTCTTTATCTTGGCGGCACTCAATATCGTAAAACACTAATAGCCATTTCTGTGGGGTACGCATTCGGCATGGTTGTATATAACATAAATGCCCTGACGGCATCATATTATTACACCCTGTGCAGAATACCTCCCCACAGACATGTGGATTCCGCCCTTTTTTCACCACGTAGGCTTTACGACATTGAGGACACACTTTCAGAATATCGCACAATGAAGCCTTATGGTTTTTGAGACACTGAGGCCCGTAAATACATCTATTGCATTCCCGGCAGTATACTACACTTTTCGTAATTGTGCATGGTGGTCTGTTCTGGCATTTATTGCATAAAGCTTTACACTTCCCCACGTGCCTGTCTTTAGTCTGAAATTTTTTGTGGCATTCTTCGCAGAAGTATCCGCATGAAAAGGATGCTGTCAGGCTAGTGATCACGTTATAATGGTTGTTAATGTATAACAAGTTAATCTGTTTGCCATGACCGTGGCCCTCAAAAAATATTTTTCCCCCGATAACCCATCATACACGGTGATTTTATAACCTGCTAAATATGCCTGAAATTTTTTAATTCCGGTATCACCCCGCCATTCTCTAGGCTAACACCAGCCTTTTCACTTAGTTCGGATACCTTTTGAAACATATGTTTTGCGTATTGATGGCGATATCTATCTCTTTCTTTTGTATCATTTTTATGTTCAATAAGCCCTATAGCTACCACCAGAGCTTGACCCAAACAATAGTATTCAGGGTTTTTAATGACTATAATACCTCTGTTATGTTTTATGTACTCGTTTATGTCAGAAAAATTCTGTTTCACTCGTCCCATACCAATAGGTAATTCGACGTGGTGAAAATAGAGAATAAAGCGATCTTGATATAAGAATGAAGTATTGGATTGAATTACTTTTTCTAAAGCACCCCACACATTTTCAGCAGTCATATTATTAGCAGTTCGAAAAGACAAATAGAATGGTTTATCTGGGTGATTTTGGTTTATAAAAGTCAACCCTACACGATGATGAGGGAGCACACCTCTCATTACATACCGTACCAAATCATTAATACCAGTTTCTACCCATTCAAGGGGGTTTTCTCCTTCTGGGGGAGGAGTTAATTCAATTGTCAGTAAATTCCCATTATCTTTAAACTGTCTATAATATTGCTGAGATTCAGATATTATATTAAATCGCTCCATTTTTTTTGCTGTTTATCTAACTTTTAGAATATTGTAAAATCTTAATTGCTGTCTTCCAGCTATAGAACACCAATTAGTTCTTTTTCTAATAACCTATTATTCTTAACCTTCAACAATTATTCACTGTAAAGCTATATTTTTTTTGCAAAATTCTTCTCGGAAAAATCAGGTGTTTGCAAGAAAAAAGTATTTGGGACTGTTCCAACTATAGAACACCAATTAGTGTTTTTTCTAATAGCCTATTATTCTTAACGTTCAACAATTATTCACTGTAGCGCTATATTTTTTTTTGCAAAATTCTTCTCGGAAAAATCAGGTGTTTGCAAGAAAAAAGTAATTGGGACTGTTCCAACTATAGAACACCAATTAGTGTTTTTCCCAATAACGTATTCTTTCTAAACCTGTAAATAGAAAAAAACGGAATTTTACTTTGCAAAACCACCACCGAAAATTTTGACAAAGTTAAAAAATGCTTATTTTTTAAAAAAATCTATATTCGGCTTATTTTTGACCGCTGTGACACCGAGTTTTCACGATCGTATTCAACACAACGTATTCTTCAAAAAATAATCTATCTTTGGAATTTGTAGTACCTGATGACCAATTACTAAATGTGGAAACAGCATCTCAATATGTGACCCCGTTTTCGAGTGATTAGGTTTTAAGTATGTTGACCTTTGACATCGATGGTCATTATTTTGGAACATGTAGTACCTGATGACCAATTACCAGATTTGGAAACACCATCTCAATATGTGGCCCCGTTTTCGAGTGATTAGGTTTTAAGTATGTTGACCTTTGACATCGATGGTCATTATTTTGGAACATGTAGTACCTGATGACCAATTACCAGATTTGGAAACACCATCTCAATATGTGGCCCCATTTTCGAGTGATTAGGTTTTAAGTATGTTGACCTTTGACCTCGATGGTCATTATTTTGGCACTTGTAGTACCTGATGACCAATTACCAGATTTGGAAACAGCATCTCAATATGTGGCTCCGTTTTCGTGTTATTAGGTTTTAAGTATGTTGACCTTTGACCTCGATGGTCATTATTTTGGAACTTGTAGTACCTGATGACCAATTACCAGACTTGGAAACACCATCTCAATATGTGTCTCCGTTTTCGTGTTATTAGGTTTTAAGTATTTTGACCTTTGACCTCGATGGTCACTATTTTGGAACTTGTAGTACCTGATGACCAATTGCTAAATGTGGAAACACCACATCAATATGTGGATCCATTTTCGAGTGATTAGGTTTTAAGTATGTTGACCATTGACATCGATGGTCATTATTTTGGAACATGTAGTACCTGATGACCAATTACCAGATTTGGAAACACCATCTCAATATGTGGCCCCGTTTTCGAGTGATTAGGTTTTAAGTATGTTGACCTTTGACATCGATGGTCATTATTTTGGAACATGTAGTACCTGATGACCAATTACCAGATTTGGAAACACCATCTCAATATGTGGCCCCATTTTCGAGTGATTAGGTTTTAAGTATGTTGACCTTTGACCTCGATGGTCATTATTTTGGCACTTGTAGTACCTGATGACCAATTACCAGATTTGGAAACAGCATCTCAATATGTGGCTCCGTTTTCGTGTTATTAGGTTTTAAGTATGTTGACCTTTGACCTCGATGGTCATTATTTTGGAACTTGTAGTACCTGATGACCAATTACCAGACTTGGAAACACCATCTCAATATGTGTCTCCGTTTTCGTGTTATTAGGTTTTAAGTATTTTGACCTTTGACCTCGATGGTCACTATTTTGGAACTTGTAGTACCTGATGACCAATTGCTAAATGTGGAAACACCACATCAATATGTGGATCCATTTTCGAGTAATTAGGTTTTAAGTATGTTGACCTTTGACCTCGATGGCCATTATTTTGGAACTTGTGGTACCTGATGACCTATTACCAGACTTGGAAACAGCACCTCAATATGTGGATCCATTTTCGAGTAATTAGGTTTTAAGTATTTTGACCTTTGACCTCGATGGCCACTATTTTGGAACTTGTGGTACCTGATGACCTATTACCAGACTTGGAAACAGCACCTCAATATGTGGTTCCGTTTTCGAGTGATTAGGTTTTAAGTATGTTGACCTTTGACCTCGATGGTCATTATTTTGGAACTTGTAGTACCTGATGACCAATTACCAGATTTGGAAACACCATCTCAATATGTGGCTCCGTTTTCATGTTATTAGGTTTTAAGTATTTTGACCTTTGACCTCGATGGTCACTATTTTGAAACTTGTAGTACCTGATGACCAATTGCTAAATGTGGAAACACCACCTCAATATGTGGATACATTTTCGAGTAATTAGGTTTTAAGTATGTTGACCTTTGACCTCGATGGCCACTATTTTGGAACTTGTGGTACCTGATGACCTATTACCAGACTTGGAAACAGCACCTCAATATGTGGCTCCGTTTTCGTGTTATTAGGTTTTAAGTATGTTGACCTTTGACCTCGATGGCCACTATTTTGGAACTTGTAGTACCTGATGACCAATTACGATACTTGAAAACACCATCTCAATATGTGGCTCCGTTTTCGTGTTATTAGGTTTTAAGTATGTTGACCTTTGACCTCGATGGTCATTATTTTGGAACATGTAGTACCTGATGACCAGTTACTAGATTTGGAAACAGCACCTCAATATGTGGCTCAGTTTTCGTGTTATTAGGTTTTAAGTATGTGGACTTTTGACCTCGATGGTCATTATTTTGGAACATGTAGTACCTGATGACCAATTACTAGATTTGGAAACACCATCTCAATATGTGGCTCCGTTTACGAGATATTAGGTTTTAAGTATGTTGACCTTTGACCTCGATGGCCATTATTTTGGAACTTGTAGTACCTGATGACCAATTACCAGACTTGGAAACACCATCTCAATATGTGGCGCTGTTTTCGAGTGATTAGGTTTAAGTATGTTGACCTTGACCTCAATGGTCATTATTTTGGAACTTGTGGTTGTTGGTGACCCGTTACTAAATGTGGAAACACGACCTCAATATGTGGATCCGTTTTTGAGTTATTAGGTTTTAAGCGTCATAGAAAGGGCGTATCCCACATGAACCATAAGACCCAGTAAAAAATAAGTATGATATTTGTACTCAGCATGGTCGAAAACCACCATATGCCGAGTTTCATCCAAATCGGTTAAAATTATCATAGAAAGGGCGTATCCCAGAAAAAACTATAAGACCCTGGTAGAAATAAGTGTGGTATTCTTTACCAGCATGGTCGAACCGGAAATGTAAAATGTTTCTGCGCATGCGTGTTATTTGTACTAAATCGGATTTGGCATACGCAACCAAGTGTGGGTGCATACTATGTTATTTAGGGGATGAAAAATAGGTCAAAGTCTTTTATGACCTGCTTGTTGCACGTAGTCTGCTCTATTGAACCGGAACAGGCTGTAGTCTAGTGTAATTTTTCTGCGCATGCGTGCAATGTGTAATTAATTGGAAATTTAATTTTACTGCGCATTAGCAATCGAGTGTGTGTGTGTGTGTGTGTGTGTGTGTGTTGTTATTTTTATATTCTCTGCTCTATTATGTTGCTATAAAGTGGTCGTAAAACAGAACGGGGGTGTCTTGTTTTATGTTTCTACGCATAGCCGTAATCTGCCCCTGAACCGGAACAGTCTGCGGTCTGATGTGTGTGTGTGCGTGTGTGTTCTGGTACCATTGATATAGAGAGCGGCAGTTCTGCTCCGGCGGAATCGGAACAGTTTTGCGCATATGCGCAGTAGGTCAAAAAATTGGTCTCAAAATGGAGGGCGAATACTCCCCCATTATTCTCTGCTATGTTTAAAAAGAGTGCTCATAAAAGGGAACGAGTGCTCCCCTGCTATGTAATATGTGCTATGTTATGTGTTCGTAGTCTCTGTGTAATTTCTGCCATGTTAAAAGTGCTCATAAAAGGGAACGAGTCTTATGTGGCATGTGGCAGGTGCGGTGATCCGGCGTCGACCGATCTGCGCAGACGTGTGCGTGGCTGGCCAATCGGCGTCAAGGGGGCGAGGTCCGACGCCAGCCAATCGGCGTGAACGGGGCGGGGGTCCGCTGCCAGCCAATCGGCGTTGGTCCCGCGCCGGCCAATCGGCGTTTACGGGGCTGGGGTCCGCTGCCAGCCAGTCAGCGCGGTAAATACTCCTAAAATGGCGGTCGTAAAAGAGCGTGACCAATCGCCGTTAAGGGGGCGTGACTGGCACCGACCAATCAGCGTCAAGGGGGCGTGGCCGGCCAATCAGCGTCAAGGGGCGTGGCCGGGGCGTGGCCTGTACCGACCAATCAGCGTGAAGGGGCGTGGCCAGCCAATCAGCGTCAGGGGGCGTGGCCAAGGGGGCGGGGTCACGTGACCTGCGTCAGCCAATCAGCGTCAAGGGTTTGCGCATGCGCAGTAGGAAAAAAACAGCCCCAAGTGTCCCCACTCTACTAGTATGATTATAGTTAATATCCCTGACATCTTTTGGAAGCACTCGTGTTCCTCGCAAATAGAGGTGTAAAATTTAGCTTTGTTTCAAGAAAGCATTCTTTATTTCTTACACATTCTTATGATTCCAATTGTTACAAGAAAAGGAAAGAGAGAGAGAGAGAGAGAGAGAGAGAGAGAGAGAGTAAATACTCTAAAAAGAAACACACACAAAGAATTTTAGAACAGTAATTTAACATCAGCTTTTTTTCTTCATGACAACGAGCTATCGCTGTGACTGTGTTCGTCACGCTGTGTGTAAGGCTGCAGATCGCGCATGTGTTTTTTTCTGTTCCTGACTCACAGAATACTCGCAGTGAGTTAAAGTTACTTCTGCTCTGTAAAAACGGGGTGGGGAAATGATTAAGCATGCCATACCATAAACTGAAAAGAATCGCTATTACTAATAGTAAGCTTATTTTGAATAAATACGTCATTAGAAAAAAAACAAAAAAGGTTATTTCATTATTATATTGTTTCGGTCCTTATTAACATAAAAATTGCACACTTTCTACAATTTAAAGAAAAAATGGATGGGATCGGATGGGATTCGATGTGGAGTCAAAACAATATAAGAATTACCAGTCCGCCACTCTACCCACTTGATCACACAGACTATCTTCTGATGCCTGTCTTTTCTTAACAAATAGCTCATGGCTATAGAGCATGTCAGTTCCAAACTGAAGACAGCAGTTTTTCTTTTTGGTTCTACATTTCCAAACAACATATTGCTTACAGAAGCTAATTTATATTTGCAAGAAAATTTACACCCTAGATTAAGCCAATAAATGCAATATTTTACTCCACTTTCCAGTTCCTTGATTCAACTCTCCCCTATCAATACTGTTATTCCCTCTGCAATCGTGCTATGCTACTGCAGAAAATCCCTGGAAAACATTATTGCCAGTATACACAAAACCGAACATAATTTTGTTTTTTGCTTATATTTTTATTATTTTATTATATTTTTTGGAAATATATCCTTAGATGGATCGCTTTCTATTATCTCCACTTACTAATAACTGGATTATACCCATAAACACAAGGAAAATGGAATAATTGCGAATAATCATGAGTTACATTATACGCGCAATATTTTTTGCGCATGAGGTTACCTACCACAAAAAAGCAAAGAAGGTCCATTTTAATTATCTCCCCACTTTATACCATTTTGTACTACTCAAGTAAACGAAGGAATAAATTTGAGTGACCTATTCAATTTTGTAGCGATCAGAAGAAAAGCAAAGAAAGTCCATTTTAAATAGCTCAGCACCTTAACCTTTCTGGGGGATTCAAATAAACGAAAGAATAAATTTGAGTGTTCTATTTTTTTGTGGTACTAGATTTTGCACTATTTTGTATATTGTTGACTCACCCAGAGAAAGGGCAACTTTAAAGTAGCATTGCTAAATAAATTTTAATTGCCTGTCCCGTCACTAAGTAATGCTCATTGTTATATGATTAATGAACGTGGGTTTAGCGAATTACGTCTTACAATTAGGACAGGTTTAGAAAATACTAATGGCAACGCTAAAGTCCAAAGTTTATCGGTCACTAAGTACATATTTCGACGTTAGATTTAACAAGCAGTGCTGCCATTAATTACAGAAGAGAGTAACGTCACACATTCAATTTAAACTTAATGCTATGTAGAATAGACTACATAGCAATTAGCTTTATTAAGAGATGAAGACGTACTAAAGAAAATTAATGAAGGACAACGAATCATGACAGTTATAAAAAAGAAGAAACAGTGTGCTTGGCCATTTTGGATCACCGTGCTGATAGAGGAAAATGTAGAAGGAAAACGAGGAAAAGAAAAATCTTCAAAGATAAATGTTGCACACCATCTATGAAAAGTGCTGTGAACAGTTTTATTCAACTCAAAAACTATTATTCTTTCTGTTGCTCTAGATATTTAAGCTTTTCAATACTAATGCACTTTAAAAAATAATAAAGGAACGTTAGGAATAAGTTACCTAACATTTGTATTGTCAGTATAGTGAAGGTCCTAATATACAGTCTTTTGAGCGCAAATTTGTTTCTTATATAACATAATGCACCTTATAGTACGTTAGATAAGGGACAGAACTATACACTTTATGATGAAAAGACGACATTTAGCATATAGGTCCCTTGGGTTCTCCTGAACGTTTTTAAAAGTGGAGGCATCAGCTCTAGATCTGCAGGGAGAGAGAAGAGGGTGTCTGGGGTCACCCAAAATTGCTAGTTATTTACCTTTTTTAAAAAAATACTCTAATGAAATAAAATCTTTATTGATGTTTTTCTTTCAAATAAGCTTTAATTCACCGACCATACATAATTGATGTGCAGAGAAAGCTATTAAATAATCTAATTTATAGGAGTCAGGGGCGGAGACGGATGGTTTCTGGGGAACGCTCATCATTAAATACACTAATCTTATCTTTTCGAGCAGAACTATCCCGTGGGAAAGCGATCATGATTAGTACAGTCTGTCGATCTATACTATTCTTCTCACATTCTAGTTCATTCAACACAGTAGAGTGTTCTGATCTTTGGACCATGTATACATCACTAATATGCAGGAAGTATTTCTTTGATAGATAGTTATTTTCAATAAATAAGTTATTCACTTTAACACTAGTTGAAAAAATACTGTAGAATTATAACAACTTGTTTAACTTTATGACACTGAGTTACAATCACAATTGCAAGAATAGAATGCAGTACACACCAGATCTTGTTTCACACATTTGCAGGAACCTACAGAGCCTTTCTTGCAGGCACATGCAATAAGTTCGGTTGGCTCCGAAATCAAAGGTAGTGTTTTCCACACTTGCTTCCAGCCATCGGATGATTTTACCCAACGCTATTTTGAAGGGTTTGGGATAACCTGGAGAGGTACGAGGGACTGACCCCATATTTGCGCCTGTAAACATGCCCTCTTGGTATGAAGAACTAAGACATCTAAGCTTGGCAGTATTTGCTCCATTGTTCTTCCTTTCTTCGTAAATAAAAATTTTCTTGTGTCATTAACAGATTGTTTCTCGGATGATTTATCATACAGAATAATTACAAACTTCTCAATCCCCTCAATTCTCGATTCAATATTTCTACGTGCAATTCTTAGAAAACTTTCACTAGTCCTGGGAAAGCAATCGATTCATTCCAAGCCTTGACATTTCCTCGTCCACTGAAGGAGAACACCGTATCGCATCCTGTGAAGGTATGGAATGCAATAAGTGCTTGACTCTTCTTTGGACCCATACACGTCGGTATCTCGTGGAGGAGCAGATATCTAAGACGCTTTTCTGTTCCAAAGTAGACCCAGAGCTCTTTAAGATGTAGTTCGTGAAACAATGGAATCCCTATGACAAACACATCTGTGTCTGGTGCACGAATGAGAATCTTCTTGAGGCTTTCGTGTAGAAGCATCGGCTGCGTGCAAAAATAAACGCGTATTAGCTTCCTCGTGGTTAGAAGGGCTGATAGGGAAGAGATCTTGCTGCATTGGAAAGCAAACTACTTCTGTATTGAGAGTAGAGTAATTCTCGTTTCTTTCACAACATATTGTTATTATTTTTCTTCCCAGGAGGTTGAAGAGTTCTGTTTTGTTCTCATTCAATCTCAGATACTACTCCCAGCAGTTTCTTTTTGGTATTGGAGTGTTCAACGTTGCTCGAACTCGCTGGCCAATTCCTCGTTTCTCACGAATTTCCTACTTCAAGCTGTCTTTTTGGTAGGTGTCCCATACAACGTCTAATCTCTTCATGGATTCTCTCTGTTTTCGTAAGTATGGCAAGAAATATTCATTGGCATACTCCTGAAATGTTTTTGCATCAGCAGGATTTATCAAGGGTACAAGAGCAGAGCCATCAAATATTTTAACATCTACTTCAGGTTCAGATGAAAGATACTATGAATACATATATTTTTCTATAGGATTAAGAAGATCCGCCTTGTTGCAGTTTCTTGGTTGTCCGTAGGCACAAAGAGCTGGTGGATAGGCCTGATTTTCATGTTGAAAAGTTCGTCCAAATTTCCCTACCTTTCTTGGCATGCGATGCAGAGACGACTAAATAACGCGCAATTATTTTTCAACGAAAAGTTTTGAGCTGCAGTCTTTGATGTAGTTCTTTCGTTAGTCTTCCGAAAAATAAAATAATTTTTGCGTTTTATAGGATCCATTATTTTCTTTCAGGCAGTGACTAGTCTCTCCTCAACGAAATTTCTAAATTACTCTTGGCTCTTCGTTTCAGTACCAATACAATTTTCATTACATTTTCACTCATGACTGCATGATTATTGACAAGAAACATATCTCCAGTTGCTACAGAATATGGGTTTACTGACGACTCGAAGGCATAAGTGAGAGCGTCTACGTGTCCCGTGAACTTGATTTTGTAGGTTGCACTTTGTTCATGGTGTTTATGTTATAGTCTTTTCTGCCATAAACTTTCTTCAAAGAATTCCAGCATGCGAATCATTACAGGACCTACAACTAGGTAACAGGACCAACAATCATGCTCCACTTTGGCTTTCAAGATAGCGTTTAGCTGTTTGTGAGCATGGTCTACTGCGATAGCTGAAAAGGTTTTCTCAGTCTTTCGTGCCACGAATGCACCTTCTCGAAATGCAGCCGCAACTTCCGAATGCCTTTGCTCCAATAGAAGCATGTCCCTGATATGTACACTAATCCATCTCGCATAGTTTAGACTATCAAGGGCGAAAAACTATGGTGTAAGGTGAGTTCACGACTGTACGTAAACTTCGAAGTTTGCTTGTCTATAGGATCGTACAAGTGATAAAAATGAAGCTCAGGTCTGTGTACTGTATCACAGAAGTTGAACATTGGCTGTTCCCGACACATTTTTTTTGTTTCCATTTATGCATTGTCATACTGTTAACTTCTAAACTTTCATATTCTTGGAAAGCATTTACGTGAAGAACATACAAAGTCGCAGGCATGATCTTGTGGAGGTGTCTAGCTTTCTTCATATGAAACACTTTTAGTGCACCTTCAGCCTTGCCTAGGGTTGTAATTTCAGCTGTGTATCCAATTCTGCCCAACCGCTTATCTCAAGCAGATGTCCAACCATGCGCATGTCTGCTTTCTCAATATCGAGCTCTCTCATCATGATAACAAAGTTGTCTTCTCCATGTGATTGCGGAAGGGAGAATTGAATTTGTCCCATTATAGCGTAATTTGGCTGATCACCAACAAGCACTGGTGTTTGACTGGAATTAAGAAATATGACACTGTGCCGCGCTACATTCATGGCGTGAAGTATTATAGCTTGAGAATTAAAGCTTTCTGGAAATATTGGCAAACTAGACATAATTTTTCGAGGTGCCTCTTTAAGGCGATGATTTGATGCATGAAACGCTACCCATTTTATTCTATCTGACTAACAGATTGCTCAAACCCAAGAGGTTCAGGACCGCTATGAGATGGTTCCTCTATGGGAAGAAACAATCGTTCTCCGGTTGGTGCAGGACTGTTGTACTTAAGTGTCACGAAGCAAGCTGGAACTGTCGTAAGTTTTGCTAGAAGGCGTGCCAATTCCCTACTTTTGACGTAAGTAGAGGCCAATGCAATTTCTCTAATATTCCCTGGATTTTTCAATCTAGGGTGCTTCACGATAGAAATTGCAGTTGCATGGAGACAAGTTTCAGCAGTGTTTGAGCTCGGATTGTAATTTATATTATCGGCACAAATAGCAGTGATCAACGACTTCCGTAGATCTGGAGGACAAACTATTGTTTGTAGGAGTACAACGAGCATATTTTATTCGCAATATCAGTGGAGATGCTTCGCAGATATTCGTATGATATACCTAATCCTAGGATATACAGCATATGAACTAATTCCTTCCTCCTTGTTTCTGCTTGAACTTTTTCAGATAGGTACATAGAAACAGGGATAACTCTGGTTCTTTTTGGGTTTGCAGCTAACTCTTGTGTGTTCTTCGGCCGCAACCTTTTCACTGTATTATAGCTAAGCAGTTGTGCAATGGAGAGTCTGGTCTGATTTCTGTTTGTCCAAACCTGCTATTACTCCAGGACCTTCAATAATCATACTCACTAAGGCATAAAGTGATTCTGGCACGCTCTCCTTCTCATTACCAGCTAACAGAGACCTAGGTGATCCATCTCTTTCATGACTGAATATATCCTGGAGTACAGTCTCTGCTGCCCTCTTCATCGAAATTGCGACAACTTGATTCTACCGCCGCTCCAACATCTTTCTTAAAAGCTAAAAGCCACTCCTTTCCCTTTTTGCCCCAAGCTTCTATATCTTGACAGACATCTAAAATGCCGTGTCTGAGCCGTGTGGAATGAACTGTACTATCGATACCTAAGTCGCTTCTCATACGATTTGTCGATATCGGACATTGTGAACACTGGAGAGCTCTCAGAATTATTTTGCTCCTCTGTTACAAATGATATTAAATCGGCTTAGGCTATCCCCTTCAACTGTTCTGCCTCAGAGCAACTTTCTCCACAAGCCTAATCTTTCTCCGCTTTGCTAACTCTATTCTAGAACCTTGCAAGACAGATTTTCTGATACATAGCATCTAACGTAGCTATACTCTGAACTGCAATTTCACGGAGAACATTCGCATCTCCCGTAAATTAGCAGCAGCACGAACTCTTTCATCTATTTCGTCTGTTAAGGATAGATGTGATTGGGATTGCCTAGTTGCCGACCCGTAGCAAAAGAGACAAGCGTTAAGTTTGTCTGGTTCCCTAAAGCGCTTGTCATAATGGGAGAAGCTGGACTGAAAACAACTGCAGTCTTCTTCCTTTTCTTCGCTCGATCCAGCTGAGTTTTATTGAGTTTCATATAGCAATTCTTGAGCCACAACGCATTGCTTTTCCGGAGCGTGTTCTCCAGTCCAGAGACATCATCTAACTGTTGAATATCGATGATCAAAGAAAGATAACCCAGTTCATAGAACGCCTGCAACTGCTCTGAAATTACCACATATCCGTCCTTGTATGCCGAATTTTTTTTCTCTTTGGATTTGTAAGTGGAGACGGATTTGTTTCTTGGCAAAGGACGCACATACTCCAGTTAATGACACACTGTGTTTTGGTAATTTTTGTTTTATCCAGGTCCACGACGCGAAATGTTTTCTCCATCGTTCAGTAGATAACTGCAGTAACACATAATCGAGTTCAAAGTTTCAGTTTTTAGATATCTAAGTAATGATTTCGAAAGCAACACACAAGAAGGTGGGTTTCTTGCACACCAACGTAAAGTTAAAATGGAGGTATAACTGCAAGGAACACGTTATACACTTTCATTCTCTTACCAATTTATTCTTAACAATGTATAGAAAAAAATCTCGATTAATCATCAATATAATTCTCACACTTCACGCAAAAATGAACGATAAGAAATCGATATTCTGAACACTGGTAGAGATTATTAACATCTATAGTGATTCTTTTTTATGTCTATTTATTAAAAAATGTATATTTACTAGACATTCACTACATAGAATTTTACTCAAAAAAATTTGAGAATGCACAGAAATTATACTAGCTTCTTTCTACTACTCACTGATAGTTTTCTTTATATTTTCAAAACAAAGAAACGAACGTTAAGTTTCTCGGGTCCACTACAGCATAACTAAAACTTATTTACACCGCTCCGCTTTTAACGCTGTGTACACAAAAGCAAACCGCCAAATGAAGGTTATCGCCCATGCGTGACGTCACAATCGACTAGGAAACCGGTCCTGCCAGCTATGTTACTCTAATTCTAACATAACTTCCGCGAAATTCACCGGACCCTACAGCTCTTTGAAGTTTCGACTTATCATCAAAGTAGATACTCTATGTCAAATATTGCATTACCAGCACAATATAAACTAAAAATTATTAACATAAATGAATATATTAAAATAAATAATAATTCTACATGGAAAAATATTATTATTTAAGAAATCTCTCCATACCTTAAGCTGCGTGGGAGTCGCTTTCTGGCAACAAACAGCATTCCCCTTCAATTAGTAATCTCAAAGTGTAAGACAAATTTGAATGACAAAATCATATTAACATTCAAGGATCATGCCTGTACTGATCGCTCTCCCCCATAAGAAAATCCACAGTTTCGCCCCAGAAAACTAACTGAAAGTCAGGATATTTAAGTAACTTTCTCGGAACACATTACCTATCTTCACATGATAATCGAAATAAGGCATATATTGATGAAAAAGAAACACAAAAAATAAACTTGATAACGGGAATAATAGAAAAATCAATTTACAATCAACCTCAGTCATTCTCAGAAAGCTCAAAAGGCTGAGCTATCTAAAATGGACCTTCTTTGAGTTTCTTCTGATTGGTACACAAATGAAATAGATTAGCCAACTTTATTCCGTTCATTACGTGAGTAGTACAAAATGGTACAGAAATATTGAGCTACTTAAAATGGACCTACTTTGCTTTTTCCGTGGTTGGTACAAAACTAAATGGGCCACCCAAATTTATTCCTTCGTTAATTTGATTGGTACAAAACGTTAATTCTTTCCTTTTTCTGCTTGCTACAAAAAACTGAATAGGTCAAGTTAATTTATTTCTTCGTTTATTTGAGTATTACAAAATTATATAAAATTTTGACAGTTAAAATGAAGGTTCCTCGCTTTTTCTGGTTAGTACAAATTTATTCCGTTGTTTGTTCAAATAGCACAGAAAGTTATAGACATTCTGAGGTAGTTAAAATGGCATTTCTTTATAGTACAAAATTGAATAGGTCACTGAATCTGTCCGTTTGTTTGTTTAAAAAGTACAACCAGATTTAAAGTAAACAGCTAGCTAAAATGGCATTTTTCGTTGAAACAAATTTATCTCTTCGTTTGTTTAAATAGTACAACATGGTCCAGATATTCTGAGCTAGTTAAAATTAACATTTCGTGTTAGTACAAAATTGAATAGGCCACTCAAATTTGTTGCTTCGTTTTCTTTGAGTATCACAAAATGGTATAACCTGCTGAGCTAGTTAAAATGGTCTTTCTTCTGTTTTTGAGGTTAGTACAAATTTATTAGTTTGTTTATTTCTGTTGCACAAATTGTATTAGTTCCAGAAATGGTATTTCTTTGCTTTCTCTGTTTGGTACAAATTTATCACTTCGTTTATTAAAGTATTACAAAAAGTTATAAAACTCTAAGAAATTTAAAAAAATTGTCCTTCTTTGCATTTTTCTCGTTCGTACAAAAGGAAATAGGACACACTAATATATTTGTTCGTCTTTTTAAATGGCACAAAAAATATCGAATGCTGAGCTTCTTAAATTGGACCTTCTTTGATTTTCTTCTGATTGTCACAAAAATAAAATAGATCAACCAAATATATTCCTTCCTTTATTTGAGTAGTACAAATTGGTACAGATCTATTGAGCTAGTTAAATCGGACCTTTTTTGTACGTTTCGTTTTTAGTAGAAGACTAAATGGGCCATTCAAATTTATTCCTACGTTTATTTGATTTGTGCAAAATGTTAATTCTTTTTTCTGCTTGCTACAAAACTGAATATGTCACGCAAATTTATTCCTTCGCTTATTTGAGTATTACAAAATGATATAGAATTTTGACTTAGTTAAAAGGAATTTTTTTCGCTTTTTCTGGTTAGTACATATTTATTCCTTGGTTTATTTAAATAGTACAAAAGGGTATAGACATTCTGAGGTAGTTAAAATGGCATTTCTCATTGGTGCAAAATTGAATAGGTCACTCAATTTATCCGTTTGTTCATTTAAATAACACAAGATGATTTAGAATACTCAGCTACTTAAAATGGCATTTCTCATTGGTACAAATTTATCCTTTCATTTATTTAAATAGCACAACATGGTCTCCTAATTATGAGATAATTAAATATGGGATTTCTCGTTGGAACAAAATTGAATAGGCCACTCAAATTTGTTGTTTGGTTTTGTTTGAGTAGGTCAAAAAGGTATAACATGTTGAGCTAGTTAAAATAGCCTTTCTTTGCTATTTCTGGTTAATAAAAAATTATTCCTATGTTTATTTCTGTAGCACAAATATTATTAGTTAGTTAAATGGTATTTCTTTAGTTTTTCTGTTTGTTGGAAATTTGTATCTTGGTTTTTTAATATTACAAAAATTTATAACACTCTAAGCCAGTTAAAAACTGGGTTTCATTGTTTAATGTCGTTGGTAAAAAAGGGAATAGGACACCCCAATATATTTGTTCATTTTCAAATTTCACGAGATGATATAAATTGCTGGGCTATTTAAAATTGTCCTTGTTTGCTTTTCTTCGGATGGATACAAAAATGGAATAGACTACTCAAATTGTCCTCAGTTTTTTAAAATGGTAGAAAAAGTATAAAATGCAGAGCTAATTAAAATGACCCTTCTTTGATTTTCTTCTGGTTGTTACAAAAATAAAATAGATCAACCAAATATATAACTCTTCGTTTATTTGATTAGTACAAATTGGTACAGACCTCTTGAGCTAGTTAAAACGGACCTTCTTTTTACGTTTCGTGTTTGGTAGGAAACTAAATGCGCCACTCAAATTTATTTTTACGTTTCTTTGATTTGTGCAAAATGTTAATTGTTTCCTTTGTCTGCTTGCTACAAAACTCAATGTGTCAAGTTAATTTATTCCTTCGTTTATTTGAGTATTACAAAATGATATAAAATTTTGATTTAGTTAAGAAGAAACTTCTTCGCCTTTACTGGTAAGTAAAAATTCATTTCTTCGTTTATTTGGTTGCTACAAAATGTTAGTTCTTTCCTCTTTCCTGCTTGCTACAAATATTAATAGGTCACGAAAATTTATTTTTTCGTTTATTTGAGTATTACAAAATGATATAGAATTTTAACGTAGTTAAAATAAAACTTCTTTGCTTCTTCTGGTTAGTACAAATTTATTCCTTGATTTCTTTAAATAGTACCAAAGGTTATAGACATTCTAAGGTAGTTAAATTGGCATTTCTCATTGTTGCAAAATTGAATAGGTCACTCATGTTATCCGTTTGTTCATTTAAATATTACAAGGTGATATAAAATACTCAGCTAGATAAAATGGCATTTCTCGTTGGTACAAATTTATCCTTTCGTTTGTTTAAGTAGCACAACATGGTCTCCTAATTCTGATATAATTAAATATGGCATTTCTCGTTGGTACAAAATCAAATAGGCCACTCAAATTTGTTGTTTGGTTGTGTTTGAGTAGCACAAAAATGTATAATATGTTGAGCTAGTTAAAATGGTCTTTCTTTGGTTTTTGTGGTTAATACAACGGTTGTGATTAAAATGGCCCTTCTTTGCTTATCTTGATTGATTTTCTTCTTATTGGTACAGAAACAAAATAGATTACCCAAATATATTCCTTCGTATATATCACTAGTACAAAATGGTACAGCAACATTGTGTTAGTTAACATACACCTTCTTAGTTTTTTCGTTGTTGTTACAAAACTAAATGGGCCACACAGATTTATTCCTTCGTTCATTTAATTCTTAGAAAATGCTAATTCTTTCCTTTTTCTGATTGCTACAAAACTGAATAGGTCAAGTTAATTTATTCCTTCGTTTATTTGAGTATTACAAAAGCTATAATCGCCCTTCACTTTTTCCAGTTGGTATAGAAGGAAATAATCACTCAAATTTTTTGTCTTCACTTTTTCTGGTTTGTACAAAATTAAATACTCCAACCTAATTTATTGTTTCGTTTATTTGAGTATTACAAAATGAAATGAATTTCTGAGTTTGTTAAAAATGGTTCCTTTTCCTTTTTTCCTCTTGGTACAAAATTGTCAATCTCACTTAAAAGTTATTGGTTCGTTTGTTTAAATAGTACAAAATGATCATTTTTCGCGCCTTCTGGTTAATTTAAATACTGCATCTAAATACATTTTTCGTTCATTTGAATAACCCAAGAAGGTACAGAAATTCTGATCTAGTTAAAATGGCGTTTCTTTGATTTTTATCATTAATACAAAAGTAAATAAACCTCTCAAATTTATTCCTTCTTAAATTTTTTCTACTTGGTACAAAATTGAATAGGTCACAAAAATTTATTTTTCCGTTTACGAGTTATTCAGTTAAATATTTGACGGTTGACCTTGATGCTTACTACTCTTAGCTCATGTGGTAGTTTACGACCTAATGTTAAATATGGAAACAGTACCTAAATAAGTTGCATCGTTTACAAGATATTCGAGTTGAAATATTTGACATTTAACTTCGATGATCAGTACTTCTATGACATGTAGTAGTTGATGACCTATCACTAAACGTTTAAACTGACCCTCAATATGTCAATCCCTTTCCAATCTATTCGGGTTTAAATATCTGAGTTTTGATCTTGATGTTCAGCACTTTTAGGACATCTAGTAGTTGATTACCAATTACTAAATGAGGAAATTGCACACGAATAGGTTGCTCTGTTTAAGAATTTTTAAGGTGTAGATATTTAACTTTTCACCTCTATGGCCAGCACTTTTTGGAAGTGTAGTAGTTGGTGGCCTATTGCTGAATGTTTAAACAGTACCTCAATATGTTGCTCCGTTTACCAGTTATCTAGTTTGAACTTTCACCTTGTGGGTCAGTATTTTTAGGACTTGTAGTAGTTGATGCCCTAATACTATATTTGCAAACACTACCTCAGTATGTGGCTCTGTTTACTACTTATACTGGTTTTAACCATGACGGTCACTACTTTTGGGACATGTAGTAATTGGCGAATTCTGTTACACAGGGGTTGATAAAAGGAAACGAGTACACCCCCCTTATTACATATGACTGCTCTGAAAATAGGTATCCGTAGTCTCTGTGTACTTAACCGTGCCATGGCCGGTTCCAAGCCCGTGCTGAGAAAGGGGGAGGGGACCCACTCTGGTAGAACCTCTGTGGCATGTATTGTGGCCACTGTGTTCCGGTAGGGAACATTGGTTCGAATGGGAGGCTTGGAAACAAAATTACATTTCGAATGTCCTGTGCGAACTTCAACTTTGGTGAGGTTGCATGTAATGCAGGACAACCGGCGGAAGTGAAACTGCGGGTATCCACTGAAATGGGCGACTAACTCGTGTCATTGGGTCTGGGAGAGTACGTGTGTTCCATCTCGTTCTCAGTGGGGTAGATAGTCCTTGACTGCCGTACATACCGGCTTGGGTGAGCCTTCGGGTATCCCCCGAAATGGGCAACTAGGCCGTGACTTTTGGTCCGGGAGATAAGGCTGCGTGGTACCACAACACGCTAAAAAGTGTGGGTAGCTGGTGTGTCCAAGAGTGTGGGCGAATCCAGCACCCTACCGGGAGGATGATGTAGGTACTGCCCTCAAAGAGAGTGTAATGTGTTCTCTTGTGTCCGGGATGGGATTAATAGTATTCTAACGCATACTCGTACCTCAGGAGCGCTGAGGAAGTGGGATTCCTTCGTCCGAGGTCCGACAGCCCTCTGTGTGCAGCAGCGACGACCCTACCAGGGGAGCCGCCGGTTCCAAATGGCCATTGTCTTTAAAGGTAGACAGTCTACATCAGCCATTGGGCCAGGTAATGTACGGTGTACCTCTATCGCAACTACAGGTAGTTCCCTATTGTTTAAACGGCCCTACCGAGGAAGGGTGTGGGTGTCCCTTCTAATGGTGGTTTACACTTACCATTGGGTTTCGGACAAGTAGCTTTGCTACAACGTGTACGCGGTACCTAAACGCGTTAAATATAGGTAGCCCCGTATTGTTTGGGCGGTCCTACCATGGGAGTCACGGCTCCCAAATGACAATGTCTGCCTTTGAGCAAACGGTCTACATCAGTCATTTGCTCTGTTAATGTACGGTGTACCTCTACCGTTATTAGAGGAAGTCCCGTATTACTTGGCTGACCCTACCGGGGGGTGTCGGATTCCTGCCAGCAGGGGACCAAACGGAGGTGGGGGAGGGGCCAATCCCAGGAATCTGGACAACGGTTCTGATCCTGCTAAAGGGAGGAAACTCTGGGGGTATGGGCCGGCACCAAACTCAAATGGTGGTTTAACACGTACCATTGGGTCTGGGAAGAGATACGGGAATATCTTGACGTGTGCGTGGTACCTCTACACTATAAGGCGGTTGCCAGTTGTACGATAGAGGTAGGCAGGGCCAGTATTGAACCAGCCCTCTCGGGCATTGCCTGGGGACCCGGACTTGGGTTGGAGTCTGCCGGGCTGTGGTCATACCGTGGGATTCGGTAGCTTGTGGGAGCCAATCCCAGGAATCTGGCTAACGGTGAACACGGACGGGAGGTGAATTTGCCTTATAACGCTCGGGCGCCATGCCAGCACAGTATGGTAGGACTGTCTCGCTAGCAGTCTGCCTCAAGCAGTAGGTGTACTTGTAGGGACTTAGGAGTTCAGTCTGACCGCGCAGTGGGCGTACCCCACTCCCTCATAGAATAGGGCCTACATTAGGTGAGTCAGAATTAGGGGACAAATTCTGACGGTGCACATAGTGCACGAGCACTCGATAGCGTATTGGGGATCTAAGGGCGGGGTGCGATACATTTGAGCGGTACCCGTCTATTAAATAGACCGAACGGTCGTGGGCTTCTCTCCATGCATGCAACTAAGCGTGGAACAGTATACCACTAGCATCAAAGTCTCCGCGTATTTTCTGCTATGTTAAAATAGGGTGGAAAAATTGGCCATACAAGATAACCTTCATAGTCTTATGTAATTTTTTGCTAGGCTAAAATAGTCGTAGAAAAATAAGCCATACTCTTTCATTAGCTGTGCTATGGTACATAGTCTTATTTAATTTCTATTATGTTAAAATGGGGGTTAAAAATAAGCCATACTCTTTTGTTAGCTCTGCTATATTACATAGTCTTATATAATTTCTGCTATGTTTAAATTCAGGTTGAAAAATAAGTTATATTCTTTTGTTAGCTCTGCATGTTACATCGGCGGTTGGAAAATGTGTTCGTTGCCTGCTGTGGTCATAGACTTTGTGTGATTTCTTCTATGGTAAAATAGGGGTTGAAAAAGTGTTCATAAAAGAGAACTAATACACCCCTAAAATGAGCTTATAAAAGGGACCGAAGTTCTATATTAAAATAGTGGTAAAAAAAAGTTGCCATACTCTTTTATCAGCTCTGCTATTTAGTGAATCTATGAAAAATACAGTCCCTACTTAATGAGAGAGAATTTTCGACCTATTCATGATCACCTCTGGAGTCCAATTCATCTCCTCAACCATGGTCTTTATTATGAAATGTCCATCATAGAACTTCGAGTTGTGAGAAATTAATTTTCCTGATTTAATGTTTGGACGTCGGTTTTGTAGATGTGTTAAAAAGTCTACTATTACAGTTTCTCTATTAAATATATTTACATGTTTTCCACAAACGGTAGGATCATTTTTCATTTTGTCTTCTTCATAACAACCGCAACAGGCATGCTGACTAACCAAGACTTTATGTGTATGTTCATATATGGTTGAATCATCATCCTCTCTTTTTGTATCTTATATACATTCAATATCGTACCATAAAATAATATATTTCTTACCGTGCTAATCTTTGTACTGTTTTTTTCCTTTTTTGATGTTCTTCTTTCATTCACTTTCATGTAACATTCATGATGAGGTAGTTTTATAGTATAGAAAATGTTGCAATACGTTTCTCCACATATGTGAGAAGTCTCATCACATAGATTCTCAAACACTGTGCACAACGTTTTACAATTGATCATAAAGACTTTCCATTTTGTTAAGGAGCTGACTTGTGATATTCATAGCATTACCGACCATAAAATTCTCAATTACAATCATTGCATGTAATATGGCCTTCTTTGAAAACACATGGTGGCTTCTAATGACATAAAATAACTCGCAGCTGTACACTGTTTCAAATGTTTATGCTTATTTTCATATTTCTTATGACAACTTTCGCAATAATAACTACAGCTAAAACATACTGTCAAGCTCTCAATGACGTTGTAATGATTATTTGTTCATTAAATATAAATTTGAAGTTGTTCTCTCGTTAGCACTGGGCTGTGCTTCAAACATATCATAACTTCCTGAAAATCCTCTCTACACTGTGATTTTATAATCCTTTGAATGTTCTTGAAATTTACGAATTTCAGGAATTCCGCTAACACGACTAAGACCTACGTCAGCAGGTTCACATAAATGTACTGGTTCTTGCTACATGAAATACGTATATTCTTCTGCGTATTTTCCGTATTCGGTTTCATGTCTCCCTTTGCGTCTCTTTAATCCTATGGCAACGACGATAGCATGTGCAAAACATAGCTTGTGCCTTGGTTCTAAATTGTAACTATACGATTCATTGCTTTTCATATTCACTGGTATTAATAACATGTTGTTTCAAACAACCTTGTCCTCTTGACATACATACATGATGAAAGTTCATGATGCAATCTATGTTTATAAGAAAAGCCACATTACTTATAACACTTCCGTTAAGAAATTTCTAGCTTCTGTGGATCATAACCAAAAAGGGCGATGTCCTCTTTCATTTGTGATTTTTATTCTACGTAATCATGTTGATTCACATTACGTAACAAATAATCTATGAAAGCCCGTAAACTTCTTTTAATTGCCGTAAAATTATTTTCATCTTCACGTACCGGGGCTAAGCGGATTCTTAGCCTTGTACCCTCCATATTGCAAATTCTGTACTGTTTTCTGTACCGTCTATTATTATTTCCAAATCCCACTTGTACATTTGTGTTTCGTTCTGCTTGAAATTCTGGTAACAATTCATCCATTCTCTTCTCTACTTCGTCTAAACCAATTTCTGTTCTTCATGTTCAGTATTCGAATCTGAGAATATTTCCATAAAGGAGAAATATATCTCTTCTTCTTCTTTTTCCTCTTTTCCAGGATTGGAAAATAAATTGTTAAGCCAATTTGTAGTTAATTTTGGTAAAAGTCCTCTTCTTCTGTACTATTTTCCTCCTCATTGAAATTATCTTGTATTATCGGTGAAAACGTAAGATATAGCACCCCTTCCTCATTTGTTCTCTCTTTAACGTGTTCTTCTTCTTGAACCATTTTTTAATTGTTTTTTTCAATACAGGCGGATGCTTCCTTTTCCATTGTTTCTGTTATCATTCTATTACATCCATTTTCTATTTTTAATAGTTCCTTATCTTTCTCTTCTTCTTCATCATCTTCTACAGCTATGTTCATCTCTTCTTTTTCTTCTTATTCTTATGCTATTTCAATTTCATTAACTGCTTCTTCTTCTTCTTCGGCAATGTTCTGCTCTTCATTTTCTGCTATTTCAATTTCATTAACTATATTTCTTACTTTTCTTGTTCTTGGACAATTACATCTGTAGTATTCTTACTTCTTTCTTATATGTTCCTTTCTAACTCCTTTACATCTTCTTGTTCCTTGTAGACTCCTTCTTTTCTCTCATGATAATCACCTTCTTCTACCCCGATTACATCATCTATCTCCATTAGAAGAACATGCGTCTCTTTATTTCATACGTACTCTTCTTCATCTTCTTCTACGTCGTTAATAAAGTCTGTAGTCTCTTTTAGTTGTTCACTTCCGGTGCTTGGGGTTCCTGGTTCGATCCCAACTCGAGCCGTGTGGAATTTGTGGTTGGAAAACACTGTGTTCGTGAGTTTTCTCGGGGTTCTCCCGTTTCCTTTCACATCCTTTATTCAACTATTTCATTCATTTCAAATCTTTACCGTCTTCTTTAGCCTAACCGGCATAATCGTGCAACATAAAACTCGAAGATTTCACTTCATTTTTCTTTTAATAGTTCTATAGTAATCTTCTTGTTTTCCATTTTATTTCCCCACATATTTATATAAGTATTTGGAAAGGATATTTTCCAATATGTATTTATAAGTATTTGAACAGAATATATAAATATGTTAAAGATTATATACACTCTATATATATGTAAGTACTTAAAACAGATATAAGTATTTGCAAATGGAATAGCAATATCGATAAGGATAAAGAAAGGGGAAGTTATCTCTGGTGTTTGGGTTCAATGGATCGATCTCCAAGCGAGTAAGTTTTTGGTGGACAACATCGTATCCGTGAGTTTTCTCAAGGGTAGTCTCTCATCCCATATTTTTTTCCAACATCATTCACTTGTCCTAAGCATGTATCCTCTTAACGGCAGGGGTAGATATATTTGTGGGATTCTAACTGAGAGATTTATTCACTCTCTCTCTCTCTCTCTCTCTCTCTCTCTCTCTCTCTCTGACGGATGTGATGTATCTCAATAATAAAGTGGGCTTATCTATGGTGTTTATGGTCCCTACTTCGATTTCCGAGCGAGTACATTTGTGATGGAAAACATCGTATTCCTTAGTTTTCTCGGTGTACTCTCTCTCGTTACACATTTTATTCCATCATCATTCACATGGAGCACGGTAGCTCAGTGGTAGAGTGTTCACCTCCAGTGTTTGGGGTTCTTGTTTTGATCCCAGCTAGCGCAGTGTCGACTTTGTACTAGACAAACTGCTCATGGGTTTCCTGGGTGCTTTCCCGTTTCCTCACACTTTCTTCTTTATTCTACAATGGTACGACTTTCCAATGTTCAAATAATCACGTTTGATACGTGAGGCGCCATTCACTACGTATTGCTAGGGTTTGACTAAAGATAGCATTTGATATTATCAAAACTGAAACAAATACACACACATCTTCAATCGTATATTATTTTATCGAACAACAAGTAATGTATCTTTTTTCGTTTTATCTGGGTCTCAGACGTGAGAACGGAAATGAAATACAAACCACCAACACAGGCACTAACACACACACACACACACACACACAAGCACACACGCACACATACACAATTACATACTATGTAATCTTATGCTTCGTTCTTCAAAGTACACAACGTATGTATGTCTTTTTAACGCTGAATTCAATGTGCAATGAAGAGATGGAGATTTTTCCCACACCTCAATCAGATGCTAACCTTGTATTCACTTCATATGTATGTGTCTTTTGTGTTTTAAACGTTAAAATTCATTGCCATTACTAAGTGCAAATACACTTTATTTCTTGTAGTTAACGAAGATATAACACACAGTTTTAGTGGTTCGGGTATTCATCGGACTTGGAATTTAATTAATATTATTCTTTATTTACTACTCGCATTAATATTTCTAAGTTCTTTTTATACTTACCTATTTTAATATGCACAGCAGGTTATCATAGATATTGAAGTCACCGGAAAACGAAGCACTGAATACATCCAGACACTACCCCTTATATCACACGATTAATCCTTTCTAGTTCCATACATACTTTGATCCCATGCACACACACACACACACCCCTGTTTGTCTACCCTACAAAAGGTGTATGCAAGCTGGGCCATAGGAAAACCGAGTATGCACTCATATCTGCTTTACCAATGGAGCTATTTTCCTGATACGCTCTCAAAAGTTGCGCCAGCGATAAAGCTACATTTCCAGAGGCACCAGAATGCAGTATCTCGAACCTGACTGGGTACGTACAAGTGAGCACCCAAAACAACTGGGCATTTGCAAAAGGAGTAATTGTAACAAACGAAGACACAAACAAACAAACAAAGATATTGTGTGTAAAATGTGTAAAATGCGAGTTCAGTGAGTAAATGTGAGCAATACAATTAGAGCAATTCCTTTAAACACTAGTTAACTTTGTAGCAAATGAATCACATGGATATATGCTGTTGACTTTTTTGGGCCCTCCAATTTCTTTCCACATTTTCCTTTCCACCAATTATTTCATAATCATTCACTCTCATTAATCACCCGTCGATTATAAGCTATAGAGGATAACCAAGGGATATAAAACTAGAAATTTCATTTGATTTCAAATGGAATACTGCATTGATTCAATCCCCGAAGAAGTTAGTTTGTGGTGGACAACATCGTTTCCATGGGTTTTCTCGAAACTCTCCCATTTCCTTCCACATTCTCATTCTACTAATTATTCCATCGTCATTCCCTTGCCTTAACCATCGCCTCCCTTAACCTAACAAGGATATTTGTGGGACGTTAAACTGTAAGATTTAATTTCATTTTGAAATGGAATGGCGAGACTAAAGTAGGGTTATATCTGTTTGTTTTTCGATGAAGGTTAGGGTTTCTTTTCAGCACCGAGGCTGTAAGAGAGACTTATAAGTTAAGGTGGAATCCGAACCACTATAATAGTTCAGATTTTATTAATGCTTCCGTGAGACCATGTGACCAAAGAGGCACGTGCTAGCTATAAGGCCAGCGGGAGAACAATATTATATGCCTAAAGAAACACGAGACAAGATACATTATTCATACCAGGTAGGAGACCCGGGTTCGATTCCCAGTGGGATCTCATGTGGTTCGGATTCCATGTTAATCAGTAGTTCCCGTCAGAGATGTTCACCCTCGCGAGGGTGGCCCTCTCGAGGGCATCCTCACCCTCAAGTTCCCTCGCCTACAGTGACGCGAGGGCGAGGGAGCGCGAGGGCGAGGACAAGTTTTGGCCGCGAGGGTGAGGGTGCGCGAGGGCGAAGACAAGCTTCGATGGCGAGGGTGAGGGTGCGCGAGGGCGAGGAAAAGCTTCGACGAAGAGGGTGAGGGTGCGCGAGGGCGAGGACAAGTTTCGGCAGCGAGGGCGATGGTGCGCGAGGGCGAGGACAAGCTTCGATGGCGAGGGTGAGGGTGCGCGAGGGCGAGGAAAAGCTTCGACGAAGAGGGCGAGGGTGCGCGAGGGCGAGGACAAGTTTCGGCAGAGAGGGTGAGGATGCGCGAGGGCGAGGATAAGCTTCGATGGCGGAGGTGAGGGTGCGCGAGGGCGAGGAAAAGCTTCGACGAAGAGGGCGAGGGTGAACGAGGGTGAGGGCCAAGTGTTACTGCGGGAGCGAGGGTGCACGATGGCTAGAGACAACTTCCTTCAGGAGAACGAGGGCACGCGAGGGAGGAGGACAAGTTTCCTTAAAAGCAACTGTTTTGGAGTTTGCTGTTTGACCTCTTTTGGAGAGAGGCAAAATTTAAAATATTATCTGCCATGTCCCCTAGATGAAAAGTTAGTGTCATAGCAAGGTTATACATTAATCGTATTTTTTCTTTCAATTAATTGCAGTAGACAATTTCTCGTGTGTACATACATAATTATTAAAAATAATAATGCAAATAAGAATAATATTTGATTTTTCCCATGAAAGTTTCCAGGTAGAAATAGCGCTACATTAAGAAGTAAGTGTGTCTCATTGTTGCCCTCCCTGTGCTGGAGACGTTTTAGATAAGAAGTGTCCACTACACTGTCATGTTTAAAGAGTGTTGGTAGACAGACAGACAGTCACTCACGTCATTCAGCAGTAAATGACAAGAGCGCTGATATCTGAACAAACACAATCAATGAGAGAACCATCAGAATGCAGTAGATCAGATGGAAAAAGACTTGATGGAATGACTTTGGTTCATAGATGGCCATAGAAAACTAAAAACGAAAATATTTATTGCAATTAAACGATTAACACGATTGGTATTATTGGACGTGAGTACGTTGGCTCAGTGCTACAGCCAATCTCTGGTTTCAGGGGTCACTCTTTCGATCCCAGGCCAAGTGAGTTCGTGGAGGACGATAGCGTATACTTGGGTTTTCTTGGGATTTTCCCGTTTCCTCCAGTTTTCTCATTCCACCTATTCTTTCATCATAATTCACTTGCAATTCCATCAGTCTCCTTTAGCCATCGATGGCATAACCGTTGGATGTTAAACTAAAGATTTATTTTTTTATTTTATTTATTTATTTATTTATTTTTTTTAAGATTGGTATCTTTGAAAGCGTTTTTAATATAGTGTAAGAATATGCAGCGCACAGTCTTGAAAAGGGAGACTATTTTGGGCGTCCAGTAGGCTTCTTTCTGTGATCTGTTACCCTTCATTATCGACGTTTTTATTATTATTTTTTTTTTCGCTAAATAGGATATTAAAATAGAATGATTTGGTTCTATATCGCAAGTTTTAAAGCTCCCTGACAACTGATATTTAGTCAGCAAAGCATAGGAAAACTTAGAAATAAAGAAACAAAACTACCTGAAGTATTCGGCTATGGTTCATCTAATCATGGGCGTCGTAACGAGGGGCTTGGGTGGTCGCGTTCCTCCCAGATTTTCGTCACACGTATGTAAGCAAACTAAGAAAATAAAAGCATATATTCAGGGGTGTAGTCGAGAGTATACGAAGGTGTATTGCTCAATCTTAGTCATTTGCGCATATTTTCTGCTTCAAGGCGTGTAGTACTATATTCAAAACTAGCATATATAACCTGTGAAATTTTTAAGACTAGCGTATACTCTGTGAAAATTTTAAGACTATGGTGTACGCCGTGTGAAATTTTAGGACTTGAGTAGGAAGTTTTTGATAGTCTATTATTGCAACACAGCCCCTGCTCACTGCAGCCCCTAGTTATTCGCCTCTACTTTCTAAACATTTTCTATATATTTTACATCCCTGGAGTTGGTGGCCCCGCATCGTGGAGGTTGTGGGAACATTATCTAAGCCTTTGGTCAAGTGACCTTACATTTGGACCTGTCAAGTGACCTTACATTTACATAGATTACTATTGAGATAAGTGGGTAAAACTGCATTCAGATTTACACCTATAATTTCATGATTCTTAGTGTTCATCCTCCCGAAGGGGAACTTTCGAAGATGTCCTCAATTCTAACTATAGAGAAACGTTCTCACACAACAGAATAAACATAATTTCAAACCGTTCATGATCTATATTTAGAAAAAAATAGCACTCTACTAACGTAATTTGCTGTTTTGGAAAATATAAGTTTTACTTATGAATATCTGGGAATCAGTCGATCTGTCTGTATTCTGACGTATTACAGTTAATGTCCCTTTATAATTCATCACCGATGCCGATGCTAAATGGTACGTGAATCTATAGTTTATGGTAGGATCCGAACCACCATAATGCGTTCAAACTTCACTCAAGGGAATCGAACCTGAGACTTGCTGCAAAGCAGACATGCTTGCTAGACACTATACTAACTTCCTTTGTATATTTCAATATCATTAACTTTCAGTAATCACCGATAATCGACCTATAACCAGAGTCAAAGTCTAAGAGGGAGTTATTGAAAATGTTTAATTATCCTAATTTTTATGTAAATATTTCACTTTAGAATATTAGCGTTTAAATACTCCTCTCCCCCATACAACTATTACACACGCTAATACTATGTAACAAGCAGTAACGACTACATATTTAAATATTATCAGATGCAACATTTAATCAGTCAACATATAACATATAAAGCTTATAAAATTTTAATTAGTCAGCTGGATTACATCTTATGAAAAAAGTTGAATAATTTCCACCTTATATGTTAGTTGTTTGACGTAACATAAGCATGAAGGTAAGCTTAGATCTTTGTTCGAAATTCACATTGAAATGATATTCGCAAAGAATCTTCAGTGGGCTGAATCTCTTTCGTTCCAGGTTGGCTACAAGACTGCGATAATCGTAGGACGTAAAAATGAAGATTTTATTCCCCAGTCAGAATTTTTAAACTATCCTATCTCTTCAAGTCAATAATTGTCTGTTTTGCGTTATTACTTTTCAACCACAGAGCAAAATAATTCAGTCACTCTACTCCTGTTTTAATGATGTATCAGCGTGTAACAAATTGTTGCGAGGTCCTGGGCAAGAAAAGTTTGTGATCGCCCTTTCAGTTTTTAATTGCTAATTATAATAACATTTCTGGAAATCAATTAATCTACACATTTAATTATTTGTGCTAAAGAAAATAAAGGTTTGTTCTCTTACTTTCCCGTTCCACCATTTCTTTTATCATCATTCACTTGCAATTTCATCCATCTCCTTTAGCAGTTACATAACTCTGGGGCGCTAAACTAAATATTTCATCTTTTCTTTCATTACTACAATCTTAAAGTTTGCACGTATTAAAGTTTGCACGACATTATTAATTGTTAAATTGGTGGATTTATAAAAGTCAGTGCTAAATCATTTTAGGCTCGATAATCTTTCCAAGGCCCCTGGAGGTGCAAAGCTCTGAGCGTGCCATTTAGGGAGGAACGGTGGCTCAGCGATAGAGAAATTACCTTTGTTCGAAGGGTCGCATGTTCGATTCCCGTCCAAGTAAGTTCGTGGTGGAGGACATCGTGTTCGTGGGTTTTCTGGGGATTCTCCAGTTTCCTACCACATTTTCATTCAACTATTTCTTTCATCATTCACTTCTGTCTCCTTTAGCATTCAGCTTGCATAATAGTGGGATCTTAAACTAAAGATTTCATTTTTTATTTGCCTTTACGTATTTGTAGTGTAAGGAATCCTTGAGACAACGTTTGAAAGTATCATTTCATAATTGTGGGAATTACTGAAAATAAACTTTCCAGCAATGATAGCTGCCAAAAATGAACCAAAACCAAAGTGATAAAGTGCACAAATTAGCCCCTAGGGTAGTTTCTTGAGACAAAGTTTCATATTTATGGCAATTATTGAAAATAATTAAAAATGTTAACATTGTTAAGGTAGGACAAATGTATCTCTATTAGTGGTGAATATTAACAATATTTGAGCATCGAAATTAACCTTACAAGCACATTGACACATTTCAGTTTATATTTTAAAATACCAATTAACTTAGATTCACATTCAAATCAATGAAGTCATTCATGTTATAGGTTAGAGTGGGTATATATTTCCGAGTGATAATTCAACAATAGTGTTCTGAAGTATTTTATTTGTTTGCTGACGGAGTTTCAAAATTAAGCTCTTTAGATCTTTCCCTTTGAATTTGTTCAAATTCCTCAGTTACGCTACATACATCAGGGATGGCCAACGTGTTGACCGTCAAATTCTGACAGATATTCCGCGGCAGTCACTATGTCGCCACTCATCAAACCTTGATTTCACCCTCACCCTCATGAGAGCCGCCCTTGTGTGGCTGAATACTTATGCTTGCATCGTAGTTCAAGGAACATTTTGAAGTAAAGGCATTGGGTACTGTTGATAATTGATGTAAACGTCACTATCGACCGAGATCTCTATTGTAACAGTTGTTCCATTTTAGGTGTTCCACAGTAAGTTATACGATGATATGTTTAGTTTCCTTTCTTTAGAACGTATGTTAAGCAAGGGCGGATCCAGGACGGACTTCTGGTGGGGGTGGTGGGTTGTAATACTGCTACTTAGAGCTACTTTTAAGAGCTCCAAACTCTGGGATGCGTTTTATTTGTATATATAAAATAAAGAAGTTTCCTCTTCTGGGGGGGAGCGATCGCCCCGATCACCCCCCCGGATCTGCCACTGACGATAAGGAAATAATTCAACAAATAGGTTGAATAATTGATGCTCTGATCCTCACGAAGGAGGCCCTCTCGAGGCCTCCTCACCCTCAATTACCCTCGCCCTCAATGATATGAGGGCGAGGGTGCGCGAGGGCGAGGAAAAGTTTTGAGCACGAAGGCGAGGTCGAGCGAGGATAATGGACAACTCCTATCCCGAGGGCGAGGGTGCGCGAGGGCGAGGACAAGCTTCGATGGCGAGGGTGAGGGTGCGCGACGGCGAGGAAAAGCTTCGACGAAAAGGGCGAGGATGTGCGAGGGCGAGGAGAAGCTTCGACACCGAGGGTGAGGGTGCGCGAGAGCAGGGACAAGCTTCGATGGCGAGGGTGAGGGTGCGAGAGGGCGAGGAAAAGCTTCGACGGCGAGGGCGAGGGTGCGCGAGGGCGAGGACAAGTTTCGGCAGCGAGGGCGCGGGTGCGCGAGGACGAGGACAAGCTTCGATGGCGAGGGTGAGGGTGCGCGAGGGCGACGACAAGTTTTGGCTGCGAGGGCGAGGGTGCGCGAGGGCGAGGACAAGCTTCGACGGCGAGGGCGAGGGTGCGCGAGGGCGAGGACAAGTTTCAACAGCGAGGGTGAGGGCGCGCGAGGGCGACGGACAATATTATTCGCAAGGGCGAGGGTGAACGAGGGCGAGGGCCAACTGCTACTGCGAGGGCGAGGGTGAGTGAGGTCGAAGTAAAATGAACATCTATGGTTCCCGTCTCATATAGCCTCGCTGCTGAAAAGGATGTTAAACTCAAAATCAACTTAACTGAAATATTCGTACCACCGAATTTAATATTTTTGTTATAACGTCGAAAATGAAGTACTAAACGGTAAGAATACTGCAAAAGAAGACGAAAAAGATAGTAAGTTTAAAAGTGACAAAGGGTGGATTTTAAGAGGTTAAGACATTATCATGTTACTTCAATTAACGTTTAGCAACAAAACACAAATATACTATTATACTATTGAACGTCGTAATCTTGTATCACTTAAAATGTTTGTTTCTCTGGAATATTATAATATATTTGTCTAATCGAATCAATTTATCTATTTTACTGTTTTAGCCGTACTAACTATGAAACAAACCATAGCTTATGATAATATGCAATGTTGTCAATTTTAATGCGAATGGTTAGCAATAATCTGTGCCTTCACTTTTCTGATAACTTTTTTTTATCCATTTGTCTCACATATTTACAGTACTCTTACAGAATTTTTATTACTTCGATCTCTTCATGAAATTCATACATATACTCTTAAAGGATTCAACTGTTAATTTAATGAAAGAATAGCGAGACCATTGGAAACCAAAATTAGTCACCAACAAAACTTGATCCGTGGCTTCTACATGTGCACAATTGTTCTCTCGGTTTTCTGTCTTACCGACATGCTTCAAAGACTCACTGCCCTACGAAATATTGCGCAACTCAAATGCTACACAATGCTTAATATATGAGCATTATATAACTACCTATGAGATTTCGTAGTTGAATTTCCCATCTTCAGGGAATAAAACCTAATTGCAAGATTCTATTCAATAATAATAATAATAATAATAATAATAATAATAATAATAATAATAATAATAATAATAATAATAATAATAATAATAATAATAATAATAATGTGTAACTGTTATTGTTCGACTACTGACATTTGTGCTAGCCACTTGATAGACATATACTTTCAGTTGAGTTGATTTTGAGTTTAACATCCCTTTCAACAGCGAGGCTATATGAGAAGGGAACTACTGATTAACGTGGAATCCGAAACACATGAGCTCCCGCCGGGAATTGAACCCGGGTCTCCCACTCCAAAGGCGCGCACGATAACCGCTTAGCAACGAAGAAGCATATTTGCTTTCGGCGCAGTTTTCATTTCTCTATTGCAAAAAAAAAAAAAAAAAATAAATAAAATAAAATCGATATATTATTGTCGCACTATACTTGTATATACATAAATGTACTACCTCAGTCTCTTGAATCATTACAGGATAAAGTTAATGTCAATTTAGCAGTACCTATACAAAATCATATTTTTCAATATAATCCCCTCTGCTATTACATACTCCAATATCACCACCACAACTAGAGAAAGATCATAAGTCTAACCTCGACGTCGTAGAATCTCCACAGCAGGAGAAAACTTGTTTAAAACGATTTTTCTTCCCTGGCCAATAAAATAGTAGAGCCGTATTTAATAGTTGCACAAACCAGTTTGCATAACCAAAACAGAAATGGGAATTAAGGGAATAATCGATGAAGCAAAAAAAAAAAAAAAAAAAAACTATTAGAACGGGGAGAAGTATAAAGGAATCAGAGGTCACCACAAAACCTCCAACAAAATCCACAACAGAAGATGAAATACTGGACTTCGCAAGATGCAGAAAGCGTAGGCACTGTGCTTTTACCCGTAGGCGCCGACACGAAGAAAACATTGGGGGGGGGGCTCAACTACTCTAAATAGAAACAATGATTTAGGGTTAGTTGGTTGAAAACCAACTGGTTTTAATCAGAGTGGATTTAGACACCTTGTAGCCAGGGATGTAGCAGGAATTTATTTCGGGAGGGGTCCAAAGCTTTTCGGGGGGTCCAAACACAATTTCAGGCTAAATTATATTAAAAATTGTAAAATTGCCCCTAAAATTAGACTAAATTTACAAAAAAGTCCGGATTTCGGGGGCGGGATCCGGACCCCCAGGGCCCACCCCTGCTTACGTCCCTGCTTGTAGCCTAAGTTCTCCCTCCCCCCGCTTCGTTTGGTTAACAGTTTTCATTCACTTTCTCACTAATTACGTTCCCCGTTTCTGTGCGTCAATAATGGACTACTGACAACTCGTCACAATGCAGTTGCAGTCCTCTCAACTGGTCTAGTGGCTAGCGCGCGTCCATTTGGTGCACATAGTCCCGGGTTCGATTCCCGGTGGGAGAGCGTTGAACTACAGTGGGTCGGATTTCAGCTTAAATTGTAGATCCATGTCTCATATAGCCTTGTTGCTGAAAAGATACGATGAATAATAATCAAATCAACTCAACAATACAGTTGCAACAATTCAGAAACGATAATGGCTAAGAATTCACTATAACCAATAAACTGTTTAACCTTTTATCTCATAATAAGTTCAGTTAAACCTCTTAATAACGGACATCAATGGGACATGACTATTTGTTCATATATGAAAGGCGACTGTAAAAGGGAGTGTTCTCTCCTGTAACAATACATATATTTGTGCTGGGAGGCAGAAAAAAAAGTTTGAACATTTCCAATGTTTGAATGATACGAGACAATAAAATAGATGTAGGAATAAGATATGATTACCAAATTTAAATTTCTTTTTAAATTGTAATATTATGTTAATATAACTTACTTGTATTTAGTTGATTTTCTTCTATCCAGGTTCAGGTTTGTAGGTGGCAAATGGAGAATTACTTCTTTTTCATAGCAAAGGTTTGCCTGCGAATTTCGGTGCGCATCATAAATTCGTCTGCAATAAGATCAAGATCGAGTCCTGCAGAAAGTTCTTGATGACAATTTAAAATTGCTAACGCGTTGAGCCGTTTTGTCCCATGGTAGATCGTAGATAGGACTTTAGTCGTCTTAAAGAAGAAATGGATCTCTCCGCTAGTGGATGGTAGCGTCAAAAATAATCGAACGAACTTAACGATTTCTGGCAACATGGTTTGAAGATAAGTGTTTTGCTTTAAGAGGTCAAGAACACACGCGAAACTTCGGAAAGGTTCGGAGCTAGTTTGTGTTTTGCGAAGATCAAGTAACATATCACGATGTAGCTTGAGCCGTTCGATATCTATATCGTCTTTGTAAAATTCGTCTATAGCACTAACATCATTTGTTTCACCAATGATAAACCGTTCACAGAGCCCTAGAAAATGTTTTATTTTAGTATCAAACCGTGATTCTAAACACTGTACTGCTGTGTCAATAGTTTCAAAATATTGTTGACGATATAGCTGCTGCGGGTTTTCATATTCATGGGGATTATCACCTTGATTGATCCGTTTTGGAAGTTTTCTTGGTCGCGGGAGAGCTGGTTCTGAAAGCTCAAGTTCGTTTGCTTTTCCTACTACATCTGCCCAGAACGTGTCAAATTCAGTATCTGTTCGGAAATTCTGCAAAGTGAGCTGTAGGCTGAAATCATATTTACAGCATCTTGAATACATAAAGTTTTCTTTTGTAATGCTGTATTTGCGCTATGTATGTGACACATTAGCAATGCGAGATGAAAAAAGAAATCGAACGAGTGCATTTGAACCAGGAAGCCATGTGCTTTGGCACCAGCATCTGACTTATCTGATAAAGATTGCTCTGACATAAAATCCATAAGCTCATGGTAGTTAAGGTAACACGACTGAAGAGAGACATGCCGTACTGTCATTCTTGTTGGACAAAACGGTCGTAAATTAATCGACTTATCATTTTCACTTTGCAGTTGATGAAAGAAAGCCAGTCTCTTAGGGGAATGTTTTACAAAAACAATTATTTCCCTAACCAGGTTGAGGACATTTCGACAGCCTGTCACATTTCTTAAAGTATCTTGAACAACCAAGCTAAGAGAGTGAGCAAAGCAATGTACATAAGAAGCCCTCGATTCTAATTGAGATACTTTTGCTTGAAGTCCTCCACGTACGCCAGCCATATTGGAAGCGCCGTCGTAACACTGGCCTCTACAATACGTTATATCCAAACTGAAACGTAGAAGAACATCTTGAATTATTTTGAAAAGCGTTTTTGACTGTGTGTCATTTGTTGAGTAAAAGCCTAGAAAAATTTCATCAATTTCAAGATCGTTGGTGACTATTCTAAAGCAAAAGGAAATCTGTTCTTTCACTGAGATATCTGCTGTTTCGTCAACAATCAAAGCGTAAAACTTTGTGGATTTTATAGTGGACACAAGTTGCATCACTACAGCATTACTCATAATTGATAACATTTCGTTACATATATCGTGTGATATCCATCTTTTCTCTCTCTCTCTCGTTCAAGCCACAACTTAAGGATAGGGCTGTCTTTACTTCTCAACCGGAGCAAATGATTGAAATTGCTTTTGTCGTCAGTATGACCCCTTATGGCTAGTCCCTGAACAGCCAAATAACGCAAAGAAGAAAGTATCTTCAGTAGGGCAATTCTACTCTCTTCCATCTGAATTCTTTTACCATCAGAGAGCTGGGAAGATACATTGATCTTGCTATTCAGAACATGAAGTTTTGAAAACGATTATCAGTGACAATCAGAGCTTTCATGTTTTCTCATTCTTTCCAGCGCTTTCTTCCACAGGGTGTCTACTGGAATACCAGAAAGTAAATTCATGACTTTTTCATGACTTTTCATGATCTTTTTGTTCAAATTTTCATGACCATAGCGATAAAAATTTACCATTGGTAATAATAAACCCCTACCATCAGTGGTGCATCGGAACTATGCGGGTTGCTAGTCTTAAATATCACTTATTGTGAATCTTAAAGAAAGAATCTAAAATTCTGCCGCCTTGTGCTCGAGCACAGAATAGCACTTACCTAAATACAGGCCTGCTCTTACCAGTGAATCACTCTATACTGTATTTGAAGTTTTAATTCTGAGTATAATTATCCATCTAGCAGAAATTTGTCTGAAATTAAGCACTCAGAGAACTGCCCAAAGACAAAACAAATTATAAAAGATATTCGTTTTAAAAAAATAGATCATCAAATTTAAAATCTGCAAACTCAAACGAATAATATTATTTGCATAAGTCTAAAGGCCCAAAAATACACAATTTACATTTCTTAGAAGTAAAGAAATAGCAGATCAGAAAGTTGGACAGTAAAAAGTTGTTACTATATTACAGAGACTAGAAGATGAAATGGGGAGCAGCTAGGAAGACAGTAAAGTACCAGTTAGCCAGCACTAACTGGTGGGGGAAATTCTCACAATTACTGACCTGATACAATTGTTTCAGTACATGTAGTATGAGGTATAAAAGTATGAAGTATAAAAATATACTCTGAGATTTCAGATTTTCATGACCAGTTGGGTAAATAAAGGACTTTTTCATGGCTTTCATGACCACTAAGCAAAATATATGACTTTTTCATGACTTTCATGACTTTCATGACCAGTAGACACCCTGTTCCAATTACGGAAACCAGTTTCAATAAAGGTTAACTCCATTTTTGATGAAAACCTCAAAAGTTTTTTCTCATATGCGTCTTTGCAAATTTTACAAAATGCCGCGTCTACTTTAGCGTCATAAAACAACCAAGGAAACTTCTCATCCCAATGTACCTGAAAGGTTCTTTTATTTGATATAGATCTGTCTGTAGATGAAGACGGCATTGAAATTTCCTCTCTCTCTTCCTCAACAACAGAAGCACTACTATCAATATTGTCAATCACTGAAATAGAAGATTCATTTTGCACTTTTTTTTTTCGTTCTCACTATAAAACGATCCATTTTTCAAGTGTTCAATTAACACTATTGACCCGCAAATATGAATGAGTGAATAAATAAAACAAACACCACTAAAACTCACGCTCCTCTTCTTCCAGAAAACTGAAACAATAACACGTCACCACAATAATATTTATTTCTTCTGTCAACATTATCGACAAACTAACACACCGACACGACACGAAATCTTTGGGACAAAACACATCGGAGTATACGTTATTACTGACTGCGTTATCTCCACAAAATGACCAAAACTCAATATTTGAAAATATAGAAAGAAAAACTTCAGAACAAAGAAAGGGAAGCAGGGTTGATTTTCTGCAACCAGAGGTCATAAACCCCTATATAAACTAGCATGTGTTGCAACTGCTAGCAGGAAAGTTCAGAAGGCTTCCAGAATTACTAGAAAGAAAGGCGCACTATACTTGTCCTTTACATCCGCTCATATAGTAATAAAATGACGGTAATTCTCTCTCTCTCTCTCTCTCTCTCTCTCTCTCTCTCTCTCTCTCTGTTTTGATGCTCCAGGAAGACAATACTCACCAATACAGTCACCAGTAAAGAATTGAAGCTGGGAACGGGAGAAAAAAAGTATTCTCTTTCCTCTTTTCAATAAAAGTTCTGAAACGGAAAAATAGTTGTTTGGCGACACTAATTTTACTAAAGAAAACTAAATATTATATTCTGAAACTGAAAACGCACCTGAGTAGTTATTTTCTAAAACTGTCTGGAAAAAGTATTTTGAAGAAATAATACGAAAACATAACTGAAATATTGGGGGGGGCTCAGCCCCCTCATCGGTAATATTGGGGGGGCAGAAGGGGTCTGAGCCCCTAGGTTCCGGCGCCTATGCTTTTACCTATTTTAAACGTCCAAAAAGCGAGTAGGGCCAACTCTTGTTCTGGAGTCAAATATCAAGCAATTGTAATGACAGACCAAATCCTATAAATAATCACTAAATTACGCAGACGAACAGTGCTAGTGGACACCGGATCGAGCATTTCCATCTGGCCCTTCGAATATTTACTTCCTGATGTTCAATTAATATAACATAAAACAGCGGTTAAATGGATATGAAATAAAATTAACTTGAAATATGTAGCAATGGTATCATTCAAAGTTGGGAAACGAAATTCTATCATTACTTTCGTATGATGAAGAAATCATGTATTCCAGTTATTTTTGGTTTAGACTTGCTAAAACGCTTACATGTTACAATCGATTTAACAAAGAATCTTATCTCTCTATTTAAAAATCATAAAAAGCCAACATTCCCAGAGAAGAACCAGGAAAACATTTTATCACAACGAACGACTCATATACTTAGAAAACGAAAACAAGTTTGCATTTTTATCGACAAACGCATTACTTTAGTTCCACTTTTCTACGCATTTATTCCGGTGATAGCAAAAAGACAGATTGATGATTCTACATCTTTCTTCGTATCGTTTCTCCAAGACTTCCTTGACATATACAAGCTATCGAGCAAAGGTTACACGTAAACAACATGACTGGTAATGTCCAGTCCAGTTATCCTGTAACTTTGAGGAAAATACGCCAGTGGTGGAACTTGTGGCATGTCAAGATTAATCTTTTGCAATAATGGAAGCAAACTCAATAGAAGAAAATAAAAATTGTACAATAAAATAGGAGATTGACAATTCTTTGAAGTATAGATAAAAATTTTCAAAATTGATGTTTTTGATATTAATCCTAATTTAGACCAGTCGCAGAAACATGCCATTCACGAGTTATTATACAAATACAAAAATGTTTTTATACACTCCGGACGACATTGGATATTATAGGGCTACAGTCATAAAATAAGAATCCCTAAATCGGCAGTGTTCCAGAACAAATCTCCATGTTCCAATGCATGTTCGAGATCAGGAAAACAAACAAATTCAAGACCTTATTAATGCTAGAATTATACAACCCACAGACGATAATAGCTTCGCCTCGCCACAAATTATTGTCAAGAAACCAAATACGAACGCATTTAGAATTGTTTTGAATTTACAGCAGTGTAAAACTTACATTAAATACCTGTGGGTGCCATTCCAGTCAATTGAGTATGTGTTAAACACTTTAAAAGGCAAAAAATACATAACCACCTAATAAATGAGCACACAAGCTCTCTTAATTGCAACTAGGATGATTTTACATTGATTAACGAATAAGATCTTTTGCCGATGACATCGTGCTGAGAGGCTACACTTTTCAATAATACCTAAGGGAATTTTATTTTAAAAATTAAGAAATTTTTGTGCTTCACCTAAGACAAATTTATTTTACTCAGAGTGAATGTTCTCGTATATTTAGTATCAGGTAATTCTTTTAAAACCTCTGCAAGAAAGCTAAAAATATAGAGTTCAAGATTCCACCAAAAGAGAATTTTGCAGTTTTACGGGCTTATGTTCCTACTTACTGGCACATATCAAGGATTTTGCCATGAAGATAGAACGTTTTTAACAGATGTTTCCAAAGCAATGTTTGTGTTTTTCAAATAATCTTGTGAATTCTGTTCCTGGTGTGGGGGATGTAAGGTTCAGTATCTCAGGTGTAAGCAACTACCATAAAGCATGCTTCATTCAGGAGCACGTGTTTTCTATTCAAAACATAATCACCAACAGACGGTGGAAGAAGGATACCATAAAGACGCGCAGTTGGTTCCGAAGGAAATTGAAGATGGTCAACCCTCTCTTCACCAACTTCCTCTTCAGAAGACAGTCATAAAAGAGGACCTCAAGTGGACAGAAGAATAAGTCCCAGTGGTGATCCAGTGACCTTCCTAAACTATTTCTGAGATCGTTTTGTGTTACGGAGGTTTTGTAAACTCCGTATTTCTATAACTACCTGCCGCGGAGGTTGCAAAAGGCAAAGAGATACAAATATACTGTCTCCTGAAACTACGATGAGTAAGAAAGATATCCTTTCAATCACCAACCTAGACCGCTGTGGGATAGAAGATTTTACCTTTTAATCTTAAGTTACTTATCACCATCGACTTTGGTAGAGGCAAAAGCATTACAGCTAAGCCGCATGGTGTTGCTACTGTCGTTGCAACCACAACACCGATCTGAGAATAAGCTAGCAATTATTTATTTCTAACTAATTTACGGCTCTTAACTTGTTTCAAAGGCATATTGAAACGTGTGTCGCATGGATATTGTTCTCAATAGATTAGCGTGCACCGGAATATATATTCACTGAACCCTCAGACATTTACAGACCCGGCTATCTGTCCGCAAATTTGATTCGTGTTCCAAGATGATATACTAGGCCTACCTTTGAAGACCCACAATGCGCAACTTCGGTTGGGGTTGAGGAAAAGGGGGATACTTCTTGTTTGTCGTCAGCAGTGATTCATTTTTTGTTTGAAGTTTCTACGTGCACTTCGAAAAGAAAAATGCCTTTACCGGGTGGTCTCTCTCTCTCTCTCTCTCTCTCTCTCTCTCTCTCTCTATATATATATATATATATATATATATATATATATATATATATATATATATATATATACCGTAAAACTAAAATGATAAAAGTCATTCCAGCTCCGAACTACATCCACGTTGAAAATTAGAATGAGATCGATTCAGTGGTTCCAAAGTTATGAAGTTTTACCAGCATATATTTACCCGCTTCGTTGGGTAAAATGAAAATTTAAATGCACAATCCCGTCTCTCATGTGTTCAGTCACCACGAAATATGCTGTTTCGTTTTTAATGGCATCGAATTAAACGGCATCGGAAAGATCACTGATCATCTCGGCTACCTCGGAAATCATGAATTCGACACTAATATTAATCGTTTTCGATCATTTTATTATCTCTCCCTCTCCCAAGTTGCGGACTGAATTTGGTTTTAAACGGGATCTAAAGTGTCATTCTTCATCTCAGCGGCACTAAAAACTACGGATCAAACACTTATATCGAAAAATTTTGACCATTTTTATATATCTCCCCCTCTTCTATGTTGCGCGGCAGGAAATCGGATGTGTCACAGGTCATCTCAGCGACCTCGGAAACTATGAATTCGACACTAATATGGCTTACTTTTTATCCTTTTGATTTATTTCTCTTCCGCTCTCTCAAGATGTGGGGTTGAATTTGGATTTTAACAGCATCAGAAGTGTCACTGTTCATCTCGGCGATCTCAAAAACTATAAATTCAAGACTAATATCGGTCATTTTCGACCATTATATCCCCCTCCGCCATGTTGCAGCCCATGTCATTGGAAGTGTCACCGTTCATCTCAGTGACCCCCAAAGATGTGGATTCAGCACTAATATCGGTCATTTTCGATCATTTTAAATCTCTTCCTCTTCCAAGTTGAAGGTTCGAATTTGAATTTAAACAGGATCTTAAGTATCATTGTTCATCTAAGCGACCCAGAAAACTTTACATTCGATACTGATAGTGGTCGTTTTCGATCATTTTTATATAAAACTTTCTCCCCCTCCTACAACTTGCGGGGATGATTTTGGATTTAAACTGGATGGAAATGTCACTGCTCATCTGAATGATCGCGAGAACTACGGAATAGACACAAATATTGTTCATTTTCGATCATTATCATATATAGCTCCCCTCCCCCTCAACAGTGCTGCCGCACACGCCATCAAAATTGTCACCGTAAATCTAAACTAATCCTAAAACTATGGATTCGACACTAATATTAGGCATTTCCAATCATTTTTAATGTTTATTCCCCTCCCCTACGTTGTTTTCTTTCCCTCCCCAACTATCAGGGTTGAACTTGGATTGAAACAGCATAAGAAGTGTCACTGTTTCTCTCATCGACCCCGAAAATTATGGATTCAACACTAATATCGGTCATTTTGATCATTTTAAATTTCTCCCCCTCCCCCTTCCCTACGTTGCATCGTGAAACTGAATAGCCTAAAACAATCCTTGCCCGAAAACTCATGTATGTTGAAAATTTGATTGAGATCGGTCGGGTGGTTCAGGAGTGATGAAGTCACAAAGCAGTCTTTTTTATTTTAATTTTCATATACTTCTCCTCCCTCACCCTCCCCTATGCTGGCTCGTCAATGTGAAACGATAAAAAACACCCAACGGCCGACCTTCATACATGTTGAAAATTTGATCGAGATTGGTTGTGTGGTTCAAAAGTTATTAGTTTTATTAATTTTTATTCATGGGTCCCCTTCCCCTCCCGCTCCTCTAGAATATACCGTTGAAGTGCAATTACAAAAAAGTTTCCACATCCGAACCTCGTGTAACTCGAAAATTTGATTGAGATCGGTCGGATAGTTCAAGATTTATTAAGTTACAAAAATAGTCACTTTCATTCTTATATAAAATGATTTTTATATATCTCCCCTTCCTTCTCATCCCATACATTGCTCCGTCAAATTTAAATCATAGAAACGATTCCAGGCCTGAACCTCATCTATGTTGAAAATTTGGTCAAGATCGGTTGAGTTGTTCAAGAGTTATTAAGATTTATTTATTTTTATAGCCACTCCTCCTCCCCCAACCCTCAGTTCTACCATCAAACTGAATAGCCTAAAGCCAGCCCAGCCTCCAGCCTCAAACCTCATCCATGTTACAAATTTGATCCAGATCGGTCAGACGGTTCAGCAGATTTAGAGTCACAAACATTTATCTTCAATTTTATCCATCTATCTATCTATCTATATAGATTTATTAGCATATATTACCCGTTTCGCTGCGTTGAAATAAATAATTTAAATGCACACTGATATTGCTCATTTTGGATCATTTTAATGTATGTCATCCCTCCTCATCCCCCAAGTGTCAGGGCTGAACATTGACTTAAACAGCATCAGAGGTGTCACTGTTCGTTTCGGCTACCGCAGGAACTATAGATTTATTAGTAGTATCTGTCATTTTTGACCATTTATATATATACATTTTCCCCAGCCCCATGTTGCGGGCCATGACATCGGAAGTGTTACCGTTCATCTCAGCGACCTCAAAAAATGTGGATTTAGCACTAACATCGGTTATTTTCGATGATTTTTATATATTCTCCCCCTCCCCCAAGTTGTGAGTTTGAATTTGGATTTAAACGGGATCGGAAGTACCAATGTTCATAGAAGGGATCCAGAAAACTATAAATTAGATACTGATAGTGGCCATTTTCTATCATATTTATATATCTCTTTCCTCCCCTCCCCCAAGTGGCGGGGCTAATTTTAGACCTAAACCGGATCGCAAATGTCACTAATCATCTGAATGATCTCGAAAACTATGAATTAGACACTAATAATATCGGTGATTTTCGATCATTATTTTATATAGCTCCCCTCCCCCTCCTCCTTCCTGCGACATACGGCATCAGAATTGTCACTGTTAATCTCAGCTACTCCTAAAACTATGAATTCGACATTAATATTAGTCATTTTTGATCATTTTAAATGTTTATTCCTCTCCACTACGTTGTACCCTCCCCCTCCCCAACTATCAGGGCTGAATTTGGATTGAAACAGCATCAGAAGTTTCACTGTTTCTCTCATCGACCCCGAAAACTATGGATTCAACACTAATTTCGGTCATTTTGGATCATTTAGAAATTTCTCCCCCCCCCCCTTCATACGTTCCATTGTGAAACTGAATAACCTAAAGCAATCCCTGCCCCAAAACTCATGTATGTTGAAAATTTGATTGAGATCGGTCGGGTGGTTGAAAAGTGATGAAGTCACTAATGCAGTCATTTTTATTGTATTATTTTTACATATATATCTCCCCCTCCCCTCCGCTACGTTGGCTCGTCAAAGTGAAACAATAAAAAAACTCTCAAGGCCCGACCCTCATATATATGTTGAAAATTTGATCAAGATTGGTTGGGTGGTTCAAAAGTTATTAGGTTTTATTAGTTTTTATTTATGCGTCCCCCTCCCCTTGGATCTAGCGCTAAAGTGAAATTGCAAATATGTTTTCAGATCCGGACCTCATGTATCTTGAAAATTTGATTGAGATCGATCGGATAGTTCAAGAGTTATTAAATTACAAAAATAGTCACTTTTAATCTTATATGAATTGTTTTTTATATATCTCCTCCCTCCCCCTCCCCTAGGTTGCACCGTAAAAGTTAAATGATAAAAACATCCCATGCCCGAACCCTATCTATGTTGAAAGTTTGATCAAGGTCGGTTGAGTGGTTCAAGACTTATTATGTTTTATTTATTTTTATATATCTGTCCCCTCCCCTCCCCCTCTCCTTCTTTGTACTGTAAAAGTGAAATGAAGAAACCATCCCCACCCAAACTTTATCTATGTTGAAAATTAGATCGAGATCGGTAGGGTGGTTCAAGAGTTAAGTTTTATTCATTTTCATATATTTCCCCTTCCCCCTGTCCCTCCCCTACAATCTACTGTCAAAATGAAATGATAAAAAACTTTTCAGGTTTGAATTTCATATATGTTGAAAATCTGATTGAGATCGATCGGGTTGTTCAAAAGTTATTAATTCACAAACATGGTCACTTTTATTTTTATATTTATTGATTTCATAAATTTCCCCCTCCACCCCCTCCCCTACGTTCTCCGTCAAAATGAAATGATGAAAGTCATCCCAGTCCCAAACCTCATCTACATTGAAAATTTGATCCTGATCGGTCATTTGGTTCAAGAGTTATTAAGTTTTATTTATTTTTTATACGTCCCCCCTCCTCCCCTAAACCCTAACTTCTACTGTCAAAGTAAACAGCTAAAAAGACTCCCAGGCCAGAACCGCATCTACGTTGCAAAGTTGATCGAAATTGGTCGGGCAGTTCAAGAGATTAAGTCACAAACAAAGTCACTTTCAATTTTATAATATAGATTTTATATATATATATATATATATATACACCTCTCCCTCCCCTCAGTTCAAACGAAAAAAATTTAGGCATAGGGTTATTTTTACGTAATATTCATATCCTAGTTCGTACTGTGAATAATTCCTCTGCTATAGCTGCTAATTTTCTTTAACATTTCAACAAATACTTGATTGGCAACAATGGTGAACGTTGCTGCAGGGAGTTTGAATTGCTCTAGTTCCTGCTTGGAATACACACGTAGATGGCACTGCGTCGGAATACACACCGATCGAGAAACGAAATTTTTCAGTCTGAATACACACTTTTCACACACAAACCGGCTGTATCCGTATAAACGAGCGGAGTCAAAAGAACTCGCGGGGGGACCCCTATAATGCTCCTGCACGCGTTAAAAGTAAAAAACTTTTCGAGCAACCACTAAAAAATTCTCGCTTTGCAAAAATTGCTCAGAGTGCTGCTCTGTAGCCGATCGACCTACAAAGATTGGCGGGTTCACCAACGCACACACACACACACACACACACACACACACACACACACACACACCTGATTGTCTACCCTACAAAAGGCGTATGCGAGCCGGGCGATAGGAAAACCGAGTATGCACTCATATCTGCTATATTAAATGAGCTATTTTCCTGATATGCTCCCAAAAGTTGCGTCATCGATAAAGCTACATTTCCAGAGGCATCAGGATGCGGTATCTGGACCTTGACTGGGTACGTACAAGTGAGCACCCAAACCAACTGGGCATTTGCAAAACGAGTAAATGTAACAAACGAAGACACTAACAAACAAACAAAGATATTGTGTGTAAAATGTGTAAAATGCGAATTCAGTGAGTAAATTTCAGCAATGCAATTAGAGCAATTGCGTTAAACACTCGTTAACTTTGTAACAAATGACACACATCGATTAATGCTGTCAATTTTCTTGAGTCCCCAAATTTCCTTCCACATTTCCCTTCCACCAATTATTTCATAATCATTCACTCTCATTATTCACACGTCTATTATAAGCGATGGAGTATAACCAAGGGATGTAAAACTAGAAATTTCATTTCATTTCAAATGGAACAGCGCATTGATTCAATTCGCGAAGAAGTTAGTTTGTGGTGGACAACACAGTTTCCATGGGTTTTCTCGAAGTACTCCCAATTCCTTCCACATTCTCATTCCACTAATTCTTCCATCATTCACTTGCCTTAGTCACCGCCTCCCTTAACCTAACAGTCACAATCGTGGGGCGTTAAACTGTAAGATTTCATTTCATTTTGAAATGGAATGGCGAGACTAAAGTAGGGTTATATCTGTTTGTGTGTTTGATGTAGGTTATTGTTTCTTTCTGCACCGAGGCTGTATGAGACGGATACCTATAGTTCAAGGTGCAATCCAAACAACTATAATAATTCAAATTTTATAATTGCTTCCATGAGACAATGTGACCAAAGAGCCACGTGCCAGCTACAAAGCCAGCGGGAGAACAATATTATATGCCTACAACAAACATTGAAACAAGATACATTATTCATACCAGATGGGAGACCCGGGTTCCCGGCTGGAGCTCATGTGATTCGGATTCCATTTTAATCAGTAGGTCCCGTCTCATATAGCCTCGCTGCTGAAAGGGACGTTAAACAAAAAATCAACTTAACTCATCTATTCGTACCATCGAATTTAATATTTTTGTTATAACGTCGAAAATGAATTACTAAACTGCAAGAATACTGCAAAACAAGATATAACAATAAAACGAAACAGGCAGTAAGTTTAAAATTGACAAGGGAGGGATTTTAAAACTTTAAGACATTATCATGTTACTTGCATTAACACCTAGCAACAACACACAAATATACTATTATACTATTGAACTAATATACTATTAGTTCATATACTATGACTAATATACTATTGAACGTCGTAATCTTGTATCACTTAAAATTTCTCTTGCTCTGGAATATTATAATATATTTGTCTAATCGAATCAATTTATCTATTTTACTATTTTATCCGTAGTAACTATGAAACAAACCATAGCTTATGCTAATATGCAATGTTTTCAATTTTAATGCGAATCTGTGCCTTTTTTGACAACTTTTTTTCTATCCGTCTGTCTTCACATATTTACAGCACTCTTACAGATTTGTTTTTACTTCTATCTCTCCATGAAATCCATATATTTGCTCGCAAGGGATTCAACTGTTAATTTAATGAGAGAATAGCGAGAAATGAGAGAATACTAAATGATTCATATAAGCATTATATAACTACCTATGAGAATTCGTAGTTGACTTCCCAACTTCAGGGAACAAAACCTAATTGCAACATTCTATTCATTAATAATAATTATTATTATAATAGTAACAGTAATAATAATAGTATTAATATGTAACTCTGTTACTGCTCAACTACTGACATTTGCGCTAGCCACTTGATAATCAGTTGGGTTGATATACTTTCAGTTGAGTTGATTTTGAGTTTAACATCCCTTTAAGCAGCGAAGCTATACGAAACGAGACCTACTGATTAACCTGGAATACGAACCAAATGAGCTCTCGCCGAGAATCGAACCCAGGTCACCGAATACGTCAGTGGTGGACCTTGTGGCATGCCAGGATTAATCTTTTCCAGCAATGAAAGCGTACAAATTGGAAGAAAAAAAAATGTACAGGAAAAGAGGAGGTTTTCATTTCCCTGAAGTATAGATAAAATTTTTCAAAATTGATGTTTTTGATATTAATTCTAATTTAGAACAGTCGCAGAAACAGGCCATTATACAAATACACAAATGTTTTTCTACACTCTGGACGGAATTGGACATTATAGGGACAACAATCACAAAGTAAGAATCCCTAAATCGGCAGTGTTCTCCAAATCTTGCTCCATCCGAAAAACCGCTGATACATCCTGTTCAAGGTCAATCACACAACAAAATCTTACAAAATTCTCATATGCATGATGGGTCATAAAACTACCACGGAAACTCTCTTAATTGCAACTAGGATGATTTTACATTGATTAACGAATAAGATCTTTTGCTGATGACAGCGTGCTGGGAGGCTACAGTTTTCAACAATAGCTATCGGAATTTTATTTTAAAAATTAAAAAAGTTTTTTGCTTCACCTAAGACAAATTTATGTTACTCAGAGCTGAATGTTTTCGGATATTTAGTATCAAGCAATTCTATTAAAATTTCTGCCAGAAAGCCAAACATACGGAATACAATATTCCACCAATAGTGAAATTTGCAGTTTTACGGGCTTATGTTCCTACTTATTGGCACGTATCAAGGATTTTGCAATTAAAATAGAACCTTTTAAACAAATGTTTCCACAACAATATTTGTACCTTTCAAATAATCTTGTGGATTATGTTGCTGGTGTGGGGGCTGTAAGGTTCCGTACCTCAGGTGTAAGTAGCTACTATAAAGCATGCTTCATTAATGAGCACGTGTTTTCTATTCAAAACATAATCACCAACAGACGGTGGAAGAAGGATACCAGAAAGACGCAAAGTTGGTTCCGAAAGAAATCGAAGATGGCCAACCCTCTCGTTACGAACTTTCTTTTCAGAGGACAGCCATAAAAGAAGACCTCAAGTGGACAGAAGAATAAGTTCCAGTGCTGATCGCTAACCTTCCTAAACTATTCCTGAAATCGTTTAGTGTTAAGCAGATTTCCTTAAATCCAACTTCTGAAGCCGTAATAGGCAAAGGAATATTTCTATAACTACCTGCCCCGGAGCACGTATAAGCAGAGAGATACAACTATACTATCTTCTAAAACTACGATAATTAAGAAAGATATCCTTTAAATCACCACCCTAAGCCGCTGTAGGATAGAAGATTTTACCTTTTAATCTTAAGCTACTTATCACCATCGTCTTCGGTAGAGACAAATACATTGCAGCTAAGCCGCATGGTGTTGCTACTGTCCTGGCAACCATAACACCGATCTGAAAATAAGCTAGCAATTATTCATTTCAAACTAATTAACGGCTATAAACTTGTTTCAGAGGCATATTGAAACGTGGGTCGCACGGATATTGCTCTCAATAGATTTGCGTGCACCGGAATATATTCACTGAATCCTCAGATATATACAAACCCGACTATCTGTCCGAAAACTTGATTCGTGTTGCAAGATGATACACTAGACCTACCTGTGAAGGCCCATAATGTTCAACTTCATTAGGGATTAAGGAAAAGGGGGATACTTCTTGTTTGTCGTCTGCAGCGAATCCATGTTCTCTACATATGACCGAGAAATCAGAATCTTCTTGTCCATCAACTAGTAAAGAGCTCTCCATTAGTGAACAATTATAATCATTGACGGAAAATCGCAAGAGACATTTAGCGTCACGCACCAGAAGAACTGAGTAGAGAGCGATACCATATAAGAGGCAAATTGAAAGAAAAAGTGACTTTAGCAAATGAAGTAGCAAAGTAAGATGACAAGAAGGTAATGAACCACTACGCAGACAACGAGAAAATATTAATAAGAAAGCCCCACCAAATGTATAATTTGTGATGAAACGTTGAATGAAGGCTGGGTGTAGTGTGAATCCTGCGATGACTGGGTTCATGAAACTGCACATCAATTGAATCAACAGATATCCATTACTCGTTACCACTGTTAGCTTCGTGGATAGGTTATCTTATTGTTCCTTCTAGGTGTAGAATATGATGTTTTTCAAACATCTTAAGTGTTCGTTAGTGCTCGCCAATATTTCAAATATATGAAATTTAGCGATCTGTATTGTCATTTGTTTATTTCATTATTTTGGCATTATATATCGATATCTTCAGTTTGTTAATAAAGTTCACATTCCATATTTCAGGGTTATTTCGAGGCAATTTTACATCATTTTACCAAGAGGCAGTTCAATGTGTTAAAATATCTGGGGCTACCTCCTTTCCCATAAAAATGTGAACTAATATTCACATGTTTATCTTGCCAGGTTTTCTTTCAGAAAATGCTTAGCAATCTTGAGTTAGGTACTAATTTGTACAAAACAAAAAGGTGGACACCAGTCAAGTCCCCTCCTGAAATTGGGGGAGGTAGTGCTCCCTTACACCAACCTTCCATCTTGTCACAGCACTACGAGTTTTATGAATCCTGATGCAGGGACGACCATGTTTTCAATGATTTTGTATCCATTCAGCACAGGCTGCTATTATAGAACAGATAATAAGGCCCAAATGAAGATCAACAATACAGTGAGAGCAGCTAGATTCACTTCTTCCACTCTTGAATAAATTTCACAAAACATGGATACTTCCCTTTCCAGTAATGGTACATGATTTGCTGTATGTATGCGATGTGCATTGTTAAATCAGTGTACAAAAGCATTTTTTCTCGCTACAAGTGAATGTCGCAAAAGACCAACGAAAGATACAAATATCTACCAAGACAAACTACATAAAATAAATAGATTTCGTTCTGAAACAATCAGAGGAAAATATGGATGTTATCAATATGGTTGTTTAGCATGTGGAAAACATTTTAGATATCAATGTTAAGCTAGGAGCGCACAATGTAGGAATTGCAACGAATATAGTCATTTTGCACACTATTGTCCAAAAGGTATACAAATAGGTACATAAGAAGAATCAATGAGTTACCTGATGAACATACTCAGAAGGAAGCTAAGATCTTCATCCTTACTGAATTACTGAAGAATTAGATGTCAGAAGCAAATACGAATGTAGAAGATGAACGAAATTTTAGTTCAGTGGAGATTTTTTGTTAAGCTCTATTCAGGTAGCCAATACAGACAAGAAAATATGTTCACTAGTAATTAATTGAATTTAATTGGTAAAACGAAATTCAGAGGTTAAACACGAGAATCTTGAACCAGAAAATCGATAACAGAGGAATCACGTCTGTAGACACACCGACAAACAAGTAGTAGAAACGGAATACCTTAGTATGAGTCAGGGAATACCTACAAGGTCAACAATAATAGAAGGAAAAAATACAAATAATAGAAGTCCAAAACAAATATGGTAAACAGGTGAGAATAGAAAATAAAGTTACGAAATAAAGAAAAAGAAGAAAACAATACAGAAATGTAGATAGTGGAATAATAAGGATGTGTAAAAATAAAAGAGAAGGCGAAGAATAGAGGAATTAGTGAAGAAAAAAGATGTAGAGGATAAGTTTAAAGAAATGATATAAAAAGATGATGGATGGAAGTCTGAAGAATTAAAGCAAACCGTTGAGAGACAGGTAAAGAAGAGAGTCAGAAAGAAAAGGAATGCGTACAAGTTTACTTTTGGCACACTACAAGAAACAATTGTTAAAACTTATAATTTCCTTCTTATTGTCCCTTAAAATATTTCCCTTGGCAACATGAAAATGTCTCACTTGGCATAGGTAAAATACAGGGATGAATAATTCAATATTGTAGTGCAAAAACTCAAACCAACCTGTGTTAGGTGGCCATTAAAACACGAATGCTGTGCACTCGTGTCAGGGAAGAATAAAGATGGTGGGCCCGTACGCTAGCGCGGGGGTGCGTTCGAAAGGAACAAGTCTGTCAGCAATCGGGGATATGTGCGCAAGCCAAGATGGAAAGGAATGGGTTTTGTCAATGATACGAATTTCAATAGCACTTGTAATGGTTTCGTACTAGTAACGTTGCACTTGAACAGGCATTGTGCAAAAATATGCCGCCAGTGGAAAATAACATCTTACAGTGCCATCTTTCATATATACTCACTTATTATATCCGGCGTAAAAATCACTTGTAATCATTTTAGACTAGGAACACTACACTTGTAAACCTATAATACAGAGTATTACTTGGTATTTCATTCTGTCGCCTGCAGATATTTGTCCCTTATAAACATGCCTATCCATACAAATAATTGAATTTTACATGTAAATAGCTCAAAGTGTCGTGCGCCAAAGCTACATCTTCACATAAGAATGAGATACAGGAGAAGACGGGGGTCAAAAGGGAAATAAGCTGCAAAAAGGAAAGAAAAGGGAGAAAGTTTTGTATGATGGTTATTAGTAGCGAAAAATACATTAATGATTGCCATCTGACGATGTAGAAGAAGGAAAGAAAACGGAAAAAAGTTCTGATATAAAACAGTTGAATATTTGTGCTTTGTAGTTGAAAGATATACTTGAATGTTTGTTGATTTCGGCTCCTATTGCCTATTGTTTCGTGTGCTTGAGGGAACCCAAACGATGTTTTCGAATATCGTAGCTTTTGATATGTTAATAGTGTTGAATGAAGTCGGCAGAATTATCGCTAGGCAGCGCGGCTATATGATCAACGGTTTCCCAATCCTGCTGTTGAGTCGAGGTAAGTATTTCGTAGTTTGGCACTTGCTGTGGAGAGGATTGGGCATGTCCCTCCCCAACACAAAAGACGTCAGCAGATCAGTCTCCGTGTTAAGGATAAACGGTCTCCCGGCATCCTTGCTGCAGCACATGTGGTTCTCCAAATCTTGAAAACACAATTCGCCAGGGATGCTGCAATAAACAACATGACGGCTTGGAGGATTTTGATCCATTTTGGCCATGTGCATCTGAATCAGGAACTCCGAGAACAAGATTTACATATCCGTCTTCAGTTTTATCAGCGGATGAGTACCGGGAAACCCATGTTTCCACCGGGACATTCTGTGGACGGACGAAGCGAACCTCAAGAGTAATGGAGATGTCAGCATACACAACGCACACTACTCGTCCAGTTTGAATCATTTTTTTGAAGTGTCTACGTGCACTACGAACAGAGAAAAATGCCTGTGCCGGGTGGACTGATAGTAGCAAATCAACTTCAAATAGCAGACGTAGATTCCAAACCGCAGAATTTAACGAAAAGTGTTTCCCGTTAAAGTTGTTTCTATTTCAATAATACTTCCAAAGAAATCGAAATTGATACCAATTTCCATTTCAAATTTTGGAGTTGACCACCGTGGATGTATCCCCGCTACGCCACTTGATATAGAAGCATCACCATTGCTTCTTCGCGTACGATTTGGTCATTCAGGTTTTTGTTCTTGTTTGAAGTGTCTGAGTGCACTAGGAACAGAAAAAAATGCCTGAGATGGGTGGGTTGAAGTGGCAATTCAACAACAAATAACATAAGTAGATACCAAACCGTAGAATATGACGAAGACTGTTTCCCGTAAAAGTTGTTTCTTTATCAGTAATACTTACAAAGAAGTCGAAATTGATACCAGTTTCCATTAAAAATTTTGGAGTTGATTCCTTTTATGCATTCCCATTTTAGTTATGCATCCCAGTTAGGTGGAACACGGCGCCTCCAATCATTTGATCATGAAATATGAAAAGTGATAGTAACTGAATGTCAAATGTGTGTAAAGGGCATGAAGAATTGTAACGAAACTTTTTTTATGGACAATAGAACCAAAAATAAAGGAATATGGGCTTTTATGTTCTGTGGAAAAACGATTTTAGGGTGTAAAAGTCCCCACGCAAAATTTTTAAAGCTGGCGCCCGAAAGGTAAGAAGTAAATCGAAGTGAATGAAATTGTAAACAGAGATTGCAGACGTAAAATGAGGATTGGCTTTCGTATTTTCCTGATAAAAATGTTGGGTGGGGCATGGACCGCTCCAAACAGTTGATCACGGAATATGAAAAGTGCTAGTAATACTATGTCAAATGTGTGTAAAAGACATGAAGAATTGCAACGAAACTTCAGTATGCAAAAGCAAAGAATACGGTTTTTTATTTTCTGCGGAAAAACGGTTTCAGGGGCAAAGAACCCACCCCAAACTTTTGACAGCTTAGGCTCGAAAAATAAGAAGCAGTGAATCAAAATGAATGAAATTCTGAACAGATTGCAGACGTAAAATGAGGATACTGGCTTCGTATTTTCCTGAAAAAAAAAAAAGGTTGTGTGGGGTACGGACCCCTCCAAACCTTTGATCACGAAATATCAAAAGTTCTAGTAACGGTATGTCAGATGTGTGTAACGACATCAAGGATTGCAACATAACTTCGTGTAAGGATAATACGCAAAAAACAAAGGTATATTGTTCCTTAACTTTCTACGAAAAAGCGGTTTCAGGAGGCAAAAGTACCCACCCCAAACTTTTGAAAATTTACGCCCGAAAGATAAGAAGTGAACCAAAGTGAATGAAATTTTGCACATATTGTAGACGTATTCCTTCATATGCGTATGTACTATTGAGAAACTAGGAGAAACTAGGTCTACTATTGGGCGAGTCAAAGCCCAGATTTAAATATCAGAAGCATTTTATTTTAAGTTCCTCGAAGTCCGCCCACGTTTAATACATTAAACCCTGCAACATATTTATTATTTTATTTTTATATCCGACAACTGATATATAGCATTAATAGCTCTATTTTCTACTGAATTAGGTCTACTGCTAGTCAAAGTCTAGATTTTAATACCTCTTTATACTCATCATATACCGGCGAGCCCAATTAAGGCAAGTGAGCGTGAGCCCGGGTGAGCGCAAGCCTATTGGAGAGAAGTGAGCGCGAGCCCGAGTGAGTGCGAGCCCAGTTGGGAAAAGTGATCGCGAGCGGTAGTGAGTGCGAGCCCAGTCGAGAGACATGAGCGCGAGCCCGAGTGAGTGCGAGCTCAGTTGAGAGAGATGAGCGCGAGCCCGAGTGAGTGCGAGCCCAGATAAGATTAGTGAGTGTGAGCGCCAGTGAGCGCGAGCCCAGTTGGGAGAAGTGATCGCGAGCGCTAGTGATCGCGAGTCCAGTTGAGACTGGTGAGCGCGAGCCCAAGTGAGTGCGAGCCCAGTCCAGAGAGATGAGCGCGAGCCCGAGTGACTGCGAGCCCAGCTGAGACAGGTGAGCTCGAGCCCGAGCGAGCCCAGTGGAAAATGGCCACCTTTGATATGGACCCTACGCAAAAAAACAAGGGAATATTGTTTTTTTTAACTTTCTACGGAAAACCGGTTTCAGGAGGCAAAAGTACCCACTCCAAACTTTTGAAAATTTACACCCGAAAGATAAGAAGTAAACCAAAGTGAATGAAATTTTGCACATATTGTAGACATAAAATGTGCTTATGGGGGTTTTGTATTTACCTGGAAAAGACGGTTAGGTTTTGCACGGACCCCTCCAAACCTTTGACCAGCAAATATCAAAAGTGATAGTAACAGTATGTCAGATGTGTGTAAAGGAGATGAAAAATTACAACGAAACTTTGTGTATGGACAACACGCAAAAATAAATGAGTACGGGTTTTTATATTCAGTGGAAAAAAACGATTTTAGGGGGCAAAAGCTCCCCCCAAAATGTTGAAATTTTACGCCCGAAAGGCAAGAAGAAGTACCCCGAAGTGAATGAAATTGCGAAAACATATTGCAGACATCTAATTAAAGAATACGGGTTTCGTAGTTTCCTGGAAGAAACGGTTGGGTGGGGCACGGAACCCTCCAAACATTTGAACAAGAAATATCAAAAGTGCTAGAATCAGTATGTCAGATGTGTGTAAAGGACATGACGAATTGCAGCGAAAGTTTGTGTATGGACAATACGCGAAAAATAGACGAATACGAGTTTTTAATTTTCTGAGGAAAAACGGTTTTAGGGGGCAAAAGCTCGCACCGAAAATTTCGAAAGGTGACGCCCGAAAGGCAAATAGAAGTTAACCGAACTGAATGGAATTGTGAACAGATATCGCAGAAATAAAATGAGGGTACGGGTTTCGTATTTTCATGGAAAAAACGATTGGGTGGTGCACGGACCTCTCAAACCTTTGATCACGAAATATGAAAAGTGTTAGTAACACTAGGTCAAGTGTGTGTGAAGGACATGGAGAATTGCTGCGAAACGTGCTGACAATACGCAAAAATAAATGAATGCGGGTTTTTATTTTCTGTGGAAAACGGTTTTAGAGGGCAAAAGCTATCACCCAAAATTTTGAAACATTACGCCCGAAAGACAAGAAGTGAACCGAAGAGAATGAAATTGTGCACAGATATTTTACACACAAAATAAGGGAATATGGATTTCGTATTTTCCTGGAAAAATACATTTGGGTGGGGCACGGAGCCCTCCAAACATTTGATCACGAAAACATTGTAAGCGTTAAAGCTGCCTCCTGAAATATTATAAAATAATACATATACTGTTTGTGCTTACTGTTGATCTTCCAAATTTGAAAAATCGGATTGATACACTTCTGAAACACGGAGGGTCTTATTTTACATATCCAATATCTAAACCTAATTTCTTTCGCTTCTGTCCACTTCTTCCGCCACCAGACGCCGCGGTCCACCCAAAAGATTTTCTTTGCAGGAAAATACGAAACACGTATTCGTTCATCTTACCTCTACAATATTTGTGCACAATTTCATTCACTTCGGTTCACTTGTTTTTGCCTTCTAGGCGTTAATTTTCAAAATTTTGGGTGGGGGCCTTTTCCCTTTTACCGTTTTTCCACAGTAAATAGAAAGCGTATTAGATTTTTTTGGTGCATATTTTCACTACACAAAATTTCGTTGCAATTCTTCATGTTCTTTAGGCACTTCTGGTATACTGTTATTAGCACTTTTGATATTTCGTGATCAAAGATTTGGAGGGGTCCGTGGCCCAACTAACCGTTTTTTCCAGGAAAATACGAAACCCGTATTCCCTCATTTTATGTCTACAATATCTGTGCACAATTTCACTTCGGTCCACTTGTTATTACCTTTCGGGCGTCAACTTTCAAAATTTTGGGTCTGGGTTTTCGCTCCCTAAAACAGCTTTACCGCAGAAAATTAAAATACACGTATTCGTTTCTTTTATGTGTAGTATCGACCTACCAAATTTTATCAAAATCGAAGTGTTACACTTGGCAAGTGTTACTTGTCAGTCATTGTAGAACTATTTTCCTTGTTTCTCCATCAATAAAAATTGTCCGACAAGTAAAGGGTCCAAATGGATGAATCGAGTTGCGGGATGAGACGTAGTGCGACTGATAAAGGATATTGAAATATGTATATATGCAAAATTATACGGCTGAACTTCATAATTAACGGAGGGGGTCAAAATTGATGGGTAGGAAGGCTATGCTATGTTAATGAAATACATCAAATAAACTGTTGAATCATGAAAATAGTGAGAGATAGACAATGCAAACGGTGATAGTTTCACATATTGACAGAAGGAGAATGGGCAGAGTAGATCACGAACCTCTGGCGGCACCTTGAAATCCGTCATTTTGAAATCTGTGATAATTTTGGAAATGGAAAGGTAGTGACGTGATATATCAATTAGGGCTAGCATGCTCTCAAAAGTAAATTATGAACTTTAGTGATCGTTATCTGTACTTATTTGTTAGATTTAGGATAATCTTCATAGTTATTTACGAAAATCTAGGAGACTGATACTCGTATGTTGAAAGTTTGGACTATCACGAAAACACATGTATGTTGAACATGTTCAAAGCCAAGAAACTAACCTCGAAATTCTATATCCAAGTTGTATATTATTATATTTCACTGTCGATAATCAAATTTCACTGTTAGTTTTCTTGGTTTGTAAATATGCGAGTTATTTCTTGTCCATAATACGACTAATAATGCTAAAAGACTCACAAATCAAATTTAGTTCGTACCTTTAGCATTTCTTACAATCAACGTACAATTGTAGTTCTTAGCCTTTCGAAAATTATGAGCCTTATAGACTCCTTCTTTCTTACAAATATTAGTATCAATAATACAACCTATTAAAAATTATCTTAACGGTAACCCACGGGCAAACTGTAAGCAACCCCTGTAAAATGAAATGAAGTATATTATTTTCTTTAGGCTAAGGAAGACAATGATTAAGGCAAGTGAATGTTGATGGAAGATATGATCGAATGAGAATGTGGAAGGAAATTGAAGTATCCCAAGAAAACCCACACACGATACGATGGTGTCCACCACAAAATGTAGTGGCTGAGGATCGAACCAGAGGCCCCACGTACCAGAGGCAAGTGTTTACCACAGAGTCACCTTGTCTTCCCCCAATCCCTAAGAGACGCGGACATCCAGTTAAGAATAACTGACATAGAAAAACGTACTTACCATTTTCGCACAAAGGAATCTCCACGAATCCCACATTCTGACCGTTTGTACTTCTTGTATGTTGGTTTGTCACACACATTATTTAGTATATCGATACATCTGTCAGAATCATAGTGGTTCCTCCAAAGTAGGGGCAGGGTGACTTAGTGATAGAGCACTTACTTCTGGTGTGGAATGGACCTCGTTCGATCCCAGACTATAAAATTTGTAGTGGATACCATCGTACCCGTGTGATTTCTCAGAATTATCCTGTTTTCTCCTACATTCTCATTTCACGAATTATTTCCCCAAAATTAGCTTCCATCTATTACCTCTTTTTATTATTGGATCGGATTTCAGTTTAGCATCCCTTCGGTAGCAAAATTACATGAGATATGGAGCTACGGATTAACGTGAGATACGAACTGCTTGGGCTCCCGCCGCGAATCGGAGCAGGGGCTCCTATGCGAAAGTCGCAGACGCTACCCCATAGCCATGCGTGATCTCTCTGTCTTCATTAGCCTATAAGGTATAACATTTAAACTTTATGGACTTCAAAAAATTTCAGTTCTACTCAATATCCAATTCTATACTGAGACAAAGTAGATCAATCAAATATGTCCATCTTAGCTTTTTTATTATCTTAATGATGTTCTTGTAACTTTGACCGTATTCTAAGATTCCTGTTAGTTGAAATATCGTATTTAATTGTAGTTAACTTGAATCAGTCAACGTTTCATAAAATATCCCCATAATTCTTCAATTTATTTGAGGTGACCTTTGTGCTGCCTCTGTACCATATCGGGTTGTGCATTTATGGAAGCCATGGCTAATTTATATAAAATAATATACATTTCCTTTCACCCGACTTCGATCCGACATTTTGTTCTCGAGTTACGGCTGTACTGGGCATTTTTCCGACTGGTTTTTGGCTGGTCATAGCGCCAAAAGGAAGCATTGTGCACCCAGGTCTTATCTTGGTGTCAGGAATGAGCTCTCAAACTTTGTAAGTGTTGTTTCGAAACACCCTCTATATTTCTATCCTGTTTCTTATTAGCTTCCTTTGCCAATCAATTTCCAGTATTCCCAAAACAAACCAAAAGTGAACTAAATTCACTAAATCGTCTTCCCCCTATGCTTTCTTCTTTTATAGTACTTATTATATATTTATATTGTAATTGACAGAGGTTGCCAATATTGATTGAAATATCTGGTTAAAATTCTATTAGAGGAATTCCCTCTTCAGTACAGAAATTCCCTCCTTGCATCCTACTGCCATTTTGGGATTAAGTAAGATGGGAATTCCCATCTCGCCTAAAATGGTAGACATTCTTATTTTGGATATATAAGTGGCTGATAAATCGTTAGGCGAGCTGGGATTAGGCTAGATGGGATGGTATCATCTGAAAAGGTAGGGGTACGGTAGGTAGCGGCATGACGTCACGCCGTCCCCCATGCCTATCTTTGCCTATTCTAATTGCTTAGGAAGTGGGGGACGACGTACACAGTTTTTTGGAGGTGGGGATATGGTCCCCCGCGTTCCCACGCACTTTAACCCCTGCAGCTAAGTATTAATTGCTGTGAGGACTAACGAAAAATATTATGTGATAATAATAATAATAATAATAATAATAATAATAAAGTATCTGAATGATACAGATATTTTTTCAACTTTTATTACAATTGCTGTGGGTTCCCATGAATCTGGTTATATTGTTTTTGTAAGGAATAAAGAGGCTCCAAACAACAATATGATTTGTATAAAAGAAAAAAAAGCCTTCTGAGTTGCTTTAAAAAGAACTAGACACTAGTGACCTTGTTTCTGTTTTTTTAAACATAATGTTACGAGCCACAGAAGCCACCACGCCTGCGGTGTGCTTGCTTTTTTGCCTCAGGCAGCTTCAGTACTAAAATTAAGACTTTGCTTCAGGTAGACAGTACTAAAATTCTCTCAATTTATGTGTAGCTATCAGTCAACCACACAGGTTCTTTGAAACGCTGAATTTTACAAGAAATGTTTTGTCCATCGGATAGGAAGCGAACGAAGCCCATCGTACGTTGTAATCCCTTCACCTCTTTTGCACACTGTGTGAAATTTAACTTATATACTGTAGTAAGTTACAGAAAAGAGAATGCTATTTAAAAAAAATGACATTATCGAATAAGATTGACCATTATTACAATATATTCAAAATGAAAAATATTCTTTTAACAGTCGTCGTACTTAGTTGTCTGCACTGAAATTCCCATAATGTGCTTTCTTCTTTTCTAATATGAGCTCCGACCTTCTTCGTGGCTAAGTGGTTAGCGTACGTGCCTTTGGCGCGAGAGACCCGGTTTGATTCCGGTGAAAGCTCATGTAGTTCGGGTTTCTCAATTAATCAGTAGGTCCCGTCTTATATAGCCTCGCTGCTGAAAGGGACGACAAGATCAACTCGGCTCATATTGAACACCATAGGAGATATAACTCCGAGGTGAATTTTGTCCCTGGAAAACCTCCCAAAATCATCAACGTTACGAAATATGTCTGCAAAGCAACATGTCCATCACTTCCAACTCTATGCTCTGTTACCTAGTTTGCTTTTCATGTTTTCAGTAAACTAGACATACAAAAGGAAGAATAGAGGCTTTCTTCCAGAAAATTGTGTTCGAGGGTGGGGGGTCACACAGTCTCGTATCCACGGGGAGTCTAGGGGTCCTGGCTCACCCAAAAGTTTTACATTAGAATGATTTATGAGCATTAAAGTAGTCAGCCATTAGGATTTTTTTGTTTTAGGATGATACCAGATTCGACTCCTGGCGTAAGCTCAATTTTCAGTCCTGTGTCATTTGCAGGTCTCGTCTCGTACAGATTCGTTGAAAAACCTCTAAACATGTGCTATGACTAGTATGCGAACTAAAGTTTTTTCTTAGCAAAAGAGAGAGAAATTTCTTGCTTTAAACTCTGCCCTGTAATCCAGTTTTTCTGGAGGCGAGATAGTATGGTTGGGAACGACCTATCAGATTCAAGTTCCGAACCCACATTAAAAAGACATTCCTTTATAACTTTGGTGTTGTATAAGGACGAAAAACAAAAATATACCGATAGCTCCAGTAATAGATATTATAGCAAAGAGATTTAAAAATAGGTGGTTTTAAATAGAGAAATAACAGTACCTGAGCTTTATTAGTATTACTAGCATATATTACCCGCTTTGGTAAGTTAAAATGAAAATTTAAAAGCACAATTCCGTATTTCATGTGTTTAGGACCCGTGAAATATGCTGTTTTCGTTTTTAATGGCATCGATTTAAACAGCATCGGAAAGATCATTGATCATCTTGTCGACCACAAAAATCATGGATTCGACACCAATAATGGTCATTTTCGGTCATTTATATATATATATATATATATATATATTTCCTTCTCCCCTATGTTGCGGGGCATGGCAACGAAAGTGTCACTGTTCATCTCAGCGACCCCCCACAAATGTGGATTCAACACTAATTGACGGTCATTTTCCATTATCTTTAAATATCTCTTCCTCCCTTTCCCGAAAGTTGTGGGGTTGAATTTGAATTTAAACATGATCGAAAGTACCACTGTTCATCTAAGCGACCCAGAAAACTATAAATTTGACACTGGTAGTAGCCATTATCGATCATTTTATATATCACTTTCTCCCCTTCCCGCAAGTGGTGGAGCTGATTTTGCATTTAAACCGGAACGAAAATGTCACAGTTCATCAGAATGATCCCGAAAACTATGGATTAGGCACTAATATTGGTCATTTTTGATTATTATTATTATATATAGCTCCCTCTCTTCCGTGCTGCGGCACACGAAATCAGAATTGTCACTGTTAATCTCAGCTACTCCTAAAACTATTGATTCGACACTAATATTACTCAGTTTCGATCATTTTCAAACGTTTATCCCCCTTTCCTCCATTGTACCCTCCCCCTTCCCAACTATTAGGGCTGAACTTGGATTGAAACAGCATCAGAAGTGTCACTGTTTGTCTCATCGGGCCCGAAAACTATGGATTCAACATTAATATCGGTCATTTTTGATCATTTTAAAATTTCTCTCCCTCTCGCTTTCCCCTACGTTGCTTCGTCAAAGTGAATAGCCTAAAGTAATCCCTGTCCCCAAACTCATGCATATTTAAAATTTGATTTAGATCGGCCGGGTGGTTCAAGAGTGATGAAGTCACAGAGCCAGACATTTTTTTTCATATATCTGCCCCCTTTCCCTCCCCTGCGTTGGCTCGTCAAAGTGAAATGATAAAAAAACACCCAAGGCCCGACCCTCATATTTGTTGAAAATTAGATCAAAATTGCTTGGGTGGTTCAAAAGTTATTAGGTTTTATTAGTTTCTATTTATGCGTCCCCCTCCCCTCCCCCTAGCATGTACCGTTAAAGTGAAATTGCAAAAATGTTTCCAGATCCAAACCTCATACATCTTGAAAATTTGATTGCGATCGGTCGGATATTCAAGATATAGTTCAAGAGTTATTAAGTTACAAAAATAGTGGCTTTCAGTCTTATATATATATATATATTTATTTATTTATTTATTTAACAATCACCAGGTACAGCTCAGAGGCCATTTTTCACTGGTTATCCAACAACAACAACAACAACAATGGAAAGGATTTGGGAAGGTATCGGCCAGGGCCTGTTTAGTAGGTACCATCCCGGCATTTGCCTGGTAGGACTGAGGGAAACCCTGGAAAACCTGAGTCAGGATGGTCGGCACCGGGATTCGAACCCGCGACCTCCCGAATGCGAAGCCAACGCTCTACCACTTGAGCTACTTCGCTCGATATATATATCCTCCTTCTCCACCCCCACGTTGCTTCGTCATATTTAAATAACACGATCTATGCCTAAGCCTCATCTATGTTGAAAATTTGATCAAGATCGGTCGAGTGGTTCAGGAATTATTAAATTTTATTTATTTTTACACCACCGCCCTAAGTTCTACCATCAAATTGAATAGCCTAAAACCAGCCCAGCCGTAAAACTTATCCATGTTTCAAATTTGATTAAGATCAGTGGGGCTGTTCGGGAGATTTAGTTTCACAAACATAGTGTTTCTCAATTATATATATATATATATATATATATATATATATTAGTAGTGTCGAATCTAGATTTTTTCCTACGGGCGAAACGTAAATTTTACGGCACATTCCACCAGCCCCCTTCCAACAGAACGGCGAATGCATCGTTTTTACCACTAGCAATCCTCTACATTGAGACTTTTCCCAAATAGGCAGTACTGGCTTCGATAGAAGGAAAAAAAGTTTGAAGGACCGGATCGGGACAATGAGAGAAGAGAGGCAGTGTTGGGCAAATTTCAATTGAATTGACAATTAACAATTAATCTGTAAATTTAATTGTTAATTGCAATTGACAACGGAAGTAAGTAATGGTTAATTGTTAATTGCAGTTGGCCATTAATAAAGGAGAATCAATTGCAATTAATCAATCGATTCAAAGTAATTGCAGTGGAAAGTAATTGCAATTGAATTCAGTCAGTCAATTGAAATTGAAATTAATTAGCAGTTCATTCAATTGCAATTTTTGACAGCAATTTTTGCAATTTTCCACAGCAATTACTTTCAATTGATTGATCAATTGCAATTGATTTTCACTGATTAATTTTTAACACTGTAGTTCAGAGAGAGTGTGGGGCAATGAAAACTTTAGCCACGACCAACTGACCCACCACCCATCATGACCCATGACCCACCGTGACCCACTCTGTCCCACCACCCACCATGAACGACTGTCACACACTGTGACCCAAGACCCACCGAAACCCATTGTCATCAACTCTGACCCATGAATCATGCCCTCTTCTCTACTGACTAAAGAGTTTAAACTTGTAATAAAACAAGGCTATGAAATTATCACTCATTAGATTTTGAATTTTTACGATCAATCACTCAAGCACCGCTCTATTACAATAACGGTGGATCTGACCTTTCTAATATAAATAAAATTTGCTTGAGTGTTTGTCTCTCTATCTGTGAGCGGCCCGTGGACCAGACGAGTGGAGAAAAGTTTTCAAAATTTGGTCGCGGGTAGCTTGGTCTAGGCCACAGATCCAGACGAAGAGTTTTTTTCAACCGGGACTGGCCTGGGAACCAGACAAGTTGGCCGAGAGTTACCAAATTTTGGACACGGATACCTTGGTTCAGGTCCCAGACCAAGGCGAAGCGTTTTTGACTAAATTCGAAACAGGGGGGTCTCAGGAGGGCGTTAACCGAGATATGTAAAAGTAGTAGAAAATGACCAATATTAGTGTCGATTTCATAGTTTTCGTGGTCGCTGAGATCAATGGTGATACTTTCATTAGCGATGATTTTCTAATTCAGCCACCATTGTATGCGGGCCGGGAGTCACCGGGGTGGAGAATTGCGAGACATGTAAAAATAATGGAAAATGACCGATATTGGTCTCAAATCAATAGTTTTCACTGTCGCTGAGATGAATGGTAATACTCACACAGGCGTTGACTTCCAAATACTGCCCCCATCGGCTGCTGGCCAGAGGCGATTTTTTTTTTCAAAATTGGAACCAGAGGATCATAGGGGCTTTTATCGGAATATGTAAAAGTAGTAGAAAATGGCAGATTTTAGTGTCACATTCATAGTTCTCGCAGTATCGGCTGGAGGCCAGATGCGATTTTTTCACAATTCGAACCAAGGGGGCGTGAGGGGGCGTTTACCGGGACATGTAAAAGTAGTAGAAAATGACCAATATTTGTGTCGAGTCTATATTTATCGGGATTGCTCAGATGTATAGTGACAACCCCGGTAGTGTTTACGTTCAAATTCAGCCCCCATCGGCCTTCCCAATGAAAACACATGTACGATGTCATAGTAAATTAAATGATAAAATTCGAATTAGTAATTCTGTTTTACATTGCTCCGTACATACACTGGAGCAAATCCCGGGGGGATGAAGGGGACATGTCCCCTCAAATCTTGGAACTGGGGAGATTGTCCTCCCCAATAATCCGATTTGAAAAGTGTTTTCTTGGAGAGAAATTTGATTATTTGTGTCCGATCGCTAGAAAGGAAAGTGAGATGAAATTAATGTCCACTCAGAATAAGCCTCAAATCTACCCGCCTCCCAATGTTGAAGAAAATTCTGCTCCCCTGATCCTCTACAGCATTGTTTCTCGGCTACAGAAATATTTTGAACATCGCTATATATGTATATATATAATATGGGAACGATCTTACCCCCCCCCCAATGTTGAAGACAGATTTGCGCTATTGCATACATACCTGTCGTTTCTCGTTTCTTTTTGTCAATGAACTCAAAATCCTGGACAAGGCTTGCATAAATTTCTCGCCATGCTTTTTGCTTTTCAATTCTGTCCTTGAAAGAAAATGAAATGAAATCTTTGAATTTTACGTCCCACGGTTATGCCGGTTTGGCTAAAGGAGACGGTGATAATGAGAGATGAGTGAAATGGTAGAATGAATGAAGTGGGAGGAAACGGGAGAACCCCGAAAAAACCCACGAGCACGGTGTTTGTCCACCACATGTCCTTGAAAGAGTCTCTTATCTTATCTCATATGCAAAGTCTACATTCCGCAAGTTCAATAACGGTTAAAATATCGAATGGAAAAATTCCTGCCATCTCTAAAATTCTAAGGAAAACTAGAAAGGTAAGAGTGCAATAATACACAACCTTTTCATCCAGTCACTGTAGCTAAACTGCAGAACTCTATCAGGGGTCGATCCCGGTACAAAGGGGAGAGGGAAAACTTGGATACATAGCTTTGGTGTTTGTTTTCAATTGCCATTCTACACATTATTTTTTTAAAATGGGAGATTTTGGATAGTTTTGGAAGTGAGAGAAAAAATCTGTAACAAGTGAAGCATGAAGTCACATCCCTATTGTTGAGATCACAATCAAGAAAATGCCAAGTGAGTAACTTGTCCATGGAGCTTGGGAAAAAAGTGTTTGATTGTGTTGGTTTCGTTTCAAGATAATAATTCTACTTTAACTTGTCAAAAAATATTGTATTCAATCATTGCTTATTGAGTGGAACCGGGAAAAGTGATCTGCACACAATTCTAATGAAAATAAAAGGAAGTAATAAAAATCAGGATTTTTTCCATATGCTTATGTTCACAGTGTATCAAAATTTGAAAATTACGCTTAAATTATTTTCCAGAATGTATTGAAATTTAAATGCATTAATAGATTAAAAAATATACCATCAAAGAATGTGCGTGTGTGAGAGAGAGAGAGACAGACAGAGAGAGAAAGAACAAAAATTAAAAATTAGTGGAAAATATTCGAGAAATTGGTTATCTAAATTTCCTATATTCTATTTGGTAATAGCTATTTAGAAGGAAACCAGTTCTCTTCAAACTTCCCACATTTTATACTTATTTAATAAAGGGAATTAGCTACTCCAAAACAGAGATTTTCAAAAAATAATAAGCTGTTCCGAAGTTAATAATAGGACAAGATAATAATAATATTATTATACAATTATAATAGAAAAATGGAAACAACAAAATTCCAAAGACAAGAAACGAAACAAAAATAAACAGCGCCTTGTCATTCACTCTCTTCATCTAATCCACTGGCCGGCCGACATTATCGGCCACATGTGCATCCAATCATAAGAAAATATTACCACCGACCGCCGACTTTATCGGGGACTTGGCCGACAGCATCTGCGTGTCGGAGGATCGGCCGATAATATCGGTGGCGTGTGTAAGCTACGATTTGAGTACATTGAAGTCGATTTCACAGCCGACATTATCGATGCTTCCACCGATATTATCGTTGCCGTGTGCAAACGCACTAAGACTTCTCTTTGATCTGTATGTAAACTTTTGTCAGTTGATGCAAAAAATAAGTGAGTTTGTTCTACGCTCTACAGTTCGAAACTGATTTTATAAGATTAACAGACTTCCCTCACTTGAAAACAATATAGGCAGATTTTCTGAAACTTTCGTACGTTGTTAGCTGCAATATTCCTGTACAGGTAATTATTCGCGGAGATGTTTACATAGAAACAAGGAAATCTTTACTATGTATGAAGAGGGATAAAACAGACTTTGCTCTTATTTGCTTTCAATCTGCATTCGATCGGTTTCTTTTTCTCCGCGGACAACCCTAAGTTCACGAACGTGACCTAGCGAGGGCAGAGAGAGAAAGAAATCTACCTGGTTAGATTCCCATCTGCTGTTCTGCACTGTTGCAAAATGCAGCCAATATCTTAAACAGCTTTTAAATGGAAGAAAATCAATTTTTAATAAGCGCGCTATAATATTATCTTAGCAAGAAAAAGTCAAAATGAACATGCAATATTAATACTAATAAACATTTGGCCGAATTTTGAACTTTATAAAATAAATAGTTTTTATAAAATTTTGGAAAGAAATATGCTATGTTATTATATATATAACGTTCCCCTCGCGTTCCCCCTCAGTTTTACCCCTACTATATATGAGAATTAATATTTCCCTTTATACTTATTACGGAAATAACAAAATGGATATTCAGAATAGTTTCGGTTTTCAAACACTTAATGCCAAGAAGCAAGCATATCTCCATGAAATAAGCATATCGTGTTGTTAGTTTCTTTCTTTCTTGACTCCTCTATCTATCTATCTAGTTGATCGCCTGAAGGCAAAATATTGAACAAACAAGCTGATTCGACACGTGCCAACGACAGAATGAAAGTCTTGATTTTAGTACTGAAGCTACACTCAGGCAAAAAAAAAGCAAAATGCCCGCAGGCTTCTGTGCCTCGTAACATTGTGTTAAAAAGGAAAACAGACACAAGGCCAGTTGTCAGTGGCTTAGTTCTTCGTAAAACACCTAATAAGACTTTTATACAAATCGTTGTTGTTTGAAGCCTCTTTATTCCTTATAAAAACAATATATCCAGATTCACGGAAGCCCACAGGGAGTGTAATAGAAAGTAAAAAAAATATCTTCATCATTCAGATCCTTTATTATTATTATTAATATTATTATTATTATTATTATTATTATTATTATTATTAGTAGTAGTAGTAGTAGTAGTAGTAGTAATGGTAGTAGTATTAATATTACTACATAATATTTTTCGTTAGTCCTCACAGCAATTTATTTTTGCAGCAGGGGTAAAATGCTTCGGAATACAGGGGACGCCGTCCCCCACCTTCAAAAATGTGTACGTCGTCCCCTCAGGTCCTAAGAAATTACAATGGGCAAAGGTAGGCATGGGGGAGGGCGTGACGTCATGCCGCTACCTACCGTTTCCCTACCTTTTCAGATTCACTTTATCTTTGTTTAGCAGGAAATCGATACAAGAATTAGTAGGACAATTACTCTTTATTGATAAAAATCGTATTTTGGCACTTATTAAAAACAATATTTCTGTGTCTAATGGTAGAAGAGAGGGGACCATGGAAGTTACTATTGCCACGTACAAAAATCAAACCTGTATTCAACACTGACTACGTATAATTCAAGGATTTTTTTAAATGCGAAATGCTTACACCTTTTCAAAAGTAAAATTAAAATAATTACTAAGAAATACATACGTTGAAAAACTTACGGGTGGCAAGTCCACCGTCTTAAATCCGCTTGAGATAGTTCGAGTCCAAATTCGAGTAAAGTTAAGTCATGGAAGACCCAGGTTCGATTCCCTGTGGGAGTTCATGTGATTCGGAATCGACGTTAACTAGTAGGTTCACGTCTCATATAACTTCGCTGCTGAAAGGGACGTTAAGCTCAAAATCAACACAAGAAAAGTTAAAACGATGAGAATGTTTCTACTGTTTTGGCGTATGCAATTCTATGTTAAATAAAACTACATACATTATTTGATAATGGAAGTATCGTTAGCAATACAGTATCCAATAAATCAAACTTTTCGAGGAGGGTTTGTCTGAAGATACATACAAATATTGAAAATAGTTTAAAAAGGTGCATAATGCAGAAATACTATTTTATCGCGTATGAACTTGAGGCTTCTAGAACAGCAAGTTCTGACCACATATTAACACCGCAGAACAAGGATATGATCAAGGGATGGACTAAACCATAGTTTCCAACTTTACCCAGTGTAATTAAAGTAGGGTTTAAACACACTCTATCCACTGTATACCTGAGCGTCATGGAGGGTGGCTGTATCCCCTATAAAATTCCCCTTGGATCGCGCCTTTTGAAACCAATTCATATTTCAGAACTTCATACACGGCACGATCAAGCACTGAATCTATTGAAATCTTACTACGTAATAATTATCGTGTGTCTACACTTTTTCTATTAAAGCTCATAATATATTCTCATAATATATCATAATATACATTGTCACTCAGGTAGTGTGTGCTACTGTAACTTGGGATGCGCACGAGACAAGATTTGTGGCTGTCTCGTCTCGAAAATGTGCTAAAAAGCGTTGTCTCGACTCGAAAAATGTATATTTCTCTATTGGAAGAGCCGTGACGACTCGAATTTTGTCAGGAAAACCCTGTCTCGATTCATCTCGTGCGCATCCCTAAATGTAACTCATGACAAAAATGTTTTGTTTTAAAACAAAATGGTGGTTGAGGCGGACTCTGCCGAGGAGAAGACATGAAATTTATTAAATCGCCTCGCAACTCACTAGGCCACACACTTAGGTTACACTCTTCATCTTTTTCCCATGCTATCTAAAGTATCGGCTAATCTTAAATTCGCATTGCCGATGCGGGTTTTCTAACAAGAAATATTATGTTGCAACTTAATTTGGATGTAAAATCCTGACTTAATTAGCATTTGAGAACTTCGCAGTGTGCATTAAAATCATGACAGAAATATAGGTAAATCTCAGTTTCAAATTTCATGTCTACCTTGCATCCAAATACTGGTGCTGTCATTTCTTTCAATCTTGGTAGGAGCCGAAAGTTCCATTTGATCCTAATTTTCGCTTTAATTCCCTCTATTTTTTCATAAAATTTTAAAGAAATATTATTATTAACAAGAAACACTTCTGAAGTGTAATACTCCGATTTTGATAAAATTTGGGAGGTAGATACTACACATGAAATAATCGAATACGTGTTTCTTATTTGTAAGTAAGCCGAATTAAACGATTCGGCTTACATAATTATTCGTAAAACCAAGTAAACCGAAGTAAACGAAATTTTACACACATATTGCAAACATAAAATGAGGGAACACGTGTTTCGTATTTTCCTAGAAAAACGGCTAGGAGGGGAACGGAACCCTCTAAAACTTTCGTCAAGAAATATTGAAAGTGATAGTAACAATATGACAAATATTTGTAAAGGACACAAAGAATTGCAGCGAAACTTTGTGTATGAACAATATACTATAAAAAAGGAAAACGGGTTTTTTATTTTGTGCTGAAAAACGGTTTCAGGGGGCAAAAGCCATCCCCCAAAATTTTGAAATGTTAAGGCCCGGAAGGCCAGAGGAAGTGAATCGAAGTGAATGAAATTGTGCACAGATATTGTCGACATAAAATGACGGAATACCTTTTTCTTATTTTCCTGATAAAAAGAAAACCGTTTAGGTAGGACACACACCCCATCCAGAACTGTGATCGTGAAATATCAAAACTGCTAACAACAGAAGTGCTTGAAGGACATGAAGAATTGGAACGACACATTGTGTAGGGACAATACGCATAAAATAAACGAATACGGTTTTTCTTTTGTTTTCTGTGGAAATACGGTTTTAGGGGGCCCCATCCTAAATTTTGAAATTTGAGGCCCAAAATGCAAGAACAAGTGCACCGAATTGAATGAAATTATGCGCAGATATTGTAGCCGAAAAATGAGATAATTGGGTTTCGTATTTCCCTGGAAAAAGCGGTTGAGTGAGACACGGACCTTCTGAACTGTTCAATACGGAATATCAAAAGTGCAAATAAGCATACGCATAAGTTCCTAATGAATATGGAGAATTGTAACTAAACTTCGTAAATGGACTATTTGCAAAACAATACATGAAACATGTTTTAATTTTTGCGGAAAAACAGTGTTAGGGCCTAGGTCCCATCCGAAAAAAAAAGGAAATATAGCTCAGGAAGGAGTGGACCCAAGCAAATCAAATTGTGTGTTGATATTATATGTAAAAAAAGGACTCTCGTGTTTCTCAAGTGTTCCTATCGGCTTTCCTTCAAATTTGGCATATCAATAGCAAACTGGATATAAATCGACACGTGTTTTTCTTTATGCGGAAAAAACATTCCAAGGGTTAAAGGTGCCTCCTGAAATACTATAGAATAAGCTACACTGTTTTTGTTTGCTGTTACTTGATCTGCCAAATTTGAAGAAATCGGATGGAGGCACGACACTTGTCAAACACGAAATGCCATATTTTACATATCCAATATCTTTCTTTCGCTTCAGTCCACTCCTCCCGCAACTCAACGCCTCAGTTCACTCAATTTTTTTTTCAGGAAAATACGAAACCCGTATTCCCTCACCTTACCTCTTCAATATTAGTGCACATTTCATTCACTTCGGTCCACTTCTTTTTGTCTTTTGTGGTCAAATTCCAAAATTTTGGACGGGGGCTTTCCCCCCAAAAACCGTTATTAACCAAAATTTAAAAATGTATTCGTTTACTTTTGCGTATTGTCCATACACGTAGTTTGATGCAATTTTTCATGTCCGTTACACACATCTGATATACTGGTACTAGATATTTTGATATTTCGTGATGAAAGGTTTGGAGGAGTCCGTGCCCCACCTAACCGTTTTTTTCCAGGAAAATACGCAAACCGTATTCCCTAATTTTTTGTCTAAATATCTGTCCAAATTTCAGTCACTTTAGTTCACTTTTTACCATTCAAGCGTCAACTTTCAAAATTTGGGTTTTGGGTTTTTTGCCCCTAAAACCGTCTTTCCGCAAAAAAGAAAACAACATATCCTTTTATTTTTTGTCTATACAAAAAGTCTTGTTGCAATTCTTCATCTCCTTTACACACACCTGACATACTGTTACTAGCAATTTTCAGTTTTTGTGATCAAAGGTAAGGAGGGGTCGGTGCACCACCCAACCAATTTCTCCAGGAAAATACGAAACCCGTACTCACTCACTTTATGTCTATAATATCTGTGCACAACTTCACTCACTTCTGTTAACTTCGTTTTGCCTTTCGGGAGTCAACTTCCAAATTTTATTTGGGAGATTTTGCCCCCAAAAACCGTTTTCCCGCCGAACATGAAAAAACATGTATTCATTAACTTTCTGCGTATTGTCCATACAAAAAGTTATGTTGCAATTCTTCATGTCCTTTACACACATCTGACATACTCTTACTATCACTTTTGATTTTTCGGGATCAAAGATTTGGAGTGGTTAGTGCACCATCCTACCGTTTTTTCCAGGAAAATACGAAACTCGTATCCTCATTTCACGTCTGCAATATCTGTGCACAATTTAATTCACTTCGGCTCACTTCTTCTTGCCTCTCGAACGTCAATTTTCAAAATTTTGTATGTGAGCTTTTGCCCCCTAATACCATTTCTCAGCAGAACATAAAATAACCCATAATGCTTTATTTCTGGCGTATTATCCATACAAACCGTTTTGTTGCAATTCTTCATGTCCTTTATACACTTCTGACATACTATAATTAGCATTTTATTTTTTTGTGATCAAAGATTGGGAGGGTCCGTGCTCCACAGGACCATTTTCTTCAGGAAAATATGAATACGTATCTTCATTTTATGTGTAGAATATCTATGCACATTTGCACTCACTTCGGTTCACTTAATTTTGCCTTTTGGGCTCTACTTGCAAAATTTAATGTGGTAGCTTTTGCCCCTAAAATAGTTTTCCAGCAGAACTTAGAAAAACCCATATTCGTTAACTTTTTTGCGTATTCTCCATGCACTAAGTTATGTTGCAATTCTTAATGTCCTTGACACACATGTGATATACTGTTATTAGCACTTTTGATATTTTGTGATCAAAGGTTAGGTGGGGACCGTGCCGCACCCACTTCTTTTCTCCAGTAAAATAGCAAACCCATATTCCCTCATTTTATGTCTACAATGTCCGTGCACTATTTCATTCATTTCGGTTCACTTCTTTTTGCCTTTCCGGCTTCAAGTTTCATAATTTTGGGTGAGAGCTTTTGCCCCTAAAACAGTTTTTCCGCGGAAAACAAAAAATATTCATTTATTTCTTGCGTAATGTCCATACATAAAGTTTCGTTACAATTCTTCATGTCCTTTACACACATCTCAGATACTATTACTAGCACCTTTGATATTTCATCATCAAAGGTTTGGAGGGGTTGGTACCCCACAAAACCGTTTTTCCAGAAAAATACTAAACCTGTATTCCCCCATTTTATATCTACAATATCTGTGCAAAATTTCTTGATCTTAGGTTCACTTCTTTTTACCTTTCGGGCGGCAAATTTCAAAATTTGGGGGTAAGTTGTTTTGCCCCCTAAAATCGTCCTTGCGAAGAACATAGAAAATCCTGTGTTCCTTTATTTTTTGTGTATTATCCATACAAGAAGTTTCGTTTCAATATTTCATGTCCTTTACACACATGTGACTGACATACTGTTACTAGCTCTTTTGATTTTTCATGATCAAAGGTTTGGAGGGATCGGTGCCCACTCAGCCGTTTTTTCCAGGAAAATACGATACGCGGATTGCCCGATTTGGTATACAATATCTGTGCACAATTTCATTCACTTCGGTTCACTTCCTTTTGCCTTTCGGGCATCAACTTTCAAAATTTTGCGTTTGAGCTTTGCCCCTTAAAACCGTTTTTCCACAGAACATTTTAAAAATCTTTTCCTTTATTTTTTGGGTATTGTCCATACACGCAGTTTGATTCAATTCTTGATGTTCTTTTACACACATCTGACATGCTGTTACCAACACATTTAATTTTTCTTGATCAAAGGTCTGTAGGGGTCCGTGCCCCACCCAACCGTTTTCTCGAGGAAAATACGAAACCCGTATCCTCATTTTACGTGTGCAATATGTGTGCTTAATTTCATTCAGTTCGGTTCATTTCTTCTTGCCTTTCGGACGTCAAGTTTCAAACTTTTGGGTGCTAGTTTTTTCCCCTAAATCCGTTTTTCCGCAGAAAATTAAAAAAGCCCGTATTCCTTTATTTTTTTGCGAACTGGTATTCGTTCGTTTTACGTCTGCAATATCTGTGCACAATTTCATTGACTTTGGTTCAGTTGTTCTTGGCTTTCGGTTGTCAACTTTCACAAATTAGAGTGGGACTTTTATATTAAAACTTACGTAACTTTATGTCCCTTTTTCTTTTTTTATGATTTTTCTTCCTTTTTTTTCGTGGTGGTGAGGAGATAAATGCTTTCCTCTGATATCTGTTTCTTGCCATTGACCTTGTTTGAACTGCTGAAGTAAGTCATTTTGTAACTTTTAATGTCATCCAACTCCGTCACGATAATAAAATTGTCATTTTTAACAATTTGTTTTATTCTCTTATTTGCAGTTCGCCACACTGATATATTTATTACAGAATTGAGGTTTGATCCAGCGCCTTTCATATTCGCAACCAACCCAACCGCCGAGCTTACTGGGGTGCCTGCTATTGCAGGAAAAGGAGAATTGCAGGTGGTAATGCACTTTTGGAGTCGTGTATACATTGCATATAGCAGAACGTATCATGCATCTACTACTAAACATTTGACCTTAATCTCTGTGGCCATTTACACATAGACGAGTGATTTCTTAGCTTTTTGTATTGATGGGCCCTACAGCCGGCCATATTTCTTTCGGCTCTCCTCCTTTGTTACGTTGCCCTCAGCCACTATAAATTTGGATACGAATATAGTTTCACACCCTTTTTCTTGTCTGATACATGTCACTCGGCAACTCGAATGCCCCATTCGGACCATCCCTGGTCAGCAAGTTAGATCAAAATCGATGAATCTAAGCATCATTAGTTCATCAATAATAACTTTCGCCTGGAACCCATTTTCTGTGGGAAGCTTCGCAGCCTCATCTCATAGTGAATGATGGGGCGAAGTCCAAAATAACATTTTTGATCTTGTTTATACAGGCATCAAAGACCATTAACGGGTCCTACTGCTTAGACCTATTCACATAGCAACGACCAATTTTCACGAGAAGAAGAAGAGGAAAAAGCATGTTTCATAATGTTTATTCACCCAATGCACGCGTATGCCCACATACGCCTGGTAACAGCCCAATTTACACAAAAGAAATTTTCTCACGTGCTCACTAGACGCTAGATATCTGCTGCCTGTCTCAAGCATACAAGTTATATTGGAGCAATCTCCGCCAGTATACTAGCTAGTGTATGAACATAAGTGCACGTGCTCTTCTTTAGAGCGTTGAAAGTACTACGTTGGTCTTCTGCAAATTCCAAGTTAAACTGTAGCTTCATATTTTATAGAACTTCAGTGTTGAACTGCATTTAACAAAACGTTTATCATCAAACATACCAAATTCTAGTTTCATAGTACTGGACTGTAGGTGAACAAAAATTAAATGTAATGATAAGAAATTTTATTAAAAAATACACCCTTTATATGCAAATCAACTAAAATATTTTTTTAATACCAATCATATCTTATTTATTTTTTCAAAGTGATTGATATCTTACTAATTTGTCTAGATTCCCAAGAAAGCAAGTATGAAGACTATTTTTATCAACTTTCTCTTAATCAGAACAAATATCACTTTTCTCGATATATTGAAAAATATAATTCCCTACAACTCGACATACCAATTTTAGACTATGCTGAAGAAAGCTAGAAATATGTTGTGGAGATATGGATTTTTGTTTAATCAATATATCCATAAATGAAAATTCTGGATTCCAATTAGTGTGCGAATCACTAATATGTATTGATAGCCTTAAAATAAAGATAAACGAACTGTTCCCTATAAAATATTCTTTTCAGAAAATTCAAAGAGTTTCAACATTCTGAGATACTACGTGCAAGTTTCTTTTTTCCTTCGTAACTAATCAAGTGTTACTCATAAATTTTGGTAAGTCATCGCAGAATACATGATGGAATATGTTGATAATAAATCTGACTTCCAAGTAACTTTGGAGTCTCTGTAAACCAAAAGAGATTTTTTTTAAAAAATCGGGAAAAGTGTATATTATTGACATTTATGATTTTTTCTAAAGCTAACAAATATAGAGACAACGATATATGCTCTTCATTGCCTGTTATATACCAAACGAAACAAGATATGCTTTAAAGTTATGCAGTTTTAAGTTTTCGTAAGTTTTCGTTCTGTTAATTTTTCAAGAAAATGGCTAATTTAACGAATAATATTTTGTCTCTGGCGGCCATCTTGAGTTTTCGCTCTTTAAAACACATATTTTCTTGTTAATATTTTAAATTTGATCCACTGATGTTTGAAGCTTCTGAGAATAATAGTTTCATTCAGTCCTGAAGGTACATTGGGCTAACCTTGCTTCCTAAAGGATGGTCCGGAAGTGAGCGCAAGCCACTCTTTAGTATCAACAGTATAGTATTAGTTATGCTAGAATGTCTGTAAACAGTTACCTTTAAGTCTTAAGGGTCTAAAAGGTCATAAATATCGGTATGGTTACCATCCATGTCGTAACACAGCTGAATTCTGCGCCAACTTCTCGCTGACGTTTAGCGGAGATACTCTGCAGTCACCAGGGTGAAGGCGTGTTCAACAGCTGCTCGTAATTCATGACCTGCGTTGTGCGATATCGAGTGTTTTGCTTGTTGCATTATGAAACCCCAGAGTGCATTGACTGGTGTCGTCAGATCCGGACGTCTTGGAGGCCAGGCGAAATTAGCTGGTGAAGATGCACAACCTCTTCCAATCTAGCGGCCATAAAACATCTGATTCAGTTAATTGCGCAGGTAAATCTCGAAGTGCGCAAGTGCTCCAACCTGCTGTATCACATCAGAGTCTTTGATACCTTTTTATTCAAGTTGAGGCACCAACCATAATGTCAAGCAATGCTACCAAACAAATGTGGGTAAAACAGAAAATCGTCAGACTCCCACTTCCAGTCCACACTGTATAATGTGAAGTGTAAACAGAAGGGAGCACAACGATCCCTTGCGGAAATTCAGTCTAAATGTAAGGCCTTGTCGATTCACGATACTGACTGGACACTACTTTTTTTATTTTGGTGAAACTATTATAGTAATTTATTGTTTAATTTCAGAAAATAAAATAAACAGTAATGACAATTTTCGGCATTATATGTCGAAATCAATTGTTTGAAATATCTTATCACAAGCAAGCATAACAAGGACCATCGGTTATCTCTCATCAATACCTGACCTTATATCATCTGTTACGTTTACTAGTTTAGTGCACGTACACAGAAAAATCCATCTCTTTACTGTTTTGTTAATTATTCCCAAATTTGATCATTTGCATGTATTTAAAGAAACTTTAGAAAAAATGGGAAGGATACTGATAGAACGGTAGTGTGCAGTAATGTCAACGTTCTTCTTTAGGAAGTAGCGAGTCTTATCGACATTTGATACCGGGAGGAAGGTACTGTATTAAGTGAGCAATGAAATACATCGGCAATACGATTAAGTGCATGCGGGAGAATTTTTCTGATCATAGTTATTAAATATATTCTCTACCATTGTTTTGGGATTTGTTTCTTAAATTAATTTTAATACATATACAGACAGTATACGTGAACAATGAATAAATTCCCGAAGCTAAAATACTATCTGTCGATTTCTGTTTCATATACGAGTATTATTGTAACATTTGTCTCTGACATATAAAAAGTGTTCAATTCATCTGGTGCATAATTAACTGCGTTATTGAGTATGATTCTCACCTCTGGTAAAATTTAGAAAGAAGTTCTCTTTTATTTTAGAATGCAAGTATCTCATAAGCAAAGCGCTTTTTGCTATTCTAACCTCTTTTTTCCATCGGCTAGTTAGTATGTTTTTGTTCTCGAATTATTCGTTAGTGTTGATTGGGATAGCACTAACAATTTTTTTTATACTTGACTTCTTTACAATATATAGGCTTTGTCTCTGTAACGTTAACGAAGATTACTTTTTATTTAACTATGCTTTAGGTTTGTAGTAAAACTCCGAATTGATATAGCTTATTATTTTGGAATATTGATGCTTTTGAAAGTGTTTTGAATTACAGTCAACAAAGTTAGTAAAGGATGTACAGGTGGGACAATACAACACACTTAAAAGCATTTCCGTTTGGTCTCCAGCGACTTAAACTATGATATATTATTAATTAATATTATAAATATCAAGGGACTGAAAAATAAATTTGACGTGAAATTGTCCGTAAGTATATTCGTACACAACCACTGCTTTTAAACTATCTATTGCTTGTAAAGAGACGTAAATCCGATAATTGAACGCGCTTGCTTGAGAGGGAATTCTTGGGGTTAGTTTCAGAAGCATGTACTGCATGCACATGCTTGAAACAATACACAATATGTTAAACACGAAATGCGAAAGGAGGATTTGCACTTTGAAATGAATAGCAAGAAAGTTGTAATCAGCAACCTCTCGTTTCTGGTCACGGAGAATGGTTTCTAAATGGAAGGGAGGGAGGTTATTGTCATTTTCCATGAGAATAAAAGTGTTAAGCAGAGTGAAACTGTTATAAATCAGGATGCAATCACTAGATTTCTAAATGCTTTACTCATTATCATATGACTTAAAGATAATAAGATGCTGTGTAACGTAAGTTACTCGATATTATGTTGAACGAATTTGTTATTTACGCATATATACAGGGCCATTGATAGCTCTACATACCAGAATATTAATACACTGCTAGACACCACGAGGAGGTGATATTAAAAAAAGCAGCAAGGAATACACAAATAAAAGACGTATTCTTCGTCTTCGCTGAATGCACAAGCAATATAATTATAGACAGTATATATATCTATATCACACTGTATATATCACACATATAAAGATTGTTCTAAGCGCTCGAAACGAAAGTTGTATGCAAGTCAGACATCATTATTTGCTCAATATAAGGAGGTTTAAAGCACATAGAAATTGATATAATTGTTATTATATAAGCTAAATGCACTTATTTTGAAAATGAATTACAAGACAAGCAACGAACAAGAAAATGGCCTGAATAGAAACATGTTGCAAAGAAGAATATTCATAGTTATTGCAGAACGTGCTGCCAGGCTGTAGATATAGGTTGTCTATCTGAGCTAAGCTGCTAATATAATGTTTAATATATCCATGTTTCTCTACAGTTTGCCCGTCGTAAGTCCAAGTGTCCTTAATGGCAAACCGAGTTCATGCGTCTTTGTGGAGCTGCAAGCGCTCAAAATACAAGTCTTCACGAATTATTATTTTCGTTCGTTTTGGTTTCTATTTGATTTGCAAAGACCTTATTCCTTGTCTGATATTTGGGAAATTTAACCGTGATAAGTCTAGTTTTGCCTTGAAAATTTTGATCTACATGATGATTGCGACAAACTTAAGTTGGTGAAAGATTAACACACACTTTCTTCTTGTACAGTGAAATTTCTGTTTCTGTAGTATATTCATTTGTCTTATATGATACACTAGAAATGCAAGCACTATTCTAACTTGAGTGTTGTTCTAAATGAACTATTCTCTCGTGAAAATTGGAAATTGTGCAGAAAGATTGTTAATGCTATTTTTGTTTTACTTCACATCCTGCTAGATGTCATTCGCCACTTCTATATTGAATTTCGAAACATTTACAATAAATTGCACTACAAGACTTCTTCCGGTTTCTATGATCTACAACGATTTTCGCAAGTTCGGGGACATTCACTAACTTCATCTATGCACATTTTTTGGCAATTTGCCATGAGAAGACTCGTGCGGGAAACCAGACGGGCTGCTGATATTATTCTGTGCAACCATGCTTTCAAAATATATTTTTCAGGATAACAACTACACTTAGAAAGTTAGGGCCAACGAATTTAGAAGCAGAGCACCAACAGACTATCACGTAAGAGTTGTAAGTTTACATGGAAATATCCTTCTGCTTTCTATAAAATACTATGCTTTCATATGAGCACTGTCAACACAAACCTAGTGTTACGGTGGTTTATTATGAATCCCCTACTATGGAATTTAAAACCACTTCCATCGTTTCAGAGGACACTTTCATTGTCCAGTTTATTGTATCCAACTATGGCCATGCTGTGATGAGTCCTGAAAGATCCTTCAAAGGTGATATTTCACTTGTATTGGATTCAAAACCTAGACATTTGCTTGACCTGATTCCTTTTAACATTCATACAAAATATGAAAATAATTTTGATACATCTAGAAGTTTACGTGAACTAAAATTATTAGTATATTATTGGATTTATGGCTAATCCTCTGCATGTTTAAGTAATTCTTTAATAAAGTCTTAACTTTGTACTGGTGGTAAAAAAGCTTCAAGTATAGTAATGGAGAACTGAAATTAAAACGTGATAAATGTCTTTTCTTCGTTACGATTTATGAAAAACGAGAGAAGTAGGTATAATTCCAATTTGATGGTGATATTTACTTGTGTAGATAGAATCATACTTCCAAAGCAATTGCTCAATGCAGGTTGTATCCTCGTCGCCATAAGTGCCTTTACATCGCAGTGACGGGCATGTGACCGCGCAGTACTCCAAGGAAGGGATGGTTGTATAAGAATTTGTGATTAATTTTGAAGAATTTTTATTTTGACTAGGGAATTAACATAGGTGAAGGGAGTAAAGACACAGATTTGAAGCATCAGTTCACTGTTATTGAAGCATCAGTGCACGAAAAGATTCGTATTCTCAGTTTTTCGATTTATTGTTTTATATGTTAAGTTAAACACCACAATATGTATCACTGATATCGCAGATCGTATTATTTTTTAAAATCGTGTTTGTAACCTATTGTCAAAACATTCATCTCCAGACATGATGTAGAGAGAAGAGAAAGAGATACGACATCTGTAATATATGTATATGTGATTCACTAAGTAACTGTAGAAATTAATTAAAGGACACATAACAGAACGAAAAGGAGCTCTAGAAGTCTAAACTTTATAGAAACGTCCTAGATAGGTGAAAATATAGTTAAAAATTGCAAAAGGAATCATGTAAATTACCTCTCTTTTCTTATATTCTAGTATACTTTTTCTTTCACATCCAAACATCTCTATTCAGAATTACGAGATAAATGCGAAGAGAGAAACATTTCCATTTCAAGAATTATATCAGGAAAAACATCTTTTAACTTAGACTAGATTCGAACTCGCAACCCTTGAATCCATGTCTCAGCCCTCTACCGATTAAGCTAACAACTACTGTCGGAAAAGCCAGATTTCTACAACTACCGGTTGCTGAATGGTGTGTATTAATCAAGTTTGCCGAGATAATTGCTTCATATAGCTATAATAATAATAATAATAATAATAATAATAATAATAATAATAATAATAATAATAATAATAATAATAATAAAGCAGAAGAAGAACAGAATCTAAAAAGTCACATATGTTAAAAGTTTGACGTGCAGAGTAAGTCCTAATATGAGATTTTATTAATTATATATAATAAATATAAGCATGGTTTATTCGTGTGTGCTTTTCAAACTGCGCAACTCGAAAATTTTTTCTATCTTTCTGATAAAGAAAACAAAGTTGATACCAGATATAAATAACGAAAAAACATATGAATTTAAATGTAAAACTTGAGTAAAAAATACCCACTTATAAACAACTGCTGAATTTTAGAAAATAAAGACATGAAAATTGAAGTTATGTGATTAACTTGGAGCTTCAAAAACCAACACCCAGAAACCGCCGTGTAAAGTCTAACTGATGCAATTTTTTTTATTGCATAACTTGCTTTCGGCTAGGCGGGGAGTCCGCCCCCAGACGCTTGCATTTGCTCTTTCCCCGACCTCTCACTTCTCATATCCCTAACACCTCTGATCTTAAGTGGTTTCTAGATATGGCTATCTTATTTTAACAATTTCAACTCCCAACTTTGTCTTCCTGCTGTTTTTCTTCTAACCGTAATATATATATATATATATATATATATATATATATATATATATATATATATATATATATATGTAAAACGCTGAAATACATCTTTAATCAAGATGTTTCTACTCTTAAGGGATTTTGGAATATGGCCATTCTATTTTACCAATTACAATTTAAACCTTTTTTTTCTAAGGAAAAATGAAAAACGCAGAAACATGTCTAATTGTTTTACTTGCAAAACCTAAACACCAATTTTCATTCCCGGCGGGAGCTCATGTATTTCGAATTCCACGTTAATCAGTAGGTTAACGTTTCATATAGCTTCGCTACTGAATGGGACGTTAAACTCAAAATCAACTCAACCAATTTTCATGTCAATAACCTTAACGATTTTCGAGTTATGACCATTAACAATGTAAGAAATACAGATGAGTTCTATTTATACAAGGTGTACAGTAGAAAATATTCAATAATAATCCACATAGAAAATATCATACACAACAGTGTGTAAGAAATTCATCAAATGTTCAAAAATCAAAGAAAAAGTACTTCAACACAAATGCAATTAAAACCTGACTCTGAGAACGCAATAATGTTATCTTGTTCGAAGGGTCAGTGATTTTGTGTCGAACAGGCTGAGGGTGGGCTTACCCTGTCTTATGTTTGGCAACATTGCCCTTGGTTAAGTGGTTTATTGCTTGTGCCTTTAGGTATTTGCCCTAAAGCTATACAGCGAGTTGTGTGCGTTCTTCCTTCCCTGCCCCTGGCTGGCGAAAATATCATTTGCTTTTCATGCATTGGGATAAAGGACAAGACACCTTGCGACCTTGGAAATGAGTAACATATAAAATGATCGAAAACGACAACCGATGTTCATGTAGAGTTCATAGTTTCGAGGTCGCTGAGATGGTTAGGCGTAAAGCTATCAGCTATTTTCTGTTAGTGATTTCTTCATATACGTCTACCAAGTTAACGAATCAGTGATAGAACGTTCACCTCTGGTGTTTGGGGTCACGGGTTCGATCCCAGTCCCCGCCAAGTGAACTTTGTGGTGGATAAACACCGTGTGCATGGGTTTTCTCGGAGTTCTCCCGTTTCCTCCCACTTTCTTCATTCCACCATTTCATTCATTATTCATCATCACCGTCTCCTTTAGCCTAACCGGCACAACCGCGGGACGTAAAACTCAAAGATTTCATTTCATTTCATTTTCAAGTTAACGAACCTTGACTTACCTGCGTACAGTGGTTGGTTAGTGTGTCCTCGATGGCTATTTTTACTTTTTCCATGATCATCCCATACCATACAGTATTTTTTTTTGTTTTGAAAAAGCTTGATTCTATCAATTCGTTAAACAACAATGTTTTTTTTCTAATCATGTTTCTTAGTATTATCCTCTTCATTCTTACGAATTTAAATACTTTTTTCAATAATTCAGAATTTAGACTAAAAATTTTACAATGATCAAGAATTGTAAAAGAAGAGGACTCTTCATTTCTGATCATTGTCATAACCGGAAGGGAAAACTTAAAAAAAATTGAAATAACTTAGCAGACGTAGAAAATCGACGTAAATAATAAACATCAACTATTAGTTGACTCTTAGAAGTATAGTATATAGTTCTCAACCCAAGTAGAAGGTGCACTCTTTGCTTCAAGAAAATAATAAACATTTTCCAAAAATAATTACAAAAAGTAATTTCATGACATTTACTGAGCAAACGTAGGTTACTGGTTAGCGTTGACCTTTGTAATTGGGAGTCTCCAGGTTCAAATTTCGATACGAGGCATCCTGACTAGTGATTTTGCAGTACCACTGGGCGAATACCGGGATACTTTTAATACATAAGCTTTGGCAAATTTTCTTGAAAACTTTGTTCTTATGTTGTTAATGTTTCAGTGTGAAAAGGCATTTTGCTGCATGGAAAATATTTTTAGTAAACAAAATATAGTAGATGAATGGTTAGTATAAGGGACTCCTACTTGTTTTCTTTAGGTTCAAATCCCGACTGTTCTTATTGATTTTTTCTTTTAGTTACGCTAATATGTTGCGCTCCAGAAGTTCAATTTTGAATTAAATGTAGTCGCAGCTAGTTTAAACTGAAATTATTTTCAAAACTTTTTGCTATTATATGTTTTTGTTTTACTTGCGATGTTTCAACTTTGATATTAGATCTTAGACCTTAATGTAACTCATTTTCCTACGTCATATTATGATGAATGTTTACACAACAACGATAGTCGGGCGGTAATACAGAATTCCATTGTTACTGCAGGGATCTTGAATCCTGCGAACTACGCGTTCGCAGGAGGCGCCAGGTGAACAGGGCGCCAAATTAGAAAAATGAATTTTGTTTTAAATGTAAATATTCATTTTAAAAAATGTTATGATGAAAAATTTTCCTCATACAGCTTCGAATAAATATTGTACAGACTGAGATACAGATAAAATACATCAAAAGGACAATAAAGTCAAATCTTCCCTTGATTGGCTGTAAAACACCCATTCACAAATGAAATGGACTCGCACATCAATTTCTTGCTGTACTGTACTGTGGAGTAACAACCACAGTTATTTGCTCAATTATCAGTTCTTTACTGAAAGAATGTGGGGATAGCACTTCGCATGGCAAGAGAGAAGGTACGTGGGGAACGGAGCAGTACAGCGCTGAAGTAATTAATTGGGGATGAATGAAATGAAATGCATGTTTTCTAATAGAAGAAATCACACAGACACAAAGGTTAGGAAAGGAAAGGGTTTTACTGTACCTCAGCCATTTCGATATGATGAGCCTCTTCAAATATCGGGTGAATCCTTATCCTCCAATTCGTTGAGTGTTTCCGTCTGGTATCGATCCCGGACCTCACGTTCGAGAGTGAAGAACCTATCGACCTCAGGGCAACAGCTCCCAGATGTCCTGGCCTCTTCAGAATGACACCTCTGTCATGTAATGGTTGGTGAGGGCCCAGGCGTGCCGACCGTCTTTCAATTGCTGCTATGACGACTCTTCTGAATAGGGGTCCAAAGTGTGTTTCTGGCGGCTTCTGTCACACTTCTCACCTCGAGGGTCCCGTGTCCCCTGGTTTTGTTCTACTTCTTTGCTTTCGCTTCTTCCTGGTGCTCCGCACGTGGATGACTAGCTCATCACAATTATCTTGGACAATAGGGAAGTTTGTTAATTGCTGAAACGGCGTGGCTGAGCTTGTTTTGATGAAGTTACGGAAACTAGGAAGAGAATGGTAAGCATGAATTTGTATTGGGATGAGGTGACAACATAGGGAAGTCTCTTCTTTATTATTTAATAATTACAATTTCTTGTTTGAAGAACAATAACAACGTACAGGGAAAATTCAAAATAGGCGCTAAGCCTGATATCCTCTAGAAATTGATGCCAATGCCACACTCACAAGAGATGCTAGTTTGAGGAAAATTTCCATGGCACAGGATACATCTTTTAAAGAGAGAAAAGGGATATTTTACGAATATGAGATAAAATCAATGTAAATTTAGCTTTCCAATAGATGTTGTATTAAGCATTATGACCGTAGAGCTAAGGACTGGTATTCTTTCCACAATCCCACCATATGCACAAAATACAAATATAATAGACTCTTCATTCCTTTCTCAACAGTTAACGGTTGAGAAAGATCACCGTAAATGAAATGCACATTATCAAAGTTGAAGCAAGCATGGGGACCCAAAAGGGGACGAAAGGGCCAGGCCCCACCTGGCTTACGACAAGTATAATGTATATGTATAATTTCTTAAGATTTTCTTAATACAAATAAAAATACCAAAGGTAATATAGTAACGAGGGAGATGACCACCCTAAAAACATTCTTCAGGCCCTCATGCAAGCAAGTAGGCTTTCTTGTTCATTCGTCCAGGGAGTGGAGCGAATACTAAGAAAAGACGGGCGGTACAAACGGGTTCTTTAAAAATCATTTCTGAGGGAAATTTTAACTTAAGTTCCTAATGACTCACAATCGCTGTCCAGTGCTTAATGCTCACTTTGTGAATATCTATTAGTCATTTGTCATTTGTCAACATTTTCATTTCTATCCTAAGTCATTTCGTTTTTGTTTATATTTTTAACTTATAATGATCTGTGCTTTCACTTTTTAATAGTACTTTGTTTTTCATGTAATAATAATGACCAACGATATAAAACCAAGTGAGCATTTTATCGGAAAAGAAAGCTAAAAACGTGAAAGAAGGTAAGAGGCAACCGAAGGCTCTAAAAAAGTTTCTTTCGAGTGCTGGACAAAATTATACAAATATTGAGGTACGGAGTTGTCAATATCAGTCACTCTTAACGAAGCATTTGCAGGTCGACATTCTTTTGAAGCTGACAAATTTATTTTAACCTGATTGCAGTAATTTAATTGTTGAATTAAAATGGAACGATACAGTCATTTCGGTTACGGGTCTGAATTAAATTTCATGTATTTCAAAATTTGTTTGAATACAATTAGTTTCTTGAAAGGATATAATCGAAAGCGACGAAAGGTCATTTGGATGACAAGTATTTTTTTCAGTACTCTCACTTTCAATCACAGCAGCGTATACAGATGCTCGTTTTATTATGACAGATAACAATAATTATTAATCCATTCTCTGCTAATAAATTTAGATGGAGCGATATTTTAAATTAGTAATAATTCTAATGCAAAGTAGAGTTTTGATTATAGTTACTTGTGTTCAGGGATGTACCGACATAGGTGCTACGGATGCTCAAGGGGCCAGGTCGAGACAGAATTTTCCATACATAATTCGAGTCGAGAACGGCTTTTCCAATAGAGAAATATACATTTTTCGAGTCGAGCCATCACTTTTACAGCCCATTTTCGAGACGAGACAGCCACAAATCTTGTATCGTGCGCATCCCTAATAGGTGCAGTTTTCTATTCAGAAAACATCTTCCGGGGGGCACACTTAGTAGGGCCACTGCTGGTACTCTTTTATTTATTATTATATTATAGACGTATTATTTTGACCTCCTCCCGGGGGGAGTGGCCCCCTAAAATATGTGTGGACGAAACACTGAACAGGCAGTCTGAGAGTCTGGATCCCCCAATTAGCATAATTTCAGGGGGCAAATACACAAAATTATTTGCATTTTGTAGGCTATTCCGAAAAAATCTTCGGACCTCAATGGGTGCATCATTACTTGTGTTTACATTGTGTTACTGCCTGATTTCGAACGTCTATGTTGGAAAGAAACATGAAAGAATTGAATTGTTCTATAGGCATAAGGGGCCCTGAAAAGAATTTTTGCGGAGAAACCTGATTTTAAAGTTCTGCCACTGATCGGGGACAAATTACATATAAATTAAGACACACTTTTGTCATTTGTTGTGTATTGAACTAGTTTAACTAAAATTAATAAAGAATTATTTGAAATCAAGTATATCTCAAGAACGATTAAATGGACTAGCTTTGATGGCCATTGAAATTCTGAATGAAATTGATATGGATGCAATAATAAGAGATTTTGTCAAATTGAAAGCCAGAAAAGTGTCTTTATAACATGAACTTTACAGTAACAAAGAAAACGAGAAATTAAGCTAATTACCATATTTGTATCACTAGAAAACACTATTTAAATATGCTTTTAATGAAGTGTAAGAGCATATCTCTTTGTCAAAATCAAACCTGTGATAATGTTAGACTTGAAGCTCATTAGTTTTATTCTATTTCGACTTTCATGTTTCAACTGTATTTGTCAAAATACATCTTGGATGTCGGCTAATGACTTCAAACGAATGATAGGCGTTAATAACCATCAGGTGGTTAACTTTGAAGACTGCTCAGCTCTCAACTGATGAACGACTGATTTCCATCATGAATAAAGATTGCCGGTCCTTGGTACACTAACTCTTTGCATTTGATTTCATAATTTTTAGGTAATCACATATTAAGTTGTGATTGGTAATTGATCAGTATAACTTGCATTAAAAACAAATTACATAGCTAATATTTCAGGAAATCATAATCTATCTGTCGCTACTACTAGTTAATTCTGAGACATTTTGGGTCACACACACATACGTATATATATATGTATCAGGTATATATATCAGATTAATACATCTCAAGTAAGGACAGCATTGTTTTATCATACATGCATGCTATCGAGGGCATTTTATCCTTGTTCAAACCTCAGCTGGATGGGAAAATTATATTTTAATGTACTTTTAAATAATTACAATTAAGTTGCTACTAAAAACCGTAAGTAAAGGAAATAGTTTTCTACCTTTGTGAAACATAATAACATTAACATCTTTTGGAAAACTCTCACGAATCCGCGACATATTTCTTATTCATTCTTCTACGAGCCGATGTATGGTGCTGGACGCAGATGCTGATTGGAAGGAATTTTCAAATCGCCGGTCAACTAACTCATCCTTGCTTAGTCTATCGACGATTTTGTGTTTCGGTCAGTGGGAAAATTTTGGCAGTAATAGAATAAATTTTAGATTTTTTGCTGTTTTTATCTCTCACTCTACTGTAAAACAGTTAAGTGCTTGTAATATAAAAACAGTCTGGCACTTATGAATATTCCATGCTTACAGGTACGAAATATTGTCCACTTTGAACTAAAAAGTTCTGGAAATATTACATTTATGTGGTTTGTAGCGACTTTCTGCAGTAAATACTAACATTGTAGATGGTATTGATAAATGTCACATGATTGTTTGTGGTAAATGCAATAATAGCGTGTACTGCAAGTCTATACAAAAAAATGTTTTAAAAAGATATCGAGAAAGAGAGAGAGAGTGGATGGTGAGAGGCCCTAGGGAAAGAGAATTCACCACGCTTAAAGTTTATCCCCTTCACTATTTTCTTTTACATATGTATGTTGTTGTTACCCTTGTCAATAAGTCGGTACACTGATTCTGGGAGGATTCGGATGATTGAGGGAGGACAAGTCGAATTTGCGAAGTGCCGGGAATACATAACAATAATATTTTCCGCACATTTATCAGTTGATTCAACTTTAATAATCCTAATCCATGTTGAATGTCTAACTGAATGTCTTTTTCTAACTATTTTAAGTAATTACAGTGTTAAGTGGTGAACTGAAATTATCGCAGTGTAGTTAACAAGAAAGTGCAATACAACATACTTAACCATAAAGCCAAAACTGCACAGATTTCATAGAATCTAAATGAACAGAAGATCACTATCAGTCGCAAATCTTACGTACCACATGTTAAATATATGTACACCAAATTTGTCGATATCCTTCTTATACTGAATGTTGGCATATATTATAATATACTGTTGCATGAAAAGAGAACATTTAACAATTTTTGACCAAGGTTAGGTCTCGACAACTAGAACCAATATTCAAATTACAACTTCATTTTAGACTTCAACACAGACATTAGTAGCATTTGGTTGTTATGTTATTCTTATGTTTTGGGTGTTGAACAAGGTACATTAGTTCGGACTTCTATTGATTTTACTTCGTTTTAATGTCTGTTTCTACAGCGAGACAGTGTGAGACGTAACCCTACAGTTAATGTGGGATCCAAATCACAGCAGCTTTCACCTGAAAACGAAATAGTATCTCACAAATCAAAGAAAATAACTTTGCTATTCGTATTGCCCTTATATGTAAAATATTGATGATTTATTTTTAAAAGCCGCTTGAAGATCTAAGCAATGTATTAAAATACTCAAGCTATCAGCATGCTATTATCTACAGGGTACACTCCTTTACATCGTCTGGAATAAAACTAGATAAACAATGTTGCCAATAAACCACCAAATTAAAATTTAAATCCCCCTAAGTCTATTTATTATATGTATATAATGCAGATATTAAAAGAAAGCTTACACTGGCAAGTCAGTTTTACATTACAGCAAACTCAAGTCGCTAAAACATCTCCACACATCGAGAAGCAACAACATTTTCAAGACTTCTGCAAAGGTTATAAAATACACAGAACGGACAACGAAAATCAATGCACCAATGGTCGCAAATTCTACGGCCACCATTAAATGCATTTTGGGGGAGTAGAAACTAAGGTTATGACAATTGGAAATTTAATTCCTTGAGAAAATATTTTTTTTAAATAATAATAAGAATTACACCCATCTATGCAGATAACAAAAATAGATTCAAGTTAAACTTTCGATTAATGATGTAATAGTTAGTGAAAAATGAATAATATTATTGACCTAACTTTCATGTAAAGTACATTTACTTACAGTTCTGTGTAACAAATATAAAACAGGTTTTTCTCATTTGTGGAGAGAAGATATTCCTATGCATACAGTGTAATCTTAAATGAAATATATGTTTTTTCCCGCTTAAGAGACACTTTAAAGCAAACGAAATTTTAAGTTTATTAGAGTTGAGTTGATTTTCGTTTTAGCGTCCCTTTCAGCAGCGAGGCTATATGAGACGTGCACATACTGATTAACGAGGAATCCGAACCAAATGAGCTCCCGCCGGGAATCGAACCCGGGTCTGCCACGCCAAAGGCGCGTACGCTAACCGCTTAGCCACGGAGGAGCTCCCTTAAGTTTATTTGAGTAGTTTACTCCCTCTAAACATTATGTTCGTATAACCATATGAAAATCATAACGTCATCTATATTGACGGATATTTTTGGGAACCTAAGTAATGCTGCTACCAACTTTTCCTGTAAACATTTCCAATAAAAATCAATAAACATTGTGTAATATATTATTAACTCTGCGCTTTAAAATACATATATTCCAGTTTAATTTCCTACGTCTTACAGCTAGATGCATAGGTAAGTAAAGTTATTATATCTCGTTGTCAATTATATAGTAGAATTAGAAATTCCTTAAGAGTTTGATAAATGTTAGGTTTAAGTAGTTAAATAGGATTAAAAAATTTTTAAATGACATCTAGAGAATTACTTATCTAAGGTAACTCTACGAATCCTTGTAAACAAACGTTATTTTCTCATTTATATTACCAAAACATTACGGAAAATTTTAATTAAACCTTCTCTTTTAATTTGCTTTAGCATATTCAAATTTTATACATGATGTCTTCATGTATTAGTGGACATACGAATTAAAATTATTAGTATGGTACAAATACATTAAACAGAGTAACTCTTGAGGGGCATGGGAAAACTTATCATTTAAGGGCCCAGTAATCTAACAAAAATCCGATGGAAAAATGTTTCAGAATGCTACACAAATATAAATGTATTAGCTTGGAATGCATTAACTGCAACAAATAAAAAGTGAAACCAATTAGAAAAGCCATTGGCATATTACATACGACGAATTTGTTTTCTTTGTTATTATTTCGAAAAGTGGTACTACTTGGAGTAATATACAAATGCATTTTTATTTATAACTTTAACTAACTAACTCTAACTAACTCTATGGCCTATGGAACCCGGAGGTTCAGTGCCGCGTTCACGAAAGCTCTCCACTGACTTCTATCCTTAGCTAATTGCATCCAGTTTCTAATTTGTATTCCTATCTCTGCGAGATCCATCTTAATACTATCCTCCCATCTGCGCCTAGGTCTTCCTAATGATCGTTTTCCTATGGGTCTTCCAGTCAGGACTTTGAAAGCGATTTATAACTTTAGGTGATCTAAATTTAGTGCTTCTTATTTAAATAATAGTCTCGGTAAACATGAATAATGTCTCGGTAAACTAAATTTCAGTAGTTGGGGCCCGCGTTGGCCCGAATAAGTCACCGTGACGTCATAGTTCAGTGCCCTTGGCCCGGAGTCCATGACCGATGGGTACTTAGGACCACCCCTCTAGAATTTAGCAGGAGTACCTTGGCCCACGCACTAAATTTTGGCAGGGATACGAAGAACCACCTCCTTAAATTTTACAAATTGTCAAATCTAAAAATTTGATATGGTAGCCTATGACGAGGGTATGTACCTCTATCAGTATTGGATGTCCATCTCGTTCCCTTTTATGATTAAAAATTGCCAACAAGTCAAATTTCGGGGGTTTTTAACCTAATTTATTCCCTTTGATGAAGTCTTATTACCGTATATGGTTATATGAGTGTATACAGGAATTAGAGATGCAAGGGCTCGGAAAAAACCGGCTTTTTTGGAAAAAACTCGGTTTTTTCTTCTTCGCTTTTTTGCTTGGGAAATTGTGGGCTTTTTTCAAAATTCTGCTTTAAATTGATAAATCAGACTTTGTTTCGCTTCTCTATAACACAAAAAGTCATTTAATTAGTGGTTGATGCTGATAATAATATAAAACCTCCAAAATAAACTATGAATTTCGAAAAGATGTTTCAAACATTTTTTCTTCAACATATTTACATTATGAATTCCACAGGATTAACCAATGTATATAATAAAAATTTTTTATACGAAAGTAAGCAGAGTTGGCAAGAACCATGGTTGTTTTTGAAAATGCCAAAACACCGTTTTTTGGGGGATGTTTAAACCAGGCTTTTTTGGTTTAATCCAGGCTTTTTTGATTTAGATTTTTTGCTTTATGTATTTATATTACATATTCACAGAAATAAGTTCGTTTCGCCTTGGTGTTATTATGCAACAGCGGGGTTATGCCGGAGGAACTCCCATAAACTTAAAGAAGTCCGGTCAGTAAATTTCTTAAATTGAGAATCTCCCGGCCTAGCCATCGGGAAAATCCCGTCATTACATGAAATGTAAGACAACAACGGGAAAATCTGCTTTGCATGTAAAATTTAAAGGTCAACGTATCATAATCAGTACGCTAAAACTGAGGTATTAAATTACAAATTTAGTACGTAGATATCATTGAAAGCCAATCCAAGCTAATGTTGGAAGGTACGTAGACAATCGATAAATTTTGCCAATTTCTATCAATATATTTACGCAATCTTGGCTTCTTTATAAAACAACAGGAATTTAGGCATGCAGATATATACAATTTGGTTTCGTTTCGAATGTTTAGGCTTAACATCCTTTCGAAATACCGAGGTTATGAAGAAAAAAACTTTCGCTTAAACTGACATCCCAACCGCTACTTGGTTTACGCATGAATGACGGGTTGTGGTTCGACCGAGAATTGAACATGGGACACCTTGATTAAAAGGTGAAAGGGAAATAAAACTATTGCAGGTGGTTTGATATCTGGAAACGTCATCATGAACTTCACACGATTCGCATTTTTCATTCTTTTCTTTTCTTTCTTTTTTTTTTTTTTTGTTTAAACCAGTTATTAAAAACAAAGTTGGTCTAAACCAGCCAACCCTAAAAGCAAACACTTCTTTTAAAAAAATACACAAATAACTAGCAAAATAGTATGTAATATTTTTACTTCAAAATATTACATACCCTCTTTTTGAAACAAAATAAAATTAAAATAAAACATAAGAGAAATACTTAGATTTATATGATACACTTAAAGGCTGCAAATCTAAAGCTTTTGGTTCTGTATATTCTTGAAATTCTACAGTTAAGTTTTATATAACCACCATCACGGTTTACCCAGTCCTCAAGCTTTCTGAATTTTTAACAAGAGGGATTCAACATTACGGACCCCCCCCCCCAAAAAAAGGACTACGGAATATATTTAAGTTAAGCTAAATACAACTGCACAACAAACATAACTGAGTGATTAGCTTTTACGCTTCTATCGGTAAGTCCGGGATTCAACCAGCATTCGACCATTCTGACAAAGCTTTTCTTCATTCCATCTGTGAATGTAGAAATAGTGTGTGTAGTGTGAGTTGTCCGACTTCCTTTCTTATTGTTTTCAAATCGTTATTATTACTAATTACCAGCAGTGACGGTTTAGCGAAGGTTAGGGGGGAGGTCTTTCGGACTGAAGCCTGTTCCCCAAAGTTACGGAATGTCTGCAACAAACGAAATATCTATTAGTTATGCCTTTACTCATAAACTTTAAGCTCCCGTCAAATAAAAATTACGAATGTTTAGAAAAACTAAACATTAGTAAGAAAAATCCTTCCCAAAATACTTTTCTAAATCCGCCACTAATTCTCAGTATAAAATGATTTTTAAGGTTATATCCGGAAGATTATTGCTAAATCACTTCACAGCTACAGTATAACAGAAATGTGGAAGTACGGCTTGACGGATATATTGAAAAACGTACGCTTTGACGGATAAATAGAAAAACGGGCAAGTTTAACATTTGCGCTAGAAGCTAGAGTACTAAAAGCTCTTAGAAATGAAACACGGATGACAAAGTAAAATGATCTAGAGAAGAAAAAAGATGTCGATAACTCAAAAGTTAAAATAAAGTTAAATAGCCTCTAAAATTGTCCTCAAATACTACATTCTTCATGTTAGCTTTAATTCGTAAAACATGTGCTCCATCCATCTTGATGGTGAATTTCAGAGCGAAATATCGCATTTAGGTCATGAAATTCTTATCTAATTATAGAATATACTGTAAGAAAGCTATTTAGATATAAAAATCATGAAAATGAAAAAAGCCAAAATTTCCAAAATTCTCGTTTTTTTCCCAAAAAAGCCTGCTTTTATGTGAAAAGAAACCATCGAGTCAAAAAAGCCGGCTTTTTTGCATCTCTAACAGGAATCCACTCCCTTTCATATGAGATGGGTACATTGACGCATTCATTTAAAATTTGGAAGGGGCACCTTGGCTTCCCCCTTCAATTTTGGAAATTGCCCAATTTAAGCATTAGGTATAATACTACATGACCCCAGTATATACCACTGTAATTTGGGTGGTCCGCCTCGTTCGCTTTTAGGGGTAAAAATTGACATAACATAAACGCAAGCAATACCTTGTACCACGTGTTCGTTTATGGACTCATTTAACCCGTTCGATGATTTGCTATTACCTTATGTGGTTATATGGTCATATATAGAGGTCCATTCTCTCATATAATACATGTTTAAATTGGTGCTCTCCCTTAAAATTTGGGAGGGGTACAATTCCTATCCCTTTAATTTTGGAAATTGGCCAATTTAAACATATGGTATCATAGTATAGGACCCGAATATATCTATATCACTATTAATATGTGTGGTCCATCTCGTTCCCTTTCATGGGTACAAAATTGAATATTTTAGTACAACCACGTGTTCGGTTACTGATTCAATTTATAATCTTTGATGATGTCATATAGGGTTATAAGATATGGGTGTTTCCTTATGAACTGTCTAAAATCAAACTTTGGGTGTCAAATATTGGTAAGGTCACGTGATCGATAATTTGGTTTTGATCTACGAGTGAAATTTTGAACAAGGTTCATGGTATTTAATTCTCGTGTTATATTGCAGAGAACATTACCTTGAATCAGATAACGTTGTATGTATTATACTGATGGAATGAAAAAATAAAAACACATAGATATGGATAAATTGTATTTTATTCATTTTCTAGTTCTTTCTTTTTCCTTCTTGGTACACGAAGGTATAGACAAGGTTCGTATATTGAGCTGTGTTTCTTCAATAGAGCTCGTCCTGTTCTTCTTCTTCTTGATTGTGATGATTTGTTTCCATGTTTCGCAGCATAGCACCGAACTTCGTATTGTGAATTCTGTAAAGAGAACGAGGAAAAATATGATTACATGATGATAAATACATGATGATAAAACAAAACATGTAAAATTGCACTCTCAATAATAAATACGATAAAATTATCTAGAAGGTATATTGCAGTAGTCTACGATCATTAACCGAACGTACCCTTGTGAACAAGTAATGAATTTCATAGAGATTTCCTTGGGCTTTACAGCGGAGATAAAAATAAGCATAATAGCCGCATAGGATGAAACATAACTTTGCATTTGGCTATTAATATATTTATAATACATACCACGGAGTTTTAAGATTGCAACATGTTATAGTGTATAAGGAGGAAGACCATAGCTGTCAAAATATTCTCCATAACCACGATTATCAATATAAATTGCAATCCAATGTCTTCCTAATTTGGTAATGGATCATTATTGGCAATGATTGCCAGAGGAAGAGAAATCCGTGAGGGTAACTCATCGCTTGCAAATACTCCGGTAAAATGATTACTTAATAAAGGAGTACCGTTTAAGCCACTAGCTATTTGTAATGTATTCAACATCGTCAATAGAAATGATAGATAACGTATACGTACCTTGTTATTTAAAAGTCCAAGATAATGTTGCGCTGGTGGTCGATCTCTAGGAAAAATTCCCCTTACACAATGCAGTTGCAGGTGCTACTAATTTCTGTTTGAAATGAACTTCCAATCGGTTGGCTTCCAATCGGTTGTAAATTCCCGTAGTAATAATCTCTGCCAGAAGAATCGGGAGTCAGGTCAAATACAAACAGTGTATATCCATTCTTGTGGTCGACTCTTAAAATTGTATTTCCATATTTGCAAAATTTATGCCTTAGCCTGAGAACAAAGTGTGGTACGATGAAATGTAGAGATTTTCTTCAAAGCTGGGTTGCAATGGCTTTGAAGGCACATCTTTTCCATCCAAGTACAATTGAAAGAAAAAATGTTTAGATGTTGAAATTCAAATGGATTTCTGGTAATATTTCCACTGGATGCTTCATTAGGGCGTGTCGATTTTTTCAATTTTCAAATTCCTAAAATGAGGGGTGCTAAAAAGTTGAGACCTAGTATTGTATTTCGAAGAATATATTTAAAAATTCGATAAAATGTTGTTTTGCTAGGTAAATATCAATCCAAACCTTTTTTTTTTTAAATTTTAGTGCTTTTCTTTTCGAATTTGCTATTATTGTTCATACATGGAGTCAGCGTTGTATTTCCATTATTGAGCAGAAATACATGCTTGTTAAGATTAGTTTTATATATTTACACCTTTCTAAGTTACAGCTTTAATATTATGTCAAATTTATACTCGAGCATTATTAGATTAAATATGTTTTCAATTTTCTTAAACGGGTGCGAAAGTTCTCACAGCTATTATATAATAGTTCCTAGGAGATAAGGTCGAGAGCTTCAAAAGTAAGCTATGGTCTAATTAAAAAACTGCTGTCATTTAAACTTCCTATCTGCTATTTAAGGTTAATCCACTCTTTCATTACAAATCGGATTGCGTATGTCGCAGTTGGCAATACACTCTCTTGGCCTATATTTCCACTTACTGGAGTTCCTTAAGGATCTGCACTCAGCCCATTATTATATATTCTATACGCTTCTGACATTCCTTCAGTAGCACGTAATGTTTTCACTTTCCAATATGCAGACGATACAGCTTTCCTTGCACTTGGCAGCACTGTCCAGAATGTTAGCCGTACTCTACAAACAACTCTCGGTAACTTTATCAAGTGGTGCCAGAGATGGCATTTAACTATCAACAGTGACAAAACGCAAGCCCCGGTCTTCCAACCACCTAACAGACGTTCCAGAGTCTACCGAAATCCGACACTCTTGCGAGTAACTGTCGATGGGTATCTTGTACTTGGGTGTCGTTTTCAATTCAAAACTGACTTGGAATGCACACTTGCAAAAACTGAGAGTTAAGGCTACTAATAGATTAAATCTTTTACGTCGTCTTACAGGCACATCTTGGGGCCTCAAACCCGATATCCTACTCCATACTTATAAGATGTTTCTCAGACCTATTCTCACTTTCGGACATAAGGCCCGGTGCAATGCTTCTACTTCCTTCTACGAAAAACTTTGCATATTGGAGCCTCATGCTATTCGACTAGCTCATCGAATTAAACTTCTGTATCCTACGTGGCTCTATGAATATATCGACTTTTCGAAGATCACAGACCATATTGCACAACTTCGTAATCGGTACATTATATCTCGAATCGAAACGGGACATCCAATATTCCTGGATATTCTTCGAACTGATGCTCTCACTGATGCCGCATTTCGTTACAAGCATACGCCATTGAATATACTCATTTCCTTATATGTCCGCCACACTAACCTCACAGTAGCAGAACGCAACACTTATGCCATTAATGTCATTCGTGCTCATATTCCTTATGTTTTTCCATCTTAACACAGAGATCCTCACAACTAACAAGGGCTTCCTCCTGTGATCGTTAGTCCCGAGTCGCCCCGGGACAGAAGATTTAACCTGCATCTGTCTGACTAATTTCTATCTGTTTGTGATGTGACAGCACTTCATCTCATCTTTCATTTTCATTATCGTACATTTTCACACAAGCACTATCTCACATTATATTGGTATTCTTGCACATTTGCACTATTTCCTCCTCAATTATATTTCGCTATTCACGTGATAACCTGTACTTATCATTTTCTTACCTTATTTAATTTCTTTATCCTTCATTGTATATTCACATGTGGTATTTTCATTGTACTAACTTCTTTTGTGTGCCTTATCATAAAAATATAACTGAAAATAAATAAAGTGTTAAAAATGATGCTATAACCCTTTTCAAAACTGATGCCCAAATACCGATGTTAATAACAAACTTCACTTAGCCCATCCCATTCTTTTCAGAACTATATTTGTATAGAAAATCACATGCTACAGAGAGGGCGTAACTCTCTGAGAGGCAGGAGAAGTCTATAATTTTCCAGTAACATATTGCATTGATAAAAGTCAATATGCCTATCCTTCTTTCAAAAAAAAAAAGAAAGAAAGAAAAACTAAGCATCTCATACTTTCCAGAGGTTTGCCTCTGAAGCGCCACCTACTTAGAACGGTCACGATTTTTGAAAAATGTCCTACTCCTGATCCTGGGTTTTTCTCCGCGTTTTTTCAGGACACTGTTCATCAGACTTATCGCAGCCAAGGGTGTACAGTGTCACTGCATTAATAGGGGAATTGCCTCACCTGGACTACTATCCAAACTGCTAGTCCAACCTTGCTATCATCACATCACATCACATCACATCATATACACAGCATTTGGGTATCTGCCCACCGGATAGACTTCACTATGGCGGATCATGGCACGAAACCTGGTAAACGAACTAGCGGACGACATACGAATGTACCTACTATTGTCGATGGACCATCTGTTTGTCCCACGAAGGTGGGGCCACGGAAGGGATCATCAAAGACACAAACCAATGTTTCTGGCTCTCGCCAACGGAAAGATTCTCAGACCTCTTGCGCATCTGTGGAATCTTCTACATCAGTCCGATCCAGGTCGCTTCAATCAAAGGATCGGACTGTCGGTATGCTGCCCGAGTTCAAAACTCACCGCCAAAGAAAAAGCATCATACTGAATACCCGACGAATGACGCCATGGATATAGGACCACCAGCAGTTTCTTCTCCTCCATCTGTTCAGTCATCTTTTTCCATCCTTCTCCGCAATTACGACACGAAGTTCTCAAATGAGAAATTTGTTGCACTCCAGCTAAGGAAGTACCTTCCACGTGCTGCCATCAGGGAAATTGTGTACAAAAGAAATGGTTATATCTTTAAAACGTCTGACCCTGATCTATACGACAATTCGAAACAAAGTGCCTATCGATACTTTCGGACCACAAGCCGAAATCACCAATCTCACTAATTCGACACGCAAGCAACCCCCTCCACCACGGAGACCCTCGCTTCTTTCTGTAGTCATCCGAGGTGTCGACCCGCCTTACACAGACGAGGAAGTTCATGATGCACTAAAACTCGAAGGCTACAGAATTTTTAAAGTACTCAGAATTCGCAACGATCGTGGGTCCACCTTCATGGTTGGCATCCTCATACCCCATCAAGAGACAATCGACGATGTGCTTGTACACGGAGCTTTCATATACAATCGTCGACATAGAGTCGAATCATCGCGTTCAATGGCACCCTTACCAGTTCGATGCGAACGCTGCTAAGAATATAATACGCATAATACAGCTGATTGTAAGAATGACTTCAAATGCGGTTACTGTGCAGGACCACACTCAACTCGTTTATGCACTAATATGCACCAACCAGCGAAATGTTCTACATGTGCGGACAGCCACCCTACTTATAGCTATAAATGTAAAGCAAAACCGGACCCAACGCCGCAATATCCGGAACTGGTTGTACCCCTGCGTGCCACATCTCTTGTTACCACCCCTCCGCCCACAGTAGATACCCAGTCACATTAATCAACTCCTTACTTTTCTTACTCTTTCACTGCAAAATATCCATCCTTTCATCCGGCCACACATCTTACAGCAAATCACCCTTGCAGCCAAAGCAACATTTCATATTCACTTCACAGCAACATATTCTGGAATTTCCATGCATTTTCATGCATCTCCAATAACTCAAACCAGTTGAATTTAATTTCATCATGGCTCTAAACTTTCTTTATTTGAACATCCGATCCTTTACTAAAAATAAACTTTTGTTTCAAACCCTGCTACTCGAGGAACATATAACAGTTTTCCTCTTAAACGAAACATCCTTCACCAACGCAACTCCATGTCGCCTACCAGGATATACCATTTTACGTGCAGACAATCTACAGCCCGCACAACGCGCTAATGGGGGCGTAGCGGTTGGTTTCTCCCCTTACTTCCCTTACCGTCAATTCTATTGTACTCATACACCATTACCCGAATATATAATTACCACTGTATATTTCAAATCTATTATCATTACCATAGCAACACTCTACATCCGGCCTGGCCATCCTCTCCCAATACAATTTGTACAACATATTTCAAACACCTATAGCCACTATATCACCATGGCAGATTTTAATATGCACAGACGCTCAGATCACGATCGTACCAATTTCGCAACTTTTATCACCACACACGCCACTGGAACCATTCATCAGTTACCAAAACCCACTTGGCCAATCTCTGACACAACACCAGACATCGTTATTACGTCTAGCAATCTAATAACTCATAGCACTATTTCCGTACTTGATACCCTGGGAAGTGACCATGCTCCTGTTAAATTCTCAATAAATCTTCACTCTTCTGCTTCCCCTCATCCTCAATTGCCTTCACGCACCTGTTTTCGCTTTGATAAAGCTAACTGGAACTCCTATCGCTCTTATCTTACTAAACGCACTCAACATCTTTCATCGCCCACTTCCGAAGACGACCTCTACAGCACTGTCGATACACTCACTTCTACTATACAGGAAGCTAGCACTCTTTACGTTCCTACCACCAAAAGTATTCCATATCAACCTCGACTGCCACCACATTACCTGACTATGATCACACGTTCTCGCCAACTTTATTGAGATTACATTCCCACACGAAATCCTAATGCCTTACACCATCATCAACAATTGCAGAGAACTGTGCACAACTACATCAGGGCCTATAAACTTCGGCGTTGGGTGAAAACCTGTAATAATCTTTCTACAACCAGTCATCCTACCAAATTTTTGGAAAAGTTCAACGGCTTATGCGGCAAGTTCACAAAAACTCCCTACCCCATTCTGATAGGCAACTCCGCAGCTCACACAGATACGAAGAAAGCAAATGCCTTTGCAGGTCATCTGTAGAACATTTTCACTTCACCACCCCCTGGAATTACACCCCATTGCAGACAAAGCTAACACTTCTCCATTCTTGCAACCCAATACCATGCATGAACTCAGTGTCCATCAACATGTTACTCCACCCATCACTGTCCAGCAGGTCACAGATACCATCAAATGTAAACGGAACACAGCGCCAGGCTTCGACAATATCACCTATCGTCTGATCAGGGAGTGTCCCCCTACACTACTCATCCTCATCGCCAATCTCTTCACCTTTATACTCCGTACAGGCTACTTTCCTATGTCTTGGAAAACATCTAAAACACTTATGTTTCCAAAACCACATAAGCCTCCTCATGAGATCTCTTCTTATAGGCCGATCCAACTCACAAGCACATTCAGTAAAATTCTTGAACGCATTCTCGTGAAACGCCTTCATATCTACTTCAACACAAGAAATATCATTCCCCTCACTCAAGCAGGTTTCCGTCCTTCTTTCTCTATAAACGTTCAACTCTTACGACTCACAAGCCTTATCACCACACACTATAACAGAGTGAAACCATCATGTCTCGTACTATTCGATCTCGAGAAAGCGTTCGATAAAGCGTGGCATCTCGGACTTATTCATAAACTAATCAGGCTCCAGCTTCCTACAACATACATCCGGCTTATCTTTAACTTTCTCTCAGGTCGTCTTACTTATGTTGCCATCAACGAACATCTATCTCATCCCATATTCTTACTATCCGGAGTTCCACAGGGTTTTGCCCTCTCCCCGCTGTTGTACATTCTTTTTGATGCTGACATGCCACGTCTCCCAGAACAATTCTATTCTTTCCAGTACGCAGACGATACTGCCTTTCTCGCTCTAGGAACATCCATCCAGCACGTAAATAATATCCTACAAACAGCCAAGACAGATTTCAGCTTTTGGTGCCGGAAGTGGAAACTCACCATCAACGCTACAAAAACACAGGCTATCATCTTTCTACCGCCAAAGAAAACAACTAAGGTTCGCCGCAATCGCCGTTGCCTATCTCTTCACCTGGACCAGGTTCCACTACGGGATACTAAAGCAGTCACCTACCTAGGCATCATATTCGACACACATCTTACCTGGACGCAACCTCTTAAAACAGTTGTGACCAAAGCGCATAATCGTCTGAACTTACTTAAACGTCTCGTAGGAACGACATGGGGTCTCAAATCACACACAGTCTTAAACACCTATAAAGTATTTCTCCGTCATAGTCTCACCTATGGTTTCACAGCTTGGATTGCAGCATCAGACAGATTCTACAACAAACTTCTTATTCTCGAACGCCATGCTCTCCGCATTGCATTTCGCATAAAATTACCTAGCTCCACACAAGACTTGTATCAACGCACTACTTTTCCTACCTTGCAATACCATCTTGAATCCCTTCGATTCTCCTACATACGACGCCGATTCCAAACCCAACATCCACTACTTTTCGACACAATGCACCACATATCCCTACATCCCACACCCACACGGTATCTTCACACGTCATTATCTCTTCTATTTACATTATACCAATACACACTTCCTCCTGATTATCCCTCACTCTTGCTTCTGAACGATTACGTCACTCATGAACGAATACCTCTCATTCTTCCATCATTTCATGCACAGTAATTTTCTCATACTAACCTGGGTTCATCATGTCTCTCATTATAGCCTAGAGTCCCCCTAGGCAAGAAGATAACTGCATTTGTCCACTAATATGTTCCTATGTGTTGCCCTGTGTTTGCACCTCATCTCATACTTCATCCTCATAATTTATATTACTCTACTGCTGCGTTACTATCAACTAGTTTCTATTCTCCTGATTATGTTTATTGTATATTTTACCTAAACAGTGTTCCTCATGTATTGTACTGTTGATCTTTGTTCATATTCATCTTTCATTACAGCTATGTATGTATGTTTATGTTGTCTATATGTATTTGTCTCTTTCTTCACCTAATGTTAAGGAACGCAAAGTTCCTTAAGTCCATTCCTACTATGGAAGAAATTCAATAAAGCACTTACCAACCAGGGATTCACAATCCTCAATCCCTTCACATCACTCCCCTAAAAGAGGGTGTAACCCTGTCAAAGGTAGCTAGCCTCAGCTAGCAATGTAAAAAAAAGTAAGCATACTTCCGATCGACTGTTCAATCAGTCGATCATTAACACCTGTGACGTACCACACGTCAGAACAGCTGCTTTTTGGAATTCCTTCCTGTTCCTCATCCTGGGTGCTTCTCCACGCCATTTCTTCGAGCACTGTAGTCCAGACTGATCTAGCCAACGGTCTCCAGTGCTACGGTTCTGGTAGGAGTCTCACTCCCCATTGAGTACTATCCAAACGGGTATTCTCACCTGCATCATTCATTTCTCATTATATCGTCAGACACAGCTTTTTTCTTTAATCTGGGCTTTTGCCCAGCGGCTTGTTCAATACTATGGCGGACTCTTGCAATACAACCGGCTCTGGTAAAACTAACGGCAAACATCCTAATCTCCCGCACGTCGTAGCCGGACCATCCGTTCGTGCCACCAAAGCAGAACCACAGACGGACTCTTGCGCTAGAAATAGACGACAGCGGAAAAGCTCACAAGCATCTGCAACTTCTGTTGATTCTACCAGCTCAGTTCGATATCGATCTCCTCAGAGGAAACAGAGCTATGCCGCCCGCCTCACTTCACCTCCAGCAATAAAGCAGCATTTGCATTCAGATTCAGATACTGATACAGACGAAATGATTATTGCCGATCCACCTCACGAGCAATCTTCTAATGCATCCAACTCAATCTACTCTATGCTATTAACTAATTTCGACACAAAGTTTAACAACGCAAAATGTGTTGCTCTTCAGCTACGAAAGTATCTACCATGAGCAACCATCTCTGAAATAGTTCACACGCGAAATGGTATCATCCTCAAGACTACCGATTCATCTTTGTTTTCCACAAAGTCCTTGTTGACATTTTCGGCAAAAATGCTCAACTAACATCATTACAAGACAACCGTCGTAAACAGGCACCTCCTCCTAGGCGTACGGCCTTGCTCTCAGTGGTCATTCGAGGAGTAATCCTTCATACACTGATGAGGAAATCTTAGAGGAATTGAAATTCGAAGGGCATACAATCTCCAAAACCATCCGGATCAAGAACGATCGAGGCCCTACCTATATGTTTCGTGTGTTAACTTCCCACAGGAAACGATTGACGACCGGCTAGCAAACGGAGCCGTTATCTATCAGCATAAATACCGAGTGGAACCATCTCGTTCCTTACCACCATTGCCAGTGCGTTGCGAGAAATGTCAAGAGTATAACACGCATCCTACTGCTGAATGTCGCAACACACATAAATGTGGTTATTCCTCCGGACCATACTCTACACGTGCTTGTACGAATCTAAACTCTCCTCCGGAATGTCCCAATTGTCAAGAACAACATCCTGCAAAAAGTTATAGATGTACAGGCAAACCTGAACCACAAAAGGATCATCCCAAGCTTGTCGTTCCACTTCGTACTCCTGAGCAACCTATCACTCATCATCATCCATCAGACTCTCCAATCACTCTCAATCAACTACTGACGTTCTTCACTTTGGCAATGCAAAACATTCTACCCTTTCAGTGACCACACATACTTCAACAGATCATTCAAGCGGCCAAATCTACATTCAATATCAATTTTACTGCCACCTATTCTGGAAACACAGTCCATTTTCATACTTCCATACCTGATACTTCCAATAATGGCTCTGGTGTTCTTATATATTAACATCCGTTCTCTTCGACAAAACAAAGTGCTCTTCGAAACATTACTCATGGAAGAACATGCCAGCGCTTTTCTGCTGAACGAAACATTTCTAATACCCTCTATAACATGTCGCATACCCGGATATTTCTTGTTACGAAATGACTTCAAATTACCAGCTCAACGTGCCCATGGTGGTACGGCCATTGGCTTCCTTAATAAGATCACTAACCGCCGCCAAATCTGCAACACTCCTCATCTTCCAGAATACGTTATCATATCACTCTATTTTAGAAACCTCACTGCCACTGTTGCAACAATCTACATACGGCTTGGTCATCCATTACCTACCGCATTTGTTCAATTCATTTCCGACAACTTCAACCATTATATCATTATGGTAGACCTTAATATGCACAGCCGGACAGAGCAGGACAGAACGAACTTCAGAAATTTCATCACCACTCATACCACTGGGATTATTCACGATCTTCCCAAATCAACTCGCCACATTTCAAATACAACGCAAGACATAGTCATCACGTCGGCAAATCTTGCATCGCGCAGCCTCATAGAAGTTCTAGATCCACTTGGCAGCGACCAAGTCCCAATCAAACTCTCTATCAACACTCATAGCTCAAACCCAACCTAATCTTTCCAAAAGCCTTCGCTTCGATAAAGCAAACTGGGACAGATACAAGAGTCATCTTTCAACTTCCACCGCTCATGTTACAGCGCCCTCAACAGAGGACGATATGTACGCTGCTATAGACGCAATTACATCTTCCATCCAGAAAGCCAGTACTTTGTCCATACCTACCAGTACCTCTAGACCATATCAACCCAATTTACCGCCTCATTACCTCACAATGATAACACGTTCACGTCAGTTTTATCGTGAGTATACTCTCACCCAAAATCCAGAATCATTGCGTCAGCATGTAACCGCCTGGATAATCTGGTCGCTGTCCTTGGCTCGTGGTATTACCAATAAGTATACTCCTGATACTTTAACTTACCTGGACAGGACGACGAAGACCTCTCCAAGAAAGGTTACAAACTGTTTCCCAAAAAGCTCGTCGGTCTCAATAATGAGATGAGCATTAGGCGCCGAGAGGTTCGGGTGTCTCGTCTCGGAAACCTCACGGACGATCAGACGGTCATCCAGACCATAACGCACAAAAACATCGCTCATACAAACAACGAAAACACACTGAATTATATGACACTATACTTATTTATTAGAACACTATTTTGAAAAAGAAATAGCGAAGAGGAATGGATACAACACTGAACACTGAGGATATATATCAATTTTAGTCGCTGAAATCACGCTTTGCCCTTTTCGGGTAATATAGCCCTTTATATATATATATATATATATATATATATATATATATATATATATATATATATATATATATATGATTACGATTGAGATATCACTACACATTCTTCTCTCACACCCTTGACACAATTGGGGGGTAGCACTGGGGAAAAGTTGTCTGGATTGTCCCAAGATGAATCCAGTTGTTACGCTGAACAGTCCTTCAGCGTAAAGGTGAATCTTCAGTAAAGTAACGAAAAGATCTCCACAGTGGAATACTGATATTGGAGGGCGCGTATATAACTTTTTAAACGCACAAGGTCAGCGGACCTGAGATTTCACTAGTTGGGGCTAGCCGTAAGAAATCGTCCTTCACCGGCTAAATAGCTTGTGCCCCTTCACAAAACTTAACCAACGCAACGGGCGTGGTGGTTGCGTACAACACCGGAGTCGAACTCCCTGAGCCTCCAAGCTCAAGCTACGGGTTGCAATGGTCAACGGAAAAGTGTTGGCAGTTTATTTCAAAAATCACTCAGTTACTCACCTGTATGCACATACAAACAGAATATAGAAAACAATTTATGTTAATTTTAGTCAACTGCCTATAATGCACTAGACACGGCGATAACACTGGCGTGAGAAAGTACAGATAACGAACTACGAAAATTGTGAGGCTGGTGCCACTTTGGCTACTGGGACATCTGGTCAGCCCGTATTTCTCTAATCTATTGTAATGTTTCCATAAGCGATTAACGAAAACACTTAATTCAGTTCCCAATAACTATAGAATATATACTGTGCATATAATGAGTCAGGGAGAATCACTGAAATGGTTAGTCACTAACTGAAATGTTCTCAGCAAAAGCAATGTTTTAAATATATATATGAAAAAACGATGAAAGATTTCTTTGTCCAATTGTGTGGGAAAGAAGCAATTCCCACCAAAGAAAGAACTTATGTGCGTTGCAGAATAAAGTATAAATCGAAAATAATAATCACAGTCTTTACGAAATATACAAAGTGTCCACAAAAATCCTTCTATAACCTGGCAGCGGTTATATATGGCGTCTGAAACGTGGAACGACCTGTCAAGTGCACACGTAGACAGGTTGAGAACCCTTGGCCGTATGATGAAGTATGAATAAAATTAGGTTTTTCACCAAAAATTTGAAATCGGTTAGTTGGCAACACTGTCAGATGGTGTGAGACTTACGTGTATGAACGTTGAATGGTTTTTCACCTGAAAAAGGGCCATTTAAAATAGTTAAATAACTTGTTCACTCACTACAGCATGATGAGGTTCCTGCATGAGCAATGTCCAATCCAAGTGTTCCATAAGGTAATAAGATCCTCTTGAACAATTGGTGCAGTTGGGTTTCCTTATCTTCCGTTTCTTCACATGTTGAAACCATGTGTTGAATATCCTCCATGGTTCTCCAACGATGAGTTGATGAGGGGAGAAGGGGAGATTTTTTTTAACACTGGTGTGAGAAACGAAGTACGGTTACAACACCTGTATGATAACTTTTTTTTTTAAGTTCGCAGAAAGCGTTTATAGGGCTATTAAAATTCTTACTTTTTTTAAACAGTAATATATATATATATTTTTTTTTAAACACATCAATACTTTCGTAAAATGTTTAAGTGTTCCGTTTCGATCACTTTATTTGATATAATATGAAGTAAATACGTTATAGGGCTATTTAAATGCTTTTTTTTAAACACTAATAAATTCTTTTCATAAAATGTTTAAGTGTTCCGTTTCGATCACTTTATTTTGTGTAATATGAAATAAATATACACACACGATAACTATTCATGAAAACATCGACTTGAAGAATTATCAAATATCTCAATAAAAATTAGTAAATATACTGATATTTGTATTTAAAATATCAAAATGTGAATGAATAAGCAAATAGCAAAACATGTTAAAGGTACTAAAATATTACAATTGTTGTTAAAGTTTCGATATCACTCTAATATATTTGAAAAATATGAAAATCATTGAAAAAGTAAAATGAATGGAAAGGTAAACACATGATAAACTGACAATATATAAACAAAATAAGATTTTCACTTGTATGTCCCTTTTTTTTTAACTGTGCCTCGTGTTGTTTGGCAGAAAAGAACGAAAAGTCGTTTTTCAAAAATAAAAAAAAATAAACTTAAGTGTCAAAGATGACGTTCATAGTGATTCCAAGAAACAAGCATGATTCTGCATGTCAAAGAAAAGATCGTGATTTCGTTGACATGTATGAAGAAAATTCGGCACGCCATTAGATCAAATGCCATCTGCTCGTCGTGAAAATCGAGACTTTAATTCAATAATGCTCAATACAACAAATGGTTTCATTCTGAAACAAAGTTATTATTAGCGTAGGCCTAGAATAATGGTTGTTGTTCAGTTCCAAAAACGTAAACATTAAAGGGTTACCAGAATAGATGGGTATTATCTGCAAGAGAACTTATTAATAAAGCGTTGAAAACTATACAGTGTTGATCCAAGTTTTTCAAAGGTCTGAATCAAGGAAGTTGACTCACTAGTCTAAACATTCCTGAAAATAAATGGTCATTACGTCATGAATTGACCAAAACCATAGGTGGGAAAAATGTGTAATACTACACGTACTTACACACGAAATATGCCATCGACACCTGCGAGGCAGAATTAGAAACGAGAAAAGGCCTGCAACCATAGGCACTTACAAAATGTTTCTGTACAAAACTGAAATATAAACATTAATATTCAGTAAACTGCGCGCATGTTCCGTGGAACATAACGTACGTTTTCCACCTAGAAAAAATGTGTAAACACGCAAAATACAAATGCTCTCGTAGCATCGTAAAAATATGTCTCTATAAGACAAAATACATGAGACCTATTAAAAGAAAAACATGAGATACAAACAATAATATAGTCAACGACATTACAACTCTCTGGTCGGTCTAAAACATTCAATTAAATTCCCTACAAAACAGCTGTAACAAGCTTCCTTAGGCATCTTCGCTACAAATATTCAAAATGGTCTTATTAAGGCATAAAAATTCAGTCATCGAGCATACGAAATAATTGACAAAGTAATTTTCAAAAATCGTTATGGCTTCATGCTGTTCGAAAGAAAATAAATTTATTATTCGGGATCTAGATCGAATTAGAATAGTTTCTAGGACATACTGGCACTAAAACACACTTTTCTCAAAATGAATAGAAAACATTACAACGCATTAGCATACAAATCCACTTAATAGAATTACTGTTCATAAACATTAAAATATTCACTGAAATGTTACTAGACATCAAAATATACTCAAAAAATCTAACCTAAGAATACGCATGCTTAGTTCTGGGTTACTATAAAGGAAGAAGAGAAATGAAAAACTATATTTTGCGATTGATGGCGAAAATACAGTTAGCTATGGAATATCGAATGGATTAGCCACATCCATTTTTGCAACAGATCTGCAATTATTCCTCCAGGAAATATTTCCTCCCTGAAAAAATATTTATATTTATCCCCATAAAATATCCTACCCGAAGAAGTTCCCCTACGGTCGTTCAGTGGTCTAGAGAAGACGAAAAAAAATGTTAATTAGAAATTACAAGAAAATATAGAAGTTAAACATATTTCCGCATACATATTAATATGAGGGGAAAAACGACCGTTCACCATCAGAAAATCTGTTCATATAGTTCCTTCTAGAATAAAAAGATTACTGCTTTCGTTCGGAGAATTATACTATTCACACGACATTCCTACACACACTATTAACAACAAGGAAATGTCTGTTATCACTTGTTTAAGGCTTAGCCTACTTTCCGTTCTAAACTTTTCTCTTCGAACGAATTATATCATGTCACATCCTGGAAATTCAAATAAGTCAAAATCGGGTAAATGACGTAAATGAGGTTCAATAAAATTACAGTAAACACTTCAAAATGAAAACGAAAACCTAAGATTTACACTGAAAAATAAATTTAACATTGATTATAAGTGTAAAGTTTCATATCCTACGCATGAGATTACATACTAAGTTTCATTTACAAATACCGAAATATATATATAACTAACAACTAAAAATTTTCTCATTCTAAGCATCTCGATAATTTTTTTTCTGAAAGAAAATCAAACATTAATTCTAAATAACATGTAATAACATATTTAAGAATTTCGAAAGTGGGAAGAAATCCTAAAAGTTTTTTTTTTTAAATTTTAAAACACAATAAAAATATATATTATAACGCCAAAACATCTTCCCACTGGCTGGGGATACGAAAATCGCGCCAAGATTTCAAATTGCTTTTAAAATGCAATTCCCCTACGTATAAGATACGTTAATTATTTACTAAAAAATCTAAATTCAAACATTTGAAATGAAAACAAGAAAAAATTAATGACATTAAACTAATAGTAAGTCAGTGATAAGGTTTGCAACACAAATGCACAGCTGACTGAGGTATGAAGTGCTACACGGAGCAAAGACAAAAAGAGGAAAAGAATTAATCAGCTGTGTATCACCCGTTATCCGTAACCATAAACACAAGTGGTTCTACAGTCTGGCGACTGCCTTATCGAAACAAGAAAAAGAAAGAAAAACATGTTATCTACTCTTTGCCGAACAGTTAAAAGCTGGAAGCAAAAATGAGTTTAAAAGAAATGCGTAGTTCTCTTTTCGTACACAGGTGTTCTGATCAAAAACTAAAAGCAAAAAGGAAGAAAAATGAATGAATGTCTATCGCTCAAAAGTTGAAAGAAAGATTAAAAGAAATGCATTGCTTTCCTGGCAGAAAAATTTGTATCAACACACAAAGTCTTGGTTGCCCTTTTTTTTCTTTTCCTATGATTACTATTTCGACTTTGATAATTACGATTTGTTCGTCTATTCTTACAGCGGTTACCTCTATGTACAAATCTATGCTTAATGTTATCACACAAATTGCGGTTCCTGTCTAGTATATGATAACTCAGGTTACGTGGCCGTGATTTACGACTCCTTCTGTTTCTGTTACTGCCTTTTCGAGTGCGATCTTGTTTCTGATTCCCTTTAAATTTCGTGTTGTTTACGATCTGAACTTGGTATCTTTGCTTATTACAATAACTGTAACTTCGTTTGCGCTTTTTCACTCTGTGGTTAGTGGTAGTGATTCTTGTACGCTTACGACCTCTGTCGTGTACAATCATATGTTCGTGGATTTCACTACTTCTACTACAAGCGGCGTCACTAGATCCTGCATAGATAAAATCGTTGGCAGATTTGTTACGAGGTTGGTTTAGACTACCTGTCTCTGATTGGAGTTCAAATTCCTGCGTTTCCTTTTCATTAGGAGTGTTAGTTTCTAGCTCAGGTTTCAATTCCGGTGCTTCGTATCCAATAGGAACATCTGACTTTAACTGGGGTTCACATTCCAGTGTTTTGCTTTCAGCGTTTTCCGTTTGCTGACTATTTTCACGAAACACATCCCGTAAAGCGTCTACCTTCTGACCTAATCCACTCTTTGACTCAACGAGATTCTCTTTCAAGCGAGCACAATTCTCTTTAAACTCAACACAGCTCTCTTTAAAATCAACTTTACTTTCCTATATGTATCTCTCAATTTTTTCATTATTTTTATCTAGCTTTCGTTCTAACCTCTCTAAATGCTTTTGAAAAACTGAAGCTATCTTAGTAAACAAATCTGCTTCGTTGTATGCCATCTTGAACAAGATAAAGCTTAAAACATACAATTAGAAAAAATATGCTATCACAAAACATATTATTAAAATCACCTGAAAGAGATTTTTTTTAATTCCTGTTACTGAGCTGAAAAAGAAATGGTATATTAAAATATTGATCTTATAAGTATTCGAGCACCAACGGTCTCGATTCGGGTCGGTAGTTCGGGCGTCATTTATTTGTAACTGCCAGGTGTTCGTGTCGCTGTTCGGGCGTCCATTTATTTGTAACCGCCTGGATAATCTGGTCGCTGTCCTTGGCTCGTGGTATTACCAATAAGTATACTCCTGATACTTTAACTTACCTAGACAGGACGACAAAGACCTCTCCAAGATAGGTTACAAACTGTTTCCCAAAAAGCTCGTCGGTCTCAATAATGAGATGAGCATTAGGCGCCGAGAGGTTCGGGTGTCTCATCTCGGAAACCTCACGGACGATCAGACGGTCATCCAGACCATAACGCACACAAACATCGCTCATACAAACAACGAAAACACACTGAATTAAATGACACTATACTTATTTATTAGAACACTATTTTGAAAAAGAAATAGCGAAGAGGAATGGATACAACACTGAACACTGAGGATATATATCAATTTTAGTCGCTGAAATCACGCTTTGCCCTTTTCGGGTAATATAGCCCTTTATATATATATATATATGATTACGATTGAGATATCACTACAAATTCTTCTCTCACACCCTTGACACACTGGGAAAAAGCTGTCTGGATCGTCCCACGATGAATCCAGTTGTTACGCTGAACAGTCCTGCAGCGTAAAGGTGAATCTTCAGTAAAGTAACGAAAAGATCTCCACAGTGGAATACTGATATTGGAGGGCGCGTATATAACTTTTTAAACGCACAAGGTCAGCGGACCTGGGATTTCACTAGTTGGGGCTAGCCGTAAGAAATCGTCCTTCACCGGCTAAATAGCTTGTGCCCCTTCACAAAACTTAACCAACGCAACGGGCGTGGTGGTTGCGTACAACACCGGAGTCGAACTCCCTGAGCCTCCAAGCTCAAGCTACGGGTTGCAATGGTCAACGGAAAAGTGTTGGCAGTTTATTTCAAAAATCACTCAGTTACTCACCTGTATGCACATACAAACAGAATATAGAAAACAATTTATGTTAATTTTAGTCAACTGCCTATAATGCACTAGACACGGCGATAACACTGGCGTGAGAAAGTACAGATAACGAACTACGAAAATTGTGAGGCTGGTGCCACTTTGGCTACTGGGACATCTGGTCAGCCCGTATTTCTCTAATCTATTGTAATGTTTCCATAAGCGATTAACGAAAACACTTAATTCAGTTCCCAATAACTATAGAATATATACTGTGCATATAATGAGTCAGGGAGAAACACTGAAATGGTTAGTCACTAACTGAAATGTTCTCAGCAAAAGCAATGTTTTAAATATATATATGAAAAAACGATGAAAGACTTCTTTGTCCAATTGTGTGGGAAAGAAGCAATTCCCACCAAAGAAAGAACTTATGTGCGTTGCAGAATAAAGTATAAATCGAAAATAATAATCACAGTCTTTACGAAATATACAGAGTGTCCACAAAAATCCTTCTATAACCTGGTAGCGGTTATAACCACAAACAGTTACAGCGCACGGTACGTAACTACATACATGCTTATATACTTCTATGTTGGGTAAAAACTTGTAACAAACTCTCAGACACTAATCATCCTTCCAAGTACTGGAAACGATTCAATGCGCTGTGTGGCAAATACACCAGGACGCCATACCCTCTTTTAATTCAAAACTCACCTGCACAAGATGATGTAGAAAAAGCAAACGCTTTTGTTGATAATCTACAACGCATTTTCACACCACAACATCCTGAGCATGCATCTCATCCTGTCAAAAAGATCAATCTTGCTGCTTACCAGTTACAGCCCAGCATAATTCATCCACTTTCGCTTGACACACCATTAGTCTCTCCTATTACTGTAGACGATATCAGAACCGTAGTTACCCGGAAACGTAATTCTGCACCTGGCTTTGACAACATCACGTATCGCCATATCGAGGAAAGTCCTCTCTCCTTACTAACCCTTCTAGCTACGATTTACACTTTCATTCTTCGCACTGGGTATTACCCAACCACCTGGAAAATGTCGAAAACCCTGATGTTTCCAAAGCCAAACAAGCCATTGGACAATGTTTCCTCATATCGTCCCATACAGCTCACATCCACATTCAGTAAAATCCTGGAACGAATCTTGCTCAAACGCCTTCATCAATATCTCACCGAACACCACATACTTCCTATTTATCAAGCCGGATTCCGACCTGCTTTCTCCATCAATGATCAACTGCTACGTCTGTCTAGTTTGATCACTAATCATTATAATTCTATCAAACCGCCTTGTCTCGTTTTGTTTGATTTAGAAAAAGCATTTGACAAGGTCTGGCATTTGGGTCACATTTACAAATTTATACGCCTTCATATTCCTATCCTTTATATTCGAATCATTTACAATTTTCTGACTGGCCGACTTGCATATGTTTCTATCAACAATAAGTTATCTCATCCCATTTTTCTCCTCTCTGGTGTTCCACAATGTTCGGCATTAACTCCACTTCTGTACCTTCTGTTTGTCACCGATATGCCTCCACTTCCGGATAAAGTGCACATATTTCAATACACTGACGATACTGCCTTTCTTGCACTGGGTAATTCCATGCAACAAATTAATACGCTTCTACAGACAGCTATACACAATTTCTGTCTCTGGGGCACGAAGTGACATCTTCACATTAACGCTTTAAAAACACAAGCGGTCGTATTTCTACCACCCAAAAAGTCAACTAGAATTCGCCCCAACCCAAATAGACTAAACATTCAGGTTGACCAGATTCCCATACAAGCCAGTAAGGCAGAAACATATCTAGGTGTATCATTCGATCGACATCTAACTTGGAAGCAGCATCTGGCATCAATTACTTGTAATGCATACAATCGTTTAAATTTACTAAAACGTTTAACTGTCACTACTTGGGGTTTAAAACCAGCCACTGTTCTCACTACTTATAAAGCATTTCTCCGCCCAACTCCCACACACGGCCACACAGCCTGGGTATATGCCCCAACCAGTTTTTACCGCAAACTACTAATACTTGAACGTCATGCCTTCCGAATTGCACATAGAATCAAATTACCCAGCCCTACCCAACATCTTTACAGTCTTATCACATTCCCTACATTGCAGTACCATATCGAAAAACTCAGACTTACTTATCTTACTAAACGTTACCACGATCATCACCCTCTTCTTACAGATGCCATGCACCATTTAGCAGTTCATCCCACACCTTCTCGATATATGCATACGCCACTGTCATTATTATTCACCCTGTATTGTTGCACACTGCCACCGAATCACCCAGACTTAAACCTCCTCGATGATTTCCATACTCATTTTCATCACCCATTCATAACTCCATCTACTTCACAGTGATTCTCCTCTCACTAATATGGGCTCCCCCTGTCCACATCGTAGCCTAGAGCCGCCCCTAGGCAAGAAGTTGCTCTCATTTGTCCATTTAACATTTCCTATGTGTTGTGGCGTGTTTTGCACCTCATCTCATCTCTCACCCCCATCGTCATACAAATCGCGACTATTTTGGTCTAGTGTTTAAATTATTTCCTTCTGCATCTGACTAATAACTCTCATTATCTCTAAACCATCGCTTCTTGATTTATCATCCTGTTTCTATGTGTTTTACATTTTTCTTCTCATACTACCTACATTATATGTTATGTATATTATATGTTATCTTTGTATTATTTTGTATGTCTACCAAACCAAATGTTAAGGCTGCAAAAGTCTTAAGTCCTGTGTTTATTTTTAGATTACTAAATAAAGATAAGTTGATATCTACCTTCCTATAGACCATCCTTCATACATCCTGTACCCATTCTCCATAAAATTCCCTTTCCTAAAAGAGGGCGTAACCCTCTAACAGGGTGCTAGCCGCTGGCTAGCTTGCAAAAAAAGTCAAAAGTAAGAGTCGATTGGAAATACTCCAAAGTTCTTTTATTTCCTAAGCCAAAGAAACCACCATGTTATGTCCAGTCGTATCGTCCAATCCATTTAACAAGTATTCGAACGTATACTCGTTCGAAGGCCTCACGAACACATCCTTATATGCAATCTTCTGCCAATCCATCAAGCTGGTTTCCGACCGAGTTAGATCAATTATTTCGACTTACCATTGCCATTTATAACAAATACAATATGGGATTTCCTTCTTGTTTAGTTACATTTGATTTGGAAAAGGCATTTGATAAAGTCTGGCATCCTGGCTTGATATACAAATTACATAATTATCTGCTACCCATATCTTATATACGCTTAATCAATGCCTTCTTAACCGGACGTATTGCATACAACTCTATCAACAACGCTCTATCACACCCAAGTTTCTTACACTCTGGCGTACCTCAAGGTTCTTCTTTGTCTCAATTGCTGTACTTACTTTACGTTGCTGATCTCAGAGTCACTCCTCACGTCCATCAATTCGCTGACGACACAGCATTTCTAACAACGGCTTGTACTATCCAACTTATCAACAGACTAATGCAGCCAGCCATCGACACATTTGTCCACTAGTGTGACGTATGGAGACTTAGTATTAACTCTGCGAAAACACAATCTATTGTATTTCTACCACCTGGTAGACGATCCAGAGTGCTTCGCAATCCAAATCTATTAAACATTCATGTGGACAACACGCCAGTTCCTCTTTCATCTTCTCTTACCTACCTTCGGGTGATATTTGACACAAAGCTCACTTGGACACCGCATCTTAAGAAAATTATTACTCAAGCCAAGAACAGACTAAATCTCTTTAAATGCTTAGTTGGAACCACCTGGCGTTTACGACCACCTACTGTCCTCCATACTTACAAAGCTTTTATGAGGACTACTTTAACTTACGGCCATACAGCTTGGGCCTCTGCCTCTGAAAAATTTTATAAACAATTATCAATAATGGAGCGACATGCTTTCAGATTGGCCTATCGAATTAAATTACCAAGTCCAACTAGGCTCCTCTATGACCTTATAGATTTTCCACCATTGCTTACCCATCTAGAACAGCTTCGCATCCGTTATATTACGCAACGTTTTGAATTACAACACCCCATGCTTCAGGACGTAATACGCTATAACCGAGATAATCATGCACCACCACGATACGTAGATTCTCCGCTACAGCACTATCTTACATTGTACCACTTGCAAATAGATCCTGCCGACCGCGACCCAGAAGTATTTGCTATATATCATCCACGCCGTCTGTCAGCTTCCATATATCCATCATATGCACAGTAAATGCCTACTAACATGGGCCTCTCCTGTCTACATCAGTTCCTGAATAGCCCCAGGAACAGAAGATAACCGCATTTGTTCACTAACAGAACCTCGTGTTGTGGCGTCCAGAACAATTCATCCTCATTTCATCATCATTTCAAATAATTATTCCTATTATTCCTGCTATTTTTTGCTATGACTTGTTATTCCTTTTAATGTTTTTCATATTTGTTGTTATATTCACGCACTGAACCTAATTCACTGCACTAATTTTGTTATTTTCTTGTTTCATATTACTCATCGCCTCCATGCACATTTTCTGTTATTATTATTTTATTTATGTATATCACCAGTTCAAGTTTATTTCTAATGTATATATGTTCATGTCTTTATAATAATGAATAAAGAGAAAAACCCTTAGACCAACCATAATTGTTATAGCCTCCACAATACCAATGCAACACTTCCCCGAAGAAAAGGCGCAACCCTTTCAACGGGTAGACTGTAAAAAAAAAGTAAGAGTTTTTAGACAATGTTTGAGATCTACTTTGTGTTAGTTATTGTGGATTGAGTATCTTTTTCAACTAGTCTTAATGTTAACATCGTGGCTTCTTGAAGTTTCTTTACAATGACGTGTAAAACGAAAATAAAACTAATACATTTACACATATGAGTAACTTGATTGGAACCAGAAGAGAATTGTTACCCTCTGAACTTCCAACATTACGCGATGTGCTCAGATGTGTTTTACTGTTAAGAGAGCAAAGTGTTAAAGACAACCGAAATTATTCTTTAGACCGTCCGCCAAAACATGTTTACCGCAAGTGCTTGAGAAGTGGAAAAGAGCGAACAGCTCATTCGTTGCCAAAGCGATAAATTCATGAGTTAGTATTCTAAATAAGATCAAGGAAAGTTGGGAGCAGGCAAGGAACATTTCTCTCGGGAGAGGAAAGTTAGATGTGAAAGATTCTTTTGTTTCAAGACTTTGACAAACTTTTTGACATTCTCAATTTCAGGTGTAGAATGGTTTTGTTCTTTGAACTAGGTTGCTCTAAACGTGATGGTTGCAGAAAAGAAATACACATTAACTGGTGAAAATCCCTGTGAAAGAACTTCTTTCCATTAAATTACAACGGAAAAGACTGGGTCTATTGTACCCGATTAGATTGGTTTTACAGATGCGCTTGAGAATGAGTCAAGGCAGGAAACAGAAATGCTTAGATCAAAACAGACGATTATGCAAATATGAACATACAAGTAAAGGGAGCATTTCAACAGTAAAAAGTGAAATCTCTGAAAGTGAAAGTGAAGAAGTAACACCTGATACACAGAACTAACACCTGATACACAAAATGCAGATAATGGAAATTATGAATACAAATTGCAAAATTCAAGCATGTTCCACTACGAAGAAACAAAATATAAAACGTTTCAAATACCCAATGCTGCCATGCGGAGCATAAGGTATGATGTCGACTTGCATGCTACAGCTGTCATATCTACTGCGTCCCAAATGTATTCTGGCTTGGTCACTGACAAAGACCAAAGGCATCTGATTGATGACAATAAAGTGAAGAGAGAACAAGAAAATATAATGAAATCAATAGACCAGGAACTTCATGAGTTGACTGCATCTGACTGCATCTTCTTTGTCAGCAAGGTAAAATCGAAGATGTCAGAAACGTTATGCTGGTAGCAGAAAATCCAAACCACCAGTTTACCTGGATTATAAGCGAACAACACTATTCTGTTTGAACCGAGCAAGGTGGACGCTATATTTATCATTTCACTTCTCAGAAAGATTGTCACAACAAAAAACTAGCTGAAATTATTGCTGATAATCTTGCAGATTTTTTGAAGAAAAAAAAACATTGATAAAAGCTTACAAATAATTGGAGGTGATTCTACTAATATCAGTACTGGTTGGAAGGGGTGCTACGCATTGGGTAGAAGTCAAAGTTGGTCATAAGCTAAATTGATTAGTGTGTGCTTTTCACAGAGATGTTTACCCTTCGAGAAACTTAATCACAACAATGGATGATGGAACTTTATCGAGCAGTCAGTGTAAAGGTAAAAATCCCTGGTAATTTACTAATCTTGGTAATATACTAGTGCAGTTATTGAACTTGAAAGGATCTCATAAATCTTAGGCAAAGATCTCATAAATGTTAGGCAGCTAGTGGATTTACATTGTTGGTGTCTATTACCCATGCTGGTTCAACATCAAAGTCAAGCACTAGTTTAGGCCACACCACATCTTATTTCAACTGCAGCGACTTAAAATGCAGAAGATTGTTGAGGATGCTGTACTTCGAACGATCCGGCGCTCTGCGTGGTATGCATTCAGTGACATTGTAATCCAGACAATGAGCGCTCGGATTACATTCGAGAAAGGAAAACCGGTGTTCAAAAGATACTTGAGACTTTGAGGCAGCACAAGGAAATCTCTCTGTACGTCCGAGGAAAACACCTGCTATCTACTCCAATGCCTCGTCCGTGCTAGAGATGATCGACTGGTCTGAAAGTGGTTATGAACCTTCCTTGACATGCAAACTTTCAACAGCAGACGTAAAGAAGATTGTAAACGTTCCCATGAAAGCACCACAGTGGCCATGCCACGCTCAATCTATAGAAAGGTGCATGAAATAAGTTACAGAGGCAGCAGGAAAAGTCTATATGCAAGAGAACGTGACGGGTACATCAAAGTTCAAAAAACAAGTTGACTGACGATGCCCAAAAATGAATCAAAACAGGACTTCATGAAACTTGTTTTGTGAATAATTTGTGCGTTAATTGCATTGCTTACTTATTACTGTTTCTTGAATACATTTGTATTAAGTAAAACAAGGAAAGCTTTATCACAAAATGTAACAAATATAGCATATATATATATATATATATATATATATATATATATATATAGAGAGAGAGAGAGAGAGAGAGAGAGAGTGTATGTGTGTGTGTAGCAAGTAAGAATTGTATGAACTGTATGATGCTGCACTTACAAAATAATTCATTACAATTGGAAAGTAGTAGTTTGTCAATGTGGTTTAGTGAGGTATTTTAAAAGTCTATGAAAAATACGTTTCTCAAAATTCGCAATAGATTTTACATGCATGGAGAATGTTACATGTTTTTACCACAACAATTATAAAATATAATAGTACGTACTCAAAATAATACTTTCTTTCTGTTCGTAGTAAGCAATACAATAATATAATGCCTAAATACAGCATTTGAGTACCTATGTCTATGTGACAGAAATTTGATTGAGTGTTTTTTTTCATAGTATTGATTATTCATTGCTTCTTATTGCACTTCTAGCTTGTATCAATACGTTTGGTGACTAATAAATGTTTTAAACTGAAAAATATTTTATTTTATAGTATCACATGGCATTTTCGAAATTATTTTGGTATGAAATCTGCTCTTGTGCTATATCCAAAATTCGATTTACCTAACTAGAATTTATTTAATCGCAAAACTAACTGCAGATTTGAATTTCTCGTACCTAAAAGCATATTTTTACGACCCCTCATCATGAAAAATTGCAAAAATTTCGCCCTCAAACATGACACGCTCTAATGCTTCATTCGATGTAAATCGTACAATAATATGATACCGTAATGTTCCCATAAGTAGTTTATCAATTTGAATATTTGTATTTCGGGATGGTAAATTATTTCATTTGAACTGTAGTCAGAGGATACTTTACCGGTGTAGATTGAAAAACATTAATGTCTGTCAATTTGATACTAGGGCTAATGCTGACTTTTTCACCTGCAATGTTGCATCTAGGATATGGATTTTTGCACTGACACTACTTTCACTGGCCATAAGAGAAAAGTTCGATAGCGCCAGGAATAAGTTTTACGCGTAATTTCACTCTATGAGTTAAAAATTTATCTTCATTAAAAATGTCACAAAGAATATGTCAAATCATATCGAATTTCTTATTTTGTTTTGTCAGTTTTGTGTTTAAATCCTTTGTTCTCATTGCTGGCCGCGTTGATAATACAAGCCGTATCATGAAACCACTTTGCTGTTTATAAATATGTATTTTTACCTCAATCACTATAATTGAGCAGTTTTTCCAGGTACGAACGATATGGATGATTATGTGACGGAAATGGAATCAGCTTATTGTTCAATTAGATTTGTACTTCACTAAACATGCGATTTAGAAAATCAATGACAGGTGCAATTGGTTTCGGTGAAGGAGGAACCATTTGATTTTACAATTTGTGCTTGGACGTAGAATAAGATTTGTGGCAAATCAATGTATTCACTACTGCTACCACTCACTACAAATTCTATTAGTGAATTTTCAGCTATTCGACTAACTGGTTTGTAGCCAATAATACGATTGTCCAGAACATTGGTTTGCATGGGTAACGTTGAAAATATATCCAATTCACTTTTTACACATTCACAGGATTGGTGATTCAAGAAAGACATCGTTGAATTAATCACAAATATCTGGTGACGATGTCAACGGTCTCTTCTGCTTCTTATGTGACTATTTACATCTCTTTGTACGGTTGGTGGGGTTGTTGATTGTTGGAAGGTCGACCTCAAAATGAGAGCAGTCGTCCCATTTCCGTTTATGATATCCTCTTTGCAGCATAGTTTTCAACTTATTTTTGGCTTTTCCTTGTAAATTTGATTTTGCCTCTTGCACATGTTGATGAAACGACTCTTTCAGCGTTTGATTCGAGATCACAATATCATTAATCATATTGGCACCTGATTTTAATAATTCTTTTCCCACAGTTTTAGCTGCTTGCTTCACAAATGCTAACACTGAACGAAATAAGCTACCAAGGAAACTTCCAATTACATGTCCTGCTTGATAGGGACTTACCACATAGATGTTTCTGGAACCGTATAATGCTTATTTTTGGTAGTATTGCAAATACGGATAAGTCATGACGACGACGACGGAAATGTAGTTTTGTACACACCATTCCAAAGTGAATGTCATACGATGATCTGTGCTATCCCTTATATCGATTTGTATTTGCTGAAAATTCATTTTTTTTCCTACAGGAACATAATGTGCAGGATTAAAGATTTGTACTGCAAGACTTCCAAAAGTCACACACACAGGAATCACAGGATCAATGTTGACAATTCGTAGCAGGTTCCATTGTACCTCCAAAAATGATAGATTCAATAATGTTACAAGAGACGTACATTTGTGATGGTAAAGCTAAACGTAAAGCTAATCGCATATCTTTTAAACCACTTTTCGTTTCAAATCAAACCGTTAAACTAACACTTGGTGATAATTGTACAGAGGTACGAATTTTCTTATTGGGATGTCTTTGAGGCATGTCTTTGAGGCATGAGGGAAGTCTTTGAGGCAGTTGCATTGTGAGCTATAAACAAAATTGGTTTCTTTATGATGCGTATTAATTGCATCAATTAAATCCCGTATATTGCTATAACAGCGTACAGGGATTGTTACAACCTTCCACTGTTACTGATCACTAATACTTGATGGTTTGTAATATATTTTATTGCTTTCACTGTTAACGTTCAGTAATAAATGTGGATGATCTCTACAATTGCCAGATCCCATTTTTGGCGAAATTCTACACGTCGTTTTAATTTTGTAATGTATGAACCCAATATATTTCTGGAAAATAATCCATTGAACTATTACTGGGAAGTGTAAAGTAAAAATTGTGATCATGTTCCATTCATTTTGAATAAAGTAGCAGGAATCTATGAATTGAATGAGGTAGTATATTTTTTCCACTGGATGAGATATTCCTTTCTGCGACCTTTTGTTCTTGTACGTAATATTTTATCGATGAGCAACGGGGAAGGAAACCGTACTGGTTGTAATTCTTCTCTGTAGAAAACACCATCGATGAGTTGATGATTTAAATCCTCTAGTCGATACTCTGGTCGGTTTCTAGGCACAATGGCTTTTACTCGAAATATTTCTCAAGTCCAGTTCTCGAGGTCACCCTTGTCAAAGATAGATTTTGTTTTACTAAGACCAACAGTATCACCAACCGATAAATCTTTATCTTGTTTGAACGTTGTAGCTTTTTATCGTATAAGTTATGCCACACCTCCAGTAAATTGTCTTTTGAAACGTTTGCAGGTGCCATTTTAATATCGGAATGTCGACTTTCATAGTATGCTTTTACAAGTAAAGGCAATATTTTGATATAATTGTAAGTTTGATATTTGGTAAAGTGTTTCCACATACGATGTTTCAACATCTGATAAATCTTTAATATGTGGATCCTTTTTTGTAACATGTTGTTCGTTGTGTTTCCTGAGAAAATTTTGTACTGTCTTGTTTGTAATTTCAGTCCCTTGATAACTACGTAGCACAATTAGTTTCCTGTCCTGGAAAATCTTTTCAAATGCACTCATTATATCCTCGGCACTTTTTGATTTAATCGTGCTGCCCATCCGTACCGACTAAACACATCAAACACTCTAAGAATATGTAGTTATCATTATAATTTTGACGTGATTGTAAATCATTTATATCACATTCCCATTGATAATCAATATTGTTGACAAGATAAAAATCTCTTCGGAAACGACGACGTACATTACGATGTAACGTGCAAGTAGTTTGTTTAGCTAAAGTTTTATTTTTGCTTCGGGTATAGATTTTCCTGTGGCATGCCATAATTTCCTTGTAGTAGAAAATGATGCAGAATGTACTGGATTGTAATAAATGGATTTCAACTTTTTGTTCATAGTTTGTACGTTGACAATTGTGGAACGATACCTTTTCATTTGGTTGGCTTCTAAAACACCATCATCATCGTCACCTTCTTCCCCCGAACAATATATTACTGGTGCAGGTTTCGATTGTGCTGCTCCTTCAGATGCTGTTGTACTATTATGCTTCACTATATAGTTCAACCTTTGTGGATTACCAATCAATTCTTAAGATGTGTTTGACCATGCAAGGTAGTTGCTAAACTATTCCCATCCTTGAGCATTGATATGTTTCCTCGATCGAGTTACATCACAAATTAAATCTGCAATATTTGATGCATGTAGTTTATTATCGTTAATGTACACTGTTCCTTTATGATCCCACATAATTACGTCATCTTGTTTTAAACAATGAAACAGTAAGTCGGCTTCTTTACGATACATTTGTGGTATGCTGTTACGAATTCTTGCTTTTTTCTATCATCAACATTCGGAACGTCACCTTCAGGTAACATTGATGTAATTTTTGATTCTTCTTGTTTACGTATAACATAAAAATATTTCTGTAATATTCTATTGTACGAATTCCATTTTTCTTCAACATTTGGATACGATATATTCAATATAGACTGCATTTCACGATCGAGATTAGATTCACGTTTTTCACTCACAGTGGATGATGAAGCATACACTCTTTGAAGCATTTCTGGTGGCACTAAATCCATCTTCTTGCTATGTTCCATGATATTTATTGCTTAAACAAAATGCTGGGTGGCACACTTAATACAGTAAGTGCAAGTAATGCAGGTAAGAATCCTTCTTGTTGTAGGCCTAATTTTTCCTCCTTTTTGCAATTATTTTGTATTGTCCACGAGGTAGCGGAGAGTGTTCTTGTAACGCTTTAATCTTGCCTACTGTGCCTTCTTCAATCTTGTCATTGGAACATTGCCTTTCTAGACATTGTAACAACATGCACGAATATTATGAATTAATGGAGATCTGCATTGGCAATAATAGCTTTACGCAATCTCGGTTTCGCTTGTGCAGAGCACGTAACAGATCAGCGTGTTTCACTGTAGGAGACATAATGGCAGACTAAGTTATCCTCTTCACATGCACAATAATTTAATCATATTTTATTGGTACGTAAACGTAATGATGCAAATCCTCGGGAAAAATATTTGTACGAAATCGCATTTAATCGGGTGTATCTTTTTTAAGATTTATCAGTAAATAGCTATTTGCATTTCTTGTTGCGTCTGCATATTTTTCTTGTAGAAACATTGGATGTTCAGGCATTATTTGATAACCCCTATGTTTGATTTGTAACTTGTCATGTGGATTTTAAACAACACCAATTGCGAACAATTTAAAATCATATTTCTATTTAACAAATCAAAGAATTTATATATATCAACGATGGCAAATACAGTATTTCTAATAGACATAAGATAGTTCTTCAGTTTATTCTAACGTATCCTTCATATACCTTATTTTAATCTCTTATAATAGGAAAACTCCCTCGAGTTCTTTGCCATTGGGTATGGTATTATGTATTGAGGCGACATTGCCTCTTTGAACTGCCATACTTATTCTTTGTATAAAGAAGGAGCTTGTTCTGTCATCGCCAGTTAACACCGTGATCCGCCTGCCTATTTTTTTTTTTTTTGCAAAGTTAATATTATCTCTGCCCCATGAACCACTGGATTCAATAGCGATAGTTACAAAATGATATTTCTATGTAAGATTACTGTATTTTCTCCTCTTTCCGTTTTATTTCGGCTGGCTATATTTCCCGCCTGAATTGAAGAATAGGGGAGATTGGAAGAAGGGAATGTATCTGAACAAATTAGCGCTTTACCTCTCTTCCACGGTAACAGAGTCATCCCATCTGGTCTTTTTCCATCTGTTCTGCTACACCCTATGGGTTCTTTTATTACAGGTATGTCGGCTGAGATTAGTGCTGTCATTATAATGTCAACGTTTGAGTTGCGAGAGTGTCTACCTGAGCCTTTGGAACATGAAAACCCATGTAAATCTTTTTTATTTATTTCGCTCTTACATGCTTGACATGTGTGGTCTTCACATATATCTGCCCCTAGATGTAATGCAATGGCTATTCGGAAGCTTCATCACTTAGGGGAAGGCCGGGTGTGGGCGAAAGTAGGGCTTTCAGCCAAGCACCTGCTTCTATAAAGGAAGCAAAGACTAGTCAGACTTCGTCTTCTAAGTTGTGTGCCGACTGGAGTAAAAAGGAGAGGCGTGATTTAATGATAGGAATATTCCATGTGATTTGTTTCTTTTATCTTGTGTTGATTTCGGGTAATTCTATGCCAACTAATAGTGACCAAGTTGTAGAGCAATCCTCGATCTCAGAAATTCCGTGAGAAATTATATCGTGGTGGAGAAGTGATTCCATTAGGCATTTGGAACCATAGAATGATGCGAAGAAAGAGGGAATAGCCATATGTAAGACTAGTCGAATGCCTAATTCTCCTCAATTGATCGGAAGAGAAGCTTGCTATGAGGAAGAAAACAATTGAGGATGAAGTTATCGTAATACCAGATTTGATGAAGTTATCGTAATGTTCAAGTAGATCTTCTTCTCTCCAAGAAGGTGATAATCGCAGAAAATATACTAATCTTGGCATGGTAAAAGTTCTTAATAAATACAAGTCTGAGTGTGCACACATTAATGACAATAGCATGAAATAATTCTTAAGATTGGCAGTCTTCTCAATTAATTAAGCTCTCCTTGCTTCAGAAGAAATGTCTGAACCCGAAAGAAAAGCGATTGAGGGTGATATTAATTGAATTGGGGGAAGATTATCGTTTGAATTTACGTCTTCATTGTTGGAAATAATATTAGTTGCAGAATGTCTCGCATTAAGCTCAAATGCTCTGTTTCCATTATGACATTTACTGATGTGAATCGTCAATCCTCTCGAGCTGGCAAAATATTTATTTCATTTCAAGCAGAGGACATCTCTGGAATTAAAACTAGTTCCAGTAAGTGTGCAATATAAATGTTTAGATTGATTGATCATTGTTTCTTCATTGTTGAATTATTTAAACTTAGGCTTGAAAGATAATGTTATTGTAGAAGAATTCCAATTTTCTTTAACTGACATGCAGGTTAACGAGTAATAACTGACATAAATTTACACTCTGAAACAAAACACGATACCCGCACAAAATCAACTACATCCACTGTGTTCCCTCTATCACCCACACAGTGTAAGGCATTGCACAAGCAAGACCACTTCAATTATATTTAATACAAAATACAATGAACGACAAAAGGAAGATGACACCAAACACCAGTCTAACTCCCAGTGCCGGCCAGTGAATGCAAATCATGAAATATCCTCGGAGTAATCAGAACATGTAGAATGTTAAGTCCAAACACTGTTCTCACCAATAAACCACACTTTCCCACTCAAAATATAAGCAAATTCACCAATCGGCTCAAAAGCACGTCCATACCGTATAAGAATAAAGCATAATTTGCCTTATATGATGAAACTCATTTTGTGTTATAAAAATCATAATAATGTTTCTATGATGTGATTCTTTCGTGAACAAATCAACAATATCACTCTTCACTTCTCGCATATGATCATCAATAATAATCAAATGTGGTCCATGTTGAGGCTAAAAATATTTCATTCGTCGATGTCCTTCGTGAAATTCTACTGGAAACGGCATTGTTGCATATATGTTTTGTCATTCTACATAATACCAGTATATCTTACGAAATTTTGTATTGATCATGCCTGAGAGATGAGACAGTAATCGCTTCACAAAATGCACTTCGCCGCATCCACTAGGCCCTGCGAGTATACAAGCAAATGTATGTCTCCACTGTGTATCCATGAAGAGCATAAAAAATTGTATCAAAACTATGCATATTTAAAGTAACTTCTAATTTTTTCTTGAAAATTTTGTTTTAGTTTGTAAATGTTTCCCCTTATTATTAAGTGTTGGCGAGGAAAAATAAATAGTTTATTTTTTAATCGAATAGTTTAAAACCGTTTATTTTTTATCCAATAGTTCAAAACCGGATAAAGTTTGACTTGACGGTTAATTGTGAGTTATTCACTGTTTGATCTTAAATTATATTTGAAATTGTATTCGCTTGAAAAACATTTGTTTTAAACTTATCCGTTGAAGAATTTTATTTCGAATTTTTTTCAATTTTTTATTTTATAAATTTGTTTCAAAATCTTTATTGAAACTATATGACATTATTTTTTGTTTGAAATTTTTAGTTTGAAATTTTCCTTTCGATATTTTTAGTTTGAAAATTCTGTTTTGAAGAATATTTAGTTTGAAAAATTTTCATTTCAAAATGTTTTGAAAATTTCGTTTTGATTTTTTTTAGTTTAAAATATCTTGTTTTAGACTTTTACTTTCAATTTTTTGTTTTGAACATTTTTGATTATAATTATTATTTGAACCTTTTGTTTAACATTTTCGGATTGAAACTTTTGTTTGATATCTTTTTTTGAAATATTAATTTGAAAGATTTCTGGTCAAAATCTTGTTTAAAATTTTTGTTTTGAAAATTATGTTTTGATTTTTTGTTAGTTTGAAGTAATTTGTTTGAAAGTTTTCGTTTCAATTTTTTTGTTTTGAAAATTTTGGTTTGATTTTTTAAATTGAAAGTTGATTTTTTTTTATTTCTTTGAATCTTGTTCAAACTTTCCACCAGACATGTGTCTCAGAGAACATTCACCAGGAACCCGTCCTTGTACCAGAGATTCATGTATGAAAAATCTAAATCATCCATCACGGAGCATAAAAACGTTTGGCACCAAAATTTTTGTTTCGACAATTCCCAACTTGAAAGGGGATACCCTTCCCAAGGAATCACCCATATCTTGTGACTCTATATGACATCATCAAAGAGGATAAATTAAGTCAATAACCTTACACGTGGTTGTACTAAAATTCGGCATTTTTTAGCCTTGAAAGGGAACTAGGTGGACCACCCAAATTTTTAGCGATAAATATTAAGATCCTATATTATGATACGATATGGTTGAATTGGACAATTTCAAAAACTAAAGGCGTGAGCCAAGGTATCCCTCCTTTTTTTTAAAGGAGTGCTCAATATAACCATATCTTATAACAGGGAATATACCCCTTTACAAGCCCATAAAATCATATGAGGTAATAGGACCTTATTAAAGGGGATAAATTACGCCAAAAACCGAACACGTGGTACAACGTATTGCTTAGGGTTTATTTTGGCAATTTTGTACTCATGAAAGGAAACAAGGTGGACCACCCAAATTTATAGTATACATATTGAGGTCCTATACTACGAGGGTCACTACGAAAGTTTTGGGATGTGAAATAACTTAATACTTAAAATCAATTACATTTTCTTAAAGTATTCAACATTACACTGTACGCAAATTTGCATTCTCGAAAACCACTTTTGGATGCAGTGTTGCCAGTCCTTTTCTTCAAGTGTTGAAAGTTCATTATCGTAAGCCACTACAGCTTCTTCAGGGCTGCAAAATCTCTTCCCACGCATGCGATCTTCGATCCTGAGGAACAGAAAAAATCACACGGAGCCAGGCCAGGACTATACGGCGAATGAGTCATAAGTTTGACCTCCGTAGATTTTAAAAACTAAATTGTGATGTTGGCCGTGTTTGCGGACGCGTTGTCATGGTGAAGCAGGATCCCACGCAATCCAGTTCTTGGACGCCTTTCCTGAACCTTCTGGAACACTTTTATGCAAACAATGGTGTACCACTGAGCAGTAATAGTTCTTTGTTCTACAAGTGGAACAGTTGCAGCATGACCAGATTTAGAGAAGAAAGTTGCGACCATCTTCTTCATCGTCAAATTGAAAGACCCAAGTCTCATCACCAGTAACAATGTCAGAGATGCGTCGAGAATTGCCTCCATCAAATCTTGGAAGCATTTATTCACACCATTCCACACGCATGCGCTTCCGCTGTTCAGTAAAAGTTTGAGGCACCCAACTAGACGAAACCTTTCTGAGCCGAAGATGATCCTGAAGATTTTTTGTTACTGCTGGCGATCCAATGTTCACTATAGATTCAATGTGGTTGAAATATGTTCGAGGATTTTCTCGAATCATTTGTTCCACAGCGACAATGTTTTCATCTTACACAGCTGTTGCCGTTAGAGTTAAAGACGTACTTGGTATCGAGGCTTAAATGAGGTTGGGCCACTAGTACCAGCTTTGAGATACTGGGTGAAGGGGAAACAATAATCACAAAAACACGAATACACGAGTGTAAGTTTACACACATACAAGTGTATCAATAAAATATTAACACAAAGCCATAAGAGTTATTTTAAGATGCAAACCATCTCATAGGGTATACATATTTCCATAACAAGAGTTCTAGTCATGAATTTTGTTTCTGGAAAGGAAGCAAAATGAAGACATAGTATTGCACGTTTACATACTCTTTAGTCACTTTAACACATTTGCTCCCTTTTCAATATTTTTTTAGCATCATTTCCATTTTTTAAAAAAATCCACAGCAATTTTTTCCTCACCTTTTTAATCTTATTTTAGAAATGAAGTGGGAACAAGAATAAACCGTTACCATTTCATTCTTCAATAGAGGCTAAAACCCATTCTTTTATTTTCTGCAACAGATCAAGAACTATTTAATGTTGTTCACAATTTCATCAAATGTTACCCAAATAAAGTTGTTGTGTGTTATTTCATTTACTATTGTTGAATGTGGAATATTAATGTAATCTATTTACAAAAAAACTAATAAGATATTATCAGCACTTTGATTATGGTTTCCTATATCGTTTCATTACTTTACCCCTCCCATTTCTGACTATGAATTTCCACATTAATGTCAACTATTTAGTACTACTAATAAAATAATGTACATCATCACTATACTTAATCACATTTTAAAAGATTATATTGAAGTATCCTATTATTAAATATTTTCGGAGGGGTCTGCGATTACCTACTAGGAAAAAATATATATGAGTTTTACGTCCCCCGTTATGCCGTCTAAGCTAAAGGAGACAGTGATGATGAAATAATTAAAGAAATGATGGAATGAAGAAAGTGGGACGAAATGGGAGAACTCCGAGAAACCCCCACACGGAGTTTGTCCACCACAAAGTTCACGGGGAGAGACCCCAAGCACCACCTATTATCACACTTTAATTTATTATTCCTTATTAAACTCTCACCATTAGTTTTGGCATGTTCAACGATGATTAGTCGTTAACTGTGAGGATACCAAACAAAATGTTGGCATTTTCTAACGGGGCAGGAATAATTAGAAATGCCGCTGTTATTATTAGATGTGTTCATGGCATTCCAAGTTAATGATAACTTGACATTTTCAATTTGGAATTTCTGTGAGGGTACAAAATGAAATATTGACATTTTCTAAGGGTGCAAAAAATCGTAGAAGACGCTTAAGTTGTTAATTTTTCAATATGAGTTCGTATACTTCAAAATTAATGGTAATTCAGCTTTTTGAATTTTCAATATCTCATTAACTGGGAGTGTAAAAAATGAAATATCGACATTTGCTGAGAAGAAATGCGTCTGAGAAGAAGACGCTATTCTTCAAAACGAGTTGAGTTGGTGGTGTTCCAAGTTAATCGTATTTCGGCATTTTGAATTTTAAATTTCTCATTAACCGTGAGGGTACAAAACGAAATTTCTACATTTTCTGGGAGTGCAAAAACTGTCGAGGACATTGGTGTTCTTAATTCTTTCAGTACAATATAGTGGAGTTCAAAGTTAATGGTAATTTGGCATTTTGAATTCTGAATTTCTCATTAACTCTGTGAGTACAAAATGAAATATGGAAATTTTCTGACGGGGGAAACTCGTAGAAGACGCTGGTGCTCTTAATTATTCGAAACGAGTTGATGACGTTCCAAGTTAGTGATAATTCGATATTTTGAATTCTAAATTTCTCATTAACTGTGAAAGTACAAAATTAAATACTGGTATTTTCTAATTGTACAAAACGCACTCTACCTTATTGCAGGTTGAAACTTAAATTTCGCTCCTGTGGCAAATTTCGAATTTTGAAATCTTATATTCTCGGTTAGATTGATTACACAAACTTTTTAAAAGAGGGTGCAAAATGGTGAAAAACTACGAGATGATGATGGTATAGTTAAATCTTAAAAATGAGAGAGTGGCTCAAATACTATTAACTTGGAACACCATTTTAAATTTTGAATTTCTCAAATTTTTAAATGAAGGTGCAAAACGGAGCAAAATGGGTGCAAACCGATATAAAACAATCAATTTTGGGATCGCGTCGTTTCAAGTCAATGGAGCTCTAAATCATTCCTCTGCAATCGTGATTACCATAATATTTCCTGCAGATGGAAAAATTTTCGCCTTTTTTGGTGTGGGAGAACCTGGTGATTTTCACACTTTGCTAGCTTGCTTTTATTCTAAATCGTAGATACGTAACCAAGTTTCATCTCCAATGATAATTGACTAAAGAAATACATCTAACCCTTCAGCAAAGGAACGCAGCACCTCACGGGAATTCTCAACTCACAGAGCCTTTTGTTCCAGAGTTAACAGTCGTGATACCAACGGGCACTAATATACGGGACATATGGAGGTGATAGCGCATTATCGAAAAAACACTATCGTATGAAATTCCCGACACTTCACTTAGTTTACGTAATGTTATCCTTGAATCCCTATCGACAACCACAGCAGCAGTATTGATGTTTTTTCTGTCACGGCAGAGGTAAAAACACCAGGTCCACCTTGCTTAACGCATGAAACAAGTCCTGCGTTGAACTTTTCGAACCACCGAAACTCTGCTGCTTGAGGTAATGCACTATCAGCATCAGCTTGCTTGAGCTTTTCGTATGTTTCAAATACTGTATGGTTCAAGCGAAAACAAGAGAAAAACTATAAGTGGAAAGTAAGGTTGAGTTTCATCAATCGACTGGACGTACCAAAAGGCCTCGATTAAGGTAGTTCCCGCAGTATTGGCCGGTAACATTTCGCATTGATCTAGCCGAGGGGTAAGATTTCACCGGGAAATTTGTACCCCCCTGCTGTTTTAAGATCTATAAATGGAAAGTTAACTTAAATATTATCAATCGACTGGACATTGCCAAAAGACTCGATTAAGATAGTTCCGACACTATTGTTATAATTTCCCTTAGATCTAGCCGAGGGGCGTAAGATTTCACCGGGGAATGTGTACCTCCCTTGCTCTTTTAAAATCTATAAGTGGCAAATGAGGTTCAATGGTATCAATCTACTGGACATTGCCAAAGGACTCGGTTAAGATTGTTCGGACACTACTGTTATAACACACCTTTGATCTAGCCGAGGGGGTACGATTTCACCGCGAATTTGTACCCCATTGCTGTTTTAAAATCTATAAGTGGCAAATGAGGTTCAATGGTATCAATCGACTGGTGATTGTCAAAAAACTCGATTAATGTAGCTCTGACACTATTGTTAAAACATCCCTTTGAACTAGTTGAGAGCGGTAAGATGTCACCGGAGAATTAGTACCTTCCTCTTGTTTTAAAATCTATAAGTGGAAAGTGAGGTTCAGTGGCACGAATCGACTGGACATTCCCAAAAGACTAGATTAAGATAGTTCCGGCAGTATTGTTATAATTTCTCATTGATCTAGCCGAGAGGGGTAAGATTTCACCGGGGAATTTGTACCCCCCTCTTGTTTTAAAATCTATAAGTGGAAATTGAGGTTCAGTGGCATCAATCGACTGGACATTTTCAAAGGACTCGATTAAGATAGTTCTGGCAAGAGGAGTAAGATTTTACCGGGGAATTTGTACCTCCCCCTGCTGTTTTAAAATCTATAAATGGAAGGTTAACTTAAATGGTATCAATCTACTGGACATTGCCAAAGGACTCGATTAAGATAGTTCCGACACTGTTGTTATAACTTATCTTTGATCTAGCCGAGGGGGTAAGATATCACCGGGGAATTTGTACCCCCCTTTTTTTAAAATCTATAAATGGAAGTCAAGTTTAATTGTATCAATGGACTGGACATTGCCTAAGGACTCAATTAAAATAGTTCCGCACCATTATTATAATTTCGCTTTATTCTAGCCGAGGGTGGTAAGATAACAATGAACCTCATTTTCCACTTATAAATTTTAAAACAGCAGGGGGTGCGAATTCCCCGGTGAAATCTTATCCCCAAAGGCTAGATCAAAGATAAGTTATAACAATAGTGTCGGAACTATCTTAATCGAGTCATTTGGCAATGTCCAGTAGATTGATACCATTTAAGTTAACTTTTTATTTATAGATTTTAAAACAGCAGGGGGAGGTACAAATTCCCCGGTGATATCTTACTCCCGTCGGCTAGATCAAAGAGAAGGTATAAGAATAGTGTCGGAAGTATCTTAATCGAGTCCTTCTTCAATGTCCATTCGATTGATACCATTGAAGTTAACTAGCCATTTATATGTTTTAAAACAGCAGGGAGGTACAAATTCCCCAAATCACCGGAGATTTTGTATCACCCGGTAGATTTTTCACTATGCAGGTTTACACCGTGACTCCGCCATTCAGCAACAATGGAAACTGCGGTGCAATGATCAGTTTTAATCTTTGTTGATCAACCCTCTTTCATTAATGGGTCTTTTTCGGGCTCAGACTTGCCGACTACAATGGAGCTTATGTTTACTTGACTTATCGTAGTTGGCAAGTCTGAGCCTGGGAAAGTCCCATACCATATATAAACATAAATACCCGGAGTTACGTGAACTTTGGAGCTTAAACTCATCCTGGATGAACTTTTCGTACTCCACTAAATTGTGCAGGTTGATTTCATAGATCAGCTATATTTTAAGAACCATGAGAAATATATTTGCACTATACATGAGTGAAACAAGTATAAACGAGTTTTCGTTTCTTTCCTAACCTAGTTTTCTAACCGAAATGAATTTTTGACAAATTCTGGTAATGGTCAGATCCATAGTCTTAACAATAAAAAGGGAGAGTTAGAAAGCTTTTTAGTATACCTTACTTTCATAGTTTCTAAGTACATAAATAAAACTGTGAAATATACAATATCTTAACTAGATTCGTAGAAACAAAATCTCTGAAATTTTATCTGTTTACTCTGCATAAACCAATGATAACAGAGTTCATGTTAATTTTGCTTGAATGATTGTATGGAACCAATGTTATCCTCAAACTGTGTTATATAAATACAGTTATACTTCTAATTGAAAGTAAAGGTGAATTACGTCATAACTTACATTTTGGCCAGTTTTTCATTGAATAGATACGAGTGCATGACAATTACATGCCACTTAATGAGAATTGTGCTTTGTATATTGTTTTTATTTATAATCTCGTTTTCCTAAAGTGAAATATTGTACGGATAATTCAAATTTATGATCATATCAAGAAGGAAAAACGCAATATTAACGTGTACGTGGTAACAGCTTCGATTCACAGTGTGAGAACACAAAAATATAGTTTCACAATTTTTCACTTTGATGAATTATCATCCTTTAGCATAATGAGCACAATCTTCGGATGTTCAACTAAAAATATTAGTGTTGTATGTGGTAATTTACGTTACGTGGGATTCGGGTTATATTTAATAGATACCGGAGTTGGATCTAGGTGGATATGGCAAACATTATAAGGCAATTACTATATAGGTCGTAAGTTTTCAGTCTAAAAACAATCAACTTTAGTAGTAAAATTGGATTACTTCAAAAGACAAATTTCTAATGTTAAGAGGCTAACTTTTACGAGAACAGAATGGGACAGCTACATAGTGTCTAACCTTATCAAGGATTGCTAAAGCTGATAATGAATGGAAATAGCAAGAGTTTATATTTAGCAACTAATTCTGCATCTAATTTGCCTTCGCTCTGTCCAGTTTTATCATTCTTAGCGAAGTCAAAGCAATTCCTAGTGTAAGGATACCTAATAAATGTAAGAATTATCTAATATAATAAAAGGAGGTCACTTTGGCCCACAAGTAGAACGCTCACATCTAGTGCGAGGGTTCCTGCTTTTATTCCCAGCCAAGTAAGTTTGCGCTGGACAACATTGTTTCTGTGGTTTCCTCGTGGTTCTCCAATTTTCTCCCAAATTCTCATTTCAACATTTTTTTTAATATCCGTTCATTTTCATAGATTAATCCGTTCTTTGTAATCTAAAGGACGTATTTTTGAATTATAAAATTAGAATTTGAATTTCCCAAATTGAATAAAATACCAACCTTCCTTCGCAGTGAAATTTCAGGGAGTGGCCCGAAGGAAAACATTCCTCTGGAGCTAAGAAGTTCTTTCCCGTGGACCATATATCCGACAGGGGTTTCCAGTATTTTTTTTATTTTTACGTAACTGATTTCACACCCATTCATTTAAGTCCACTCCGAGGGAACTCTTCGTGTAGCTATATTGCGTGTCGTTGGTACACAAGGCCTTTGGTTTCATTTCCGGTGAAAGAGAGTCAATAACAATCCAGTAGTTCAGTAGTTCATATTCTACTTTAAACTGAAGGTCCGATTCTAAATAGATTCGCTTCTGAAAAATAGCATAAACATAAAGGAACTAACCTAATAAGCAGCAAGATTTTAGAACATTAACAGTCGACATTTACAAAATTGAGAGTCACTTATATTTCTAATTACAATGTTATGCTCAATTTCTAAATTTACTGTAGAGTGGTGGGATTTCATGTAGTTAACATTCCATATTAAGTTTTAGGTCCAGGTCTGATATAGCCTCGGTGTTGAAAGGAACGCTAGACTCCAATTCAAGCAATCAATCAGGTAATGGAAAAAATTAGGAAAAAAAGGTGTGTAGGGTGTACAAAATATGAGATCTGAAGAAATTGAAGGTTACTTTTGCAAGACACTTTGCATCTTGAGCCATAATAAATTGGTAAATTCTTCATCTTCGTTAAAGTTATATTTATGACTCTAATATATATACTGATCTATTACCAATTTCCACATGAAAAAATCCGAAGGGTATAAAGAAGAATAGAATCCATTCAGCAAGAATTTCAGAAAATCCAATATGTGGAAAGAACATCGCAGAGCCTTTCAGTGAGCATAACAAGCCATGGGAGAGCAATTTCTTTAAAAGAGTTACCACTTGACAAATGTGGAAGGAGCTTATTTAAACACATACTTTCAATATGTAAATACAATCTCTTATGATGTCGGCCCAGGTAAATACATACAGTATTTGCCATTTGACTTACGGGGCACCTACTTTCGGAAAGTGTGTTAAGTGATTTCGTATCGTTATAAATACATCACACTTCAAAAATGACATAGTTTAACTCAGAAATACATTATTTAAGGATTTGACTCTACTGTTAACCCTCTAGTTTTGTTAAAAACGTTGCTTTTCAGATTGTCCCCTCAAGTCGTTTCGAAGACCTGCGTACAGGAACTTGGCCCGCAATTCGGTGCATGCTGTGTGTATGTGTGTGCAGTGCAGGGAACATACATCGCTATAGAGAACAAATATCGTTGTGAGTTCGTAGAGAATAAATATCCTTTTCCCATATTTAAAATTTAACAAGAAATCGAAAACAAACCTTTGTAAATTTATCAATTAATTAAAAAAGAGAAAATTCCAGTTTTTCTTCACATATAGGCCTGCCTATGTAATGAAATAACTATATAGAAATTCCTTATAAAGAGTATTTTTATAACAGAAAATAAGAAGAAATGCTTTGGTTTTATTGTGCTTAGCACTCCTAAATCATAATTTCAATATTGGAATTTTGTATAATTAACATTTTAGACTTGATATTTCTATTGTAAAACTACCATTATTGTGTATAAAAATGTATTGCAAATAATATGACGATTCGATAGAACAAGTACATACATGTATAAATAAGGAATATTTTTTTCTTATTTTGTAAGTCAAAATGAAATTCTTTCTTTTAGAAAGCAGCGCTAATAGTGCAGCCTTTTAAGTTTATTTCATTATTTTATTGGAAGAACAACTACACAAATCAGCTTCCTTATTAGTTATATTTCACTTTCTCTTCTGAATTAATATATATTAATAAATAAATGTTTATTTCCAGAAAATGGTCAGTATTTGTTTTCATGAGTTACTTAAACTCGAATTTTGGATAGTCAAAAATTTACAGTAGGCATTTTATATTATCTCTACTTATCTATAAATTTTGCAGTATGTAAATCTAGAAAAGAAGTAAAGTTATGAGAATACTCTGTCTTACGCGTATTAAGCTAACCAAATATAATTTTGTTAGATCAAACTTGGATTCTGAGTTAAGAATGCATTGAAGTTTTTGAAACATTTTTAAAGAAATGAAGAATCGCTAGATTTTCACTTCATGAAACTTTTTAAGACAATATTTATTACCAATAAATTTTACGGCTAACCAACGATGTACGAATAAGTGAAGTATGCTTTTAAGAATCACAAAATATTCATCACGTTTAGTAAATTTAAATTTTAAATAATAGAATGGGATGTTTGTACTCTATGAACTCGATGTATGTTCTCATTACTTTACACACATATATATACAAACATACCATTCAAACATGTATACAGAGAAATAGAGAGAGAGAGAGCGAGAGTTGAATTGAGTTGATTTTGAGTTTAACGTTCCTTCCAGTAGCGAGGCTATGTCAGACGGGACCAACAGATTAATGTGGAATCCGAAGTACATGAGCTCCCGCCGGGAATCGAAGAAGGTCTCCCATGCCAAAGCTTAGCAACGAAGAAGCTCGCAGAAGGCGAGAGGGAGAGAAACAGAGGAATAACATTTTCCGATTCACAAAAAGTTCTTCGACTCATAAATAGTTCTTCAATTTTCCAGGGAAGACCGGAAATATTTCGATTCGTGAAAAATTGTTTCGCATGTTCCTACATAGTACTGAAAATTGTCTGAGCCATAAAAATTTTCGGATTCTTTAGACGATCTTTCAGTTTTTAACTTGTCCATACATGAACTCAATTAATTTTATGATTACTGAGGAATTGCTACTTTATTTCTTATATTTTTTAGAGCGCAATATTTTATGGAAAAATGTAGCGGAAAATTTTCCGCTTCACATCACTACATCTAGTAGACAATCGCTTAGAAGAAAGAAGCAACAAATGCATCAAATTTGGAAGATCAAGTAGAAGAAAGAAATGACATAACTAATGAATAAAAATTAAGATGAATCTTTCATTTATATATGAACAGTTAATTATTTACGTATTTAGGAATAAAAAATTGTATTTTTAGATGCTATCTGTCACCGATCATTTGAAAGTGAATATGGAAGAAAAATCAAAGAAAGTAAAGAAACAGAGGAATAACATGATCGGCGCGTCATTTTGTTATAAAATTACATGGCGAACGGATTTTGTCTGATCCCAAACTGTTATCGTTGAATATACAGGGTTACAAGAGCACTCTTATTAGCCAAGATAAGAAGACCCCAAACGTTTATCAAACTACTAGCAACGTTTTCTTCACCGCCTGCGTAGCTAAATCGGAAGAGCACTTTTTACTTTTTTAAAGTGCTTTTTAAACTCACCTTAATGTAATTAAATTACGCATAAAGGCGATTTAACATATTTTTGGAGAGTAACTTTCGCTTACGGTATTTTGAAGAACATACCTTCAACATACTACGTAAGTTCCTCAGGTACATGTCAGACATGTGCCTAGGGGCGCACATAGCCTGGGTCTACCCTTGCTCTCCATGAGATTTCTCCCTCACAGTGACATAAGGCACATACTTGGCACATTCCCATCTATATGAGGCAATATCATACGCATATGCCAGGTATGTAATTGTGCTGTTATTGTTAATATCACTGAACAGCAAGGCATGCAAGAAACTGACACTTAGGATATGCAGAAATAACTATGAAAGCTTTGCTACAAAAGTACCTACACAGACCACAATAAATTCAATGAGCTCCGAAATATAAAGTAACAAAATAGCGCATAAGATTCAGCCTACAAGGAAACTGTTCCTTAAGGAATGGATATACAATGCTTAGAGCATCGAGATAAAACTTAAAACGTTTACGATAATTTTCGTCTCGTCTCGATTTCCATCTCCAAAGCTAGACGATAATTTTAATTAGCCTTGTCCCGTCTTGAATGTAAAATGTTAACTATTGTCTTAATTTTGTTTCTTTTGTTTCAGAAACGAGATGAGAAACTCCTCTTCTCGTGAGCAACACTAAACAAAAACGAAATATTCTTGCCAAATGTTACATTTATCGATGTAATGCTATGCCCTGAGCGATAATAAGCTCCTAACTTTTAATGTTCTATAAGATAATAATTATTAGTTTATCATTATTACTACTATTATTATTCCTGAAGATTTGATAGTTCAAGTATTGAAAAATCCGAGTATTCAAATGTTAGAAGAAAATAAAACTTGAGTCATTGCCAATCAATCGCCATCAATAATTCTAAATTAAAAAAAAAAATTCTAGTCGTTCGTGGATCCGATTCGATTCGACTACCTTAAGATTACTGGCAGAGAGACTTGACCATTTAACCACGGATATTACGCAGCAACTGATTTGTGTTTAGTTTGTTTACGAGTATAATACACACACCGTATTTGATTCAAAATAAAGGAGTTTTGTATTTTGTTTGCAAAAAATCAGTAATATTAATATTTTGTGAATACAATGATGTAATGCCCACCGAGTTTTCAATTACATATTTCTATGTTTTGGCACATATTCTGTTACATATTCCTGTGATCTGATTATTAACAAGCCACTGTTTTGCGCGAAAAGAAAATGCTCTTTATTTAAGCTAGCCGGAAGAAGAAACGCTTTAGATGGGTGGTTAGGCTTGTAGTTTCCTGAACCGGAAACCCATGTTCCATTGCAGTTTACACTTTTTAAAATGTTTCAGTTACAAGGTTGATGTTCAGATGGATGCTGCTCTATATCCAGTGGGGAAATTCAGTGATTATATAATCCTCGAAATAAAGGAAGGAAAATGAATGGAGAAAACGAGTTACCGAGTGAATTCTGTCAATGGTTCTATATTTGATATTAACCATTATTTTCTAGCATTTTTAAAGTGTTGTTTATTGACACTATATTCTCCCCTTTTCTCCTTGTTTCTCAATGTGTAATATATCGCATATATTCAAGAAATCATTTAACCTCAGTTATGTTTGCAACCTAACGAGAAATAATCCTAGTACGTTTGAGTTCTTTAACTCGTTTAAGTGTTATCGAATTTTTCATTTTTAATATTTACAAATAAATTACTGCGTAACAATATTTAGCGCTTTTGAAAAGTCAGTTAATGAATAATGAAATCAGACAAGTTCTTCTTTCGAGGTAACATTAAGTATCAATCAGTGGTGCGGAAGCTAGGAGCTCAGGCCATGTTAGACCCGCAAAATTTTCATTAGCGGGTAGGCTCTTCTCATGAATTGTCAATCCATACTTTAATTGATTTGTAAGTAGTACTACTGTAAATAGTTTTAAAACTCAGAGGAAGGCTCTGTGTTTACTTTTAAAAAAATAAGCTAATACATATACCGCATAATCTATCCGTATATTATTCGATAGGCATATAAATATAGTCATTTGAAGTAAGTTAACTTGTTTATATAATATAATCCCCCATTTGAGTTAGTTATGAGATTATTTAAGTCCCCGACTGTTATCTACTCACCGGCCCCTCTGTTGTATGTATATTGGTTTCTAGTACTATGCTGTTTACTATGAGTTCAATTATGTAAAGACTCCCTTTTGTCATTTCGTCAGCCAGCGTTTCACTTCATTCCTGCACAAAAAGTACTTTACGATTTGTTCTTTTAACAGGTGCGGCAACTTCATAATGCTGTTCTAGCTACTCTACCAGGCGTAATTAATCTTCTAGCGAGAGTTAATTAGGTTGCCTAACTCACGGACTTTGTACCTCAAGAATTTATGTTTCCCGCTGCACATGCCCGCTTAGAAACAGTATACCGAGAAAAGCATTCATCTTAGTAAGCACCAATTTATTGTCACCAATACTATTTCTCAAAGCAGCATATCTCTTAGTTTTCTGCACAAGCATGTTCGTCAACTCACCGTCCGTTTGGCAAATATATAATACGGGGATTCTTCATAAGATATATAAATTGTAAACTCATTTTCAACATTAGTTGTGCAACTTGTTAGATTTTTTACCCAATGAAATGATTTACATTTCTTTTCCACTCTTTGCTTCTTATATTGGTCATGTGATTGTACTGACGGAGCATCACTGTCAGAGTATCTCTTCTTGGCAAAGTCTTAACTTCTGCTGGAAAGGATAACTGGCGTGTACGAAAGTTAATAAACGACATATATTCTTCGTCACCACCATCTTCATCTGTAATGCCGTCACTATCCTCCGTTGGCTGAATTGTAACATTGTAAGAGTCAATATATTCACAATCATAATCTTTATCTTCAAGCTCTTCTAGAATCTTGTGAAGATTGAGACATCTGGAAAGAAACAATACTAATTTTCTTTAAACTATTGCGTTCCTTTGTACACAATTATCAAACAAGTTTGCATAAACACTAAAAAGAAAAGCACAAAAAATATAAATTGATACCGAAATTCGGCGTTTCATGAAGAGATGTACCAAACAGGCAGAGAAAGGAACGATAATTTCCGTTTGAGAAACGTATGGATAACATAGTTCAAACTAAACGAATCAACTGGTAAAGAATGCAAGAGTAAGAGACGTTTCGCAATACTTGAAAACCCCGTCACAAAAAAGCGCTGTAGTTTTACCTTATAAGTCTTACATGACTTTAAGTTAATTTTCACATCACGTATTTCTGTGAAGTAATTTGCTAAGATATGTTTACTTTTGCACACTAGAGAAACCTGAAATGTGACTTCAAGTGTTCTCTACAACGCTAATGTGACCAGGAGGAAAACGTTATTGCAGGAGAAACGAAAGCCCTTTTTCCCTTGAAGGATGACATTTCTTACAAAGCTGCATGGTTACGTGTTTCTAATATCCTAAATGTGAAACACCAAAGTTAAATCCTTCCATGTGCTTACAAATTAAAAACCCTTGCCGTTTATGCGACATCGAGACCAATATTGATCTTTTTAGTACACAAAGAAACAGCAATAGCGAAAAGAAAGTTAAAGTTATTTCTTATCTTTCAGAGTCCATGTTGTGTAAAAGAAAACATCATTGAAATGTGCTTCTTCTTCTGTGCATGAGTAAGCGCTCAAGCTATATAGCAGGACAACGGAATCACCATCAAACACTTTAGTTATTCATCTGTTGTACTGTAATATTGGCAGCTCAAAATAATTGTCAAAGTTCTAACGGTGGGAACACAACTAACTGTCTTATGATTAGGAAGTTACACACATATGATTTAACCACGAAACATCAATTTCAACCTTTTAAATACAGTGCTGCCCTTTTGGATAAATCCATACACCCTTCTTCCTTACATTGAGACAAATGAACGAACCACATGTGCCTGTGGTATTCTATAATTGTAGCAGTGTATTTCAAAATTAAACTATATGCTATAATTTCTGCTTTTTGTAAATATTGTGTTTCATGGTTGTTTATTATCACGATTCAATTCTGATAAAATACTCCAGGAATGATCCATTCTTCTTTCTTTTCGCTCCACTTGCTACGATCCAGTACTAGATTTTATTGCGAATTAGGGGAATCTAAAAAAAGGGACACTATTATTCACCGACATCGATCTTACATTTTATTCTAGAGTTACTGCTGCTTTTCTTTTCTGACATTTTTTGATTCCTCATAGTGCCGAAATAGGTCATATTTACACACAAGAACGCCTATACTTGTTGGTCTTGTTGTCAGACGAAAGTGTATGTACTTACTTTTCTATCTGATATTTCATCTAATATGATCAATTTTGATCAAATAGCATTATGTTGGTTTATATGATTTTAAGAGTTCCAGGAGTTTGAAAACTATGAGCGTAGTCATTTAAAGTAGAACTAGAAAGTTGAGAAATAATGAGCCTTCCTTCGTTATGATTAAGTTAGTTATAAATAGTTAGTTAATTATAATTAGTTATAAATAGTTAGTTATAAATAGATATAAATAGTCCTTTCTTAGTTATAAATAAATGTGCACGATATAATGTGTGTGTGTGTGTATATGTGTGTTATTGTAAAGGAGTACCTTAGTGGGGAAGAAGGAAGTTTGTAATATTCACTAATTTTTACTGAAATCTAGTTAGATATAATTTTGACCTCATATATAATAAGGTGGCAAACATTAAATACACCTGTTTCAATTTACTTTACTACGTTTCACAGAAGTAGCCATGGGTAAGTATGTCTCTCTACGTTTTGTTTAAATATGAATATTGATAATATTTACTGTCTTAAAGTTTGTTTCATTAATCATTTTTAAAATAGTTAAAATAAACTTTGTGTTAAATTTTGAATTTAAAATTAAAGTTAAATTTGAGAATGGCGTTAGTATGAACATTTGCATGACTTCAATCGCAAAGGTGGGAATTATAACTACTTCTCTATTAACTCATAAAGAATACTATGTTACAAGTGGAATAATGTACACAAAATGTAACATAAAACGTATGGAAGTGTTTTCTCTAAACCATCATTAACTCTTACATTCTCAGATTATTTTAATCTTAAAAAGGTGGAAATAATTGCTCATCATCGAGACGTATACACCATATGCATTTTCAAGGTTATTTTGTAATATTATTTTATTTATATGACCGAACAGATCAATGCATGTTGTATTATTGGAATGAGTTCGACGCAGAATTTAATCTTAGGGAAAAGGATCACATAAATTAATTTAAAAAAATGAACATAGTTTATTATTAATACTGAATGAAGTAATCTGAAATTCCAAAAGAATCAAGGATTGACAGTAGTTTTTTTTATAGTAATTTCAGATTTATACAGAGTGAATTAATTGAAACACTGGTTCAGTAACAACAAATAAATATCTCATGTAACACATTTTTTTTCACTGAGCTGTGCCAACAATTTTGCTCTACGCATGTCATAACTCCAAGGAATGGGAATATTCAAATACTATAAATAAAGATCCCTTACTCTGTATCTCCACCTTGCTGCTGTGGCGGCCTTGAGTGCCTAATGCTGCGGATAGCTTCCCTATCAGAGGATATTGCTGCCGAATAGGTCTTTAGGGGTAAAAGCCGTTCTAAGAGAGATGCTATCGTAGTGGGCAGCAGCTCTACGGTTACCACACTGAAACCGAAGATGATTGACATCGGCAAGGCTCAGATGTGGCCAAAAGCAGATACTAACAGAAAGTCTCCTATTTCTGTTTCACTGCGAGGTGAAATGACATGGAACAGCACCATTTTACTTAGTCTCCAGAAAACAACATGGAGAGAGAAATAAGAAAACATAATAGTAGGGTATTCGATACTACGGTTTCAAAGACGGTCGTCCACGGCAGTGGAGGGAAACAAAGCAGGCCCTCCTTGGTCATCATTAATCGAAGGGTAGGAACCTGAAATTTGCGATTGCTATTACAATGTGGAAACTATAATTCTGAAGAAAGAAATGAGACGCATAAAGATCTTTCGAATCAACTAAGTTAGGTAGCCTGATGAAGGAGACATGTGAAGCGGAAACTTCAGAATGATTTACTCAAGAGCTGTTAAAGGGCTTGGTTTTCTTTTAAATAAGAAACGACGACAGGAAATTATATGCAGCTGAAGATAAAGTTAAAGCTTAGAAATGTTGAAGATAGCAACAGAATCGAGGAATTTGACGATAATCCAATAATATATGCTTACAACAAGCAACATAGACGAGGAAAAGAAAGAAACCTGTGAGCAAATAGAAAAAGTATTGAAGGTAGTTCAAGACGATGACAATGTAATCACCATGGGTGACTGGAACGCAGTAGTAACAAACTATCTTACTTTATGGCCAGTGGAACCCGGAGGTTCAGGGACGCGTTTACAAAAGCTCTCCACTGACTTCTATCCTTACCTAATTGGATCCAGTTTCTACTTTGTGTTCCTATCTCTGCGATATCTATCTAAATATTGTCCTCCCATTTGCGCCTAGGTCTTCTTAATGGTCGTTTTCCGCTGGGTCTTCCAATCAAGACTTTGAAAGCGTGTCTACTTTCTTCCATTCTAGTTACATGACTTGCCCCTCTAAGCCTCCTAGACTTGACGACCCTAACAATGTTGGGTAAACCGTATAAATTATGTAGTTGCTCGTTATGAAGTTTCCGCCATTCCCCATTGACGTTCCTCTTGGGTCCGAATATTCTTTTGAGGATCTCGTTCCCAAATACTTTCAGTCTATGTTCTTCCCTCAGAGTAAGAGACCATGTTTCGCAACCACAAAGAACAGGCATGATAATTGTTTTATATATTTTAAGCTTCAAAATCTTAGACAGAATTCACGACGACAAGAGATATTGAACCGAATAGTAACACGAATTCCCTGCTTTTATTAGATATTTAATTTCTTCGTGAATATGATTTTCGTCTGTTAATATCGATCCTAAATATTTGAAAGTATATACTTTATCAAAAGTATTATTTAATATTTTAACGCATCCATAATTTTCCGTATTACGGTCCCGACACATTTCCATGTATTTAGTTTTCTCTGCATTTACTTCTAAACCCATATCCCTGCAAGCGTTAAAACATATCTCTGCATTTCTTTCTATTGTTCTCCTATCATCCTCCATTAAATTTACATCATCAGCATACCCCATAATCAGGAGAATACCGTTCAACTCTAGGCCCTGGTTACTATCTTTGGTTTTCCTTATGGCGTATTCCAGCACAAAGTTAAATAATAATGGCGACAACGCATCTCCTTGTTTCAGCCATTTTCGACGTGAAAGCTCGTGGACAAAAATTTCCTAACCGGACTTTGCTTTGGGATTCATTTAAACATATCTTAATTAATCTAGTTAGCTTTCTCGGTATTCCAAGTTCTGTAAGTTCGGATGTTTCTCTCCTAACCGAGTCGTACTTCTTTCTAAAATCAATAAGAAAAAGGTGAATGTAACTGGGAATTTCGGCCAAGGACAAAGGAATACTGAAGGAGCATGATTATTTGATTTCTGGAAAAGCCATAATCGAACTGTACCAAACACTATATTTTACAACGATAACGTTGTATGTATCATTGGCAATCTGTGCCTATTTTACAGAAAGAGATCAGAGAAGAATTATATGAGCAATGTAATGTATAACGAAAAAGAAAGACATGTAGAGATTTCGAGATTATTATTCTGTAATCCGTAGTTAAAATATGAGTTGGTGTTACTATAGCAACGATATAAATAATATAATGATGATATTATATTGATAATATCATCATTATATAATAATAATAATAATGATATAATAATAATAATGATATAAATAATTGTACATATAGGTAGACATCTTAACGAGTAAAGAAGTGTGTATGAAGGTCTATATATATATTTTATTATATGTGCAGAAAAGTTAATTATATATACTTAACATGGTCAAATATGAAAAACCAGTTAAGAAAGTGATAAAACGCGTTGTGTTATTTAGAAGATTAACCTAAAATAAGAACGAGGCCCTTATAAAAATTGGTACCTCACCTCACTACGAGAGTTATATAAAGTGTCGTTTCGAAGGTCTAGTAAAAACGGCATTTCAACGCGATCTTAATATCACAATTTTGCGAAGTGGAAAAGTAATTAAACGAAATATGGCCACGGAAAGTAATAATTTGGTTGATGAACAAAATGTGAATCTTGAATTCAATCCAAGGGACAACTTGACAGACCTTCTAAAGGATTTGGCTCAACAGATAAAAAATCAGTCCGAGCAGATGAAAAACCAATCGGATCAAATGCAACATGTGAATGAAAAATTGGGCCAGCAAATGAATGTGAATGAAAAATTAGACCAGCAAATGCAACATGTGGATGAAAAGTTGGACCAGCAAATGCAACATGTGAATGAAAAAATGGACCTGAAATTAACGCAACTAGCCAACGACTTTGATGAAAAAATAGTAAAATTGAATCAACGTAATGAAGATAGATGGGAGCATGTGCAACATCAGTTAGATCAAATGATTTTACATGTGGTGCAAAATTTCGAGAAATACGAAAAGAAATTAGAAAAAGTTGTACAGCGAAGCACAGAAATTCAAGAATCTATGGATGTTTTAAAATCGACAATTAACGCACATGAAAACCATATCAAAGTACTACAAGATGAAGTTAATTTCATCAAAGAAAGATGCATTCCCGGAACTTCATTTCAGGATACAGAAGGCACGAGTCATCGTATAGCCACAGATTGGGTACCTGACCATCCTACTAGAGCAACATTGGAATTTGCTGGAACATCGAGTGGTGCAGTGAGTAGTGGCGAAGAAGAACAAGAGAGGCAAATATCCAAACGCAGACGCATCTCCAGTAGAGGTATGAAGACATCTACAGGTAATCAGTTGCGGTTCAGCGAAGTAAAGTCGCTCACAAAGTTTAGTGGTGTGCCAGGACCTATATCCGCTAGGGCATTTCTTGAAAAATACTAGGATGAATGTGAGCTCATCGGTGTAAATGAATATCAGTTCTTAAAAATATTACCACATATCTTGTTGCCACCTTGCTTAACATGGTTTAAGGCTATTAGAGGTAGTCTTCATTCGTATTCAGATTTTAAGAATGCTCTTTTGTCGAATTATGAAAACGATTTTATGGTAGCAAATAGAGATGCTGTTTTACGAACGAACCACTACAATCCAAAGTTACACCGAAGCATTACTGAATTTGTAGTATCAACATATCATGAGATAAGATCATTAAATCCGAACCATCCGGAATCCCGAATTATAGCTTCAATTAGGATCTTATTGCCATTTAGACTACAACAGTTGTTAAGGTCAGCTCAGTGCATTAATTTCAATCATTTAATTATGCTCATTCAAAGCTATGAGAGTCAATCCGCAATTCAGAATCGCAATAAGATGCAGGATAGAGGTCAGGGTAATTATGCACGTAATCAGACACAATATGCATCTTTTCGAAATGTAGATGTACAACCTGAAAATGATATTAATGTTCGTAATTTCAATACCAGAATGAGTAGCTATAATGGTACTGGAAATCAAACGCAACCTAATTATAGAAATGGAGCTAGAAATTTCAGAAATAACAACAGGAATTTCAGTAGGAATAATAATAATTATCGCTGATTGTCACAAACTCAATTTACAGATAGCAGGAACTTCGTAAATAGGAATTAAAATATGGTATCATCTTATAAAAGACAAGCACGTACACAAGACTGTGCTATACAATGTTCCTTAAATGAACCCTTCGAACGTATAACTTGAATTGACAAAAAGGCGTCCGATGGATTTGTACTAAATTGACCTTTGCTTACGTCTATGGTTAATGTGTTTTTCAGTTTATTTATTGTTAAAATGTACGTTGAAAACATGTGTAATTATGAAATATTGTTCCAACTTTGTTATTCTATCGTTGAATTTTCAGAATTGTATACTTTATCTGATGTTTGATGTTTGTCTTTCTTGTCTTTTGCAAATTTATATCCTAATTACTTATTTGAATATTATGAATGTTTAAAAATAAAAGAGCATAATTTTAATGTAAACTTATGAAAGTAATGACAGATATATCAAATAGATGCACCTTATTATATGGAGAGAATAAGAATAATGAATATCGTATCTCTTGATTTTTCAAAACTTATTAATGTATTAAATGATGACCATCAACGCGTTTATATATTTCAACTTTGTTGACTCATCCTATTAATATTTAATAGTATGAAGATCTTTGTTTGTAAAGAGTGTTGTTTGCATATGAAGGAATAGTTGAATTTGTGCCCTAGAAGGAAACTATTAGTTAGGATTAATTCTTGAATAGCCTTATTTATGATAATTGTAATTCGTCATTATTAATACTGAGATATATTGATAAAAATATAAAATTATGTTATGTTATAGTATATTATATACAGTATAAATGGAAAAGTTAATTATGTATGTGTATTAAAGATGGTACTATATATATGTGAGTGCTATTCAAAAGATAAATGTTTCATGATATATAACCCAGGGTTCTTTCCTTCATAGTAAAACTATTATGGAAGTCCCGTTCGAGGTGACATCTACAACGATAACGTTGTATGTATCATTGGCAATCTGTGCCTATTTTACAGAAAGGGATCAGAAGCGAATTATATGAGCAATATAATGTATAACGAAAAAGAAACACATGTAGAGATTTAGAGATTATTATTTTGTAATCCGTAGCTAAAATATGAGTTGTTGTTACTATAGCAACGATATAAATAATTATATATATACGTAGACATCTTAACGAGTAAATAAATGTGTATGAAGGTCTACATATATTTTATTATATGTGCAGAAAAGTTAATTATATATAATTATCATGGTCAAATATTAAAAACCAGTTAAGAAAGTGATAAAACGCGTTGTGTTATTTAGAAGATTAACCTAAAATAAGAACCAGGCCCTTATTATTTAAACCACCACTAACAAGATACGCAATAGCGAGACCTGTTGACAAAGAAAGATAACAAATATACTATAGACTAGACTGACAAGCATTTAGAAATGAAGTGAAGAACAGTAATTGTTACCCAGTTTAACTCAGGCCATAATTTAGTTTGATGTAGAGCAAACTCCGACTAAAGAACAGAGCAGGAACACAACCAAATCAAGCTAAGAAGAGATGAAAACATGAAAAGTGAATTTGCAAATGCGACCGACAAAAAGAAGTGTATTTAGCTTTAGTAGGTATGATATCAACTCGAAATAGTAAGAAATGAAAGCAGAGATTACAAAAGCTGCCGACGTGCACATGGGAATCCTATATAAACCCTGGAATCGAGAAACCTGTATACAAAAAAGACAGTTCAAGATAACAAACAAATAAGAGGAATACAGAATGTGCAGAAACCACATAAACAGAGAAGGAAAGAGGGCCAGATAAAACTGGATAAACAACTTGTGTAAGGAAATGTAGGAACGTATCGTGGAACGCAATACAGGAACAGCATATAGAGAGGTTACGAAACAGTTCGATGAGAAAAAGAAACACACAGACATTATCATAGACAAGGACAGGACAACGCTAATACAAGAATAACAGATAAAAAAAAGATTAAAGGAATACATTGTACCTTTACAAAGCAGACAGAGTGATCAAAGAAGGGATAGAAAAGGAAGAGGATGTAGCTGAAATGAACTGGGACCATGAATTAAACAGTGCGAATTTGGCAATGCTTTGGAGAAAAGTGCAACATTTTAAATGCTCAGGAATAGACCGAATAATAAAGGAAGTGATTAAGAATCTCGGAATAGGAACAAACAAGAAATTGTTTATGCTTATTAATGAAATATACATCTCGGGAAAAATACCAAGTCTCCTAGGAAATAGCTTGTTCGTATTTATTGCAAAACGAAAAGGCGCACGGAAATGCGAAGAACACAGAACGTTAAGTTTGCTTTCATATGCGTCAAAAATGCAGAACGCAAAAATATGCAAAATTAGCACAGAACGAATAGAAGGGAAATCCGAAGAACAGTTATCGGAGGACCAGTTTGGAATCTGGAGTAAAAGACAAACAAGGGGAACAATACTGAGTCTACGGTTGATCATGGAACAGCACATGAGAATAAAAGAAGGCAATTTTGATAGCATTTGTAGATACAGAAGAAGATTTTGACAAATTAGATTGGAAATATCAAACAGAGCGTTCAAAAACCTGAACACGGATTACAGAGACACAGGAATAATATACCAACTTTATATAAACCAGACAGCTGTTATAGGAAAACATCAGAGGGAAGCAAGAATAAGTAAAGGAGGGAGGCAAGAATGTGGACTTTCACGTCTCGTGTTCTATGTCTATATAGAAGAGGCTATGAAAAATTCTTTGATAAAAGCGTGAAAGGCGCAAAAGTAAAGGGCCAAGTTTTCTGCACAACGAGTTTTCCTGATTACAAAGCATTGATAGAGGAGAACGAAAATCACTTGCAGGAAGCACTTTTAAGCTTGCCTACCAACTGGGAAAATATGCGAAATAAAGATAAATAGAGGAAAGTCAAAGTGATAAAGTAAACAAGAGAAGAACAGGAAGAGGGAAGAGTATGATTAAATGGAGAGAAAATCGAAAACTAAGATTTTTCCTATTTAAAAGTCTAATATCCTCGGACGGAAGAAGTGAGAAAGAACTAATTTCCAGAATAACGCAGGTTAAATCAATAGGAAAGGGTTACTGCTCAATAGGAAAAGATTACTGCTAACATCAAGAAATGTGTGGTTGGACGTTCGTAAACCGTTTATTACGACTTTGGCATGGATCGTGGCGCTTTACGAATCAAGGACATAGACATGGAGAAAAGCTGAAATATTCAAGCTGGAAGCATTTGAAATGTGTTGCCGCAGAACGTTTCGCATGTCATAGACCGAAAGGAAAAGGAAGAAACACGTACTAAAGCAAGTTAATGAAGGACAATAGATCATGAAGATTATAGGAAAGGAAAGGAATGACATGCTTAGCCATCTTATTCTGCACTCCGATTGGATCACCATGCTGATAGAGGGAAAGACAGAAGGAAAACCAGGAAAAGTAAGCAAAAGGATAGAATATCTTGATGCAGTTATTAAGAAGAGGCCTTATCAAAGTATTAAAGCAGCTCTCTCAAGGTAGAGAAATGTTTTAACATTTCCATGTACCCACCAACCTATGACCGAGGTGAACAAGAAGGATGAATAAACAGAATTTTTGGTCATAATCAAAATAATGGTACGAATTGAAATATTGTCTTGCATCTACATGTATAAGCTTGCATAATGGAGTGGTTTTTCATTCATTCGTCCTTATAATTGTGAATGTCCACTTTAACCAATAGGAATGCAAGTATATTGAAGACAAATACCATATTTAATTAAAATCAGACAAGATTTATGAGATTTATTTTTGTGCAGGGAAGACCACAGAAATTCCAATCGAGTAAAGAAGAAAAGTTTTGCTAGAGATACCTTCAGTTACTAGTAATGTTAGGCATTGTTGACAATAGCGACACCTCTCTTCGTTTTAATTTCAACCTAATGCATCATGAATGCATGCTATATTTTATAAAATAAAACACAACATTCTTTAACAAATCTGCTAGGACTAATAAATGGCTAGGAAGATGTATAGCATTGAACAAAATGTGCTTCTCCCTTACTGGCCTTTTTCTACTGTAACCAACTAGGAATTCGAAATCATCAGAAAACCACATATCCAAGAAAAGTATATATTTTGTAACGTTACTATAGAAGCTTTATTTTGAAAATGAGCTAGGATTAATTTAATTCTTATATTAGATTCGCCCAACAACAAATGCTGAAAGTAGGTAAAGCCTATTTACCAGATGCATTGTATTGTACTAAAACGCAATAATATTTATGTAAAAAAAATAGCAAACGAAAACTGGAGGAAAATCTACGCAATAATCTCGTAATGAAACCTCAAAGTCTATATACCATTTGTCACGAAACTCTAACGCGTTTCCGGAGCATATCTTGGTGGGATTCATACTAAATTAGAAGGGTAGCTTTACTGGTTATTCTTCAGTAATTTTAATCTAAAACATACAAGATTATACGGAACATAATCAGCGAAAATGTGCATTATATTGTATCTATAACATGAATTTTACGAAAGTAATCTTGAAATTGGAAAAAAAGATTAACCACATATCTTGTTTTACTTATTTCACCTAAATGCAGAATGAATAACTAATGCTCCTTAAATAAAAAGAGAGACAATTTACTTTCATTTTAAATTGATCAGTACTAACGAATTATTCCTTTTTATTTTAAACTAATGTTAGGAAAGGAGAGTAATACATTCCGCCTGAGGGGTTTAATTGTTTTATCAGGATTTACCGAATTTAATGCAAAACACTAAGAATAGTTAAAAGTTTCAGGGGAAATGACCACTATATTAAATCGAAACAGACTTGATTTAATAGTAGCAAGTTTATTGTTAACCTTGGAAAGAATTGAAGTGAGGGGCTCCTAAGGTTTCCTGATTTATCAATTTATCTCTCTAAACATGTAACTATTCGTAAATATCAGAAATTCAATATATATATCTTGACCATATTTTTAATGTTGAGAAAGAGGTTGAAATTAAATGTTCGTTCATGGCTGATAGGCAACACAACCTTTAGAGATCTTCTAATGTGAACAAGAAAGTATACAATGGTTTTGTTTTCAGATTTGAGAGGAAACTATGTAGTGGAAAATGGCTCATATATTATGTGTCACGTGTGACATAAAAATGAAACGGTTTCAACAGATCAATGCAGTTTTGGAATTAGTTCTCTTTGATGTTTTTACGTTCAAAGTATCCAATTCAATTCACACTCATACAATTCTTCGTTCGGCGTACATTCCTGCAACGAGGTTTCTGGGAGGCACTTCGGGACACTCTCCGTTTTTACTTGAATATCTTTCTCTGAGGTAAAATAGGTTTAATTTATGCAATATTAAACTTTAGGAAGTAAAAATGTCACAGAGAACCAAATCCATTAAACAGCATGGATTCACCCTCACAATAAGGTTTTTGCTTTTCAGCAATAGCTTGAGTGGTATAAACGTCTGAGTGGATACATTTTTCTGCGTGAAAAGCCACCCATCACTCAAGAAATATGGTCATATTTCTTATATTTTCATGAAGTACTTTCACGTTGTTTTCTGACTAGCAGTATTACCACTACATATCCACTTAATCTTTATATTTCACGTATTGATTAAGAATCAGTCAACATTTCTTTGAATTTGGCAGGCGCGATTTTTTGATCTTGGGAATCCTAAAAATTTCCACTGCATGGACTGGTGCCTACTTTCAGGTTCATAACTAAATTCGGTATCTTCTTAGAAGTTACAACAGATTCCAATCGGCACATACTTGAATGTTCTCTGCACTGTTTTTTATCATTGAACTGAACTGTTGAAAAAAACTTTTACACGAATCTTCCTCATATGTAGTTTCTCAGTGAAAATGCGTCAAACAGCTTTCTTGCTAAAATTAACCAACTCCTCCACTTAACTAACACTTAATTTTCGCTTGCAAAAGACCACCTCACGAACTGAAACCGCTAAGGTTGAGCGCCTTTAAAGTTCACCATCATCACAACTGACCAATTCGTGCGGAAATCACTGTCACAATCCAAAACACGTATCCAACACAAATTGATTTTTTCTCCATAAGCGCTGGTTCAAATTTAAAATGTTTTAGTGGTTAAACTCTCAAGTTTGACAAGAAACTTGAAGTTGTTTACCTCGTCAATTTTCAAATTAGGTATTTTTCCGTCAGAAAATAGTTGCATGCGTTCAGTTAGTGATGCAATACTCCCAACTACTATGACTGAGTCTATATAAAAGGACAGTGGTTAGAAAAGCGGTACGAAATTTCTTCAAGAAAACAGTTGGTGACAACTTAAATCGCTTTTAAATTATGCACTTAGTCCCTCCTTTTCTTCCGTCTTATCTTGTTTATGATTAATCGTACACATTAGATAAGTTTAACATTCTACTCATTTTATGCTTGATTTATTACAATCTCAAACAACCTTGTTATTTCAGCAAGCATAAACGAGTTACATGTTTAACTTCATTAACATGGAACAAATTTTACGAGTTTTATCGCGAAACATATTGACGAACTAATACAGAAATTCCAACGGAGTCGAATAGTGCATCCATCACTAATGTTCTTTTCAATCATAGCCGAATCCATAAATGTTGCAGTCACTAAAATCGACAGCATTAATTCAAGCGTTATTTAAATCCAAATTATGAGTTCACTGGCCCTTACGTGCTTGGAAGTGTGTGAAGTGTTCAGTAATCCACTGTGTTGGCCAAAAAAGTGACTTTTAAATGCTGATACGTTTGTTCCAATCTGTCAAGTCGATGGAAAATCGTATTTTCTCTTCATTTTTCTCACTTAAATTTTGAATTAACATTTTTCATGACTTAAAATACTGTCAGTAGATAACAAGAAGCAATCTCAAATTAAACCTTATAACAACGTAAAAAATCCTAGAAGTATTACGGCGAAATTTAAAGAACTAAGTATGTAATTAAACTAAATATGTTTCTACTTGATAGAAAAGGAATTTTCTTTCCCCTTAGAAAGCATTATCACTGTGGACCTCAACTGAACATTCCATAAGCATTACATTAAAACTTTCTATAGCATGTTGTGCAGGACAAGGATGAGTTTTTATATGTTTTTGATTTGTTCCAATCTAGCCGAAAAGAGAGAAATTATACTGGGATAAATATGATTTTCTCGATTTATCCACCTGAAATCAGAAATTTTATTTGTGGCAGGGTACTGCTACTTGGCAGATGTAAACCATCATAAAATAAACTTTACACTCTAGAAGTATCACATTGATATGTTTCAAACTAAGCGAATAATACAAATGTAACTCATTATAAAATACCTTACCCGCAAATTCTGCTTAGTGCCCCATTCTAATTACTTCTCCCGTTAGTTCTGTAGTGTGTACAGCTCGTCTCAAGATCGCAAGTCCATGAACAATCATGCATTGCATGCACAAAACGAAACTTGCTTCATCTTTCGCTTCACATGCGAACATTCCCGACACCTTATTGTTTTCGCTTTCTTTCCTTTTTCGAGTTTTGTGTTGTGCAACAGTGCCAATTCCGATTCGGTCTTTATTTGCTGTAAATGAGTGACCCAGCATATGTTCTTGTTTTTCCAAACCTTAGTAGGATTCCTATCAGTACCTTCTGAACCCTCTGTGATCCATCAAGGTTATCCCATGCAGAACACGGGCTTTGATCACAAGCTTATTGGAGAGATTAGGGAAAAGCATAGTTGTCACCTTCATCGTATTTCTATTGGTTTTATAGGTTACTCTTATCTGTACAACGATGTCAATATAATAAGTATTCCTATTGTAATCTGCGATTAGAACTCGCTTGGTTTCGTTAGCATCGACATCTACGTTGTTTTGTACAGCTGGTTATTCGCCGAGGCTTGAAAACACATTCACTTGCTATTTACCTTTCCAATACACTTTTACAAGCTCATCAATGTGAAAAGAAAGCACAACTCTACAGATTTCCTGTGGTCGCCAATCTTTCCAGGATACAGTCCCATATTCCTAGCTTACCAAGAAGAATCAGTGAATTGGTATATTTTCTTACGAAACCTTTCACGTTTCGTCGAAGTATGTTCCTTAAATTCCACTATTCCTTTCAAAGGCACCATTACTTTATCGATAATAAGATATTCTGCTGTCGAAGTGCTGCATGAACTCGTTCAATTTTGAGCTCAATGGTAGTGCTGAATTTTTACAATGAATGATATGAATTATTCAATTTGGCTTTTTTGGGCTGCACACGAGGTGTGGACTTCTAAGTATACGAAAATTTCTAAGGCGTGGCATCGTTTCAGTAAACTGTGGCTTACGAAAAAACCTTCCGTACACCAATATTCGTGCAGTTTGTCTTGAACGACAGACCCCGTAGCCATTAATAAAATATATAAATAAAGCTCCAAAACTGGCAAATTAAATGTAAATGGTCGTACATGTTCAGATATTCTTAAAATTAATGTTTCGTAATACAAGTTCTGATCTACCTCTTGCTGTTGGGCCTTCACCGTAAAACTGTCCATGAATGCTTCGATTCGACAAACATCTCGCTCCAAGCTTCTGCTACTAGATTAAGATATCCCAGCAAAAATATGTACACATGTCCTATTGGTCTTACCCTATAGTGTCTCAACCTTAATCTGTCGAACGACTTGTGCAAATTGCATGGCGGGACGCTTTCTCACATTACTAGTGCTTAGTTGATTCATCGCTGGATCAGTTCTCTTTTTGCCACTTTACCTTTATTTCATCTACCTCTTCCTCCTCCCACTTTTTCGCGTCATTATCCACTACGTTTTTCTCATCCAGTTCAGTCTCCGTATTCAGCACCGTTTCCATCTCATCCGGATCTTCGACCCCAAAGAGCTCGATCATCTCTGGCTGCATCAAGAATTCTCTCGACATGAAATAAGTATTAAAGGGAACAGACTTACAAAAAGAACTAACGCTTCACACCGCATAGTGAAAGTCTTGAGAGAGAAGGGGACTAAATCACTTAAATAGTCAAACCACATACTATACACTACAACGAAGGAAAACTGCCCTCTTGGTCATTATAAAATAAAGAAAAGAGAGAAAAAATGACCGTTCTTAAATATACCCTGACAATAAATATCTTAAACACTGAACATAACGTCACGCCGCAACATGGTTCAGTGGTGAGAAACGATTTCCACCCCCACGTGTGCAAATGCTTCTAAATTATGAACAGGCAAGAAAAATAACACGTGATAGTTGACCTCTTTGTGCTCCGTAGAAGCTCATAAACACAAAAACATTTTTATGCGCACAATTTAACATTTCAAATTCTTAAGAATATGAACTTCATAGGTAATACCATAGACAACAAAAGCTTTCCATCTTCGTGGGGATTAGAATAAACATCACCTCAGAAAATACAACTTCACTTTATAGAGTTTAATTTCAAATGATATCTCAGAAATTAATTATAACATTTTTATCACTTTTAATTCATTGTTTACAAAAAATAACATTTTCGACATTCTATAAGATGTGCCAATCTAGACAATACCGGTAAATGGTAATTATAGAGGAAAACATATTTCTTTAAAGACTTTTCACCTTAAATAGCAATTAAATTTTATATGGATGAAAACAATTGCTACTAGAGAGATGCAAGCTATCTTAAAAGATACGTTTTTAAGCCACTAATTCTTCTCGAAGTTTGAGGTCGGTATCTAAGACAAAAATTACAATAAAAATATATTGTTGTAGGCAGAGAAGTAAAGAAAATTAAAAATTAGAAGCTTAATTCGTATTTTTCGTGAGGCCTCTAATAACACAATTGAAAACGGTCTGTATATCCTGTTATTCAGTAAGGACGGATGTTTTGCTGAGTTAAACTACCTTGCTTTCACGTATATTGGTACGGATTTATAAACATAAACTCGAAATGTTTGATTTAGTCTACCCAAAAAGGCAGACAATACTTTCGTGGATCGCAAAACTTACTATGTGTTCGAAATGATATTGAAACTTAGGTGTCCATATGATATATATAGCTGAGAACTCATAAATAAATCTCCCTAAAACTTAGGAAGTTATAATGATACAAATGAAAAATAGCAAAAATATCTAATTTTGTCTTTCGTTCCCAAATTTGGAACGGTAATTCAACACTCAGAACAAAAGTTAGGATAATCTTTGGACCAACCCTATATGCAAAGAAAAGAGAATCCTGATATTCTAATAATTATTCCACTGCAGATGACTAAGTACGTGATCTTCCCCTTTGTTGGTTTTCGGCCTCTGTAGTGAAAGGGTTAAAGAACAAACTGGTTGATCTAAACACCCTACCACGATTTACTTTATAAAACCTTTATAAATTTTCCAAAATTGTCTTGGTCTTGTTTCAGGAAATTTGTTTTATATTTCCGTAATCATCAATATTCATAATAAAAATCGGTCACGATTCAATTGCTATTTCAATTTCCCATATCTAATTAATACATTTCGCCCTCCGTTTCTCTGAATAAGCGTTCTCAGCTGAAATTTGTCTTGCTACTGTTGGGGTTTTGTATTGATTTTACTTTAGGATTCAGAGTCATGCATTCTGTATATATTTGAAGCCAAAAGGTTTTAGATCCCCGATTTTTCTTGTGTTTCACTGCGTAAAAGCATTCGATTTTGATGCAATACCGTGTATGTTTTCTTTAACAATTTTATATTATATACTATGCCAAAGGTTAAGATCATCCAAAAGTGAGCTGTGAATTTAGACTGGTTATGTAGTACGGATTACTTCCTCCTAATTTAGTAAAGTATATACTAGGGGGTTATCATTTTAAAAATATATGATTACCATAAATTGCATTACGTTTGAAGTCAGGTTTTGATGAGTTAGTGAAATTTCTACGAAATTGTAAATCATATGTTAGTAGGGATATATTGTAGGTTTAGTGACACTTCTTTTCAAGCTTCTTATATACAATACTACATTAAATAACTATACTAAGTTACACAGTGCAAGAGCAATTAGCTATCTTCTATTAAATACGCCACTGGTTCCGCAGTTCACCGACATTGCCAAATACGTCATTGATATCGTTAACTATCGTTAACTAACAATGAAACACTGCAAATAATTTGTGCAGACCTTTTCAGTGCATAAGGTACATTATAAATATTGCAAACAACTACACCTTGTACAATACATATACTCAATTATGTGAATGCACTTCGGAAACCAACCATTTTAAAATTACATGTAAGTGGTTGAAAAGCAGTCTTAATGTAGTGTTTCAGTTGTATAATGGTTATTTACATTTTTGAGTACGTATTTATTTTAATTTTTCTCATGACTTGGCAGTGTTCATTATGTTGTGTGCAGGTACAGAACCTCGTTCCAAATTCACTTTAATTACATAACCTTCCTTTTGCACCAACAGACACTCTTAGTACCTAACATTGTGTTTAATATGCGGTGCTGCTCTCCTCAATATAAATTTGCTGCAGAAAGACATAAGCGTTATTACTTTGAAAAATCGCTTTTATGCGAAAAAAACCACGAAGCTGTGGTAGGTAGTCACTTTGGGTAAAGTTCCGTAGCTGGCATTTCTCCGGATTACCTTCCGTGATGAAATAATGACCGCGATTGTTTAATAGAACAGAATAGATTATTTAAAGTAATTCAACGTACTACTACTACTAACAAACTACTTATTATTACTATAGTATAATTGGAATAAGTATTAATATTTATATTCAAATACAAAATAATTTAATTACGTAGTAATCATATTAATAGTAAGTCACTAAACTCACCATTGAACATAGGAGTTGTTAAATACCAATCACAATACAGATCAATTACTAATCATTAAATTGTTTATATAACAGCTCTGGCTATAAGTGCTATTTTTTGTATTTGCAAAGATACCGGTAGTGTGCGAATTAAACATTTTTCCCAGCGGGATGAATTTCACCCAGATACACACTCAGCTATCACATACGTAAACTATATAGAGAGAGTGGGGAAAGTTCTCCCTACCAAGGATAAAAATTATCTTCTCGAGAGAGAGGATAAAGTTTTTTGTCAGGGGGGAATTCCCGGCATCCTCTCGTCAATTTGCACAGTGTGGGGAGGGGCCTGAAGAGTAAATTAGATTTGATATTGTATTATGTTCTATACAGTACAGCAGGGGCGTACGCAGAGGGTTGGTCCTGGACAGGGTTGGCTGCTTTAAACGTTTTTCTCATGGAATTAATTTAAATCAATACTATAAGATGAGTGCTTCAAAGCTAGAGTGAAGTCAAATTTTCGTATCTTTATTTGCTTCTTGAACTGATAAGCAAATTAAATTAAAACGTATTTCCAACTAGTGAACTAACTCGGGACTAATTTTGATCTGTATTCTGTAGTCTCTTGAAATTGTCCGTTTATTTTAATAGCACCGCTATTGCACAAGAACGTTAAGGCCAGAAATCATGTCTTCTATCTAAATTCTGCCTAATTTTAGGAGCAATTATACACATTTCAATACAGTTCGTACTCATATTAATCTCCACCTGAAAATAAATTGCTGTGTACGTCCCTGTAGTAGAATACAAGGTAAAGATGCACTATATAGTAGCTTTCAACTTCGTTTGGTGTAAATATAAAGTGCAGTTTTGGGCTTTTGACTGTTCTGAATTTGTGATTGTAGAAAACTATATAGATTCTACTAATGTACTAATTTTATCTTACTGTGTCACTATTTTTAACGCTCAATATTCTTTGAGTGAATTCAAGTTTTATTACAAATTTCAGATATGCCGTACACCTGCTGTGTACCAGGTTGTAATGGTAGTTATGAGAATGGACCAAAAGTTCATTTTTTTCATTTCCGAAAGATGCGGAACTTCAGTCTAAATGGCTATGAAACATTCACATGTGCGAAATAAATATAGTAAGATAAGTATTACTGTAGCTTAATCCGCTACAATTTCATCTTTCTGCCTTGATTTGCCTTTATGTTTTGACATATCTTTTTTCATCATTAATAGGTATGTAATAATTCCATTGACTTATTGCTATGTTGATCCTTTCGAGTTTGAATTATGGTTAAGGATATTCGTTGCCAAAATTGCTACTGATAAGAGAGATTAATCGCTATTTAATCTTATTAAATATACGAATAATAATGCATTACTTTCATGGGACGATATAACTCTTTTTATAAGCTACGACATTTTCCAAATTGTCTGCCTTAGAGCTGTAAACGAGATATGGTTATGATAATGTCGTTTCCTTTAAAATTACTATTAGTTGTTATTTTAAGCTTGCAAAATAATTAAATGTTGATTTTTTTTAAATCTTTTACCACTTGCCTTGAACTGTTTTTGGATTTTCGGTAAAACATCGAAACGACTCGATGTTCGACTACGTTCATGTCAAGTCATTTACTTGGTACATTTTTTTTCGTATTATTACTGACTAGTCATCAGAAATGTTCTAGAATATTTTCTAATAATAGTTATTTAGTGCAAAGATTGCAGTATGTTACTTTTTCCACACAAAATTTACTTTTTTGTAAAATAAATAACTATTAGAGTTTAACGAGTTAATCAATTTAGGATCATTCCATGTAAATCGCAGCCGAAATTGATCTTTTTCTTTAGGTCTGGCGCTACATGGTCTGGTGATTTAATTTTCCAATTTTCTCTTTACTTATGAAATTCAATATTCACGTATGATAAAGGAAAGTAAAATATTTACCTTAATACGTGTTGTTTTTTCTTTTTATCCCGGTATTTCAATAACTCTTAACTGATACTTTTATCAAAAGAGAATTATCAGGATTAAAAAGAAAACAATATATACTAAGGTAGGTATTTTAATTTTTACTATATTTTACGTTAATAGTCAAACACATAAAGATAAATTAAATACTTTAACATTTCATGCGTTTGTTTTAACGGCTCTATGTTCCTAGTTTGTTTCTCATCACATTATAATAAATCAGGACCATGTCAACTTACATACGATTCAGTTCACGTAAGAGGAGGAAGACATGATTCCATAGTGGAGAACAGAACTCTGCTTCCAAGGCTTGATTCAATTCTACTACACGCAATGTTCCCATGTTCTGATGGATAAAATCATTTTATAGGTTTCTAAGGATCCTTCCGTTTTTAATAACTCACTTCGTTTCCTTTACTCGTCCGTTTCACTAATCCTTTAATCGTCCCTCATTTTGTCTACAGAGCATAACTGTGAGATTTTATACTAAGGGTTTTAGCTTTCTCTCCCCGTTATTTCTGTAAGTCTCGAAATATCACTGTATTTACGTATATTGTTCATCTTAACATTGTCATTATTTTAATTTGTTTTTTATTTTGTATTTATGAGATTTGTGAACAACATTTTGCACCAAACTCAATCAGATGGCATTCTCAGGCTTTTGATGAGAAAACGGACAGGCGGATTACTGCAAAACTATCTGCTCCGCAGCTTATACACGGAGCAGTACCCACGATACTACCAAATTGCCCAACCTATTTGAGTGGTAAAGTGGCCGTAAGGGAAAGTCCAAACAAACGACTTCTAAGAAAGTAAGAAGAACAAATATCGAAGATCATTCGGAAAAGTGAAAAGGAGTTTCTCAGACACGAGAAAGAAACCACTGTATAATCGGTAGAACAACTGAAACTGAAACTTGGTAAACTGGATTTACAATCATTTTGGTTATGTCATTTTCAGAATGCGAGTGCAACTCTTTATCATATGGAGTTAATGCCTTGTCCGAAAATAACATTGTCTGTATGTATTTCTGAAATCATGGACGTTAATGTATATGTTGGAAGTGTGAACCTGAATTCGATGCACGGAATTGGGAAACTGCCATGTAAAGTTAGCAATATAACACAAATTCAGAACATACTTTTTAAACTGAAATCAATAGAGAATGTAGTAAATACATACACAGATGTGAATTGCATTTTTAAAATAATAGAAACCTTGTTATCATCGGTTAAAACAGTGTTGGTGAAGAAAGAATAAATATTGTTACGTTCCTTATTCAGCAAGTCTCTCTCCTCACAAGTAGCAAGTTCCAGTTTCGTTATTTACCTGAAATGTTAGTGTTCTTTGCATTATTACATTTAGTTGCAGCACATGCATATCGCTTTTTTAGAAATTCAGGTATATAATTCTTCCTCATCCCTCTACATTGCGTGGTGTGTGTAGGCCTTTTCCCACTATTATACATAGCTAGCAATCTGAAAGTGATTACCTTAGTTACATAAAGCAAAAGCACACTTATTTACAATCAAAAGACAAAACTGTGGTGTTGATGATAGATGAAATTCACTTAAGGCCATTCTTTGACTATAAAGGAGGTAACATTGCTGGGACAGCTTTAGACAACACTGGTGCTGCAACAAGTGCTCATGTTTTTATGATCTCCAGTATCCAGTCATTATATGCAGACATTGTCCATATATTACCGGCTAAGACAATCAATGCTATAGTGTTGCATTCTGTGTGTGAAAAAATTATCATAGGTTTGGAGAATCTAGGATTGAAAGTGATATGCATTGTGACAGATAATAATTCAATCAACAGAAAGGCAGTGTCGCTGTTTACAACTCCTCCAGTTCAAAGTATTGTTTATCCCCATCCGTGTGATAAAAATAGGCCATTGTTTTATGTTATTGACCCTGTACATTTACTAAAATGTGTACGAAATAATTGGTTAAATGTAAAAAAATGCAGAAAAATGCTTGTGGTATCCTGACTTTAAGTATGAATCAAATGACAATATTAAGACAGCTTCATTTTCAGTTCTTAAGCAGGTTCACAATTTAGAAAGTAACAGTTTAGCAAAATATGGATATCGACTATCGCTGAAGGCACTTGCTCCTACCAATATTGAAAGGCAAAATGTGAAATTAGCATTACAAGTTTTCAACTAATTTACTGCTGTGGGTGTTCGTGAACTTGGAAAGATACATAACTTGCCCTACTACGAGGATACTGCCAACTTCATTGAAATTATAGAAAAATGGTGGAGAATTGTCAATGTTAAATCACCAATGAAAGGACTCCGTTTGAACGACACGTTTCGGAAACCTTTAACAGCATCATTTGACGACCCGAAATTTGCCTTTTTGGGTGAATTTGTCAACTGGTTAGATCGGTAGGATGCGATGAATTCAAATACTGGCAGAATATCAAGAGAAACTTGCGCAGCGCTGAAAACGACATCAGATTTCCTCATGCAACTGGCTGTTTATTGTACCAGTGAATTGGGCATGACTTATATTTTGCCAGGCAAATATCAAACTGACTGTTTGGAATCACGATTCGGTATGTACAGGGAAATGTCAGGTGCTAATTATAGTGTGACCCTTCGTCAGATATTTGAGAATGAGTCTAAACTACGTTTTCAGTCGGTCATGAAATTAAAAATTGCTACTGGCAACTACGGTGATGTTCCGGTGACTAATGTTGATGACAATATGCCTGAACTTATTCAGTGTGAAGTGTCGCATGTTACAGATGCGGATATGACGCCATTTTGTATTGATGTTTCTGAAGAGTCGCTTAAAAGCACAGAGCCATATTTACCAGTTCTTGTTTACTTGGGAGGATATTGTTCCTATGTTGCTTCCAAAAAATTGAAGTGTGAAGAGTGCAAATCAATGTTGGTTTCAGACAAGGAAGTAGCGTATGATACAAACTGTTGCTTGCTGAAACGCTTAGACAGGGGAAAACTTACGTATCCAGCAAATGTTGTTCTCAATACAGTTGTTTATAACTTTCTTATTGTTCAAATTTTATGCAAGGATTATGAGAAAGAAGTTTTAAAAGTGCAAAATCAAAGAACATTGGCAAGGGAACTAACATTCAGAGAGCTCCAGAGTAGACAAATGTTAGATGTCTTGGATTTATGTTCGAATGGTCATACTGCAGAAGTTGTAATTCGTTTGGTGTTAAATGTATCGAGTAATTGTCTATTAAGTAACTCTTGCAGGATGCGATCAGACACAATAATGGAAGGGATTCAGCAGAAACAAAAAAGAAGGAAAATACAAACATTCAATTAGAAATTATGCTAATCTTTTTATATTCTTAGTAGATTGATATAATCTCGAATATTTCAGACAGTTAACAAGGTGTTCATTTACAGTACAAGGTCACACGTTAAATCATATTATGCAGCAAGACATTTACATCCTTTTTTCCTTTAACACTAGTGAAAATTCATCAGTTTGTATATTTACATACCAATTTAGATATTATTTTTGTCTTAAGGTACTTGATCGTATTAATATTATTTCGATTATATTAATACACTGAAATACCTATGAGATAGAAAGAACGAATATATAATTAGGTAATAAGTACACTTATCACAATCACATATAGAGAATTTCGTGTGGGAAAATTTAGGAGTGTGGGAAAATTTAGAATATAAGTCTTTTTTAATACGTTGCTCCGTAAATACGCATAACTTCGTATACAAATTAATTAACTTCCACTGATGAAGCAAATGGCATGAGAAATTTTACTGAAAAAATAGCCAAAACTGTAACCAGATTAGTAATTATAATTGGTTGCTTAGGTCAGATTTCGCTTCTATTTATGCATATTATTTAAGCCGTTGTGTCCTTGAAAATGGACTATCCGAAATTTCGTCTACTACGAATATAAAAAAAAGGTTAGTGTAAGTTCTAGTTTGAAAAATGATCTCCCTACGTTTTATTAGTCAGATTCAATTAGGTGTTTCGACTGTGATTATTAACCCTCTAAATCTGTCAGGCACGCCCATGTGTATTTATATTAACGTTTTCGTACTAATGTATGATTGTGTGTACGATTTTTCACCATGTATGTAGGCATATTATTTAATATTTCTGTAGTGTTTGATATGTATAAATTAAGATTTAAATACGTCAAACCAAATTATTAAAGCCTTGAATAACAATTTCGTTTTTAGTCGTTGTGACAGCAAATATTGTTTACCTGTGTGGCGCGTCGTGGGGTATTTTTTTCCTACAATGTTTCGCAAAATTTCACAGTTTCCTTATCCATCTAGTCTTTTTTTTTAGATTACTTGTTGAATTCCTTCATTAATGTTTTCTTCTTTTCTTTCTCTCTCTCTCTCTCTCTGTGTGTGTGTGTGTATAAAAATATAAATTAAACAATTGAACAAGTAGTCCGGAGAATAAGACTAGATGAATAAGCAAACATTGAAGTTTGCGAAATATTGTAGGAGAAAATACCCCAAAGCACAACACACAGGTCGAAATATTTGCTTTCTTTTATATATATTAATAGTTCGTTAAAATCATTCACTGATGTATAATTTCTGTAATTAATTGGAATATTTTTGCTGCTTTTTCAAATGGTATATATCTTTAATTATTCACTTTTATGCTAGAATATTTTATTTATTTTAGAACTCTTAGATTTCAAAGTTATAAAATTTCAAATAGTGTAAATAAAACGAATAATGCAAAATAAATGCAGAATTTAAGAAAAATGCCGTATTTTTTAAAAAATTAGTATCAGTGTTACAATAAAAGTAAAGAGAGGAGGTAATAGATATGACAATTACATTGGTCGGAGCTGTTACTCTACTATACTTTCATCTCCAGTACTCACTTTGTAAAAGACACTTGTTCTCTAGGTAATAGGCGAATTTTAGATTCTATTGATGTAATTCCTTTGATAACATGTTTCTTAGATCTACGTTTCCATATGATGCATTTTATAAATAGAATCAAAGATAATTTTGTATTTAAATTTAACAAAAAGGCTGAAGCTGTATACAGTAAGTTTTTTTTTCTAGGAGGATCGACAGATAGTCTCATTATATGCCGAAATATTCACGATAGATAATTTATGTATTTTGATCTTTCCAATAGCTAGCTCGCACGCAAAAATTGAACTTTTTTATTTCACGAAGATACTTTGATCGGTTTCTAAGCTAAAAATTTTAGTACTTTAAGTTCTAAAAATGTCTCCAAATTAATTTATCGAAAGTTGGTACTAAACTATGATCATAAGAGCTCTTTTATTAAATCTTGAGCCTACCAATAATGATGCTGGATTAATTTTGCGGTACTTGACTTTTAGCTAAATTGTTTTCTTATACCTGAAAACGCATGTGCACAAAATATTGTGAAGATAATTTGTTTATTCTGAAATATAATGGAAGCGCTTGAAAACTACATAAAGTGATTTATGGTAGTTGAACCATGACTAAACCGGTTTCTTATACGCTCCAACGTATTTGTACAAATTTTCTTGAAGATCCTTTATTTTTAAAATATAATTTAGGCATTTCCGAGATGAAGCGCTCCAAAAGGCCGGTAAGCAAGTTTTGTCGAAAGTTGAGACAAAGCTAAATCTCTTTACTACACTCAAAAAGGGTAGTTTTACAAAATTTCATGATGATCTTAAGAACTATTTTAAGTTAAAATATTTCCGCTTCCAAATGAAGTTCGAAAACTAATTTGCGTAACTTGAAACTTAGCTGAAACACTTTCTTGTCTGCGAAAATGCATTTGAGAAAAATTTCGTGTATATAGCTTGTTCTTTTTGGAATATAATTGAGGCGCCCCTAAAATGAAGCGCCCCAAAACGCCACTAATCTAATTGTAGATAATTGATTCATACCTAAATTGTTTTCTTGTACGAGACAATACATTTTCAGAAAATTGGTGAACATTCTTTGTTGTTTTTGTAATGGAAGTGAGGCGCCCCCTAATTGATGGGGCCCAAAACGCCACTTAACAAGTTTTTCGAAAGTTGAAACCAAGGTAGATCCATTTCCCGTATCAAGAAACGTTTCATCAGCAAATTTCATGTAAATCGTTTGAGCCGTTTTTAATATAATGGGCTGTCAAGCTTTTCTCCATTGTAATGAGATAGCCCTACCGATGATGACGTCACATTTTCGTCCACAGGCCTTTATATCGGTGGCTACGATTAAATACACCACTGAAAAGAGGGAATAAAATTGTATATTGTTTAACCCATTAGTGCATAATTATGATCCGAAAAATCGGATGTTGTGTTAAGTACGTTTTAATTCATTATAACCCCAAATCCAGAACTTCCACTAACAAAATGTTCATGCCCTATCCTTTGGCAGTCGTGAAAGACTTATTGTTCTCGGAAAAGCTTACACTTTGGTTTTACAGGGCAAATACTTCAAAGGTGACCATTGTTATTGAAATACCAATGATGTTTCAAATACATCACTGTTAAAGAAATGTGAATTCGTTGGTAGTAACTAAAACCGTTAACCAAAGTAACCAAGTGTTAATGTTGTATGAAGAATAAAAGATTATTTATTATATAACTTTGGTAAAAATATAGGTCTATTAGTCAAGTATTTTCCGTGCATGTGATATTTAAGGTGACTGCCGACCACTACAATCGACAATTTTGGGTAGAATCCGCTAGAGTCGTTTAAAGTTCTCTAAACACACCCCAAAATAACAAATTGTACGCAAATATTACCTCTAGGAAACTTCATACACTAATGGGTTAAAAAATCAATTCCATTTACTACAGCTTTTTGGATGTTTAATCAGAAGTTCAAGTTAGAATGTCACACACACAATCAATTGTATATATATATATATATATATATATATATATATATATATATATATATATATATATATATATATATATATTGTATCTCATCTCACATACATATATGTATGTTAGTTCAATTGCTTCTTGTATGTGTGCGTGACTTGGAGTACATACATACACACACACACATACTTGCATCCTCAAGGCAAAGAGCGGCATCATCTCACTCACATATATATGTTAGTAGAATGGTTTCTTGTTTATGTACGTGACTTGCATCATGAAAAAAAATATATTTCCTTTCTTTCATTTTTAGAAGGAAGGCCAGTAGTTCATGGACTGCAGCCAAATCTATCTCACGCTGGTCTCTTCCTACCTCTCTTTTGTAATTCCGACAGCATTAACCCAGACAAATTCCAATTGGAATTTCTGTCTGTTTATTTTGAAATGTCCGTTGATTCTTGACTCAAATCTACAGTTATGCAAGTTTCTGAACGAACGACTTTCAAACATGCAAAACCACGTTCAACTGCACGATTGAGGAACTAGTTATAGAAACTTCTACCAGATGTCAGGCAAAGCAAATCAGTTATGTTTGAAAGAAAGCTGTATACTGCTAGATGGTAGCTAGTTCTGTTTGGAGAACAGGATTGGAAATACATAAGTTATAATTATTCTTCTTCACTGTGCTTCCACTTAAATATCAAGCAGGACATATTGTATATATATATATATGAACAGAATTTAACGACATTTATCTTGTCATCTATATGCCAGGATATAACCATAAAAAACTTACTTCCTACATAGTATGTATGTTATGTTTACATTACTACAAGTCTCACTCATAGTGGATTCTCCTGGTTATCTCATTCTCTATTGGAAACAATGACTTCTTAAACTCAGTCCAATAGTCATAATTTAAAGGAAATAAACAGCCAATCACGTCAAAAGAATTTCAGTAGGGTTCTGAACATTCTTAATGATTATGTTGAATGTGTTGGTAAGAATACATTACATACTAACTACAATGAGAAGTTCTGTACTAACGTCTTACTTCTATCTAATAAATTTTTATGAACTTCATTTCTGTTTCTAATAGAGTCGACTTTCGCTAGGTATATCATTGATTCTGTGAACAATAGATCTTACATTTTCGTCTGCTAATTCACCACTCATTAACCTAATTACATGAAGCTCATCTTTAAACAAGTCAATTGAATTCACCATTTTTTATAATACTCTTCCTTCGAAGTTATATTAAATCGTGGTGAGGGACCGGTGATTACGGATGAGGCAAAAGCAAATCCAGTTGTAATAATTAAATACACTATAACAGGAACAAATACACTAATAAGGCCTGTAGAAGCTGATAGTAGAATTGATAAGGCAATAAGAGTAGCATAGACAAATTTTATTCTCTTTTTGTTAATAATTTCTGCTTTTCGTTAATAATTTCTCAAGATTTAACAAAGTATCCTAAATTAACGCAATTAAATTCTGTCGTGGAATGTTATCTGAAATATTCATTTTATTAAATGATTTTTTTATGATATTATCATCAAATATACTTACAAACTAAACAAAATCTAATAAACATATAGAACACATATTTTCTCAATCATTTTTCTTTCTGTACCTCGTATTCAAAGTTCTTCCTATCAATTATACCAACGTACCAAATCGTTTTATCTGGAACACCACTTTCAAAATTAACAGTCAATTTCAAATTAGTTCTATCATTTACTGTTACTCATTTATGATTTCTTGTATTAATTACAAACATTGTTCGATTTACTAAGAACTTTCTTCGATGGTAATACCTTTTCGTACTTCCAATATTAGGTTTCTTACATATAGTGTACATCTCATGTGCTTTAAGATATTGATGTTTTTCGAAATCTAAATTCAAAGATACTAAAAAATATTCATATGACTACTTTTGAAAGGTTATTGACAACTTTACAGAGATCGAATTTTCTTGAGAGTTTTTCTTGATTATTTTTCTATCAGTTTGAAAAGAGGAAATTACGAATTTAGACATATCAAATTCATTTGTGTTAAATTGTGTGGCTAAATCAAATTCTAAATATTTTTCTGAACAGTCTTCCGTAAATTATTAATATGTGTTGAAGGAAATAGGAATGTTACCCTCTTTAAATATGTTGGATCTTAGCAAGGTAGCATAGTTTCATTCATAAATAACAACAGGCATTCTCAACTCTTTATTTGTAATCGTAACTTTATCTGGATGTGGTTGATCATTCTCAAATATCTCATCTTGTTTCTTCGTTTTCCAAGTGAAAAAAGCATTATCATCAGATAACCTGCTTTTAAATAAATCTTCTAATCATCATTTCCACATAATATCTTTAAAATCAGAACAAAATCCTGGTAAAAGTCTTAATAGAAATACTATTTCTTCATCTCTTCTCCACCGTTTAATTTCTTCCCATCCACTTTCATCATAATGATTTGCTTTTAATTTTGAAATTGTAAACGTATTTACTGCAGTTGAAATTAAACTAGATTAGTCTATAGTATATAATATTTGACCATACTTACTGATTTATATTTGAGAAATCAGTTATTGAATAATATTATTAATGAGTTTAATAAATGGCTTAAAGTTGTGCTCACCGTATCAATACCCTTTATTTCAAAACTTACATTAATATCAGTATAATAACATTGAATAAAAAATCTCAAACATCAATATCAAAGTCAATAGACCTGTTAAGCTTATTTAAATTTCCGGTTGTTTTATGTTTTTACATTTAAAGAACTGTAATTCATTTGATTATATTTTACCCATTTTATTATAAAGAGAAAATATTTTGTTTCCAAACATGTTTATTTCTATTTACTTTGCTAATATCTGAAAAACTATATCCATTTGTAAGCATTGTTAACACAGTAATTCATAAATGTCCTCAGATTAAATCGTTAACATGTTGTATACCATTACTACTGTATTCTATCTTATTGCGACTAAGATATTGTATGAGTATTTTTGCAAGATTACCTCCGATTGAATCATACACATTCTTTCTCTTTCCTTCTTTCTAACAACAAATTCAATGAGTTACTATATTTTTAGACGTATCAAAATTAACAATAGTACGCTCATACTTCTTTGGCTCTTTAGGTAATTTATCACTTATAAACACACCTCTAAAGTTTCTTATCTTAAGCCTTTTAACAAGATGTATTAGATCCAAATTACATAAAGGTTTAGTTTCTCCTTTTTCTTTGCTTTTTGCGGCTTTACGTTTTTTGGAAGCTTACCAACTTGTTTCTTTTCCATTGCCAAGTTATTTCTCTTTTCTTCTTCTAATTCATTTTTTCTCATTTGAATGATCTATCGTTTTGGATATAGTAGCAACTCCAGTAGCAGCAGAATAAAGAGCACCTATTAAATCTAAAATGATTGAAGTAGTAAATATAAAATCTCCATAATAAACTGCATTATTATTTGTATTCATGTCTTTGTTTATTTTCTTAAGTTATTATATAGAAAGAGATAAAGACATACGATGTCCTTTAATTAGCTTTGCTACTCTTTGTTTTATTTCTTTCTTATTTAAAATGTGATCAATATATAATTGTTAGTTCCTTGTGAGGAACTGTAAATGCAATACTACATAACTTCATAGTTATATTTATTATAAAAGTAAAACATATTTCCACGAAAATTAAATACAATACATATTTAATAAACTAAATTATTTAAAAAAATCTATAATAATACATTCTTATAAACTAAAACCTTACTTTAGTATTCATAGCCAAAGCATATCATAAAGGTGGTAAACGGTATGTTATTTAGATATCATCCTTTGCAAAAACTCTTTCCAATTACTTGTCTGCAATATGTCTAGAAGCTGTATTTCTATTATATCTGTAGCAGATATCAAGTTCTTTACAAGCATCGTCTAATGAATTTATACCCTTATATCCTCTTTCTAATCTTTCTTGTAGCTTAGTACATGTCAGCAAAACTTTCAAGTTTCCATGAATGCTGGACTGCATCTTAATAGATCATCAGTGTTGGTCACACTCCTCACCAACACAACCGTTCAGTCTCTTAAACAATTCCATATTAGAGTGATAACTTTGCTGATTTAGGAGCGGGCCTGCGGATTATCTAATCCTAAACGTTATTACCATTGTGTTCCGTCAATACCCAAGATATCTCTTACAGTTTCCAAATGAGGTAATAGATTAGATTCTAAGGACGTTTCCGCAACAAGTTGTGTATTGGCATGCTCTTTTAAATCATGACAGCGGCCCAAAGTTGACTGCAGTAAATATATCCAAGAATATGGATCTCAAATGGAAGTTTATTAATCAAATCATTTCGTAATTTCTTTCCATACTTCTTACTATTCCAAAATGTTGATGGCAACGTATTCAATATCTTTATCAAATAACCTATACCCTTTGAATCATTAGGTGGGAAAGCGGTGGCTCAATGGTAGTTCGTTCAAACTGGTGCATGGGGTCCCGGGTTCGATGCCAGCCCCTGCCAAGTGAACTGTGTTATCGACAAACACTGTATGCGCGGGTTTCTCGGGTTGTCCCGTTTCCTCTCACTTTCTTCATTCTGGAATATACGGTTCTGCGGTGTGTATCTTCTTTTCTCCACGCACATTAGTTTTTTGCTGCATGTTCAGCAAATCGTCAAAGATATCTTTCCATCTATTTAAGATGCTATCCGTACCAGTGAGAACTGTTCCCTCAGATTTCTTTAATATATGAGCACAAAGTTGATAGCCTTTCTTAAATTCGCTGGTCGCCTTAAACATGTCCGAAATATTTCTATTTTTAATATTATCTTCAAGTACCTTAATTTGAGCTTTCAAAAATTCGCGTTTCTTTGTTCTAGAAGTTTTGGAAGTTTTCCGCCTGATATCTGCGAAATTTTGTGTAGTTATTTCATTCGGATTTTGTAGCCAGCGTAATTTTTTCTGTTTCTTCTTCCCTACTAGTTTAATGCATTCCTGGTCGAACCATGGTTTGTTCCTAGGTATTGGCGCGTGTCCCATTTTTTTTTTGCTGAACTTTTAATGCTATCTCTAATTTCAATCCAAGTATCCTCAACAGCAGTGCACTCCGATTTTTTAAATCCGAGAATCTATTCGAAACGTCAATCCGGTATTCCTCTCTTACTTGGCTCTCTTCTAATTTCTTTAAATTGAATCTCTCCGTTTTCGGACATTGAATATTACCTTTAATCAACGATAACCTCTCTCGTATTATCGCTGCTACCAGGTAGTGGTCATTGTCACAATCAGCCCCTCAAAACGACGCACATCAATTATGCTAGATTGCCTTCTTCTGTCTACTAAAACATGATCAATTTCATTATGCATTTTTCCGTCTGGTGATGCCCAAGTGTATTTATGAACGTCGCGATGTGGGAATTTTGTACTTTTCACAATTAGGTTTTTGGATGTTGCAAAGTTCACGAGTCTAACACCGTTGTCATTACTTTCCTTATGCGGACTTTCGTTCCATATATTCGATTTAAAAATATCCTCTCGTCCTCTCTTCACATTGAAATCCCCTAATAGAATTTCCATATGGTGTAGCGGGAGTTGGCCTAATATCTTCTCCACTTCTTGGTACAAACTGTCTCTTATATCGTGATCCTTATCTTCAGTCTGGACATGTACATTTGGATCAATAATATCGATAATGTCGACAATATTGATAATATGATGTATTTACAAACTATTAGGAATTAAAGCAATGTTTAGATACTTTCAATTCTTCGTCATAGTGAAACAATTCTTCAAAGATTTCAGAGGATTGCACAGTTAGTTTTAATAAAACAGGAATCATTACCACTTGAAGTAGTTACAGAATTTGATAATGAAAGCGAAATAGGTTCTAGAGGTTTCAGATAATTAGTTGCTCTCTGAACGAAATATTCTCTATATAGAAATAGAAGCTCATTACGAATCTTATCTTTAAATTCTAAAACAAAAGCTTTTGATAAAGGTTGTTCCGACGAAATTCAAATCCAACGTATTCAATGAGCATAATTTCTTCTAACGTTTTGAGATAAAGCTTGAAAATAAGATATATTTTCCTAATTAAGTTTTATCAGCAAATTCTCTAATAAAAACTTTAGATATTTATTTGTTTCATATACTACCCCAATCAAACTTGTCAGCAAACTCGCTCTTGAAATCTTCTGAGAAATCATTAATGTTATAGTCAGACCGCACAAACTCTCTTATGAAATCTTCAGATAAGTCATATGTGAAATCTTCTGTAACATTTTTACTAAAATGCATATAAGACTTTTGCTAATGTTTTTGTGTATCTAATATTTTATCTCACAAGTTCGGAAATACTTCTCAATAATATTTTTATAAGACTTCCATTATTTACCTTAACAGACTTTTTAAATAAATTATTTAACATACGAAGAGTAATGTAAAAAGTTTATGCAAACTCGTATATGCAACCTCTTATTGTAGTCCATCTCCTCTTACTGATAAACAATACCTTGATCTTAAGTTCACCCTAATAAACACACTGAAGAAACTTTTCCTTAGTGCTATCAACTACCGTACGGCGGTATACAAACTGTAGATACAACAGCAAGTGGGACAGATTCCGGTTAATGGTCTAGTCTAAAGTCAAATCCTTTGAGTTTCAAGAACATAATTACTATTACCTAGGTATTACATTTTACATTAAAAATAATAGGGTATCTTATCCTAGTCTAACAAATAATTTCATAGCCTCAAACAAAGAAGTATTTAATCTAAATAATAATTTCACCCTAAAATAAAAAAAATCTAAGTCCTCCGACTCAAGTTATAACTATACCTTAGTCGTCATTCAATCTTCCCTCCGACCCCCTCGTCTCATCGCGGCAGCTGGCACGAATTTCGCCGGATCGTCTAAACCTTAACTGCTAAAAACACCAATTAATAAACAAAAACAAGTACTGCGACCAATAATACCACATAATTTACCTTCAAGGTCAAGAACAACAAATTTCTACTCGCCCCTAATATTACATATATAATCAGATGAATAAAGGAATAAAGTCAGGTTAATATTTTACCACTAAAATATAATACTAAACAAAATACTTATTAATTAAGCATTTAACGTTAATCAAAAGGAATTAGTATTAAATAAAACCTTTATCCCCTTCCTTATATGATACAATTTTGTTTTCCCCCCTCAAACAAAATTGTATCCTATGCAAGAATATTTATTCTCTCTCTACACATATGTGGTAAAAACTAGCATTTATTGGATACGTTAAGCTTATTAATATACATTTAGCCGGCATCTCAGGATAATAAATAAGATTCCATATATTTTCAAGTCTCAGTTATTTATTATTAATATATAATATTCTTAAAATTAATTAACATACTAAAAAATTAATTCCTTTAAGCCCTCGTATACTACTATAAATAATAATTAAATAAGATGCCTGATTAAAGAGTTATCGTGATAGGATACATCTAGTATTTCAATATACTTTTATTACATCTAAAAGAATCAAACTTTTGCTTTTGATATCAAGAATCAACGTGTACCATACACCAAAATGTAGAATGATAAAGTAAGATAAACTAGTGGGCTCATACCGCGCATATGAAAATTTACTCTTCTTTTTCTAGTGCTCACTAATCCTAAAACCTTGTTGTTCTCTACAACACTAATCTTAGGGACTCTCATTTCCATTACGACCTCATTATGATTTGGTTCTTGAAACTAATCTTCTATCATTCATTCCGCTGATTTCAAAAACCAACAAATAAACGTTATACCTAATTTGCTCTAAAATACTTTTTAGTTGAAGCCGTTTCAAGATCATTGCTATTAACGGCAATCATTTTACTTTACATATGTCTCCAAAGCATACATTACCTAATCTCCATCTCCCTTCTCTTCAAAATAGGAGCAGGCCCCCCTTTACTTTTGAATACCGGAAGTAATAGAAGCAATACTTATTTTTTTATCGATTATCCCCATACAGATCTAATCTATTTAACCTTAATTCTATCCTTAATTGTAAGATCAATCAAGGGGTTAAATCAAACATCCCTACGTAAAATCATAGCATTCTCATCAATTAATCATACTGGCTGAATATTAAGGGTCTAGGTCAAAACCCTCACACTCAAGAAATGTCAAAACGCCCACACGATCGGTCATAACTCCCACACAAATGGACAAATCCTCCAAACGCACGAACGGTCAAAACCTCCGCAGCCAAAACCCCCACACTCAAGAAATGTCAAAACGACCACACGATTGGTCATAACTCCCACACAAATGGAAAAATCCCCCAAACGCACGAACGGTAAAAACCCCCACAGCCAAAATCCCCACACTTAAGAAATGTCAAAACGCCCACACGATCGGTCAAAACTCCCACACAAATGGACAAAACTCCCACACATAGCAACGGTCACAATCCGCACAGAAATGGACAAAACCCCTACACAAATGGACAAAACTCCCACATGCAGAAATTGTCACAACTGCCACACAAATGGACAGAACCCCCACACAATCGGACAAATCCCTCACACTCTGAAAATATCGTGGACCCTTCGTGTATTTGGGAGATTTGTCCATTTGTGTGAGGGTTATGACCGTTCGTGTGTTTGGGAGATTTGTCCATTTGTGTGGGGGTTATGACCGTTTGTGTGGGCGTTTTGACATTTCTTGAGTGTGGCTGTTTTGGCTGTGGGGGTTTTGACCGGTTCCCAATATTAATAGCTCTACTATTAAGTGCTATATCATGATCCCACTACGTTTTATTCTATCCATACTTTAAACAATAACAGTCACCCTTTTCATGATAAAAAATATTTCATATTAACCAAGCCTTTTCTAAAAAAAAATAGTGTAACAACAATTAGCCATTGTTACTAGCCTTTTAACATTAGTTCGCTTACCTCGATTCTTAGGCTTTTTTACCTAAATGAATTATTATAATGAAAACCGCTGAACAACTATCATTTATTATTCTCAACTTAAATAATAATAACAGAATTAATCACCCCTTTTTACCATGTGCGAATTTCTCATTCTGCTTTTATTATCAATCACTATAATCAAACATGAACATCCTTATTAAGAAAAAATCAAGTAACATCAATTAGAACATTTATCATCATTTCACTATGAGGAATAATTATTTTACCTCTAACAATCAACACTCTTTCAAAAAGACTTTAAGTTAAAAAACTAATGGCTTTCAAAGCCGTAAATAAAAGACAGCCTTTTAGGTTTCAGTATATTACACCGGAATTGCAGTCCGACATCATAATATTGACTATAAGTCCTAACAGGAAGTTTATTATACCATAATTAGATTTAAATGCTGCCATCTAACATTTCGGCCATCCTATTGAACTGCAACGATGATTATTTTCCAAAAATCATTAAGACATTATTACATCTATACCTTAGTTTTTGGGGCCTGAGCAGGAATAGTAGGAACATCCCTAGGTCTTCTCATTCTAGCAGAAATTGACTCTAACTGTTGACGACCAAATCTACTTTGTAATTGTACCTGCACATACCTTTATTAAAACTTTCTTCATAGTTATCATCATTGTTGGATTTTGTAACTGGTTAGTTTCCTTAATATTAGGAGCGCCCGACTTAAATAATGTACGATTTTGATTATTCCCACCCCCACTAACTCTCCTTTTAACTGCAAGAATTGTAGAAAGTGGTGCAGAAACTGGATGAACTCTTTATCCTACACTCTCCAGAGCTATTGACCACACTGGAGCTTCTGTTGATCTTTCCATTTTACCCCTCATTTAGCGGAAGACTCCTCAATCATCGTAGCAGTAAATTTTATTGCAACTGTAATTAACATACGAACTCCTGGAATAACTTTAGAACGAATACCATTATTCGTTTGATCTGTAGTAATTACCGCCGTCCTAAGGAGCCATTACCATACTTTTAACTGATCGAAATCTTAACACTTCCTTCATTGATCCTTCTGGTGGGGGGCCCTATTCTATATCAACACGTATTCTGATTTTTTGGACACCCTGAAATATACATTTTAATTCTTCCAGGATTGGGAATAATTTCATATATTGTGACTCAAGAAAGTGGCAAGAAGGAAAATTCTGGTGTCTTAGATATAATTTATGCAATACAAGCAATTAGATTTCTTGGATTCATCGTATGAGCCCAGCATATACTCACTGCTGGTATAGTTGTCGATGCTCGTACTTATTTTACTGCAGCCACAATAATTAGTTCCATCCCAACAGGAATCAAGGTATTTAGATGAATTGCTACCTTTCACTGTGTACAAATAAACTACTCTCCTTCAATTCTATGAACTTTATGATTCATTTTCCTATTCACTGTAGGAGGTCCTACCGGAGTCACAATAGCTAATTCGTCGCTAGACATTGTTCTACATGACACTTTCACTATGTAATGTCCATGGGAGCCGTATTTGCTATCCTAGCAATATTTAATTTCAATTCCTAGCAATATTTATGGGAGTAAACATTACATTCTTTCCTCAACATTTAGGTCTAATACGAATACCTCGCCGATACTGTGACGCTGAGTTCAAAAATATGGTTACATTGCTCTTTATTGGAGGAATTGAAAAAGATCATTTTGAATTAATATGCATTTTAAAAGACATTTTTCTCTCTTGCCTTGCTGCAAGCTAGTAACAGAGAAAGGAAATACGTAAAACTTTCTGAAGGTGACTGATGTTGCTATTGTCCCTCGTAGAATAATAAAAAGGGACCTCAAGGTCTCAATGATTGATTCGGACACCCAGAAACGTGGAAATTAGGAGCATCAAAATCCAGTCATTCGGGACTCCAAGTTGCACAGTGTTAGAATACTTCTAAACAAGGTATGTACAAGCACTTGTTGCTATATTAATTTCAGGTAAAGAAATGTCAAGCAGTACTGTAAAATGATTATTCAGCTATCGTAAGACTATCAAGATTGAGGACTGAAGTCGCATATTCGTATTTCATCTTCCATTTCTTCTAACTTAAATATTTAAATATCTAGCCTGTTAATCAATCTATATTAAGGCATCAAACTATCAAATGAACTATCAGATAACAAACTACTCTTGTTGAATCACTAAATTAAATGTTGTTGTATATTTCCATTTTAGTTATATAATAAATTTACTTTTTATAAATGTTGTCATTCCCCTAGATTAAACCACTTTTTCTCATGAAAATCATGGTGTAATTTAAGTATACTTCTTTCGTGACACCCGCTAAGATACAGCGTGAGCAGTTCTCAATAAAATGTGGACATAAACGAGCTAAGTAAACAAAGAAAAAGATCTGCAAATCGTCACAAATGGGGGCTCGTCCAAAGCTTTTCTACTCTTTTCATTTTTCTGGACGAAAAATTTTGTGGTGGTGCTATGATATCTTTCCTTTTCTATGCTGTGTCTTATGTTTATGTTTTGGTATTTTGTTCATAGTGCATGATAATTTAAGTAAATTATGTAACTTGTCGCAATTTTACAATTGTGTTATTGTGGATTCTAACGGCAGTTAGTGATCTGGTTATATTGCTCATAGTGAAATACCCCCCATTATTTTTTTTTTCTGATTAGAGAAGACACAAAAAATAGAGAAAACAGTAATTCGAAATGTCTTTCCATTGGTTTCCCTTTTTCAAACCTAACAAATCCCCACCAAAATTTCACGCTTGGTATATTGCAAAATCGGATGAAGCAAGTTTCAATATTACAGAAAAACTCTTGCTCAGAAATCCGCGCTCACGCAGGCCTTGGGCTCCGAAGTATGTCCCCTGGCAAAAGAAGCAACAGATCTGCTCGTGCAGCAGGCCAGTTTCCCAGTAGGCAGTTCGCCTACTTTACTTGAACCGCGGATAATCCATCCACAGCGGTATAGTTTACCATATCCTGTGGATAGGCAACCGATAACACAAACGCAGCGTTATAAAGAAAATTTAGCTACGTTTGAAGAAACTTGTAATAAAATGCCATCCTTGATTTCTTTGGACAGTACACAATATAAACCAGTGGTCGCGAAACGAACAATTTTCCTTAAGCCAGAACAACTTACTAACACTTGTAATGATGGTGCAGTTAGTTCTTTCGAAGAATCTCCTGGCATTATGACGAGTGATTTTGAGTTTGACCCTAAGTTAGCATCAACACCTTTAAAGAAAGAAGAACAGCAGCATATAATTGCTCCACAAGCTGTCACGGATGAAGAAGTTTATTTTCCATTTGATATGCCACCTCACGTGGAAAAACCCTTGAAGGTTAATCTCCCAGAAAATTCACCACCAGATTCAATTATATATGATTCCGATGACGAAATTCAACAATTGGCAAAGAAGGAGCTCCATCAGGAAAAGACTGCACGTGATGTACTAACACCAAGTCCTTTCTCGTATGGCTCAGGTGAAGAACTCAAGGAGTTTGTTAATGAAGAACCTTGTATTGAGAATTTAAGTTTTCCTAAATATCCGCAAATTGCTTCTCATAGTCCTCAAGTGAAATATTCCCCCACCGCCGACAACGCACTTGCATTATTATTATATAAGAATATTAGGCAAGAAATTTTAGATAATCACGAAGTGAAGACCCCCGAACAGGATTCATTACCCTTGGACGAGAATAAGGCAATGAATGTTAATTTACCCTCTCCGACAGGACCCCAAATAGAAAATAGACAAAATCCTGATAAATCAAGTGCACGGGAAGAAACAGAAGATGGAGTAGCCAGTGTCCAAGTATTGAAGTTGCTGAAATTTAAAGGAAGCCCAAAAGAATCGGTTACTAGATTCCTTGATGAATATCAGACCATAGCTCGTGCCCTGAATTGACTTGACCAGGAGCAGTGTATATATCTAGCGGCCTGTCTTGAAAACTTGGCCCTTGATTGGTTCTTATGTCATAAGGATGACATTCAACAGTTGCAGTTCCGAGAATTAAAGCAAATGATTTATCGAGCATTCCCTGACTCTTTATATAAAGGACAGCTTGAACAGAAATTAACGAGAAAACGACTCCCTTCTCGTTTTCCTCCTGATAACTTCGCGTATACTTTAATACGAGACTGGAAGCTCGTAAGACCTGAAATGGGAGAGAGAGAATTGTTACGCCTTTTGTATAAAGTGTTGCCGTCTCCATTAGCCTAACCGGCATAATCATGGGACGTGAAATTCAAGAATTTCAATTCATTTTTCCTTATCTAATAAAATTTTTGCACTAATTTATATGATGCAAAATGGTAATTAACAAAAAGACAATAAAGTAATTTGTAATAATCTAGTTCCTTTCTATACAGATAAAAGCTTGTTTTGCCACAAGTTAATCAAGTTATTTAAGATGTATTCTCATTTCCAGCCGACGTCAGACCTCTATTATCTTTTAATACACATTCTATTATTAAAAGATACAGGTAGACTCTTGATTAGGTAAATAGACAAATAACACCATAAATAATTAATCCTATGAACAGGGGTTTGCCTAATATCACTTGTGGAATGATTCCTTTTATCTATTTACAACCTTTTTAAGAGACATATATAAAAATTAGAAAGTCTATGCAACATTTGCATGCAAACCTTTTAAGCTCTTCAACTTCAGTATTACTTAATCTTATGTAACAAATCATTACGTAAAGTTGGAAGCCCGGAAGACTTTATCATCACACAATTCCAACGACTCGTTATCAGCAGAGCAAGGATAGACATGAATGAACAGACAAATGCATTATTATGCTTCTACGCATGTACTTTTTAGATTATACTACCAACGTTGTCATACTCATAAAAAAACAAGGGGTGAACAAGAATATAAAATAACAATGTAAGAATATAGAATAACTTATTTATCCTTCCTTACTATATATCCATTCTAATTATTATGTTGTGCTGTTATAGAATGTATTATTAAGTATTAATGTAGTAAAGTTCGTTAATACTGATTAATAGTTATTGTTATGTATTAATGATTTGGATTTGTTAATTAGAGTTTATTTAGTTGTTCTTTAGAGCTTATAAGGTTATGAATTAATGTATTTTAAATTGTCTTTTCATGAGTAACTCTTGATACGGCTCGAGAGGCGCCTCGTTCAAAATTAATGGCCAGCACAGGAAGGGGATACTTCTAAAAAATTGGTTAAATCTTCAGACATTTGGAACAGATATTGGACGGACAAGTGGATGACTTTGAACTTTATAAGGATAAGTTGACCCTTCAAAAATAGTATTCCTGGAACACCTGCAGTATCACTAATGTATTATTATATATGATGTTGGTAGCAGTAAGGAAAAGGCATTAGACAATGGCTATTTACTTACCTGGTTAACGAAACTTTCCTTTTCTTGTACTCGTTTTAATTCTACAACAATTATTTTTGCTCAATCGTTCACTTCACTAAATAAATGCACTAAATTGCAAAAAAATGCCCTTGTTCCTTATAACGCCACCCAAAATTTTATACTGTACACCATCTACGTGGCATACCTTCTAAATTCCTAGGATCGAATATTGAAGAACAATAGTACATTTTGATACGAACCAACATTTCCTGCCAACGCTCGATTGAATTTTAGCCACCAATCGAAGAACAGAAAACATATTTTCAACCCATATTAGGCGTTATGGGTTCACTTGCTAACATTAGTAAGAATTAAAACGTTCCATCCTCACATTTTTTACCAGTATATCGATGTCGCGCATAAACAGCTTGAAGGAATATAAGTTGTAGGATTATGTAATACTCTATCTTGCTTTAAAGCTCATACTTACAGATGGAAATATTGTTGCAACTTTCTTCGCTGCATTCACACAAGTTCCTGTAATAGAATTTTAATGCGTAAACAGGAAATTCATATCAGTACTGTGGTCTATCCTAACGCGATTTCCTTGCAGAATATTTGTTAAAATAATTTTCTCTCTGCTATTAACCGACTATGCCTGAAAATCACCATTAAAATTGCATGTTTTCCTTTTCAAAAACAATATATGTTTTTGCATGTGCCTGTTCAATCATCATGGCCATAGTGGAATAGCCCCCTGGATACGTTGATTTAGCTCAGTATAAAGGATACGGTTCACTTCTCGAATGCAAGTAATCATCGGTTCGATCCCCCTTCATTACAGACCGACAATCTGAAATCCTCTTTCTTCGCTCCGTTGCCTACACAAAGTACATAATAGAGAAAGGAAAGAGGATTATTCATTATTTTGGAGGATTACTTAAAATGGAACAGGTTCCAATAAAATTTAAATTCATGACATGTAGACTCAATTCAACGGCTACGTGTAAACTCAACATTCAACTATTATTCGTTTGTTTTGTTTTGCTACGCTTAAAATAATATAACCTACAGTAAAGAGATAAATTAAAATTTAAGATCATAATATCAACAGTTTGACTTTGAATCTACATGAACTTAAATATTGGAAATTCATTATAATTAATTAACAAATCAATGGTAGTCAAACATAGTAATTCAACCCTTCTTGATATCTCGAATCCTTATGTAACCCAACCTCTACGAGCTATGTAACTGTAGAGAACTCTATTTAAACCCCATCAATAGTTGACGTTACTAATTATTCATTACTAATTACTTGGGGTGACTAAAATTGTAATCAACGTTTATTCTTGTAAACATCGAACCAAGGCTGTCTTGCTACGTAATTACCACAATTTATGTATTGGCATATCTTCTTTTCCATTCATATTAGAATTTTGCTCTTCAAATTGTTAATATCATTCAAATTCGATGCCGCTAATGCATCGATCTTTTAGCCACCGATCTCTACCCAATTGTTAGTGTTTCATTTAGTGAATCACTTCATAAGCACAATATTGATAATAAAATCTATGTATTGTAATGGAATAATGCAAACTAATTGTGCTCCTGAGTGTACAACATTCGTTACTAATTATAGCAATACTAATTCTTACTCAATTGTGTAGTGTTAAATTTCTAATGGGACCCTATTTCGTTGAATATGAGATGGTACACATCTCACTAGATTGTAGTATTTAAGGTACGTAATCGTATTATTAAAGTTCAGAATTTGCCATTAGTGAATCTACTGTATTAAAGAAACTGAATTGAATCTAAGATATTGTGCTGAACATTACAAATCGCCGTTAGAATGATAATGGTTTTCCTGTTATTGTCCAGTAGTCTAATTCACTCTCTGTCATTACTTTACTCTCTGTCCTTTTGCATATATTACAATTCCAATAAAATGTGGATGCTTGTCGTTAAGGTTTTTATGCAAGACTCTTTTAGTAATGAACTTTTAGAACTGAGGACTGTTGGTTGTTAATGAACATTATGTAGGTTGTTCTCCTGTTACATTCGTGCAATCGTAGCATTTGTGACAATTGAGAAAATTAACTTTTTATCTTAATGTAGCATGTTGAATGTCATTGACTTTTAAACTTTAGTGTAGTATTTCATTCGAGTGACTTCTTACAATTGTAGCATATTAAAATGTTGTCAATCTTTAACTTTGTTATGGTACATCAGTAATGCTATATGCTATGGCAGACTAACATATAATTATTAACTTGAAGCTACTTATACTTAATAACTTGTTCTTCCATTTAGCTGTGTTATTGAAGGAAGAGACACACGTTCTCTGTATTATTGTACAGAAAAGGTGAAATGCGATTATGCTCACAACAGGCTCATAATTATGTGCATGTCCTATAATATCCTTCACTCGCAAATTTTTTCTTATGTATATAATTTATTCTACGAGGGCCACTCGGAAAGTAAGTTACCAATGTTCAGGCTCTAACACTCGCTTCTTGGTAATTTTCGAGGTCGAAAATTATGAAGCAGTGGGAATCTAAGTTCAAAAATATGGTTACATTGCTCTTTATTGGAGGAATTTAAAAAAAGATCATTTTGAATTAATATGCATTTTAAAAGACATTTTTCTCTCTTGCCTTGCTGCAAGTTAGTAACAGAGAAAGGAAATACGTAAAACTTTCTGAAGGTGACTTATTTTGCTATTGCTGCGCAATTTTCTAGGAAGTTTACTTGTCGAAGATTACTCATAATCATCATACAGGATACAGTAATCATGATTTTGACAACGTGACGCCGCATTAATAAGCGGAAATTGGTTAAATATTTAAGAATCTATGGATAAATCTACAAATCATGCTATTGAATACTTCCGGCTGTGACAGTACACGTGTGTACATGTGTGTCACGCCACGTATTTTAGGTGCGGCAGTCTCTAAGAGCCAATCAGAATGCAAAAGAGCAATAAGTTTCAATATTTGTGGAGATAATAAAACGGATGTTGACTGATATGAGGATAGGGTGTGTCCCTCGTAGAATAATAAAAAGAGACCTCAAGGCCTCAATGATTGATTCGGACACCCAGAAACGTGAAAATTAGGAGCATCAAAATACAGTCATTCGGGACTCCAAGTTGCACAGTGTTAGAATACTTCTAAACAAGGTATGTACAAGCACTTGTTGCTATATTAATTTCAGGTAAAGAAATGTCAAGCAGTACTATAAAATGATTATTCAGCCGATCGTAAAACTATCAAGATTGAGGACTGAAGTCGCATATTCGTATTTCATCTTCCATTTCTTCTAACTTAAATATTTGAATATCTAGCCTGTTAATCAATCTATATTAAGGCATTAAACTATCAAATGAACTATCAGATATCAAATTGCTCTAGTTGAATCACTAAATTAAATGTTGTTGTATATTATCATTTTAGTTATATAATAAATTTACTTTTTTAAATATTGTTCTCATTCCCCTAGATTAAACCACTTTTTCCCATGAAAATCATGGTGTAATTTAAGTATACTTCTTTCGTGACACCCGCTAAGATATAGCGTGAGCAGTTCTCAATAAAATGTGGACATAAACGAGCTAAGTAAACAAAGAAAAAGATCTGGAAATCGTCACAATACTCTGATTACCCTGACGCATTCACTACATGAAATATGGTATGAAGTGAAGGTTCATTCCTTTCCTTCGTCGCCATTTTACTACTCGTAATTATTATATGAAAAGCCTTTGCTAGTGCTCGGCTGGTAATTTTTTCACACCAGCAAACAACATCCCTAGAGTGATTTCAAAACTTACCCCAGCAAAACATAGTGATGCAGAACTTCCTTTTCTAACAAACTTCTAAGATCGCAGATAAGTGCATTGAGTCTAAGCCCCAAATATAAGATAATACCCATTTTTCTTAGAAATGGACATTTGAACCCATCTAGGCCTCCAAGATACTGCATCCCCAGTAATACAACAAATAGAATTTTCCCACTACCACGCAATACTTATTTTAACTATAATTACAGTGCTTGTAGGATTTCTACTAGCATTCCTCTTACCAAACACGTACATTAATCGCAACTTACTTGAATGACAAACCTTAAACTATTTGAACAATTCTCCCTTCTATTATATTAATTTTTATCGCTTTACCATTCCTAAGACCGTTACACGTACTCGATGAAATTCATAAACCAGAAATTACCCTTAAAAAATTGGAGATGAATGATACTAAAGTAATGAATATTCCATCTTCTCCATAACAGAACTTGACTTATAATTCCTGCTAATGAAATGAATCCCAATTCATTTTGTGTATTAGATTCATATAATCGTATTGTACTACGTATTAATATTGATATTCGTATCTTAGTCACTGCCGCAGACGTCCTTCATTCATGGGCTGTGATAGCATTTGGAATTAAAGCAGATGTTACACCGGGAGGCCTAAACCAAGTAGCGGACAATATTAGACGCAAAGGCCTATTCTTTGGTCAATGTTCAGAAATCTACGGGGCAAATCACAGTTTTATGCCAATTGTTCTTGAAGCTTGTCCTCATTCAGTGTTTATTAACTGAGTAACAAAAATAATACAAGATATTTCATTGGGTGGCTGAAAGTAAGCAGTAAATAGTTAACATATAACATAAGCATGTCAAGTACAAGTAACTATTCGATAGTATTTTTTCTATTCCTCAAATATAACCTCTAAAACGACATATGTTATTCATTATATTCACTTTATGCTATCTCCTATTTCCATCTATTATATATTTTAACTCAGACTCTCCCTGCCCAACTATAGATTGGGCACTAATATTATAGCACTAATATTAATAAAAACAACTACCATAAATTGAAAATGTTAACAAACCTTTTTTCAACCTTCGATCCGTCTACTTCAATTATAAATATACCACTCAATTAACTGAGTACAGTAATTGGTATATTAATTATTCCAATACCATTGTGATTTCTTCCTGGAGGACCAAACATCTTATCAAATAAGATTACCTTGACTGTTCATAAGGAGCTCAGAACCATTCTTGATCTCACTACTCATGAAGGGAGAACCTTCTTATTCATTCCTTTATTCTCTTTTATTTATTTATTTAACAATCACCAGATACAGCTCAGAGGCCATTTTACACTGGATATTCAACAACAACAATAACAATGGAAAGGATTTGGGAAGGTATTGGCCAGGGCCTGTTTATTAGATACCATCCCATCATTTGCCTGGTAGGACTGAGGGAAACCCTGGAAAACCTCAGTAAGGATAGTCGGCAGCGGGATTCGAACCCTCGACCTCCCGAATGCGAAGCCAATTCTCTACCACTTGAGCTTTTATCTTATTTAAAAACTTCGTGGGTCTATTACCAGATGTACATACTTGTTCTAGTCATTTAAACTTTACGATATCTTTAGCACTTCCCTTACGATTAAGCTTCATAATATGATTATGCATTAACCACACTCAACCCATAATTGCTCACCTTGTTTCCTCTAGAACTCCCGCTCCTCTTATACCATTCATAGTATGCATCGAAACAATCAGTAACATTATCCGACCTGGAACCTCAGCTGTACGATTAACAGGAAATATAATTACAGGTCATCTCCTTTTAACACTACTAGGTAATACTGGGCCTTCCCTATCATCATCCATACTTTCACTGTTAATAATTGGCCAAATCACCCTATGAGTACTAGAATCTGCTGTAGCGGTAATCCAATCCTATGCATTTGCAGTTCTAGTTACACTATATTCAAAGGAAGTTACTTATGTCAACTCCACAAAATCACACCTACCACTTAGTTCACCAAAGACGCTGACCACTTACCGGAGACCTAGAGGCCTTAAATACCACTACAGGCCTTACTAAATGACTCCACCAATATGATCCCTCCCTATTTCATCTTGGTATACTAATCATACTACAAAGTATAATTCAATTATGACGAGACCTAACACGAGAAGGGAAATATCAAGGATTACACACTATTCAACTAATATTAGGTCTTCCGTGAAGTATAATTCAATTTATTATTTCAGACGTATTCTTCTCCATTTCATTCTTCTGAGCTTCCTTCCATGGTAGACTGACACCAACAATAGAAATTGGATCATTTTGACGGCTCACAGGAATTATCAAATTCAATCCAATAGAATAGTTTTGTTCCATATGCCACCTGGGATATACCCGACATACTTCGTAAATGAATTAAACTTTGAAAGCAAGTTAGAAATAGCAGTATATAATCACAGGAGGTCAGTTTAAAAGTAATCTTGGGCAAATTATTATGATAGACTTAACTCCGCCTGTTTTTCTAAATAAAGAATAAAACCCTGTCACCAATCTCTATTCAGGATTCCTTGAGGTTATTTAAAAGAAACAGAAAAAAATATTAAAAACGGGAAAGTGGAATTTCGCCTGGACCTATGAGTCATGCCGCAATTTTGTTGCTGTTAAGTACGAATTATTGGAGGTTACTATCTGTAAACTTTAAAAGCTGACTGAACTGGACTTTCAGCCCTTCAAGCAAGATATTGCTAATAAGTTCGATGAAATTTATACTTCTTTCTCTGATCAGACAATGACTACAAACCATCTCAGATCAAAAAATATTTAGAGCTATTCTCTCATCTATCGTAAAATACATAGTTCTTTCTTCAATAAGACGGATGTCAAATTTAAAAGAAATGCAGGTTACAGTAAAGGGACGCGGAGATGGTGATCTGAAAAACAAGGTACATTATTTCAAACCTGCCCAAAAATCCACCATTTATGTATAGTTTTCTTAAATAATCTTAAAACTACATGCGTGAAAACTATCATCACGTGTTCTCTTAAATGTTAATGACGTATCCCGTGTTAAATCCCGTCACACAGATGTTACTAAAATTTTTCGAGATACTTAGAAGTTAACACGTACATTCGTTTTTCTACATGCCATTCTATAACATTAAAACAGAGGGAAATATCTTACTAGATATACAAAAAACGCAGGTAACAAGTTGTTTTCAGCGAGTCTTAACACCCTTATTATTATATCCCTAAGAAAGATGGTTAACATCACTTCTACGTAGAATATAGAAGTTATAACAAGACCTTAAATCTTACTCTAAACCCTATTCAGTGCATAGACGAAGTAATAGAGTACGTCAGTTGAACTAACTTCATTAACACTCTAGATTTACACGTGCGCGGTGGCTCAGTGGTAGAGCTTTCAACTCGGCTGCATGACACCCTAGTTTGATCCCTATTTGAGCCCAGTAAACTTTGTAGTGGACACTGAGAGTTTGCTGTGTTCTCTCGCGGTTGTACCGTTTCCTAGCACATGCTTCACTCCACCATTTTATTTATTTGTCATCATCACCACCTTTTTTTGCCTTATCGCACTAATGGTGGAGCGTAAACCTCAAAGCTTTCTTCACCAGATTTCCAAAGTGAATATCACAAAATGGTAGTAAAACCTAGTGTCTTAGAAAGACTTCATTTGTCAGTAACAGTTGCTTTCTCTAACTCTTTAAGTCTCAGTTTTCCGCTAACAATTGTAACAGACCTTTTCCAAACATGATAGATGTATTTCAAGCTGACCTAAAATTGGAGCTGGAAATAATTTGTTTAGTTGAAAGAATTAACTTGTCCCACAATCAGGAGTAAAACGGGGTGTAAAATGGTAGGTAGGGTAGGTACCGGCATGACGTCACGCTGCCCCGCCAGCGTTACCCATTGTTGTTATTTAGGAACCTGGAGATGTCTTTAGAGCTGCAGGATGGCGTATGGTACCCTACTTTTACCTCTGCCCTCCCATTTCAAACGCTGCTGGGTAGGACAAAGATCATTGTAAGACTATTAAGATGATCCAATCTTAAACGTAATCCTAAGAAGTCCTTGTTTGCTTTTGAAGATGCGAGCCTGCTATGACCTTTGGCATGTAAGCATCACATCAGAGTAGTCATAACAAAAATGGAAGTCATCTCATACGCACATTACCCTACTAGAGTAAAGGATTAAAAAGAGTAATATATATCAGTTCATGTACTACATATTATGTACAAGGACTTTTTAAAAATCATTAAGCACATTTTTGGTTAAGGAGAAGACTACATGTGAACTCGTAAATACTGAATAATCGGGTTAGAATGCTCTTAAGTAACATTTGATAAAGGATTAAGTTTTCGTTGACTTCAATCGAGCCAAAGACTCCATTGTATATGCGGACGCTAGCCACGATGATCTTGGCGGATATGTAGCTCAAGTTATAGAAGATATCAAGGGACATCCAGTAGAGTTATCTTTCAAAATCTTCGAGTCCCTCGGAGCTCATCTTCGACACAAATATGAAAGCTAAACCATAATTTGTTAGTTACAAGGAAGCGGTGAGGGCTAAATGGTATAAATATTCCCATTATATGCTATTAGGAGAAGTAACTATAAAGACAGTCGTTTTAACGTTACCATTTATAAGTTCTCTGCATTTACGTTTTAAATAAACCTACAAGAAGCAGCGTTCATTTCTGTTTAAAACGGGGCATTCATGTCCTCTGATTCAGAGACAACAGCCCTAGTTTACCTTCCGATCTCTAGATTTGATTATCACTCATAAATGTGTTATTTTATATAGTGACCCTAATGGTAGAAAGTTGTCTCATATTGAATGAGAGTTTGTTTGCAATCGAAAAACTGTGAGGAAATGACTGGATCGGTAAGAAATCTTATGCCTATTCTTACTGACTTTAACTGTGCTTAGAGAGTATGATTAAAATGTTCAAAGCAAATGTGTGCAATGTGCTACCGAACCAAGTATATTAATTATTGATTCGCACTTAAATTTCTGACAAATTCTAGCCGAATAATTGGGGTGGTTCCAAAAGCTAAAAGAAAGTATTTGGCATACCGGATCAAAATAAAATCTCTTAGTAACTAAATTATTTTGTTGGTATCATATCACTTCATTACCGAATCTTCTTTGTTTTGGAATTTTTGACCGATTGCAAATATTTTTCACTGAAATATTTCACCAACTTTCACTACATCGGTTTCAACTGCAACCGTTATGGATGATTTTGATACCCTGAAGAAAGTGTGTATTATATGTTATCGAATACAAATTATGTATACGAAGTGCCCCGCAGATAATGATTTTCTACATGTGAAAATTTATAGCATGTAGAAGATTTTATTCTTTTAATTCCCCTATGTAGGAAGATTTCCGAAAAGAATCAATAAGATTATTTTCAAAGTTTAGAGGACAGCATATTGCAAGTTTAATTAAAATCGAATATGTTTTAGGAAATTTCATGAAGCAGATAGACGGAGCGGAATGGCGGAAACTTCATAACGAGGAACTACATAATTTATATGGTCTACCCAACATTGTTAGGGTCGTCAAGTCTAGGAGGCTTAGGTGGGCGGGTCATGTAACTAGAATGGAAGAAAGTAGAAACGCTTTCAAAGTCTTGACTGGAAGACCAATCGGAAAACGACCATTAAGAAAACCTAGGCGCAGATGGAAGGACAATATTAAGATGGATCTCGCAGAGATTGGAATCCAAAGTAGAAACTGGATGCAGTTAGCTAAGGATAGACGTCAGTGGAGAGCTTTTGTGAACGCGGCATTGAACCTCCGGGTTCCATAGGCCATAGAGTTAGTTAGTTAGTTAGATAGACGGAGCGAAAGAGAGACCAATTCTAGCTTACTCAGTTGGCAATCACTTGATACGTTTATTTCTATTAATTTCGGATGTGAGCTTGTTTCAATATGCTATTAATAGAAAGAAATAAAGAATAATCTTACTTTCGATCTAGAAGTAAACTTACATCTTTACACTATCATCATTCAAAAGAATAAGAAAAGAACTTACAGAATAAAACAAGATATGACATTAAATACTCAAAGCCTACATTAAATAGCTGTCTTTTCTGAGAAAAGAAAGTATACTTAATCAAGATTCGAACACTCTCACCAGATTGATAGGTTACAGCCTTTTTGAATACGGCACATACTCACGTGTTATAAACTTTAAACACGGAGTTTGTAATTTGTGTTTCTATTATCCTACCATATAAAATTTCTCTCTTTTCTATAATTGCTACTCTTTGAATTATATATTGTGTAAACTGCATTTGAAATGTAGTATACTTTAACAGTATCACATATTTAATAGATCATAAAAGATCAAATAAAATCAATTACATTATTAATTGAACGGATTTTCGCATATCCGTTGCTTTAAGAGACAAGAGATACCATCAAGCAAAAAATTCATTTTCTATTTTGAGGGACAATGCGCGAAATTATCTAATAACCGCTAAGCCATGATCGCTGAAACTGCAAAAAATTATTAATAATGAATTTGAACTGATTGAAATGCTTTTTGAAAGAAAGAAATTAAAATACAAACATATTTAGCCTAGTCTGACTTTAACAAATCTATCCTAATCCTTTGAAACTAATTTATAATTAAGGCAAATGCAAAAGGTAATTAAAAAAAACCTTATACATACATAAATATAATTTCAAAAAATACCTTCTCTTACAATACTTGGTTCTAGGGTGTATTTCTCCATACCGCGATGCATTAAATACCAGTGACCAAGGTAACCTCATATATTTATATGTATATAAATAATTTTGCTTGTTATATTTACACTGAAATTGAAATAATATAGCATTGGAGTCGGTAAATTAGTTTGAGAAAAGTTGCCTCTTGTAAATTACACAATATCTTCAAGAACATTTCGAAGGTCAAACAGTAATAAACGTGGTCAAAAGAAACAAACAAATGTGTAAAGATATATGATTCGACAATTCCTACCTAACTCCACTAATCCACGACCACTAATTAAAGGCAATCTGCAAAAATGTGAGTAGCAATTGTAATAATATCAAATATCAACATGTAGTAATATATATTTAAAGAAAAAACTAATTCGTACCAGCCGAGATTTGAACCCAGATTGTTTCACTCAACAATCCGACTCCTGCACGTCGAGCTTACAAACTGCAATTTTCAAGCTTTATATATACTGTACATAGTTACGTAACCACAGTGCGAGATCCTCATTCAGCAGTGGATCGTCGGTGCGAGCTTCTCCTTCAAGAACTATCAATCGTCTTTTAGATTTACCAAATTACTCTTTCCATCCTCAATTAATCCAAGATGTATATTAATACTACAGTAAGTTAATTCGTCGTTAAGTCGTTATTGGGAATTCATTCATGCTCGAACTTGATCTATAGATCAAACGTTTTTACTAAACTAGGAGAGATTGAATCATAGATACACAAAGGTTGTAAATATATTTGAAACCTCAAATGGAACTGGGATAACTCGCTGATAGTTGTCAGATTAATAGTTGAGTTAAGAACACGCCTCATATGGTATATGTAGTTGACTGGACAGCCTAAAAGGCTGTCACTCAAAATGTTCTTTGGTCGATGCCTAGCCTGTATTACTTACAGCTCTCTCAAAAATTTATGCATTGTAAAGAATGTTCATAGTTGCTACTGAAAGAGATTTATTCTATAAAGCGAGCAAAGCCCAAGCCAGGGAGAACGGGCAGGCGAATTTAGCGAACTTTTTATCATAAATCATTAAAATTCCATTTACCCTTATGTGTTTCGAACTTTCCTTTCGAGTTTGTATGTTCCCTTTCTTTCCCTTTTCCTCTTGTTTCGCTTTCCATGATTTCTGTTTCTGCAGGAAACATATTATTGTTTTCATTTTCTTTGTATAAATCCTATCTCTTATAACTTAAAGTGGATGGAAGTTCTGCCTATTTATATCATGGTTCTCTCTGTAAGTAATCTTCAAATACGAATATTTTTGCTACAAAAGAGGAATACTCTGGCATGTCATGTTTTGGAGCATATGTGTACTCTCATGTTGGTTGTCCAATTATTATATCTTGTGAATCAATTAACGTGGAGGAAAGTGCTTTGGTTTCTTATACATCCAGAATATACTTAATGCTGTTTCTCACTATACAAAAATAAATCCCAATAGATTGTTAGATTCTCCGATTTAGAGTGTTTCTTCTTTGTCACCCACTCTATATGCCCATTCTCTCCTCTTTGTCACCCATTCTCCGATTTAAAGTGTATCTTCTAGCTTTTCTGCCAACATCTATATGCACCGTGCAGCAGAAACATACGTTAAATTTATTTTTCAAGAATAGCTACAAGTATACAATTTATAAATATATTAGTGCTTTACGCTAGTAACGAGAAACTATGTTTGCTTTTACCTAATTATTATTCAATGAAGTATGTACTAATGGCCTTGTTCTACTGACAAAGTCTTTCCCTTCGACAGTGCTTGAAGTGCTAAGTATATGCTTAGTATAAAATCTTCTACCAATTGTACTTTTATGAGTTACAGAGAACTGATCATTCTTAATTTCTCAAGTTTTATAGCTCGCATTGAACAATGTCTTCTCCTCTGACCTTTTTAATGATGACTCAACTTTCTTCAGTCCATGATATCTCTATGTATTGTTTGGGTTTCAAAGCAACCTGTACCAATTAAATGTACTTTTATAAACAGAGCTCTCTGCTGTATTATGTGCAGCTCTGGGCTGCATGTAGGTATGATACTTGTCGTAATATCACCAGTGAGCAGCTTTTGGATCATGAGTTGGCATCAAAGTGAGATTCCTGTCCCTCTCAAAGAAAAGAGGTTATTCTTTAAAGGAAAAAATAAACAAATAGGGATGTAGTTTGCAATACCGACTATGAAATTCTATTAAAATAAACATTGGTGAACGTTCATTATCCAATCGTACCTATAACTATTCGTTTGACATATCAGACCATCACAGTGGCTAAGAACGGGACAAATTATCCAGTTCTCCTCAAGCTAAGACCTGGGCCCCATATCTGGTTTCTTGAATATCTATAAAAAACTAATGAATACGATGAAATGATCGAATAAAATTAACCTTTACTCATTCGTCCTTTTTAAACAAAAGATGATAAAAAATAGGCACGTTACCATTTGATAAATTGTTGTAGTCAAGATTATTTAAGTACGGAATTAGATCAATCATATCTTTATTATGGACAATTTCGACACCAATGTTTATTTAATGGAAGACAACAAACTTCTCCAAAGGATTTTAAAAAATCATGGAAGTCAAAAAATATTGGATGTACGTCATACTGAAAACACCACATCCCGCAAGAACACATATGAATATACAGTAATTCATCATTGAAGAAATTATTACTGTCTCACTTTTAATAAATGAAAATAGTGTAGGATGAACAGACCTACTATTAGCCGTAAAATGGTAGAACATCCAGTAGCAGGTGGTGAATCCATGCCATTGGTAACTTCTGGCTGAATAGAACCTTAGCTAAATCCTGCGAAAGTACGGGCTCTGAAAGGTGAACAATCCCACTACCACTTAGAACTTTGTTTGATTATAAGAGTTTATATGATATGCCACCTAAAATAACCCTACATTCTTCATAAATGAATTAAACTCAGACGACAAGTGAAAAATAGCAGATCTAATCACTGGGTGTCAGTTTCAAAGTAATCCTGGGCAAACTATTGTTAGAATTCACTCCAGTTCTAGTTGTAACTAAAGAATCCAACCATATCATGAATCTCAATTAAGAAAGTCTTGAAGTTTTTTTTAATAAAATAAAATAAATTGTTGCAAACTGGAAAGTGGAATTTAGCATGGACCGTTGCGCCAGGTCGCAATTTACGTTGCTGCTAAGTACGAATTATTGGAAATTACTATCTAGCCAGTTTAAACCGAAAAGTCCCAGGGGGTGCCTCAGAGGCACACTGGTCCACTTTTAATGCAATTATTCTTAATCGATGTTTCTTCGCGTGTCCTGCACTTTGGAATTCCTCTAACACTTTGAAATACACCTCTGATGGCGTTTCCTAAACATTTCTTTATTTTACCTCATGCAAAATAGCGTTACCTTTTATACTAACGTAAATGAACAAGGGATGCCTCTGACGCTCCTATTGAAGTATATACTTTTCTAACTAATTGATACTGTTCATTTTTTATTACAATTGAAAAATGATTTCATAGCAAAGTAGTGACTAGCCTTTCCTATTAATGACGAAAAATTCAAATGACCGTTGTGAGTTTTGGTAACTCGTATATGCAGCTGGGAACCTGAGAGGTAATCGCTGGGCCTTTAAGGGTAAACTTATCATGGACTTTGTCGGGTTAAAAGCAGTCTGAACAGGACTTCAAGAAATCCAATTCAGATGTTGCGAGTAAGTTCGATGAAATTTATGCTTCTTTCTCTGATCAGACAATGACTACAAACCATCTCGCAACAAAAAATATATAGAGCTGATCTCTCACCTACCGTAAAATACAGAGATCTTTCTTCAATAAGACGGATGTCAAATTTAGAAGAAAAGCAGGTTACGGTAAACGGACGCGGAGATGGTGGTCTGAAAAACAAGGAACATTATTTCAAACCTGCCAAGTAATCCCACATTTATAATTTTGGTAAAGAAAACTTGAAACTACATGGGTGAAGAGTTTCGTCAGTTGTTCTCTTAGATGTTAATAATTTAGCCTGGGTTATTTGCCGTACATTCGAGTTTTCACATTTCATGGTGTGAGACTCTAAAACAGAGGCAAATATTGTAACGGATATACAAACAATGTAGGTAACATTTTTTTCGGCCGAATCGTAGCACCCTTATCGTTATAATCCCTAAGAAAGATGGATAACATTACTTCTACATAGAATATAGAAATTATAACAAAACCTTAAAACTTACTCAAAACCCTATTCAGTGCATAGGCGAAGTAATAGAGTCCGTCAGTTGAACTAACTTCACTAACACTCTAGATTTACAGGTACGCGGTTGCTCAGTGATAGCGTTTTCAACTCTGCTGCATGACACCCTAGTTTGATCCCTATTTGAGCCCAGTAAACTTTGTAGTGGACACTGAGAGTTTGCTGTGTTCTCTCGCGGTTGTACCGTTTCCTAGCACATGCTTCACTCCACCATTTTATTTATTTGTCATCATCACCACCTTTTTTTGCCTTATCGCACTAATGGTGGAGCGTAAACCTCAAAGCTTTCTTCCAAAGATTTCCAAAGTGAATATCCCAAAATGGTAGTAAAACCTAGTGTCTTAGAAAGACTTTATTTGTCAGTAACAGTAGCTTTCTCTAACTCTTTAAGTCTCAGTTTTCCGCTAACAATTGTAACAGACCTTTTCCAAACATGATAGATGTATTTCAAGCTGACCTAAAATTGGAGCTGGAAATAATTTGTTTAGTTGAAAGAATTAACTTGTCCCACAATCAGGAGTAAAACGGGGTGTAAAATGGTAGGTAGGGTAGGTACCGGCATGACGTCACGCTGCCCCGCCAGCGTTACCCATTGTTGTTATTTAGGAACCTGGAGATGTCTTTAGAGCTGCAGGATGGCGTATGGTACCCTACTTTTACCTCTGCCCTCCCATTTCAAACGCTGCTGGGTAGGACAAAGATCATTGTAAGACTATTAAGATGATCCAATCTTAAACGTAATCCTAAGAAGTCCTTGTATGCTTTTGAAGATGCGAGCCTGCTATGACCTTTGGCATGTAAGCATCACATCAGAGTAGTCATAACAAAAATGGAAGTCATCTCATACGCACATTACCCTACTAGAGTAAAGGATTAAAAAGAGTAATATATATCAGTTCATGTACTACATATTATGTACAAGGACTTTTTAAAAATCATTAAGCACATTTTTGGTTAAGGAGAAGACTACATGTGAACTCGTAAATACTGAATAATCGGGTTAGAATGCTCTTAAGTAACATTTGATAAAGGATTAAGTTTTCGTTGACTTCAATCGAGCCAAAGACTCCATTGTATATGCGGACGCTAGCCACGATGATCTTGGCGGATATGTAGCTCAAGTTATAGAAGATATCAAGGGACATCCAGTAGAGTTATCTTTCAAAATCTTCGAGTCCCTCGGAGCTCATCTTCGACACAAATATGAAAGCTAAACCATAATTTGTTAGTTACAAGGAAGCGGTGAGGGCTAAATGGTATAAATATTCCCAATTATATGCTATTAGGAGAAGTAACTATAAAGACAGTCGTTTTAACGTTACCATTTATAAGTTCTCTGCATTTACGTTTTAAATAAACCTACAAGAAGCAGCGTTCATTTCTGTTTAAAACGGGGCATTCATGTCCTCTGATTCAGAGACAACAGCCCTAGTTTACCTTCCGATCTCTAGATTTGATTATCACTCATAAATGTGTTATTTTATATAGTGACCCTAATGGTAGAAAGTTGTCTCATATTGAATGAGAGTTTGTTTGCAATCGAAAAACTGTGAGGAAATGACTGGATCGGTAAGAAATCTTATGCCTATTCTTACTGACTTTAACTGTGCTTAGAGAGTATGATTAAAATGTTCAAAGCAAATGTGTGCAATGTGCTACCGAACCAAGTATATTAATTATTGATTCGCACTTAAATTTCTGACAAATTCTAGCCGAATAATTGGGGTGGTTCCAAAAGCTAAAAGAAAGTATTTGGCATACCGGATCAAAATAAAATCTCTTAGTAACTAAATTATTTTGTTGGTATCATATCACTTCATTACCGAATCTTCTTTGTTTTGGAATTTTTGACCGATTGCAAATATTTTTCACTGAAATATTTCACCAACTTTCACTACATCGGTTTCAACTGCAACCGTTATGGATGATTTTGATACCCTGAAGAAAGTGTGTATTATATGTTATCGAATACAAATTATGTATACGAAGTGCCCCGCAGATAATGATTTTCTACATGTGAAAATTTATAGCATGTAGAAGATTTTATTCTTTTAATTCCCCTATGTAGGAAGATTTCCGAAAAGAATCAATAAGATTATTTTCAAAGTTTAGAGGACAGCATATTGCAAGTTTAATTAAAATCGAATATGTTTTAGGAAATTTCATGAAGCAGATAGACGGAGCGGAATGGCGGAAACTTCATAACGAGGAACTACATAATTTATATGGTCTACCCAACATTGTTAGGGTCGTCAAGTCTAGGAGGCTTAGGTGGGCGGGTCATGTAACTAGAATGGAAGAAAGTAGAAACGCTTTCAAAGTCTTGACTGGAAGACCAATCGGAAAACGACCATTAAGAAAACCTAGGCGCAGATGGAAGGACAATATTAAGATGGATCTCGCAGAGATTGGAATCCAAAGTAGAAACTGGATGCAGTTAGCTAAGGATAGACGTCAGTGGAGAGCTTTTGTGAACGCGGCATTGAACCTCCGGGTTCCATAGGCCATAGAGTTAGTTAGTTAGTTAGATAGACGGAGCGAAAGAGAGACCAATTCTAGCTTACTCAGTTGGCAATCACTTGATACGTTTATTTCTATTAATTTCGGATGTGAGCTTGTTTCAATATGCTATTAATAGAAAGAAATAAAGAATAATCTTACTTTCGATCTAGAAGTAAACTTACATCTTTACACTATCATCATTCAAAAGAATAAGAAAAGAACTTACAGAATAAAACAAGATATGACATTAAATACTCAAAGCCTACATTAAATAGCTGTCTTTTCTGAGAAAAGAAAGTATACTTAATCAAGATTCGAACACTCTCACCAGATTGATAGGTTACAGCCTTTTTGAATACGGCACATACTCACGTGTTATAAACTTTAAACACGGAGTTTGTAATTTGTGTTTCTATTATCCTACCATATAAAATTTCTCTCTTTTCTATAATTGCTACTCTTTGAATTATATATTGTGTAAACTGCATTTGAAATGTAGTATACTTTAACAGTATCACATATTTAATAGATCATAAAAGATCAAATAAAATCAATTACATTATTAATTGAACGGATTTTCGCATATCCGTTGCTTTAAGAGACAAGAGATACCATCAAGCAAAAAATTCATTTTCTATTTTGAGGGACAATGCGCGAAATTATCTAATAACCGCTAAGCCATGATCGCTGAAACTGCAAAAAATTATTAATAATGAATTTGAACTGATTGAAATGCGTTTTGAAAGAATGAAATTAAAATACAAACATATTTAGCCTAGTCTGACTTTAACAAATCTATCCTAATCCTTTGAAACTAATTTATAATTAAGGCAAATGCAAAAGGTAATTAAAAAAAAACCTTATACATACATAAATATAATTTCAAAAAATACCTTCTCTTACAATACTTGGTTCTAGGGTGTATTTCTCCATACCGCGATGCATTAAATACCAGTGACCAAGGTAACCTCATATATTTATATGTATATAAATAATTTTGCTTGTTATATTTACACTGAAATTGAAATAATATAGCATTGGAGTCGGTAAATTAGTTTGAGAAAAGTTGCCTCTTGTAAATTACACAATATCTTCAAGAACATTTCGAAGGTCAAACAGTAATAAACGTGGTCAAAAGAAACAAACAAATGTGTAAAGATATATGATTCGACAATTCCTACCTAACTCCACTAATCCACGACCACTAATTAAAGGCAATCTGCAAAAATGTGAGTAGCAATTGTAATAATATCAAATATCAACATGTAGTAATATATATTTAAAGAAAAAACTAATTCGTACCAGCCGAGATTTGAACCCAGATTGTTTCACTCAACAATCCGACTCCTGCACGTCGAGCTTACAAACTGCAATTTTCAAGCTTTATATATACTGTACATAGTTACGTAACCACAGTGCGAGATCCTCATTCAGCAGTGGATCGTCGGTGCGAGCTTCTCCTTCAAAAACTATCAATCGTCTTTTAGATTTACCAAATTACTCTTTCCATCCTCAATTAATCCAAGATGTATATTAATACTACAGTAAGTTAATTCGTCGTTAAGTCGTTATTGGGAATTCATTCATGCTCGAACTTGATCTATAGATCAAACGTTTTTACTAAACTAGGAGAGATTGAATCATAGATACACAAAGGCTGTAAATATATTTGAAACCTCAAATGGAACTGGGATAACTCGCTGATAGTTGTCAGATTAATAGTTGAGTTAAGAACACGCCTCATATGGTATATGTAGTTGACTGGACAGCCTAAAAGGCTGTCACTCAAAATGTTCTTTGGTCGATGCCTAGCCTGTATTACTTACAGCTCTCTCAAAAATTTATGCATTGTAAAGAATGTTCATAGTTGCTACTGAAAGAGATTTATTCTATAAAGCGAGCAAAGCCCAAGCCAGGGAGAACGGGCAGGCGAATTTAGCGAACTTTTTATCATAAATCATTAAAATTCCATTTACCCTTATGTGTTTCGAACTTTCCTTTCGAGTTTGTATGTTCCCTTTCTTTCCCTTTTCCTCTTGTTTCGCTTTCCATGATTTCTGTTTCTGCAGGAAACATATTATTGTTTTCATTTTCTTTGTATAAATCCTATCTCTTATAACTTAAAGTGGATGGAAGTTCTGCCTATTTATATCATGGTTCTCTCTGTAAGTAATCTTCAAATACGAATATTTTTGCTACAAAAGAGGAATACTCTGGCATGTCATGTTTTGGAGCATATGTGTACTCTCATGTTGGTTGTCCAATTATTATATCTTGTGAATCAATTAACGTGGAGGAAAGTGCTTTGGTTTCTTATACATCCAGAATATACTTAATGCTGTTTCTCACTATACAAAAATAAATCCCAATAGATTGTTAGATTCTCCGATTTAGAGTGTTTCTTCTTTGTCACCCACTCTATATGCCCATTCTCTCCTCTTTGTCACCCATTCTCCGATTTAAAGTGTATCTTCTAGCTTTTCTGCCAACATCTATATGCACCGTGCAGCAGAAACATACGTTAAATTTATTTTTCAAGAATAGCTACAAGTATACAATTTATAAATATATTAGTGCTTTACGCTAGTAACGAGAAACTATGTTTGCTTTTACCTAATTATTATTCAATGAAGTATGTACTAATGGCCTTGTTCTACTGACAAAGTCTTTCCCTTCGACAGTGCTTGAAGTGCTAAGTATATGCTTAGTATAAAATCTTCTACCAATTGTACATTTATGAGTTACAGAGAACTGATCATTCTTAATTTCTCAAGTTTTATAGCTCGCATTGAACAATGTCTTCTCCTCTGACCTTTTTAATGATGACTCAACTTTCTTCAGTCCATGATATCTCTATGTATTGCTTGGGTTTCGAAGCAACCTGTACCAATTAAATGTACTTTTATAAACAGAGCTCTCTGCTGTATTATGTGCAGCTCTGGGCTGCATGTAGGTATGATACTTGTCGTAATATCACCAGTGAGCAGCTTTTGGATCATGAGTTGGCATCAAAGTGAGATTCCTGTCCCTCTCAAAGAAAAGAGGTTATTCTTTAAAGGAAAAAATAAACAAATAGGGATGTAGTTTGCAATACCGACTATGAAATTCTATTAAAATAAACATTGGTGAACGTTCATTATCCAATCGTACCTATAACTATTCGTTTTACATATCAGACCATCACAGTGGCTAAGAACGGGACAAATTATCCAGTTCTCCTCAAGCTAAGACCAGGGCCCCATATCTGGTTTCTTGAATATCTATAAAAAACTAATGAATACGATGAAATGATCGAATAAAATTAACCTTTACTCATTCGTCCTTTTTAAACAAAAGATGATAAAAAATAGGCACGTTACCATTTGATAAATTGTTGTAGTCAAGATTATTTAAGTACGGAATTAGATCAATCATATCTTTATTATGGACAATTTCGACACCAATGTTTATTTAATGGAAGACAACGAACTTCTCCAAAGGATTTTAAAAAATCATGGAAGTCAAAAAATATTGGATGTACGTCATACTGAAAAGCACCACATCCCGCAAGAACACATATGAATATACAGTAATTCATCATTGGAGAAATTATTACTGTCTCACTTTTAATAAATGAAAATAGTGTAGGATGAACAGACCTACTATTAGCCGTAAAATGGTAGAACATCCAGTAGCAGGTGGTGAATCCATGCCATTGGTAACTTCTGGCTGAATAGAACCTTAGCTAAATCCTGCGAAAGTACGGGCTCTGAAAGGTGAACAATCCCACTACCACTTAGAACTTTGTTTGATTATAAGAGTTTATATGATATGCCACCTAAAATAACCCTACATTCTTCATAAATGAATTAAACTCAGACGACAAGTGAAAAATAGCAGATCTAATCACTGGGTGTCAGTTTCAAAGTAATCCTGGGCAAACTATTGTTAGAATTCACTCCAGTTCTAGTTGTAACTAAAGAATCCAACCATATCATGAATCTCAATTAAGAAAGTCTTGAAGTTTTTTTTTAATAAAATAAAATAAATTGTTGCAAACTGGAAAGTGGAATTTAGCATGGACCGTTGCGCCAGGTCGCAATTTACGTTGCTGCTAAGTACGAATTATTGGAAATTACTATCTAGCCAGTTTAAACCGAAAAGTCCCAGGGGGTGCCTCAGAGGCACACTGGTCCACTTTTAATGCAATTATTCTTAATCGATGTTTCTTCGCGTGTCCTGCACTTTGGAATTCCTCTAACACTTTGAAATACACCTCTGATGGCGTTTCCTAAACATTTCTTTATTTTACCTCATGCAAAATAGCGTTACCTTTTATACTAACGTAAATGAACAAGGGATGCCTCTGACGCTCCTATTGAAGTATATACTTTTCTAACTAATTGATACTGTTCATTTTTTATTACAATTGAAAAATGATTTCATAGCAAAGTAGTGACTAGCCTTTCCTATTAATGACGAAAAATTCAAATGACCGTTGTGAGTTTTGGTAACTCGTATATGCAGCTGGGAACCTGAGAGGTAATCGCTGGGCCTTTAAGGGTAAACTTATCATGGACTTTGTCGGGTTAAAAGCAGTCTGAACAGGACTTCAAGAAATCCAATTCAGATGTTGCGAGTAAGTTCGATGAAATTTATGCTTCTTTCTCTGATCAGACAATGACTACAAACCATCTCGCAACAAAAAATATATAGAGCTGATCTCTCACCTACCGTAAAATACAGAGATCTTTCTTGAATAAGACGGATGTCAAATTTAGAAGAAAAGCAGGTTACGGTAAACGGACGCGGAGATGGTGGTCTGAAAAACAAGGAACATTATTTCAAACCTGCCAAGTAATCCCACATTTATAATTTTGGTAAAGAAAACTTGAAACTACATGGGTGAAGAGTTTCGTCAGTTGTTCTCTTAGATGTTAATAATTTAGCCTGGGTTATTTGCCGTACATTCGAGTTTTCACATTTCATGGTGTGAGACTCTAAAACAGAGGCAAATATTGTAACGGATATACAAACAATGTAGGTAACATTTTTTTCGGCCGAATCGTAGCACCCTTATCGTTATAATCCCTAAGAAAGATGGATAACATTACTTCTACATAGAATATAGAAATTATAACAAAACCTTAAAACTTACTCAAAACCCTATTCAGTGCATAGGCGAAGTAATAGAGTCCGTCAGTTGAACTAACTTCACTAACACTCTAGATTTACAGGTACGCGGTTGCTCAGTGATAGCGTTTTCAACTCTGCTGCATGACACCCTAGTTTGATCCCTATTTACGCCCAGTAAACTCTGTAGTGGACAATGACAGTTTGCTGGGTTCCCTCGGGGTTGTACCGTTTCCTAGCACATGCTTCACTCCACCATTTTATTCATTTGTCATCATCACCACCTTTTTTTCCCTTATCGGACTAGTGGTGAAACGTAAACCTCAAAGCTTTCTTCCAAAGATTTCCAAAGTGAATATCACAAAATGGTAGTAAAACCTAGTGTCTTAGAAAGACTTTATTTGTCAGTAACAGTAGCTTTCTCTAGCTCTTTGAGTCTCAGTTCTCCGCTAACAATTGTAACAGACCTTTTCCAAAACATGATAGATGTATTTCAAGCTGACCTAAAATTGGAGCTGGAAATAATTTGTTTACTTGAAAGAATTAACTTTTCCCACACCCAGGAGTGAAAGGGGGTGTAAAATGGTACGTAGGGTAGGTAGCGGCATGACGTCACGCCGACCCGCCCGCGTTACCCATTGTAGGTTTTTAGGAACTTGGAGACCCCGCAGATGTATTTGGAGCTGGGGGACGGCGTGACCTCGCGTACCCCACTTTTACCCCTGCCCTCCCATTTCAAGCGCTGCTTTGTAGGACAAAGATCATTGTAAGACTATTAAGATGAACCAATCTTAAACGTAATCCTAAGAAGTTCTTGTTTGTTTTTGAAGATGCGAACGTGCTATGACCTTTGACATGTGACCATCACATTAGAGTACTAGTAACCAAAATGGAAGTCATCTCATACGCAGATTACCCTACTAGAATAAAGGACTAAGAAGAGTAATCTATATCTGTTTCTGTACTAGATACTATGTACAAGGGTATTTTAAAATCGTTAACGAGATTATTGATTAAGGAGAAGACTACACTTGAGCTCGGGAATACTGAATAATCGAGTTAGAACGCTCATAAGTCACATTTGATAATGGATTAAATCTCAATGACTTCAATAGGAAGGAAAGACTCCATCGTGAGTCGCTATGAGGACTGTCTCGAAATATGTATTACACGTTCACGGCAGAGATATACTTAAAATAAGAACAAGAGGATTCTACTTATACAGAAAAAGAAAGAAACCCGACTGTCTATGAGTTAAATCTCTATATACTAACATATGTTGTATTGCATCTTGTTATGAATATGGTGATTAAATTTGAAATCCCTCAAACATTATAACAGAATTTCTATAAGAAGAAAATCCTGCCACCTATTTGCGGAGAACATTCTGGATTGAAGACATCGAAAAACATTATGGATTTATATAATGCAGCGTTTTTATTTTCCGAATATGGGAATGTTAGTAAGGGCAAATATACGTTCTACGACTGTCAAAGAGCAAATAATCCTCCGCAGTAAAAACAAGAAATTATACGCCTTTTCCCTACAATGTATGAATCATTCCACAGTTTGGTTATAGATGCTTTTATACCTATCCGTCGCAGTGCGGGGTATATGTACACCTTGTCTCAAAAAGGTTGAGCGCATTCTTTATTGCTGTTTCGAGGCAAGAATTTTCTAAGTCCAACTTCGGGTATCTTCGGGAAAAAGTAAACCAGGTTCGAACCTTGAAGCCAACCTTTGCAATCGGGAAAAATCTTGCAGATGTGTTTTTCTTCTTTTAAATATAATAAGACTTGTTACCAATTATATATAAAAAAGCAACATTGATTGAAATACTTAATGATACAATATTTCGAAACTGTATTAATGCCAGCACATGCTTGTTTGTCATTTTGCTCTCCATACTTAATGGTATATTTAGATACGTAAACGAATCTTTCCATATGTAAAAGAATGGTTAAAGTTAAGACATAGAAAATTATTCTCTCCTGAGTACTAAAATAAAAGTCAAAGTAGAACAAAAACAGCATTTGCAGTGGATATGAATGTAATTATTATCTTAAATACCGTTATATATCGCTAGAAGTATTATTCGAAGAGTGCTTGTGTTAGCTCAGTGGTACGCCGTTGGATTTCAAATCGTAAAGTCGAGGGTTCAATTCTCATCTGAGTCAATGATTTTTTATGAAATTCAATTTCCGCAATGCATGAAATATTATATAAAATAATTACATTAAAATACATCAGTTGTATATATATAACATATAATCATTGCAGAACATAGTGATTATTATGTTTAAAATATAACAGATGTTCACAGTACGTTGGTATTCTATGATATATGTGAATGTTAAATACAAATTAAGAAAATAATATCATCGCAATAAATAAATTATGTAGTGTATTTATTTGCAGCTATTTGTCATATAGGGGTTTCTTCTGAACATTCGTATTACAGCATGTCATTGATATTCTTGAAAAATTATCCGAGGCATAAAAAGAGGGTATAAAAAGAGAATCCAAAGTCAGAACGCTCGCAAGAAATTCATGAACCCCAAAGGTCACGTGAGCAGACTGGAATTGTTCTTATGAAGCATGCCACAGCAGAAGGTCTTTACATAGATTTTCAATTCAATACCTGATATTTGCTTTTGCAATGTGGAAGTGGTGATGCCTTTGGTCGCTCTCTCTCACTTTCTCGCTCGCTCACTCTGTATTTATATATATGAAAGTGGATGTATGTGTGTGTTTCGACATAATTCTGATATGTCTAGAGCAATTTTAACCATATTTCTTACAGTCTGGAAAAAAAGTACTGTCGAGATATATATCAAAAATGCTAGAAAAGGATCGATATTAGTATCGAATCCATAGTTTCGTGGTCGCTTAGGTAAACAGTTCTACTTTCAATTCGAGTCCAATCATTCTCCCATTAGCACCCAGGGTGGTTACGTAGCGACAAAAAAATATCGAAATCAACCAATATTAGAGTCGAAACGTAAGTTTTCAGTGCCGCATTTCCCATTAGTCCAACTAGGCCCGTGCCTAGAGGGCAACATATTTGAAGAGCGCAAAGTTTAAAATTTTAATTTTTTTCGTATGAAAAAGTTAAAAAAATCGAGAGCAAATATACTATTTCATGAGCAGTCCTCTTTTACTATTCTAAAATATTTAATGATAGCGTAAGAAATCTGAAAATAATTTAGAACATGTTTCCCGTTTATTTTTTGTTATGTAATTGTAGCTGTAGCATCTAGTGAGTGGTATTTAACTGCAATAAATTCACTAGTTAAGCATATTCGAATTAAGTTTTATTTGTAAGTTAGGGATCAAGGGACGGAGAAATGTGCAGTTATTGGGGGCGCCGAGAACAAAAGTGCGTAGGGACGCCAAACTTCTAAATGCAGCACTGTTCGCTAAATTAATTGGTAGCAATTTTAATGCCATTTAAGATCAAATTTAGTTCTAGCAGTGGCAGTATCCGTTTGCTGTCCTAGGAGGAATGAAAGGGACTGACACCAAAATTATAAAAAAAAGACCTACATTAGTGTCGAATCTATAATTTTGGGGGTCTCTTAGGTAAAGATTGGAACTTCAGATGCCATGTAAGTTAAGCCCTCATTAACACAATGAATGAGTTTGTGAAATTTGTGCCATGTAGAAATAATTGAAAATAACCAATGTTAGTATACAATCCATATCTTTCGTGGTCGCCAAGTTCATTGGGAGCAGTTCTGATGACCTTTAAGTTTAAGTTCAACTTCCAGTAAGAGTAAGATCCCCCAGCACATCTAATAAGGAGAGCGTAGTTCTGGAATGTCTGGGACAACCTTTACCAAACTCTGGGGACATATTACTTTCAATCTAAGAAGAAAATATTGTAGTAGTATGATGTTATGGAAGTTGGGAGGTGTGACATGTAAAAATAATGTAAAACGACTGATCTTAGTGTTTTATCCATAATTTTTTCGGTCGTTGAGATGGATAGTGATGCTCCCAATGGAGGTTACATCCAAATTCATCCCCATCTTCACAGGATGATGGCCTGGGAGAGCTAAAAATAAAATCTCAAAAATTACGTAAATATTTGTCGAATTCATAGTTTTCGGTGTGAGAAAGCGTTTCTAATAACTTTGGAAGGTAATTTGTACCCACGTCAAGATGGGCTTTTTAATCATATCAATTTCTCACCTTAAGAAGAAATTACCATTAAAATTATGATATTAAGCCAACCTTCGCAATTGATGAAAAAATTATGTGGATGTATATTTCGTCTTTTAAATGAAACAAGACATGTTAAAATCAAAGATGGAGCGGGTCAGTGGGTCGGTTGGTAAGTGGGTGAAATGGGTCAAGATTTGTGAGTGGATCAGTGGATCGTGGGTCAAAAGGACGTGACCTACTGCGAAACACCACTCACCGTGACTCACACTGGCCCACCCGGTGGCCACCCTTTTAGTCCAAAGATATTTCGTCCAAAGAACATTTCGTCCAGAGACATTTAATCCAAAGACATTTGGTCCAAAGGACAATTCGTCCAAATGACATTTCGTCCAAAATACAATTGGTCCAAAGGACATTTCGTCCAAAGGAGAATTGGTCCAAAGGACATTTCGTCCAGGGATGTTTAGTTCAAAGCACATTTAGTCCAAGGAAAATTTGGTCCGGTAAAGCTTGGGGGTCAAGGGTTTGTTTCTATTAGAAGAGTAAAAGTGATTCATATAACATTATGACTCAGTAGATTCTTATTTCTAAAGGAAATTTGAAATAGAGATTTATTCCGCAATTTTCATTTTGGTAGAACAAATAATGCTGAGATATTCAGAAAAACGTAAATGCCTGAAAACAACATGGCCGAACAACAGGAGTGAGGGAAAGGTTGTAGTGTGAAGTATGTTGCTGTAATAACTGCTAACATGACATCTAAAATTTTCATGTTGTGAATGAAATAGTTTTAAAATAAGTACCGGTAACTAAAATTAATGGAGGTTAAATTTAAGTAAGTTAAATATTAGGTATTCAAACCCTTGTGTTAGAAAAGTGAAAAATTATGTGTAAAGTATCTTTGAAGAAATACTGAGAATAGAGAAATACACATGTGTGAAATATATTCTTAGTGTCCAAAGATAATACTCTTAAACAGTCACATTCTTGGCTGCAACATTGTGAAAAGTGATTGACAAATATAAGTTGAAAGTTGGAACATTTCGTTTAGAATATACGTATCTTTCCAGGTTAACCAGTGGACCACCGATGCGCAACTGGCGACATTTCGCCAAAAGTTGGTGATCCCGCAGCTACGATCCGTGGTGGCCCCACTTCGGTTTTGAAAATTATACCACCTGCGGCAGAGACTCAACGAAACGCCAACGAACCACAAAATTTCTCCCCCAAAATATGTTAAATCGCCCATATGCTTGATTTGTTTATATTCAGGTGAGAGTAAAAACACTAGGGGAGAAAAGCAAGTATCCCGAGGTGGGCACGAACCTTCAACCTTAAGTTTACTTGCCGCATATTCTTCTGACTTCGCCACGGAATCGATAAAAAGAAAATCTCGCTTGTAGAAGGATAAATTATCGAGGTCTTAATTTAGCCAATGAAACAAATCCCTCTATCTCGAGTTCTGTGAGATGGTACTGTGAACCGTTTCGAGATTTATTGCTTTCTGGTGGGGTACTATCTATGTGCAAAATTTGAGAAAATCGCCGACGCGCACCTTCGGAAACTCTCCTCTTTAGTGCAATGTTGACAAGAGATGGTGTGGGTCAATGAAACCTTGATCCACAAAATACTGACCCACTACACATCGTGACCCACAATGACTCAAAACCCAACGTGACCCATTCACCCACCCTGACCCACTCTGACCCACCTCTTTATATTTGTAATAAACCATTTTTTTCCAGTAGTTAGCTCCTCTAAAAACTCATAGCCTGCATCTCAAAAGCCAAGCAGTAAGTCCTATTGCCATTGTTACAACTGGAAATATCAAAATCCAAAAGAGCCTGAACTTCTTTCTTCATTACAACCAAATGAAAAAAAGAAGAAAAATGGAGGTCTTGAAAGTAAAACGTAGACAAAGTTGCCAGTGTTCAGAAAATGCTATCTAGAAGGTACTGAGCAGAATGGGTTGGTGGCTCAATGGGTCAGTGTGTGTCACAGTGATGGTGTTTCGCAGTGGGTCACGCCTTGCTGACCTACGATCCACTGACCCACTCATAAATCTTGACCCATTTGACCCACCGACCAACTCAATCTCTGATTTTACATTTAGTATATCATTTAAAAGACGAAACATACATCTACACAATTTTTTCTCCATTGCGAATTCTAGCTTGATACATATACTAGTTGAGATGGCAATTTCTTCTCAAGGTGAGAAATTGATATGATTAAAGAGCCCATCTTGAAGTGGTTACAAACTACATTCCAAAGTTATTAGAAACGCTTTCGCGACCCCAGAAAACTATTACTTCGAGAAATATTTAAGTAAGTTTTTACATTTTATTAATCATATCTCCAAGCCCCTCATCCTGTAAAGATGGGGATGAATTTGGATATAACGCCATTGAGTGCCTCACTACTCATCTCAACGACCGAGAAAACAATGGATACCACTCTACAATCAGTCATTTTACACTATTTTTACATGCCACTCTTCCAACTTCAATCCCTTGAGGTATCTGAATTTCACAATATTTTTTTCCTTAGATTGAAAGTAATATGTCTCCCATGGCAGGTAAAATTTGCCTCAGACATTCCGGAGTTTCGCTGGAATATACACGTATACATACATCAAAACATTTAGAGCTGTGTGAGCAATGCTTTTGATGTTGCTCCTGTAAATTCAAAATCCAGGAGGCATAGTCGCTCATACCAAAACGTGGCATTAAATGACATTGTGTTTGTAACAGTGTCACGAACTCAAACTATGGATTTGACACTAATCTCAGTCACTTGAGACATTTTATTTTTCATCCTTTATCGCCCGCCATAATAATGGGTTTTGAATCAATTGAATTGATTTTGAGTTTAACGTCCCGTCAGCAGTGAGGCTATATGAGACGTAGACCTACTAATTAACGCGAACTACATGAGCTCTCTCTGGGGGCCGAATCTGGGTCTCCCACACCGAAAGTGTGTACGCTATATGCTTAACCACAAAGGAGCTTTACGATGAGAGTTAAATTTGGACTTTAACGCTTTCGGAGTTGTAATTATTAATTTCTGCAACAACGAGAACTATGGATTCGACACTAATATCGATCGCTTTTACTTTATATATATTGGCGGAGAGAAAGGGACCACATTAATATACAAAAGCCTTGCAGATTATTGAACTGAAATCCTTTGGAAAGAAATCCTATTCTCCATTCTTTCTCGAGTATAAATAAGTCTCTTAGACATGACTTCGTGTTCGTAAATTTCCTGTTTACATAGTTTTGGGGATCGGGAGTTTTGTGTCTGTACCGAAGATTGGAGTTTGTATAATAATTTCTGTTTATACCAGAATAGTCTCTTTACCTTTCAGAAAGCGTAAATTACTTGCTGTAATGAGAAAATTCAGAAGTAACTTCCGATGACAAATAGCTCCAAATAAATACACTACATAATTTATTCATTGCGATGATATTATTTTCTTAATTTGTGTTTAACATTCACATATATCATAGAATACCAACGTACTGTGAACACCTGTTATATTTTAAACATAATAATCACTTTGTTCTGCAATGATTGTATGTTATATATATACAACTGACGTATTTTAATGTAATTATTTTATATAATTTTTCATGCATTGCGGAAAATAGAATTTCATAAAAAAAATGACTCAGATGAGAATCGAACCCTCGACCTTACGGTTTGAAATCCAACGACGTACCACAGAGCTATCACAAGCGCTCCGCGAATAATACTTCTAGCGATATATAGCGGTATTTAAGATAATAATTACATTCATATCCACTGCAAACGCTGTTTTTGTTCTACTTTGACTTTTATTTTAGTACTCAGAAGAGAATAGTGTTCTATGTCTTAACTTTAACCATTCTTTTACATATGGAAAGATTCGTTTACGTATCCAAATATTCCATTAAGTATGGAGAGCAAAATGACAAACAAGCATGTGCTGGCATTAATACAGTTTCGAAATATTGTATCATTAAGTATTTCAATCAATGTTGCATTTTTTATATATAATTGGTAACAAGTCTTATTATATTTAAAAGAAGAAAAACACATCTGCAAGATTTTTCCCGATTGCTAAGGTTGGCTTCGAGGTTCGAACCTGGTTTACTTTTTCCCGAAGATATCCGAAGTTGGACTTAGAAAATTTTTGCTTCGAAACAGCAATAAAGAATGCGCTCAACCTTTTTGAGACAAGGTGTACATGTATGTATATTACTTTTGGTATAATACCTCTGTCATTTTGCAGTGTTTGTATCATTACGAATTATAAAGATACTTTGAGATGCTGAAAGCTATCTTATACTAGTTTGTCACTCGATTTGGCCTCAAAACATTTTTGATGTATCAGTGTATAATTTTTGAACTGTCATAAAAAGTGAATTTAGTCACATATTCTAAATAAAACATGTTCTAACTACCGCATTTAAACCATCTAAGAATGGTTTGTGCGAGCTATTCCACTCTTTTATTTCCAGCTTTCTAAAAAAATACACTGCTGAGCATCCACCAAATTGGCAGAGTATGTAGGTTATGTCTATACGCCTGCTATATATAAACCCTTCCTATTAGGAATTTTCCTTTATTACGTATTTTATGGGAGGAAAGCACGGTTTTGAAAGTAAACTTGATGCTCAGTATCCCTTTACAAAACTGCCACGACAGATAACTCAGATGGCTCAGCACCCCATGTCGTAAACAAAGCAATATAAGAAACTGCCACTTGCTCAATGAAGAAACCAATTAAGCTCAAAGGAGATGATTTAGAGTTATTTCAAAATTTTTTGGCGAAAATAGACTTTAGTCTGAATGCATTAGCCATATGTTTCATAAACGCTTGAAAAATTGATCTCGTGTCCTGCTTTAGTAAACCGCAGGTAGCGACTATTGAAAGAGAAAATAAATTTTATCCCTGGGATTCGAAACTCATTGGTGATGTCTCCAGTGAGAGTGACGAGGATGAAGCTAAGAACATTTTTGTGTACTGGACAATAAATTAACTAAAGTGTAACTCCATTAAATATAGTGAACTGTGACATAATATTACTATAAGTAAAGCCGAATAGGCAGGAATAAGTACTGATAATATTGAGACATCCCAATCAAGAGAAATGTCAAATAGAATATCTAATTCCGTATTAAGCTTTTCCTCTCAGTGTTTAATGTAGAAATGTTTTGTCAGCTAGCAACAGTCTGGCTTAACACAAACGATATAAAGGAAAATAAAAAGGGTAGGAATGATTTCTCTCTTTACCTTTCAGAAAGCGTAAATTACTTGCTGTAATGAGAAAATTCAGAAGTAACTTCCGATGACAAATAGCTCCAAATAAATACACTACATAATTTATTCATTGCGATGATATTATTTTCTTAATTTGTGTTTAACATTCACATATATCATAGAATACCAACGTACTGTGAACACCTGTTATATTTTAAACATAATAATCACTTTGTTCTGCAATGATTGTATGTTATATATATACAACTGACGTATTTTAATGTAATTATTTTATATAATTTTTCATGCATTGCGGAAAATAGAATTTCATAAAAAAATGACTCAGATGAGAATCGAACCCTCGACCTTACGGTTTGAAATCCAACGACGTACCACAGAGCTATCACAAGCGCTCCACGAATAATACTTCTAGCGATATATAGCGGTATTTAAGATAATAATTACATTCATATCCACTGCAAACGCTGTTTTTGTTCTACTTTGACTTTTATTTTAGTACTCAGAAGAGAATAGTGTTCTATGTCTTAACTTTAACCATTCTTTTACATATGGAAAGATTCGTTTACGTATCCAAATATTCCATTAAGTATGGAGAGCAAAATGACAAACAAGCATGTGCTGGCATTAATACAGTTTCGAAATATTGTATCATTAAGTATTTCAATCAATGTTGCTTTTTTTATATATAATTGGTAACAAGTCTTATTATATTTAAAAGAAGAAAAACACATCTGCAAGATTTTTCCCGATTGCAAAGGTTGGCTTCGAGGTTCGAACCTGGTTTACTTTTTCCCGAAGATATCCGAAGTTGGACTTAGAAAATTTTTGCTTCGAAACAGCAATAAAGAATGCGCTCAACCTTTTTGAGACAAGGTGTACATGTATGTATATTACTTTTGGTATAATACCTCTGTCATTTTGCAGTGTTTGTATCATTACGAATTATAAAGATACTTTGAGATGCTGAAAGCTATCTTATACTAGTTAGTCACTCGATTTGGCCTCAAAACATTTTTGATGTATCAGTGTATAATTTTTGAACTGTCATAAAAAGTGAATTTAGTCACATATTCTAAATAAAACATGTTCTAACTACCGCATTTAAACCATCTAAGAATGGTTTGTGCGAGCTATTCCACTCTTTTATTTCCAGCTTTCTAAAAAAATACACTGCTGAGCATCCACCAAATTGGCAGAGTATGTAGGTTATGTCTATACGCCTGCTATATATAAACCCTTCCTATTAGGAATTTTCCTTTATTACGTATTTTATGGGAGGAAAGCACGGTTTTGAAAGTAAACTTGATGCTCAGTATCCCTTTACAAAACTGCCACGACAGATAACTCAGATGGCTCAGCACCCCATGTCGTAAACAAAGCAATATAAGAAACTGCCACTTGCTCAATGAAGAAACCAATTAAGCTCAAAGGAGATGATTTAGAGTTATTTCAAAATTTTTTGGCGAAAATAGACTTTAGTCTGAATGCATTAGCCATATGTTTCATAAACGCTTGAAAAATTGATCTCCTGTCCTGCTTTAGTAAACCGCAGGTAGCGACTATTGAAAGAGAAAATAAATTTTATCCCTGGGATTCGAAACTCATTGGTGATGTCTCCAGTGAGAGTGACGAGGATGAAGCTAAGAACATTTTTGTGTACTGGACAATAAATTAACTAAAGTGTAACTCCATTAAATATAGTGAACTGTGACATAATATTACTATAAGTAAAGCCGAATAGGCAGGAATAAGTACTGATAATATTGAGACATCCCAATCAAGAGAAATGTCAAATAGAATATCTAATTCCGTATTAAGCTTTTCCTCTCAGTGTTTAATGTAGAAATGTTTTGTCAGCTAGCAACAGTCTGGCTTAACACAAAGGATATAAAGGAAAATAAAAAGGGTAGGAAGGATTTAAAGGAAGGAATGCACAATTTGAAGATACATACCCAAAAAAATTCTAAGGCTAAAATTTTGGTTACTATAATTTATAAAGACTTAATAATATATTAAATTAGCATAGCCATTTTGACAACATTATGTTCTTACGAGGTACGTTTAAAAGACATCTCGATACATTATTTTTTTAATAACTTTAAACATGTTAGAATATGATCTTTACGCCCTAGTGGGAAGAAAACTACAGAATTTCGCCATCTCCAGATTGCGGAACGAGTCAGAAGAAAATTATCCCTAAGTATTAAGCCAGTATCATGTCTTTTCTATTTCTTAATAGTATAGATTAAAATCATGATTTTTAGTTATTGGAGTACTTAAGGAAAATGTTTCTAATACTTTATGTAATAATGAAGGATCATTTCTTATTACTTATTTATTGTGATCATTAATTAGAAGGATCATCTTTGGATGATAGCGGAAAATGGGTTCTATAGGTATTGACGAGTGTTGTACGATAGCTTATACGTAAAAATTTGATCGTTAGTTTTATATTGTGAATTTGTTTGCTTTAGATTGCTTACTAGGAAAATAACTAAAATAACTATTCACAATACTACAGCAAAGTTTAAGAAGATTTCAAGACCCAAAATTTATAATTACGGTGGAACCCCTGCAGAATATTTGGAAGACTCATCAGACTTTCAAACTCGGTACTATACTTTGAATGTCATACGATGGATGGCGCACTCCTGTTTTAGGTGGTTTCCTTTGTGCCATACCATCTGGTATGAACACTCATAATTACGTCTGTTGCGGAAGTAGAGGTTTTCCAGCAGTTTCTGTTGCAAGTGGGGATACAACGTGCGTGGATGCATTACTTTGTTTATTTTTGAAACGAAGAGTTTAAAACAGGGAAATTTTTCCTTGAAAAAAAATTTTCTAGAAGGTAAGTGTCTCTTGTTTATGTTAAATGCTTGTAATTTATCATACTAATTTCATTTCTTATTTTATCGTCCGAAATGTGTTTGTATATTCTGATTAACATTGAACAACTGCGAACCTGTTTTACTAAGAATCAAAGATTTCTTCGATAGACATAATGGAAAGTTTGAAAGGTTTGTTTCTTACTTTCTTTTCCTTGAATTTTGTTATCTTAGATCTGAAAATGCATTGTCGACTCATGGAAAGCATTGTTGCATGCAGTGTATGCTTTCAATGTTGCCAACTCATGAATGAAAATAATTCGAAGTTGAACACGAAAAATATTATTAACGTAACGTTATTTCCGACATCTTCTATTGATATCGATTTTTTTGAAACCTCTCTCTCTTTCTCTCTCTTTCCTTTCTGTTACTCTTTTGTATTAATTACTGATTTATTCCTCGATAAAGATTCTTGAAGACTGTGAAAACTTTATATTACTTTTACAGATGAGCAAGAATATATTTTCGGAAAAACGACACGCTCAGCCATACATACCCCCAGAACGACACAACTTCAGGTAAGCGATGATGATTTAGAAGGAGCTCTAGATTCAGATAATGAAGAATGGCATCCTAAATCCGAAACTTCAAAAGGATCTTTCATATTGTAAATTGATTGAATCGTTTGCATTTTTTACACATGAAACAGTAAATGACAATTTCAGTCATTATACAGCTGCTGCCAGTCGTCAGCCCCAATGGAATAAGATTACAAGAAATGATCCACTTCTTCAGGCGCCACAATAGAAATCGCATTGTCTTCTCCAAATAAAGTAAAATCTAGTGTTGATATTCTGGAGTTAATCGTTCATGAAATCATTTTATATTTTAACCAGAAGGACCCCAATAAACCTCTGGAACTAACTAAGTTTAGAATTAGAAATATTTATAGGAACCGTAATGGGTTTCATGTCCGTTATTCGTATACCAAGAACAAGATTGTATTGGAGTACTTCCTGTAGAACTCGCCAAGTTGCTGATAACATGTCTTACGGCATTGTGTTTCACTCAAAAACAAAAAAAAAATGTTTCCTGTAATTCATAAACAATAGGTGTGACTTCAATGTAACCATGAAAGATATGTTACCAAGTTCAGATTAAATGTACCGTGTTTCAGCAAACCTTAAAGTACGTATTGTTTACTATAGCGTTATGAACAACTGCACAATACTATATGTATTAGGAAAGTTTGTAACGTCTAGAAGAAATTTTGTATTGTATATTAATGAAAAATTAAACAAATAAGGTTCATAAGTGCGCAATGTTAATTCAAATACACCATCCTCCTGTTGTCATATTTTAAATATGTGAGTTAAAATTTGTTATTAGTTCGTTTTAGATACGCGAATGCAGTAAGAAAAACATCTAAATATTTTTTGTCGAAAACATAAATAAATTGCGCAATATAGGGTTAATATGTTCCTGACGTTCTCACTAGTTTCAATTTTATTAACTATTACAACGAAACTTTGATCTTCACGTTTGAGCTTATTTATAGATTATTTTATAAAAGGTAAGTTCTGGAGATGAACAAAGTTATGTACCTCTTCAATGCTGCAATTGCACGAAATGCTGTAAATGGTCCATCCATGATACTAAATTCTAATCAGTCATAGAGTTTAATCAGGAAATCTCGATTAAATTGTCACCTAATGTCGTATCTTGACATAGCGTCTATAGTAGAAGTCCGTATTGCTTGAGTCTCTTACTGTTGTTCAGAATCCAAAACAAGGGTTTATTGTCTGTTAAAAGGTCGTTTGCTGTAACCTGGTAATGTGAATACCGAGATATTGTTTCTACAAGACTTACAAACTAGAGTCCACAAACACTGTGTTGCTTACCCCCTTGCTACAACTTCTTGCCATTGAACGACACAAGTTGAACTCCCCTTCCTCATTCGCCAGCTAATTCCAGCCACCTATACCTTTGCTTTCACCATCGGGATGTATACGGAAATTCTACTTCAGGTCTGAAGTCTTGTATACAACATTATCCATCATAATATTTTTAATTTGTCGAGAAAATCGTGTTGTTCCTTAGGAAATTCAAATTTGTTCTTGGGAGATTTGGAAGAACTAAGCGGTCCCATCAAATCTTGGAGCTCAGAGTGAAATAATGAATAATAACTGACAAACACCGGAATTTTCAATAGCTCATGTTTATTGTACTGAGGAATTATATTTTTTATTGGAGAAACCCTACTGGGATCGATTTCCATCTGGTTTTCTTCTATTTTATATCCTAAATAATTTATTCATGTATAAACGAGAATACTTATCAGGAAACAGTGTTATTTCCTTTAAACCATTTCAAGACCTTACCTTTTAAATTGCTGTGGGCAAAATAATACTCCCAATTTCTACTTCAATAGGAACACGTACATTGAAATGATTCTGGGGGATTAACATTTGTTGTGATGCCACTTGAGTTTTTATTAAGGTTTATTTGGTTATAGGACCGCTGTAACTGTAGTCCCATGCATTCTTTCTTGTCAGCTAGTATCGTGAGACACGTTTCCAAATTCGGTGAAGGGTATAAATAGTTCACAATGAAATTAGTTGCCCTATATAATTGCCAACAATACGATAAATATTGTTTGTTTTTTCACGGAAAAGCAACGACTACGTTTGCATGGATAATAAACCTCTTCTAAAGGTCGTTCTTTAAGAAGCATTTCAATTTGTTCATAAAAAATTAATTTCATTTTTTGGTGTTCAGAATGCAGAATTCTTAAATAGTTTATTTTATTTTATTTACAAAAAAACAACAAAACATTTAATACAACCTACTGTTTCCGAAATAACGTCTTTAAATTTATATTTAATAGAGATACTGTAACCATCAATCTGAGAATCACCGAATTTCCAGGAATCCTGTTCTTGTGATTTTTCACCTGTATTTATATTGTTTATTAACCTGAATATTATCCTGTGAGACGTACCACTTATCTTCGTCTGGGTTGCCAGACTTGAGACGTAAGGTTTTACGCTACATTTAAATCCTGTGGCTGGAGAGCCAAACTTGAAACGATCGGTTCTGCTGTGAGTCGCCAGACTTGAGGCAACCCTCCAGCAAATCGTTATCAGTTCCCTTCATTCGTAGCTAATGTCGCACAGAGAAAAGAAAGAGGAAAGAGAAGAAAAAGAAAAATTTAGATTGGGTCGCCGATACTACTCTCTTTCTTATGCTACGATTATGAGCCAGTAAGCACAACGCTATTTAATCCCAGATTCTTGCACACCATGGTGTTGTCGCTTCCATGAGGAGAAAAGAGAGAACAAAAAATCCATTAACGTTGCCAAAATATCACCACATAATATGCGTATTATATTTATTTTACCTCTTTTAACCAACAGCAGATGGTTGCAGCAAATTACATCATGTTAGCAATTGTAGGACTTCAGCTAGACTCGAATAACCATAACTTTGAAAAGAAAAAAAGGAATCATTGGACATATGTATCTCAGTCTCTCGAAATCATAGAGAACTTTTTACAACAATGCAATTGAATAGCTAGTAACAACAGTATAATAGTTGATATCCTTGATAAAAATTAGACAGTTGTTTACATTTCTCGAATAGATACCTTGAAATAATGAACTCTAGTAAGCTACATCTTAATAAATGGAAAGAGGAAAACAGAAAGGTGCATTACTACTTAAAAGAACATTTCATTACAGAGGGAGTAGCTATACGGCTGAGTCGACCATCCTCCTTCCCAAAACACAACGATTCCACTATGTTTCCGCATCCAACTGTATTATCAGGGCGCCACATCTCAACTAGGCTTACAATTTGAACAGCGGCGGGGACATAATATATACGTAGTAGAAACATTTACAGGAGGTAGTATACCAGCCAGCAACCTAAACTTCACCCCTTACACCACCACATCTCGGCGTGAACACCAATAGTAATACCCACCGTCTTCGACGCATCTAACTAGACGTTTGAATGTAGCTTCTTAACTAACGTTATAGGCGCATATAAATACTTCAAGATTTAACATAAATCTTTCCCTTGCGTGGCAAATTCAAATTACAGATCATAAATTACGGTTATATAGCAAACAATGCGGAGTGTCCACTAATGGGTCGAACATGAGCTAGCTTTAACTCTACCAAATCAACTCTACCTTTCAACTCTACCAAATCATGGCAACTATAAAGTAAACAATACGGAGTGCTCGCTAATGGGTCGAACATAGGAACTAGCAGTAAAATAAATGTTACATTTAAACATTGCTTAACTAAAGAAATTACTTTCTCATAATGCAACAAGGAAACAACATTGATTTCGGACTACCCCGCCGGCGTGTGGATCGACTTACTGGATGGAGAGCTCACCTTTGCTTTAGGCAGTCATGTTAAACACGAAATACATAGTATTAAACAATAATTCAGACATCGTAGAGAAACGCAAAATAAGCAAAATACACGATATTGATAATTCGTGAATGATTAACCTTATAAGCGGAGACAGTATCAATTTCACTCCAATTACTTGAAATAATAATGTTGAATAGTTCAAATACGAATATTAATTCTTCAAACAAAGCTGCGTCATAAATTCCAACATTAAAAGAGGTTACCTGGATATTGATGATTAAGGTCAGTCCAACAGCTACTCACAGAAATCCAACTAATATAATAGGATTAACGCTGCAGAAACCAGTTCCTAAAGTGCGCAGTCTCAGCTGCATACATAACCAATGGATTACTCTTCACAGATTACCTCCAGGCTTTACTTAACATAACGCAGCAGAATACTCCAAATGTAGGGCTCAGAATCATTATAGAAACACCAAGTCAGGAGAAGTAGATAAAAGACAAACTGCAGTAGAAATTCTCGTTCAGCTTTTACAGCAACAGAAACACAAGTCGACGACGATTGCTAAGGTCACTACAGAGAATGGACCACACTGACAAAGTCACAGGAAGAGCATCTTCATCTTCACCTACATGACATTACGAAGTCACTTACACCATGTGGTAGGTACTTGCGGCAGAATTGACGGATTATTAAAAAGCAGCAAGGTCAGACTCAAACCGAAAAGGAAGACGGTTTCTGATGTCATTGCAGAGAATATTAGACCCCACAGGTAGGATTACAGTAAACATCTTCGTCACTTCAGATGCTGAAGAAGGATAGGTACTTAGTTGGAGCTCGACTAGTAAACTCAACAAACGAGCAAACCGAAAATATAGTTTGATAACTTCGTCAATTTAAAACTACTTCGACATTTCACAATAATGTAACACTCCTCTCCTCTATCAATTACTCGAATTCCAAGTAAGCCCATAGTTCTGTTCAATATGTAGTTATTATCTTCTGTCAATCCAGGAGATAGACATTAAGCAACTTCATAGTAGCCATTTCCGTTGCAGTGCACGGAGGGAGAACAGAAAACACGCTCACAAATCCTCCTTGCATCCTGCTTGGCTGCTATTAATTGCGCAGCATATAATGAAACTAAACGGAAAATATTATATAGAATTTAATATAACAGAATAAAGTAGATCGAATATAGGTTACTATTTAATTAATATTCACAAACAAATATTCGATCTAAACAAAATGCAAACACTTCGGTTTAAACACTAACGCCATCTCGCAAAACAACAGAATCTAAGTCGATGCTGACAATAGACTAACCAAGGAAAATAGCATAATTCAGCTAAGCAAACCAGCCCAATTGTCGACCATATTGTTTCCATCAAAGGGGTCGACAATTGGGAAAAAAGGAGGAAAATAACACTTAACTAAAAGCTACTTAAGTGATCATATCTAAATAATCTCTTTAAGAAAGTGTAACGGTTCAAGAGGATCGTTACACCTGAGCATCATTAACTCGGTGAATAAATCGTAGGAAGAAATTTTCTATTTCACTGTATTATTTTTTGTAAATGTTTAGCTTCATCTGACGCTTCAGAACTACTATTGTCAGAATTCGAATGTGTATTCTTGTGTTTAGTTGGTTTACTTAAATTCGAATCATTTAGTACCTTCATTAATTTTAAAACAACAATTTGTTCGTTATTTTTCTTCTCCAGTATTTTCTTCTTCTTTCTGCATCTCTTCTTCTTATTATTCAATTCATTACTCAAGTTTATGAGGTTTAATTTTTTAAGTGTTTTTGAGCCTGCAATTTATATCATAGTACCATCAACATGCAAACTGTTAATCGCTTTTGAAGAAATAACATTTTTTCCAAATATTTTTGAGGTTAGTTAACATTGTTAGCATTATTGTGGCCATGTTGATAACACTAACTAGTCTTAATGCAACTATCTTTGATTATTTGAATCGCACCTTCAAAATTATTATGACATAATTTTTGCTCCTTTCCGCACCAAATATTCCAATCGCACCATCCAATCTTCTATTCCAGAGGATCTGAATTTCATTAGACGCATGGAAGGGAGGAGTAGGGTAATAAATATGGAGGAAGATCAAAAGGAGAAAGATATTGAAAGGCTATGGGAACAGCTGTTAGGGAATGGTTACGGTGACGAGGACACGAATAAGAGTAGGAAAAGAATGATGAAAAGCGAGAGGAAGATGAAGAGAAAAAGAGGACAAGAAGAAAGGATGGCATGGCATTGAAAGTGCAGGGGTGATCGCAGAGAAGATCAGAAGAATTCTAAGCAGAGATGGTATTAAGACTTACAGAAAGGGCGGAATGAAGATACTGGATATCATTAGAAGAAAGTAGATGAGAACGTCAGTGGATTTGGATAAAGGGGGAGTTATAAGAAGTGCCATGTGTGATATTCGATATGGTGTATGTGGGGGAAACCAAGAACAGGATGCAAGAAGGTTTAAAGTAACATAAAGATGATGGTATATTGAAGAGGGACACTAATGCTACTTCTAAGCACTTCAGTGAAACCGGCCATGAAGTGAACTGGGAAGGAGCAACGGTAGTGGAGTATGAGTGAAGACTATTCGTTATGATGTGGAAAGAAGCTAAGAGAATAAAAGAGGTAGCCGATAAAGCTATGAACTGGAATAGTGGTTATAATATTAATGAAGAGTAGGAGGCCATTTTCAAAAACGAAGAAAGGAGAAAGAAGATGGGTAAAATATAAGGAATCTATAATGTTTAATTTGATTTATGTATGTTTATATATCTTTATATATTTATTTAATTATTGACTTATTAAGTCACACAGTACTTTCACGTCATTTATTTGTCCGTGTTTTCTTTGTAGAAAAGTTATTGGACAGTTGGCTGTAAACAATATTACCCATATACTTTGAAATAATTTGATCACTCCGTCATTGCAGTAAAGGGCCTAGTGAAAACTGCCCCAAGCATATCTGCATCAAATTTACAATATCGATTAATATTTATGAGAAACTCAGTTTCCAAAATGTACACCTCCAAGCGCTTTTGGACGGGTGTAAGGAGGGGAAAGCAAAATTGAATTTATTTTTTTCTACTGAACTACTCAACCGATTTGCATAAAAAATGTTAGGTGTTCCCAACAAGAGAAAAGTAAGAAAATATATTTTTGAAATCTTTTGGGGTTGAAAATTGAAGTCAAAATTTCCTTTTTGAGATTTTCAAAAACAAAATTAGTGAAAGACTAACTGTGACACCCAAAATGTTTTGCCAGTTTCCTCTTGAGAGAGTCCATAACGACATATATTGTTTTCATTTTGTTTGCAAGTGTATCTCATAGTGATAAAAAACAAATGTATCGTGGCATACATAAGTCTTCAACCAGATAATGGCGACTGCTTTGAAACAAATACAGAGTATGAGAATTACATCTGTCGTATCTGTAGTTTCGTATGAAGAAGAAACAAACTTGTGAACGAAAGGTTTAAGAACAACTCATGTTATTGATATAAACATTGCCGAAGCTTTTTCACTTATATCGTCATAAAAGAAACATGAACGACTTTTTGAAAAGACGAAAAATAACACACAACTTTGCAAAGAAACCTAACGTAACCAGATAAAAGGCGAATCATTTACAGCGTAGTGATCGTGGTTCAGTGGTCAGGCTAGTTCAGCACTCGCAACGAGGCGAGTAACATCGTCTCTGCCGTCGCTCCAGCTTCGAGTGTTTGTTTACATCGCTACTTTCTTCTCAGAATTTAAAGTTTTAGTGTGACTTGTTTTGAGTTTAAACGTTATAACTTTATAAGCATTTTCAGTGCATATTTATTATTGTTCATAGTTTGGTGACATTTATCGTTGAATTACTGCTATGAATTGCATACGAGCTAATACATTGCGCATCAACTTTTTCACGGTGAGTCAAAAGCCCATGTCTATTGCCGTTCATGAATGGATACGTAAGATATTTTAGTTAACTGTTGATCAGGTGTTGTCCATTGAAATGGCCTTTATACAAGAACATATATCTGAAATTAATTAAACAAAGTGTTTTGTGAACAAATCCTAACTAGTACGAATGGAGTAGTGACCTACTCACATAATAATGGGGACCATGTGTTGCCTATTGATTTTGCGGATAACTAGGTGGTGATCGTCAAGGTGTCCTTATGCCACATGGAGCTTAGTGACACGCAATTAACACGTGTGCTCTCCCAATATGGCGATGTCAGTAGTATTTTCGGCTAACAATATTCAAAGGAACTTGTCTATGCTACCCGAACGGGTCGTAAGCTTCTTAAAATTACTACTAAACGAAACATTCCTTCGTTTAACACGGTCTGTGGTTTACGTTTGTTTACCAGCTTTCCTGGTCAATTTCAAACTTGCGACATCTGCAAATCCCCCAACCATTTTGTTCAGGGGTGTTCCAAGAAGAGGAATTCACGTCTTATTCTGCCATCTACATCAACCAATTCCATTTCTCCCATTGTACGTGTACGTCATAATTTACCAGTGGATCCAGGAGCTCCTGACATCGGTAGTTACAGTGGTTTCCCGTGCTTTATAAAAATGTTCTGCAACCAACTTGTTCCAATCCACGGAACGAAGCAGACAACCAGCCAACATATCCCAACATTCACTCCGAATCGGTTCCTGAAGAACTTGTACTTTTAATAAGATGGAAGTGGAAAAAACTCAGGATACTAAAATTATTCCAACACCTATAACACCCAGCACCACACAAGCTGTTTCAACAGTCGTAACATCAGTTTCTACGGTAAGTGATACTGGTTTAGTCGAAGAAACTTGTTCCGTCTCGGAGACAGTACCTTTAGCTGTTCCACCAGAATTAACTCTCAACATTCCATCACGCTTCGCGGTAGTGACTCCACAAGTGACTCAGATACAGACATTATTCATAGTGATAAACGGTAACTCAGTAAACCAAAAATACGCACTAGTGTGTGTAGTAAGGACTTGCGTCCTATACACGATCTTTGTATGAATTATGCACGCCAAACGCAAGCGTTCAAAAAAAGTTGAAATCAGTGGTTAAGTCCGAAGGAGGGGGTACCTAAATTTGTAGTGGCATTGTAATACTGTATCGTGTTATTTTTTCTTTCTTCTTTCTGCAGTAATATTACCTCCTCTTTATCATGTGTTGTTACGCTGCCATATATTTCTTGTCTCTCTTCATTTTATGTTTACGTTCCATTTAGTGACTGTTAATCTCAATAAGCTCACTTCTTTTCTTAAGCACCATGCCCTGAGTGATTTTATACATCAAGAAGAAATCTATGTTTTATTCGCTCAGGTATCGCAGTCACGGAATTCCATTTCCTACCCAATCACTCTCATGTTACCAGTGTTAGTGAAACAGCTTCAGGAACTGCCATTATTTACCGCACGATCTCAATTTTTTGGCACTTTTACAACATACCAGTGAGCGTATTACAACCGGAGATTTACAACAAATTCGTTTGTGCAGTGTCTATGCTCTGGTTCTTCGTATAAAACAGAACGAAATAATTTATTTGCTACTGAACTCCCCCCGGCTTTGTATAATGTTCGCTCCCCATGCAATCTTGCCGAGGATCATAATTGCACACTTTCTCTCGTCGATGCTTATCCTCATTTCAATAATTCGTCTGCTCTACGTCAACTAATAACAACTTTTGAGTTAGTGGATGTGTGGTGCCATTTTCATCCAAATAAACCAGGACATACATTCTTCATTTCTGGATCGTCTTTCTCTTGATTGGACAAATTCTATATCAGTAAATCTCTTCTTCAGGGGGTTCGAGATGTAAATACTACACCCACCTGCTTTCGTGACAACCTGGCAGTTACAATCACCATCGATCTACCCGTCTCAAAGTTTTTAAAACGAAGTGGTTTGTGGTATTTTAATATCTCCATCCTTCAGGAGCCTGACAAGATCCATCTTATTCACGAAAAATGGACAACCCTCTTACACCGTATCAATAGTACGGTGAATTTCTGGAAAAGCGATCAAACCGAAGATTCGAGTGGATACTCAACAATATTCTCGGGATCGGAATGTTTCTTATGGCACTCAATATCAATATTACACCACTCTCTTAAGAGACTACATGAAAGAACCAGTTCAAGGTAGCAATGTTCGACCTCAAATTCAAGAAATCAAAGCGCACTTATTAGCCATGCACAAACGCCGCATCCAAGGTTTCACGACTCGCAGTAAAATACATCGATATGACGACTGAGAAACTCCCAGAGTTGTACCCTCCGCATTAAACAAATTGCGACTGCTAACACAGTGCAGTTAGGCCACCCAATATAAACATTCTTACCCCATAATCGAGTCATGTAAAGAGAGAATCATAAGTTGATCTAGGGAGAAACCGAAATATAAACATTGAAAAATTCAAACCAATAGGTGTCTATTACAAAGAGATTAAGAAATGATGCAAAGAGAGAGAGAGAGAGAGATTGAGAGAAAAGGAGAGAAGAAAGAAACGAAAAGGGAGAACAGATAAAAATATGGAATTCAAACGTTGTAAGAAAAGAACCTACCGCTATAAAGTTCGTTTCCAGAAATCAACACTAATATAGAAATAACGTTGGTTTTACATTTTTTTCAGAACTATTCTAATATATTTGCTTTAGACATTCATTAAGTCACTTTCATAAAGGATAGCATACTTATTTTCCAGTAGAACTGTAGATTTCAGAGACACATCTACAATAATGTCAAAATATTAACACACATGCTTTGTTTTGGCGCGGTTTGATTGCAAATTCAGTAGTGTTCCTTGGAAGTACTGATCCAAAATACAACCTAATAAACCAAGTAGCTAGTGTTGATCATGTTCTCCATTTCACACTACTAATGCAAACTGAAAAAAAAAACGAAAAAAGAGAAAGAAAGAAGGAAAAAAACAGAAAATTGAATGAGTGCTATTTTACTGCTTAATTCCTATCAGAGATACCTCATATTTTAAGTTCAAACTGTATCGTAATGAAAAGTTACAAATGTAGGAAAGGAACATTTTGTGTTCCTCATAGATGTAGAATGTTTCAAATTTCAACGTGAATAAAACACATACAATTATAGGGTGGAAACAAATTTTGTGTTGCGCTAGTATAAATAAAATAAACAAAGAGATTACAATTTTCTACTCTTTCCCGAAGATTTATCTGTTCCGATCATCCAGCATCAATTTCCTCTCTTGTGGGTATAACGTGATTTGCAGATAGAATGATCACGCTAGAGCTGAAACGTATCATCGTGTCAGTCGAATGATCTTGGTTACGTTACAGACCACCGCTGGTCGAGGATTCAAACTCGTAATTACCCGTAGTGATCCGGTAATTCGACTGAGACTCGGTAGCCTAGATGATAAGTAGAAATTTTACTTACTCCCTTGCATTTAAAACGTATTTTTGTCAGAGAGGACCAGGACTGGAAATGTTATCCCCAGAGCACGAAAAAGATGACGCCGAAGTTCCCATTTAATTAGGTTTCTTTGCTCCGTTTTAACTTTGGAACAAGCACACGCAGAAGAACTGAGTGTGTGTGTGAGAGACAGAGAGACGGGAGGAGAAGTGAAAAATACAAAGGATAGGGAAACTTCGAGAGAGACAAGGAGAGGGACATATGAAATATACTTATCATTACAGTGTGTAATACAAAACGCACTCACTGTTTATTCGAATTGTCGCCAGTGATGCCTTCTAAGTTCTCAAATAGAATATGAATCTCTGTTTGCAGTCATTATATTATGCGGAAAAATCATACTACCTGATGGGGAATCGAACCGAGATTTTGTAGGTGGAAGTATAGGACTTTACCACTACACCACCGATTGCTTTACCTAAACTTTATTTAACAAATAGTGTAGTGCTTCGTTCTGAGAACGATAAGAGGTAAAGTGTATTCTGCAGATCAATGACGTGTTTGGAATGACCTGGCAATTCAATTGATCTTTCCCAACCTCATTGGTAAATCGTATCGATCATGATACAGGGGTTTGCTTCTACATTCTCAGGTATTGCTCATCCAGTATGATAAGTCGATTATTCACAATCACTTTGTAAAAAACAACTTTGTCGTGAACAGGATTTGAACCTATGTTAGAAAGATGTATTATTTTAAGTTCATTACGTTACTACTACTATTCCATGCCACCTGTAAATCCAACCCAGATATTACTTAGAAGCCAGTCCTGATCTTTGGAACGAATCGTCTTTTTCTTGTAAGGTTATTTGCACCAAAGTGTATAACGAAATTCATATATTCGACGACCTAGAGAGATATTAGTGCTCTCTTTTAAGGGAAATAACATACAATCCAGAATAAAATACAGAAATAGAAACATATTATTCAGTAATTTCAGCATGCAATTTCAAAAGTACGGAAATAATAATAATAATAATAATAATAATAATAATAATAATAATAATAATAATAATAATAATAATAACTTATATTATAAAATTGAAAGGAACTATGTTTGTGGCTCCTAATCTTTTGAACAAACATTGATAAGATTCGGGCCTGGGAAGCTTTTTTATCATTTCATTTTAAAGGTAGAACTTAGGAGGAAGACGGGAGAGAAGAGATATAAAAAACGTAATGATAACTCTAGAACCACCAGACCGATCTCTATCAAACTTTCAAGATATATAAGGTTTCGATCTGGGACAACTTCAGTTTGGTGGTGTAACGTAGGGGCCGGAGAGAGGGAGATATATGTTAAAAAAAGTCAAAACGTAGTGACTGTCTTTGTGACTTCATCACTCTTGATCCACGAGACCGAGCTCGATCAAATTTTTAACATAGATGAGATTTGGGCTTTATACATTTGGTTTTACGATATAACTTAGTTGTGAGGGGAGGGAGGAGTTCAAAGAGAATAAATAAAAGTTTGCAACTCTTGATCCAAACGATCAATCCTGATCAATTTTATTTACATAAATGAGATACGGGCCTGAGATGATTTTTATAATTTCTCCTGCACGGAATAACTTGGAAAGTTGAATAGATGAGAAGGATGTATAAAAATAAATAAAACTTAATTACTCTTGAACAACCAAACCAATTTCGATCAAATTTTCAACATAATGAAGTTCGAACCTGAGGTGGTTTTTGCTATATCACTTTGACGGTGTACCTTAAGGGAGAGGGAGGGTTAGCGACATTTAAAAAGTACGATAAATTACTGATATTATTGGTGAATCTATAATTTTCGGGGTCGCTGAAATTAACAGTGAACATCCAAGGCCGGATCCATGATTTTCTGAGGAGGTGCATCAAATAACTTCCAGTACATTTGAATTATATTTGAATTTTTTAAATGCCTTTAGGCATCTGTACTGTGAATGTGGAAGTGCCCTGGAAATGCTAAGTGTCTGCTCTCCGTCCTTCAACCTTAAGGAAATTATTGAAACTGTTGATTTTGAAAATTCACTGCTATCCTCTCACGTTAGTAAGTGTATATTTACAACGAACGGGGGTGCACGTGCAGCTTTGCATCTCCCTGGACACAGCTAATGCGGTTTGAATCCAAATTCGGCCAATGAACTTGGATAATGGGGCGATATACAAAAATGATCGAAATTACCAATATGAGTTTCGAATTCATAGTTTTCCACCTCACTGAGATGAATAATGACACTGCAGACGCTATGGTTCACAACATAAGGGCGGAGAGGATATATAAAACTCATCGAAAATAACCGGTAACAAAGAGCAGTTTAGTAATAGCAAAAAGTGATTGAGTAACGGAACATATTACTTTTTTCTCAATTTAACCCAGCGAAGCGGGTAATTGATGAGAATAATAATAATTTAATTGACAACAATACTGTGAATGTGAACATTTATTATTATTATTATTATTATTATTATTATTATTATTATTATTATTATTATTATTAACGTACTTTCGAACTTGCACGTCAAAATTACTGCAAAATATGTTTTATTTCTGTAATTTTTCCTGGATTATATGTTTGTCCTTCACTAATTTCTCTCTAGGCCATCGAATAAATGAATATCATTGTCCATTTTGGTGCAAATAACCATACAGGAAGAAACCGGTTCGTTCTAAAGATCAGGACTAAAGTAAGTCATATTTGCCTTTAAATTTGAGGTCATATGATGGTGTAGGGGTAACGTAATGGCCTTAAAAATAATACAGCTACCTAACATAGGTTCAAATCGTATTCAGGCTAATGTTGATATTTTACAAAGTGATTGTGAAGAATCGACTTATCATACTGGACAATCAATACTTAAGAATGTGAAATGAAACATCTGTATCATGATAGAAACGATTTATAAATGTTTGTTGGGGAGGGCAATTGAATTACCAGGATATTCCAAACACACCATTGATCTGCAGTTTACACTTTTCGTGTTATCGTTGTCAGAAAGAAACAATACACCATTTGTTAAATAAAGTTTGGGTAAAGCAATAGGTGGTGGTAGCATAATAATCGAACGATCACGTCCCTCCCCGAGATACTGCAGGTATTTTTCGACCACTGTAGGAAATTGTACGCCAAACATGAGGCACCTTAAGTTGGATACCAGCAATTCTCCCGTTTCCCTTCCTGTCGGACAGGGAGCGCCAGTGCTTAATGCCGCCATATGGCAAAATGTTTGATTACATTATTTTTCTGAAAAATGCTTGTAAAAGATTTTCTTTACAGTGCGAAACCAAAGATTTTGCTCACTACTTACGAATCTTGCATAATGAATATATGAACTGAGATGTTATAAGTTCCTGTAATGTAATCAAATGAAAATAAGAAGGGTAGTGCAGTGGTAGAATGCTAGAATTCTAAGAAGAAAATATCGGTTCAATTTCCCGTCAGGTAGTATGATTTTTACGCATAAAATAATGGCTGCAAACAGACATTAATCTTATATTGGAGAACTTGCAAGGCATCACTGACGATAATTGGAATTAACAGTGTGTGCGTTCTATATCATACGATGCAATAACACGTATGTGTCATATTTATATTCATCGTCTTGTCTCTCTCTCTTTCTTGACGTTTCCTATAATGTACTTGCATCTTTCACTTCTCCCCTTCTCTCACACACAAAAGTTAAAACGGAAAATATAATAATCTGGAAACTTCGGGGTCGTGTTTTTCGAGCTCTGGGGATAATATCTCTAGTCCTGGTCATCTCGACAGAAATACTATTTAAATGCAAGGGAATAAGTAAAATCTCTTTTCTATCCTCTGGGTTGCCGAGTCTCTGTCTAACTACCGGTATCTACGTGTTTGAATCCACGGCCAGTGGTAGTCTATAACCTAACCAACATCATCCAACTGACACGATGATCCGTTTCAGCTCTGGCGTGTTCATTCTACCTCTGCAAATCACGTTATATCAACATGAGAGGAAATTGATGCTGGATGATCGGAACAGATAAGTCTTTGGAAAATACTAGAAAATTGTAATCTGTTTGTTTATTTGAAAACAAAATTTTATTTATACTAACTCGACACAAAATTTGTTTCCACCTTATAATTGAATGTGTTTCATTCACGTTGAAATTTGAAACATGCTACATCTGTAAGGAACATAAAGTTTTCCTTTTCAACATTTGTAACTTTTCATTACAATATAGTATGGATTTTAATATAGGATATTTCTGATAGAAATTTAGCAGTAAAATAGCACTCATTCAATTTTCTGTTTCTTTCGCTCTCTTTCCTTTTCGTTTTTTGTTCAGTTTGCATTAGTGGTCTGAAATGGAGGATATGGCCAATGCTACCTGCAGAGTTATAGGCCTTATTTTGGATCAGCACGTCCAATGAATATTACCGAATTTGCAATCAACCCACGCGAAAACAAAGCATATGCGTTAAACTTTTGACATTATTCTAGATGTGTCTCGGAGATCTACAGTTCTGCTGGAAATTGAGTATGCTATCCTTTGTGAAAGTGACTTAATAAATGCTTAAAGCATCTTCTATATGTTCGGATAGTTCTGAAAAAAGTGTAAAAACCAACGATATTTCTATATTACAGCTGGATTTTTGCAAACGGAAACGGAAGACATGATTTGCCTACAACATTTATTAATCTTGTATGAACAGGCTTCTGGAGCGCAACTCAATCACAGAAAACAAAAATATGTGTTCATCCAGAATACAATGCTTCATATAGCGAATACTATGTCACTGTTTAATGTGTCAAAATACTTGGTGCATTCTGGTTCAATAATATCAACCAAAAAGTAGAACATTCATAACATCTTACGGCAAATAAAATCCGATGTCTTCTTATCACTCATAGACAGCAAAACATGAACATTTTAGTACAAACTTATTTCTCAAAACGTCTGTTTCTAGTACTTTGAGCCACATTGCACAGATCTTACCACTGCCAGTTAAAATATGTAACAAGTTAACCACTCAAGATTTGTTTATTTTACGACATTCCAAAATCTTGCGCGTGGCTAAGAATAAATCCTTTGTACCTTCCCTCAAATGAAGGAGGCATAGGTTTTTTGCACACAGAAGCACGGTCACGTGCCATTCTTATGCGGAGAAGTTGCAAGCTTGTCTGTGAACACGAGACTTCGATTACGGCTGCTGTTATCAATGTCTGCTTCTACTGTTTAGACCTTCAGGCGCCAGTACACTTGTTTCCTTGGAGCTACAAATTTCCTCATTTACGTGATGTCATACTTGATATGATATATGCCTTACTAGCGAAAGATCCAATTGAAACTGGTTCGGTCAACAAGCTTTACTGATGCTCTGTTTGCTTGTGGGTTCTTGTATACCTAACGTCGTCTTAAAGAACCCACACAAAAATTGGAATGCTATATGGAAAAACATCAACGCGTCCTTTCTCACCAGCAACCAACGCACAACCTGGTATTTCTTAGTTAATAATGTATACGAAACATTGGAAAAGCTTCAAAATATAGGTATTGTAAATAGTAATATATGCCCATACTGCAACAATCTCGATGCACCTGCACATAAGTTTCATGCCTATTGCAACGTACCAATCATCTGGGCGTCTTCCTGTATTTTAATTAGAAAAATTTGTCGTCTTTCACATCATAGCTTTAGTGTACCAGTACTTATCTTGTGGCCTAATTTTAATTAGTTTCCAACATTTAACAACAATGCTGTTATCTGGATCACTACACAGACAATCATGTTTTTTCTGCATACTAAGAGGCCGTATCATATAGAATTATACAACCAATATTTAACTGTTTAATTAACTATTTAACTGTTCTTACAGTCATTGTCCAAGCATGTAATATTAAAAAAAAACTAAAACAAAGATGACAAATCTTTAATATACCTTTGTCGCATCAGCTCATGCTAATGTAGGTATAACTCATGGTAAAGCTAATAATGATAATGTAACTTGCCTGCCCCGTGCGGACACCTATGTACGCGTATATATGCATTGTCTTTGTTCATTATATCAGTTTTTTTCTTTTTTTCGTTTTATTTCATTTTTATGTTTTTTTAAATGTATCGATTCACTTTTTAAAAAATCTTAATATCTTCATGTATTTTGTTTGTTCCTTCTCAATAAAGAAGATTTAAAAGAAAGTGGTCAAGACGCTTCGTTCTTGGATCGTATCCACGTCCGGCATTTGTTTTACCTAAGGAAATTTGATGGTGTTTGATCGGCGATGACACATGTTTTATTATATTCAAATATTTAAATACTCGGATGTTTCAATACTTGAACCATCAAATCTTCAGGAATAATAATAGTAATAGTAATAATTATTATTATCTGGTAGAAGATTAAAAATTAGAAACTTATTATCGCTCAGTTTATGCAATTACAAATAGAAAAGTGAAATTAGGCACAAATATTTTTTAATGTTGCCCATGAGAAGAGGAATTTCTCATCTCGATTCTAAAACAAACCACACAAAATCGGGATGAGACTTAACATTTTCCATTCGGGGCGGGACAAGTCCAAATCAAATTATCGTCTCGCTTTCGAGTTTAGAATCGCTACGAGGCGAAAAGTATCGTAAGTATTTTTCGTCTTATTTCGATTCTCCAAATAGTGTATACCACTCTTTAAAAACAATTGCTCTGTAGACTAAATCTTGTATGTTATATTGTTACTTTGTATTTCAGAGCTCACTGAAATATGGTCTGCGTATATATTTTTGTAGCAAAGCTTTTATAATTACATCGCCATATTCTAAAATGTTACTTTATTATTAGTTTAAAACTCTCAATAACATTATTATCCATTATTATTATTATTATTATTATTATTATTATTATTATTATTATTATTATTATTATTATTATTATTATTATTATTATTATTACTGAAGTGTTGTTAATGTAACTGTTCCACCCTGTTCCACCCAGCTCCCGCTTATGGACGTTGTGCTGAATAAACACTGTGTGTCTAAGTTTTGTCAAATAAAGATGCCTTTGTCTTTGAAGCCTCTCTCAAACTACTCTTCTGGATCCGTCACTGTTCATAATTTATTTTCTAACAAGAAATTCATTCGGCATCTACCTAAATAGGAAATTTACCTAAACTTAGAATGCAGGAGTTTACTTTTTATAACTTAGAATACTTAAGGGAATCTTATACCTTTTACCACTGGTTTCTCAGTCCCCGTAAGATGGTATGCAAATTTTACTTCATGAATATCTAAGGAAATATGGTACGTAACAACTTAAAATATTCCATATGGATAGAGGAAATCAACCGCATAACCATGACGGATCTTTCGGCCTTCATTAGGATAGAAACCACGTAGTCAAACGTTGTAAACTTCATATTTGCTTTATTCCCTTTAGTCTGTTCCGTCCACAGACAATGGGAATAAATCAATTACTTGTCTTTCTTCTTCTTCTTCTGAACGCCAACATTACTATAGGTTATTTGTTTGTTTCCGACAAAAAGTTTGTCTGGCAACATCGCCGATAGGAGGGATTCTACAACCAAGTTTGTCTGCCCAAAGACACACTCACATTATATATATATATAAATATATATATATATATATATATATATATATATATATATATATATATATATATATAGTGGAGAGCGGGGCTAGTTGATACAACTTACAATCAAGATTGTTTTACATTTTATAGAAACCGTCATGAAATCAATTCTACGGTAAATTGAAAATCTTATGTTGTGTACCCACCAACTACTTTCCAATGAAGATATGAGCGAACGTTAAATTGGTATATTTATATTTGTCATGTAAGACGACGTGTATCAACATACCCCAGCCAAGAACATGTTGATACTCTATTTGAAGAAAAAGTAAATGTTTACACAATTTGACATGGAAAAGCAACAAATGGTATTACATGCTTCGTTTATTGTTTACTAGAGCGTAAGCAACATTTGAACCAGAACTTCAAAATACATTTCAAAACTGCATTATAAGTGATTACGAACAATAATCTCTCAGAGTATAAACCGAACAATAGGTACTGTATAAACCGAACAAACTAAGACAATCTACAAGTCTGTACAAGTTAGCGAAGACTGGTTTGCTTTTAGTTTGTTTAAGGGTAAATATAAGCGCCGTGCTGAATACAATGCCTTCCGAGTTCTCAATTACATATTCGTGTGTTTTGCCAATCACTTTCACTATTAACAAGCTACTGTTTTGAGCGAACAGTAAAGGGTCTATGTTTAGGCGAACAGGAAAAATAACGCTTTAGATGATTGGTTAGTATTGTGGTTTCCTAATAAGTTCCCTCGCTATTCACAATTTTAAAATATTTTCCTTACAAGGCTAAGCTCCAGTTTGATTCTGCTTAGTGAAAGATAATCTCCATTGGATAAATTCAGTGATGATATAATCCTGAAAATAAGTGTAGAAAAATGAATGGAAAAATCGAGTTACATAGTTAATTCTGTTAATAGTTCTATATTTGATATTGACCGTTCATTTTGATCATTTTATTAATTGTTGTTTCTTGACATTATATTCTATTCGTTTCTCCTTGTGTCTCAATGTGTAAATTTTCACAAATATTATACAAACCAGGAACCTAAGGGGAAATACGTTTAGTGTGTGTAAGTTCACCAACTCGTTTCACTGTTATAGAATTTTGCATTTTCAATATTTGCAGAAAATTATTGCATACCAATATTTAGGATTTTCAAAAGTCATTTAACTAATAATGAAATGAGGCATTTCTTATTTCAAAATATCATTGCGTATCAATCAATGGCGCCGGAACCAACTAGCTAAGATCCTGAAAGACCCCAAAATTTTCATTATGACTGGGTTATTTCCCTGAATGATCCATCCATACTTTAATTAATTTGGAATTAGTACTACTGTTAATTGTTTCAAAACTAAGCTAAAGGCTTTGTGTTTACTTAAGAAAATAAGCTTATATATATATATATATATATATATATATATATATATATATATATATATATATATCGCATAATCTATCCGTATATTATTTGATACGCATATATATATAGTTATTTGCAGTAAGTTAACTTGTTTATATAATCCCTCATTTGAGTTAGTCATGAGATTATTTAATCTCCAGTTAACTTCTCAACATCGCCTCTAGTATCAGTACATTTTTCTGGTGCTGTGTACTGTGTGTGCTTTTTGTGCTGTGTACTGTGAGTACAAGTATGCAAAGACTCGGTTTTGTAATTTCGCCAATCAGCGTTTTGTGTCACTCTAGCACAAAATCACTCTTTATGAATTGTTATTTTAACAGGTGGGGACAATTCCATATTGCTGTTCTAGCTGCTCTTCCAGGCGTAATTAATCTTGGAGTGGGCGTTAGTTGGGTTGCCTACCTGACGGATTTTGTACCTCAAGAATTTTTGTGGCCCACTTCATACATAATACATTGTTGTGAAATTATCACTATTTGGAGCTTGAACTTCTACGGTAAATCGCTCCAGCATTATCTGTTACAATATCTGTGGATCTGACGTTTACGATATAAAATGGTAAAGTATTTGTCATGGGCCAAATTATCATGAATTTCAATTTAATTATCGTTTATCATAATTTCCTTGTTGAATTACAGATACCTTTCAGGAGAAATTTGGACGAAATTTTAAAGTCTCAAATTTTGTTATATTAGACCAACGTAAAGGGCAAAAAGTGTGAACATTTTCGTATAATTAATCGTACCGCACAAACTAAAAAGTTCCACGCAATTAAGCTTACAGTGCGTATGTGTTGTGTATTTCTCTCACAATCTTATGGCTTTATTTCCTTGTGTTCTCATCGCTCTATATACAAGGTTCAGCAATTATTATATTAGAGAGCAGTGGATACATAATGAGAAGCATTGTTTATCTTGTGCTCCAATTAATAATTGTTTGTTAATTTCTTTCTCAACTAATATTGACCGTTTTCGAATATTTCTACAAATCAACACACCACTTTCGTTTTATTTTAAGAAAGAGAGGCTTGTGAGATTCTCAGTGTTTCGTAAAAGCTCGGACTTCCTATCCTCTTTTAGTATATGTATTTTTATGAAAGCCATATGATAACATCGCAGTTGGGATATGAGGCCTAACTATATACCAAAGCCACTCCACTTGATTTGGTATTTGACCATGATGTTCATGCACACATAGTTACATTGATTTTTATGTAATAATTAACATATTACAAGTGATTCAAAAATATGTTCTTTCCTGCAGTTAGCTTCTATAAGCATTCACAGGCTGTATCTCGAAAACCATTTAGTAAGTGCTGTTGCTATTATTACAATTACACCTATCAATTCCAAAATATCTGCAGCTCTTTTTTCAGTTAGATATACTCATCTCAGGTAAGTAAACAGAAACAAATGAAAAAGGAAGAAAATGCAAGCCTTGAATATAAAACATAATGATATTCACCAGTGTTCAGAAGATGGACTAAGCAGAGTGGGTCGAAATGAGTAGGTGGTCAGAGTGGGTAATGCTGGGTCGGTAAGTCAGAGTGGGCTGTTGATCAGATTGGTTACTGTAGGTCACAGTGGGTTAAGTCATGTTGACCAGGATCCACTGATCCACAACCATCTCTTGTTCAGACATTTTGTCGTTCTTTGGTCACTTTCCTTGGAAGAACTTCATCATAGTCCAATACCTCAAAGGCGAAAAAGCTGATTGAGATTCATGCATCACTACTATAAGCGAGAAAAAAATCAGTAATCACAAGAATTTTCATTGAATTTGCTTTGCAAGTTCAACGTAATAAGAAAATTGATTCTCAGATAGATTCCTAGTTAAGAGTATAAGTCATGAGAGATTTCAGCGGAACCACTCCCTTGTTTTTCGGTCGTGGGTAAAAAAGAACTAGCTTTTTGAGTTGAATGTGAATGTTCATCTTTTAAATTAAAACATTCTTATTTGTTGAGCGATGATATTAGTGTATATTAAGTAAATCAAAACTCGTAACATGGAAAATGTCACAAACATTATCACAAAGACATTATTGAAATGAAAATACAAGCATTGATAAATTACTTACTTATTGGATAACACGTCCTTCAGTTTACCCATAATATGAAAGATTACACTCGTCGACATGGGTTTTGATGTCTGGAAACTAATTGCTATTTTGGACAACTATTTTGATACTGATCCCAAAACTATGTTTCTTTTGTTCCCATCACCCATAGTTTTTCTATTTTTACCCGCTAGATGGCAGGGCGCATAATATTACAATAATGGATAATTTAGACATTCAAAGTGTTGTAAATTCTTAAAAGTAACCGGAAGAAGTACATAATTTTTATCTGTTATAGCTAGTCTCATTAACTGATGTAATAAAGTGCAATTTTTTCATGTATCATATTACTTAATGTATGAAAGCACGGTAAGTGTCACGTAAACAATTTATGTATACACAGCTCTAGAATACGCTGTTTTGATCAAGTTTCTCTGCGGTTTGTTGATTTGAAACAGTGAAAGAATGTCATCTAGAAAGTGTATGAACTCTCCAGACATGTTTTGTTACATTTGCGGATGTTATGTAGTGAAGAGACAAAGACAACGTGTAACAAAATTTGTGAAGGATGCATACAATGCATATTTTGGAATGAAATTAGGTGATCAGGACAAAAAGTGGGCCCCACATACAGTTTGCAAGACTTGTGTGGAGGCTTTGCGATTGTGGACATGTGGCAAGAAGAAAGCTCTGCCGTTTGGAATCCCAATGGTATGGCGTGAACCAAAAGATCATGTTGAAGACTGCTATTTCTGTGCTGTTAACGTTAGTGGTTTTAGTGCTAAGAACAAAAGTAAGGTGAACTATCCAAACAACATACAATCAGCTATCAGACCTGTAGCTCATGGGCCAGATATACCTGTACCATGTGTACCTACTATTGTCGAAAGTTGTTCTAGTGACAGTGAAGTTGAGGTAGAATTAGAAGAGCGTGATGATGATGCGTTGTATCCTTGTACGAGTACTAGCACTCCAAAGCCACTTACACAACATGAACTTAATGATCTTGTGAGAGATTTAAATTTACCAAAAGAGAGTGCCCAACTTCTTGGTTCCCGGTTGAAGAAAAAATGTCTCTTGTCTCCTGAAACACATTTTTCATGGTACAGGCACCGAGAGAAAGAACTTCTACCATACTTCACTGAAGAAAAAAATTTAGTGTATTGCAACAACATAAGAAAAGTTATAGAATTCTATGGTATTGCATACAATGCAATAGAATGGAGATTCTTTATTGATGCATCGAAGGCCAGCTTGAAAGGTGGTTTGTTAAGCAACGGTAATGTATTACCATCGATTCCCATAGCATATTCTGTGTTCTTGAAGGAAACGTATGAAACGTTGAGACTTATGCTCGTAAAAGTGAAATATGAAGAACATGGTTGGTCAGTATGTGGTGATTTTAAAGTGATAGAATTGTTGTTAGGTCTCCAATCCGGGAACACAAAATTTCCCTGCTTTTTGTGTGAATGACACAGCCGGGACAGAGAGAATCATTGGAAAGTGAAAATGTGGCCACGTAGAAAGTCTCTCTCTCCAGGGAAGAAGAATGTGACACAACAGCAATTAGTGCTCCCTCCTAAAATACTACTCCCTCCATTGCACATTAAGTTAGGAATCATGAAACAGTTCGTTAAAGCATTAAACACAGATGGGAAATGTTTTAAATACATTGCAAGTAAATTTCCAGCAATCAGTGATGTAAAACTGAACGAAGGCATTTTTGTTGGTCCTCAAATAAGAAAGTTGATGCTTGACCGTGAATTTGAGCAAATAATGACAGAAACTGAAAGGAAGGCGTGGGTTAGTTTCAAACTGGTAGTTGCCCATTTTCTGGGAAATGAAAAACATGAGAACTATGAACATTACGTTAAAGAACTTTTGGAAAATTTATGTAAACTTGGAAGCAAAATGAGCCTAAAGTTACATTTCCTTAACTCCCATCTTGATTTCTTTCCACGTAATCTCGGAGACTACAGTGAGGAGCATGAGGAGAGATTTCATAAAGACATAGCAGAGATGGAAAGGAGACACCAGGGGAGATGGAACGTTAACATGATGGCAGATTGTTGCAGGATGTTGAAAAGGGATGTTCCCGTGTCGAGTGTCAGCGATGTCAGGAAATTGAAGCGAATGAAGTTTGATGCTAAGTGACGTAATGTATTTGTGATTTTGTATGTAGGTGTAAATGAAAATGTACATTTACATTAACATTAATTTTACTACCTTGTGGCATGTCGCATACATTTAAGAACTGTACAAAAATTGTGAGAAATGCCTGAACTTAATATGTAATACGTTTCGTTAAGTCCCTTACAGGCTTAGTAATAAAACAATACACTTGTTGATGATAATATGTTTTAACGATTTGTAAAAAAATGTGGCGTGATAGAGAGAAACGGATTTTATTTGTGAAATCAGCATTAAAAATCCATTCGAAGTTACCTATTCATTTCAAAACATCGCTCAACTTTTGAAAAAATGTCGACCAGTGTTATCAGTTACTTGGAATAAAATCGTCAATAATAGAACTTAATTTCTTGACCATTAACGATATAGTAATGGCAGTATTAAATTATTTTGACAACCAACTTACATAATTTATTTCAATTACGTTAATACTGGGTACATACCCAAGCCAAAAACAAAGAAGCATTAAGAACAAAAATAAGCGTTTGAACAACGAGGAGCAGTTATGCCTAAAAAAAATTATATTCTTTTAAACAAGCTCTAAAGCAGTAAACTCTGCCAATATGTATCTGCACAATATCCCTATCTCTCTCCAACGAGAAATTAAAATTGTCTTATGTATTTCAAACTAGAGACTATAAATTTTTAGAAAACGAACATCATATGCCATTTAAGGGAGACTTCAAAAACTAATTTGCCTTTCTCATTGTTAAACTTGATATACACCATTAATGAGCTCGGATCAGAAAATGTCTCGTAAAATAGCGAGAATCAAGATCTCTATATATTTGAAATGCCTTTTCAGAATTTTGAATTCTCCGGGTTAAAGTTTGTAATATCTGTTAGCAGAAGCAAACTGCTTTGAACCGCTTGAATCAAACTCTTGTCAAAAAATGTGTCGTTTTTTAGTGGTTTGCCTTTTTCACAAAAAGAAGTAGTAAAATTTATATTCGAGCATTTGTGAAATTTTAGCATCACAAGATATCTAATAAAAAAATATGCATTAATATAAATCATGTAAAGTAGTGAATGAAATTTTAATATAAACTACCTGTTCCGATACAATAAAATGCAATACGGAATTTAAGTTAGCTGATTTGCATTTGAATTAATGAACAACCATTCATATTTGGATCTTGAGAAAACTTACCGGCTTTAATTTTTACGTTATTTTAGTGTTATATCAATCATTGACTTAGTTAAGAAATAAAAATAGAAGAGTTTTATGTGCACGCCGTTTGAACCTTTTACGTGTCAACAATGTTATGTTTTTAAAAAAGGGCAACCAGAGCCATGGGCACAGATTTCGTCCCCTGTGGCAAAGTATTGTTTCGAAACTTTTGTTAAACTTGACAAAACACCCTTTGGTTCTATGGAAATCGAGTTGGAAAACAGTTGTGTGAATTACAAAACAGCTGTTCACAGAGTTTTATACTATTAATAAGAAATAAAAATTCAATACATTTCAAACTATACGCTTTTAAAATGTTCCAAATGAGTGATAGCATTAATTTACAACAATAATTGTAAACTTTTGTAATTTTATTCTGAAGGTAACAGCACAATAGTCTTGGGGCCATACATAGAACCTGTTGGAAAAGTTGCGTATACGACATTTCTCTTTTGGAATAGTTTGTATGGTAGTAGTGGACTATTTATGGGTTGGTCATGTGATTGGGATAGTGCGCAATTGCTCCCAATATGGCCGACCAGCCAAAGTGCAACGTTTGTGAAAAAAGCACATATTTCCTAAACTAATAGTCCAATCTTCATAATTTAAAACCAAATGACATAGAAGGTAACAGACTATTATAAAGTATCTAAACTGTTTGACTAATCATTGAAATAAACACCTATAAAAAATAATTATATATTAAAATTTGCATTTTTTTTGATGGGTATAACTCAAATTTTTAAACATGACAAATAAATAACTGGAATGATCGAGGAACACATTTTTTTAATTTAAAAGGGTATTAAAATATCTTTCATTTGATATATAAATCATTAAGATCGGTTAAGAAACAAAGAAGATACAACGAATTACTTAGGAGCATACATGGGATCTGTTGGAGAAAGTTGCGTATACAGCATTTCTCTTTTCGGATAATTTGTGTGATGTTGATGGACTAATTATGGGTTGGTCACGTGATTGAGATGATATGCGTTCTCTTTTAGTTTTGGTTCAAATTTTAACCTTTTACGGACAGTAGTATACATAGATTTTATTTAGAGTTACGTCACTTGCTTGCATATGTATTATTGAATTACAGTGAATTGGTTGCTTATAATACCTTTTTCGGTTTTGTATTATTTCAGATAATTTTTTTCAATATCATTTGAAGTGGGGGGAACATTTTTGGTGCGATCTCCGATCAAAAAGGAATCGAAAACAGAAAACAATGCGAATCCAGTATGTATTTTGTGCAAGATCCAGACTCGAGGGAAAAGAGTTTATGGGACCGACAATGGTAGAGAAAACATTTCATATTCTTCGCAGAAGCTCCAGGATGGCCTGTTAGATAAAGTGGAGCTCAGTGAAATTTACTATCACATTGAGTGTTATAGACCCTACGTGTTAAAAGCGAACCGGATAGAAGAACGAATAGGATCTGTGGAAAATGTTTGTGTTAATGGTGACGGTGGTAACTACGATAAAGATCGTGTTTTGCGCAATCGAAAGAAAAGTTCCACAAGGGAACGGTGCGTTGTGTGTGATCATATATCAAACAAAACTGACAAAAAATTGTACAGGATTTGTGAAAGAGACAGAGCTGCTCAATTTCTCTCAGCATCTCGATACTTTCAAGATGATGTGTTCTCAAGGACAAGCACTTTAACACATGAAGATAGTGTCTTTGCCAGTGATATCATGTACCATCCCGAATGCATGAGCACGTATTTGTTAAAATACACAAGGGCTACCAACAACCAGGAAAAAGAAGTGAGTCCTGTTGTTTCAGAAGCATTTAAGAAACTTCTTGAGACGATTTCGTTTCCCGCCAAAGGATATAAACTTTCTCAACTGTGCTCCTTCGTGAATGAAGAATGCAAATCTACCGAATATGTGACAAACACGATGCTTAAGAAGCTATTGATAAATCATTTTGGTGAAGAAATAATGTTTGCTTATCCTAAAGAAAAGAACAAATCGCAGTTAGTTTACTCATCACAAGTGCGTATTCCAGATGTTGTTGATAAAGTGAGAAATGTAGAAACTTCTGTACATAGTTTTACAGTAGAAAAGTTGAAAAGAGTTTTCAAAGACTATGATTTTCAACTTGAAAATTCCTTTTGCGATCAAGAGGATCTTACAATTGCTCTAAAAGACTTCGAAGAAAATCGTCCTGTAGTGTGGGCGAACTTTATTAGTTCTATTTTTCATTCCTACAATCATTCTCCTGACATTCAAAGAAAGGCGGACGTTCTTATTCAGATAATGTACTATATATTTCATGGTGGTGGTAAACGAACGCCTTTCCACGTAAGCACTTCTCAGGCTATCCACGAAACATGTAAATCGAAAACGCTCGTCACAACTTTCAATCATCTTGGGTTATGTATAAGTTATGAAACTATGCAACGGATGGCCTGACTAGCTACACTAACTAACACCTAGAATAGTTGCACTTAGTGAAGGCCATAGAGTACCTCTTCCACCAATTATTTCGACCAATAAACCAATCAGAGCATCCATGGATAACTTTGATCACGAGGAGCATACTGCGTCTGGAATGGGAGAGACACACGATACAGTATTGGTTTTATTTCAAGATGGTGAAACAACTTCTGAAAAATGCAGTGTTCGTAGTAGTAGTTGTTGCGAGTTCAAATTCGGAAAGAGGGAAAAGAAATTTAGTGACGTTTTGGAATGTCAAAGGCCAAAAGTACGTGGAAATGTTTCGGCAGACTTTTCTCCTGCCGAACCAATGACCAACCATGAAGTAAGGAAGATATCACTAACCACCGATCGTATATGGTTTCTGAGTCGTTTTCTACTGTCAACTAGCAGTCCTGTGTGTCAGATTTCAGAGGAAGTGTGTATTCCTTCTTGGAGTGCTTTCAATTCGCTGCTCAGCGTTAAAGTACTTCCTATGACTAAGGCAGCCCCGGTGCCTCTATTACCTTATTCATCGACAGATGAATCAGCTGTGTATACTACCATGGTTAATTTCCAGGATGTTCTTTCTCAAGTTGGTCAAACTTCAGGCTCACTTTGGTGTGATGAGGGAGTATATCGATTGGCAAAGGAAATTCAATTGTGGTTTCCAGAACGGTTTTCAAACATATTTCTAGGTCTAGGATCTTTTCATATTTCCAAAGTCATTATGTCATGTTTTGAAAACTATTTGCGTGGAAGTGGGATCAAGGAGACTCTCATTGAGGTTGATATATTTGGTCCAAATGCTGCAGAAAGTGCTCTTAATGGTTCTCATTATGCTCGGGGAGTGCATGCATACTTTCTAGTTGCAGAGGCCATGGAACGTTTACACTGGCAGACATTTTTCAAAACCTGTGACTCCAGGAAATACACAGACTTGATTGATCGTTTTCACGTATTGCAGAAAGTATTGAAAGAAGGAAAGGTTGATTCAATTCAGTTTGAAGTTGGGCAACTTCACCTTCTCATTCAACAACTTAATACAGACTTTAATTTATTTGTCAACGAAGGATATGGGAGATCAGAAATGTTCAAGTATTGGAACGAATTCGTTCAAAACTTGTTTCCTATTTTACGAGACTTGATTTGTAGCGACAGGGAAGGTAATTGGGAACTGCATGTGTCCGCTTTCCGCAGAGCGCTACCATTATTATTATTATTATTATTTTTGCTTTGGAAATATAAATTACAAGAGGTGGGGAAGTACTCACTTTGAAGACTGTCTTAAACTAGCTGAAGACCATCCAAACTTGTATGAAGACTTTTTACGAGGGCATTTCGTTGTGCAGCAAACTAAAAGACATTTCAGTAGTGTCGCTATGGATCAGGCATTAGAGTAAGTATACAACAAGCCTGCAAAAGGCCCCAGTGGAATCATTGGAATAACCCGCAGAAAAGAATCTGTAGCGCAAAGAAATCTCATTCAACATGAAAAGACTGCAATGAAACATCTTTCTCTTACTTTATGTCAGATGCAATTCTATGATGAATGCGTGACGCACCATGAGTTTTCAAAAAACACAAACAGCTCATGATGAAAAACAGGTGACAAGACTTGTGAATTTCATCGCTGAAAGCGACAACCCATTTGCCTTATCCGATGATGGAATTCAGAACATCATTACAGGTCGTCGTTTCACTGAAGAAGAAAACAAATTTAAGCTAGAATGTGGTGATATAGGAGAGAAGTAATACCAGGAATTTAGGAAAGATGCTTTCGTTGAGAAAACAAAGAAACTGCTTTCACCCTTACACCGGATGAAGAACAATGTGTTTCATTCAGATCCAAAGAAGTCAGTTGATGTTCAGAAGGAAACCATTGAAGCCTTGCGACTTGTAGATATAGCACGTGAAAGATGCTATTCAATCGATCGTCTGCTATGTTGGGAACTCACATCTAGTTCTTTTTACTTGATGAGAGATGGATTTCTCCGTAAATCTCAAAAGTCAGAAATGGTTTGTGAGCTTGAGAAAGATTTACCTGATGGAATGGTACTGAAGCAACTTCCCTGGTCCACTCTTCCAGCCGCCACCATAATTGACTTCATGCTTCATGCTAGGACGGTAGCAGCAGCCGGTGGAAAGTCATTGCAAACCTTTGGAGATCTAGTAAAGAGCGTGTTTCAAAGAATACTTCATTTATCAAAAGGATCTGTGAGGGTAGATATTGTTATGGATGTTTACTTAGAAGGAAGTATAAAGTCGTCAGAGAGAAGAATGACTTGTGATCCTATTGAAATTACTATATCTAACATGGAAACACCTCTATCAAAGGACATGAATTCGTTTTGGGCGTCTACACACAACAAGTACAATTTTCAACAGTTCTTTGCTCAATACATTATGGAACATGGTTCCCAGCACAATATTTCCATCTACATAGGCGGTCTTGGAATCAACGGGGAAAAGAGTGTACGCATTTCGAATGGCGAGTATACTGAAATAGAGGATTTGACATCACATCTTGAAGAAGCAGATGAAAGACTTGTTTTACATCTGAATCACGCCATCAGGACATCAGAAATGACACGCGTTGTACTTGCTTCATCCGATGCTGATTCATTTGTATGTGCAACGCACTTTTATGCCTTGGAATTTAAGAAGAGAGGACTTTTTGAAACGTGGGTTCTGTGTGGCACAGGGTCAACAACCAGATATTTACCAGTTCACACACTTATTGACTACATTCCAGAACTTTTTATCAAAGTTTTGCCAACGTGTCCATGCGTTGTCTGGAAGCGATACCACAAGCAAATTTTCGACAAAACACGTTGCTGTTAAACGCGCGAAAGAGTCACCCCAACTTTTGGAACATTTTGGGAAGAATGAGTTAAACAATGTAATGGTTCAACAAGCTGAGTCATACCTTGCAAGCACCATAAAAGCAAACTATACCACACTGGATGAACTCAGAGTTACGGAATATCACAGAATGAAACGTATTGATTTCACAAAGCTCCCACCAACATCATCATCAACACACTTACACATAAAAAGAGCGTACCTTCAAAGTCATCGTTAGTACAATATACTTCAGAATTACACACCAATTAATCCAGCGGACTATGGTTTCGTAGAAGAAGACGGTGATTGGTTACCATCTGTAGTAGAAGAAAGACTTCCGCCGGATTTGCCTGTACCCTGCACATGCAAGAAATGTGCCAAAAGCACTGTCTGCAAGTGTCGTTTAGCAGTGATTTCGTGCTCGAAATTCTGTGAATGCGGTCTGAATGGTTGTAATAAACCATATAACTAACATGCAAGCTGTAGTACCAAATAACGAAGTTCATATAATAACATTGTATTGTGTCATTCTTTTGTAACATCCAAAATAATGTTTATTTTTTTGTTGTTTTTGTTGACTATGTTACTATGATATCATTATTTGTACTATGTACATACGCATTATTTCTGAAACTATAACAGTTGTTACTACATACTTAATTAAAAATTATAAGTATTCAGAGAAAAGATTGTCATTAAAAGCTTGAACTTATCAAATTCTTCTAACTCCGAAGATTGTAACATTTAGTTTTAAATATTTTCCAACATCTTGCAAAAATCTGTTCATATTAAATCTTTTGATCAAACTGGAAATAATCCCATGCAGCAGTAACGACAATGGTGCTCTATAAGTGTGTGTTCCAATATGCATAATGACGCCATCAACCCCTCCTCTGTGGGCGCAAAAACCTATGGAGCCTGCTTATTCTATAATACAAAACGTGCACTATCCCGACCATGTGAAGAACCCATAATTAGTCCATCAATACCACAAATTATCCGAAAAGAGAAATGTCGTATACGCAACTTTCTCCAACACATCCCATGTATGCTCTCAAGTAATTCGTTGTATCTTCTTAGTTTCTTAACAGATCTTAATGCTTTATGTGTCAGATGAAAGATATTTTAATGCCCTTTTAAGTTAAAAAATGTGTTCCTCGATCATTCCAGTTATTTACTTGCCATGTTTAAAAATATCAGTTATGCCCATCATAAAAAATGCAAATTTTAATATACAATTATTTTTATAGGTGTTTATTTCAATGATTAGTCAAACAGTTTAGATACTTTATAATAGTCTGTTACCTTCTACGTCATTTGGTTTTTAAATCATGAAGATTGGACTATTAGTTTAGGAGATATGTGCTTTTATTCACAAACGTTGCACCTTGGCTGGTCGGCCATATTGGCGGCCATATTGGGAGCAATTGCGCACTATCCCGATCACGTGACCAACCCATAAATAGTCAACTACTACCATACAAACTATTCCAAAAGAGAAATGCCGTATGCGCAACTTTTCCAACAGACATGGTCTGGCCCCAAGACTACAAGTAGCATTTCAATTTCGACTCTTAAACGGTAGAATATTTTGTGAAATGTAATGGAAATTCAGAAGGAGTCTTTTTTGCAAATTTCACCATGTTGATCCATGGAGCTGAAGTATATAATTAATGTTTGTATTTAAAATCCAAAATATACTTGGGTACAACATATGTTTGATTTAATAGTAATTAAGTAAACACTTAATGAATGAAAGTTCTGAATTCATGATTAATTAACAACTTGAAAATACACTAACTCTCTCACACACACACACACACACATATATATATATATATATATATATATATATATATATATATATATATATATATATATATATATATATATGTGTGTGTGTGTGTGTGTATTATGTATGTTTATAAGTTTTGTATGTATGTAGATAGAAAAATCATACAACTAGATACGTTTTCATGGAAAGTATCCTGGCGATACAAGTAATTGATGGAGAAATGATCTCAATAAATTCCTAAAATTTGGAAGCATGTCATATATGAAAAGGATAAACAAAATACACTGATGGTGATCAGTCTTTGAAAGGCGAAATTTGTGGGGTTAATTTCTGAACCTTTACGGTCCTATTCTACAACTTCTTGAACTTAGAAGAAAGTTGTTGTTAACCTCTTTTATCTTTATTTTTAATATCTCTACGGATACAGCAGTTTATGTGTCTCTTCACTCCTCTCACTTTCCTACCTTCATTCACCCTCGTGATAAATCGGATTGGGTAGAAAAGAGTGATTAAGTAAACAAACGTATCAAAACGACGAACACATATTTCAAACTTTGACAATGTCTGATTTTCAAAACGCACTTGCGTCATATATATCACACACTATGTATCATTACTTAGTACCTTATATATCACATCGTCACTAACAAATCATATACATTATAATAACGTTCTTTAAATGCAAATAAAACCTTGTTGTCTCTGTGATTGACATATTTATTTTGAGAGATGAGCGAGATAGAAAATTTTTAATAAATTTATTTCCTTGCAAATTCATAACAATAGTGATGTAATAGAGCCTCAATACATTTTAGGGGCTATGCGTCTTTTAGTCATTTCCAACACATTTTTCTCCTTGCTCGTTCGGCTCCCTCTTGCTATGAGGGAAACAGTCCCAGTGGCCCCCTAGCTATGGTTTTACGAGCAACGTATCCGAGATTGAAACAAAATAATATAAAACGATTATAAATGATAATTGTATTATAAATGACTATAAAACACTTTTAAAATCTCGCCAGTAAGATGCTCAACCGTTTTTGTAAAAGTATTTGACATCCAACACTATTAACATCTATGTTAATATTTGAAACAACGTATTGCAATAATTATCTGTAGACAGCCACAAGTATTCTACGTACTAGCAAAAATACATATTACGTTTGCTTTTCGTCTTGTATAATATTATATAAAATAATATGTCAGTCTTTTCGAATATTTTTCCCTTTGCTTGGTTTCTTAATTCATGTTCTAGTTCTAGCTTCAAAAACCGTGAAAAATCTTATCTCTATCTGCTAAAGAGCACAAACCGCATGTGCGCAGTCTATGAGGATCACAGCTACCAACTGTGAAGTAAGTACTTCCATTTGTCAAACGCTCCTAAATGTATATTGGACTATACGCTGGGGAAGTTATACGCAACCGGCTGTCACGTACCTTTGATGAAAACGTAAACTAGAGTCACAAAAAAGAGTTATCCTAGCGGCATTGGGACCACCAACGTCAATTTCAAAGGTGATTTCTACGTATTACTGGTGCCGAAAGACTATCCAACACGGTTTCTCACTGGATGATAATAAAGTGTCGCTCGATCGACTCAGTGGCCTGGAGTAATGCAAATCGCCAATATATAGTCGTTTGATCGGTACCGGGATATATATTAGGACCGTTTATCTCAAAACTCGATAGATCATAAATTTTGAGAAATATGAATATGGGATAGGTATGCTTTTCATGCTACCAATCGAGGTACGAAATCATAATTTGCTAATCGCGACATGTGCAGTTTGTATAGAATATTGATTTATAACGTTGTCAGAACTCGATAGAGCACAAGGATAGCGATTTCTCAAAATTCTAATTCGCACATGCATTGAAGTATATTAGGAGTAACAGTCAAGATGGCAGCATAACTACGCTGCTGAAGATGTAGGAAGTCGCTAATTTTCTCTGTATCCACAGCATTTTTGATTCAAAAGGGGTAAGATTGCTGCTGCTACCTTGACTTACTCCTGATATGCTTCAACGCACATGGCCCGAAATTTACTACGTATTAGACGTATACAGAGCAAAACAGAGTACAGATTCAAATTCACTAAGATATGTACAAAACTTTTGATATTTTCTACACATTTTAAGCGTAACCGTTCAACTACTTTCAACTGTTTGTTCATAGTAACTAATCAGAATCTCCCATTCTTCTTCGATGACCGAATATAAGCGAAGCACAACTCCTCATACACCTCGCAGAATGTTTGATTAAAGCTGAGCGTATACAGGCTAGAGTGACAGTTTCTAGAATGATGATGGGCAATCACGGTGCAAGAAATGAACAAATGCCAAATTCTGCTATGTAATTTCAAGACAACGATTGGGTGCAAACTATGTAAGAAGTGTGTTTGTTCAAAGTGTGCATATAAAATCAGGAAGCAAGTGTTCTGAAAGAAGTGTTTCTTATCGAGTGTTCAGTTTGGAAGGGAGACTGCAACAAAAATTCATTGATTTATATGTAAACTGTTTCCGTTCCATCACTATCCAATAATATTCTGTGGTGAAAGCAAGTATTTCTAAATTATATAATTGTAATCTTTTAGTTCTAAAAACAGTTTTTTTACATATGACTATTATAATTTGCACATAATACAGGACATTGCAGCTATAACCCAATACATCTACCATCACATCTTTGGAAAATTACATTTGAAAATATATTTTAAAATTTAGTCTAAAGTAAAGGCAGAGCATTAAAATCTTGTAAATTGATCTTGTTATCGTAAAAATGTATAACATATCTGTATATATTACATATTCATAACAATGTAGTAAAAGTAAAATCGACTATACTATGTACATTTTTTCAAATTAATTATTATGAAGTACTTAAACATTTAAAATTATGATTGTCAAATTGAAAACCGGATACCATAAAATAATACTACAGAAGATATCCTATAAATCGCCAATAACCCGCTTCCACCTTCAAATATAATGTAGCGGTAAAATTGATCTATATCTCCTTGATGGGGTAAATTTTCCGGCCCTTCTAGTGTTAAAAATAAGTTACCCTTTCTTGCAATGAGTGAAAATAATATTTAAGGATGTTAGTAAATGTTATTTCAAGAAGAAGAAAGATCATATACAGTATGTTACCAAAAGAAAAATAATATATATATTTCACTGTATTTTCCGACGTTTTACAGATTCCTGTAAAGGTAAGTAAATGTATATTTATTGAAAATTACTGTTTTAATATCACACATTTCAAAACTTTTATTTAAGAAGTGATTTAGGAATATTTCTAAATAATAACTCTAAAGTTATTATCTAGTTTAACTGGTATGTCAACTATAGCAGTTACAAGAAAACATAATTTTGGGGAAAAATGTGATTCTTATAGATATTTGACGTTCAGCACACACGGTATCTACGCATAACATCATATAATTAAAACCGTTTTAGTAACCTGACATCCATATATAATACATAGAGTTTAATGTTTTGAGCCGTACCGTATTTTCACATAAATGTAATATATAAAACAAATTGATTTTCAAAATGTACAAAAATATTCTAAACAATTTTATAGTTGTAGCTGTTATACATTTGGAGAATGAATAGTGATCCAAAATATAGCCTACATTTAAATTGAGAGTTACTTTAGTAGAGATACCTCAGAAACAGTATAAGTGTTTATTGTACTCAGTTCCAAGATGTGTTCTTACCGGAAGGAACAGTTTGTATTACTTCCCTGTGTACGGATCAAACATTAATTATTACTTACTAAGAGAAGATCCTAGTTACGGCACACATTGGTTTGTTTATATTCTTATTAGGAAGTAATAAAGCAATATTTCCAAACACATAAAACAACTTGAGCATGATATGTTGTTCATTAGTTTCGTGTTTTCTTATTCTTGTTCCATATTATGATATAGCAGTACTCTAATGACATAACAGACTTTCAATTCTCGTATGGTCGCGTGTTGATGCTTTCATTCTGCATAGTTGCTACCCGACTGTCCAATGAATCACGTAATTTTCTGGAAAGAGCTTAAGATATACATGCCAGAAATACACATTTAAGGGAAGAAAACTCTTAATTTTATTTGAAATATTTTCTAAGCCCTAGCGCGTGTTGTTTTATATTGTTGTTAGGTATATGTATTAGGGTGGAGCGTTTTGCACTTTTGTTGGAAATTAGATGACGCCTAGTTCGGAAAAGGTGCCATTGGTTGCACCGACAATACTGATTTTTTTTTTCATTTTTTGAACAACCCCTTACTCTGCCCCAACGGAATTAATCTTTTTTAAGTGTTTGATTAGGCAACACCAATGACAGAAAAGGTACTTGTGGTCGTTCATAGAATTACCTGATGGCTATAATACAACTTATTTATTAAAAGAAACTTGTAGTAATGCAAATAAATAATTTTGAAATATTTATGAGCCAAAGTACAGCCATATTGGCTCACTTGTTGGAATTAATGTCCAGATTTTGTTTGAAATGCCACGTGAACGATGATTATAGGCAAAGCCCTTGATACAGAAGTATAACACGATTTTCCTTGTGCAACTCCTCGCTTATTTTGCTCTGTACGCAAAATGACCCAGAACGCACCACGGGAAAATGATTGCAGATCTAGGTCCACCCACCCACCAACCCTGTAAGCATACGTTGGCATTTGACCTTAGGTCACGTACTTCTTCTTGGTCTCGAAGCTAGCTTCTTGTTCTACACTTCAGTTTGGCTCTAACGTAGATATCTCTTGCGTTCTGGCCGCACTTTTTTGACACTACCTTGGACACCAGCCTCACTGTACGTTCCACAGCTTGACTAAGGCAGGGGAATATTGTTGTTAGATTAGCTGAAGTTAGGAAGTTTTCTTCAAGTTTCTCATCCGTTATGTTTCGGTAATTGGTGGTTTTGTTAGTAGACATTTAGGAAAATTATTAATGTCGTAGTAATTTTCAGCTGTAAACTTCAATTTCGGAAAAAGGAAGTCACGTGGGCGGCTTAATCTCGAAGTCTTCTGGCTGCTTTTTTAATCCTTCTCCAGCCTGACACTCGAATATGCAGGTTTTCATAACACTGGTCAAAAATTTTCACTTTTTATTTTTTACAGAAACGAAAGTAGCCACTCTTTATAGACTTTGAGGCGCTGAACACGAATATCACACTTAAAATTAGCTGGTAGCTCAGGGTTGGCACTAAATGTGGAATTTACCTAAAAATTTCATGTTTTTCATATTTCTTTTGTTAGGTTTTACTCAGGAACGCATAATTACGTCCCTATTTATCGTTGCGGAATGTGTTATACCTCTTTCTATTTATCGATGGCCGTACTTTCTGAAAATTTAACAATCATTCCGGCAACTGACACCGTTGGGAAATTATATAAACATATATTAGAAAATACCCCTTTTTTTTAGAGGAAAATCCGAATTTGTAATTTTTTTACTGGCAAACCTGCAATACAAAATTATAATTCATATTTGAGAAGTAACCTGTCAATATTGGAAATGTTTTTTGCAAATGTCGTCATGATCGAAGCGAGCCGAACTGTGAAAAAAAAATATTATCCCTTCTACCGAATTGCCGAAATTTTTCCTACCTGTGCAGCATGTACATTAAAAATGTAATATTGACTTCCCTATGCCGAACAGAACTATAGGATAATACATTCAAACAACGTAACTATCATTTCGGTAGTCTGTGCTGGGGTGAGGGATTTTATGTACTGAAATATTGCACGAAAAATTCATTTTCAGCAAATATCCGACCTTATTCTGCCTACAGCTGGCAACCCTGCAATAAATAACTGCACTGGCAATCCTCTTATAAATATAATCATAAAATATACGTTGACACCAGCAATTTATATTCTATTCACACTCACACAAAAAATGTTTTTCCCATGGGGTGACCGTATGGTCAAGAAATTTCAAAGGGGTAAATGTCACACATACTTACGGAACAAATGAATTGCGTTGTTGTTATAATAGCAATATACAAAGAAGTGTAACACCGGTTTTGCAGCCGTCTATATGCAAGTTGTACTTGTTGGATCTGGCAACAATGCGTGAAGCTCACTCATGTGCCCACGATCCAATCATCTGATCATTCGACAGGCTGAAACTTGTTGGCGGCGTGCGTGTGTGTATGCGCACTCTCTTCTACTGTACTGTAATGTGTCTTGGTTGAGAGGCGATTGGTGGTGAATGTATATACAGTAAACTATTTGAATTAAACTGTGAGTGTTTGTGTTATTTGAACGAGTGTCAGTTTTCATGAAAATGCCCTGCACCTGCAAGAAGAATCATTATAACTTTTGTTACATTTATGCAGACGCTATTTGAGGTAATAGAAGGCGACCACTTACTGATGCAGTAAGGATAGCCTATTGATTGTATTTCGGTTGTCGAGTGCTACACCAACACAAATCTTGGGCTCCACACGTGTGTTGTGCGTCGTTTCCTTCCGTACTAAATGCTTGGATGAATGGGAAAAACGTCTGCATGAAGTTTGGCGTGCCTGCTATTTGGCGTGAACCCACAAATCACGCGTCTGATTGGTATTTTTGTATGACACCGCCCTTGAAGAAAGGAATCAATACCAAAAGGAAGAGAAATATCGAATACCCTGACATTCCATCTGTAATTTGCCATGTGCGCCATGGACAACGACTGCATGTTCCCCCAAACGCAACAACATCAAGCAGTGATAGCGAGAATGCTGATCCTACACATCCAGACAAGGAAATGCATTCATCCACCAGTGTTGTTGATCCTTCATTTACGCCATCTTCATCCAGCGAAACACACTAAATCACACAACGTGAACTCAGTGATTTGATCAGGGATTTAGACCTCGCGAAGTGTAAAGCTGAAATGTTAGCATCACGGCTGCAGCAGTGGAATCTTCTAGCTGAAACAGTGCGAGTGTCCGGTTATTGGAATCGCCAGAAATAACTTGAGAACCATTTCAGTACTGAAGGTGACATTACTGTCTGCAGTGATGTTGAAGGTTTGTTTCATGACGTACATATTTCATACAAACCGAACGGGTGGAGACTATTCATAGATGGTTCCAAGACAAGCCTGAACGTTGTACTATTACATAATAATAACGAAAGACCGTGCATCCCTGTCGCATATGCTGCTTTAGCGAAAGAAATGTACATTACGTTGAAATTACGCGTCATTAGTTAAAATCAGCATGAATGGCTAGTATGGAGATTTCAAAGTATTTTCGATTTTGTTGGGTTTGGAAGGAGTTTATACTAAGTATTGTTGTTATATATGAGAGTGGGACAGTCGCGCAGGAGATAAACACTATACACGAAAGGAGCGGGCTCTAAGAATTGCTCTGATTCCTGGCTGAAAAAAATATTGTCAATGAACCTCTAGTGAACCCTCAGAAAATTGTTCTCCCCCCACTACATATAAAGTTGGGACTTATGACAGCGTTTGTAAAGGCAGTGGACACGAATGAAGCAACATTCGGATATTTGTGCATGAAGTCTCCACGATTAAGTACAGAGAAGATCAAACAGGGAATATTCATTGGTCCACAGATACGCCAGCTCCTAAATGACCCTGACTTTGAGGCCACTCTAAACCCTGATCAGCTGCATGTGTGGCGTTGTCTCCGTAATTTGACCACATTGTTCTTGGGAAATAAGAGAGCCGACAATTACAGGGACCTTGTGGATGAATTAATTCATGCTTATCCATACACTGGTTGCAAGATGACACTGAAAATACACTTTCTTCACTAACACCTCGATGTCTTTCCAAAGAACCGTGGTGCTTTCAGTGATGAACACGGCGAGAGATTTCACAGGAAGATTTCTCTCATGGAACATCGATACACGGATCGGTGGAAAGCTGCAATGTTGGCTGACTTCTGCTGACCCTACAGAGGATGCTCCAGACACAACCTACAAGAGGAAGGCAAAGAAACGTCGCATTCATTGAAGGTGAGTGCATTCATTTACCCTAGGCAATAAATTTGTGTACAATTTACTTTTCTGCAGCAATAACGAAGTTCCGAAGCCCTTTTTTTTTTGGCCAAAAGTGTAGTAGATAGGGGAAATTTGCGGTATTTCAGTTCAAAGGATAATATTTATTCTCAGTTCGGTCTTCTTAATGGCACATAATGTTATCAGTCTTAGAATAATTTTCCAGCATTTTTCCAGTTATTTATTGCAGGATTGCCAGCTGTAGGCAGAAAAAAGTCGGAATTTTGCAGAAAGGGAATTTTTCGTGCAATATTTCAGTACATAAAATCCCCCACCCTAGTACAGACTACCGAAATGATAGTTACATTGTCTGAATGTATTGTCCTATAGTTCTGTTCGGCATACGGAAGTCATATTACATTTTTAATGTACGTATTGTAAAGGTAGGGAAAATTTCAGCATTTCGGTAGAAGGGGTAATATTTTTTCACAGTTCGGCTCGCTTCGATCATGACGACATTTGCAGAAATCATTTCCAATATTGATAGGTTACGTTTCAAATATAAATTATAATTTTCCTATTGCAGGGTTGCCAGTAAACAATAAAAAATCGGATTTTCTTCTAAAAAAGGATATTTTCGAATAAATGGGTATATAATTTCCCAACGGTACTGGTTACCGAAAAGATTGTTAAATTTCAGAAAGTACGGTCATGGATAAATAGAAAGAGGTATAACACATTCCGCAACAATAAATAGGGACGTAATTATACATTCCTGAGTAAATCCGAAGAAAATAAATGTGAAAACCATGAAGTTTTTTAGGTAAATTCCACATTTACTGCCAACCCTGAGCTACCAGCTAATTTTAAGTGTGATATTCGTGTTCAGCGCCTGGAAATCTATAAAGATTGGCTACTTTCGTTTCTGTAAAAAGTCCACTGTAGACCAGTGTAATGAGCGAAGTATCCGTTATTTGTAGAACAGAATGAACTATCTGTTGTAGATTTTTCTGGCAGAAAATGTGATAGCTTAACTATGCTAAAAGTATGCATATCGGACGAAGGATTTCGCCGTTTTGAAAACCAGATATGAACATATACTTTAAGAATGTACTGGCAAAGTAGACACAAATTTAAACTAGGTTTATTAGTACTGATGTAGTGGCGAAGCATCCTATGGGCCAATGGTAGCCATCGTGCATGTGACAATGGTCCTCGTTTTCTGTTTGCTAGATCGGTAGTACACATTCCTGTAGCAACAGCCTTAAAAATTCAAAGAGAGAATTCTAGTCGCTGGTTAAACCATCTCGTTTTTCCATTTCAGACACCGATTTAACGGGAATGGGTGCAAAGGAGACTATCGGTGAACGTTCACAGTCCTTTAATTTCTTTTTAACTATGCTAAAAATATGCATGGGGCCTATTTCGCACGAAGGATTTCGCCGTTTTGAAAACCAGATATGAACCTATACTTTAAGAATGTACTGGCAAAGTAGACACAAATTTGAACTAGGTTTATTAGTACTGATGTAGTGGCGAAGCATCCTATTGGCCAATGGTAGCCATCGTGCATGTGATAATGGTCCTCGTTCTCTGTTTGCTAGATCGGTAGTACACATTCCTGTAGCAACAGCCTTAAAAATTCAAAAAGAGAACTCTAGTCGCTGGTTAAACCATCTCGTTTTTCCATTTCAGACACCGATTCTACGGGAATGTTTGCAAAGGAGACTATCGGTGAACGTTCACAGTCCTTTAATTTCTTTTTCGATGGGGCCGAAAAAAGAGTTGGGTCCGGTAGTCACACCATCCAATTCGGTAACCGGGTGTCGAAATGGCAACTCTTTGGTATGAAGAAGGCAAATGAGTTGCTGCAGTTCCTTTCCTAGGGATCTTTGTATCTGACTTGTCACGCCTCCCATCCTCTGTTCGTAGCTTCACCATCGCTGCCGACTACCTCAAGACTAGACACATCGTACTGGTTCTTGTTTAAAAGCTCCAATATTGAGTCAGTGATATCCAGTGCCTGACTTAGTTGGGGTATGACCCAAGTTTTCTTAACCGGGCTCCAATAGAACTGTGATATGCTTTTCTGTAACCTCCCGTCTTCGTAGTTTGCCGTTATTTCTTTTTTGCACAAGAGTTGCATAATTTTCTCCGTCTAAGTAGATACTTATAATCCCACGGCCTAGGTTAGCCGTTTCTTTCTGGATCTTCTCACCCAGCATATCTTTTCCTCTTCGCACCTTAGATGTGTCAACAACAAGATTTTTGTTCTCTGGCGTTATGATTCTCGCGTCCTGAAGTAAAGCAGACGCTAATACAGGAACCTGTCTGTCTGAAGCTCCAGTTCTAAACGCTGCCTCCGCTGTATTTTGCAGACAAATGCGTTTTAGGCTATGTTTCTTATTGGTCGCGCCTCGAAGTCAGATCCCGATGTGCAACTTGATTCAACAGCTTTGCTGGATTCCCCTGAGAACGCCAGTATCTTTGACCTGCTCCTGTGCCTAATCCCACTAGTTGTTGGACTTGCTTCAACACTTTCATCGTCTTTCTTGGTTGCCTGCCTCTTAAGGCTGCTAACTTTACGGGAAACCTCTTTACAGATATTTGCTTGTTCGGACATCAATGTTACCAATGCTCATCTTCCGTGATGTCCTCTAGTCCAAAAGAAACTTGAATTCTCGTTTCGAGATCTTGCGTATCCTCTGACAGTTGCAGTCATCGGTGGTTTTATATTTGGAAGAGACTTTTCCGTACGAAGTGTTGCTTCTTGTATGCGAACTATCTAAATATCCTTGTTTTACCATCCTCCATTATCGGCGAAACGAACTGTGAAAAGGAATACGAGGTAAAGGTATACTCCTTTAAGTACTAATAACGCGTTTACTCCCGATAACAGCGGATGGTAAAACATTTATATTTAGATAGTTCGCATACTAGTTCCTGTGTAATTCCCTAAACCGCTTGTTATAGATCCTATAGTTTCTAAGGCAGGTCGTTTCAAAAGATGATTGTTCGAATTTTCGGCGGTTCATAAATCTGAAATGAGACGTTTTTCGATCTATGTTTATAAGAACTTTCTATTTCATTTCATATAAGGAACCACCTCCCAAACTTGTCGGTGGAGTTACTTACCATTCTGAATATATTTATAAGCACCCCGGACAAAATTAGTCACCCCCGCGCGAGAGCAAGGATGCGTCTTCAAACAGTTACAGATGGCATATTGGTCGAATGACATGGCCAAACGTGCATACACTGCCTCGAGACGATCATAGGGCATTACCGTGGAGTGACAAAGAACCGATCGAAGCGGTGTGTGTGTGGCAAGATGGCGAGGAACGCGGATGTGACCGAGTGGCAAAAAGGGACAATCGTGTTTGGCCGTGCCCCTAGCCACAGAGTCATGGAAGTTGCCGGATTTGTTGGTGTTTCGCGGCAGGCTGTTCAACGTGTCTACAAGCAGTGGTATAACACACGTGGCCATGAAACACGACGCTAGAACTGTGGTCGGAAAAAGATCCTCACAGATCGGGCCCGAAGACGGCTTTCCAGGCTTGTGAATCGAAATCGCTTTCAAACCCGCCTGGAATTACTACACTACTTGAATGCAGGCCCAGTCAAACCTGTCAGAGAAAGCACATTCCGACGGGAACTGCATGCAATGAATATATGCTGTCGGGTACCGCAAAAGGCCACTGCTCACACATGCACATAAAGTTGCTCGTTTGCGGTGGGCCAATAATCATCAAACATGGGCAGTAGCAGACTGGCGCCGTGTCATATTGGGTGGCGAATCACGATTTTACGTGTATTCGAACGTCGTTTCCACCGACGGCCACATGAAGCATTTCACTCGGAGTGTGTGGAAGGTCAGGTGCAGCACGGGGGTCATGTTGTGGAGGTGGTTTTCGTACTATGGGGTGGGCCCACTCATTGAGGTGTCCACGAACATGAGCCAGCACCTTCACTTGAACATCCTGGACGAACAGGTGTTGCCCTTCAGTCACTTTCTTCGCGATTTCTTTGCTATAAAAAAAACATTTTTGAAGACGACAACAGCAGGGTTCACAGAGCTGGACCTATATGTGACTGGTTTGAGGAACACTCAGGTACTCTACCACACCTCGAATGGCCTGCACACGCTGGACCTCAAACCAATTGAGAATCTGTGGGACCAGTTGGAACAGCGGATCAAATGTCGACATCAGCATCCCCGTCGTTTGGTGGAATTCCGTGATCTTATCCTCCGTGAATGAGTTCAACTGGATGCGACGGCCTTGCAGACCCTTGTGCACATTCTTCCCGACCACATCCAGTCGATTATCAAGGCCAGGGGCGGCGCTACACGATATTAACGTAAGTACCAAGGGGGGTGACTAATTTTTTGTCCGGGGAGCTTATATATATATATATATATATATATATATATATATATATATATATATATATATATAAGCCAGTCATATCATGGATGCTGAAGTAACCCTGTCGTGGTTCTCTCATCCTCTGTGGTGGGCATCACTCTAGGCACAACGAGCTTTACTCATACGCAAGATAAGTAATCACTACAAATTAATTAGCGCACTTCGGCGCTCTTGTTGACTGAATACCTGTTATATGGACAAGTTGTAATTTACTCTCTACTATAGGTTCTACTGGTAAGGGGAAACGTGGGTTCTAAGAGGTACCGATGATTAGTGTGGCCCTATGGTTAGTGTGTTATTCGATGCGATAATGGCCTACTGTGACAAGGGGTTACATCAAATTAAGGGGACAAGGGAAAGAATATTAGAATTGCAGAAACACTGTTTAAGTTGAGGATCATCTGATTTTGCCTTTCACAATGACGTTACAACGAAAATATTAGAGTACACTCTTTTTAAAAGGTACTATACAAGAAAGTGATTTAAAGAATCCGGACAATGGATGATGCTTTGATGAGACTATGGATTATTGTTGTTAGCGTTATTATTGTTATAATAATTATTATTAATAATAATAATATTATTTTATCGGAAATCCTTTTAAAGTACAGAAAAAAGGAGGAGGGTACTTGTTTCCTGCGGCTAAGAAGGAACTACGCCTTTATTTACTCTATGAATATCAATTTTAAAGTATCACAACCGTCGATATGTTATACCATTTCCTAGGCCAGACACATTCTTAGTTTCCTATTGTGTTACATTTGGCTTTTAAGAGTAACCACAATGACAACTACGTTTGCGATACAAGTTTTTGATTTTCCTCCTTTAACTCTGCGTTGGTCGCGCCCTCCACCTTTACGTCAGTGGTCGCGCGTTCTACTATTGTAGAACATAAGTATTTTTCTATAGCGATATGGTTTTTAGCGATATTCGGTCTTGGGTATGTTAGTTATAGTATTATACACGTTTTAAAATATTTTAAAATTATTTTGTTTGATTAAAACAAGAATACCGACAGAAATAAACATTTGTTATATCGTATTTAATATATGACAATATTGAACTGAAAATCGAGTAAGTGTTTTGGTATAAGTGTTCATATAACAGCATAAATCTTTTTTATTACACATCGTACATGAAGAATGATTTGATGTACTCTTTTTGAATGACTTCCTACTCCAAGCAATCGCCTCACACGCTTTTCTGCTGGTCTGGGCACACAAATCTCTGGTATTTTCCAAAAGTTTTTACTTGTTGACTTGTTGCGAGAATGGCAACTAAGGGAACATTTTCCAAACCCAGAATCTCCGTCTTCTGGTAATGGAACACCTTCATTGAAGCCAACCAGAAGTCTTCTCTACGTTGAAGCTCGTTTCGCAAGGATTCCACGGCTAAATGTTGGCTTATTGCTAGTTTTATAAACCTAGATCAAAGCCTAGATCATGGGGGAAATTCTTTCGTCTGACATTCTCATTATTCTTATTTTCTCCAAATATATTAAGAGCATTAACACCAGCTACGTTTTTTATCAATTCATCATCAATTAGGCATAAAAAAGATGCCTTGTGGGCCAAGCCTATGAAAAGCTGGTATTATATTGAAAATTGCGAGTTCGTGAGTTTCTTGGCATTTTCTGATCTACATACCAGCGGAAAGGTCCTACGTTCTTCTCTCTACCGATATAAAACGCACGTGTATCGAGAGAAGGTGGTGCAACAAGATCCGTGATTTCAACATTGGCTTATACTGGTGTGTTTTCTTCTTGTTCTTCTTCCGGTTTATTGCCTCTTACATCTTTGGTATCACTGCACTCAACTTTTTTTTCATCAAAATCTTCCTCGAGCTCCTACATGTCTTCAATCCCAAATGCACTTTCATAGTCACTTTCTGCCTCCACTAACTAAAGACGCACTTGTTCTCTTTCATACACTGACATTTCATATATTACAAACACGTATTCCATGAAAATAACGGGAATATGTAAAACGAAATCAATCACTAATACGAAACAAAGTTGTACGCCAATAGTCGCGCGATCTACAATAGTAGAACACTATTGGAATCATGTTAACAAATCGGAGCAGGTGCAAGAACAAGTGCTTTAAATTGACACGAATGTACAGTAGGTTTTCGGAGAAAGGTACATAACCGCTTAAGATCGAGCGTGTTGCCAATTGCTCAGGATTCTAAAAATAAAACACCTGTTCTACAATAGTAGAACGCGCGACCACTGCAGTGTTAACCGGAAGTATGTTCCGTTTCTCTATTTTTGCACTAAGTAACCTTAATTCGTAGCACAACCATAAGTTTCCTGTGGGGCTAACTTTTCTGTTGCTGATTTAAACATATATGCTAGCGATTTTATTTTTTACAGAAAATAATTTTAAAGGATTGCTATATGTATTTTTTTCACAAAAAAGGATTATATGTCTTGTACTCACATAAATGAATACACTAGTTGATAATACCAATAAATTACTCTCATTTTTTTAATTTTTACTCTGACAAATAGATATATAGGGGTTACAAAAGTTGCTGGCTGTACACAAGCGGAATGGAAATATGGAGGTGAGATTTCAATAATCACTTATAAGCGTACTAATTTTATTGAACTATTATTACGTTTCACTTGAACTGATAATAATTGCGTAAAACCATTTATCAGGTGACAAATTTCAATTGCTTCTATTATAGGATTTACATCATTATTGTGTTTCATTACATGGATATTGACGTATTTAAAGTAGAACTGCATTGTCTTTTGACTTTTTTTGTTTGTTTCTTTGTTTGTTTACAATATTCTTACGATCAGTCAAAACGCCGATTGAATATAGCTCCGTTACTTAACTTATGAGAATTGTTACTGTCCTAATTATTTGATCTGGTATAAGAAGAGTTTTTCACCTGTAAGAAATGAATTGAGGATTGTAAGTGCCGTAGGTTGGAGCAACTTTATTTCACTGCAGGGATTCCAAAATTATGTGGCACAGGGATGCACTGTACCCGACAATGGAGTACAGTTTTAGGTATCTGCTGTCCACTGACGAAATTGATGGATTGCAAGCAATTTGATTTTAGTACTGTCTTTCAGTATCAGCATCCGAGTTGGCAGACTAGCTGTGGTCTGGAACCCTCTGGTATCGCCTGATACCGAGACTGTAGGGGCCTTACGTTAGGCAGCTCAATGGGATAGCAATCAATGGAGGCCTGGAATCAAAATGACTATTAGATTCCATTATCATCAAGAATTAAAATAACATCTTTGGCCAGCACTAAGTACTTGTATACATGTTATGCGAGAGTCGTACCTTTCTCGGGGGATGGGTGTAGTTATTCATAGATAATGCATAGCACATGTATTGCATAAGCTGTGGGCGAGGTTCAAAACATGAGTAACATGATAAGACGGAGTCGATTTATTTCAGGAAATTTTATCCAAAGTGGGCTCACCACACATGGGCTCTAGACGAGGATATATATATATATTGTAGATACTTGGAAAACAAAATCAAATTACTATAAGTTATTTATTGGTGAATGGCATAATTGTAATTTAAATGAAGTCAAGTTTTGGGTTAAGAGTTTACAAAGAAAGATGTGAAATTATGATATGTTGGAATGGCACGTGTTATTTTTATTGTAATTGTTTGTTATTGTTTGTTTATGTAATCGAGTTACGCATGGCTGTGTTTTCATGTTCATGAAATATTGTCGAGACGCTAGTTCGCAGTATGGTGTAAACAGAAATTGAGAAAAATTGATGTAAGTCTGATTTTAAGAAAGATGTAATGAAAACTACTTTGTTAGCACAAACACAATTTGGATTCAGATTCGCAAAGATTGTCTGTCTGGGAATTCGGTCATGACGTGACAAGGTCTGCAACGAAAGTTTGACCAATAGTTGAGGTAACCAACGTCCAGACATGAAACCACGGATTCCATTGTCTGGAAAAGGAGAATAAAAACGAAATCTACATTGGATCGAGGTCGGAGTTCTACATCAGAATTTTAGAGGAGAGCTTGAAGAATTAGGATTCGACTTTTACAAGTAATAGAATATTAGTAACCGCCATCTTACGATGGTTGGCTTCTAGTCGGCTATTCGTTATAAGCCGAACTCTCAGTATAAGCATTAGTAGCTTATATCTTCGGTCGACGTTAGAACGAGATCCCATTCATGGTCATCACCGAGAACTAAGACCTGCGACTGTCCACGAATTGCCAAACGTAGTCCAGGGAGGGAATCCAGGATTGGAACATTCGTCGTTCCACGGACCAGCCAGAACATCCTAAGGTGTGTGTACCTTAACTATAGTGTTGACTGTGATCAAATCTCCAGACACTCGAGTACTGTGGACTGAGTTTATTAGGTCATATCCGTAACAACAAAATATTACACATTACACTTTCCTATTGCTTATAATACATGACATTTCACTGATGAAATGAAGTGCTTTGATTTACTAAATTATCCTCTCGCTAGTGTAATAGATTTGTTGAAACATGCCTATTTCAGATAATGGGCAGAAGCAACTTCTCTGCTTCACAACGCATTCGTCCTCGAAAATTATAGGCACGACGCGAGGTGGTTGTCATGGTGGAGGCGAACTTTGGTTCGATTGCTGGGATAGTTAGTTGTGGAAGTAAATTTTAAGTTAAATAGGCCCATCGTGTCATGGTGGAAGCAACCTTTGGTTCGATTCCCTTGGTACTAAAGTATAGATGCAACAATTAAGTTCCTTTAATTTAGAATATAGTTAGTCTAGAATCTTTTAGTAAACACGTTAAAGGAAATGAAAATCAGTATTAAGAATAGTAACAATAGGTTAACCCTCACCGCCCACCCTTACCGTAGGTTAAGTAAAATAATTTTGGGAGTTTAGATTTAATAAGTAAATGAGTGAAAATACAGTACTGACTAGAGCACAAAAACCGAATAAAGTCATATGAGTAGAGTTCAATAATTTATTTAGTTTAGGAACGCCTGAAAAACGAAAACATGTACGGATAAGGAGTGAAAATACAGAAGTGGAGCAATCAAATCCAAGAATTGAAATAGAGAAAGGAACTGTGTTTAATTTTCCAAGTAGCCCGATAGTGAAATAATTTCCGAAAATTATCCATCTATTATTCAGTTTGACGAAAATTTGTTACATAGTAAAGACGTAAATCATAGTAAAAACAGGAATTCAGAAATGTCAGATAATAAGAGTAAAACGAATATGGCGTCGAACGTGACTTTTTACGCGGCTGTAAATAAACTTCCCAAATTTGATTTAAAAAACGATTGTGACAGTATCATTTTTTGACGAGTTTGATGATGCATGTAAAATAGCAGGTGTGGAGGAAAATAAGAGAAAAGAATTACTACCAAGTGTATTTAAGGGTAAGAGAAGAAAGTTGGAAGATATAAGCTATAAAGAAGTACAGGATGTGATAGTTGAGGAGTTTACTCGGACAAATGTAAGCTTAGATATAGAGGAGAGAATCCTGGAACGGTTACATCAGGAAGATGAGCCGATTATAAACTACGTGTACAATATGCTTGTGATGTGCGAGAGATTAGATTCAGAATTGACAGATAAAAAAAAATCGGAATTATAGTTAGTGGACTTCAGCCTTACTAAATGGAGAAAGTAGGGACTGTAGCTCATTCGACTTTGGATAAGTTAGTAGAAGATTCACAGAAAATAGAGAGAAATATGTGCAAAGTAGATAGGAGTGTAAAGAGAGAAACAGGAAAAGTGACAATTAAACATTTAGTGAAGAAGATAAGAGAACAAGTGGAAGAAGACGATAGCGATACAGAGATAGATCGAGTAATATTTAGGAAAGATAGTAAGAATAAAGAGGAAGCGAATGTTAAGCAGAAACCCCAAAGCTTAACACAACTTGCACAATTAGAGAAAAAGTTAGACCAACTACAGTTAGCATTATCAACAAAGGTGCAGGACAGTGATAAATAGGAGAGTAAATTGGATAGGTCTGGAAGGAGTCAGAACTTTGGAAACAATAGAGGAATAGACAATTTAGAAATAAGAGAAGTTAGTATAGAGGTAATAATAAGATGTGGAATAATAATAATGGTGGTAGGATTCAAAATAGTTTTAGATGAAATGGTTGGAATAATAGGGGAAATAATAATGTTACACAGGGAATGAAAATGGGTCACAAAACAGAACGAGTTCTATGGGGTTCACATGCTTATATACGTTTATAATACGCGTGACACTACGCATGATGCTTGCCTAAAAATGACTACACGTTATTAGTGCGGCTGGAAAAAAATACGAATTTTAGCAAAATGAGGTCGAGTACCGCGCATATACTCATGTAGTCTTTTCTCAAAAGTTGATTTTGAAAAATTTCCTACTACAAAGTACGTTACTTCAATGCAAAGTTATATTACCATCTTTAAATTGGACGAACACTTAGAATTCAGAAGAAAGAGAGAAAAATTCTTGATTCATCTAGAATTCCTTAGTGTAGGATAATCTCATTCCATAAGTATATTATATATAGAAACTCTTGGAATATGTATGTTACATTGGGGAGTTCTGATTTTATAAGGATCAATCCATGCAATGTGATCGATAAAAAAGAAAAATTTCCGCTCGACCTTTCCAAAAAAACCTTTTTTCATGAATGTTTATCCTATATCAGAGTACTTCAAAACTACAATTAATTATTTTTTACAACATTCCATGGCAATGCAACGGCTGCCGCCATTTTGCGTTTTTTTTTCAATTTGAGGCATTTACGCTGTTTTGAATATCTCAGCCTGTATTTGTCCTACAAAATTGACAATTGCTGGACTACAACTCGCGCAGAGTTAAAACTTCCATCTCTTAACATTTTTTTCTTAAAACTACTTGAAGGGGGTGAAATCAGGGTCTGCAGTAGCAACATGTTTGGGAAGAGGAAACAACTTACGTAGAGGTCTGAATTTATGTGTGCATGTAGTCCAGGGTCGTAAGTTAATACACAAAAATTTACAGACCTGTAGCTGTTCTCAAAGGCGTGAAAAAATTCGTAAAATTGGGCTATCCAACAGGAATGGATAAAAACTCTGAAATTTTAGGAATAGTTAGTCCTTTAGTTTATTATAACACACAAGAAAGAGCGTTTTGTGTTTTGAGCAGAATGGGGCAAAGTATTAAGTAATGAAGTCATACATCTAAGAAGTGTTTTGCTCATACAATTTACTGGAAATTTGTTGCTGTGAAGTAAAACAAAGTAGGATTAATGGTTAGTCCAGTCAAGGCTCTCATGCTCGTTTCTTTCCTCTAGTTTTAACACTGTCTTATCACACCCACAGCAGCACTGCTGAAGAATGCAGCCATCAGCAGAAGGAGGAAATTCATAATGCACCCTTGACAAAAAAAAAGTCCTTAAGTACTCCTTGTTTTGCTGCTTGCTATATCAATGATATTCAGTCATGTATATTCTTGTTGTAACTGTCAACTTATGCAGGAGACTGTTGTCCTTTCGTTTGATCTACATTTTCAAGTCAGTGAACAATTTCTTGCTGTAAACACTGAATGCGGAATGTAAACGTTATATTTTCATACTTTGATCCCCTTTTGCTCAAAAACACAAAATGAGCTTTGTTGCGTGTTATGGTATACTAAAGGACTTACAATTCCCAACGTTTCAGATTCATTTTATCCAGCCCCAGTAGATATATTGGACAGTGAAATATGCTAAAATGACATAGTTTCCCAACTTTACGATATTTTAGGCCTTTGGGAGCAGTTAAAGATCTGTAAATTTTTGTATATAAACTTATGACACAGGAGGACATGCACACACAAATTCAGACCTCTGCGTAAGTTGTTTCCTGTTCTCAAACATGTTCATTTTCCCATATATATATATATATATATATATATATATATATATATATATATATATATATATATATATATATAGATAGATAGATAGATAGATAGATAGATAGATATATAGGTAGATAGATAGATAGATAGATAGATAGACGGGAACGATAATTTTTCAAGTTCAGAAGGACTTTTCTTTGTATTGCGAACAGTACGGTCGTGCAAGAACACTGGGCAGGTTTAGGGATCCGTATAGGAGGGATGGAATCGAAATGTAGTTATACTAAGATATTTCAGTTTACTAATTTGAGAGTAAATTTAAGGATACTTTGACGCCATCCTTAAATACTTTGACTCATCATTTAATACTTTGACGCCATTGTGCTCAAAAACACAAAACGCGCTTTGTTGTGTGTTATGGTATACTAAAGGACTAAGTATTTGCAAAATTTCTGATTTTTAAATCCAGATCCATTGGAGATATTGGACAGTGAAAAATGCTAAATTGGCATAATTCCCCAACTGTACGATTATGTTTCAGTCCTTTGGTAGCAGCTAAAGTGTGTAAACATTTGTGTATTAACTTATGTCCCCGGACTACATGTACACACAAATTCAGACCTGTACGTAAGTTGTTTGCTCTTCCCAAACATATTTTCAATTTCCAAAACTGTTGCTACTGGAGACCCTGATATCACTCCCCTCAAGTGGTTTTCGGAAAAAATGTTAAGATATCAACGTTTTAGCTCTGCCTGAGTTGCAGACGTCCAGCAATTTTCAATTTGGTAGGAAAAATACATGCTGACATATTTGAAACAAAGTAAATGCCTACAATCGAAAAAAGGCAAAATGGAGCCTGCCCCTCTCTCGCCATAGGATGTTGCAAAAATAATAATTGTAGTTTTTAAGTACCATGATAGTAACATTCATGAAAAGATTAGATTTTTTGGAGATGGTCGAGCGACAATGCTTGATCACTTGGAATGCATTGACTAATAATTGTAATTATTAACAATGTAAACATTTTAGTTTACTAGTTTAATTTGTTATACTTTCAGGCAGTTCAATTTGTCACTTCTCTTTCTATCCTTTATAATTATAAAAATAATGTTTGTGCATTTACATTTTAAAACTATGTACTATCAAGCTTCCTATCTTATGACCTGTGCTATTTTTGGATCCGCTACGCCGGTATTATGTGTTTCTGCTATCTGGGTAGCAGTTTCTTTAGATAATCATGGTTTAAATATTTGCCATTTTCCTTAATCAATAGAAAACATACTGATACATTTGTTATTCATAATAAGAGAAGCAGTTCTAATAGACTCATAAATCAATTTCACTTGATGTCTTCATTTTTTGTACCTTTCACACTACATAAAATCAACACACAACCGTGGTTTTATGCAGTTCGAAGGCTATTACCCTTATATTGCATTACATACAACCCATTCTTCTTTACAAATATTATAAATAGCAGTAAATATGTAGTTTGTAATATCTAATTGAGAAGAAAAACAGTTGAAAATAAATAAACCTAGAACGTAAGTTCTGAACTGAGAAGCACTATCAATTTCACATTTTGGCCGCTTGTACTTTTAGTACATTAGTTCAGCGCACCCAGTAAGTTCGTAAGAATCGAATTCTTCCTCCAAAGTGGTGGCATGATGTCTTAGACATAGAAAGCGCACTTCATGTGGGCTTAATTTCATTTGGTCCTGTATATAATGTTTGAGGTGGGAAACAACTTATGAGTTTTCTCGGGATTGTCCTTTTCTGTCATTCCAAAATTTTTTTGAATATCTACTTCCTTTTCTTTTATTCCAAAAATTCTTGGAATACCTAGTTTGTACTTAGCACCTTTCGTCATAGGATTGGAGCTTCGCACACCTTTCGGCAGCAAAGATTAATGAGGCGATGACTTATACTTTAATGTGAGATCCGAACCACATAATCTCCAGCCGGGTGTGGAATTCTTATCTAACACGCTAAAACTGCTTTGGCTACCCGCATAACCATGACTGATCTTTCGGCCTTCATCAGGATAGAAAGCACATAGTTAAACGTTACAAACTTCGTATTTGCTTTATTCCCTTTAGCCTGTTCCGTACACAGACAATGGGAATAAATCAATTACTTGTATTCCTTCCTCTTCTTCTTCTTCTTCTGAACGCTAACATTACTATAGGCTATTTGTTTGTTTCCGACAAAAAGTTTGTCTGGCAATATCGCCGATAGGAAGGATTCTACAACCAAGTTTGTCTGCCCAAAGACACACACATACATTATATATATATATATATATATATATATATATATATATATATATATATATATATATATAGTGGAGAGCGGGGCTAGTTGGTACAACCTCCAATCAAGATTTTTTAATACTTTTTTTTTAGAAACCGTCATAAAATCAATTCTACGGTAAATAGAGACCTCCTTATGTTGTGTACCCACCAACTACTTCCCAATGGAGATATGAGCAAACGTTAAATTTATATATTTGTATTTGTCATGTAAGACGACGTGTATCAAAATACCCCAGCCAAGAGCATGTTGATACTCTATTTGTAGAAAGAGTAAATGTTTACACAATTTGATATGGAAAAGCAACAAATGGTATTACATGCTTTGTTTATTGTTTACTAGAGCGTAAGCAACATTTGAACCAAAACTTCAAAATAAATTTCAAAATTGCATTACAAGTGATTACGAACAATAATCTCTCACAGTATAAACCGAACAATAGGTACTGTATAAACCGAAGAAACTAAGGCAACCTACAAGTCTTTACAAGTTAGCGAACTCAATTGAAATGTTGATTTAAAAGTCTAATCACTTTCACTCTCTAAAGGTACATTTTCTGATTTACAATGAATGCACTGATAAGTAGTAATATCATATTTTACAGATCAAGTATGTGTCCAATTCTTACAGCTGGTACATTGCACCCATTCTATCCTGATTTTGAATTTCAATACGGTCAAACCAAACTATGCAGAGACAGTGTTTACTCTCAACCTCGTCAGAACTGTAATGTATCATGTGTATTTTGCCTTTCTTAGTTTCCGTTTCATCACTCACTATTAATTGACGTTTTAATTTTTCTATCTTTTGCTCTAGTTTTCTTTGTTTTGCATCTCTAGGATACAAATGGCTTCTTTCATGGGTGTAACTGTAAGGATAATTGATTTCATTTTCTTCTTACCTTTCATTTGGTCAATTCTTGTGGCCGATTTAGGATATGGACGGATCTCTTCAAGGGTCACCACAGATTTTTACGCGGTTTTGACCATTAGTCCTACTCCAGATGTTGAAGGTTGAGGATACATTGCTGATTCGATTTCGTTACCTGGTGTTGCACAGTACTTTCTATTTGAGTATTATTCTCATGTCCAAACTCCTTATCAGTTACAGCGGAACACGAGAGAAACATCGTTACTAAATACATTCTTATACAGTGGCCAAATTCCACTTGATGTGAATTCTGTTACCAGGTTGGATGGGGTTCTTGCCTTTGGAAAAGCCTCGGCCCCGGTATGTCATACATTATCAATGTTTCTCCTGGGTTCATTGTAACCCAATTGTCAGCAGGTGAACTGAAGAACTTTCAAAACGGGCTGTAGACTTCCTTGTCTAAATGATGAAGGTGGCTTGTAGTGTGAAGTATAAATAATAATAATACTACACCGTTCATTTATAGAAATCTATCACGTAAATTGATAAATGAGAAGTATTTTTGTCTAGCAGCAAAAGAGATTGATGTTTTTTTTTCTAAAACGAACATGTACAGTGGGCCACATAGATTCTTGATGTACAAAGTCCGCAAGATAAGCAACCCAATTAACGCTTGCTCCAAGATTAATTAGGCCTGGTAGGGTAGCTAGAAGAGCAGCATGCAGCTGCCCCCACCCCCCAAAATGTTGAAAGAACAAATCATAAAGTGTGTTTTTGTGCAGGAGTGAGGAGAAACGCTGCCTGACGAAATCACAAAAGGGAGTCCTTGGATACTTGTACTCACAATAAACAGCACAATAACTGAAAAAATGTATACGGACACCAGAGGCACCGATGAGTATATAACAGTCAGGGGACTTAAATAATCTTATAATTAACTCAAATAAGGGATTATAAACAAGTTAACTTACTTTCAAATGACTATACATATATACGTATCAAATAATATACTGATAGATTATGCAGTATATGTAGTACGTTATGTTTTTAAATAAACACGAAGCCTTGCGACGAACTAACGTATCCTACCTGCAAATCAATTAAAATATGGATCGATCATTCGGGGAAGAGCTCAGCCTCCAATGAAAATTTTGGGCGTCTAACAAGAAATGAGCTCCTTTGTTGCGCCTCCACTGATTGATACGTAATACTACTTCGAACGAGTTGGAGATCTTATTCGTAATAAGCGTATTTCCCTTTAGACTTCAAATATAACTAAAGGTATCTGATTTGTATAATATTTGTTAAAGTTTACACATTGAGACACAAGGACAAAAGGGGAGAATAAAGTGTCAATTAACAACAAATTAAACATGAAAGAAGTTAACGGATAATTTCAAATATAAAACGACTAACAGAAGTAAATCTGTAATTAGTTTTCCCCATTCATTTTTCTTCTTTTATTTTCAGGATTACATCATCACTGAATTTGTCCACTGGTTATTATCTTCGTTTAGCACCATCCAACTGGAGCTCAGCCTTGTAAATGAAACATTTTAAAAGGACTAAAGGGCGCGGGCGGAAATCGAACCTGGGCCAGAAAATTGGCAAATCACAATGCTATCCAATCACCTAAAGCATTGCTTACTCCGGCTCGCCTAAATAATGGGTATTTTCTGTTTACTCTTTTGCTGACATCAAAACATTCCTAAATATGGGGCACTTTCATCCAAAGTTTATGTGTGGCATAAATGAAAGCTGCGTCAAAATCATCATCATCACAACCCGGTGGGATTTCACGTGGTTCGGTTTTTACGTTAATAAATTCGTCCACGTCTCATATAGTCTTGCTGTTTAAAAGGACGTTAAACTCAAAATCAACTCATTGAGAACATAGTTCTGAGTTAAATATCAACTTGAAAACATACGTCAAAAATGAAAATTATTCATACTCCTGGTATATATATATATATATATATATATATATATATATATATATATATATATATAGAGAGAGAGAGAGAGAGAGAGAGAGAGGGAGCAGGATAAATGTGATTTTATTTTTTATACGACCGCGGTGACTTAGTGGTAGAGCGCTCACCTATTGTGCATGGGGCCCTTCGTTCGATTCCAGCTTGCACAAAGTGAGATTTGTGGTTGAGAAACACCGTGTGTCAGGCACGTAGCCAAGGGGTGGGTCCGGGGGGCTGGACCCTTCCCCCTTCGAGACCAGAAATTAAAAAAATTAAGGAAGGACGAAACAAATAGAAACAAGAAATAGGAAGAATCAGCGTTAAAAATAAAGATAAAAATAAAGCTAAATTAAAAATAAATTTTTATCATCGCTTCCCTATACTATCAAAAATGTTACTTCAGAAACGGTTTTCTACTGCTCCTTTAACTTGTCATTTGGAACAGACAGTACTTGACGGAAAAATAAAACAAAAAAGTTATGCGGAAATCAAGTCCTGTTAACATTTGATTCAAAAGAGAAAGGAACGCAGATATTATAAATATTTTACAAGACATTTTAAATAGTACTTTTTTTTTAATAGTTGAGGTCATAAAGAAAGGAAAATTGTTACATTTGGATGAACAGAAGAAGGAACGTAGATATTGTAAAATTTTTAAAAATATTTTTTTTAAATATTCTTTTATTGGAGATTTCTTCATAGTTTGTTACTAAAATACTTACTAACATGCATGGGCGCCGATCCTGGGGGCCGAGGGAGCCCGGCCCCCCAAAGGTCATGTGGGCCCCCTTGTTATATTTATGAATATACAATATATTGGCATAATTTGGATGCAATTTGTCTTAAAATCCTCATATGCCTTCTTAGAGATGCAAAAAAGCCGGCTTTTTTGAATCGATGGTTTTTTTCACATAAAAAGCCGGCTTTTTTGGGAAAAAAACGAGAATTTTGGAAATTTTGGCTTTTTTCAACTTCATGATTTTTCTATCTAAATAGCTTTCTTATAGTATATTCTATAGTTAGATAAGAATTCCATGACCTGAATGTGATATTTCGCTCTGAAATTCACCATCAAGATGGATGGAGCACGTGTTTTACGAATTAAAGCTAACATGAAGAATGTAGTATTTGAGGGTAATTTTAGAGGCTATTTAACTTTATTTTAACTTTTGAGTTATCGACATCTTTTTTCTTCTCTAGTTTGTCATCCGTGTTTCATTTCTAAGAGCTTTTAGTACTCTAGCTTCTAGCGCAAAAGTTAAACTTGCCCGTTTTTCTATTTATCCGTCAAAGCGTACGTTTTTCAATATATGTCAAACCGTACTTCCACATTTCTGTTATACTGTAGCTGTGAAGTGATTTAGCAATAATTTTCCGGGCACAACTTAAATACCAATTTATACAAATAATCAGTAGCGGATTTAGAAAAGTACTTTAGGAGGTTTTTTTCTGATTGTTTCGTTTCCTAAAAAGTCCTAATTTTATTTGGGAAGTGCTTGAAGTTTATGAGTACAGGCATAACTAATATTTCGTTTCGTTTATATGTTTAGCAATAATCTTCCGAATACAACTTTAAAAATCATTTTATACTGAGAATCAGTGGCGGATTTAGAAAAGTATTTTGGGAAGGGTTTCTTACTAATGTTTAGTTTTTTTAAACATTCGTAATTTTTATTTGACGGGAGCTTAGAGTTTATGAGTAAAGGCATAAATAATAGATATTTCGTTTGTTGCAGACATTCCGTAACTTTGGGGAACGGGCTTCAGTCCGAAAGACCGCCCCCCTAACCTTCGCAAAACCGTCACTGCTGGTAATTAGTAATAATAACGATTTAAAAACAATAAAAAAGGAAGTCGCCCAACTCACAGTACACACACTATTTCTACATTCACAGATGGAATGAAGAAAAGCTTTGACAGAATGGTCGAATGCTGGTTGAATCCCGGACTTCCCGATAGAAGCGCAAAAGCTAATCACTCAGTCATGTTTGTTGTGCAGTTGTATTTAGCTTAACTTAAATATATTCCGTAGTCTTTTTTTTTTTGGGGGGGGGGGAGTTCCGTAATGATATGTTGAATCCCTCTTGTTAAAAATTCAGAAAACTTGAGGATTGGGTAAACTGTGATGGTGGTTCTATAAAACTTAACTGTAGAATTTCGAGAATATACAGAACCAAAAGCTCTAGATGTGCAGTCTTTAAGTGTATCATATAAATCTAAGTATTTCTCTTATGTTTTATTTTAATTTTATTTTGTTTCAAAAAGAGGGTATGGAATATTTTGAAGTAAAAATACTACATACTATTTTGCTAGTTATTTGTGTATTCTTTAAAAAGAAGTGTTTACTTTTAGGGTTGGTTGATTTACACCAACTTTTTTTTTTTTAATAACTGGTTTAAACCACAAAAATAAAAAGAATGAAAAATGCGAATCATGTGAACTTCATGGTAACGTTTCCAGATATCAAACCACCTGCAATAGTTTTATTTCCCTTTCACCTTTTAATCAAGGTGTCCCATGTTCAATTCTCGGTCGAACCACAATCCTTCTTTCATCCGTAACTCAAGTAGCGGTTCGGATGTCAGTTTAAGCGAAAGTCTTCTCCTTGATAACCTCGGTATTTCGTAAGGATGTTAAGCCTAAATATACGAAACAAACCAAATTGTATATTTCTACATGCCTAAATGCGTGTTGTTTTATAAAGAAGCCAATATTGCTTAAATATATTGATAGAAATTGGCAAAATTTATCGATTGCCTACGTAGCTTCCAACATTAGCTTGGATTGGACTTTCAATGATATCTACGTACCGGTACTAAATTTGTAATTTAATACCTCAGTTTTAGCGTACTGATTATGGTACGTTGACCTTTAAATTTTACATGCAAAGCAATAACAGGATTTTCCCGTTATTGTCTTACATTTCAAGTAATGACGGGATTTTCCCAGTGGCTAGGGCGGGAGATTCTCAACTTAAGAAATTTACTAACCGCACTTCTTTAAGCTTATGGGAGTTCTTCCGGCATAACCCCGCTGTTGCATAATAACATCAAGGCGAAACAAACTTAGGCTATTTCTGTGAATATGTAATATAAATACATAAAGCAAAAAATCTAAGTCAAAAAAGCCTGGTTTAAACCAAAAAAGCCTGGTTTAAGCATTCCCCAAAAAACGGGTTTTTGGCATTTTCAAAAACAACCACGGTTCTGGCCAATTCTGCTTACTTTTGTATATAGGAGGTTAAAAAATTCTTATTATATACATTGGTTAATCCTGTGGAATTCATAATGTAAATATGTTGAAGAAAAATTGTTTGAAATATTTTTTCGAAATTCATAGTTTATTTTCGATGTTTTATATTATTATCAGCATCAACCACTAATTAAATGATTTTTTGTGTTATAGAGAAGCGATACAAAGTCTGTTTTATCAATTTAAAGCAGTATTTTGAAAAAAGCCCAAAATTTCCGAAGCAAAAAAGCAAAGCAGAAAAAACCGAGTTTTTTTCCAAAAAAGCCGGTTTTTTTCCGAGCCCTTGCATCTCTATGCCTTCTACATCTGAATGGACCCCCCTTCCAAATTTACAGAGAAATCGGCGCCCTTGCTAACATGTCCTAATTTTAAAGTCTTAACATACCAATATATGTTGCTAGTAAAATAGTTTAAATTGACCAAGCCCCTGGTGTGATAACCACAATGTTTCATATCAAACTCTCCTCCCCCATCACGAAATCCTGACTAAACGAACCAATATATGTTACCAGTAATCGAACTCTGGTGTGATAACCACAGTATTTCATGTCTCGGCCCCCCCTATTACGAAATCCTGGCTACGTGCCTGCGTGTGTGCGTGGGTTTGATCGGGGTACACATAAGACACATTTATCTATACCTTCGGTGTGGGAGGCCCTGATCGATACGGCGTTATTGTTATCGTAAGAGCAAGTTTATGAAAATGAAATGTATAATAATGGTTGTATATAAAATAGTGTTTGCGTAATGTTGTATTGCCAACTAGGATTGCAATAGTGGACAGTTCAAACTGCCAATCCCATCATTCTAATTATTTCACTTCAATGTTCATGTTCTAAAGTTGTGCCCGAAATGCATTGATATACAAGCAAAAGCAAATAAGGTCGCTGTTCACGGACTCCGCGTACGAATCTCGCTGCGGTCATAATTGTTCACAGTCGGGATTCAATTGCTACGAAGCATATTTTTACTTTGCTGAAGCATTTAAATCTCTTCTATTTCGATCAATATGTGCAGTTGGTTGCTCCAACAGCTCATGAAAAAAGTAGTTTTTACTGGCTAACAGCCACAATCCACTCCTTATTTCGATATATGTTGTTTGACTTAAAGTGAGCACTGCACAACTGTTTAGTATTTTGTTCCACTTTCCTTCAGGCAATTTTTACACGTTAACAGATAACATTGAACTCACCTTGTAAATGTCTCTAGGCAAAAGACAAAATCAAAATATTAACACACTCTTCTATGAGTATAAGCTCAGCAGAGTTTTCGATTTATGTTTACTTGGTACGCTTTTACTTTCTTTAGAAACGACAGCTATTTGTCGTCTAAAGAGATTAACTCGTTCCATTACCTTTTTAACGTTCATCCACTAATGCTAAACAATCATCTGTTTGAGAGAAAAGCAATGTGTAAAGTTTTACTTTCCTGTTTGAAATTTAATACTTTTCCAGTGCTATATGCTAAGCAATGCTTAATTTGTAGAGTAGAAGAGGAATTTACGTAATTTCTGCTTTCCCAGAATGAGAAGAATACATCCACCCCTCAAGAAATCTAATAATTCCCATAAGCATTATCAGTTAGGCAACATTCCATCTACAATACTGCACCTATAGTTTGCATCTGAAGTAATACGTAAAATAATAATAATAATAATAATAATAATAATAATAATAATAATAATAATAATAATATTTTAGTATCAGACTTGAAGTGATTTCTATATGATACATGTATTCATGACACAGGTCAATCACAAAGTGCACTTGGCGTGAGCTGTGATCGAACGAACCAGAAGTTAACGCTCTACCATTGAGCAACTGCGGCCTGGTTTAGACTCTACATGTCTAACATGTAATACTTGCCAAGCATTTGATAAAATTTAGCAGGTAGATACTACACATAAACGAATACGTGTTTTTTATTTTATGCGGAAAACGGTTGTACGGGCCAAAAGCTCCCACACTAAATTTTGAAGGTTGACTTCCGAAAGGCAAGAAGTGGACCGAAGTGAATGAAATTGCGCACAGATATTGTAGATGTAAAATGAGGGAACACGTGATTCTAGTTTTCCTGAATAATAATAATAATAATAATAATAATAATAATAATAATAATAATAATAATAATAAACAGTTGGGTGGCAGGAAGACCGGTGGGAATGAAATTATGTGTAGATATGTGTAAAATAATAGAGTATGTCTAACATATTCTTGTTCAACATGTGTTCTCACCCGATTTCTTGAAATTTGGTATATCAACAGTAAGCACAAACAGTATTGCGTATTTTGTACTATTTCAGGAGCTGCCTTTAATCCTTACAAGGTTTTTCCACATTAACAGAAAAACGTGACGATTTATTTTCTATTTACTGTTGATGTGCCAAATCTGAAGAAAATCGTATTCGGACACTTGGGAAACACGAGAAATCTTATTTAACATATGCAATACCTACACAAAATTTCATTTGCTTCGGTCCACTCCTTCCTGCGTTAAGACGGTAAAATTTACTTTTTTCGAAGGTGGCCTTGACCCTCAAAACACTATTAGGGCCTAGGCACCTTCGAATTGGTTTTTTGATATTTCGTAATCAACGGTTTAGAAGGTCTGTGTCCCGCCCATTTTTTTTTTTTTTTTTTTTGTAAGGAAAATTCGAAACAGTATTCTTTCATTTCAGTCTACAATATCTGTGCACAGTTTCATTGACTTCGATCCACTTCTTGATTTTCGTGCGTTAACATCTAAAATTTTGGGTTTGGGCTTTTGCCTCTAAAACTGTTTTTCTGCAGAAAATAATAAAACACATATTCATTTATTTTATGTGTAGTATCTACCTGGCAAATTTTATCAAATCGGAGAGTTACACTTGGGAAGTGTTACTTGTCAGACAAAACTAGTCACTGGTTGCATTTTCAGGGGCTCCTACTTCTATATTTGATGACGATCACTTCGTCCCAACCACCATGGATTTTGTCTTTCTAACATTTATTTTCATCCTATATTCTTCACAAACTCTACTCAGGTTTTCAACATCTTTACAACATCTTTCTTTTTATATTCTGCAACAACAGCCATATCATTCCCAAACCGTATACACCTAATCATTTTACCTCCTAACGAAAAAATATCTCCATTGTGTAGACTCCTCTTTGCTGTATCTTCTAGATAGATATTAAATAATGTCGGCGAAAGATATCATCCCTGTCGAACTCTCCTTCCAATCGTAGTCTTTGTCTACTGTGCATTCACCGGTAAATTTCCATGACAAATCTTGAATATTTTTTATACTTTATATAATATTTATGGACGAATATCTGATAGAACCTATATCAATAACATGCATCATTCCTCAAAGTAACAAATACGGTGAACATAAACATACGATCAATACACATATTACGTCAGGGTAAAATAGGCTTAAATTTCAGACATTACAAAGTACATTTCATTTGCTCTAGAGGCCGGTCTAGTGGCAAGTACTTGTGCCTTTGGTGTACGGCGTCCCGGCGCTCGGAGTATTTTAACTGTCTTTAATGTTTTTGAGTTTGTGTCCCTGCCGTTCGTGGTTTTAGGAAATGACTGTAAAATGTGAATACCGAGTAGAAAATAGAGACAAGTTGCTGAGATTCGGTCAGTGAATCACTTAAATTAAAGAAGAGAAAAGAAATGGTCTATAGTGCTTGCTCGTAGATCACTCTTGAAGGTTAGTTCGAGTCCCATCAAAGTAAGATTTGTCTTTTACCTGTTCTCGAAGTTTCTCTTTGTATTTCTATCCGATTCGATTAAACAGAACTTCGAATAGAGACGTCATGGAATTCATTTATTGACTTAGCCAGAAATTTTGATAAAGATAACGACATTGATTTTATTATTAATAATACAGTTATTAATATTATTATTATTAATATTATTATTATTATTATTATTATTATTATTATTATTATTATTATTTAAGATACGATCTTTAAAATGAGACGATGCAGAATTTACGTAAACTAAATGATAATTTATTTGATAATATTCACTAGTCCACCATACATTTGAAAGAGTTTCCTTTGGGAAATGAAGAGTATACAACATTAAATAGTAAAAGTATTGCAATATATTGCAAATAAAAATATATTATTAAAAATATTGATTATGTAATTGCAGTTAAACATGCCTTTCCAGTAAGAATTATGTATAGAGAGGATTTGCTTTAAAGTGCAATACACAAGAATATTCGAGTTTTAATCCGAGTAGAAATCGATAACTAAGATGATAATATTTACTTCATTACTTCTGTAATTCTTTATTCTTGTACGTATTATAATTCTTTCCAAGTTACGATTTTGCCATTTCATAAAGCGGAACGACAAATGAATGTAATATTCTGTTTGTTAAGAAAACTTTTGAAACAGTGATTATTTCAGGGTGCAACCTGAGGGAGAATTTGAGATACTGTCGCCCGAAAAAGTTTTCCCCTTCGAAGTCATATCTTGCTGAAAGTGTACTAATAGCTGTTTTCCGTTCAACATATATTGAAAATCCCTCGGGAAGAATCATCTGATATCGCCAATGCTTATAAATAATTTTTATTAGAAATCAGAGGATAATAATGAAATATTAAACATATTTAATATTTTGTTTTCAGCTATGGATTTTAGATTTCCAATTCATATAAGGTTCCATCCTAATCCAGTTTGGAAGAAGAGTAGTTGCCAAAGATTTACTCAAAGAAATGTTCTCAGTCCTCTGATGAAAATAGGAACACACTTAAAAAGAAGACGAATTCTACTTACAGGGTTCGCAGACATAAACTGCTGTTTGATAGATTATTCACTCAAACCGCTCTGCCATTTCACATGCTTCATAGTGTCTCTTTTGACTTTTGTATAAAGTGGTTTCCTGCATCATACTCGCTTTTGTTTATGTCGGTACGTATACGAATTTGTGGAGGATATTTGAACGTTACAGGTTTTGCAATGTATAAAAGTATTTTTCGTATAAATTACATTCACGTTGTAATAACTTATATACAACAGGTTGAATCTGTTAAATGATTGGGGTTGGAGTGATCATAAATGTTTTCATAGTTATGAGTCTGGATATGGAAACCCGCTTAACGTGGTGACTTACTTATATGAATTTTTTTATGAATATAATAGACGCGCCGTATTTTATTCAAACTAAAAAATTATTTATTTTGTTTTTTAAAAAATCTGTAATGTTGAAAATTTAGTGAACACCCTCTGAGTCCTCAACTGATTTGTTTTATTCTTCTAGAAACACCTTCAGAACAAGCTGAATACGGGAACCATTTCCTTTCGCTCATGCGACGATTCTAACTAGTCGAAATTTGCGACTAAGTTCCAGTGTGCTACTCGTGCGCTTTAAACATTGTTCACCATGTTTGTACCAGCATTTTTGCCGATCCTAAACGTTTCAGTATTCTTGCCAATTTGATGTCGAGAACAGAACACAACCAACCCCTACGGGAGTTCTAACTACTACTACTACTAACAATAATAATAATAATAATAATAATAATAATAATAATAATAATAATAATAATAATAATAATAATAATAATAATAATAATAATAATGCTATTACTACTACTTTTGCTATGGATCTGTATAGAAAAAGAGCAAACTTATTTAAATGAAAGAAGATTAATGAAAATTAAAAAAAATAATCGTTAAATCACTATTTGAATTATATTTTTAATCTTATTTTAACGAAAGATGTGTTATTAAAAGTTTTAGAAATAATAAAGAAAACTTTCTTTAGACAGCGTTTGAACCCACGCCAAAAACGATTTTCTTTAATACCTTGCTACGCTAGTTCACTCGGCTACGAGGACCGCCAGCATCTGGCCTTTCCTTTGTGCTATATGTAGGTTATGACTCGTAATGTCGTATCTGTATCGGCCAATCAGATCAGAGGATATCTGAAACGTTTGGATGCGCAAATATGCCACCGGTAGGTACAGTGGAAATGGTCTGCGCTACTCACTAGAAAAAGGCTTAACGAAAGATACGATGCATGTTTTTCAAATGTGCACGACGTTACTACTAACACAAAGAATAAGAAAATTAATAGAATTTAAGGTTTTTTAAAAGCCGAACTATTTATTTATTTATATATCTAATACCAATTATTTGAATATATTTGAATATCTTAGGACAAAGTTGAAGTGTACTAATTTGCTAAATTATTGACTCGGTTTGCAGCCTGAGGTAAGAAACTAATTAATATTCTCATACAAGGGCGACGATTTCTCTGTAAATTTGGAAGGGGGAACCACCATATATATGAAGTAGATCCCTCTGTAGTTGGTTGGGGGTGTTGCTGATTGATCAACATATCTTGAGACCTTTATTAATCCATGTGTGTTGGACATTTGGCAATTTTCCAGACTTTGACGGCGGATGGGAACGCTACAAAATTAGTTACATAGTTAGTTCCATTCCATTTTCTTTTAGTGTAAGGTCAAAATTAGTTACATAGTTAGTTCCATTCCATTTTCTTTTAGTGTAAGGTCAAAATTAGTTACATAATTAGTTCCATTCCATTTTCTTTTAGTGTAAGGTCAAAATTAGTTACATAGTTAGTTCCATTCCATTTTCTTTTAGTGTAAGGTCAAAATTAGTTACGCAGTTATTTCCATTCCATTTTCTTTTAGTGTAAGGTCAAAATTAGTTACATAGTTAGTTCCATTCCATTTTCTGTTTAGTGTAAGGTCAAAATTTGCTACATGGTTAGTTCTGCAAAATTTTTTTTTGAAATTAGTTCCGCCCTTTTAGAGAAGAGTAATAAAATATTTTTGAAAGCAGTTCCGAAGAGATTCCTCTTTACTCCAATATTTTTTTGAAAGGTGTAATTGCCTCCTAAAAATTGTTTTGCAAGAAATATTTAATTAATTCAGAATTTGATAAATGATTTCAGTTGGAAAAAAAATTGTTGTAATAATATTGGTAATTTCTAATAACAATTAATTTGAACGGTCGAGTTGGTTGAGGTTAGTCAATTATTACAAATTGTTTAGTATTTTTGTGAGGCTGCCATCGATTGAAAAAAAACATTATATATATATTTCAATTTAAGGAATTAAGGTTAAAGGTTGTTTGTTCGATTGGATCCATTCTGGATTCTTCTGGTTTGTGTAGTGTCCGTAGATAGTTTAATATTAAGTTTATTTATAATATCCTGTATTATTTCTTGTGTTTTATCCTATTGTTTGTTGAACTTTTGACTGAAAATTATGAATAATCGATCTGAATATATTAGCATTGATATACCTGAAGGATACTCGGAATTAGTCACACGTGACAGAACGGGTTATTGTGAAGCGGACACGCATTCGGATTTTGGAAATATAAGTATGTCTCTTCCTCCGACTATGCAAGGAAGCCTATATGCTAGGCGAGTTTCTTTTGGAAATAATAGTAATTTTGGGAGAGTGAATGAGAGTTCAAATTCAATAAGTTATGGTTTCAGTAGGTCAGCAAATGCATCTACTTCTCGAGAACCACAGAGGGATATGAGACAGGTTGCTTTTGAAGCTCCGATGAATCAACCCATGCCAATGGGTTTGGGAAATAGAATTTCTTCGAGTGAGAATGCTATAGGTAATAGTCAATGTAACGGTTCAAATAGATATCTAAATCTTAGAAATTATTATCGAAGAGTGTCTCAAATTCGGAATTCGACTCCTAAAGCTCCTGTGAGTTCTCCTGTTTTTCAGCCTATTGGTAAGTCTATAGAGACTCATAACTTAGAACCTGGTGCTTCTAGTGGTAGTAACCGACCTGATTCGAATGATGTCGAACATAATCTGATGATTAAGTATGCTTTTAAACGAAATAGTGAATCTCTTGAATTACGATTCAAGAATTTAGTTGTGACTGATGGGAGCAATAGTAATATGGTTTTTGAATTGTTACTTAAGATCGAAGATACTCTCTTGGAGACAAGTTGTTCCCTTAGTATGATATTAACTGTGATTGTTGCCAAATGTACAGGGGCCTTGTTGAGGGAAATATTAAATGCACTTAATAACAACATAGGTTGGCAGAATTTAAGAGAGAAATTATTGAATAACTTTGTTACTCCTGTTAGTCGTCATGCATTTGTTTCGGATTTTATTTATAGAAGACAAAAATTGTCCGAACAAATAAACGATTATGTAAGATCAGTTATTATCGCAATGAATGTCTTAGGTTTTTCAGGTCCAGAGTCTGAATTGGTAAATATTATAATTTGTGGTATAAATCCCAATCAAAGGTTTCGAATGCTTAATAACTATATTCCAGCAACTCGTTTGGAGTTATTAGATATAGCCGACAGACACGTGTTGAATTTCCGAGAACAATTTGATTATAATAAGGAGATGGGTACTAATACAAGGAAGGTGAATACATTTGTATCCAGTTACCAGTCTAAAGGTGTATATCAAAATAATTTAAATGTAAATGAATCTTTGTCTGAAAATGAAAGTAAATCCACCCTTAACTAAAATAGGTCGGGTAGAATAATAGGAAACTCAGGGAATTTTCGGAATTCCAAGGGTCATTTTTACAAATCTGAGCCTAGACGAGACGAGAGATTAGGTCAAACGCAAATTCCATCTGAGATGAAAAATACAGTCGCTTCGTTCATTGTGGGGAAAGTTCATAATCAAGTGACGGACATATGCGTAGATGGCGGTTCGAGTTTCGACATAGTTCGGATGGACTTGGTTCGCGCCTGCGGTTTGGAGAAGAAGAGAGTGATTACGCAAGAAAAGCATGTAAATGCTCCTTCGGGTCTGCATTTTACTACGAACCAGGAAATAATCTTGACTTTGAATCTTTCGGGTCACTTCGAAAGAGTAGGGTTTAAGGTTGTTAAACAATTACCATGCAAATGTTTATTCGGAACTCCGTTTTTGCGTGTTACATGCTCCGTTATAGATTATTCGAAGAATGTTTTAGTGCTCCGCAATGGAAAACGACGTATCTTCTTGAACTTTAAGAAGACGGTTCGTCAACCCGAATTTCATCCCAAGGGATTTAATTCAGTATCTCGAGATGGCCAGTCGAGTTCGGATGGTACTAAAGAGCATCTGAAGAGGAATCAAATTGAAACCAAGGATAGAATGGTATCGATTTTCATTTATGAGGATACCTTCAACTATGGATTACATGATGAGGGAATCCAATGTAATCTGGATTCTTCAGATACTGAATCGAGACTGTTGGAGATTCGAGTTCCGGATGGCATTTAATTGGGACAAATTAGAGCTATGATCGACTCCGAGGTGGACTTAGGGAATCCTATAGAAGATACTTTGGCTTGTATGGCAGATGCTTGTCGCATGGAATCATCGACCAGTGGATTAGGTGGAGTGAATAACGTGTCCGAATTCCAGTTTTCACCGTTAGGAAATTCTATAACAAGAACTTCAGGAAATCCTAGTACTACATCAAGGAGTTCGGTGGGGCGAATTGATGTTAGTGGAATGACATGTAGGAGGAGACCATTGAGTGCTAATGTACAGAACTTCAGACCGGCGATTAGAAGTACTGCAGTTCCAGCAGGAGAATTTGGAAGTACAGGTGGTGTAGAGGGTACATCCAGATCTCGTCATTGTGGTTGTGAAAGTTTAGGTTCAGTTAATTCTGAATGGAACTTTGATAATAGTACTCTTTCGAAAGGGATGCAAGTTGGTGTGCATGAGGATTCCAACATGGGACATCCGAATTATTGGGTTTCTGGAACTTCGGATAGACTTAGTGGTGCAAGTGAAATGTCCTTCCAAGGATCTTCAACTGCAGGAATAGTGACGCCTGTGAATTCTACTGGGAGATCTTGTGATCTTGAAGCTTCGCGTTCCGACAATGGAGTTGGTGCGAGTGGAATGTCCAATTGTCATCGACCTTTTACTGAGAATGAATCATCAAATTGGGTTTTGAATACCGAAACGCAAGATGATGTTCGAAGAACTTTAGAAACTGTACCAAGTAACAATTAAAAAGTATGGGGGTTACTTCCTGCAACCTCAAGAAATATATTTGTAAAGTTCTGTTTAGATTAGAGTACAAACTGAATATGTAGTTTACTGGCCAAATAGTCGACTAAGGAATAGGAAACCAAATGACTATGAAACATACTGATCTTTAATACAGTATACTGGATTGATTACTAGATTTCGTTCTTACAGATGAATGAATTTTGAGTTTCCTCCACATCCATGCATTCAAGCATTAATCACTGCAGCGAATGTACTTTCAAACTTCATTTTCAGCTGAACGATGACGCTAACACATTTCCGGCATCTCTACTGCGTAATAATATTATAATTCATCCCTTAATTGCAAAACATACTTCTTGGCATTTAACCATCACTGTTATTGAATTCGAACGAAAATAAAGTGATTTATTTATATATAGAAAGCGATTTTGTATAGTTAAAATATCGCCCCTTCCCCCTGGACAAAAACCGAAATGAATTCACATAAAAAAAGCTGACTTCAACCAGTAAACCCAGGAAGAGGGAACTAGTTTCGTAAAGACCTCATCCGTCCTCTAGTGTTGTGAGAACTAGATAAATTAATCTATTAGTCCAATACTCCTCTTCAAAAAGAACACAGAATATACAATATAATATTACAGAAAATAATAACACAGAAAACTTAAATTTAAAATAATAATTTTATTACCGACAAATAAAGGGTCATGTATATGCACCAATACGTTAGATTGATGTATATACACAATCTTAAATAATCATCAATTAATCATATAAAATTTATAAAATGATCGAAAATATATATGTAAATAGAAATATAAATTGATATATATTTTCTCAAAATATTTTCGAAAGAGGCAATTCTTTTTTCAATTAGCTTCTAATTTTATACACCTTCTAAATTCTATGTTTCCATTTATAATTCAATCTTTTTGAAAAATATTCTAACCTAATTCCATAATTTTATTCAAAATATATTTAATATGTCTAGCCTCAATTTAGTAAGTATCTTTAGAATCCAAAAACGTTACTTTCTAAACATCCTATTAATATCTGTACAAATACTCTTTCCATAAAATTATTCCAACGTATTCAGATCTTAATTTAATACTCAGTCTAATGAAATTTCAGAAAAGTTAATGCAATTGTTGTCGTTGTCGATTCTGATCAGTTAATCTTTAGACGCCAAAAATACACTCGAATTATCAAACCACGAAACTTAAAAACTAGGAAAAGAAAATCATATAAGTAAAGAATTTTTTTAGTAGAAACCATTTTCTTTTGAGAGGAATAATGGATTGTTATTATGCATTCATTTCCAAAAATTTCTAAATCTGTTTCAGTCAGAAGAAAATAAAAAATGAAAATGTTGGAGAATAGGTTAACTATAGCTAGTAGAGTCCCTAACAGGCAGATTCTTTGAGACCAATTCTGAAGTTAACCATTACAAAGCGGAATGAAATACGATTTCCAAAAAAGGACAACCTTCACAAACCTAAAATAAACACAACAAAATTACTATTAATAAAAGAAGGATATATTCACTCACCTCTCAGACTTATTTCTTCTTCTTTAATTTTGTTACCTCCTCTTAAATTCCTTCAGTAGCTCCTTTGAAATTTATCTGACTTAACTCCGCATACATGCTCACAGGATAAACTGATTCGAATGCCTGCTATTACTAATCTGTATAAGGAGTGACATAAAGAGCCGGAAAAAATTAGTAGCCTATAAATATGTCTAAATGAAAGAAAAAGAAAATTTAAGAATTGAAGAAATAAATCCGAAATAAAAAATACAACTATTAATGGCTATTTCATATAGTTCTTTCCAAGTATTAAAAATATTAATTCTTATAAGCTGAGCACAAAGCAAATGCCTTATTAAAGAGAAATTCACGAAAGGCAAATGATCATTCAACAAACCGTTAAAAACTTTTAACAAAGCTTTTGCAAGCATTCTGAACAAGCCATTTTTGTCCTCTCATATCTAGCATGCAACTACTGAGCGACGATGTAATTAGAATATTAAAGAAAAAGTTACGGAAGGCAATAATCATACAACAGGCCTTTAAGAACCGATTGATTTAAGCATTTACGAGCCTTCTGAACAGAACCTTTTTGTCCTCATATCTAGCATGCAACCAGTGAGGCAGGATGTAATTAGAATATTAAAGAAAAAGTTACAGAAGTATGTAGGCATTCGAAAGGCCTTAGAAATAATTATTAATTAAACATTCAAAAGCCTTCTGTTAATGGACCTATTTGTCCCACCATTTAGTGCTCCTCAAGCATTACTTTAACACTTTTGAACAAAATTGCACTATCAGATTCACTCCGGAGCACCAAACACCTATTATTTAATGTTATAATGATAGATATTCTTTCCTTTATTCTGTGGCTTTCAAAACCTTTTGTTCACTTTCACTCTCACTCGACAAAACATGCACAGAAAATAACAAGCGAGCCAAAACCAAACTGACCAACACAACCACATGAAGACGGGACGTGGCCGATCTCTAGCGCACCAAGCAGGTAACCACGGAGCAGAACGACCACGCCTATTACGAAACGGACGCAAAATCCCACAACAACTCTTACATTGACGCTCTTTCAAATTTTTTTTATCCTTCATTTTAAAATTCACCAGAGTAAATTTACATAATTTTAGAAGAATCTTCATCAAATCCTTATTGTAAGAATATTTTCCCTTCTTTTATACCAAAGAGTATTTTTATTTTTTATTGTTGTGTAAAGCCATCCTGGAAGAGAGTGAGGAGGAAACAACTACGGTAGGACGGTTTCTTTACAACCAATAGATTTCAGACGAAAAATTCTTCAGTAATTTTTCCCCTCAACCCTGAGAGAAATCTAAAAATATAAAAAAGCAATTAAATATACCAAATATACAAAAAATATTCACAAGATTAAATATTCCAAATATATAAATATTATATGAGATTAAAAGAATAAACATCTACAAAATATTTAATAGTCAAAATACAATATTTATAATATAATTTTTAAAAACTATTAAATTCTTTAGCAATGAATTTATTAAAACAAATAATTATAATATAATCAAAAAATTTCGTTATCATAATAAGCATATTCATGTCTTCAAAAGGAATATTTAAATAACTCTCAAATTTCAAAAAAAAATATGACAATACTACTCATTATTGCCCACTCCAGTGTGATCTTCTTGTAGTATACTACAATTCTCAATATCTCTGTTGCCTATAAACTTTTACTTCAGAAACATGGCTGTTTCGATATGTTTCTCGGTTATCTTGTTCACCTGAGAACAGAATTGTATTTGGTGTTAAAAATCTCCGTACAATCCTAGGCCCAAACCACTTATCTTTAGGGACCTTGTTGTTTTGTCCTTCAGGGACGATTTTATATGAAATCTAATCAGTATTTTATCACCAATTTCAGAGAAAACTCCCCTTCTATTTTGCGACATTATTTTTTCCTCCTAATCCTAGATTTCTGCATATTCCCTAGAGCCTTAACCCATAGCTCTTGCGTGGTTCCTCCACCCAAATCGGTCTCAGCGATATTCGATCGAGCTTCCAAAGGGGTTGAAATGGGACGTCCATAAAATGCTTCCATTGGAGACATCCTGAGATCTGAGTGTTCACTTATATTTAAAGTGAATTGAAGATCCGGAATGAGAGCCGACCACATGTTTAGTTTATTGGCAAAGTATGTCCTGATCGAAGATTTCAGCATTTCGATAAATCTCACAGAAATATTCCCCCTGGATGTTATGGGCTAAGTCTAATGTGTTTTTTGCCTAATCCAAAAAGGAATTTCTTAAAGAGGTCCGAGATAAATACCGAAGGAATATTAGTCGATACAGCCTCCGGAAAACCAACTCGACTGAATATATCGATTAATCTACTGATAATAGATCTAGATGAGAGAGTTCTTAGTTTCTCCAAAACTACAAATCTACTCGTGTTATCCATACCTACTAAGTTGTATTTATATACCCTCGAATGAGGTACGACGCTAATTATATCCACCATACAATGGGCTCCTATTGTTTTGTAATATTCTGCAGTAACAAGACCCATTTTCCTTTTCTTATGCCCTTTTCTAAGCTGACATATATGGCAACTCTTGACATATTCCTTCACTTCATCCTTCATCTTATCCAAGGTGAAGCATTTCATTAGCTTCTTTAACGTTTTGCACACCTTGAAGTGACCTACCAATTTATGCTGGTGGTAGTGCTCTATTAGTACTTTTCTTAAATTTCTTGGGATGATGATCTTGTATGTATTCAATGCTTATTGTTCCAATGCCGAAGGAACGAATGGTAACCTCCAAGAATGAGCCAGCTTCATATAGCTGTTAAAAGCTGCTAAGCCCATGGGTCCATCTAATATATTTAACTCAAATGGGTCATAATCTCTGGTCAGTACGTCAGCTACTAAATTATAGGCCGATCTGACGTTTTCGATTTGAAAATCAAATTGGCACAAAGTTTCCACTAGTGGACCGTATTCCATTAAACAATTGGAGTTTCTTACTATCCATTTAAGAGCTTTCTTATCTGTAAGTACATCAAAATCCCTAATTTCTAAGCCTTGAGATGGTTTTGACTAAGCTTATAAACTCGATCTCCTAGATGCTCCTATGTTTATCGGCCTCAGACATTTTTTTACTACAGAAAGCGACGGGCTGCGTTTCATCTAAGCTGTTCGTTTGCGAGAGACAACCCGTTACGCTCTTCCCAGAACCATTGAAATTAACAGTGAACCTTTTATTCAGGTCTGGAATCTTCAAAACTATATTATTAATTAAGATATCCTTAAATTTTTCCAAGATTCTTTGGTGGTCCTTAGTCAAAACAAATTTTGAACTTGTCGAATTTAATTCACTGAATGGATTCATCAACTTTTGTATCTCAGACGCGAATTTTGAGTAGTAACTAAAGAAACCGAGAATCTTCATTAGACACCGTCTATTTCTTGGTGGCGGACTATTTCTAACGGCTGCGACTCGCGTTGGATTAATCTCCATCTCATCCCCGGAAATGATGTATCATAAAAAAATAATCTTTTTACAAACAAACATACACTTATCGGGGGAAGTGGTCACGTTATATTCTTGAAAACGTTCCGTTACCTTTCTGATAGTTCCCTTGCGACTCTCGAAATCAGATGAAAATATCAGAACATCATCAAAGTAACATTTCACTCCCTCGCTTTCCCAATCACCAAGAATTTTACTCATTACTCGTGATAAAATGCTGCTTCCAGTCTTTATCTCTACCGGAACCCTAGTGTATTGATAGAGACCCTTTGGTATAACAATAGGAGTGATCTCCCTTGAGCTATCATTGAATTGAATTTGAAAATATGCTTTTTGAATATCAAATTTCGTATAAAATTGTTTATCAGGCAAACCTGTCCGACATTCTTCAAAATTTGGAGAAGGAAAAATATCATTTACTATAAGCTCATTGGCTTTTACAAACTTGCCAACTACCCTATAGGCGTTACTCTTGTTTTTTTACAAGAAAACAACTACTCTCGTAGTTGGGATGATGCACTTCAATCAAAATGCATTGCTTAATGAGTTCTTGAATCTGTTCATCAAAAATCTCCTCCTTATTTTTCGGAATTGGAAAAGGTGTTTCCATAGAAGTTTTTTCTTCCGATAAATATAAACGACCATAATAATCTTTTATATACCCTACTCTTTCACATATTACATCATTATCGAATCGATGAACGAAATAACACTCGTGCCCCGATATTTCCATGTTTAGTCTAAATTAGATTTTTGCACCTTCATGTCCACTGTGTTTTCACCTGTTGCGATCGTTTTGGTTTCACGGATTTACGAGGCACAGATTCACTAATGTATTTCTTAGTCTTTTAACACAGTATGGAATATTTCAGCCAACTCAACATCCACGTTTGATGTCTCTGACTCACTATGTATTAAATTGGTAACCGCTTCTTCCTTCCTCTAGTTCTTCATCTGAATTTTATCTGAAACCTCCATTCTCTTTTCGAATCTTCTTCAACACTAAGAACCTTGACATCCTTAACCAAACTTTTGGTCCTCTTCTTGTTCCTATTCTTTCTCTATGGTAATGGTTTATCAGCAAAAGGAAATTGAGAATCTTTCCCCAACTCCAATTCAGATTTCAACGAATCTTCATCACTCGTTTCTAAGCAATTCTCCTTAACTGTCGACACCATGGCTAAGTCCAAAGGCGAGCGAGAATTTTGACAATCACTCAAGGTCTCCACACAATATGTCTTCTCTTCCTTCACTATTTGATCGGAAGAGAAATTTACACTTCCGTCGTGATTCTCAAAAGAAACGCCGGAATTGCACCAAACACTGCCGGAAGGATCACTTTCGATTAAATTTCGAAGTTCCTGTGTCGAAGCTGTGTCGAAGTTGGTACCCTAATTGTCAAAATTTGATTCTCTAATTGATTTAATTCCAAGTCGCACTGGACTCCTTTGCAACTCCATCTCGATGAGTTAATATCCGCTCGAAAGTACAGAGAAGTTTGGCCCGACTCACTCTTTTTCCCCTTTTGATTCATGGGTGCCTTTTTATCTTGAGTCCTCCACTGGTTTCCCGAAACTCCATATTTAAATCCCCTTTCGTATCGTGCAATCCAATTTTGCTGATAATATAGCCTGATTTGCTTTTTCCACCGATTTAGAATCATGACGTTATTCTGATAACGAAGGATGGCCAAAGTGGCTTGCAGGAATGGCATGCCCAGAAGACAATCACAAGATAATTTAGAAACAACCCGAAAAGTTATAGTCTTGAAGAAACCAGATAAATTGATATTCAATGAAGGGACATTCACATTACTTTCCTCCACTTCTTATGTGAAACGATCAACCTTGCATCAGATCACCAAGTTATTGGCAAGAAAATTAAAACGGGACCCAACTTCAACATAAATATTTGTTAAGATGTCATTAACCTTACCGGAAATAAAGATTGCTACCATCCCATCTACTTCTGATGGAATTCTTCTAACATTCTGTCTGAATTTCCTAACCAAACGATATTCATTTCCAAAACGATATTAGGAATTTTAATTACTACGTAATTGTAAATCGGGTTCTATGAGCGAGACATTTAGGGGATCAATATTGCCAGGAAATTATTTCCTGGCAATATTGATCCCCTAAATGTCTCGCTCATAGAACCCGATTTACAATTACGTAGTAATCAAAATTCCTAATAGCATATTTAAAGAATGGCTAGTTTCCATTAGAGTTTCTTGAATCTTTACTAACATCTCATAAATTTTGATGCTACATTTACCATCAATCCTTTTAAATTTACTAAATTTTCCTGAAGGTGACTCACTGAACGCATGTGAGTGCATTTAAAAATTAATTTCTGTTCTACGTTTCTTTCTGAACGATGAAAATCTAAATCTAAATTATTATAATTACTCCCAGAATTCCTTATATCAGGACGATTTTGGGTATTTTTGACATACAAAATTGTTACAATCTACCCCAGTCGTCGAATTTCTATTTGGGAAATTCTCGGATAATAATCCCCTAAGTTAAAAAATCTATTATCTGCTCTTCCATTAAAATCAACATTATTCTCAGGGGTAACACTAAAAGACCTATTACTCGGAAAAGGTTCTGCAAAAGAAACCTCACGTTGATCAGTTAATACAGGTCTAACGCTAGAAGCATTTGCTAGTCTACTCAAAACCAAAGGATAAACTGGATGCATGAGAAGCTTCACCAGATATATTACTAAACTTGGGCACAAAATGCCTAACATTCATGCTTTCTCTACAAGAAGAAGTTAAAGTCATAATTATGTTTCCAAAATTGGAAACCCTATCTACCGCACACTGTCCAGCGGCATCCAAAGTTGTGTAATCTACGTCGGGTATATCAATGTTTACATAATCTCAGCTTAAATCCATATTGAGAAATCCAAATACAAAAATAACAAAATGAATATATACACAAGATATTTCAAATATATATACGAAATTCTAATTGCTCTACTTCTGCAAGACAATGAAAACTGATCATACACGAACCCAAACCATTAGGCTTAATTTATCTGGAAGAAGATGGAACTCGAATTTCTAATTTTCTTTTAATTTTATAATCTTTCTGAGATTCAATGAGAAAATGATATAAAGGGTAGCACTATGAAAATTCCAATTAGGCAACAAGATTCTCAAAAAGAAATTGTTTTACTAAATATATGCATTACCAACCAAAACCCTTAATTTATGAATAATAAAAAAGAAAACGTGATCTTACGGTTTAGGTTATTCGGAACTCCGTTTTTGCGTGTTACATGCTCCGTTATAGATTATTCGAAGAATGTTTTAGTGCTCCGCAATGGAAAACGACGTATCTTCTTGAACTTTAAGAAGACGGTTCGTCAACCCGAATTTCATCCCAAGGGATTTAAATCAGTATCTCGAGATGGCCAGTCGAGTTCGGATGGTACTAAAGAGCATCTGAAGAGGAATCAAATTGAAACCAAGGATAGAATGGTTTCGATTTTCATTTATGAGGATACCTTCAACTATGGATTACATGATGAGGGAATCCAATGTAATCTGGATTCTTCAGATACTGAATCGAGACTGTTGGAGATTCGAGTTCCGGATGGCATTTAATTGGGACAAATTAGAGCTATGATCGACTCCGAGGTGGACTTAGGGAATCCTATAGAAGATACTTTGGCTTGTATGGCAGATGCTTGTCGCATGGAATCATCGACCAGTGGATTAGGTGGAGTGAATAACGTGTCCGAATTCCAGTTTTCACCGTTAGGAAATTCTATAACAAGAACTTCAGGAAATCCTAGTACTACATCAAGGAGTTCGGTGGGGCGAATTGATGTTAGTGGAATGACATGTAGGAGGAGACCATTGAGTGCTAATGTACAGAACTTCAGACCGGCGATTAGAAGTACTGCAGTTCCAGCAGGAGAATTTGGAAGTACAGGTGGTGTAGAGGGTACATCCAGATCTCGTCATTGTGGTTGTGAAAGTTTAGGTTCAGTTAATTCTGAATGGAACTTTGATAATAGTACTCTTTCGAAAGGGATGCAAGTTGGTGTGCATGAGGATTCCAACATGGGACATCCGAATTAATGGGTTTCTGGAACTTCGGATAGACTTAGTGGTACAAGTGAAATGTCCTTCCAAGGATCTTCAACTGCAGGAATAGTGACGCCTGTGAATTCTACTGGGAGATCTTGTGATCTTGAAGCTTCGCGTTCCGACAATGGAGTTGGTGCGAGTGGAATGTCCAATTGTCATCGACCTTTTACTGAGAATGAATCATCAAATTGGGTTTTGAATACCGAAACGCAAGATGATGTTCGAAGAACTTTAGAAACTGTACCAAGTAACAATTAAAAAGTATGGGGGTTACTTCCTGCAACCTCAAGAAATATATTTGTAAAGTTCTGTTTAGATTAGAGTACAAACTGAATATGTAGTTTACTGGCCAAATAGTCGACTAAGGAATAGGAAACCAAATGACTATGAAACATACTGATCTTTAATACAGTATACTGGATTGATTACTAGATTTCGTTCTTACAGATGAATGAATTTTGAGTTTCCTCCACATCCATGCATTCAAGCATTAATCACTGCAGCGAATGTACTTTCAAACCTACTTCTTGGCATTTAACCATCACTGTTATTGAATTCGAACGAAAATAAAGTGATTTATTTATATATAGAAAGCGATTTTGTTTAGTTAAAATATCGCCCCTTCCCCCTGGACTAAAACCGAAATGAATTCACATAAAAAAAGCTGACTTCAACCAGTAAACCCAGGAAGAGGGAACTAGTTTCGTAAAGACCTCATCCGTCCTCTAGTGTTGTGAGAACTAGATAAATTAATCTATTAGTCCAATACTCCTCTTCAAAAAGAACACAGAATATACAATATAATATTACAGAAAATAATAACACAGAAAACTTAAATTTAAAATAATAATTTTATTAACGACAATACACAATCTTAAATAATCATCAATTAATCATATAAAATTTATAAAATGATCGAAAATATATATGTAAATAGAAATATAAATTGATATATATTTTCTCAAAATATTTTCGAAAGAGGCAATTCTTTTTTCAATTAGCTTCTAATTTTATACACCTTCTAAATTCTATGTTTCCATTTATAATTCAATCTTTTTGAAAAATATTCTAACCTAATTCCATAATTTTATTCAAAAGATATTTCAAATATATATACGAAATTCTAATTGCTCTACTTCTGCAAGACAATGAAAACTGATCATACACGAACCCAAACCATTAGGCTTAATTTATCTGGAAGAAGATGGAACTCGAATTTCTAGTTTTCTTTTAATTTTATAATCTTTCTGAGATTCAATGAGAAAATGATATAAAGGGTAGCACTATGAAAATTCCAATTAGGCAACAAGATTCTCAAAAAGAAATTGTTTTACTAAATATATGCATTACCAACCAAAACCCATAATTTATGAATAATAAAAAAGAAAACGTGATCTTACGGTTTAGGTTATAAATGTAACGCCCCTGTCCCCCTGGGCAAAAGCTGACTTCAACCAGTGAACCCAGGAAGACGGAACTAGATTCGTAAAGACCTCATCCGTTCTCTAGTGTTTTGACAACTAGTTAAATTAATCTATTGATCCAATATTCCTCTTAAAAAGAACACAGGATATACACTATAATATTACAGAAAATAATAACACAAAAATTGAATTTTCAATAATAACTTAATTAACAACAAATAAAGGGTCGTGTATATGCACCAACAGGTTGGATTGTTGTATATACACAATCTTAAACAATCACCAATTAATCATATAAAATTAAAAAAACTGACCGAAAATATATATGTAAATATAAATACAAATTGATATTTAGTTTTCGAAATTCAAAATATTTTCGAAAAAGGCAATTCCTTCTTCAATTCGCCTTTAATTTTATACACCTTCTAAAATTCTTTGTTTTCATTTATAATTCAATCTTTTTTGAAAAATATTCTAACCTAATTCCAAAATTTTATTCAAAGTTTATTCAATATTTCTAGCCTCAATTTAATAAGTCCTCACAATCTCTTTAGGATCCAAAAACGTTACTACCTAAACCTGCTATTAATATCTGTACAAATACTCTTTCCATAAAATTATTCCAACGTATTCAGATCTTAATTTAATACTCAGTCTAATGAAATTTCAGAAAAGTTAATGCAATTGTTGTCGTTGTCGATTCTGATCAGTTAATCTTTAGACGCCAAAAATACACTCGAATTATCAAACCACGAAACTTAAAAACTAGGAAAAGAAAATTATATAAGTAAAGAATTTTTTTAGTAGAAACCATTTTCTTTTGAGAGGAATAATGGATTGTTATTATGCATTCATTTCCAAAAATTTCTAAGTCTGTTTCAGTCAGAAGAAAATAAAAAATGAAAATGTTGGAGAAAAGGTTAACTATAGCTAGGAGAGTCCCTAACAGGCAGATTCTTGAGACCAATTCTGAAGTTAACCATTACAAAGCGGAATGAAATACGATTTCCAAAAAAGGACAACCTTCACAAACCTAAAATAAACACAACAAAATTACTATTAATAAAAGAAGGATATATTCACTCACCTCTCAGACTTATTTCTTCTTCTTTAATTTTGTTACCTCCTCTTAAACTCCTTCAGTAGCTCCTTTGAAATTTATCTGACTTAACTCCGCATACATGCTCACAGAATAAACTGATTCGAATGCCTGCTATTACTAATCTGTATAAGGAGTGACATAAAGAGCCGGAAAAAATTAGTAGCCTATAAATATGTCTAAATGAAAGAAAAAGAAAATTTAAGAATTGAAGAAATAAATCCGAAATAAAAAATACAACTATTAATGGCTATTTCATATAGTTCTTTCCAAGTATTAAAAATATTAATTCTTATAAGCTGAGCACAAAGCAAATGCCTTATGAAAGAAAAATTCACGACAGGCAAATGACAATTCAACAGATCTTTTAAAAAATTTTAACAAAGCATTTACAAGTTTTCTGAACAGGCACCTTTTTTGTCCTCTCATAACTAGCATGGAACCACCAAGCCACGATGTATTTAGAATATTAAAGAAAAAGTTACAGAAGGCTATATGCATTCGAAAGGCCTTAGAATTACTTATTAATTAAATATTCGAAAGACTTCTGATAACGGACTCTTTTGTCCCACCAGTTATTGACTCCTCAAACATTACTTTAACAATTTTGAACAAAATTGCACTATCAGATTCACTCCCGAGCACCAAAAACTAATCATTTAATGTTATAATGATATATATTCTTTCTTTTATTCTGCAGCATTCAAAACCTTTTGTTCACTTTCACTCTCACTCGACAAAACATGCACAGGAAAATACTAAGCCAGCCAAAACCAAACGGACCAACACAACCACATGAAGACGGGAGTTTTTCACTCGACGTAGTTCCAAAATCGTAGGACGTGGCCAATCCACAGCGCACCAAGCAGGTAACCACGGAGCATAGCTACCACGCCTATTACGAAACGCACGCAAAATCCCACAACAACTCTTACATTGGTGCTCTATCAAGTTTTTATCAATTCTTTTTATAAACAACCAGAATAAATATACATGATTTTTAGAAGAAACTTCGTCAAACACTTATTGTAAGAACATTATTTCTTATTTTATACCAAATCGTATTTTTATTTCTTCTATTCTTGTAAAAACCATCCTCGAAGGGAGAAAGATCGAAACAACCACCGTAGGATGGTTTCTTTACACACCTAGAGATCTTCCCGCCAGTTACATTTTAGCAGCGATTTGATTATAATCTCTTGCTATATCAGGAGAAGAATCTTGCTAAGAACGTCGAGAAGACGCAGACAATATTAAGACAAAAGATCAGAACCTCGTCCCAGTTGAGGTGTCCACATTATGAAATACAAAATTTGTTCAGTGTTTGAAGAGATGTTTTGAGAATGTCGAGAAAGCTGAGGAAAATAAAACTGTTTATCAGTTTATCTACTGCAGCTTCCGTTGGCGCAATACTTCTTTCTATTTTGTTTTAGTTTTGAATCTTTACGTTCCTAACAAGCCTCGCAAATGTATCTCTCTCTCTCTCTCTCTCTCTCTCTCTCTCTCTCACTGTGTGTGCATTGAAAATGTTTATCAGTTTCATAATCATTATCCTATTACTTATGCAGGAGCAAATTTACGGAATTAGAAACGTCTGTAATATTTACTATAATAGTAATTAACGTGAATAAATATTATGTATTAAATATCATAAATGATATACTTAAAATATTTAATAGTTATATTTAATTGTACGTTCTTGCACTTTTCAGATGCAAGCACTCGTAAGTATATACTCTTAGAATTTGTTCAAAATTGTTTCTCCTATAACACATGTGTTTACAAGTATAACTTGATTAATTGCGGAATAAATAATCTTTAGTTACTAAATTTTAATTTACTAATCTAGCCTAAAATTCTTAGTTTGCATTAACCCTGCGTTAGGCGCGTAAGTTTGTGTTCCACAATTACGCGCATGGGGGACAGGTGTCACCCACTTATTAAAATGTATCTAGAATGCGTGAAGTCTTCTTGAAACGACCATTCTTTCATTTACTTCATAAAATGTTATATTACAAATTCGGTTATACACTGTTATAATTTCGGTTGTACACTGTGTTCTACTGAGTATAACGGACTTTTCTTTATGATTACCAGCATGCACGCATGCAAGCATGATTGCAAGCATGTTACACAAATGTCTTTGAGATTTTCTCCACACATCCATCTCTCACATTTCAAGCACTACTTATTTATAGTTTTGTTTCTTCTTCTTCCACTGGCATGGCAAATTACTTTGGAGCCTGATGGGTTCAAGATCGACCATTCTCTCTTTCTCAACAACAAGTAACAGCTGTAGTCAGTTTCTCTTCCTAATTTCAACTGAAAATTCGGGAATACAGCATCAGCGTTTTATGGAGATTTAATTATTTTTTCATTCGATGTCTAAAAAATAAAAATAAAAAACCCTTCGTCAGAATTAAGGTTAGCTGGTATTGAATCTAAAGATGCAAAGTGCACTTATTGCACATATATTTAGAAGATCAAAAAATATCATGTTGGTAAGTGATGAATGCATATCACCACGGATTCAGTGTTGTTGTGGGCCCTTGCACTCACGTTATTAATTTTGTAATCACCCTCATCATAACACATCTCGGACTCCTCATCTTCCTCCTAAAGCCACTGCAGAACAACATTCTTATCTTTTCTTATCTCTGTCTTCCAGCGTTTTGATATTTCACTTGTTACGTATATAGGCGCGCAGGTGACAATTGTCACCCAAGCACGCTGCTGCAGAGAGAATTTATTTTTTTACAAACAGTAGACGAGAAACAGAAGTTTACTACTGCCGCCACATCAAACACCAACAATTAACCTTCAGCTACTGATAGGCACGGCTCCGAACACGAACGCACAGTGTTGCAAGTTTGAGACAAAAATCACTTGGTGACATCTGTCACACACGCGCCTAATCTAGGGTTAAAACTATCTATAAAAGCGGTACGGATTTCTGACTATTAAAGACTTTTTAGTTGTAAGCTTAAACATATATTTTATTTAGTATAGTCAATAATACTTTCAGAACAAAACAATTTTATTTTTTTGGGGATATTTTCGTATTAATCCATACTCTTTAATTATATAGCTACAATCTAAGCGCACACACACACACACACACACACACACACACACATATATATATATATATATATATATATATATATATATATATATATATATATTAGTATGTGTGTGTGTGTTTGTGTTTGTGTCTGTACGCGTACAAACTAATTTGGAACTCTACCGAAACACTTCGGTAGCGCATTCCTCACATCAAAATAAAGAATGTAATCACCCTCATCATAACACATCTCGGACTCCTCATCTTCCTCCTAAAGCCACTGCAGAACAACATTCTTATCTTTTCTTATCTCTGTCTTCCAGCGTTTTGATATTTCACTTGTTACGTATATAGGCGCACAGGTGACAATTGTCACCCAAACACGCTGCTCCAGAGAGAATTTATTTTTTTACAAACAGTAGACGAGAAACAGAAGTTTACTACTGCCGCCACATCAAACACCAACAATTAACCTTCAGCTACTGATAGGCACGGCTCCGAACACGAACGCACAGTGTTGCAAGTTTGAGACAAAAATCACTTGGTGACATCTGTCACACACGCGCCTAATCTAGGGTTAAAACTATCTATAAAAGCGGTACGGATTTCTGACTATTAAAGACTTTTTAGTTGTAAGCTTAAACATATATTTTATTTAGTATAGTCAATAATACTTTCAGAACAAAACAATTTTAATTTTTTTGGGATATTTTCGTATTAATCCATACTCTTTAATTATATAGCTACAATCTAAACGCACACACACACACACACACACACACACATATATATATATATATATATATATATATATATATATATATATATATATATTAGTATGTGTGTGTGTGTTTGTGTTTGTGTCTGTACGCGTACAAAGTAATTTGGAACTCTACCGAAACACTTCGGTAGCACATTCCTCACATCAAAATTTAGAAAATAAGTTCATATGAACCGGAAATCAAACATTACGCCGAAACCGCGGGCAAACGGAGCGTTAGAACAGAAAGAGGCTAGTGTGGGAGAGAGACTATTAAGCTGGGTTAGAGATGTCTTGAACTGTTCGACGTTTTCGGGGGAGAGAGCAAAAGATGGATATACTTTAACGATAAGCAAGAGTTCCTTTCAGGTCCCTACAGCAAGCTTGAACTTTTTCCCAAAACCCAGTTCGTGGGTCGGCTTAAGTCCTTGAATGCATGCGTCACAAACCACCTCGCAAAGAGGAGATAGGCTCTAAAAGGTTGTGAGGCACTGGCTTTGAAGTCGCGGTTGGGACAACGTGGCTTTCAATAAGGAATAATGACAGCCACATTTGAGTGGGTGGAGGATATTGATGGAACAAAATGGCTTTCAAAAAGGAATAATGACAGCCACACTTGGGCGGTTGAAGGACATTCCACAGTCACAAACAAAGGTCTATAGCTACTATACGGATAAAACACACTATATACGTAGTTTGTTGAGTTGATGCGAGAAGGCTCCAAGTTTCTAGTGCAAGATACTGCTATACGCATGGAGTTAGTATTGAAGATACATCGAATGCACAAACCACAAAAAAATAAATAGCAGAGAGCAGACCAACCTTGCATGTCAACGTCATCTGTGCAACTGCGGTAGGTAATTAAAATGTGTGTTTTGCATCCCGTGCAGTGTGGTGTGTTTTGACAAAATCTATCATAACCAATCATGAATAAATTAAGTTTTTTGAGTATTGGGAAGCACATGAAAATGGTTTGTAGGCAGGACGCTTATACAACGAATGACATAAGAATAAACAACCACCGCATCATAAAGAGTTTGCAGCGCAGTTTAGTCATTTCTGTGTTAAGGGAACTTTTCACCCTCCCATATATGAAACGGGTAGACCAATTGACGAACACACACAGCATTCGGAAGAAAGTATTTTACAACATGTGCGCAATGTACGAGTGTAAGTTGCAGGGAGTTTGCACGTTGGTATAATGTCAGGTCTGAAAGGATGTTGTCGATTCTGCATGGAATCAATTTCTTCCCCTGTGACTTGCAACGGCACACAAGTTATCGCGAGGGGATTTCCGTTCCAGGCTTATCTTTTCTACTCAGATTCGCCATTTGATGGCAGCAACTTACAGGTTTCATTCTATTTTGTTCACCGGTGAAGATCAATTTGTAGAGGTGGTTTCCACAGTTATCACAATAGTCATCTCTGGTCTGTGAATGAAAAAAAAAACATGGAATGGTATATGCCTGACTCCAGCACAAGTATCGTATCAAGCGCGGAGAAGGATTCTGGGTGACCATGCCATAGGACCAGTTGTTCTTCCCCAACGACTCACCCGCCCAATCTATCTGGACTTCTTGGGCGAGATACTTAGTACACTTCTGGAGGACGTGCCGCTGATCTCATGGTATGTGGTACATGCACGATGGTGCACCGGCGCATTTTTGTCGTTCCCTGCGAGACTATTTCAATAATTTATTCTCGAATAAGTGAATCAGCCATGGTGGTTCTATGTCATTTGAAGCATAGTCACCGGATTTAAAACTCACTGGATTTTTATTTATGGGTGCATCATAAAACTGTTATTTATGCTACTCCGGTTTCTGATGTCCACACGGTAGTACAACGCGTCCGAGCCGCTTGTGATGCTTTGCGAAAAGAGCCAGCAACGTTTCGACGTGTGCGGGAGTCTGTATGACGAAGCATAAGCGCATGTGTTAAGAGTGATGGACAAAAGCTTCATGTCATGGATGTCATTTCGAACACAAGCTTCAGTGCAGCTTTAGATACGCCAGTTGTAAGGCTTCAGTAACCTATAGTATCATTCTGTGTGGAAGTTATTCCTCACGGATACAAGTCTGAGCTGTAGTGTACCATCCTCTCAAATACAGTAAATGTCTCCCTGTATCAACGTGTACTTTCGTCCATGTCCTTCAGGCCTCGGTTTGTAATGTACGACTATAGATAATGGATTTTTTTGTTTGGAGAAGTCGAGCATTTTTGCACGTACTGTACAAAATATCACTTCAGTCTATGTAGTATATTCATTAGTTCCTTATTCAACTCAAAATTATGTGAATGCTTTGAATAGTTGAATAGGAATTATATTTTGGGAAATAATATCTTTATTTGTATATTATTTTATTATAAGTCCTGTATATGGACACTCCAAATGGATGGGTATTGAAATTATCATCTTAATGGCATACAAAAACATAGGCCTGCAAATGGACAGAAATTCTTGAAATTATTCCCCAATCTGATTTTTGACAGAATAATTTAAACCCCCTTTGTCCCTCTGAGATGCCCATATTCTCCCAATATCCGGTTTTATCCAGTTCTTGTTATTTTTCATTCGTTTTATAATTTTCCACCTCAACAACCCTTTATTCTGATTGGGACTATTTTCGACGCTATGATATTAAGGCGCTAATTTTGTCATTCCCTGCTTGGAACCAGTTAACTCGGCTCTTGACAAATTTGGAGTTTTTACGTAAGAAGCTGCAAACCTAAGGTGAAACCAGTTTTAATCAAGAATAAATGAATAAATAAATCCATACAGAGCAGAAAGAGTCCTAAGAATATAGGATTTTTATATTAAAGAAGCTAGAAATTCAGTGAAATAATGGACTTCACCTAAATCCACGTCAGTTCGTGAACGTAAACAGTGATGGACAGGATTCATCTAGTGTGTAATTTTCAAAACAGTTTAGAAGGTTAAAAAGTCTGTTACAGTCGATACGCCTGTAATTACATAGTTTTGCTTCTGCATAATGTAAATGTGATTTTTTTTGTTAACATGGCGCTAGTTGTAGGTTTGTCTATATAGTGCAGTAAATGAAACTCAAATTTTAATGAAGAAAGGAACAAATTAGTAACAAGTTGGAAATTGGTACATATGTTGGAAATAATGTTCTAAACAACTTGCTAAAAGTGCCCCGAACACCCAGGTGAGCTTCGACGCCATATTGAAAAATGACAGTCGGAAGTGTCAAATGAATAATACCCAGATATAAATATGTTCATCTTCGTCATGGGTGAACATAAAGAGATAAACTTAGTTTCATTTTATAAAACATAGATAACACAATAATTTTTCAACAGAAAACGGTTTCATAAAACGCATACGTTTACAAATATTTAGGTCTAAATTCTAAACTTCCGAAAACTATAGTCAAACAGATTTAAAATTTTATTGAACTCAGGATGTAATTATTAAGAAGTTAAATTTTGACATAGATGTTGATAAACATTATTATATTGGCATACTAAAATTCCACAACTTCTTCGTTCGTGAAAGTATATATATAGACACAGTAAAGGGGTTACTTCATATTTTATGTGATATTAACGCTCGTCTTGATCTACGATATAGGACGCGTAAATTTACTCAAAATTTTCATATATGAGATAAAGACTCATTCATATCATGATATAAAGGTCCTTTTCTTTTATTTTTATTCTTTTATGATTTTGTAAACTATAAATTTATTTATTAATTTGTATCATGTTTTCCAAACGTTAAACGAATATATATATTTATATATCATTAATGTTATTCTTCATTTTCATGTGTGGATTGATACATTCATGTGCATGTTGATTGAATGTTCATAACAATTTGTGTCTAATTCTGAAATATATGTAATAAAGTTCACCAAATTGTAGTTAGATAGTTTATTTTAAGAAATTATTATTACCCATGCAAATACGTTGTCCTGTATCTATGGGAGTGTGCGTGAATGAATGGCAAATTTAAGTTTTAAGTGGTAGCATTAATATTGGTTTACTATGATAGTCTTTGTAAGACATGCGTAATAATATATTACAACCATTAGTGCATTTCGGAGGTTATGAAAGATAAATAACACTAAATTAATCTAAATCGGTTCTGAGAGGAAAGCTAAGATAACAGGATGAGCGAGAATAACGAGTCTTTTCAGAAATCTCAAAATTTCTATTTTTGGAATATATATATTGGTTTAGTTTTTTGCCCTCTTTGTTTCAAATGTGTGTTCGATCTCCACTACTGGATAGAGGTTACGTAATATTTGCAAATAACAGACAAACAATTAAATTAAGACTTGTGGTCACATGGGCTAGGTTAGGGCAACTACCACTTATGCAGTTGCCTGGATCCAGATCAGGGTCGTATGAAGTAATATGTGTCTCTTGTGGATCACTTCATAATTGATCGTCAAGCAATAACTTCCAAATATTAATCACCTTTAACAACTATTCAAGTTCCTTTACCATGTGTCCATAATTATCCAGTAATCGTTTATCACTAGTTACTTCTTCTTTCCTGCTTTTCCTCTTTTTCTTTTCCTCCTTTCTCCTACCTTCTCCTTCCCCTTTCTCACTGCTTCTGTTCCTATTTCTAATAGAACTGAAGAGGGGTCGTGACTGGGAGTTGTCGCTATAGACACGATCATTAAAATTGCTTTGATGTTTCTCTTCGGAAGTCACATAAGCTTCTGAAGCTAGAATTCTAAAAGTCATTATTTTAATTTTATATTTTGGGCTGAATTATCAAAATTAAAGGATAAGAAGTTAAAAACTAGAGACTACATTTCCCACTCACTCCTTGGGTCTTCTTTCTAGGTTGCCTAATATGCCATGCCTATGGCAAGTCCAACGACTGCGTACTGTGCTTGTTGCGGCACAGTTTTAACAACACACTTTATCCGTCGGTGTTCCTTTATCTTGCTATCCTTAGCTGTAGTGGTGAATTCCTATCTTCCAGCACTCACCCCACCATTCGTAAGCGAGTCCCACGCCACTCTTCATCGCACATACATCTCTTTACTTTGCACTGTCCCTACCATGTCTGTTTTAGTGACTCCCCGTCTTTCTGTGTAGAATCCATTTGCTAAGTACCCTCTGCGCACTTCGGTTTCCACCATCATTTCCCTTGGCTCTTATTTTCATTGTTTTCTTTTGGACTGACGTCAATATTTGTCTTCGTTCAGAAGATATACTACTTTGTCAACGGTGTCCGGCGCTCTTTCGCTCGGTTCATGTTTGACCAGGCTGAATTTATGTCCTATTATCATATGGGCTTGTTTCATTATTTTCCGTTGTGGAAAATCACTTAACGACGTGTCTTCCTTCCACTTCATATCCACCACTTCATTGTTATGAAACTCTGGTGGTTATGAAACCACTCATTGCGGATATGACGGTGTCCACCATTTCGTATCTTTTTGAGATCTCGACATGGCACAGACGATTTATGTTTGTCAAGTAGAAAACGTATCCATTCCGTTCTATATTGACGTCGTTTCCCTTGACATATTTTCGGGAGATCCCCAAAAACTTGTGTATAATCCGTTTCGCACGGATTTCACGCTTGTGACCTAAGCCTTCTGCATGGAACATATTTGGTTTCATTGAGTACGCAATGCCGCCTTACCGCTATCAAACACGCTCATGGTACTATAGCTGTCTGAAATTATTTTTCCAACGTTTGTGGCAGCCTACAACTCGGAAACTAACCACTTTTGACCCCAATTTCATATGAACATTTTTTTCCTATTTTGATGTGACTAATGAGCACCAGACGTTTTTCGGTAGAGTTCCAAAACACATATGTTAATACTATAGAGTGTGATTCAAAACAACATTTGCAACGATTGGGAGTTGATTCCTGATAACAAGATAAATCAAAAAGCACAAATGCTTCATTTCGGAGTTATAAGCTGCCGAAGACATGACAAAATGAATTTTCAAGGTCTATAGCTCCAAAACTATAGGACCGGCCGTATTGGGTCAAAACTTCCTAGTTTCCAAATATCTGCAATAAAAATTCTTCGTGAGTAACTAGGACTCTGAAGCATGTATTTTTAAATAGTACACAACTTCCAAGTACGGGGTTGCAATAAGTTTGGAGTCTTCATGTTTTTGCACCCTATAACTCCGACAGGAAGCATTTGTGCATCCAACTTGGACTACATATTTGTCTTATCTTGATGTCACGAAGAATCTTCCAAACGTTGTCGATATTGTTTTGAGACACTCTGCAGAGGAAGAAGGGGGTCCATACTTACATCATAGGAGCATACACAATCCGGAGTACTGTTGTTATGTATAGATTTTATTTATAATTGCCACCAGGATATAGAAATATTTTTGTGGAATCTCGGTATATTTCCTGAAGACAGTGATTATTACTTTTGATTCGTACTTTATTCTGCAACGCATATAAGTTCTTTCTTCGGTGCGAATTGCTTCTTTCCCACACAACTGGACAAAGAAGTCTTTCATCGCTTTTTCATATATATATATATATATATATATATATATATATATATATATATATATTAAAACATTGCTTTTGGTAAGAATGTTTCAGTCAGTGACAAACTCTTTCAGTGTTTCTCCCTGACTTATTATATACACAGTATATATTCTATAGTTATTGGGAACTGAATTAAGTGTTTTCTTTAATCGCTTATAGAAATATTGCAGTAGTTTAGAAAAAATACGGGCTGACAAGATGTGAAAGTGACTTAAGTGGTACCAATTGCGTACTGTTTGTATGTGCATACAGGTGAGTTAGCTGAGTGATTTTGAAATGAACTGCCAACCCTCTTTAATCGACCACTGCAGCCGGACCTTGAGCTTTTGTGCTCAGGAAGTTTGACTCCGGAACTGTGTGCAGCCACCACGCACGTTGCGTGGGGAATCAAGTATTAATTTATATTAAGGGGCACAAGCTGTTAGCCGGCGAAGGACGTTTTCTTACATCTAGCCCCAACTAATGAAGTCCCAGGTCCGCAGACCTTGTGCGTAAATGTCAGTTACATACGCGTCCTCCAACATCAGCATTCCACTTTGGAGAATTTCTTGTTTAATTTAGCTGAAAATTTATCTTTACGCTTCGGGATTCTTTGGCCCAGCAACTGGATTCCTCGTGTAATTGGCCCAACAACTTTTCCCCAATCCTAATCCCCAAGTGCGTCAATGGTGTGAGAGAAGCATTTGCAGTGAAATCTTAATTATAATCTCATATATATATATAAAGGGCTACATTGCATAAAAGGGCAAAGTGTGATTTCAGTGATGAATATTATTACACATATTCTGTGTCGTGTTGCGTTAATTTCTCTTCGTTATTTTTTATATAATAATGTTTTAATAAATAAGAATAGTGTTATTTAGTCCAATGTGTTTTCGTTGTTTGTATGAGTGATGTTTTTGTGCTTAATGTTCTGGATGATTGTCTGATCGTCCGTGAGGTTTTCGAGACGAGACACCCGAACCTCTCGGCGCCTAATGCTCATCTCATCATTGAGACCGACGAGCGATTTGTGAACAATTTGTAACCTTTCTTGGAGAGCTCCTTCATCGTCTTGTAAAGGTAAGTTCCAGTATTAGGAGAATACTTAAGAAGCGAAATACTCCGAAAATAGAGCATCCGAATTCGAACCCCGAGTAGAACCTGATACTCCTAGAGAAGTTAGAAATAGGCACTATAGCGATTCGGCTTATTCGGATTGTAACAACACCAGTAGTAGTGACAGTGCATGTGATGATTCAGAAATCAAGGCGCAATCGCGACAAAAATTTTACTTTCACTAATCGCCAGAGAAAAAATACGAAATTAAAAGACGATGTCATGCTTAAGGAAATTCAGTGTTTTCCTAAATTTCAGGGTGATTCTTCCAGTGAATCAATTCAGAATTATTTGCAAAAGCTAGAGCTTACAGATCAACTAGCCAACCTTTCCGATAGAGCTCTTTTAAGCTCATTCCACATTTGTTGCAAGAAGTTTCATTGAGCTGGTATAACATTCGAAAAGATGACTTTTTTAATTATGATCAAATCAAACAAGCGCTTATTGAAGCTTTCGCGGGAAAAGCTACAGTACAACACAGGCTATCAACCTGTAAAAGTACTAGGTCCGATCCCAAAGTACATAGTTCCGTAAATGATTTCGCGCTAGATCAGTTCAATAAACTTCGTGAATTGACACCGCAATTACCTTAATTTCTCACACTTACAGACGTAATACAGACTTTGCCTAATATATTTAGAACTGAGCTTTTCCTTCACTCATGTAATAATATCGGGCAATTTTTGGCCGCAATTCAAAAATTAGAAACTTTACATGCTCAGCAAAGTCGTAGAGAGGAAATATACAAGCAGGGTTATACTTATAATGGTAATCAAAATTACAGTTTCCAAAGTAACCAACGAAATTTTTCGTATAATAAGAGTAATAATCAAAGGTAAGAATATCAGCGTGTAAATAATATGAGATTTGATAGGAATCTGAACCGAGATCGTACGCGACATGACAATAGCAGAAATAATAGGAATCGACCCTCGCGATCACGTGATCAGAGCAATAATGAGGAACGAAACAGGAATCGCAAATCGCGCGATAATTCTAACACTAAGCTTGAACGAAAGAACAATTTTTCTAGGAATCGGCGAAACAATAGTAGCAATAACGAAAGGAGGAATAATGACAGTAGAAATAACAACGATAGGCAAAATTAAAACAATAGGAACAACTCAACCTGTCAAACCAACGTAATGAATGGAATTCTGGCCACTCGGAAAACAATTAGAAGGCGGAACTGCGGACCGGGTACCGGCCAATACGTACTATCCCACTGTTGGTCCAAATAAACATTTTCTGGTATCTCATAGTCACATTTGTAGTGCAAATAACCCCGATTTGGCTAGAAGTGATTGTGAATCGGACACCGATTGTCTAGATCATTATATTAATGCGCAACCCAATCCTATCTCTGGTAAACTTAAAATTTTAGTTTGCAATACTGAAGTCGAATGTTAGGCGGACACAGGCTCCGATACGTGTCTCATGTCGTTAGCGCTTTGGAAACGCATTAGTGCAGATGTGACGTCACCCAAACTCACTCTACCTGATGATGTACTTTTAGTGGATTTCAGTGGGTCAACCAGAAGAAAAGTAAGAGGTTACACATTAGTCACTATTCAAATTGATAACATTTCTGTTTATGTTTAAGTTTATGTTACAGAATCTCTTAACCAAGATCTCATTTTAGGACTTGATGCACTTACCGCCTTGAGAAGCCAAATTAATCTTTCAGATGGCACGATTTCCATGGCATATAATAATTTGAAAACCATTATTAATCTTTTACCATAAAATTTTGATTTTCAGGAAATCTCCGAAGATGAAGAGAGAGATACGATAGATAACAATTTTTCTGTTTCAGCTGCCCCTTTTGTAAAACAATGTGCTACAGACGAACAGATTAGAGATGCTGTTAACCGCACTTTTTAATTTAAACAACCAACAGAAAAAGCAATTATATTCTTTTTTGTCACAATATAGGGATGTTTTTACAAATTACCCAGGTCTTTGTAAAGACTTTGTTTACGAGATGGAGGGGAAAACAGACAAGCCATTGGTACGTATACAATGTGCCATACCCCATAAGTAACTTTAAGATGTACGAGGTGGGATTCATAAGTTATTAGAATTAGGATTAATTTGTCATTCGAATTTTGTTCACAGCAATCCTATCCTTGTAGTCCCCAAGAAAAACGGCAAACCAAGGATATGTGTTGATCTTCGATTGCCGAACCAGTTTGTAGAACTACGCCACACAAAATTTGAAGACATACAGGACTTCTTATTAGAAGTAAAATGTAAACCTTTCCTTAGCTCTCTGGATCTCGTAAGTAGCTATAATCAAGCTTTGCTTACTCCTAAGTCACAGGAATATACAACATTCACTTTCGAAGGCCAGCATTACCAATATCGAGTCACATGTTTTGATTACAAAAATGGTAGCAATGTATTAAACAGTACGCACCAAAATGTATTGGGACAAGAGTTACATGCTAAAATCTTACGATATATCTACGATTTGGCTTGCTTTACAGATAGCTTTGAAGAACATCTTGCATTGCTGAGACAAATGTTTGAAAAGTTCAGGGAACACAACCTTACTCTTAACATTGAAAAATGTTTGTTTTGTACTAATTTAATATCTTTTCTAGGCTTCTTGATTACTCCCAAAGGCATCAAAAAAGATCAAAAAATCATAGAAGCGGTTCGTAACTTACCTAGGACCATCAATATTAAATCTTTACAATCTGTAATTGTTCTCTTTCATTGGTCACGAAATTTTATTCCTCATTTCTCAGAAAAAATGCAACCTCTTTTTGAGCTTCTCACAAAAGGAAAACGGTGGCAATGGCTTGAAGAACACGAGCAATCTTTTCAACAAATTAAAGACGATATTTGTAAAGATGTTCTCTTGTCTCACCGTGATTTGAATTTACCTTATTATCTAGAATCGGATGCATCCCGCTTGGAAGTCAGTGCAGTCCTATATCAGTACAGGGATGGACAGAAAAGGGTCATCCAGTTCGCTAGTCGGACTTTAACAGCTTCTGAGTCTCACTATAGTGTGAGTGAGCTGGAGTGCCTTGCAATCGTATTTGCGGTCCGAAAATGGCGCCAATTACTAATTGGTCACCATGTCATTTTTATTACAGATTATAAAAATTGTAGTTGGTTGGATAAGATTAAGCCTTGGAACATTCTTCTTCTTAGATGGTCCCTAGAGTTACAACAGCTGGACTACGAAATACGTTTCCAGAAGGGCTCCGAGAACCATAGTGCAGACGCGCTTTCACGTCTCTTCCCTTCCAAAGAATTGCCAACTAAACGTGTTCATGTTTTACAGGCTCTTCAAGACAAAATCAAAAATATTTCAGTTGAGGAGTTACAGAACGCACAAAAGGAAGATCCTGATTATATCCCCATTGTTTCCTTTTTGACAGCCGAAAAGATAGAAGAACTCCCAAGGAACGCAAGTAATTGGAAAAAAAATTTCATACTTGATAGCGGTATTCTTTTCTATAGAGATTTCCATTTATCAGACACATATAAAATTTGCATTTCCGGATCAAATGTAAATAATGTTCTCACAGCTTACCATGACGATTTAGATCACTCAGGAGTAGACAAAACGCTTCGGATTATCTCAAAAACATTTTATTGGAGTAAAATAAGATGAGATGTGAAGAAACATTTAAAAGATTGTGTGAAATGTATGAAATTTAAATCCGATCATTACCCAAAAGTTCGTTTCTTGTCCACTAATCCTTATTCAGCACCTAGAGTTTTATTAGCTCTGGATTTTTTAGGCCCATACCCATCAAGTAAAAATGGTGCGCGCTTCGCACTGATTACTGTTGATGTGTCTACTCAATATTGTACAGTTTACCCCTTGAAGAACGCCACTGCTACTTCAGTTAGGAAGTGTTTATTTGATATATACATGCTACATTTAAGTCTCGTGAAGGCAGTACTGACAGATAACGCTGCAGTATTCCATAGCAAAATGTTCCTATCTAAAATGCAGGAGTACAATATTGAAGTCCATCATACAACACCTTATCACCACATGAGTAACATCACAGAACACTCTAATAAGATACTTGTATCTCCCCTTAAGTTATGTTGTCAGTCACATAACAAATGAGCCGAAAACCTGACGCAAGCAGTTCTGTTACATAACTACTCCATCGTTGAAAGTCTTGGTGTTTCACCAGCAAGTTTGTAACTTAATATTCATTTTTCCCGTCCCATTCTTAAGCATTTTGGTTTACAGGTATCTGAAGATTTCGATAAGGAAGACGGGATTAGTTGGTCGAATAAATTACTTATGGCAGACCACCGACGAAAAGCCATCGTTGAAGAAAGTAACGCACGATCGAACGACGGTTAGCAACAACGACGACCTATAAAACAAGGAATATTATTTTTTCTAAAGCAGCGTAACATTAGTAATCCATTAAAAGGTGACATCTCCAAGTTTTTTGATTTGTACCGAGGACCCCTTTTATGTGTTAGGGTTATTAATGACCGTGTTGTTGAACTTGTTGACCACTCCATAGGTGAATATTTAGGACTTCATTCCATAGATAGGAGTAAATTATGGGAACCTACCTCTGAAACCCGTGAATTTTGGGTGGCCCTGGCACCTCGCCAACTACCAGAAGATCATTTGCATGACCCTAGTTTGGCATCTGTTAATGAAACTCAAGAACCAACCTCTTTTTCCCCTAGTGGGGAAGTCATCTTGTCAAAATCCGAACACGACAAGTACGATGAGAATAATTCAAACCCCTTACAGGGTAATAACTTATCAACCACCCGTTTGTTATCTCTTTATTTAGGAGATCCTTGGTTATATTTTTACTTCAATTCAAGATATTGGGAGCCTACGTGTATTCCATTAATCGCACCTAACATTACTGGTGGACTACAATTACGTAGAAGTTATGCAGACAGCCGAAATTAAAACAGATCGTTATGTAAAGTTCACTTTATTAAAAAAAAGAGACTTCCTACACTGATACGAATTTTTCTTTCAAGAAAGCCATACATTTCTTTTAATCTTTCTTTCAACTGTTAGATGATAAAGACTTATTCAGTTTTCTTCCTTTTTGCTTTTAGTTTTTGATCAGAACTTCTGGACACGAAAAGAAGAACTACGCATTTCTTTTAAACTTATTTTTGCTTCTAGCTTTTAACTATTCAGCAAACAGCAGATAATACGGCTTTCTTTATTTATTTTGATAAGATAATCGCTGCATTTTCGACCTCCTGTTTATGTCGGCGAATAACGAGTGATACACAGCTGACTGAATCTTTTTCTTTTTTTCTGTCTTTGCTCATTGCCGCATCTCATACAACCAACTATTTATCAACGTTGGAAACCTTATAAATAATTTCCTTTTAGTATAATGTCATTATTTTTTAGATGTTTGAATATAGGATTTTTAGTAAAAACGCATTCTAAATACGTAGGAGAACGGTACTTATCTGAAAACGGTTTGAAATCTTGGCGAGATTTCCGTACCTCACCCAGTGGGAAGATATTTTGACCTTATATTGTATTTTTATCAAGTGTTTTAAAATTTATCAAGTGTTTTATCAAGTGTTTAGAATCCCTTCCCACTTTCCAAATTCTTAAACATGTTATCATACGTATGACTCACAATTAGTTTGGTTTCCTTTTAAGAAAAAAAGAATGTATAGATAAGAAAAATTTTAGTTGTTAATTATATATACCGTATATTTGTATATTTGTCATTGAAACTTAGTACGTAATCTTATGCGTAGAATATGAAATTCTACATCTATAATCAACCTCAATGTAATTTTGTTGAACCTCACTTACGTCATTTACCCAATTTTGACTTTATTTGAATTTCCAGTATATGACATGATATATTTTGTTCAAAGAGAAAAGTTTAGAACGGAAATTACACTAAGCCTTAAACGAGTGAAACAGGCATTTCCTTGTTGGTTAATAGTATATGCAGGAATGTCATGTGAATAGGATATTCTCCGAACGAAAGCAGTAATCTTTTTATTCCAGAAAGAAGTATATGAACAGATACTTTGATGGTGAACGGTCGTTTTTCTCCCATATTAATATGTATGCGGAAATATGTTTAACTTCTATAGACCACTGAACGACCATAGGGAAACTTCTTCGGGTAGGATATTTCATTGGGATAAACATATTTTTTCTGAGGCAATATTTCCTGGAATTGCAGATCTCTTGCAAAAATGGATGTGGCTAATCCATTGGATATTCCATAGCTAACTGTATTTTCGCCATCAACCGCAAAATATAGTTTTTCATTTCTTTTCTTCCTTTATAGTAACCCGTAACTAAGCATGTGTATTCTTAAGTCAGATTTTTTGAGTATATTTTGATGTCTAGTAACATTTCGGTGAATATTTTAACGTTTATGAATCGTAACTATATCGTGTACTTGTATCCTAAAGTGTTGTAATGTTTATTTTTCGTGTTATTTTGGAGAAAAGTGTATTTTAGTTCCAGTATGTCCTAGAAACTATTCGATATTGATTCCGAAATTAAACTTACTTTTTTCTTTCCAACAGCATGAAGCCATAACGTTTTTTGAAAATTACTTTGTTAATTATTTTATATGCTCGATGACTTTGAATTTTAATATGTCAATAAGACCATTTTGAATATTTGTAGCGAAGATGCCTAAGCAAGTTTAACTGACGTGGTGTGATATAGCTGTTTTGTAGGGAATTTAATTTGGATGTTTCAGACCGACCAGAAAGTTGTAATGTCGTTGACTATATTTTTGTTTGTATCCCGTGTTTTTCTTTTCACAGGTCTCATGCATTTTGTCTTATAGAGACATATCTTTACGATGCTATGAAAGCATTTGTATTTTGTGTGTTTACACACCTTTTTCTAGGTGGAAGACAAGTTACGTTCCAGGGAACATACATGTATTTTACTGAATATAAAAGTGTTGATATTTCAGTTATGTATAGAAACATTTTGTAAGTGCTTATGGTTGCAGGCCTTTTCACGTTTCTGGTTTTGCCTCGCAGGTGTCGATGGCATATTTTGTGTGTAAGTACGTGTAGTATTACACATTTTTCCCACCTATAGTTTTGGTCACTTCATGACGTAATGACCATTTGTTTTCAGGAATGTTTGGACTAGTTAGTCAACTTCCTTGATTCATACCTTCGAAGAACTTGGATCAATATTGTATAGTTTTCAACGCTTTAGTATTATTTTTGCAGATAATACCCACATGTTCTGGTAACCCAAGAATGTTTACGTTTTTGCAAGTGAACAACCATTATTCTAGGCCTACGCTAATAATAAAATTTGTTTCAGAATAAAATCATTTGTTGTATTGAGCATTATCGAACTGAGGTCTCGCTTTTCACACGACGAGCAGATGGCATTTTGATCTTATGGCGTGCCGAATTTACTTCATACATGTCAACGAAATTACAGCCTTTTCTTTGATATGAAGAAGCATGCTTATTTTTTGGAATTACTATGAACGTCAATTTTAACACTTAAGTTTATTTTTTTATTTTGGAAAAACGATTTTTCGTTTTTTTCTGCCAAACAAACACGAGGCACAGTTCAAAAAGGGACATACAGAAGAAAATCTTATTTTGTTTGTATATCGTCAGTTTATTATGTGTATACATTTTCATTCATTTTAGTTTTTCAATGTTTTCATATTTTTTCGAATCTTTCACAGTAATATTGAAACTTTGACAATAATTCTAATATTTTAACACGTTTAACACGTTTGCTATTTGCATATTCATTCATATTTTATTATTTTAAATATAGATATCAGTATATTTTAAAAGAAGACGTTTACTAACTTTTATTGCAATGTTTGATAATTCTTTAAGTCGATATCTTCATGCATAGTTATTGAGGGTATATATTTACTTTATATAATATCAAATAAAATGATCAAAACGGAAAACTTAAAACATTCTACGAAAAGTATTTTTAAGATAATAATTTGAATAGCCCTATAAACGCTTTCTGCGAACTTTGAAAAAAATATCACACAGGTGTTTAAACCATATTTCGTTTGTCACACCAGTGTTAAAAATCTCCCCTTCTCTCTCATCAACTCATCGTTGGAGAACCGTGGAGGATATTCAACACAGGAAGACAGCATGGTTTCAACATGTGAAGAAACGGAAGATAAGGAAAACCGATACAAACATTCAAGAGGATCTTATCACTTCATGAAACATTTGGATTGGATATTGTTCATGCAGGAACCTCGTCATGTTGTAGCGACTCAACAACTCTTTAACTACTTTAAATAGCCCATTTTCGGGTGAAAAACCATTCATCGTTTACGCAAGTAAGTCTCACACCATATAGTGTTGCCAACAAACGGATTTTAAATTTTTGGTGAAAAAAACTAATTTTATTTTAATGTCATTATAGGCTAAGGGTTCTCAACCTGTCTCCGTGTGCACTTAACACGTCGTTCCCTCTCGGACACCAAATCTATAACCGCCACCAGGTTATAGAAACATTTTTTGTTGACACCTTATGTATTTCGTAAAGACAGTGATCACTATTTTTGATTTGTACTTTATTCTGCGAGGCATATAAGTTGTTTCTTCTGTGGGAATTGCTTCTTTCCCACACAACTGGACAAAGAAGTCTTTCATCGCTTTTTCGTATATATATTTAAAACATTGCTTTTGGTGAGAACGTTTCTGTTGGTAGGAAATCACTTTAGTGCTTCTCCCTGACTTATTATATGCACAGTATAAATTCTATAGTTATTGGGAACTGAATTAAGTGTTTTCTTTAATCGCTTATGGAAATATTGCAGTAGTTTAGAAACATACGGGCTGACCAGATGTTCAAGTGACCAAAGTGGCACCAATTGCGTTGCTTTGCAGCTCGTTATCTGTATTTTCTCACGCCAGAGTTATCGCCGTGTCTAGTGCATTGAAGCCAGTTGACTAAAATTATCATAAATTATTTTGCGTATTCTGTTTTATGTGCATACAGGTGAGTTAGCTGAGTGATTTTTTAAATGAATTGCCAACCCTCTTTAATCGGCCACTCCAGCCCGTACCTTGAGCTTTGGTGCTCAGGAAGTTTGACTCCGGTACTGTGTGCAGCCACCATGCACGTTGCTTTGGAATCAAGTATTAATTTATGTTAAGGGGCACAAGCTATTAGCGAAGGACGTTTTATTACGACTAGCCCCAACTAGTGAATTCCCAGGTCCGCAGACCTTGTGCGTACATGTCAGTTATATACGCGTCCTCCAACATCAGCGTTCTACTTTGGAGAATTTCTTGTTTAATTTGCTGAAGATTCATCTTTACGCTTCGGGATTGTTTGGCGCAGCAACTGGATTCCTCGTGTAATTGTCCCGACAACTTTTCCACAGTCCTAATCCCCAAGTTCGTCAATGGTGTGAGAACATTATGAGAATTATAATCTCATATATATATATATATATATATATATATATATATATAGATAGATAGATAGATAGATAGATAGATAGATAGATATAGATATAGATATATATAGATATATATTAAAGGGGACATTGCATAAAAGGTCAAAGTGTGATTTCAATGATGAAAATTATTACACATATTCTGTGTCGTGTTGTGTTAATTTCTCTTCGTTATTTTTTATATAATAGTTTCCTAATAAGCAAGTATAGTGTTATTTAATCCAGTATGTTTTCGTTTTTTGTATGAGTGACGTTTGTGTGCGCTATGGTCTGGATGTCCGTCTGATCGTCCGTGAGGTTTTCGAAACGAGCCACCCAAACCTCTCGGCGCCTAATGCTCATCTCATCACTAGCGATTTGGGAACAATTTGTAACCCTTCTTGGAGATGTCCTTCATCGTCCTGTCCAGGTAGGTTCCAGTCTCAGGAGAATACTTATTGGTAGGACCACGAACCACGAACAGCGACCAGATTACACGGATTGGTTACAAATAAATGTTCGCCCAAATAGAGATCTCGAATAAAAATGGTTACATATTCATTGCTTTTTCTTATATTCAAAGAATCATTTAAATATAAAACATTCTTATTCTATATTATAAAACACTAGAATAAATTTATGTATTATTGATTTTTTAAGAATGTAATCCGATTTGCAATTATGCATTGAAGAACATGGTAATGTGAATTTCTTTGTGTTGTACAATCCAATTTTGAATTGTATTGACTTTCATACTCTTGGCATTAACACATTGACAAATACATTGAGGCATTTTTACTCACAGCATCTCTCTTAAATAAAACTAATTTAATTTTTTTGTATAAATACCTTTTAGGACAGGTCAACATCTACTCCGGAAGTTAAATGACACCATCAAGATTTGAAGTTGTGAATACTATATAAATAACACTTCATAGTGTTGTGTCATTACCAATCTTGGAAATGCAATAAAATTAAGCACACTTCGTACAATATTAACTCTTTCATAGGCCAAGCTTCCAATAACCATTGTATTATGCTAGAAACATCGCAATATTTGACGGCAATATAGAACTTTTTAAATGATATGCTATTTTGTATTGAACACAAGTTCACGATCATCGGAATACAAGTGAATACTTTGTAGTGCTGCATTTAATTATATTTAGGAACCAATGTGTTAAATTCTATGAGAACAGTTTGCTAGAAAATGTGCGAATATCTTCACACTTAACTATTAAATGAAAGTCATAGTAGTATCGGCTATTATATGCTAGCATATGGAAATATATTTATATATCATATACTCACGAATACTAACCCATACTTCTAGGAACTTTCATTTATTACTTTATTATACAGTACTTTAATGCACACTTGAAAGCGGATAGGTTACCAGAAAACCATGGAGCATGGAAGCTGATCTGGTACGGAAAGTGACCCGCCAATAAGGGCAGAATATCGATGATTATGATGCCATATTTGATGTCCAACAAATCTGTTCGTACGAAATTGTGACGGCAGGAGTACGTAAACGGAGAACTTAAGGTATAAATTCTGATGATTCCATATTAATAGAGCTTTAGAAGCTTTACGAAAACTAATTACACAATGCTGGGTTTAATATCTACCTGATAACCCATTATATCTGCTTTCTAGTAATATGTTTATAAATACCAGTTATACCAAATTATGTACTCACTGCGGACGTTCACGTATGCATCTATCATAATCAGAAATCAACAACAATAAGAGAATCTTAATCCCATACAGCACACCGACGTCCAATGCACAACTGTGAGCAAAATAAATGACGCTTCTATTTATTTTGAAGCTTTTTTTAATTTCTCCGTTTTCTTTATGTGTTCAAAATTTCGGAATGATTCCCCTATCAGGACAGGTTAATAACAAACCCGTTTTTAATATTTGTCTTAGATATTAGTTTAAAATAAATAAAATAGAAGCAACAAACATTAAATCGGCCGAAGTCACGAGAATTACCAACTGTGCTAAAGTGGGAAAATTTCAAGAACGCGAGGGAGTTCTGCAGTTCAACACGAAGCAGCGACATCTATACGAAAATTTTAACGAAATATTTCTAATATTTCTTATTAAATGCATTATCTGCGAACTCCAAATACATGAATCTATACAAAGTACTAAAGTATAGATAGAGCAAATAGTGGAAATTGCCTATGAAAAAGGACGAATTGGTAGTACGATCGTAATGAAAAATCGTCTTCACCGTAGAAAAGGTTCACTTAACGTAAAAAAGAGATAGCTCAGTTAGTTAGCGCAACGAGTCTCTATGCCGGAATTAGTTGGTTCGAAGAGTCTCTATGCCGGAATTAGTTGGTTCGAACCCCATAGAAGTACAACTGTCCTTTATATTACTATGGTTATTTTAATTATTTTTTATGTGGGAAATAATCAAATTGTAACATATGTGTAAAACTCATGAGGATACCAAAAAAAGACAAAAATCGTTGTCGCACTTGCATTAGTCTCCCTAAGATTTGTTTGCAAACAGTTTCGTAATTATTTCCCCGGTGCTCACTGCTCACTACTTGTTAACTTGTGAATGTTTTCCAGTAAATATTAATTCTAATTTGGACAATTTTATAAAGTTCCACAATGTTAATCACTAGATAAGCTTCTATCTTTTTTGGACACTTTGATAACAAACATATTTGCCTATTAAATGTTTAATTTTCCTTATATATAATTAATTACGGAAAAGTTTTACAACGTATTTGTTTTAAATTGAAATTGTTTGGAATTTATCACATGAGGTTAAATAGCCCGAAAGAGGAGAACTTAAAAAACTGATCTTCTACGTAAAAGCAACCAATTGTAGATTGATAATGCTTCTTATCTTCAGCATATAATCATTACGTTAGAGAATGAAACAGAAAAAATCCTTCTTTTTTTTGCTCCCCTATGACCACTCATCATAAAGGCCTACATATAATGATTCGTGTTACATAATTTCGGCTCGCCAAAGACATTCATATTTAATAATAATAATAATAATGATAATCCTGAATATGCCACTCTTACACAATGTAGTAACCTTAGAAATCTTAGTTTAAAGTGTTTTCTTTAGTAATAATTTGAGTAACCACGTAACAAAATTTAAAATGTAGTAGGGGCAAGGCGTTTTATTTTGCCCCTGTCTTTTCAGCACCCTCCCAAAAGAAAGTATTTAATTTCTGACAAGCAGGGTAGACAAAATGAATAAGAAAGATATTTACAGCGTCCTTTGCTCCGTGAATAGAATATAACGTAGCACTTTTTATTCTACCGAAGATGACCCTAGGTCGTTATGGTTAGGTACCAAAAGAAATAATAATATATTTAGAACACCCCTTGACTGTACTATTACCGCTTCTTTATTTGTTCGAGGGCGCCCTACACAACCAAGGGTGAAAAAAGTAATAGGAAAAGTGTCTAAAAGATTACAAAACACTTTATATTTTGTCAGAAACATGGCCGTGTATAAACAGCATTGCTTTCGTTAACAAATGTGTTACCCTTGAGTCGCTAATAAAATTAGGAAGAATAGAATTTGCCGATCGTTTTTCTAAAGGGATTTGTCCAGGATGGTTTGGTGTCGGGCTAATAACGATGAGTATGTTTATTTACATCACCGTTAAATAAATAGCGAAGTGTCTAAAAGTAATTTACTTAGGAAGCATCAGATCCACCTTATACTTAGCCAGCGCTCATTCTGAAAAATTTCATCTTTTGTTCTGGGTGAAAATTCTATGGGACTATTAGAAAAATATATTCCCGTTTCCTCGCTGATGCTAGAATTTATGAAGCAGTTATTGAATTATGTTCAAAGCATAGGCGTAAATAGCGTCCCCGCAACCCGTGGGGTGGGGACAGCACAAGCGGCAATGCCAAAAAATATATACAAAGTACGCAGGGGCGGATCAGGCCAAATTTTCACCCGGGCAAAGTAACTTTTTGGCGCCCTTCCCCCTAGTAGTAGCCCGTATTTTATATTTTATCATATTTTTTAATAGTTTAAACCCATTTTCAAAAAGACATTCATTACTTAGGAAAACTTCACAAAGAATATGGTCCGTTATAAACAATACAAACTTCGTACCCCCCCCCCGTGTTTTCTAGTGGCTACTCGCCTGCCTTCTGTGGTCCCGGCTCCAATTCCCGGTGGATTACTGTTGAACGATAAAGATTGTTCGGTTTCCACTATAATCGGTATCCTCATCTCCTTTGGCCAATAAGGCAAAACCGTGGAACGCTAAATTCAAGCAAACAAACAAACAATACTTACTCTCCCTCCACTCTTTATTCTACATGTGATCTCTCCATTTGTTGATACAGTCCCCTTAGTACTATGAAACTCTCTTCGTCCACGGTGAAACGGAAAAGATTATTTAGTTGCCGCTACTTTACAAAAATGTAAACCAAAAACGTCAGTAGAAATCTCAATATAAAATTGAGGCTTGTCTTGACACCTCTCTGACTCTGTTGCCCCGGGGAGTCTGCCGGGTTACCCAACCCTTGGTCCGTCCCTGAAAGTACGGACGTATAACTAAGGTCTGCGGAGAAGAGCTTAACCTTCATGTTATGCCACTTGTTTGACTTGTTTGAAATGTTCAGTAATTGATCGGTTACTGAAATAATTGCGACGATTACTGATATTTAAAGTTTAGCTAAGACAAAGTTACCTAAGCAAATAATTTGATATAGCGATGTCACAATTTGATTTTTCCTCACATAGAAAAGAGAAAAACAATAGTAATAAAAACCCTTACTCGTATTGGGCTCGAACTAACAACCTAATTCGTACAGAGTAGTTGCTCTGACCAACTGAGTTTCGGTTACTTACGCGAAAGAGGTCTGTTATATTACGAGGCATCCTTTTCATTATGATTGTGTTGTTAATTTATTCTTTCGATAGGTAATTTCCGCTGTTTTCTTTATCTATATAAATAAATATATAGATTCATATATAAAGTGTCTTTGGATAATGTGTGTAATACTTTCGCGACAAATATACTTGCTTAAATGTATTGTATGCTATGATTTACCCTGATTACCTGTTCCTATCTTGGTAGGAAAACACACGGCAAAACTGTTCGAAGTAATACAAAAACGGCTTAAGAACACAGACAGAACTGAGTTATCACTCGATTGACCTTGAGGGCAAATCACCAAAGGGTAGCTATAAACGAAAGTTCAACATGCATTTCTGTGGAGTTCTGGTCAGTATCACGTTTATTCTTAGGAGTAATATTTTACAAACCTAACCTTTTGATAGAGCGCAATGGCTGAGAACCAAAGGGAAGGAATTCTTGCCCTTGTTAAGGTGGGGTACCAACATGTGCAATAGAAATGTCGCGTCTCCTTGAAGTGATACAAAATAACTCGTTTTCCTTTATATATTCGAAGTTTCTGAGGGTTTAAAATATTACTAACATAAAAAGACGCATATAGGGGTAAGTTCTGGGGTCCGGACCCCCTCTGAAATCCCAACGTTTCTGTAAATTATAATAATTTGGGGGTTATTTTTAAAAATTTATTATAATTTATCCTAATATTGAAGTCGGACCCCCCAAGTAGCTTTGGACCGCTTCCGAAATAAATTCCTGCATACGTACCTGCTGAAAAAAATATATTTTCAGAACATTCGTTAAATAATAAAGTAAAATAGGGCCTAACTAAATTAGGAGCAAAAAGCTTCAACACGGGCTAACTTTTGGCACTGGCAATATTGTTAGAAGGGATATTCGCACGGAAACAAATGAATACTGAATTGCATTCTAACCCGTTCCTACTTCTTTTACTACTTGTACTACTACTTCTGCTATGGATCTATATAGTACAAGAGCAAACTTATTTTAATGAAAGACGTTTAATGAAAATTTTTAAAAAAATCGTTAAATCACTTTTTGAATATTATTTTTAAACATTTTTAACGAACGAATTGTTTTTTTTTCTTAAAAATAATAAAAACAACTTTCCTTAGGCAGGGTTTTAATCTAGGCCAAAACCAATTTTTCTTACTAGCATCTTGAGGTAGCTCACTTTTTTTAAAAAATATATTTATTGAACTGTAATAACTAGTACATTGCAAACACTGATGTTACATTACACCAGACCAATATACTATGGAATCTTACAAGATCACTTTGAGGGAATTAGAAAACACAGATGTTTTATGCAGATTGATCATGGGAAAAGTCTGATGAGCATATTTTAAGTATAAATAATATTCTTCCACTGGACACTTCGGCGTAGAGGACATAGTATAATAGATAGTATGCCCAATAAGCCAATTAACGGCATTGAGATTTGTATTTGGATACCACACATAGTCAGGAAATGCAAGTATACGGCGGTCAAAATAGTTAGCTGGTTTATGACAGATCACTAGGTAAAATATGAGCAATAGGTAACATTTAGTGGGAGTCGAAAATAAAATCCACCCCACAGAAAACAACACTAGAAAGAATTTAAGTTTTAACAAACCAGGTGCATTGGATCAAATTCGAGCTTCGATCTTTATTGTCTGCACTATGTAGGCGTAAGTTCTGAAGAATAGGGTCCCAAATTATATCTGTCAGCACGTCAGTTTGAATTGTAAAGGTAATACCAAGTATTTTGACGTGGTCATTTATCAGATACTGGTCGTTAATAGAAAAGTATGACGTGACCATGGAAGCATTATTCACATTGATTTTTTTACAACTCACCTGCACGAAAGTCTGTAGACACTCTTCAATATGCGCAAACTATTCATTCGTAGTGAAAAGGAGTGTCACATCATCAGCGAAAGCTTGAACATTGATATTTTGAAAATCATGATTCACTTATGAGGGAAGTGACATTAGATGGTGGAACAGAGGTTCAAGCGCCAAAGTAAATAAATATACAGATAAAGCACATCCTTGTCTTACTCCACGACTTATGGAAAAGGGAGCCGTAAGGTGGCCATTTATTTACACACGGGAAGTGGTGGAAGAGTACAGCACACAAATCAAGTCAACAAATGAATCAGGAAACTTGTAGGCTCGTAGAACAGTGTAGAGATAGTCGTCGGATAAAAAGTCCAAAGCATTTTGGAAGTTCACCGACAATAAACATGTCGGTATGCGCTTAAATTTAAAATATTCAGTGATGTCATGGATCTTGCTAAGAGCAGAAAATACATTCTTGGTGGGATGAATGGGTGCTTGGAAATCACTAATAGTCTCGTGACAAACAAGTTTCAAGCGTGGTGCTAAAACTTTAGAGAAAAAGTTTCATGTCAGTATTGAGTAAGGTTGTAGTTCTGTACGGTCACAGGACAGTTCGTTTTAGGTATGAGAACACCTTGATTATCAATGAAATTGCGATGCCTTAAGAGCTTATTAAAAAGGTGGTATAACTACACTCCAACAATATCCCAATAGGGGACATAGAATTCATAAATTAGTCCATCTGGACCGGGACTCTTTACATGTAATCAATGCTTCTCGGACTTCCGTCGGAGTAATGTCCGCCATTAATTGTTGGTGTACGTCGGGAGACAGTTGGGGCATAGTCTCCGGGAAATATGTCTCTAGTGCCGTAGCACTGATTAAACCAGTACGATATAAGGAAGAAAAATGTTCATACACATGAGTCTCAAGATGATTAAGATCCGTAACTTCGCCAGCACCATCCACCGTAATAGCTTCAATGTAGTTCTGTTGACGTCGCTTCTGCAATTTAATATAGTGGTAAAGGTGCGTTCAGATTTACAAAATGAGTTAGATGTGGAAACCGTCTGATATCGTTAAAGAGTCCGAAGTTATATGCGTGTAATCTGCGCTTTAACCCTATGAATATGACTGAGATTTTGAGAGCTACTGGGTTGAGACTAGAGATCGTCTAATACAGCGTAGTAATATTCTAATGTCTGATGTGTCTCGCGCTTAATTTCTTTTCCGTATCATTGGAAAAAGAACATTTTATGTAGGATTTAAGAAGTCCACCATTCAGAAGTGGTTGAAAAGTAACGTCGTTGATGTACCCGAAATTGCCAACGTTGACGAAAATCATTCCTAATAGCTGGGTGGAAAAGTTGAGCATTTAATTTCCAGTAATTTCGTCCATGCGTATGCGAGACACCTGTCGGAATTTTAAGAATACAATAAACCGCTGCATGGTCGCTTAATGAAACTGGACATATATCCGTTTCAATTAAATTTGAACACTGAGAAGACGTTATGTACGACCTATCTAACCTGGACATCATATGACTATGCTTAAAAGTAAATTTAGGCACCGTCCCATGATTCCACCACACATCACTGAGCCGCAACTGTTGGATAAGGCGGGTAAAAGTGACACTAGGTTGGAAGATTCCAGTGGTATCGATATTTCGTTCCAGTACATTAAAGTCACCAGCAAGAATAATAGGATCATAATTATCTGCTAAAATCTGCACTATTTCCTCGTGGCCACGAGAAAGCCTGATAACTATTTCAGAAATACCATAAACGTACACAATATTAAATCCGTCACAAAATAAACTGATACCTCGGCCAGAGGGAAGTCGCTTAATGCGATCTAAGACAATACCGTTTTTGATTAAGATAGCAGTACCCCGATTGTTGGGTCAGATATTCACATTTGCATTGTACATTGGCACAAATTCAAAACATTGAAAGCGAACCTCAGGCAGAAGAATGATGACGTAACAATTTTGCATAACAAAAGTTTTTAAACTATTTTGTTTAGCTGGATGGTGAATGCCAACGGTATTGATTTTACATAGACGGCGCATGTTAGGTCTAGTAGGCCTGGCATCAAGTTAATAAATGCATAAAATATAAAAGCAATCACGAAAAATAACACCAAAAACTCGATAAATTGTTCGAAAATACAGTGGGGGAGACGAGAAATATTGCATCCATCTGAAACACAATCTTCACCACTCTTCCTGAAGTTTTAAAAGAAAGAAAAAGAAAAACATAAATAGAAACAATCCGGTAAACATCACGTGAGAACTGCACTGCAGGAAAAGCAGAAAATTAAAAATATATGGCGTAAGGACCCGAAGGCACATGAACGGTGCTGACGAGAAGCTATACACAAGAACTTACGAACCAGTAGGCTCCATTTCACCTTTTTTCTCACGAGACTCGCCTGTGGCAGAGAAGTTGTTACAAACCATGTCAGAGTCAAGGTCACCACCACCGCCGCTATGTGTTTCCGGCACTCACTCTATCTTGGATTGCGTGGCTAACGCTGTCTTATTTGAGAGCACTTTTCGTTTCTTTACGTAACGATCGCCGTAGTTGATTTCCTGAGCATTAGTAAGGAGCAAAGTAGATTCAGATGCATTTTCAAGAGCTGTGGCTGGTTTCTTAGTAAGCTAAATATGAGAGGTAGACAAAGGGACATCATCCTGCGACGTTCTCAGACTGAGCGGGGCACTTTGTAGCACTGATTTGGTAGAGGGAAACTGAATTGGGTCAACACAATCTTGTAAGGCCGTAGTACTTGTCTCAGGTTCTGTTATGACATCATGACATAAAGTAGGAAATTCTGTAGGATCCTGCACCAAAGAGAGGGAGCTCGAGACACATCACGAACACTCGTGGAAACACTGGGCCGTAAAGAAGGAGACAGTGAGTTTAACGAGTAATGCGGGGTTTCGGGAGATTAGCAGTGGATAAAGCTATCATACGAAGGTCGTCCTGTTTGTTCTGAGGACGAGGTAACTGACGAGGTGGTACCTTGCATTGGGAAACGAGGTGATCTCTACTCAAACAGCGGAAACAAGTATGAAGCTGTCCAGGATACAGAATTGAAGCCTTATAACACATGAAGTGGTGTTTAGAGGGTATATGTTTCCCCAATTCTATATAAACTGCACGAACACCATTCAACATAGGGTATTTTAAGTGAGTATCCCACTTCTCATGTACTATTTGTTTAATCTCACCATATTCACGCAAAGTATCACGTACTACATCATCACTAAGTTCACACAGTAATTCAGAAACACGGACTTAGTATAGTTAGTAGTGGGATCCAATATATTCACCACAGAAGAAACACCAGTCGAATGACGGAAGGGAACAGAGTCTGGGAAAGTACGTAAAGCTTGTTCAAAAGCAGAGCTGTATCCAGTTTAACATACACACAGAAGTCTTCGTTGTGTAATTGAATTGCAATCACTTTGTTCATCAGATCGGAAAAATTTTCAGTTAACCCTATGTGTATTTCAGCCGGTGACGGTCGTAATTGTCTGAAATTCTTGTCAAACTCAAATTTTAACGTATTTTGTCGAATGGTATTCATAACATAGCACTACTTGTCACAATTTCTAGCAATTAACACCACTATACAGTCCTAAGCCCAGGACAAAGAAAAACACTAATGAAAAAACAAAGGAAACGCAGTAGATGCTTTTACGGAGCGCGCAAAAACACCTCCACACATCATGAGAACTCACGGTGAATTGCTCACTCGGCTACGACAGCCGACAGTATATGACGTTTACTTTCTGCTATATTTAGGCCATGACTCACGATATCACAACAGGATCACGATATAGATGTCATTATTTTTTCTACAGCCTTCCAAGATTTCATTTTTGTCTACTCTTACCGAAATTGTGACTTGGAACAAACACTTTCATATGCAGCCAAACATTTCTTGAAAATAGACGAAAACTTTGAACGTTTTCAGAATTTTAATATTTTCGCCTTTTCCCATAAGAGGGTCATAGCCTCTACACCGGAGAGGCCCCCCGAGATTTGATCATTGGCCACTCGGACTGAAATTCTCATTTGGAACCAAAACTTTAATATGAAGTCAAAAATTAAACTTTTACATCAATTTAAAGTGACCCCACTATTATGTTTAGTTGAGTGGTAATTTGTGACAGCTTCACATCATGAAATGAATCTTTCACTTCGCCGTCCCCTCCCACAGGAGTCCGTGCTGAATCCGCCATTAGAATCAATAGACACTATTTATATTCTTTTTGTCACCCTTGGTTCTGTAGGAGCTCACTCGAACAAATAAAGAAGCGGTAATATTACAATCAACGTTCACTATATATTAGGTATTTCTTTGGTTACCTATCGCTAACCGCACAGGGCCATCTTCATTAGAATAAAAAATGCTACGTGATATTCCCATCATGAAGGGGTAGAGGATGCTTTAAATATATTTCTTATTCATTTTGTCTGCCCTGCTTATCAGAAATTACTTTCTGTTGGGAGGGTACTGAAATGAGAGGGGCAAAATGGAACGTCGTGCCGCCTTCCGCATGGTTGGTCAAATTATTACTAAAGAAAGCATATTAAACTAAGATGTCTAAGGTTACTACATTAGGTAAGGATGGCATACTCAGGATTATTATTATTATTATTATTATTATTATTATTATTATTATTATTATTATTATTATTATTATTATGTGAATGCCTTTGGACCAACGGAATTAGGTAAGATGAACCATGGTATGTAGAGATTTAAGATGGGTGGTCATAGGGGAGGAAAAAACAGGATTATTCACTTTCTGACTCTCTAACGTAAATATTATGTGCTGAAGGTAAGAAGCATCATCATTCTACAATAGGTTGCTTTTACGTAGAACATCAGTTATTTCAGTTCTCCTCCTTCAAGCTACTCACTTTATTTGGTAAATTCAAAACTATTTGAATTCAAAACGAATACATTGGAAAACTTTTCCGTAATTAAACATCTTGGGAAAATTAAACACTTAATAGGAAAATCTGTTATCAATGTGTGCAAACAAGTAGATAGTAGACTATTTAGTGATAAACATTGTGAAACTTTATAATCTTCCCCAAGTTAGAATTAACGTTTACTGGAAAACACTCATTATGCACCAGCGAGCATATTGTAAGCAGTGAGCACAGGAAAAATAATTACGAAGCTGTTTCGATTACAAAAATTAGGGAGACTAACGCAAGTGGAACAGCGACATTTTTTTCTTTTTTCGTATCGTCATGAGTTTTACACATGTTTTACAATTTGACTCTTTTCCATACAAAAAATAAAAAAATAACCATAGTAATAAAAATAACAATCATATTTCTATGGGATTCGAAACAGGTACCTGCGGCAATCAGACTAGTTGTTGTAACTAACTGAGCTATTTGTTTTCTTAGGTGGATTGAACCTGTTCTACGTTAAAGACGATTTTTCATTACGATCGTGCTACTAATTCGTCTTTTCCATGAGTAATTTCAACTATTTGCCCTATGTATACGTTAATACTTGGCATAGATTCATTATTTGGAGTTTGCAGATAATGCACATAATAAGACATATTGGAAAGGTTTCGTTAAAAGTTTCGTTTGTAGATTTAATCCACATTTCTTTCAAAGACATAGATGCCGCTGCTTCGTGTTGAACTGAAGAATTCCCTCGCGTTCTTGAAAATTTCCCACTTTAACATAATTGGTAATTCTCCTAATTGCCGTCGATTTATTGTTTTTGTGCTTCTAATTTATTTATTTTAAGCTAATATCTAACACAAATATTAAAAACCGGTTTGTTATTAACGTTTCCTGTTGAGGAAATCTTCAGAAATTTCGAACATATAAAGAAAACGGAGATATTTTTAAAGAACTTCAAAAAAAAGAGACGCGTCATATATTTTGCTCATAGTAGTACATCCATTGAACGTTCGGACAAGAATTTACGGAATGTGCAGTGGACGTGAGGTTTTGCTCCATATGACGTCCACTGGATATACACAGGAATGTTACTTTGGAACAGTTGCCATGCATCCACTGGGCATCCAGAACATACATATTATGTCTATTTCGGGAGCTAAAATGGACCAATTATGGACTTCAAATTGACGTGGAGGGTGTCCATATGTGGAGGTTAAATTTTACCACATCAACGTGACATCTAAATAAGCCTTCTTCTTACAATTTTTACTATCAGTAAAAAATACACCCGTCAACATTTATACTAAAAAGTTTTATGTGCAAACAGAAAAAAGAATGAGACATTAGTATGGCCATATTTTAAAATACGTTTAAGATCTCGTACCTTTCCAGTGAAAATTCTGGTTCTGTTTACCACAAAAATAATTTCCACCTAAAACCAATTTCAATAAGGATTATGTGGGGTCCGTTTTACTAAGAAGGTTATTGAAAGACGAAGCCATTTTGTAAAGTTAGTAGTGCTTATGTAAAATAATAATAGAAAACCCGATTAATTTCCTCAATAAGAAGAATATATAAAAAAAGACTTCACCAAGACGGCATATACAATAATATTTTTGAAGTTGTTTTTAAGTACCTGAAGTTATTAAGTCATTAGCGACGAATTTATCTTGCAGTTGCTCTCCCAGTGTAGGGGAAAGTGCGGTTAGATCGCTGGCTGAGTGGTCAGGGTTTATTGCCTGATGAGCCTAAGATCTTATATCATTCATATGAAAATTACTCTTTTTGTTACTACTTACCAAAAAATATTTCATTTTGCTTTTTTGTGGATTTAAATAATTTATTGGGTTGCCTTCATTGCACAAGATTAACATTTATCTCAAATGAAAATTTTCAATGTACTATGACTTAAATTCATCTGAAAACAACACAGTCGTTTCGTAAAAAAACCAGTGGTCATATCTGTTTTCTGAGCTGCAGTTTCTCACATTTTCTTCGATGAAAATCCACGTAAAGGGGTTCCTCTTTTAGCTATCGTAAGACGAAATATTCCAGAGCGGATTGTCGCTCTTCTCTATTTAATAGGTAAGGGAAGGCAGATATTGAATAGTTTTGCTTGATATCCTCAGTTAGTGCCGAACCCTCCAGTAAGGAGATAAAATTACTAAAGTAACTAAACATAGTATAACCAAATTTCAGACAAAAGATCTTGAAAAAAGAATCACACCAGTGTGACATTTCTTCTGTGACTCAAAGATGATTTCAATGCCAGACACACATAGATCGAAGCTTTATAGTTGGCTAAAGAGTTATTTTGTTTTGCTAAAAGGTGGATGTTTAGCTAGCAAATTTGCATCGTGCGCAGTATATATGTAAATTACCCAGCATACTTTCTGCTCCAATCTTTCAATACGAATTTCAGTTGTAGTTTGTATGCAGTTAATAATATGTCAGCAGATGCCTATAATGGTATTTGGGCATTCCTAATGATATATACCACATTGCTCCTACACTTTCTTGCTAATTAGACAATATATTGATTAGTATTATAGGTGCACTAACCCACCGACTTAACACGTTGAACTTTTTCCTTTCATTGATTTTGAAATTTAAGATATTTATTTGGCATTGCACAATAGTTGTTGGGACAGTTTTCGACATTCATAAATATTCATAAGTGTCGATAATTTTGACATTGTAGCAGTTTCTAATTACAAATTTTGTGGAGATTTTCTACATTTGACAGTTTCCTTAAATATATGTTGTAGTTACATTCACTGGCGGTCCTTTTATAGTATGACAGTTTGAATAATTGATACAGCTTCCCCCGCATATTAATGATCATGTAAATGACACATAGCTGTAATATATATAGCTATGAATTACTCAGCTTTGTATATTGAAAAGATAACATGACGTATAATAAATCGCTTCCGCTTGAAAGAAATGCTAATTGGACAAACATAATATAAAAATGACCTTTATGAAATAAAATATACAGATCACACACGTATAACAAGGTTTGATATTCACGTATATGCATGATTCTTCTATATGCATGACATGTAACACGGCAGCGGACGTTCGTCGTTGGAATGGGTGAAAGAAGTTGCTGGAAATTTCGAGGTTTGTTCTCAAGATTATTACCGTTGGAATAGGGGAAAGAATAGTCTCGAAGTTTCGAGACTTTTCCCAGGGGTCTTATATAAATAAAGATTCATTTCTATGATCTGTACACTTTGGAAGAAGATCGTATGAAGAATAAGTGTTCATTTACGAAGATGATATTTTACTACTAGGAGAGATTGGAAGATAGGAAAGTACTAACTCTGTAGTTTTCTTGTCTTATACTTGTTTATTTTTATATGGGAAGTGAGATTGAAAATGAAATACTTGTAAAGCATATTTTAATTTCGGGATCATAGGCGGACGGAAGTGTTCGTCTTTTATCGGGAATTAATCGGAAATCATATGACTCGGTGTACTTTTATGAAATTATAACTTGACTAACATATAGTATAATGTAATATGGAGGGTACAAGGAATCTAGGTTATTCATTGTATCGCAACTCAAACTAGGATTCTCCCACGTGGAGAACCGTACGCTAAACCTTTTGCTTGCAGTGTAGGAGTTTTTACTTATATATAACTATGAATTTTATAAGACATTACAGTTATATCTAAATTACATGTTTAGAACGATCATATACTGAACAGGAAGTTAGCATAATTCGCGCCGGGAATCGAACCAGGACTCTCCCACGTGGAAAATTGTACAATAAACCTTTTGCTTAGCAGGTTTTTTTACTTATATGTAGCTGTAAATTGTGCAAGACTTATAACTGGTATTTATAAAGAATATGTTAATTAGGAAGTGATATTGGATAGGGAGTCATGACATTACCGGGACTCTACCCAAGAATTTCTTACGTGGAAAACCGTAAACGTATCATTTTCTATGCTTGCACTGTGGACTTTTCAGTTATAAATGGTTTAAATTTTACTATGTAAGAACAAACTTATATTGGATAGGTACTTAGCAGAATTCGCACGGGAATCGAACCATAGCTCTCTCACATGCAAAGCCAATATTTTTGGGAACGTTAGTGCTACGTTGAATATCATATTTTTGTAAATTGAAAAGTCGTAATACGATAACTAATTGCAATTTTATTTTTTTCTGTTCCAAGTAGTAAAGCAATTAGAAAGTGCTATAATCAATAAAAACACTGTAGAATAAAACCTACTATCGTGAATTGTTTGCTGTTGAAATATAACGGCGTTTTATGGTAAAGTAGTTATAGAATGGTTTTAAACATGGATTCATTGAAACGTTTGGATCGTAGTATAAGATATCGTAGTACAGAATCGTTATCTTTGCAGGAGAGCGAGTTTTCAACATTGCTAGAAGTGACTCCGCAATCACCCTACTTGAAACCGAAGTTACCCTCGCCAACGTGGATGCATTGACGTCTTTATCGCGGAAATTCCAGCGAGTGGCAAGCCCGCAACCTCCGCCACTGGAAACAGAAGCTGTTCCGTCACTTGTTGTTGATTACGAAATAAAAGAATATTCCCTGCACCTTCGCAAAGAGTGAGTAATTCCCCTGTGCAGAATAGGGAGTTGGAAGAATTTTTGAAGTTACCATTATTGGATTGTATAATATATTCGAAACGAGACGATATTTGTATTGCATGCTGTGTTTTGGAAGGTAGACAGTTAAAACTTGATTGATGTTGGATACGGAATCGCTTGAGCGGAAAGCTATAGATGCCGTAACAAAAGTTGAGATTCGTAAAGAATTATTATCAATTTACAGAAGAAAGCATGGCCATTTGTTTTTGATTACATGGAATTTAATTAAACGTTTTCGAGATATTATGTGGGACTTTGAATATAGGCCCACCCTAGTTAAAAGTTTACTAGGGAAACATTTTGGGAAATATATTGATATGGTATAAAATGTACAAGATAAATGTACGAAAATACGTTAAAAGTAACCTTAGTGTGAGTAAAAGATTTTTATCCTGGATTAGAGTTTGCACATTATGTGTAGAATATATTACCAATAACAATAATAAGACAAATATAGAATTTTATACTTTACTATTAGACATTCATGTATCTTATTATAATGGAATATAAGTTCAATGGAGTATATTTGAAAAGTAATAGAGCATATGTCGTGATGTCATATTAACGAATTGTTTCTTGGAAAAGATGTATTTTGTGTCGCCTTGAAACATATTAATAAACAGGAAATTCGAATAAAATATTAGTTGATTTGTAATATAAGACGGACAATGCATAGAACACCTTATTCAACACAAGGAAAAAATGTGTTTCACACATGCACAGAAGCTTATATCGTACGTATATTAATAGATGTAACAAAATTGAAAAATTAACATATTTGGTTTGTTTTCTTCTTGAAGAGCAAAAAAAAACTAGCAGTGAGATTGCTTATGTTTCACCTAGAAGAAAAGAAATTCAACTTGCAAATGGAAAAAAATATAGTGTTAATTCACCTGTCTGACCCAAATATCTCAGATGAATTACGTGATAAAGTGAGAATCATATATCCATCTCACGAAATAGAAGTGTTTTATTTCAGACGCTATAATAGATATAAAGATGATATACACCCGGAAAGTGATGTTGACAGTGTTTCAAATATTAACTGTTTTGAAGTGGAAGCTAATGAGTGCCAGTGTAGTAGTGAAAGTATTAGTGATACATGTGTTACTCAATTTAATGAGTACACACCAAATTCAGTATTATTATATGAAACTTGTTCTGAACGTAATGAAAATGAAAAAGAACACAACTGTTTACAAGGGTATGATTACGAATTATTACAAAAGGTGTGGACGACCCTAATTGAAGGTAAAATGAGAGAGAAAAACTATAAACTTTATTTAAAAAAGGCATTTTAAAATATTAAGAAAACTTATACTGTGGAGAAAAAATAATCTCTTATATGAGTACATTACAGAGTGTGACTGTTATATCAAAGAAATAGTAGAAATGTTTTTGGAGAAAGATAAACAATTATTTAATTCTGTAAGTGAACACTGAGACACTGTAGCATATGCATTCGATTGTGTATGAATAGAAGAACATAATTTATCCTCATATATTAGGGCTAAATACTTTGATGTGAGTTGTGAAATTAAAAAGGGTTACAGAGAATTCGACTGTCAACTATATTATTTTATAATCGGATCAATCTGTAGTATTGTGACATTAAGAATTCAATAGGTTACAACGTTGAACTAAGACACGTAAATAATAGTTAGAGCTAAAATACTGAATTTCTGTCAACTCAATTGTCAGTGAGAGTAATGTATTATTTTGTTTCTAAAAGAAATAAATTGATATTATTAAGTATAAACTCAGTTTTTTTATGCTATATGAAAGAATCGGTGTTTAAGAAGTGCATTAGAAGAAAAATATATTTTTGAAGAATATGGTAGGAAACTGAAAATATTTAAAACTTTAGATTTCTACAAACATTACCAACATAAGTGAATGACGAACTGTTCCATTGAACGGGAGTCACTGAGGTTAATACATTTTGTTTAGTTTATGATATGAAGACTAAACTAAACTTTTCTTTAATCATTTACTTAAGTGAAAAAACACATAACCTTTTATGCAAAATGCACTGATTCAAGGGTGAACCAACGCGAGAGATCCATTGGAACCGGACCACATTTAAAACTGTGTAACCCAACAAACCTTTCAACACATTCTAAAGAGAATTATGGTTATAAAGTTCTTCTCGGGCAATCAGCCAGGTGAAAACTGGTGGATAGGCCAACGTTTCGAGAGCTGTCATCGTTCTCGTCATCAGGGCAATTATGTAGAGATCAGCGGATATAAGTAATATATACTCTGGGCTGGAGAAAATGCTGGTTCCTGATTGGCTGAAAATGCTGGTTCCTGATTGGCTGGTTCAATCTGAAAAACTGGAGCTGTGATTGGCTGGCTAAGTTCCGTAGTCCGTGCTATTGATTGGCTGAGGGTTATCTGAATGTTTGTGTGTCGTTTTCTTTGCTGTGGTACTGATGACCGGGTTCCACAGGGGACTGAGTTGAAATCCAGTGTCTCTATTAACGTTGTTCGGTTCATGAACTATGGCGAGAGATTCGGCTACTATCCTGGTCCAGTAACTGGTGCTCTTGGTAATGATGGATGTATCCTTAAATAAAACTTTATGGCCTTCTGATAAACTGTGTTCAGCTAAACCTGATTTTTCTGGATGGAATAATCTAATGTAATTTTCATGTTCTCTGCAACGTTGTTCAATGGTGCGTCCTGTTTGTCCTATATAAGCCTTTCCGCATTCACAGGGTATACGATACACGCCTGGTGTCTTTAAGCCCAAGTCATCTTTGATCGGGCGAAGTAAGTTCCTGATTTTTGGTGGCGGCTTGTGTATGGTCTTAATGTTGTGTTTTTTTAGAATCCGGGAGATCTTTCCAGAAAGTTGTCCAGTGTATGGTAAAACTGCTATACTCAATGGTTCTTCAGTTTCTTCTTTGGATTTCCTCTGTTCAGAAAAGGTCCTTTTCAGGGCCAAACTGATATCATGCTTCTTGTAATTATTCTGGAGTAGCGTCTTCTTGAGATGATCCAGTTCCCGAGGGAGGGATTCTTCGTCTGAGATGTCTTTCGCTCTATGTGCTAGTGTGATGATGACGGTGTTTCGCTGTGACTTATGATGAAAACTGTTGCCATTGAGATAGAGGTCAGTGTGAGTAGGTTTCCTGTAGACGCTATTGCCGAGACTACCATCGGGCTTCCGGCGGATGAGAATGTCCAGGAATGGCAAGCATCCGTCCTTTTCAATCTCCATTGTGAACTTGATATTATTATGTTGTTTATTAAGAAATTCGAGGAACAAATGCAGTGTCTTCTCCCCGTGAGGCCAGATGACAAACGTATCATCTACGAATCTATAAAAACATGACGGCTTGAAAGGTGTCAGTTCTAATGCTATTTGCTCAAAATCTTCCATAAAGAAATTCGCAACTGCTGGTGAAAGTGGTGATCCCATGGCGACTCCATCCGTTTGTTCATAGTACTGTCCATCATATAGAAAGTATGTTGAAGTTAAGGTGATTCTGAATAATTCCACAATTTCCGGTGTGAAGTGTTCACTAAGTAGGAGTAACGTATCTTGAACTGGAACCTTGGTGAACAATGAAACCACATCGAAGCTGACTAGAAGGTCTCCTGGAGCTGTGCGTATTGTTTTTAGTGTATTCACGAAGTCGGATGAATTTTTCACATGAGCTCACACTGTCCTACTAATGGCTGAAGCGGAGAGGTGAGATACCTGGCTAGGCGGTAAGTTGGACCCCCAATGGCACTGACGATGGGTCTCATCGGGATGTCAGGCTTATGTATTTTTGGCAGGCCATAAAGTCGGGGTGGCTGACTACCGTGTGGCGTGATTTCCTTGCGGGTTTCATCTGGTAAACTGGCTTTTCTCAAAAGAGCTGCTACTTTCCGTTCGACTGCAGGTGTAGGGTCCCTCTTAAGGCGTCTGTAGGCCGTGTCATTGAGTAGCTCTAACATCTTGTTCTTGTAGACTTCTGTATGCATAAGTACAGTTGCATTGCCTTTGTCTGCTGGTAATATGGTGGTGTTGGTGTCTTGGCGAAGATTTTTGAGAGCTGTTCTTTCTTCTTTGGAAATATTAGGTTTTGGTATTCTGGCCCTTTTCAGGGCCAAACTTACTTCATGGCGAATTTCGTCTGCTTCTGCTGTTGGAAGAGAGTGTATAGCTTGTTCAATGCTGGAAATTATTTCTGTAGACGGAATGAACTTAGGCGCTGGAGCGAAGTTCAGACCTTTTTGTAGCAGTGAAGAAGTGGCTTCATCTAGTTGATTGTCTGTAAGATTGATGATGACTCTGTCTGGATTTCGCTCTGATGTATCCTGTATCGGCCTCTGTAGTCGTGAAAATTTCTTACTTTGTTTCCTTGTAGCTATGAGGAGAAGTGATTCTGCCTGTGCCGTGGAACTGGTGTCAACCCAATCCCAGTCTGCCGTAGTCAAGTGTCCAGTGAGGAAGAGTTGAGTTGATAGAAGTTTGCGATCTAATCTGTCGAGTTTCCAGCGGGTGAAACTAATGCGTTCCTTCACAAGAGCTAAACTGGTACGATGTATAATCTTGCTAATTCGAAGCGAGTGAAGTGGGTAACGTATTTGTGCGAAGACAGGAATGACGTGCTGATCTCTGCATCTCAAAAGGAAGGCAAGATTACAAAGCGTTCGAGCCTTCTTCTTACGCAGGTCTTGAAGTTGTAATATGCTGCGTAGGATTTCCTCCCCGTAGAGGTGTTTGAAGTAAGATTTGAAGCTTTCCTGGCGGCGTATATTATAAAGTTCTTCTCGGGCAACCAGCCCAACGTTTCGAGAGCTGTCATCGTTCTCGTCATCAGGGCAATTATGTAGAGATCAGCGGATATAAGTAACATATACTCTGGGCTGGAGAAAATGCTGGTTCCTGATTGGCTCAGCCACCCCGACTTTATGGCCTGCCAAAAATACATAAGCCTGACATCCCGATGAGACCCATCGTCAGTGCCATTGGGGGTCCAACTTACCGCCTAGCCAGGTATCTCACCTCTCCGCTTCAGCCATTAGTAGGACAGTGTGAGCTCATGTGAAAAATTCATCCGACTTCATGAATACACTAAAAACAATACGCACAGCTCCAGGAGACCTTCTAGTCAGCTTCGATGTGGTTTCATTGTTCACCAAGGTTCCAGTTCAAGATACGTTACTCCTACTTAGTGAACACTTCACACCGGAAATTGTGGAATTATTCAGAATCACCTTAACTTCAACATACTTTCTATATGATGGACAGTACTATGAACAAACGGATAGAGTCGCCATGGGATCTCCACTTTTACCAGCAGTTGCGAATTTCTTTATGGAAGATTTTGAGCAAATAGCATTAGAACTGACACCTTTCAAGCCGTCATGTTTTCACAGATTCGTAGATGATACGTTTGTCATCTGGCCTCACGGGGAGAAGACACTGCATTTGTTCCTCGAATTTCTTAATAAACAACATAATAATATCAAGTTCACAATGGAGATTGAAAAGGACGGATGCTTGCCATTCCTGGACATTCTCATCCGCCGGAAGCCCGATGGTAGTCTCGGCAATAGCGTCTACAGGAAACCTACTCACACTGACCTCTATCTCAATGGCAACAGTTTTCATCATAAGTCACAGCGAAACACCGTCATCATCACACTAGCACATAGAGCGAAAGACATCTCAGACGAAGAATCCCTCCCTCGGGAACTGGATCATCTCAAGAAGACGCTACTCCAGAATAATTACAAGAAGCATGATATCAGTTTGGCCCTGAAAAGGACCTTTTCTGAACAGAGGAAATCCAAAGAAGAAACTGAAGAACCATTGAGTATAGCAGTTTTACCATACACTGGACAACTTTCTGGAAAGATCTCCCGGATTCTGAAAAAACACAACATTAAGACCATACACAAGCCGCCACCAAAAATCAGGAACTTACTTCGCCCGATCAAAGATGACTTGGGCTTAAAGACACCAGGCGTGTATCGTATACCCTGTGAATGCGGAAAGGCTTATATAGGACAAACAGGACGCACCATTGAACAACGTTGCAGAGAACATGAAAATTACATTAGATTATTCCATCCAGAAAAATCAGGTTTAGCTGAACACAGTTTATCAGAAGGCCATAAAGTTTTATTTAAGGATACATCCATCATTACCAAGAGCACCAGTTACTGGACCAGGATAGTAGCCGAATCTCTCGCCATAGTTCATGAACCGAACAACGTTAATAGAGACACTGGATTTCAACTCAGTCCCCTGTGGAACCCGGTCATCAGTACCACAGCAAAGAAAACGACACACAAACATTCAGATAACCCTCAGCCAATCAATAGCACGGACTACGGAACTTAGCCAGCCAATCACAGCTCCAGTTTTTCAGATTGAACCAGCCAATCAGGAACCAGCATTTTCAGCCAATCAGGAACCAGCATTTTCTCCAGCCCAGAGTATATATTACTTATATCCGCTGATCTCTACATAATTGCCCTGATGACGAGAACGATGACAGCTCTCGAAACGTTGGCCTATCCACCAGTTTTCACCTGGCTGATTGCCCGAGAAGAACTTTATAATATACGCCGCCAGGAAAGCTTCAAATCAGAATTATGGTTGTTGTAGGAGCAAAGTATGTGATATACTGTAAAAAAATTGATGTTATACTACCTTTGTACTCTTTCTTTTCTTATAGAAAGAAGTTAGTATACTATTTTGCCTAAAATATAGGTGAAAATATTGTAAAATTACATATCATTTTATTGGTAATAGAATAATGCTACTTCAATAATGCTTAAACAGCGTGACTATTAACGCTGGATTCCTCTTCAAAATATTGCAAGTTGTGCATATCCTTACTTGATATATGCGTTAAAAGGAATAGTTCTTAGAGCTCAAAACTTTGAGACAAAAGGATAAAATTTCTATTAAATGCATAGGGGTATACAGTAAAACTTCTTTTTCTTATTAAGATGATAACGTGAAATACTTATTCCATTTATATAGTAAAATGGCAAGATTGTACTCTTGTGAATAATTACGTTAGGCTTGAAAATCAACACTACCATTTTGTTAGGCAACCAGTAGAAAAACCTACGTATAATGAATAGACACTCATTGCAGACGTATAGTATGTTAACATCTTGAAAAAACTTGTAATAATGTACTTTTAACAAATGCATGTAACAAAAGCGATGGGGGTTAGTGGTTTACTTCTGTTGCGTGTGATCCATGGTTCAATCTCCGACGAGGTAAATTTCTGGGGGTTTTTGGTTTACTTGGAAGCTTCCTTTCTCTATTTTTATTTTACCGATTTATGCATCATCATTCACCTGCTTTTATTGTGGACTGAACGATTTATTTTATTTGTTCTCAAGTAAACATAGGTTGAGTTAAACACAAAAGAAAAGAAAATAGGAAATGTATCTTTAACTCAGATTTCTCCATCTTCATTCAACCACTTTTATTTCTTGTCTCTTTCTCTCTTTCTTTCTCGGACACACACATACACACATAACACACATATACACGTAAAGTTTCACTCTGCAGTGTAAAACGAATGTAGAAAAAATAAATTTCATTGATGATTTCCACCGAGGTTCTAAAACGCATTGACAAAAGGATGAATGAAAATCTGAAAAAGAAACTCCACTTTCTAACTTTTCACAAGGAATACAGTTGCCTGCATAAAAAACCCTTTTCCATAAAACCGTTCGCGAAGCACTCCTTGAGTTGTTAAATAAAATAAATATGTTTCGTTTTGACGTTAAGAAAAAAGAAAGACTTTCTTATATCATTGGCCTCGAAAAAGAAAGAAGAATGGAACACGTCTTGTATAGTATTATGACGATTTCTTGAAGATAAAAAACAACATATAATCTTTGTTTTCTGTATGTAATCTTTAAAGTAAAAATAATATTTATATTTCCGTGTGTTGGAAAAATCTGAGCTTAGTGGTATAGCGCTCACCATTGCTGCAGGAAGTCCAGGCTTTAAATCACATTGAGATAAAGTTGAACGCTTTACACAAAGATTTGTTTTTTCACATTAAACTATAGATTAACAGCTCATATAACCTCAGTGCATAGAAGAACTTGAATTAAACACTTTATTCTAATTGAAAAGACTGTGCTGAAAGTGTTAATTTTACTTCCATACGTCCTTAGATCATTAGTATTATTAACATGTTTTCAATACTGACTCGCTGATTAAAAACACAGAATAAAGAACCATTTCTTAAATCAGAAACACATACTTATCAAGTCTTATATTATATAAAAAACTAATAAACGTAATTTTACATTGGTGCACTATAGGTCAGTGATAGAGTGGTCACCTCTTGTGTGAAAATTTTTCCGAGTTCAATTTCAGACCATGGGTAACATCAAGTTTTGTCTTTATTTTGAGAGAGAGAAAAAAACGCGTTTTCATAATTAGTTGAAAAAATTTAAACTCTATTAGGAATCAAATATAGGAAATATGATCAAGTATTTAAAAAATGGTTCCAAATACCTAGATATGTATATAAGCATTTATTAAAAGAAACAAAAATACACATAATAAAAATATTAAAAATATTTACAATACCAAAAACAGTCTATATTCCAAGAATAACGTCCTCACCATCACTTTCCTCACTTTGAGGATTTCTCTATTGTTCACACACAGATTATTGTTCTTGTTGTTTTTGATTTCTGAATTCTTCTTTCTCAAAATGATTAAGACCCACAATTACGTCTGGATTATTTCGTCTGATTTCATGAATTATTTGTATCCCATTAATGACATGCATAATACTATTTTGATCAACGATCGTATAATGGGTCAGGTGTGTAAAAATCACGAGGGTTGAAGTAATTACCGTTTTAAATAATGTTCGTAATGCTATTTTACGATAGCCGGTGTTTGAATGATTGTTATACTGTTTATTATTGGAGTAAATCTCTGCTGGATAAAACGGATTTATAACTAGCTTTAAAGCATATGAGTAATAAAAAATATCCAAAGTATATAATTTAACTTCGTTTTCATATTTCGTCATATTTAACTTTGGTTGAATTCGGGTTTTTCCGTCAATATAATGAAGAAGAAATAAATAATTTTAATAACAGTATTTTAAACATTACAATGTATTTTAAACGCGAAAACAAATACACTGTAAGACTAAAATGTTTGTGTGTGACTTCGTTATAGCTAAAATGTGTATGCTGAGCAATGATATGCAAACTTATAAAATAATAGTTTCAAGGATAGTTATTAGTTAGACCAAGCTAACACTGATTAATACGCGGTATGTATTATCCCTTTGAGGTACAAATTAACTACTGTTTTGTTTCCAATAGGATTTGCAAGTATTGCTGTGTTTATGTCGGTACATATAATGTCTTCATTAGTAATAAAGACATATTTTCCTTTTTACATTTAAAAAATACTAACATTATTAAGTTACTAATTTTGTAGAACAATATCGATCAAATATTTACCATTCGCCTAATGCTGGAAGAGAAGTGACAATATATACACCGGTACATCAATTTGTTTTTTAAAATCGATTACGAATCGGGTAGGAAAGAAACATTTTATAATATTCTTACAAAATTTGGAATACCGAAAAACTCATTACATTAATTAAGATGTGTGTCAATCTATTCAAAAGTAAAGTCCGTGTAGGAAAATTCTTGTTTACGAGCTTTCTCAACGCGAATGTCTGAAACAAGGAGGTGCGTTGTCGACATTATCATTCAACTTTTTCCTGGGGTACGCTATAAGGAAAATCAAAGATAGCAACCAGGATGGAGAGCTGAATGCTATTCACACAGTTGAGTGTATGCGGATGATGTAAATCTGATAGGACAACAATAGAAATAACTATAGAGGTTTTATTAAAAGTTTGTAAGGACATGAGTTTGGAAGTTAATTTAGATAAAACTAAGTACTTGGAATTTTGTCGGGATCTTAATACTGCAAATTATGGATGGGTCAAAATATCAAATAATACTTTCCACATAGTGGAAACTCAAATATCTGTGATCAGTATTAACAGATCAAAACCATATCCAAAAAAAAGGTGTCGACTGGAAGCAGGAAATTAGTGTTATTATTGAATTCAAAATCTTTTATAATTAATTCTATCAAAGCTTAAAATGTATAAAATGATAACTATGCTTATTGTGCTGTATGGTTGCGAAACATGGTCACTTAATCTCAGGAAAGAATAGACTAAAAGTATGTGGAAATGAAAATTCTAAGACGAATATTCCGACCCAAGAGGAACGAAGGCTGCGAATGGTGGAAATTGCAATAATGAGGAGCCGCATAATTTATACCGTTCACCAAACATTGTCAGGGTTATCACATCTAGCAGGCTCAGGTGATGTAAGCAGAATGAAAGAAGGTCCGAACACTTTCAAAGTCTTAGCTGGAAATGCAGTCTGAAAATGATCAATAGGGAAACCTTGGCGCGGATGGGTGAACAATATAAAAATCGATCTCGAAGAAATATAAGCTGTATCCAGTTGGGTAAGGTGATAGGCCGTCTAGACCGTTTGTGAACGAGGCATTGAGCTACCAGAATATGCTTATCTGTTTACTGAATAGTACAACATATGTATCTTTACTTGCACTATTCATATCTTTAACTCTACATAAATATACGAACATCCCATAAAATTCCCACGGTATGACTTCACTTACCCCTTTACATAAAACTGTTCTTATCGCAATGGCGTACACACGATGCAATCATGTTATTTTTATATTAAATTTAGATGACCTCCAGAAGATTGTACACAATCTTACAATCTCCATCCTAATTTCATGTCCTCCTTTCTCTACCGCAAGTTCCGGTTTATCTTCATCCACATAGGTACTGTCATATGTTATCTATCGTGAATTACCTTACAGAATTCCATTTCAGTGCATTCTCATTAAGAGGTTTACAAATAAAACATTTTCCTACCTTTATATATAACAATTATAACATTATTTCACCATCCGCTTGAGAGCAAATCTGGAAGCTTCCAGCATTTTCTTTCACCCATTCCAATGACCAACGGTCATGAATATAAATAAAAAAACAATATATTACCTTGTTGTACGTGTATGATCTGTATATTTTATTTTCTGAAGGTCATTTTTATATTCTGATGGTCCAATTAGCATTTTTCAGCATTTTTGACATTTATTATACATCATGTTATCTTTTCCATATACAAAGCTGAGTAATTCATAGCTGCATATATTATCGTATTTCTTCGGTGTCATTTACAATATCATTAATATGCGGAGGAAGATCTATCAATTATTCAAACTGTCATACTGTAAAAAGACCGTGCCTAAATGTAATTACAAGATATCAATAAAAACTGTCAAATGTTTAAGTTCTCCACGGAATACGTAATTACCAACAGCTACAATGTCAAAATTATCGACACTTATGAATATTTATGAACGTCGAAATCTGTCCCAACAACTACTCCCCACTCATAGGGCTAAAGTATTGGAAAGGTGTTTGGATTAAATTTTACCCACCTAAACTCATTTTGTGGTTCAGCGTCGCTACTGTTTTGCACCTTCACATGAATAATGACATTAGATCTATTTCTGTGCAAATTTTAAAGTATAATAGATAGCTCAAACGCATTGGTCATGTTCCAGTATACGAAACACAAATCAACTGTCCACTACAACCAATGTAGTGTCTTTGTCGCGAAAATATTATTTAATGGAAAGGCTGGACGTGAAGAACTGGATACAGAAGCATTACCAGACGTGTGATAAGTAAATAATAATGATAATATAAAATTTGAAAACTTCGTATATTTAGGCCATCTGAGTATTTTATGAGTTCGGCTTGTCAGGTCTCTGGCCTCTGTACACCATCTAAAACCGACAAACATCCATACATCAGCCGGGATTCAAACCCGGAGCCTTGAAGACGGCGCAGTGATGACTCATACCGCACTGCTACCTAATGGGTATAATACATTTATTTTATTAAAAGAAACTTGTAGCAATGCCAGTAAATAATTTTAAAATATTTATGGATCAAAGTACATCCATTTTAGCTCTGTTGTTGGAATTAATGTAAAGATTTTGTTTGGAATGCCACGTTAACAATGATTATAGGCATAGCCCTTGATTAATAACGATTTTCTTTGTGCAACTCTTCGCTTATTTTGCTCTGTCCACAAGATAACCCAGAACGCAAAACGGGGAGGTGGTTGCACATCGAGTTCCGCCCACCCACCTTCCCAGTAGGCATAGGTTGACATTTGACCTTAGGTCACGTAGTTCTTCTTGATCTCGAAGCTGGGCATTCTTGTTCTAGACTTCAGTTTGGCTCAAACGTAGATATCTCTTGCGTTCTCTTGCACATTTTCGACGCTACCTCGGACATCAGCTTCACTGTGCTTTCCACAGCTTGACTATGGCAAGGAAAGGTTGTTGTTAGAGTAGCTGAAGTTCGTATGTTTTCTTCAAGCTGCTGATCCGTTATGTTTGGTCTGATTGGCAGCTCTGTTAGACATTTAGGCCAACTGATCGTGTCGTAGTAATTTACATCTGTAAAGTTTAGTTTCGGATCAATGAAGTTACATGGGCGGCTTGATCTCGGAGTATTCTGGCTGCGGCTCTTTTTTTATCCTTCTGCAGCCTAACGTTTGAATATACGGATTATCATCTGCTGTCATCGCTATCAGCAGGTTTTCATGATAAGCGTAGTATTCGATTGTTTGTAGAATAGAATGAACTACGAGTTTTAGATTTTCTGGCAAAAAATGTGATAGCTTTAGTATGCTAAACTGATGCATGGAGCCCGTTTCGCACGAATGATTTCGTCGTACTGAGAACCAGACGTGAGTGTATACTATAACAGTGTGCTGGCAAATTAGACAGAAACTAGAGCTAGGTTTGTCAGTATTGATGTAGTGGCGAAGCACCCTACAAGCCAATGTAAGCCATCGTGAATGTGATAATGGTCCTCGTTTTCTGTTTGCTAGATCGGTAATACACATTCATGTAGCAACAGCCTTACAAATTTCAAAGACATAATTCTTGTAGCTGTTTAAACCATCTGGTTTTCCATTTCAGACACCCATTCAACGGGAATGGGTGTAAAGGAGACGATCAGTGAACGTTAACAATCCTTTAATTTCTTTCCGATGGGGCCGGAAATACGTTGGGCCCAGTTGTGCCAAAATTCCAATTCGGTAACCAGGTGTTGAAAAGTGAACTCGCTGTTATGAAGAAGGCCAATCAAATGGTGCAGTTCCTTTCATAGGGATCATTGTATCTGACTTATCACGCTGTTATACCATCCTGTGTTCGTGGATTCACCATTACTGCGGACTGCCTCAAGACTTGACACGTCGTACTGATTCTTGCCTAAAAGCTCCAGTATGGAGTCGGCAATGTCCTTGCCAGTGCCTGACTTAGGTGTGGCACGATGCAAATATTCTGAACCGGGTTCCGACAGAACTGTGATATGCTTTTCTGTAACCTCTCATCTTCGTAGTTTGCCGTTAATTTTTTCTTGCAATAGAGTTGCATCATTTTTTCCGTCGAAGGTACTTGTAATCGCCCGGCCTAAGTGAGCCTTTTCTTTGTGGATCTTATCACCCAGCATATAATTTCCTCTTCGTACCTTAGATGTGTCAACAACAAGATTTTTGTTCTCTGGATCAAGACTGGAAGTTATGAGTCTCGCGTCCTGAAGTACAGCAGAAGCGATCGCAGCAACCTGTCTGTCTGAAGCTCTAGTTCTAAACGCTGCCTCCGCTGTACTTCGTAGACAGATGCGCTTTAGGCTATGTTTCCTTCTTCGTCGGGCCTCGAAGTCAGATTCCGACGTGCATTCCGATTCAACAGCTTCGCTGGATTCCCCTGAGGACGCAAGTATCTTTGACCTATGCCCATGCTTAATCCCACTAGTTGATGGATATGCTTGGACACTTCCATCGTCTTTCTTGGTTGTCTGTCCCTTAAATATGCTCACTTTACGGGAAAACATATTTGACAGAGATTTGCTTGTTCGGACTTCAATGTTACCAATGCTCATTTTCTGTGCTGTTCTCTGATTCAAAGGGAACTTGTAGTTTAGTTACAATTTCGTCAGCACTTAAGCTGCTTCAAAATCAATGATAATCTCGCATAACGTCAGCGTACGTTGGTAACTGCACTTCACTCATTTCATTTGGAGTGACAAATAAGCTCGTTTCACAGTTTCTCGCGTTTGCTCTGCTTTGAGGCTTTTTCTCCATGTTGCTTTCTATTTCTTCCGAACTTGGAAGCCAAACTATACAAAATGTCTCTCAAATTTGTAACATGGATGAGGTACGAGGCTGAGCTGGTTATAAGCTATTCAACTTGTGGTAGAACTGAGGGTTTGGGGGAGGAGGAGGTAGTATAAAAATACATAAAAGTTAATAATTTTCTGAATCACTCAACCGATCTTGATGAAATTTTCAACATAGATGAGTTTCAGACCTGCTATCCGTTTTTATGATTTAAATTTGATGGAGCAACCTAGGAGCGCTGAAGGAGGAGAGATATTTAAAAATCAGTTTATATAAGACTGAAAGTGACAATTTTTGTTAGTTAATATCTCTTTAGCTCTCCGACAGATCTCAATCAAATTGTCAAGATACATGGGGTTGGAATCTGGAAATATTTTTGTAATTTCGCTTTAATGGTAGATCCTAGGGTTGGGGGAGGGGAGGGGGACGCATAAATAAAAACAAATAAAACCTAGTACTTTTTGAACCACCCTACAAATCTCAATGAAATTTTCAACATGCATGAGGTTAAGGGCAGGGACTACCTTAGGCTATTCACCTTGACGATGCAACGTAGGTAAGGGGAAGGAGGAGAGAAATTTAAAAATGATTAAAAATGACCTTCATTAGTGCTGAATCCATAGTTTTCGGGGTCGGTGAAAGAAACAGTGTCACTTCTGATGCTACTTCAATCCACGTTCAGCTCTGATAGTTTTGTAGGGGGAGGGTACAACATAGTTGAGGCAAATAAACATTTAAAAATGATCTAAAATGATTAATATTACTGTCGAATATACAGTTTTATGAGTAGCTGAGATCAAAAGTGGCAATTCTTATGACGCGTGCTGCAGTACGTTGGGAGAAGGGGAGCTATACATAATAATGATCGAAAATCACAGAAATTTCCGGTATCAGTGTTGAATTTATAGTTTTCTGGGTCCTTAGATGAACAGTGATGCTTTCGATCCCGTTTTAAGGTGGATCACCATCCGGAAGTCAGTACATATTTTAGCCCATTCCCTTAACTATTGCACAATGAAACGTTATATATTATAATTACTATACTATAAGATCGAGTTACGTTTCAGATACAGTACAAGTCACTGATTCATTTGATTATGTTTTCTGATATTGAAAAAGGTAACAACTAAAGTAAAATAGTTGATTCGTTTCACAATGAGTACACAAGATGTTTCTTCCTGCTATATCTTACCAAAAGTGCTCAGTTTTATGAAATAATTATTTTATATGTGTAAAGTACTTTAAAGTAACTATCTCATTACGAAATAGATCAATTCTTTGGCAGTTTTTAGTGTTATGTTGCACATTTATTTAAATATGAAATTGCATTTAAGTAAACATATTTTGAGAAGAAACTTGCACAGAACACCATAATGCGTTGTTGCCAAATTTTAGTTTACTGAGGTAGTCACAATAAGAAGATTATTAGTTGTAGCCTTGTATTTCTAGAAGCGGTACTTTGTTATAAATTGCGGTAAGGGTCGAAAACTAATTTCTCAAGTAAATATCCAAGCAGAATTCCATAATTGCTTCCGTTATTATCTGACTTCAGTACATACTCGACACTATTTGGCAACGCCACACTATTCAAGCAATGCTTAGCATAGCACCGAGAGCACCTAGGGCTCCACTTTAAACCAAATTCAAACCCGCAACTTGGGGGAGGGGGATTAAGAGATATTTAAAAATCATCAAAAATGACCGATATTAGTGCTGAATCCACAGTGCATTAAAATATCACTGTGCATTTAAATTGTTTATTTCAACCCAGCGAACAGGGTAATATATGCTATTATTAGTGATTATTATTAGGGAAAAATTTCGTAATTCAGAAAAAGCACCATAATAAATATATACTGTAACTTGCATTAGTCTCTTGTAGTTGGATATGTCTTATCACTTAGGCACAGAATTGCAACTAAAGTTATTTACTGCTTTATAAGGAAGGTGTTATTATCACACACAAAAGGACGTCAGTATGTCTGAAGCATCGGTTTCCCACATGCAACTGTTTCAAAGCACTGCAAACTACTTTCTAATAAGGCGTATGGTAGTGAAGGAAAAGAAATCTCAAAATTGTTCTGATAAAATTCGCTTATTGTCAACATACATAGATTTTCGATGGCTAATTTTGTGTTTGGAAATTTCCTGGTGGTTAGCTTGGTTCCCTTTCTTAGATTCCTTCCACCATCACTCGTTAACGAATTTAGTTTACCAAAACTCTATAGCCCTATACTCATTCTGTTCGTCAGAGAAACAAACTGTCTCAAGAACTATCTGATGGATTACCATCAATTTTGGCCATGGTGTACAGAGTCAATAGTTAAGAATCAAGTACCCTGGTAAATGTAATGTTCAAAGCGAAAGCTGTACGAATCAACCATTTCCAGTCTTAACGTTAATCATTATACAGTAAATATGGTAATAGATTGCGAGAAGCGGTTTCCAGTAATCGAAATATATAATATTGATGTAGATAAAATCGGTGCAATTTGTGCATCTGGTTAAAATAGTGAGCTTAGGTATTTAGGGAGCATTTTCGGGAGCATTTTAGGGAGCAATGTGTGCTTGTTAATGAATGTAGAGAATTAGGTGGCATAGGCAGAATTTGGCATAGACAGAATTTGGTAATAAGTGGGAGTCCGTGAAGAAATACTGTTATTATTATACCAGGGGCTCGATCATTCTAGACTATTGTACTGGCAACGTAGACAGGTTCGTTTGGCCAAGATTTCTATTGAGGGGGATGACATGAAACATTGTGCTTACACACAAGGGCCTCGAACAATCTTAATATTTTACTGACAACTTACCCGTATTGATTTGTTAGGACAATAAAATGAGGATATGTTAGTGAGTGTTTGAATGACAAGCTATGAAGAAATCTCGAGTAAAACAACATAGAAAAGTATTGAAAAAGATATAATCTTTCTAGATCATTCGTCCTAGATCCTTCTTGCATTTTATCTTCTTCCTTCTCTTATCTTCGTTTAATGATGTCAAGGATAATAACGAAATCATTTTTGGCAGTAAATACATATAGTATAAAAAGATTAGTGTTGTCGCGAAATAGAAAATCTCTTCACTAAGTTTAACTAGAATCTACGTTGCCTGGCTCATATTATTGGTTTTTGTGGGCATTTCTTAAGTTCAACTGAGAATCTCTCTGATCGAATCGCTTTATCGATCGTCATTTGTAGTGCATAGGATTAACATGGAACCAGATGGACTTCGAAATGCTTCGTTACAATAATATTCATTTTCAACCTCCCCCCTCCCGCATTTCCTCCACACAAAGATCCTCACAAGGGAAAGTAACCAAACCCTAGCTCTAGCTTTAAATTTTTAACGCCGATTCTTCTTTTTCTCGTTTCTTTCTGTTCTGTAATTCCTTAATGTTGTCATTTCTTTTCCTGAAGGGAGTGTCCGGACCCACCCTTTGGCTACATGTCTGGCTGGATCAAACGGGAAAAAAATGGGAAAGTGTTAGAAATAGTAGGAAATAAAAGAACAATTTTAGGTGTATTAGAAACGAGGAAGAGAAACTGATTGGAACATTGCCTTGAAAGGAACTGCGTCATGAAGACCGTGCTAGTACATATGGTGGCGGGAGAAACAGGAAGCGGTGAAATAGGCTACAGACTGATAATGGTATTATAACACGAGTCAAGTAGTATAGGTTTGATTACTTGACCTGTTATGAGTCAAGTAGTGTAGATTTGATGCGTATGCATTGTTTAAGCCTAGCTGTGACTTATTATATCTTTTGATATATTCTGAATTTTAACAACACCGAGCTGAAGATTGACTAGTCACATAAATTAAAACATGGATAGGTTACGTCGCTTCCACACTGTATTTAGTTTTCCTGTGAATATGTTCGAAAAATGTATCGCTTTTTCGTTCATAAGTAGCAGTAATATAAAGCAGATGTACATAATTGATTTCTTCGGTTCGTGATCAATTCATTTATATTTTCACCTTTTCTAGTTTCTCAAAATGCCCTACTACAATCGAATTATCAACGCGTAGTTAATTTGCAACATCTATTGTCGTTTTCCAAGTAACTGCATTGGGGATCAACTTCAATTTGTAACATCCAACAACCGAACGACGTTAGTGATCTTCCCTCACCTCCAAGAGTACAACCGTATTTTTAGAATCAACCTTCTATTGTATGTTTGCTTACATTACCATAGTTTATATCTCACTTTCATTAACGTTTCAATTTGTTTTGGATCCTCTTCGACCAAATTTAAATAGTTACGCTGCATTAGAGTCTGGAAAAAAGCATAATATTTTCGCTTTGTATCGTCCCAAACATGATCATGTGGCCTCGCTGCTGAACGGAACGTTAAACTCAAACTCGTCTCAGGCATGAAAATAGATGAATACACTCATATATATATATATATATATATATATATATATATATATATATATATATATATATATATTTCCTACGAGATATATTTCTACAATCTGCTAAACATAAGCTTTGAGACGATATTAACAAGGGATACAACCATTTTTTTTTTATTAGGGATTAGGGATTAGATTTCTGAGCTGTCGGCATCTATGGCCATTTACCCCGTCACGTATGAGGATATCATCCCTCGACGAGCACAATGTCCGGGGAAAGGGAAGAAAGGAAACGGCTTGGTACCTGTATGTTAGGTACCATCATGGCATTTCCCTAGTGTGAATGAGGGAAATTCAGAAAAAACTCACTCAAAATAATGGCCTGAAAAGGCTGTTACACTTTTCCGAACTGGTGTCCCACCAGGACCAGAACCCGGGACCGCTAGCAGCAAAGTCGACAGTGTCACCGACTATGCCACGGGGGGCCGAAGCATATGTTATTATCACTGATATGTATGAAAAGAAAGGTTCCGGAATTCCTACATTAATTTTGTGCAGACCAAGCGAATAGAATACGGAGATATTTTACTGTCCATCAGGATATTGTATTCAGATAGCTTCAAAGTAAATTGCTACTTCATTTTGCGCATATCATGCTGGCTTCAGAAACGAACAGCCACTGGTCCTATTAATAAATTATTCCACAAAGATTACTGGTTGCGTTATTTCGAAAAGTCAAGTACATTAGACTCTGAACTACCCAGCCTAGTTATGAGACAGAAAATAAAGTGAGAAAATTCCATAATAAAATGAGAAATGTTTTGCAAACGATCTACTAAACTTATAACGCTTTCATAAAAACGCGACTGTGCCAAGAAGACACAGTCATCGATCAAGGACATTTTCTTAAAGTAGATACTATATGTTTTGACTCTTTTAGGCCTGGTTAATTTTAGCGCGAGGCGCTAAGGGGGATCCGTACTACCTGCGGCAGTACGTCAGTACTCCTGATTTGAATTTTTCTCATGTTTCCCGCAACTAAATTAGACACTAATAATTTTATTTTAAAATGTGTACACCACGTTTATTCTTTTTGACTTCCTTTCGTATAATACCGTTTAAACGTATGTTACCATATTAACAAATATTTATAAATTAATTGTCTGTACTAAGTATTAATGTAATATTAATAAGACGGAATGTGATGATAAAAGTGTGTATTTAATGGTATGTGAGAGCAACAACCATTGTACTAACCACAGTACTCCAATGTACCCGGAATTGTTATCCGGCTTATCCTTTTGCAACATTAGACCAGATAGCTGGTAGTCTACTGTATATACATTTATGACACAGGAGATGAGAAATTGTCGGAGTAAGATCAAAAAGTCTTGCCTAGAATCGATTTAAGACGATTAAGAACCGTTTGGGAATCGAGGTTACACTTTTGCAGAAAATGAGACGAGACAATAACACTTCTTTCTCGTCTTGTTTAGTGGGTAACACCAGTGTGACATTTTAAGAAAGTAATTGCTATTTCTCTTCTGCTACTTCCCCGTCGAATCTTCAAAAAAAACTTTCTTATTGGTATCTACTGTATATCTTGTCCAAATTTCAAGTTTCTAGCCTAAGCTGTTTGGCCTGAAAGTTGATCAGTCAGTCAGACACTCAGTCAGTCAGACACTCAGTCAGTCAGGACTTTTTTTTCAAATATAGAGATATATGAATACATGATGCTACTAAGGGGAAGAAACGTGCCCTGGGCATGTGGTTGGAGGGGCACCTAAAGGGACAATAGATAGAAATATGTACATATAAATTTGGGGGCGGCGAATTTCATGTTTGCCATGGGTGACATAAACACTGTATAAATAATGAAAATATAATAACCGTGAAGTTGACAAGCCACTTACGTCAGACTTTACACATCGCTAGTACAACGTTAGTGTTCGATATTGACGCAAATCGTTAGTACTCTACAGATAACGTGTGCTTTTTAAACAATGGCTATAGGTCTTCTAACTGCATGCCAACAGCCACACATCTAAGAATTATCTCAAAAATGAGATTAGCAGTTAGATCAAGTAAGTGCTCATTAGTGCCACTAATATTAACGTTAGTGCCTCCATCGTACAGCTCTTGGAGTAATAATATGGCTTAAACAACTTTATACATCAGGCTAACATTATTAAAACTAGGCAAACGAACATGATAACCCCACACTCTTTGCAAGATTCTCAATGTGTCCCTACATTCTCGGCGAACATAATGGGCAACGTGGATGTGCAGCCTGACTTACTTTTTCTGGTTTTGCAACTATTGTTTATCTGTTATTTATTAACTTCATAAAAATTCGTTTCTCACGATTTTCTCAAAACTACCAATGATAACATCTTCATTATCTCATTCTGTTTATCTTGGTGTGATATATGTCTTATCTCTGGATAATATCACAGTGAAACAAATATTAAATATTAGGAATACATCATACTTTTGGGCTATATTTCATTATCCATAGAAAGAATGAGTAGTGTGTATTTCAGGATATAAGTTTCAGTTTAACTTGCATCATACATTCTTAGGATTACAAAAACGAAATTTGTACGTCTGCATTTGAACAAAATTCTTAGGATTACAAAAAGAAAAATAATTTATCCGAATTCCATAATCTTTCTGAATTACGTAATATTTCCGGAATCCGGAATTTTTCCGAATTCCGGATTTTTTTCTAAATACCGGAATTTTTACGAATTTCGGATTTTCTCTGAAGTTCGGAATTTTTGCTATTTTACTTTCCGGATTTCGGAAAGTAAAATTCCGGAATTGGTCATATATACATATATATATATATATATATATAGAGAGAGAGAGAGAAATCCGTGATTCGTTTTTTCTAGCAGCAAAGTGAGAACCAAGATCAGGTAGAATGCTATGTATATACCACATACTGAATACTTAAGTTGCGTAGTAAGTTTTGTGTAAGACACACGATAAAAGAAAAGAGCTGTACTCATCTTACCTCGTATTGTCATACTTGTCCCATTGAAATGTTAGCGTGACTGCATCTGAGTGTGCGACTATATCTTCAAAACCTCATCTAAAATGATGCATCCCCCATCCTGGGATATTCTTTCTGTTTCATTGCTCTCTTTTTCAAACGTCTGTCCCAATTACTGCCCTACTATACACGGTGTATGTCGATCATAATCATAAAGATTTGATCGAAAAATAAAAAAATAACGTCTTTAAATTTTACGTACCACGCTACGGCAGATTGCCTAAAGAAAACGGTGATGAAGAAAAATGAATAAAATGGTGTAATGAAGATTATAGGAGGAAATGAGATAACCCCAGAAAGCCTATCGGCACTGTGTTTGCTACCGCAAGCTGTGAGTGAACCAAGGACTCATGAACCAGAAGTGAATGCCCTACTACTGACCCAGCGAGGTTTGATCGAGATTAGATCGAGATCGAGATCGGAGGATGTATAGTGTCAGGGTAAACCTGTATCCCATTCACTTACTGTGATCGAACATCGATTCCACTATTGCCTCGTATTTCTCATTATTTGTATATATTGGGAAATTCATCGCTTTATACATTACTGAACTACACGAATAAGCTCTATGACACGATTCAACTTTTCAAGATTTAGGCCCTTGACAATAATAACAATTTGTGAACATCTTTCTTCACCTAATCTAATAAACGTGGGTAACTACTTCGACTTACAGAAAACAGTATCCACTTTCATGCAGTGCCTTGAGAAACTGCTTCATGATTCAAATTTGGTGCGTTGCAATGGCAAAATAACCTTCTAGTGGCTCAAGTAAGTCGGCATCCAATATTTTATTTAGGCTTGATGTCAACAATTGTTTGTTGGACCATTTTTTTATCTCTACTTCCCGTTTCATAATCGAAAAGGGAACTTAGTGCTTCTTGGTTGTTGTCATGATCACCTTGGAGTCAATACACATATTATGTCTGCGCTAAGCTGATGGAATTGCATTCAAAAGCCTTAGAAATAAGGTAGTATATCTTATTTCCATAATTGATTTCAGGACTCCTCTTTTCTATACCTAGCACAGGAACTACCAAAGGTTTTATTTTGACCTCTCAACGTCATTCATCATCCTTTAATTTGAACATCAATTGAAATATGCTAAACATATGACACAAAGTTTCTTGTGTCTAATCAGTATCATGATATCCTAAATATATTTCCATTATTCTTAGTTTCCGTTAAAAAGAAAAAATGAAATATTTAAGTTTTACGTCCCACGATTATGCCGGTTAGGCTAAAGGAGACGGTGATAATGAGTAATGAATGAAATGGTGGAATGAAGAAAGTGGGAGGAAACGGGAGAACCCCGAGAAAAAACACGCACACGGTGTTTGTCTACCACAAGGTATACTTGGCAGGGCTGGCTTCGAACCCGGAACCCCAAGCACCAGAGGTAAACGCTCTACCACTGAGCCACCGCGTCCCACTTCTTTAAAAATAAGTTTTACCAAGAACTACCAGGGGGTCATTTTGACACCTGCCTATTTATTTTGAAAATGGAACTGAAATTCATCAGTTTTACATCTTACATTTGAAAGAGAGGCTAAAGGAGACGATGACGATGGGTGGTGGAATGAACAAAGTCGGAAGAAACGGAAGAACCATAAGAACATCCACACAGACGGTGTTTGTCCACCACAAAGTGAACTTCCTTGATAAAAAGTGACTTTTTTAATTTTGTTTATACTTTTTATTTAGGTGTATTATTGATGCCTCTGAAACAATTGCGAACAGCCATTAATTATTGGTGGTTCAAGAATGAGTCTTCAGGTAGTAAACGATTTACAGAGCCAGAGTTTCTAGCACACTTACAGGATATTGACGACAGTGCTTCTGGTGATGAAGACATTAACAGTTGGATGGAAAAGGAAGACAAAGAAGACAATGACAAAGAAGATATTTCCAGCAGTGATAACGTTGTCCAACATACTGATTCTCATGTTAGTGATAATGATTCAGGTGAAGAATCTCAGCAAGGAAGATCTACTCAATTTAGTGGTAAGTGTACTGACGTGGCTCCGGATAAGATTGTTTGGACGATAGTGGATGTAAACAAGACATGTGGAAGACAACCGAAACGTAATGCACTTCGTATCAAACCAGGATACATCACTCGTTACTCGTAATATTGATGATGCTTGTGCAAGTGCATTCAGAATGATTGTAGCCAATACCCTACTGCGAAATATAAAGAAGTGTACACTAGTTGAGGCCTGTCGAGTTTTGGATGATCGTAACTTTCCAGTTTCTCTCGATGAGTTTGATGCATTTATTGCCTAGTTGTATTTCCGTGGAGCAATGAGGATGAATACAGTCCTTGGTCTGAAAATCTTGAGCGGCTTTTTTTTCTCGGTATGTCATGCCAAGAAAAAGGTTTGAAGAAATAATAAGATTTATGAGGCTTATCTCAAACCTACGAGGAGCAAAAGACGTAAAACTGACAGCATTTGCTTATTTCTTGATAGATGTTATCAGTTGATTGAAAATTCCCGAAGGTGCTACAATCCTGATACTTATTGCACTATTGATGAGTGGCTCTTTCTTGCTGTCCATATATTTAGTTGATGGGCAGGGGCGTCATTTAGGGGGAAGGAGGGAGCATTGAAGCTCAAAAGTTTGAGGAATATGTATACTTTAATAGATTGTCTAATAATATATTAGTACAAAACGTGAAAGTCTTACGTCAGTGGTGCTATTGCACTCACCAAGCTAAGTCTCAAATGACGCCCTTGTTGATGGGTAGCAAGCTGGATAAATATGGCGTCAAATTTTGGATGCTTCTTGAAGTGAAGAACAAATGATTTGTAAATAGTATTCTATATCTAGGAAAAATGAAAAAGAGACCAACGAACATCTGTCTTGCTGAACATGTATTTCTACATCTTTTGAAACCCTTTATATACTCGGGATTGTGTGTAACCTGAAAAAAACGTTTTACGTATCTAAATCTTGCAAGGGAATAAGTTTGCTTGGTACTATCCGAATGAACAGTAGGTAAACTCCAGCTTTCTTACAATCTCATAATAAAGATTTGTACACCACAGAGTACGCAAAACGGTGGACGATATCATATCACATATCACTGCAAGAAAAGTACTGATATTGAGCACCTTTGACACGAACATACAGGTAATGGGGGGTCACGAAAAGAACAAACCTGAAAGATTTGTTTTATAAGATGCAGAAAATTGGAATAGATATTGTAGACCAGATTTGTCTTAAATGTTTTGTCAAGGCTGTTAGAAGAAGATGGCCGGTACACCTCTTTTATACCCTACTTGATGTCGCCTCAATAAACTCTTTTTTTCTTCTACAAGGGTATTATAAATAGGAATATTAGCAGAGAGAGTTTCTTCTCAAGTTGGCTAAGGAATATTCTGAGAAAGTGCGGCAAAAGTGTGTTTCGAAAAATTTCCAAACAGTATCAACAACTTCTACCGGAAAAGGGAAGAAGTGCCACATCGAGACATGTAGCGGAAACAAAACTCTGGATCAGTGCATTGAAATGTATGTCTATGTGCCTCAACATAATACTATTATCGGAATTAAGATTTACTTTTGAAACTTGTACTTATCTATACTCTCACATCTTATATTTTTAAATAAATGCGTAACCTATTGGTGTAATGTTCCGGAATTTATCTTTAAAAATATTTCAACTGTACATTTATGTACATATTGTCCAATATTTTGGGTGTGAGAGACCATGGTTTGATGCCTGGTGACGGCTAGAGGGATTTGAAACATATTAATTTTATATCTAGTCACATCAAGTCTTGATTGACAAAGTACCGCAAAATTTCAACCTAAAAAATCCCTAAAACACAAGGGGTCAAAATGACCCATTTGGTAGTTCTTGTGTAATTAATTTCATGTTAGTTCTAGTGCTAGGTAAAGAAAGAATAGTTTCAAGCATACTAAATTTTCTTTACCGTTCAATTGTGAGCCTATCACTTTCATTTTTATCGCTTGTAAGACCACTGTCTACTAATACATTACTCAATTGATTGAAAACCAGAATAAAGTAATATTGAGAAGTTAGCTCTCTGACTCTCAAATGAACTTTATAATTGGAGAAAGGTTGTGAGAAGGGTAAACTTGTAGAAATAAACAGTAGTGTTCCGATAGTAATTTCTGATCAACAATGCGTAAATAAATCATATCGCCAACTTAAAATCAAGTTCACAATACAATTTTTGTATCTTTAGTAACTAAAGTACCTTAAACAAATTTCAATAACAGTAGCTGGTTAATTGGTTACTGGGACACTCATCATACCCTTGTTATCTTGTTAAATTTTCGTTGCTCTAGTGACATAGGATTAAATGCACTTGTTACAAGTTACAAGAGAAGTTCACGCCTAGCCCAAGTCTTATAATTTTACTCTAAAATACGGAAAATGTTTACATTTTGAGAATGTTGTTATTAAACAATTCTGCTCCTAAATTATGCAATAGTCACATACACAAATAGAAGTTGGGTATCAGATATGTTTTTTCGAACTCCATACAAATTGGCCATTACTAAAGCAAAGCACAATATATTCTAAACCACACTCTCGACGAGAGAAGACTAGATCACAATCATAATCCCACCAAAATGTATCTGCTATAGCATGAAGAAGAGTGTAAAGTTACAAGAGAAGTCCATGCCTAGCCCAAGTCTTGTAATTTTACTCTAAAATACGGATAATGTTTACGTTTTGAGAATGTTATTAAACAATCCTGCTCCTAAACTATGCAATAGTCACACACACAAATAGAAATTGGGTATCAGATATCTTTTTTCGAACTCCATACAAATTGGCCATTACTAAAGCAAAGCACAATATATTCTAAACCACACTCTCGATGACAGAAGACTAGATCACAACCATAATCCCACCAAAATGTATCGGCTATAGCATGAAGACGAGTGTAACAAGCTGATCTATCCCACATAAACCAATCAAGTACTGTGAGAAAATATTTCATAAATGACAAACGAAAAAATGAAAAAAATATATGGATTTTGAAGGTAGTAAGAAATATTTTAGTTAATATTCTCCAAATGTCCAAGTCAAAATTAGAATATAATTTTACATTAGGGGAGGGAATACTTAAATATTTGCAACTACCAAACAGTATAAAAAGCAAGAGTTCTTAAATTAAAGAAACCAATATTGCCAACCCTCATTACAGATGTTAAAGAAAATAACCGATAGCGGGAAAGCTCAATGTAGAACAGAAATTCGGCTGAGGGGAGTTGACAAACACAAACAAAATTGAAACTCAAACAGCAGTCACGGAAACAGCCGATTCGCTGCTAACCAGAATCATATTAGTTCTGCAATGTAACTTTTGGCTAAATGTGACAGTATATAGTGACTAAAACGAATACTAAATGTGCTATACTAAATACATTTAATCAGATCTAATTCAGGTAAAATCACGTTTTAGATGTATTTGTTGGAAAACCATGTTGGGTAGTGTAATTTAATCTAAACTATCAAATTTAAAATTAATAAACAAACACATGCATTACATAGTTATAACCTGAAATCTTAAATAATTCTACTTAAATTTCCCTTAATATAACTTACAGGATCCTGCAGCAGTAAGTATGTTTATTTTTATTTTAATGCATATTTTCATATTTATTTTCTCAAAGTTTTCAAGAATGAAGTTAAAGTAATGGTTATATAATTATTTAGCTTCTTTGAACTGTGCATTTCTCTACAATTATCTATTGATAGAATACGTATATCTCTCTTACTAATATATGCATATATATATAATTATATATGTAGTTATATCTATCTTACTAATACGTATATACGTATGTATGTACGTGTGTATATATCAACACGCGAGCCGTTTGTCTTGGCTCCCTGATTCTTAAAATAGAAGTACTGTGCTTTTGCTAGTGAAAGAGTGAAGAATTTGGTGAAAGAATGCATCTACGCAAAATGATTTTTTATAATCAAATTTTCTCAACCGAAGTATGTTTCTAGAAATTGTTGGTTTCTCATGTGATCTATGTGTAGAACGTGAAGGAATATATAAATTCAATAATAAAGAAAAACATACAAAATATTAACAGAACACCATAAGAATAGAAAACTAAAATAAAATATCATTTTAGACAAACATTTTCTTTGCGGGGCTGCTGGAATATTGAAGTGAGAAATCAAGCCAAATAATGAAGTGGACATAATTCTGCTGAATCAGTCCTCACTGATGTCATCACGAGGATTGAAGTAAAAGCAGGAAAAAGAAGGCAAAGGTAAAGAAAAACAAAAAGAAAGCAATTACGATTTTCCCCTTCTCCAACCACTGTGCAGTAAGCAGTAATTTCCCTTATACAGTAGGTGTAGGATACCGTGATAATTGTTGTTTTGATAGAAGTAGCAATATTCATAGTCAGTCAGCTCCGTGATGTTTATCAGCAGAAACCACAGATGTGGCTACCATCTAAGATAGCCTCGTGATACTGACAAAATTCGAACGGAAGTTAAGTATCCCAATCTAGAAAATTGTAAACCTTTGTTTCCTAGACCATCTTGACAAATTAATTGTTCCGCAACGGTCTTAAGTTTATTTCTTAATCTGACTTATCTCTTTCGGTATCCTTTCTTTTCGCCTTGAATAAACTTTTAACGGACAAGTATGTACAACTTGTACTATTTAACATTGAGGAAGCAGAAATGTGTTTCTACTAAATGCGGTTAAACAAATTAATGAATGTTAACAAATTACGCTGTTCTACACATATTTTAACTAATTTTGACGTACTGAATACGAAAATAAAATTAAAAAGTCCGATTGGCACGCATTTGGGCGTAACAAGTTGGGTTATACATAAGCTTTCCCATACTTTTTTTCTATATATATGGCAACACTCTTCAAGGTCTGGCATCGTCACAGTCCAATATATTATGTCAGTATTGGTTTCAAAATATACCCACAACATAGGTCAATAACCAGATGGGTCACTTTCGGCCTAGTCCCCTAAATTATAATTTAGGAAGGTTAGCCTGTTGTCCTATGTAAAATTGCTTTTATTTGACAAAAGAATATTAGTAATTTCGTTGGGTCCCTTCCTTTTTAACGTCCCCTTATACGTTACGTCTGGCCCAGAGGTGATCAGGGAGGACTATTCCACACGGTCGCGACGTGCCAAAACCAGATCTACCAGAAAATGTCAATATGGTTACAGATGATGATGATGATATGCAGGATAGAGAACAGCCATCAACATCTTAAGATCCAGACTTTTCCACAACTTTACCTCACCGGAAACTGTATAAGGTAACAGAGGCCTAATTAAGAGAACTAATTAGGGACAGCTGACTGTATGCCATGATATTGAAGGACTCTTTGCAGCAAAAGGGAAATTTGGATAAGTAAGTATCGACTTATTTCCGGTAAAATGAGATATACAGTGAAACCTCTACCAACGGACACCTCTATAAAGCGGACACCTCCCGTAATGGTCATATTTTGTAATCTCCAAACACTGTAATAGAAAAAAAAAACATATTGATAAGCCTCTCTAAAGCGGACCTCTCTAGTACCGACACGGACAGTCTTTCCTGTCTTTTATAGGTATTATTTACCTCCGTATTACGAACACTTTCTCTAGAAACAAGTTGGAAAGTGCAGTAAAAATACATTTTTAGTAATTCATACATGTGTCATCAAGGAAGCATTGTGACATTTTGCCTCTTGAACTGGCTGCTCAGCAACCAAGACGAAGTCTCTGTTTTACAACACTCTCATGTCCTTTGCTTGCATCCACTCCCACCTAAACTGTTTTAGACAGAAAAGTGTTAGACAGTTACCCACAATTTGGGATGACACGTTATGGTATTGTTCCAGTAGAATCTGTAAGCAAGCAGAAGACAAGATTGGTAGTTTTGGCCCGCGGGTACACATATTGTCTGAAAAAAGACACTACTAGACTGCAATTAACTCACAAATTAAAACAACATACCGAAAATGTAGTAAGTAGTAGCAAGTGTAAAGAGCAAAGAACTATGTCATCTTATTTCCATGCTGTGCCTCGAACATAGAGTTTTGGGTGGCGGAGGATAATTCAGGCATTTTTGTAATATTCGTAAATGCATGTTCCATGCAAAAATATTTGTTTCCTAATTGTGTATTACCTTGTTTACTAATTTGCGTCATAAAATATTGAAACCTCTCTAAGGCGGACACCTCTCTATGGCGGACAAGTTTTGATTCCCCATGGCTGTCCGCTTTAGAGAGGTTTCACTGTACATATTTTCTGCAAGTTTGAGCATGTCCGCATGTGTCTAGGTGGTGTTAAGGTAATATCTCTGCACCGTTGTGACGTATGTCTCCAAAAATATTGAGTGAATATGTTGGTTAAATGGATAAGGGCATTTGTTTCTCTGCTCTCCTGAAAAATTGAAGAATTGCTAGTTACGGCCTTATCCAAATTTACCTTTCACAAAGGAATGGAGACTGTCATTGTTTTCTCCAAGTTTTCTATTAAAGCAGTTTTACTGAACAATGACAATGTTGATCTTTCAATGCTTGTTGTGTATGCAGTTGATGGTCAAGAAACTTATGAAAACGAAAGCAATTCTGAGGTTACTGGAATATGATTGATACTGGTGCGAAATTTGCGGTAATTTCAAGGTAGGGTTATACAATGTTTTGCTACTTTTATGTGAATGGGACAGTCGTGCTAGAGATTTACATTATAAGAAAAAAGACTGGCCTGTTCGTTCATCATACACGTCTGGTAAGAAAGGTGTTTCTGTACAACCTCTTGTAGGTACTACAAAGATATTTGTTCTGCCACTCCACATTAAATTGGTACTGATAAAGACTTTTGTGAAGACTTTGAACAAAACTGGAACAGCATTTAACTACTTGTGTCGCAAATTCCCACGCCTAAGTTTTGAAAAAATAAAAGAGGGGATACTTATTTGTCCACAGGCGCGTCTTCTTCTGCGTGATTCTCAATTTGAACAGACATTTAGTGTTGATTAGCAAGTAGCATGGAATGCATTTCTAGAATTGTGTCGTAGATTTCTGGGGAACAGGAGAGCAGAGAACTACGAAGAACTCTTGGACAATCTTCTGTTCTCTTACGAGAAGATTGGGTATACAATGTCTAAAACTGCATGTTCTCCATCCTCATTTGAATTTCTTTAGTGACAATTGTGGTGATGTCAGCGATGTGCATGGAAAGCGCTTTATTCAGCCAATTATGACAATCGAAAGAAGATACAAAGAGAAGGGAAGTGTAGCGGTGTTAGATGATTTCCATTGGAGTGTTAGGAATGAAGAAGTTAGTTAGAAACGGCAAGCTAAAAGTCCAGGAATTAAAGAAGGGAAGGCCTAGTATTTCAATATTCGATGTTTTGCTCTTGTAATTTTTAAGGACTCTCTTTAAGTAAGAAAACAGCTCATTTCTCTTGTACAAGAAACCAAGCATGGAGTAAGTAACTATACCATATTTGCGCCCGCCATTACTTATAAGAGGTTAGAAAGGAAGGGACCCAACGAAATTACTAAGATAACAAGTAACAGCAACTTTACGTAGCACCAGGGGGCTAGTCCCCCTAAATTTTAATTTATGGGATTAAGCCCCTCTCAGTCCTTGTGATTATCAACCTAAAAAAGTATGGGGACGCTTAGATAAACCTCCATACTACGCTCAAACGCGAACAAATCGGACTTTTTAAGTTTTGTTTTCGTCTTTAGCACCTCCAAATTAGTTAAGAGCAGACAAAAAAGTTAAAATTTGTAGAACAGTGTTATTTGCTTCCTGTGAAAATATTTATAGACCCTACTCTAAAACGCTTTTGTCGTAACTTGTTCCTTAATATGATTCCTGTAATTTTATTATTATACATTTAATAACATTTTGTCTTGTTTTACAATAAATTCAAATCTCATAATGTCGCATTCAGTCATTCTAAGAAGATCTAAATCCTACGAAAGATGAAGCAAGAAGCATTTACGTCAAAAAGGAGGGGTATGATAAAGAGTTGTTATGACCGTAAGGATATTAAATCTAGTTCACTCATATACTGGACGCCCAGAAGCTTTATATGCACAAAAGGTTTTCGCAACTTTGGTCAAATGTGAATCTATTGCAATCTGTCAGCTGAGGGAAATGTAATAAGTGAGAACATTTGCCGTTCTGTATTTCTGTCATGAAAAGTCAACCACATACAAAAAAAATCCTCAATTAATACTAGAAGAACGGAGCGGTCAATTTCACAACTTTTTCCTAACTTTTCCTTATGCTCTTCTCTAACAGTTTCACTTAGAAATCTGAAAGTCCCTGACTTTTTACCATTAATGGCGTAGATTATGTGTAAAAATTTTGGAGACTGTCACATAATTAGGGTGGGTTACTATGCCGCAATACGCCCAAAAGGACCAGGCAGTCATTTTCACCGCTTGCTTATACTGAAACTGAAATATTTTATTTGCATTTAGTGGTCGTATATTCGTTGCGGTCGTAGAATGTGAAGTCATTTTTATTGGAATAATAATTTGTGCATTCATGCGTCGTACATACATAGACACACACATACACGTACACACACACACACACACACATATATATATATATATATATATATATATATATATATATATATATATATACTGGCCCCATGTAGCGTTGTCGATAATGCTCTCGCCTTCGGTGCGAGCGGTCCCGGGTTCGATTCCCGGGCGGCAGTTGGTAGAAAAACTGTACAACGGTTTTTGAGGCCAGCCACTCTGAATGAGATTTTCAGGGTTTCCCTCATTCACACGAGGAAAATTCCGGAGTGGTACCTAACTTATAGGTTCCACGCTGCTTCCATCCTTCCCAATCCTTTCTTCCTTCCCTTTCCCTGGATTCTGTGCTCGCCGAGGGAGTCATCCGAGAAGGTCTAACTGGCCTTAGCTGCCGAAAGTCCAGAAATCTAAATCATATATATATATATATATATATATATATATATATATATATATATATACTTATTATTACGATATATATTTGTGTGTGTATGTACACACTGCAGGTTACACTAAAATCTGAAAGAGTTGGCAAGAGTCAAGTGGCGACCCTAATTTAGTTACTACGTGAGTATGCAGAACACTAGTTATGTGGTTCCAGAAGGATTCTGAAAAAGAAACATACTTACTTTACCAAATATGGGTATGAAATTTCCATGATTTCATTATCGAGGTTGGTCCCAGATTGGTCCTCTAGGCGAATCTCCCTTAAGCAAGTCTTACATTGTTGTGAATGCACACAGAGTAGGTGTCGGAAGAGTAAGATTGAAGGAGAGTGAGACTCATATAGAAGGTTCGACTCCGACACTCCTTTCGTTCACGACGGTATCTCACACTTTAATTCAGTACATGCTTAAGCAACTCCCAGTATTATGTCCCTTGGATAAGATAGTGAATAGTCAGCCATATAAACAGCCTCGAGAAAACTTTCTGTCATCAGGGCTAAGTTCACAGGATACTTATAAAGAAAACGGGGACGTTAGCTACAATACACTAACCGGATCGAGTAACATGGTATGTATATCGACTAATCCCTCAACAGCTGATAATAGTCATTAACTCTAGAACAGTAATCCATTGAAAAATTAAATAAATCTTTAAACTAGTAAATTTATTCCCAGACTAGTTAAAGTAATTTATACAGTGAAATTACAAAATGAGGATTCCAAAGTAACTCAGCATTTCATTTAGATTTACAAGAGTTCTATTCAATATCATATTTCAATCATTTATGTAGTTTATTTTCATAATATTAAACACCAAATTGAATACCCTTGATTTCACTGGCTATCTCACGACTGTAAGGTGGTATACCTACGTCCAGAAAGGAAAGTATTTCAAAAATAATTTACTAAACTAGAGTTAGTAATCTGAATGACGGAAAGTTGTTAAGGTCCGAAGTTTCAGCCTCCCTACCTTCATATCTGCACCTTTTTTGCCTTTTAGTAGAGAATATTAAAGATTCATCTCTTACATACCTGAAGTAACTTCTACACGAAGTGGTGACTGACACTCCGCGCGACGACGTTGGACCAAGACCCGCACAAGACGAACACCACACAAGACTCAGCCCCAATCACCCCGACAATTTTCTTTTCTAATTTTTATATACGCCGTCTAACGTAAGATCACCCACTGAGGAACTGAGTCGGCAGAAACCGTTTTTATTTTTTGGTTTTGAGATAAAGCTGCACAATTTTATCAAACACTGTCATTCCCTTCCTTTGGAAAAATAACGCAACCCAAGACTTCTAGGATGTGCAGGGACACTGACGAATTTATAATAATTCTGAGCGTCATACTTCAGGAGAACTCAATTCCGTAATTTTCTTAATTGCGTAGAATAGAGATTTCAGAAAAGCTCTGACTTTTGTTTGTCACTTCAGGGAATTGTTTGTTGATAATTTAATACGTGTTTATCATCGGCTACTTATTTACGTCAATCCTTTCATCATGGCTTGCTCTGTTACATTTTCCAAAGGTGTAGGAAAATTAAAAAGACAATAAAAATAACAATCATGTTGGCATGGTGCCTAGAAGAAACAAATTTCAATAATGATCCTCTACCGATTTTTCCCAAGAGTAGGGCCACTTCATGTCAGTAGTGGCCGAAGTAAGTCAGTGGTGGGTTGATAATGGTTCCTAGGCCAGCCTAATGTTACACCGTAACATCCGCTGAAACTTGAATTTTTAAAAATAGAATACAGAAAAAGAAACAAATTCGTAAAGTTTTCTCTACAGTGGTATTGGACCTGCTATGCGTGTGCCTTTTCTATTTTTTTCTGTTACTGTTTGTATTGACAAATAATACAATGCGAATGCCTTAGGTTCTGCTTGTCCGAGTATATACGAATACGTCCGAATAAATAACAATACGTATTTTACTGTAAACAAATCTGAACTATAAGTTATAGCTACACTAAATAATAGCATTAAGAGCAGAGAGTTGAGGAGAACTGAGTTAAAGATATTGAAAGCTTGTTACTTTAAATAACATTGGAATCATCTCTGTTTTAAAGTTATTAGTTGGCTAAATCATGTATTAATCTTTTACCTTTACGCATAGTGGTTCCAATCAACCGAACAGTCGTGAAATACATTATGCTAGATTTGTATCACATAGTTAATTATTACTATTATATAATTTATATTACTATTATATAATTACTATTATTATATTAAAACAGAGCTGACGAATATAAATAATATACATGCAATAATCCTAATGACCATTGGAAATTTTAACTGACTAACAAGGTGGAGAATGCCAGGTACTGATGCTGGTACACGGTTAGTGACGAGCCTTACGTATACCCAGAGTGGAAGGTGTTATAAAATTTATTTGAGTTGATACCATTGTTCTTCGTGCGAGAATATTTGCAAGAAAACCGCAAATATTCTGCATTACGCGTTTTCTGCCTAAGGCACGCTTCCTTTTCTTCGTTATAGCATGCGTGATGATATTACCATTTTAGTTTATATTTGAAGAAAAAAACAACTAGCTATGGTATATTACCTAGTATGTAGACATATTACTGTTATCCAATTATTTTTGTGTCTTTCCTGACTGACAAAAAGTTATGACTTATGCAATCGTAGCTTATTAATTAAATAGTCTATCCTTCTTACTTAAACATTTTTTTTACACTGTAATATGTGTTCGATGCCTCGCTCCTTACTCTCATAGAGTTTACATAGTTATGGATCCTAAATTACAAAGTGAAATTAATGAATATAAGTTGCAAACCTAATTAAAGATTAGAAATTTCATACAGTTTCCAAGGTAGAGAGCCTAAATTGATTTCATTTCTATTTATTAAGTCAAAGAGGCAATACGCTCACTATGCGTTGAATTCTACAAATTTTGGTTGCCATGCAGTTCTACCAGCAGAATTAATGATTACCATTCTTCAAATTGTGTTTTAGTTAATTATTAAGCTCTTGTAAATTGACTAATATCTTATTACCGAGAAAAAATCAATCGAACCAACAATTCATAATTCCTACATCAGGGTTAAGCCATCTCCACAATAGACTGACCATGTATTAATTGTCGCAGCAAGGGCTGTTCAGTCTTAACATATAATTTAGAAGGCAACAAGAGGTACTTACTCATAACCGAGTGGCGGGTATCTTATATAACTCAATGCAGAAATTATTAAGCCCAATCATTTTACGGTTGGGGTTCCAATCAATTTCTCTAAGGTTTCACTGCCTCAGGAGTCAAATATAGGTCTCATTTTTGTTCCTCATTTCTGTATTAATTGAAACTAATGTATTTTACTTTCAGTATAAACAAAATCTCTTGCTTATTGCGAATTATGTTAACTATACGCTAAATTGGCGTACTCCCATCCGTAATTGGGCTATAATTTCAAACTGAATTGAATATAAACAATAATTCAACTGAACATTAAGCGAAGATATCATTAAGCGAAGATTTACACTGAGAGTAATAACGATTACATAATTACAATATGAGTATTTTTTTTATTAAACCTAATTGACTAGCAATTAACCTAATTCAATAGCAATGCTCGGAACGACAGCCAACCAGCGAGAATGCTGCGATTTCTAACATTATTATTATTATTATTATTATTATTATTATTATTATTATTATTATTATTATTATTATTATTATTATTATTATTATTATTGTTATTACTGTTACTACTAATGAGAGACGCACTCTCACATAAACTTACAGGAATGCGGAATAACGTAAAAAATGTAATATGGCGGGAGATCACTTGTTATTCTGTACCGTGCAATAAATATTAAGTGGAGTATAAAAGCTTAGGTCCGGACCAATTTCTTCGGTTATGTGTCGAGAGGATGTATAGAGTAAGAGAGAAATAGGATGACGAGAAACACATTCAAGTGCGCGCGCATTCACTCGATGGAATTTCTATACTCTATACATTGTGTTTGTGATTATAACCGGTATTGTCTGGTTTGTGATTAACGTGAATCTAGTCACTTCAATTCCTAGCAAGTTGGCCACCTTGCAGGAACTATATGACAAGTATAGGAAGTTACGGACAACCAATATGTAGGGATAACAATGATCAGAGTAAGAGTATAATGCAAAACTGGACCTCATCCGAGGCATTTCATATGCACCCAACAAATCATAGCTATCCATACTGGATTTCTATGGCAAACATTTTGTTATTTATTTATTTATTTATTTATATTTTAAAACCTCCCACTCACGTCAAATCTGCATAGATATTATAGACGGAATATTTTGAAATATATTCAAGCGTCCGATACCGATACTGGTGTTCATTGTTTATTCTTTTACTCGGCTGTACAATACCACACTGAGAAACACTAATAGACACAGTAAAATTTCATAATTAAAGAACACTAGAAGTGGTTACATTGAAAAAAAAACGTATTTTAATTTTGTAAAATAGGCAGTTTAACCTACGGTGACGTTTTCGCGCAAGTTTCCTATGGAATGCACTCAATGAGAGTACTTCCGGAGATAGTGGTTCTCACCACAGATAGTTTCGTTGCTAAGATTAAAGGGAACAAAAACATCCGTTGATAACGTATCATTCATATTTAAATCGTAAGTTACATCATAGTGACTCTGTTGAAGTAAAATTAAGTTCTCTACTTATCGAGCAACTGCAAGAAAGGAAATGTATGCTTCCTAGTTCATTCATTGTCCACTGTATAGATGTAATTCCTGTTTTCCGCCCTGCAGGTGTAAGTTTAAAAAGTTTAAACTGCACTCTTGTTTCCTCAGATATCGACTAAAAGAGAGAAAATTGGAAACGTTACACAATTCAGCTCTCGCACCTAAATATGAAATGAAATAGTCAAAAAACTGAAATACCACTATCATTTTAACAGATGGGCCCTGCTTCAGTTTATTTGTATTTTTACCATTATGAATATTACCACTATTATTGATATCATTGGAAAATAACACACTAGGTGTTTACATTTGAAGATGCCTACCAGTCTTATCGAACCAGGCTCGTTGTTCTGTAACAGAAACGGTGCTCACTTTTGTGTGATTAATTTCTTTCCTCCGTTTTTCCCTAGTAGTAGGAGTATCCAATTTTCCAGGATTTTTCTGGAATGAATTAATTTTGAATACGTACGTCCTACTGTAAGAGATATTAGATTGTGGAGTCGGCTTCACATATGGTGAGATATATACGCCTGTTCACCGTGCTTGAGGCGACTTTTGATGAAAGAAAAAAAACTTTCCCTTCTAGTAGCTCTACCTTACTCTATGTCGCTGTCATCGCTCTCGTCACCAAAGATCGGTGTTGAGCGGGGATAGTACTTCTTAAGTCTTTCTATCGTTACTATGTGAGTCTTATTCGGATCTGATGCCAGTGCTATTTCACATGCATTACTAGCATGGATAGTCTGTAACTCATAAGTTCCTATAAATTTCTCGGCTAACTTAGGGCTAACGTTCCTTTTCGGAATAAAATCTCTTAGTGAGAGTAAATCTCCAACCTTTAGCTTAATAGGCTGCCTATTTTGATCCACCCGTACCTTTGTTTTTGCCTGTGTTTTCTCCATGGCCCTCTGGGCCAATCTGCGTATCAAACGAAGTTGTTTCTGGTGTTCCATAATCTTGGGAAGCTTATATTGGATCGCCGTTTGATTGGGGAACCTAGCCTTTTGTCCAAAAAGAATTTCAAAGGGAGAAAACTTCTAATAGAGGAGGTGGAAATATTGTAAACATAGGCATACAACCGCACATATTCTGCCCATTTTGTAGGTTGTCTAGCAGTATATTTAGCAAAAAATTGCGAGATAACTGCATTAAATAGTTCACATAAGCCGTTAGTAGAAGGTTTGAAGAACGCAGTACGAACGAGCTTTATTTCGAAAAGATCATTAAATTCTGCCATTAGCGATCCACAAAAATTTGAACCTCGATCTGTTAGGATGGTCTTTGGTGGGCCATACCGGGTGATAAGCTCGTGAAATATGGCTTTAGCCACGGCAGGAGCTCTTATGTTACGTAAAGGCACCAGAATTACAAAATGGCTCAAATAGTCTATCATTACCAATATGAAGGTATATCCGAGACTCTGCTAGAGAGGCCCGTAAATATCCAAACCCCATCTATGAAAAAGTTCGTCCTTAACAGGCAGAGGGTGAAAAAACCCCTGCTTCTTCTTACGAGGGATGTTTACCCTTTGACATTCGTCACAAGTGCGTATATATTCTTTAATTATCTTCCCCATGTGAGGGAAATATTATCGTTCATTTGCCTTGGAGTAAGTGCGGGCGAACCCAGAATGGCCTCCGCACAAAGGCGAAGAATGGACTTCTTCTACGATGTCTGGAATGGCTTTCTTGGTATCACTAATTTGTTGTTTCCATTCATAACTCTGTACAAGAGATCTCCCTCAAGTGTGTAAGGTTTCACAGCCTTATTCCCTGGGTTAGTGCGCAGTTCGCTAATTAGTTCCGCAATCTTAGAATCCTCGCGTTGCAAGCGTTTCATATCCAATTTTCGGCTCAAGCTAAGAGTGCAAATATCCACACAGTCCTCCTCTTGCCCATATTTTGAGGGAAATTCCTCTTTCAATTGACACCTTGAGAGGAAATCGGCTGTCACGTTATTCCCCCTTGACATGTTCAATGGTGAATTGGTAGGGTTGTAAACGAATAGCTCAACTCATTAGCCTGGAGTTAAGCATTTTATTGTTCCTGAAGTAACATATACCACAGGCGTCGGTCCTAACCTTAAACTGCCGATCAGCCAAAAGATGGTGAAAGTGGAGAATTGTTTTTGTTATAGCAAGTGATTCCAGTTCAGGTATCGAATATCGCTGTTAATGTCTTAGGAGTTAATGACTTAGAAAAATAACCCAAAGGATGTTCCTTTTTGTCATCCTTTACCTGCGCGATATAGCCACCAATCCCGTCTCTGCTTGCGTCCGCGTAAACTATGACCTCTTGAGTCGGGTCGTAGTGTGCCAAAATGGGAGAGGTAATAAGACTTTGCTTTAGAGTGTCCCACGCCTTCTTTTCTTTTCCCCCAAACTCAAACTTAACGTTCTTTTTGGTCATCGCCGTCAATGGTTTAGCAATTTTAGAAAAATCCTTCACATAGGATCTATAGAAAGAACATAATCCTATAAAACTTCGAACCTCTTTAACCGTAGACGGGTATGGAATTTGCTTAATAGCCTCAATTTTTGCACACTCCACTCTAATTCCCTTGGAACTTACAATATGATCTAAGACACTGGCTTCTTCATACTCAAAGAAACACTTTTTAGGGTTGAGTTTTAGATTAGCTTCTCTTAGCTGTGCTAAGATTACTCTAGCTCTCTCTAGCAACTCAGGAAATGACGACGAATTGCGGATGAGGTCGTCGATATATACTATCAGATATTTACATTTTATATCTCCAAAAATAACATCAATTATATTTTGAAACAGAGCGGGCGCGGCACTAAGTCCAAAAGGTAGTAGCAAAAATTCAAACTGTCCCTGCGAGCAGGAGAAGGCTGTCTTCTCTACATCGCTAGGACTAATTCTCATTTCGTGAAACCCTGATTTAAATCTAATATATTAATGTATTTAGCTCCATTTAGGAATGTCAGAATGTCGTCAATTCGCGGAATTGGATGGGCCTGGGGCCTCAAAATTTTGTTGAAAGATCTGTAATACGCACAAAACCTCATAGAGCCATCTTTCTTGGGAACAATTACGACCGGGCTGCTATATGGACTACGAGGGGGCTGAATGATCTTACTTTCCAGCAACTTTTTTACCTCTGCTGCTACTATTTCTCTTTGTCTAGGTGTCTCCCGATATGGAGGAGATGCCACTGGAATATCGGTAGTAACCTTCAGAGGACACATAAATTTGTCACTAGCGGCCGTGAGGCAGGATTTATTCCATGCCACTACGTCCCGACATTCCATTAGTAAATCTAGCAGTTGTTTTCTCTCCTCGGGCTCTAAATCTTTGCTTGCATTCAACGCCTTATCTACCTCTTCTAACGTTTCGGGAATTTTCTGGGGCGTATCAGGTATCTCATTATCGCCCTCATCTTCTTTACTGGTAACACGAATGATTTGATGTATGTTGCAAATTTCCTCTTTGGGGAGAGTTGGAGTAGTCTCTAGACATGGAGTCAACTTTCCTATAAAGATGCCCTTCAGAAGTGTTTTTGACTGATCGGAGGAAGCAAAGATTGTAATTATGATTTTACCATTCTCACTCAGAACTGGTCGAGGAGGTATAAAACAGGAATACCAATAAGGTATGCCCCGAGATGGGGTGAATTCCCAAATGGTCACTCCCGGATGCGGAATTGGTATTTCCACATCATAATGCGTTTTTTCTGGCACCCGAACATTAGTGGAGAGGTGCACTTTATGAGATTAGGCAGTATATAGTTCGTCGAGTTCAAACCGAATCCTGAACAATCTCTAGCTGGACCAGGACCTTTTTCTAGGGTGTCCTCAGGGAGATTGCCTTCAACACTGAAGAGGGAGGGATTCCCATTGGATTATCCTCCTTATCTTTTTGTTAGAGGATTTATAGCGGTAGTAGCAGATTGCTTCTCGCTAGCGTCTTCTATGAACGTTTAGCGGTAAGATTCTTCAAATTTTCCAAGTTACGTCCTTTAAATCTAGGAGGGAGGGGTTTCTGATAACGTCTTCCACGTTTTCTCATAGAATGAATACTGCCAGTTTGAATGATAGAGACGCTCCTCTTGTCCCTTTCTATTTGAAGGGGTTTTTGTTCTGCTATATTTGACAGTAGGACCTGCGTCCGCTGACTGGGGTGGAATTTCTTCCACGGCTTAATTCCCGTAAAATCAGCCAGATCCGAGTAAGCAGAGGAGCTCCTCACTAGTTTCTTGGAAAAAATTGGGGTGGGATATTCTCTATGGGATTCACGGGAAGCCGTCATTGGGGATTTACAATATCTCCTCGATCGAAACGGGATGTGTGAATTTACATTCGTAGTATGACAATGTCTACTGTGTTTGGGGTTCGATGCCCTATGTGCATCTGACTTCTTGATAAAGAAAGGCTCTTATTGGGTTCGTAGGATACAAGCCTATGATTTCGCTTTCCTCGTGAAAATCGCTCTACATAGGTCATGTCTATGGTACTGATCCTACGCCTATGGAAATCTCTGTAACTCTTGGGGATCTCAAACCGGAGGTCTCCAGCATGATTTCCATCCTTATCAGCCAAAGATAGGTACCGCAAATGTATTGAAAGACAATAACGGTTGAGGAAATCTGCTCCTAAGATTACGTCATAAGCACAATCTTTAGCACTAACTATAGCCATATCCATATACGCCACACTATCTTCATTGACCTGCTGTCTTCTGCATGCTAAGTCAAATTCCAATCGAGCTCGGAACTCAATCGATGGTAGTGCTTGGCGCAAATGAGCAGCCAAATCCTTGTATCCAAGGCCTGCTAGGTGTGGCTCTTCCACCTGATAGAAATCTTGAGCAGAACCTTTTAAATAGGCAGGTAAATAACATGCTTTATCAAAATCCGTCCAGCCATAAAGGCGTCCAACTGTATCAAACTCTTCTAAAAAACGTTCCACCGATTCATTTTCATCGCCACTGAAATTTGGAATGTTTACGTTCGGGTAGACATGGAGCGGGACAGAAAAAAATTCATTCTTGGAAAGATCTCTTTTCCTTGAGGAGGTGTAAAAGTTTGGTAGTGCTATTTCCGAGAGGTATGCTCCGGTGTGGAGCTCAAGACTGAGTAATGGATAAACATGGGACTTCGCTTTAGTTCTCTATCTCCTTTCTTTCCAGTACTTCCGTCTTTCTCTTTCATATCTGGTTGCGTTCTCTTCGATTCTTTTGACAAGCTGTTTTCTTGAGACGAGGGTTCCTTTTTAAAATTGCAAGGTCCTATGTCGGTACCTGGGACAGAGGCAAGTTCATTCTTTACTTCCTCCTTAATTGCAACTAAATCTTTCTGTCTAGATTCTTATATTTACAATCTAATTTTTCTTCTTGTCAGGTTCGGGTTCGATTCTCAGCTTGTTCTTCGTTAAACACTAAATGTGCTTGACTCCCTAGTCTGGTGCTGGGTTTACAGCTATAACCTTCTTCGATGTTTTGCATGGCTTCCCCACTCCCATTTCGCAGGCTGTGTCTAATTAACGCGGATGTTTTCTCAGCAACTTCGTCTGACTGGGTGAGAACAGAGGGAGGGATAGAAATAGTTTCTGACTTCCCTGGTTCTATAAACCGCCTGTACTTCTGCATCTCCTTAGTAGCGAGAGATTCCGATTCGTTTTCTACTGCACTCTTTTCTTCCGCCGATATTCGGCTATATTCATCTTCGCACGAAGTTTCGTTAAAGTCCGAAGTGCGATCTTGTGTGATGGTAGGAAATGACTTTTGTTCTGTCACAACTTCTTGAAGGAATTGCACTGATCCTCCAAACTCAGCGTACTCGAAAATCCGCTCGATGTTTCGATTTATTGTTTCGTCTGTCCAAATCTGGTATCTCCTTAATTTTCTTTTCCGTTTTCATCCTCTTGTTCTTCCTCCTTTGTTTCTTCATCTTATTCTTCCTCAGGGATGCTAGGTAGCGTCTGTGATTTGAAAGGGGATCGTCTGGTTGCCTCTAAGGTGGTCTCCTCTTTGATCCTCCGGGAGGTTGATACGACAGCGGTCTTCCAGTCTGAAGGGCTAATTGTTCCCTCCAGACTCTTGGCCGGGGGTGGCCTGGAGTCTTCAAATTACGTGGTGTTGCTTATTGAGTGTTCGTAGTAGTCGTCAGAACTTAAGCGACCCTCGGCTAACAGATGTAGTTCATATTCCAGCACTTCCCTACGCATAGCTTCCTCGTCTCTCTCATCTTGCTCATCGGTCCCCGAATGGGACTGCGATAACGCTTCTGCGATAACTAAATTATCTACCCCTTCGAGCTGTAAAATTTTATCCTCTAACGGAAGTAGATGATTAGACATGGAAGGTGTAGTCTGTGTTGTCTTAGACAATATCACTCTCAAATCAGGATCTGTCTGAATTTTAATTATTTTTGGAAATCTATAATCTGTCTGAATACTAATATTTTCTGTATTCGTAACTGGAACTGTTTGAATTGCGACCTCAAATTGGTCCAATATAGCGTCCGACGGCAATAGAACATCGGAGAGGTCCGCTTGGTCGGTCTGGAAAATACCAAGCTTTTCACAACCGACCTCACTTCTTCTAATCACGGTAGTTTGAACCTTCTTATTCGCCATATTCCGCATTAATGGTTTTACCAGCTTGAGTACTAAAGGAGAGAGATCCGTCCTCATCGATTCCTTAAGAGATGCAATTCTAACTTCATCTATTCTTATGTCTGTCCGGGGGTTTACAATTTCTTTGGATTTACTTGCTAATTCTACTTCGAAGGACTGAAGTTGGAAATCCAACTGCTCTGCCGCAGGCGGTGTGACTGCTTCAGATACTTCGAATTTTACGGGAAGATAAATTGCAATAGGGCTAAAAAGCCCAGTTGTTAAATCATCGTCCTTAGTAGGTTGGGCTGCCCAATCTTTGGTTTCTGATTCTGGCATAAACCCTGGTTCTAACGATACTGACTCTTTCATCATTTCGCCATAGATATCAGATTCTACTTCGATGGTAGAGATTGGGACTGAGTCCAATTCCACTGTTTTCTGTTTTAGGGCTTTTTCTAATTCTTCCTGTAAATTTAAGGAATTTCGATAAGATCTACTATTTTCTCCAAGAGGAGTTTCTTCAAGTTCCTCAATGTTGAACATTGTTCTAGGTAAGGGATTTGGTTTCTCAAGTCGTTTGCCTGCGTCCAGTTCTGGGTTCGACGCTGAGCACAGGGGGCTGGATGCCGCCAACAGATTATCCTCACAACCTGTCCGGGGAACGCGGTGCACTGTGGGACTAAGGTTCGAAACCGGCGTAGGTGGGTCTAAGTACTGTGTTCGGTTCCAGGTATCAGATATCTCTCTCGAATCAGTCTCACCACGAAATTCTGGTCGTCTTGTTCCTAACGCACACACGTCTTGTTCCTCTTATCACAATGAATGGAGTACACATTTCCAAACGGGTCTTGTATAATGCAATGCTTTCCACCGGGAAAGGGTGAATATGGGCATTGTCTCAATCCCAATTCCCGGAGAACTTGTTTGAACTTTTTACTAAAAATTATATTGTATTATTTGTATGTTGCGTGGGCGTCAGTATTTTTTTCTTGACATTGCTATCACATCCTTATCCGCTACCTGTTATAGTAACCTATTTAGAACAATGAATTATATACATATATTACCTTTTACCACTTCCTTCCTTTCTACATTTCCGATAGACCGAACTTTCTTTTTATTAACAAAATAAAAGAAACTGTCATTCACACTGTTAAGTTTTATTTGAAAGGTTAAAGAGAAAAATTAATATATCGGATCTTCATTACCACGCGGGCTCGTTGACCTTTAACTGTATACAATTTTCAGGTGACTGGGTGTAGCCCGGTATTCAAAAGTGGCAAGGGATGGGAGGGACAGTGTTCGAGCAGAATTCTATTTACATAAAACTACGCTAAAACTTAGTTTTCTTTCTTGTACTGCCAAGAGAGACTTTCGCTTGCGCAAGACAGATACTTAGCTAGCCACTGGATATTCATTAAAATATCAAACATCACTCTAAAAGAGTATTAGACAAAATACTAAACCTAAACCACAAACATAAATACAGTCTGAAAATATATATATAATTACTTTACCTACAACAATAGTTTGGCAAAGAAAAATAAAGAGCATGAAGGGAGGGATTGGAGAAAAAGCGTCAAGACAGTGAAAATGCTACCCGGAAAAGCTTCCACCGAAGTTATTACGATATATATTTGTGTGTGTATGTACACACTGCATGTTACACTAAAATCTGAGGAAGTTGGCAAGAGTCAAGTGCGACCCTAATTTAGTTACTACGTAAGTATGCAGAACACTAGTTATTTGGTTCCTAGAAGGATTCTGAAAAAGTAACATACTTACTTTACCAAATACGGGTATTAGATTCCCATGATTCCATTATCGAGGTTGGTCCCAGATTATTCCTCTAGGCGAATCTCACTTAAGCAAGTCTTACATTGTTATGAATGCACACAGAGTAGGTGTGGGAAGAGTAAGATTGAAGGAGAGTGAGACCCATAGAGAAGGCTCGATTCCGACACACCATTCGTTCACGACGCTGTCTCACACTTTAATTCAGTACTTGCTTAAGCAACTCCCAGTATTATGTCCCTTGGATAAGATAGTGAGTAGTCAGCTATATAAACAGCCTCGAGAAAACTTTCTGTCATCAGCGCCAAGTTCACAGGATACTTATAAAGAAAACGGGGACGTTAGCTACAATACACTAACGGGATCGAGTAGCATGGTATGTATATCGACTAATCCCTCAACAGCTGATAATAGTCATTAACTCTAGAACAGTAATCCATTGAAAAATTAAATAATTCTTTAAGCTAGTAAATTTATTACCAGACTAGTTAAAATAATTTATGCAGTGAAATTACAAAATGAGAATTCCACAGTAACTCAGCATTTCATTTAGATTTACAAGAGTTCTATTCAATATCACATTTTAATCATTTATGTAGTTTAGTTTCATAATATTAAACACCAAATTGAATACCCTTGATTTCACTGGCTATCTCATGACTGTAAGGTGGTATACCTTCGTCCAAAAAGCAAAGTATTTCAAAAATAATTTACTAAACTAGAGTTAATAATCTGAATGACGGAAAGTTGTTAAGGTCCGAAGTTTCAGCCTCCCTACCTTCATATCTGCACCTTTTTTGCCTTTTAGTAGAAAATATTAAAGATTCATCTCTTACATACCTGAAGTAACTTCTACACGAAGTGGTGACTGACACTCCGCGCGACGACGTTGAACCAAGACCCGCACAGGACGAACACCACACAAGACTCACCCCCAATCACCCCGAGAATTTTCTTATCTAATTTTTATATGCGCCGTCTGACGTAACATCACCCAGTGAGGAACTGAGTCGGCAGAAGGCGTTCTTATTTTTTGGTTTTGAGATAAAGCTGCACAATTTTATCAAACACTGTCATTCCCTTCCTTTGGAAAAATAACGCAACCCAAGACTTCTAGGATGTGCAGGGACACAGACGAATTTATAATAATTCTGAGCGTCATACTTCAGGAGAACTCAATTCCGTAATTTTCTTAATTGCGTAGAATAGAGATTTCAGAAACGCTCTGACTTTTGTACTTCACGTACTTCAGGGAATTGTTTGTTGATAATTTAATACGTGTTTATCATCGGCTACTTATTTACGTCAATCCTTTCATCGTGGCTTGCTCTGTTACCTTTTCCAAAGATGTGGGAGAATTAAGAAGACAATAAAAATAACAATCATGTTGGCATGGTACCTACAAGAACCAAATTTCAATAACAATCCTCTACCGATTTTCCCCAAGAGTAGGGTCACTTAATGTCTGTAGTGGCCGAAATAAATCAGTGGCGGCTTGATTATGGTTCCTAGGCCAACCTAATGTTACACCGTAACAATATATATATATATATATATATACGGTGTTTCAAAACAAAGTCGACAAATTTGGGTGGTGATTCTTGACACCAAGATAAAACAAAAAGTATGAACGTACTGGGTGCACAAATGCTTCCTTTCGGAGTTATAGGCTGCCGAAAATATTAGAAAATGAAGTTTATGGGTTCATAGCTCCAAACTATGGGACCTACTGTAGCCGGGTCATGACTTCACCTAGGAACAGGAATGTGCTCTATCTGAATGTCCTTGTTTCAGAGTCCTAAGGCACTCACGTCCAAAAAATTTTTGAATAGGCAGTTTTCCTACGGGCATATAATTTCAATTACTCACCAATTACCTCTATAAGCATTGTTGCGGAAATATCACAAGATTCTGCAGCTTACATATTTGAATAGAGCACATATAAGTTCTTAAGTGAAGTCCTGACCCGACTACCGTAAGTCCCATAGTTTTGTAGCTATGCGCCTTTAAATGCATTTTTCATGTTTTCGGCGGCATATAACTCCGAATGGAAACATTTGTGCACCCAGGTTAATCTTTGCTTCTCGTCTTATCATGGTATCAGGAATAACCTACAATACGTAGTCAGTGTTGTTTTTCAAGCACCCTATATATATATATATATATATATATATATATATATATATATATATATATATATATATATATATATATATATGGTCCTTAATTTTTGATTTCCTAATTTCTTTGGACTCACCCCCTAAAATGGTTCCATATGGGACTAAATTAAGGAAGGAGAAAAATTAACTTCATTGAATAATATTAAATGGTGCCCCAAGCGTCCTAAAATTTTGAATCCGATTACAGTACATAATATATGGGAAAAATCTGGAACAAAATCTTGTAAATTAGAAATAGCTTAAGGGAACGCAAAATTACTCTGGATAATGGAACTAGAGGTAGAAACACATCTAATGTTGTGTAGTATTGTCAGAGGGGCCATATTGAAGTCCACCATCTTGGATTAAGATCAAAATTTTCAAATAGGAAGAGGCTCATGTGACATATCGTTTGGAGGTGGCGTTTCACCAGAAACACAAATCTGGCACTATCTTAAAGATAGCCTTAGCCGTCTAAGAATTATTACCTGAGAAAATATTTCTCTTTTTCACAAGTAATAACTCTTACACAACTAAATGTAAAGACATGAGTTTGGCTCGAAAAGAACAAGAGGGATATGCGCGGCTTCATTAGAAAGAGGAACGCAAAAGAAAAATGCATTCCTGAAACTGATTTGTATGAATTTTAAACCAAAATACATGGAGGTAAGCATTTCAAGAAATGAAGAGGAAAACCCAGTTGAGTATGTAAGATAAAATATAAATATATGTCTGTGTGCGCCCGGAACCTGCAAGAGATTTAAAAGGGGAAAAACTAATTTTAAAACTCCAAGGCAGGTTGCTGCTCTTGATCGATACAAGTCCACTGATAAAACGAGAATACATATTCTGACTATGACGGCAGAAACATTAAGCCATAAGGTAAAGGAACTAGTAATAAATATGCATTGATGCTGAGAGAAAATTCGTAGCGAAGTTGCATAAGAGCACAAAAACAGTTTCCGAGTGCATCAAGTGCGTTAGTTGTGCAATGAGACGGAAACCTACTGCCGAATTTGACTGGTAGAGAGACTATCGACGGGTTATCAATATTTATTACAGGAGATGCTCATGAGAGGCTAATTGGTGTTCTCAGTTTGTCATCATGAAGAGAAGAACGAACATATTATTTTTACTACAGTTCATTTGCTTGAAGAATGGAACTTGGTAAAGTTCGTGCAAGAAGTTTGTTGTTACACTATTCCCTGCAATATGTGTCATGTATACGGTGCTTTCATTCTACTAGAGCAGATGCTACAAAATGATCTTCTATACCTTCCTTGTAGACACTACATTTATGAATTGGTTTTAAAATGTGTATTTGACAAGTTTTGGGTTTCGTTTGCATCTGGACCGGACGTTCCTCTATTTATGCATTTTCAGAACGATTGGTCTAAAAAAGATTGTACTAACTTTATTCCAGAATTGATGATGATAATGACGTAAGGAACAACATTTCAGATGTAAGAAATGAAGTATTGAATTTTGCTATCAAACTTCTAGAAGCAGGACAACGCAGAGAAGATTACGGTAAATTTTTAGAACTGACATTCTTGGATGGCATACCTCCTCGAAGAGTTTTCTTTTGTTTGCCTGGAGCAATTCACCATGCAAGGTAGATGGGAAAAGCAGTATACTGTTTAAAAATATTTCTCTTTCGCCAACATTCTCGTTTAACGAAGCAAATAGAAACGGGTCTTCGGACAGCATTAATTTTTCTGATACTACTATATGTCCAAGCTTGATTTAAATGTGATCAAGTATCCCAATCACCATTACAAGACCTGCAACTTTTGAAAGCTTTGGAGAGTTATAGGCAAATAGATAATGAATTATCTGAAGTGACTCTTTCTAAGTTTTCTCGGCATCTCTGGTACTTGAAGGAGGAATACGTAGCATTGGAGTTTTTGATGATGAAGTTAACATAGTGGAAAAACAAAAATTGGTTGAAAGAATTAAAACTGTGAGGAGAAACCGTGAAACAGCAAAGAGGCTTGACGCAAGGATAATACGATAAAAATTCTTGCGAAAAGAGAAATCAGTGATTTTGATACAACAAACAATTTTTTCTCGTCAGCTTTAAAATACCCAAAGGGTTTCTTGAGTGTGATCCGATTTGATGGTAAGATAACAATGACTATCTTCAAGGAAAGACAATAGTTAAATTCATCTCCGTAATAAACGACGCAGCAGAAAAGGGAGTGAAACTAACAGAAGATTACAACATCGTTTTTACTAAAAATGAGTATCAGAAACAGTTTGTTTTGCATATAGTGAATTGCCATAGATAATCTTTTCCTAGATGTGACAAAAGTGAACTGTGTAGCATATAAGATTAAAAACCTATTGAAAACTTACCCCAAAGCTACAGTACTACATAAATAAGGGATATTTCAATTTCTTCCATGTTATATTTTTTCTTTTTCCTCATAATGGTCTATGAATCATCTTGATGGAAAAGCTTATTGGTAGTTCGTGGGGAAACAAACATTTAACTTTCTCTAGCAGTTTGTTTCCAGTTTATGTAAAAATACTTCCAAAATTCTTACAAATATGTGGTCCATAACTACAATAAAATAACATTGCATCGAAGCATTTCGTTTTTCACACGTAATAACTCTTACAAGATTATCGGTAGCTTGAAAATAATACGACATTTGTGCTTCTGGGAAAACGCCACCTCAAAATGATATGTAACATGACCCTCTTCCTATTTGAAAATTTTGACCTGAATTCAAGATGGCGGACTTCAAAATGGCCGCCATAATAATAATGCTATACAAAATTAGGTTGATCATTTCCTCTAGTTCCATTATCAATATATATTTCCATTCCCTTGAGCCGTTTGTAAATTACAAGAGTTTATTCCAGCTTTTACCCTTATACTATGTATTGTAAACGCATTCAAAATTTTAGGTCGTTTGGGGCACCATTTAAAATTATTCAATGGATCTAATTTTTCTCCTGGCTTAATTTTGTCCCATATGGAACCATTTTATGGGGTGAGTCCGAGGAAATTCCTAAATGTATTTTTCCCCATGTAAATAAGGACCACCCTAATACATATATATATATACGGGGGGGGGTAGGTGTGTAACTGAAACGCAGGTGGGGTAGTACCTAAACATAATAATATTTTAATATGTATAATCAGGCGCAATCGAAAGGAAATTCCAAAAACAATTACGTCCCAAAAGAATTGTATACCACTGACATTTACAAAGACAGTAACGATAAAACACTGACAGTATACAAATGCAAGAGAGGAAAGAGTCTTTAATACTCATTACTTTCAGTGCTATGGATAAGACACTTCGTGTGTTACAAGATAAGAAAAAGAAACCTAAGATTTTACTTAAGTACAACAAAACAATTTTTTTTGTCGACATTGTTGACCAGTTGTTTCAGAAATCCTCTGTAAAATCAACTAGTAGAAGGTAGCCGGTTCATGTGTTTTATAATGTGATGAATATAGCATGTCTCAATTCCTGGAGTGTTTATTAGGAGGTAATGGAAAGATATATAAGCAGAAGACAATTTCTCAGGCATCTCGCACAATGTTTGACTAAAGCTATACATTTATATTACGAGATTGACAGTTTCTGCTATGATGATGATCAATACAAGATCAGTGCAAGAAGAGAAAACAATGGCAAGTCTGCTTATGTAACTTCAATTATACTACGAATGTGTGCAAGATATGTAAGAAGTGTGTCGGTGAAATCAGGAAGTAAGTGTTTTGTAAGAAGTGTGTTTCTCATTGAGTTTTTAATTTGGAAGAGAGACAAGACAGAAATTCATTAACTTATATGTAAACTGTTTCCATATAAAACATGAAAACTGATTTCCATCACTACACAGTAGATATTCTGTAATGAAAGAACGTATTTCAAAATTATTTCAAATATAGTTGTACTCTTTTAGTTAAAAAAATAGTTTATACGTGTGACTATTATAATTTTGAAGACAATACAAATTGTTGCAGCTGTAATCTAAAACTTTTGCCTCCAAATCTGCTTTGCAAAATACCATTTGCAAATGATATTTTAAAATTTAGTTTAAAATAAACTTAAGCGTTAAGATTTTCTTTATTTATACTCCTTATCGCAAAAATATATAACATATTTGTAAATATTACATATTTATAACACTATCCTGTCACCACGGCATGGCGCGTCCTCAGGTTGCGGATTGAAGAGAAGGCCTCTAGATATAGAAGTTAGCTGCGAATATACTGAATAAGCAGTCGCGGACAGCCGACTAGGACTGGTCCTCCAGCTTGGGGGTTTGGCTAGGGCTAACAATCTCATCCTGTAAAAAAAAGCACTTGTTCAGAAATATTCACAAAAGTCTCGGACAAGGACTGATAACTTGGCACAACCTCAGCAAAAGAAAATGGACATGAGATTTGGAACATGGAATATTAGGAGTCTTTATAGGGCAGGCGCGTTAAAATCCGTAACGAGTGAGTTAGAGAAATACAGGATGGACGTAGTAAGAGGTCAGGAAGTTAGGTGGGAAGGAAATGGATCTGAGAATTCCGGAAATTTTACGTTCTTTTACGGGGAAGGAAATAACAATCACCAGTAAGGAACAGGGTTTTTCGTTCATAAACGTATACTACCAGCAATTAAACGGGTTGCATTTGTCACTGACAGACTTTGTTTTATTACTCTTAAGGGACGGTGGTGTGATATTATTGTTTTAAATGTATATGCCCCAACTGAAGACAAGGATGACGATATAAAAGAGTTTTTACGAAGAAGTGGAACGGATATTTGACCTACTCCCGCGATACCATATGAAAATTTTACTAGGGGATTTCAATGCGAAGGTAGGACGAGAGGATATTTTCAAACCGATTATAGGGAACGAAAGTCTGCATAAGGAAAGTAATGAGAACGGTGTTAGACTCGTTAATTTTGCAACATCCAAAAACCTAATCGTGAAGAGTACAAAATACCCACATCGCGACATTCATAAATACACTTGGACATCACCAGATGGGAAAACACATAATCAAATTGATCACGGTTTAGTAGATAGAAGAAGGCATTCTAGCATAATTGATGTCCGGTCGTTTAGAGGTGCTGATTGTGACACTGACCACTACCTGGTAGCAGCGATAATAGGAGAGAGGTTATCGTTGAATAAAGGTAATATTCATTGTCCAAAAACGGAGAGATTCAATTTAAAGAAATTAGAAGAGAGCCAGGTAAGAGAGAAATACCAGATTGAAGTTTCGAATAGATTCCCGGCTTTAGAAGATTCGGAGTGCACTAGTGTTGAGGATACATGGATTGAAATTAGAGATAGCATTAAAATTTCAGCAAAGGAAAAATTGGGACACGCGGAAATACGTAAGAACAAACCATGGTTCGACCAGGAATGCATAAAACTAGCAGAGAAGAGAAAGCAAGCAAAATTACGCTGGCTATAAACTCCGAATGAAATAACTACACAAAATTTCGCAGATATCTTCCGGGAAACACACAAAACTTTTAGAACAAAGAAACGCAATTTTCTGAAAGCTAAAATTAAGGAACTTGAAGATAATAGTAAAAATAAAAACATCCGGGACATGTATAAGGGAATAAATGAATTTAAGAAAGGCTATCAACCTTGTGCTTATATATTAAAGAAATCTGACGGTACAGTTCTCATTGACACGGATAGCACCTTAAATAGATGGAAAGATTTCGTTGACGATTTGCTTAACACGCAACCGAAAACTAGTGTGCGTGGAGAAAAGGGGATACACACCGCAGAACCGTATATTCCAGAACCCAACCGAATTGAAGTACAAACTGCTATAAAGAAATTAAAGAAACACAAATCTCCGGGTGTAGATGAAATTTCGGCTGAGTTAATTTTAGCTGGAGGCGAAAAATTGTGGAACAAGATACACAAACTCATTCTCCTTATCTGGAACAAGGAAGAATTGCCACAAGAGTGGAAAGAATCAATCATTGTTCCAATTCACAAGAAAGGCGACAAAACTGACTGTAATAATTATCGAGGCCCTTCTCTTCTGTTAACATCCTATAAAATCCTTTCAAATATTCTATTAGCAAGACTGACCCCATACGCAGATGAAATTATTGGAGATTATCAATGCGGATTTAGACGGAATCGATCAACTATCGACCAAATATTTACCATTCGCCAAATACTCGAAAAAAGTGGGAATAAAATACCCCGGTACATCAACTATTTATTGATTTTAGAAAGGCGTACGACTCGGTTAGGAGAGAAACATTATACAACGTTCTTACAGAACTTGGAATAACGAAAAAAATAATTAGATTAATTAAGATATGTTTAAATGAATCCCAAAGTAAAGTCCGGGTAGGAAAATTTTTGTCCACGAGCTTTCACGTCGAAAATGGCCTGAAACAAGGAGATGCATTATCGCCATTATTATTTAACTTCGTTCTGGAATACGCTATAAGGAAATGAAAGATAGCAACCAGGGCCTACAGTTGAACGGTATACACCAGGTTATGGCATATGCTAGTTGATGATAGGAGAACCATAGAAAGAAATGCAGAGATCTTATTAAACGCTTGCAAGGACATGGGTTTAGAAGTAAATGCAGAGAAAACTAAATACTTGGAAGTGCGTCGGGACCGGAATACGGCAAATTAGGGATGCGTTAAAATATTAAATAATACTTTTGATAAAGTGGATAGTTTCAAATATCTAGGATCAATATTAACAGAGGAAAATCATATTCACGAAGAAATTAAATGTCGACTAAAAGCAGGGAATTCATGTTACTATTCGGTTCAAAATCTCTTGTCCGTGCGAATTCTGTCGAGGAATTTGAAGCTTAAAATATACAAAACGGTAATCATGTCTGTTGTTTTGTATGGCTGCGAAACATGGTCACTTACCCTGAGGGAAGAACATAGACTGAAAGTATTTGAGAACAAGATCCTGAGACGAATATTCGGACCCGAGAGGAACGGGAATGGGGAATGGCGGAAACTTCAAAACGAGGAACTACATAATTTATATGGTTTACCCAACATTGTTAGGGTCGTGAAGTCTAGGAGGCTTAGGTGGGCGGGTCATGTAGCTAGAATGGAGGAAAGTAGAAACGCTTTCAAAGTCTTGACTGGAAGGCCAATCTGAAAACGACCATTAGGAAGACCTAGGCGCAGATGGGAGGACAATATTAAAATGGATCTAGCAGAGATTGGAATACAAATTAGAAACTGGATGCAGTTAGCTAAGGATAGAAGTCAGTGGAGAGCTTTTGTGAACGCGGCATTGAACCTCCGGGTTCCATAGGCTTTAGAGTTAGTTAGTTATAACACTATAGTAAAAGGAAATTCGACCATACTTGTAGAATTTTTATTTCTACTTACTTGTATGAAGTAATTAAGCCATTAAAAATTAAATTGGCAAATTGAAAATCGGTTGCCATAAAATAATAGTACATATGATATCCAATAAATTGCCAATAATCAGTCTCAGCCTTCAAAAATATCGTAGCAGTCAAATTGACCCTTCGGTCCTTAGCGGAGTATAGTTTCCGTGTACTTTTAGTGTTAAAGCCCTTTGTAGGCTATATCGTTTGAAGTTCAACTACAGATTCCAGGCTGCGTAGTATTACATATGCACATACCACGCAGTTTGCTATTATTAACTGGGCGTCGTGACCTTCATCTTGTTAATAATTGATGGAACTCCTCAACCTCTTAATAAAGATACTCAGTCACCAAAATAGCGAAATTCAGTTAACAATTGATTTTCGTTCCTATCGGGTACGCCCATGTTCCTGCCAATAAAGGGCTTCACTTTCATAGATTTAGCATTTTATAAACAAATGAAAAAGTTGATTATTCTGCCTAGAATTGGTTTTAATCAATGACTTAAGATCTTTCTGCTTCTAGAATTATATTTGTTTCATTTCTTTGTAGTAATAGAATAAGATTAATGTATTTTTATCCAAATGGAAACTCGCCCGAATGTAAACAATAGGGTGCGAGTAAACCACGAAAACCAGGACATATGGCAGCCCTAAGATAAAATAGTGTTATTCGATCCATAACCCAACTGTATCCAACTACTAACTATCTCTGTGAACAACAGATATAATGGTTCTGGCATACGTCCACTCATGTCCAAAATGATTGTCGCATATCTATAACTGTCTACTTGTGAGAATATAATTTGATAATAATCTTGCAGGGTACTTTTAATACTGACACTATGTGTATAATCGAGAAATGTATATTTCTGGTAGATTTCATAGGAAAATAGTTAAAAATACGAAAATCACAACTAGTGAAACAAAATGTTGCTAGATGGACAAGAATGTTTTATTTTGGTTTTTGTTCTTATTTACTTCTCTTTTGACATGAAATTTACTACATACATATCTTTACCGATTATACACATACTAACATTTATAAAAAATACCTGGTGAATTCTTTATCAAATTATATTCCTACAACAACATATTTGTAGACATGCGACAATAATTTTGAACATGAGTGTACATATCCAATAACTAAGGAAAAGTATCTCAGAAGGTTATTTAAATGTTCAATTGCAGCCGGTTGGGATACGTTCTCTTCCTCGACATCGACTGTCCCATCATCATTCTCTTCAAAGTTATTGCCCATCTCCTGAAACTCCTGTCGACCAATAGTACATGCAACATTATGCAACGTGGCACACGCTAGAATGACTTTCCCAGCCTCTTGTGGACTTATTCGAATATGATTTAAACACGGGAACCGCTCTTTTAAAATGCCAAAACTGTTCTCAATAATTCTCCTTGTTCTTTTGTGGGCTCTATTGAAACGTTGCTCAGACGCATCTTCTGGATTCCTATGCAAAAGGTGTTATAAGCCAATTCTTCAATCCATATGCACTGTCCCCAAGGAAAACTGCACCGGGGCACGGTCTCCAACCTCCTTGAAATAGACGGCTTACTGCAGAATTACGTAAAACACGACTATCATGTACACTTCCAGGCCAATTCACACTTGCAATGTAAAACACATAATTGGGACCACATATCATCAAAACATTAATTGAGTGCTTCCCATATCTATCTGCAAACACCTCTTCATTTTGTGATGGAGCATCGATATTAATAAGTGTTCCAACTATGCACCCACAAACTGATGGAAAACCACCTTTCCGTAAAAAATCTTGTGCAATGTTGTTTCTGTCATTTTGCCATTTTACTATATCTGGGAACATAATGTTTATAATAGAATTCACACCACCATGTACTGCTCTACAAACAGTTGTTTTTGATACACCTTGCATTTTTCCTGATCTGTGCATTGGAGAACCATTTCCTAACCAATGAAGGCAAAGAAGTATGAAAGAAAACGTTGTCCGTTGCCCTAGAAACCGCCGTTTCCAGGGCAACAGGTCCTGTCACGGTTAGCCAATATTGAAAGAAAACTAAATTAGTAGTAAACGAAGAAAAGCACAATGTAGAGGAGTCGCTAAAATTAATTCTCTTTAACGAGGACGATTTAAGAAACATCACCTACTGATTGAAATCCAGATTATTTTCCAATAAAGTAACTTCCAATAAACTTTCTTGTTATTGTTAATTATTCCATATCGGACTCCCGAAGAAAACTCATCTAAACAACATATTGACCGCGCCAATAGCGACTACTCTCAGTCATGACTCCGTTTTCTTTCATTCAGAAATATATAAGAAAGAGAAGAAAGTAGAAGGGTAAAGAAGGAGGTAGAAAAAGAAGAAAGAAAAAGACAGAGGGTATTTTAATAAGAAACAGATTACTGGATAATTCCGGAAATATAGTAAAAAGTCGAGAAAGTCGTTGAAAGATGAATCATTCTAAATGTTATTAACGACTAATCAATTTTGGAATGCTTCGGAATAGACACATGTTCCCTCATACCACCCAGACCTAGCTCCAGGCACCACGATCATGGGGTTGCCCAGACCTAGACCTGGAAATGAGAAAAGTGAAATTTAATTCTTTGTAATGTTATTCCAACCGGTGATTGATAACCATCCAGCATCTGAACTCTGTCCTCTAGGATCGACCACACATATGAATTAGTCAAAAAAAAAGAAACCAAATTTATAAACTCAATATAAATGTATGTATCGTATCAATAAAAGTTTCGACTTCCTGGAAGAAAGATGTCGTATTTAGGCTCATCCTGCTATTTTTGCTTCACTCCTCGAGCCGATTTAAACCGTTAGTGACGGTCCTTCATGACCTAGGTTATTTACCTTAACACATATGTTAAAACATGACACATATATTGCAGATGTTAATATGACAAATGATATCACACAAATTACTTAAATTAAATCCATCATGCATTCACACGCTCACTCACTCAGGACAGTGTATATATGTTCAAAGGAAACCAACTAACTACAAGGGTACAAATAGTTTATTACATTCATAGCGAAAGAAAAGACAAAACAAATAATTATGAAGAAAATATTAGAAGCACAAGTTCTTAGTTATATATTAATAGAGTACATAGTGTTATATTTTAGTAAATTTTTATATATTCAATCACATTGACAAATGGAAAGAAAAAAATTATTTACATGTATCATATCTTAGGCATGCTCAAGCAAATTATGGTTTGCGACATACGCAAAGAATACACTTATTTCACTTTAAAAAAATATGAACAAAGAGGAAAGAAAGAAAAAAAACTTTTAGGTGTATCAGAACTTATATGAGTCTCTACCTCACATTGGGTAATAAAATATTAATGATTTTGAGCGTTCAAATCACAAATCACGCACTACTCGTAGTGTCCAAAACATTTCGCTCCATTTAACTTAGTTTGTGTTTATTTATATATCTATATATATATCTAACTATTGGTTTACAAAAACCATTCATCGTCTATATTTGGTCTGTAACTCTTAACAGTTTATGTGTGCAATCGCACACTACGACGCTTTACCCATCTAGGGATTTTGAGAAAATAACTTTCACTAGAGGATGTTTCTCCTCTTAGACAGTCCATTTCCAAACTTATTATTTGAATAGTTTTAAGTTATTTATTTAACACTGGGACACGTCATGAGACCTTTCTTTAGGATCACTTTCGTATATATGTATATATGATTCGGATTTTTAAAAACGATCTCCCGCAGGTGTACGGAGTATGAAGTTTTACATTGAGGATAAAAAAAAAACTGGTCAAGTCACAGAATACATATGCAGGTGAGAAGGATTCAAGGTACACTTTCCACAATGGTTTTTGGTTAGTCGTTCAGGGATAATATTCGTTATGATGTGAGTTACGTTTAGACCTGCCGTTACTTTCCAATACATGCCATTACATAATTACATAAGGTATCATTTACATTCATTCAAAAGAAAAGGAAAATTACTTAAGTGCACGGCGGTATTCTTAACAAAATCTACATTCTTACATTCGTCGGAGAACTTACCGGTAAACTATAGCAACCAACACACGTTTAGGGGGACAGACACGAGCGCTCTTACATATATTCATATAATACTTTTAATATCATACTTTTACTTTAAAATCATACTCACATACTAAGTACATATACATTTCGACGTATTCATTTCTCTCTATATATATATATATTTATATTCAATAAATGCGCACACATTTAAATTAATCACCCCAACAATAATTTCTGAAAAGGTTGCAACATTGTCCAAAACAAATGACTTCCGACATTACATATGAAAAAGAAAATCGCTTCTCTACCTGATACCGCGCATCTATAAATTTTTCACTTTTATATAATCAATTCGTGCTTAAATCATGAAGGAAAAAAAACTTTGTGAGGCAGGCACGTAACACAGAGCATTTCTAAAGATATAACTAGATAAACCAAAATACAATTTCTGGGCCCAGATCAACTACAAGGTAATCGAAAACCAAAACAGAAAGGAAAGTGACCAATGGATTAAAAAAAAAACTTAAGAGGACGACGGTGAAAGAACGTAATTGAAGTGTCGTCAAATATGAAGTCTTTGTTCATTTCGGCAATAGGTCAAAATGTGATGGAGGACCCAATCATTATCTACTTTATCCATGAATCGTGTCTTGCAACGTCTCAGCTGGTAATTTCAGATCAGAGTTGTACGTTAAATAAATCGTAAGCAACAAGTTCAAAATCTTGGGGGGGGGAAGGTTGAAAATTTAAAAAAACTTGAAGAAATGAAGACAGAGAGAGAGATAGAGAAGAAGGAAGACGAAGAATAGGGGCGCCAAAGACTTAAGTGAGAAATAACTAACGCTACAAAGATAGAAGTCGAATTTCACTCTCAACAAATCCATAGCCGAAATATCCTTAATATGCCAAAAGGGTGGTCTACTCAAATACGTAGACTCAAGGGGGCGCCCTGCTGCCAAGGATGCAAGTTCTGTGTCCATCAGATCCCAATCCACAAGAGTTTGGTTGGAAGATTGAAATCCGAGCCCCGTATCCGGCCCAAACCAGCAGGATAAAAGGAGAGGGGGAATGGACCAGGTAACTGCGTCCCCAATTTTGAAATTCTAAGTAAAAAAATATTCGTCCCCTTAGAAAAACTAAGAAGGTTCGAGGACAGTAATGAAACTAGAATAGAAGTATTAGCTAAGATATCCCTAACTAATGATTTGCCAAAAATTAAAAAAAAATTAAATAAACTGAATTTTGGATCGGTGATTTCTGTTGCCAAACTTCACCGATAGCTCCCCTTCACAGAATGCGCTAAATTCTGAGGCATCGATTAATTTCCATCACTATCTAGTCTGGAAACTAAGAAAAGAAAACGAAAATATTCAAGGGGGGAGGGGTCGATGCCCGGGTACGGTATGTATATATATATATATATATATATATATATATATATATATATAATTGTTTTGATTCTGTCACCCTGTCAGAGCTGTCGCCTCCATGAACATTGTAAGCTAGCTCGAGTAGGTAACGTGAAGGAAAGAAAAAAAATCTCACAGAGCAAGATATTCTATTTTTAAAACCGACCAGAAAATATAATTCACTACAGCCCTGTTGTATAACTACTACTGTCTTTTCATAATTTATTATTCAATATGTCTAGTCAGCGATTATATGATGCTACCCATTCTATCAGATGGTAGACTATATATCGCCCTCCGGTCCGCGTGATATTATGGTGCAGGGGTCAGAACCCGAGATGTTTGTAGCTACACGTATCTATTCAATATCTATATATCAACACGCGGCGAAGTATTCACTGGGCTACTATATATATTTAACTATATGGGTGTCCTATCTTCTATATTCATTTACTACAATATTCATATACTTTATATTCATATTCACATTAATATTCATATAATATTCATATCATCATTCTTTTTATTCACTACGACGCTATATTTTACAGACACCCTGTTTCCTCTATCTACGCCCAGCCTATATACACATTTCATCATAACACTTTAAAATCTATAATCACTACAAACATTTCCCATTCCGATCACTGCACGACAACCTCACTCGAACTCAAGAAACTTTTACCACAGGCACAATACTATGTAATACTCGGTAGCTTTATTAAGAAGAAAGAAAAAAATCCTACGTATGTTCACTGAAAATAGAATTATCTGCGATAATGTTTAATGTTTATGAAGTTCTGCAGCAACAATGAACTTCTGCAGCCACGAAGAAAAAATGGACATTTAATATAATTTCAAAGCGAAGAACTAGCATCATATCGCCCGACTTCTGTTAAAAATTTACGTATTGTTTATTTACTTAAATATTTCGATTTCTAGACTAGGCAGAATGTTTAAAGGAGGTGGGCTGATAAGGGCCATTTTCCGCCCATCAGGCCCGAGATGTGAAATGCATGGTTTTCAATAGTATACATCATAAAAATAAGAAAACAAATATATTTTGACGGAAAGCGCTATAAGTGAGAGGTAAAAAAATAATAAACAAAGACGTAAATCATGTGTTAATGAAACAACGTAAACACTAATGTCATGAGTTGGAATCCGAGAAAGCAATAGTAAATAGAACACTAGCGGCAAGAATAAGAAGAATGAAGTCTACTACGACTATGAGTTCAATATATTACATGGGAAATAATCAAGCATAGATAATAATCAGACAGCTGGAGACACTTGTAGCTAGTTTGCAGATTAGGGATCGTGCTTGCTGTCGTCATCCGAATCGCCAATGGACCATCCTGCAGCGGCGGCATCTTGTAGTGTATGAGTATATTCTAGACTTGGTTTCTTAACTTCGGTGGAATTGTGGCGCCAGTAAGCCAGAAACCATAGTACGGAAGCAACATGCGCACAACATCCGACGACCCGTGCGCCTACTTTACATTGACAGTACCACTGTGGGTGTGCGATGTTGCTTTGCTCTGTTTTGATCCAAATATTATAAGTTTTGGATCTTATGTGTCGTGATCGTAACTGAACTTGGAGAACAGAAGCATCGTCATGATGTATGTACAGAGAGTACATACCTTCGTCATTAAGTGCTCGTGAGTGTAAGATTGGCTTTGTTTAAGTTGATATATGGCCAGAGTTAATTGCCATACCTGATGCCAAGTTAGCCGTGGAAAATCTTGAAGATCTGTCTCGGTTAACTTACCCCAAATTGCCTTTTTCGCGCCCAGCCTTGTTGGTCGACCATCTGTTTTAAGTAATTAGGTTTTTTAACTAAAGCCAGCATCCACTGAGCGATTATTTCATCATCTTCGGTGTTGTGAGTCCTTGTAGGATAGAAAGCATTGTGAAGAGCACATATAATTCGCAGATAGTAACCAATATAAGGTATTTGCGTATTGGGTACCACTTTATCCAATGTGCGCTAGTTTTTCAACTGTCCATTAACGGCTTCGACGACCCATCGAACTTTCGTCACAACACGCGCCTCGTTAGCATCCGCTGTTGTAAACTGTGGCTGCTTATTGAGTAATCTAGGCATTTCAGGTACGAGACCCATTTCTTCCAGAAGTGACAAACAATCACGGAAGCCTCAATCAGCAATCAGGATATCCTTTGGCTGCAGCCACTCTCTGATATTGTGTGCATCTTTTTTTAAAGATATGAGTGAGTATGTTAGCGTCATTGTTCTTTGAATCCGCGAAGTAAGGTCCAAAGACATGCAAAATGTAACCTGTCGTCGTGACCAACATCATAGGCTTCACCAAAAGTCTTCATTTGTGTAACGAGAATGATCGTCGCTGAAAGAAATAGTGGTAACTCTTCTGGATATAAATGTACGTGCCATCAGCAACAAGTATTACAGTATCATTGTCGTCGTCGGGAATGAATAATCGTCGTGCTAAAGGCCTCGTATGGTTTTCAATAACCTGTGTTCTGGTGATGTGTTCCGTTCCAAGATATAGTGGAACAAAGTTCTGCATCAAAGCCCCACGTGCAGAGTGCACAGAAGATGATATTCTTCGTTTTCTGACATTGAATAATGTGGACAGAACACCATTCGAGAGACCCGTTCGAAGCTTTACAAGTAACACTGCCAAACAAGTACGAGAGGATCTCTGTGTTGAGGAACGCATTTTGGACTTTACTAGGTCATATATACAGGTAAAATCAGGCATTGATATATCCATAAGAGTATAATAATCGGAGTCGGAAAGTCGTCCCGGTGAGTCGAGTCGATACCTTTCTTTTGTGCTACCTTTCTGATATCGTTTACCAGGCTTTCAATATCTTTCGCAGACATTGTTGTCTTCTCACTTACAGGGCGTAGAGCTTGCAGAGCCTCCTCACGGAATTCGGACTCCGTAAGATGCGTTTAACAGCAGCGTTTTCCCGACGAAATATAGATTCCCGTTTCTTTAAAGGCCTGCGTTGGAGCTGCTTTTGGTACAGCCACTAAGTATTTCTTACGCTTACATATTATACAACAGCTATTAGAGTTGCGACAACGAGGTATTGCTAGCTCTATTTTAGGACTCTTACAGGTGGTGTCGACGGCAGTACTCATAGACGCACGATCTCTTTGTACAACAGACTAAGGCATAGGAGTGCTTCATATATATATATATATATATATATATATATATATATATATATATATATATATATATATTGGGGTGGGGTGGGGGGTGTTTGTGGGTATGGGTATGTATTAGCTTGGATCGGATGCATCTGGTAGCTATTGTTGGTCGTTGTTTTTCATCTTTCCCTCAGTATTACAATATAACGTATCTATGAATTCCCATCGGTACTTCATTGACGCGTGGTATGTATGATTCTTCGATATATATATATATATATATATATTGCAGAATTTCATGTCATTCTGCGATTGGTTTTTCTGCTCGCAATTTTACTCATACCACTTTCAGAAATGACACGCTTTCTCAATACTCCATAACGTGCTGTCTCTATTTTTGCTGCCCTACACACACATCCGCGCAAAAAAATACATTTTCTTTATATATTTTATTGAGATACTGAGCATGTATTTTCAATCACAATCAGTAAATAACATCAGAGCTGGAGTCTCCAGTTGAACTCGTACATTACAGCGTATAAACGGTAGTTATCGCTCTATACTCTCGCGCAATACATTTTGTTCTCTAATAGGTAGAATGACACACTGAACCAAAATCAATTAGTACTCATATCAAAGGTTACACAGCGTTATATTATGACGAGTCAGATTTATTTTGGTTCATCGACTCCTTCTTCCTATAAGCCTCCATCAAAGACAGCAAACAGTACCAAAATGTCGCAAAACGCTGAAACGAACTCTTTTTGGGCACTCATTTCTATGATTTACTATTTTCTTTATCACGTATCTTTCATCTTTACATATGTAACATATCTTCTAGTATAAAAATACATTGCAAACTTGTCGGAATCGGACACTTCATTTTTCCGTTGTCTGATGGGCGAAAAATGGCCCTTATCCGCCCACCTCCTTTTCAGCATATATTAATTTTGGGTCACTTGACCTAACTGTACATTCATATGGGCTGTGAATTATACCTTCTAGGTTTTATTTCGGAAAGAAAGGTCAATTTCATGAATACTAAATCACTAAGCACCTCGACAGAAGAATGGCGGTTAGTACTGACTTTTGACACTAGGGCTAGCGACGATATAATCAACCCTTGAACAACTGAATGTGACCTTGTACACGGAATTATTATACTATATTACGTTCACTTTTATAAATATTGTGTATGAGTTCACTTAATGACGGAATAATAAAATATTTATCGCATAGTAAATACTACACTGTCCATATTTAATCATCTCACACACTCTCTCATCACTTAACTATCACAATTACTACTACTAGAACATGTTTCTACATTACGAACACATACATGCCACATTCATACTACACACTACATTAATACATGTTATACTAATAAATATACACAGAAAACATTCATATTTTACCATGTTAAATCGGCTCGAAAGGAAAAGGAAAGAAATGAACAGGGCCAACTGGCCCTTATATTTACTAAATCACATTCTTTACTCAACCTGTTTAATCGATGCCCTGAGGGGACATATCGAAGTATGAACTAACAATAGGACCCCTGCCCTGAAGGGGCCGGAACCCGGAACAAACTACATGTTCAACTCATCCCGCTGGAAGCCGTACTCCCAATTTGGGAGTCAGATAGGAACCCTTACTGCAAATTTACAAGTGCATTATTCTACCTATCTTAACTACAAAGAAATTAGATACCGCCATGTTGCTAATGAATAAAAGTAATAGAAAAATGAGGCTTCTGCGCCACTGACCCTCTACCCACTTTCTCAGTCCCGCCTGAAGCAGACAACGAGTTTCCCAGTGCCGCCTGACACACTATGCCGGGGGACATATGGGGGATACGAGAAATCGAGCATCGTGAACCGTCAACCCACGGTCTTTTACGACCTCCATTTTAGGGGTGAATTTATTCCCTTTTATGACCACATTTTAGGGGGTGTACTCGTTCCCTTTTATGACCTCCATTTTAGGGGGTGAACTCGTTCCCTTTTATGAGCATATTTTTCAACCCTTATTTTAACATAGCAGAAATTACACTGAGACTATTTACGACCGGGGTGAATTTGTTCCCTTTTACGAGCACATTTTAGGGAGTGAACTCGTTCCCTTTTATGAGCATATTTTTTTCAACCCTTATTTTAACATTGCAGAAATTACATTGAGACTACGAACACATAGAAGAGGTGTATTCGTTTTCAATCCCTTAGCATAAGACTATGTAACATACAGCAGAGCAGATAACAAACACAACCACCTCCATTTTAGGGGTGTATTCATTCTCTTTTATGAGCACATAGAAGAGCAGATAACACGGAGATAACACATAAGATTACGTACTTGTTCCACACTACGAACATGACCACTTTTTAAGGGGTGAACTCGTTCCCTTTTATGAGCATATTTTCCAACCCTATTTGAACATAGCAGAATATGAACATACAACAGAACAGATAATACATAAGACTCGTTCTTTCAGGGGTGAACTCGTTTTCAACCCCTATTTTAACATAGCAGAAATTACATAGCACAGCTAATAAAAGAACATGGTTTATTACCAACCCTTATTTTAACATAGCAGAAATTACACTGAGACTACGTAACACACAACATCCTCCATTTTAGGGGTGAATTTATTCCCTTTTATGAGCATATTTTCCACCCCTATTTCAACATGCCGGAGTTTAAAAAAATAACATCATCATACTCTCATAAATGAATAAAGCATAATATCATTAGCATCAATAGTAGTGAGTGAGAATTTGTTTAAAAAATCATGCAACGAATAACCAGATGCACAACATGCTAAATATAAAAAACAGTAATGTCCACAAAATTGAGATAAATCACCTTGAATACGTCTATTATTCCATGTATAATACAGACAGTTTCGTTTTAAAAACCTTATATGATGTTGTATATAGGGAGGTATACCATAGCTATCGAAATACTCTCCCACACACATATTAGATATATAAACAGCAACCCAATGTTCACCAGGCTTATCACTAGAATCAGTGTTTATAATTATGGCGGCTGGAAATGTATGAATAAACAAAGGTAACTCATCAGCAGCATATACACCAATAAAATGATCTTTAGGTAAATTTTGTTGTAATGCTTCATAAAGCTCAATTGTATTTAACATTTTTTTCTTTAATTAATATATATTTTTCTCTGGAAATCAATTTCTAATTCTGAAGAGAATTCACCATAAATAATTGTTGTTTCAGGAGATGGCAGTGCTTCTTTAAAATGAACCTCTAAACGTACACTTCCTTGCCGTTGCGGACTAGTATGAAATGCAGCACTTGCGCTTGAATCAGGAGTTAAATCAAACACCAGTAGAGTATAACCATTAGGATATTCAGCGAGTGAAATATTATTACCTTGATTAGAATAATAAATACCTGAACCTGTAAATAACGTAGAATATGCTTGTACATATAGCTTATTATCAAAATCTGGTTGTAAAGGTTTGAAGGGCATTGGATTTCCATCAACATACAATGTAAAAAATGACATACTAAAATGTTGAAAATTGAATGGATTTGTTTGATAATTACCATTAAAAGCAGTATTAGTAACAAAACCAATAATAATACGTTTAGGCACTAGGCCTGAAAATAGATCTGGAAGTGTACTATCCATAATTCCTTGTGGCAGAGTTTCTGTCTTCACCTGCACTTTTGTTATAGGATATTTTACTCTAAATTTAGGATTTTGTAATACTTTATTTTGTGCTATTTTATCTGCTGGTGATACATCAACCTTTTTCACAAGCAATGTTGCATCTGTAATTACAACTTTTCCATCAGCATCTGCGTCACCCATTAGACAAAATGTAGGTTTAGCTGGAATTAGTTTAATACGCAATTGTACACCATTCAGTAAAAATTTCTCCTGATTAAATATATCAGCATGAATATAGCCCAATAGTTCAAATGACTGACTTAAAGCAGTGAGAAGAAAACGTTGTTTAAATCCTACATTAGCATCGGCCACACTGTCCATATGCCCTGTCTTTAAACCACATTGATGTTTGAAGATGCGTTGTTTTAGCTTCAGTATTATAATTTAGTAGTTTTTCAATATACGATCGATATGGATATGTATGTGAAGAGTAGGAAATAAGTTGATTATTTAAATATAATTGCAATTCACTGAACATTGCATTTAGGATCGAGCACATAATACCTATCCTTTCCCCGGTAGCGATTCCTCAGAAATATTACCCGCTATAAAAACTACCCGTGGCGCACGAAAAGAAAATTTAACGTCAGTTGATGCACGGGATATTGCGACGCACTACCCCATGCATCGGTCAGAACCAAAGTCGTGGTTCAATTCCAATAGTGTGCCGAATCAGTCGAGTGTTGTGACGACTACGGTCACTAGCGTGAGTGCTCCCTCCTTACATGGAGGTATACAATCACATAACGTGTTGCCGGGAAGAGGAGATGGGTGCCATTCTGAGTCGTTGTTCACGGGTGCGATTGGTCCGGGGATGGAGCCCAACATATTCAATACGACCAACAGAATCCCTTTCACTTACATGGGTAATTATAACACCGCTACGACGTCGTCGGTGGTAAATCCGGTGACAACTCCGATTGTGCAGGATAATATGTTAATTCCCAGTAACTATTCCCCTGCTTATGTTAGTATGAGTTCCAAAGTTTCGCTGAGGGACATCGAACGTTTTCCCACTTTCGATGGGAACATTGCTAACGGACTACCTCGTGTTTTCCTGCTACCTAAAAGGTGAACTCACAATTTCCAGAATCTTAAGCTTTTCAACTGTACCGAGGACAAAAAACGGGAACTTCTATCTCAATACCCAAAGTGAATGTTACACTGTCTCATTTGAGTGTATGAGTGTATGAGTGAGTAGTTAGTTTATTAGTATTAATACATGTTAATTCTATTCAACAAAATTTTGTTATTCAAACAATTTTTTTTAACGACGCCGGGGAACTGTAATGTGCCATTACAGTCTAATGAGATTATGTTTTTAATAGGAGGGTGCCCGAAATTTTTTGCACCGACTGTACTTGATGTTTAACAAAAAATTTCTGGCTGTTCATATAATTCGTAATTTTGTTCGTTATTCTATTTCAAATTAACATGGAAAACTGTAAAAAATTCATTGGGAATTATAGTCTTGGGAATCAATATCTTTATTTATATTTTAAATTAGTTATAAGTCTTGTATATGGATGTGTAAATGGATTATTACAATTCTTACGGTGTCAGTGCTATCTGAAAATATAGATCCACTTTTGGACGGAACTCTTCAGATTAAATAACCAATCTAAAATTCGACAGAATTTTCAGGACCACCCTTCACCTCTCTTTAGATACCTAGGTCCCTCTAAAATCTAGTTTAATCCAGATTTTACCAAATTTTATTCGTTTCAAAGCCCCACCGCCAAAATGCTTAGTTTTGATTGGCTGATAAACCCACGCTATGATATTAGGGCGCAATTATTCCATTCCGTGCCGGGAAGTGTTACTGAAGACGCTAGATTCTTATCGTCTAGCTTAAAACCTCGAAAAGGGAGTTAGAAAAGCTGCAAATAAAGGTAATATTGGGACTTTATTAACGTCTACAAATCACTGGAAGTCTTGGGGAGCCAAAAACTATTAAATTTCATAGTAGAAACTGGACAAAAAAGCAAAAATAGGAAGCATAATTTAGTAACGCCATGTTGAGCAGATATAGTTAATAGTGGACAGGTTTGGTGAAGTGCATCAGTTCGCGAGTTGTTCTTAGGGACCCACAAACAGTTTCGGAAAGTGGTGTTTTCCCCTTAAAATACTTTATCCTTAAAATTATTCCTTTTCTAGTTACGTAAGACCTGCCCCACTACCGTTTGTGTTCGTGTATATAGTGGATGTGATTTCTTTTCGTATTTATTAGTAGTAGAAAAATGAGGCTTCTGCGCCACTGACCCTCTACCCACTTTCTCAGTCCCGCCTGAAGCAGACAACGAGTTTCCCAGTGCCGCCTGACACACTATGCCGGGGGACATATGGGGGATACGAGAAATCGAGCATCGTGAACCGTCAACCCACGGTCTTTTACGACCTCCATTTTAGGGGTGAATTTATTCCCTTTTATGACCACATTTTAGGGGGTGTACTCATTCCACTTTGGAGGTTTTTATATAATTTCACACTTTTTCCTCAATGTCCAAAATGCAACTACTTTAGCCTTAGATGAAACAGAAGTAGTGAAGGAGCTATAGACTGTAAAGTCTACTGAAAAGCTTTATCACGTCCTTGCAGCAACAACTTTACGTTTTCGAACAGTAATGAAGAACAAGATTAATTGAAAGTTTACCTTAGAATGAAGTAGCTAAAGATCTAATCTTATATAGCTCTCATTGATAGTAATGTTCCGCATTTGTTTAGACGCCCATTCTTTTCTAATTTTACCTATGGTGCATGGGGTCCTTAGTTCGATCCCCGCTAGCGCCGAATGAACTTAATTATGGACAACCACTGTGTGCATGAGTTTCCTCGAGTTTATCCGTTTCCTCCCACTTCTTCATTCCACTATTTCATTCATTTCTCATCATCAATATCACCATTAGCGTAATCGGTATAAACGTGCGACGAAAAACTTAAATATTTCATTTCACTTTTCTAACTGTATCTCACTCTTCCTGTGACTAGAGCAACATCTAAGCGGGCATTCAGGGAATTAAAAAATCACTAAAACCTATATTCACAGAACAATTATACAGATGAAGTTGAGCCCTTTGGCAATTTTTCCCATGGAAAGCAAAAAAAGGCAATACATTGATATCCAAAAAGTAGTTAACGAATTTTTCTCCGACAAATGTCACCTGCACAATTATTTTTCAAATGGTAAATTATACTTATACTTATTTCGTTTGAAAATTGTCCATAGTTGTGGGGGCAAGACACTGAAAGCATCCCTACCAAGAGGTGAAGATGACATGTAAAAGACGTCAAATACGAACGATATTAGTGTCGAATTTATGTGCAAAGGTCAATAGTGACACCGTGAATGTTGTGTAAGTCCAAATCAAGCCTTGGTTGGCATAGAGTTGACAATGGGAAAGTGACAGGCAAAAATAATCGATAATGTCCTATATTTGTGTCGAATGGATAGTTTTCGGAATCACTGAAATAAAACGTGATATTTCAGATGTGGATATGTCAAAGGCTGACCTTATTGGCATGAGGTCATAGGGGGAACCAGTGAAGAATTCAGAACAGTTTCTTTTTAGTGCGTTTCAATACACTGCGGGTGAAAAGTGATAAAGCACAAATACTGATATCACACTTGGAATTATCGGAGATACAACTTCTGGGGAACATTACTAACTGCTCGCACTCTACAATTTTCTCTGCTTTGCAGGGGCGTAGCAAGGCTTTTTGAGGTTATGTTTTAATAAAATGCCTATCATCTCTAAAATTAGATATAATTTACAGGAAAGTAGTGATTTCTTGGAGCAGGAGCTCTGGATTGCCAAGGCCTGCATTCTATGTATGTCTCTGCTACCCTGAATTGCCATAAGCTTCTCTTCAAACGTAAGACGTAAAATGTAATTAAGAAACGTATAACATTGAATACAATATATATAGAAAATATGTTATTATAAATAAGAAATACAGTAGAAAATAATTATAAAACATAATGTTGAAGGACAAGTTCTTTTTTAAACAATCATACTTGAATGTAAAATATACTTTTAAAACAATTTTCCATTTATGTAAGGCTAAAAACAAGTGGGGAGTGCCATCTGGTAGCCAGTATTCATCTGTTCGAATCAGAAAACTATGAATTTGACACCAATATTTTTCGTATTCTATTACTTTTTTTTCTACTTATAACACCTTTCCCTCCCTGGAATGTTTTCAGTGTCTTAGCCCACACAGCAGATTGTTGTGATGGTAATTCATACGAATAGTAAATTCGTTTGAAATTCCTCCAAGAGTCAATGTTGCACTCTACGTTTTTTTCTGTGTCAAACTCTAAATATATATATACATACATTACAATAAGAACTGAATTTTGTATTAACAACTGACTGTCATCATTGCGCAAACATTCATGATGATATGCCGTAGGGAAATGAGTTCCATTAAGGATGTAAGATTTAATATCAAGTTTGAAACATCACAAGTAAAAGAAACGCATGTAATAACAAATATAATATTTGAAAATAATTTCGAATTAAACTAGCTGTGACCACATTACTTCAAAATCGAACTTGTGGAATGTACAGTATGGGCGTAGTTCAAAGAAAATAATCAATAAAAATGGTCTTGATTCGAAGCTCGGACCATACAAGTAGGAGTAACTTACATTAATCATTCACCTAACAGACAATTACGCACAGGGTTTGGCACTACTTTATCATATGCTTGTATCAAATGTAACCTAATTAATACAATAGTAACAAATGTTACTGCCCTAAAATGTGTTCTGATCAAGGAGAAGTTCATTATGCACATTGTAACAAAGTTACAAGAAGTTTATATCCGATCAGAACGGCGGATCCACCAAGTCAAATTTGTAATATTCCATTAAGTTAGCTTTCAACGTAGCTAAAAGAAAATATCTGCATGAGTACCGAGTTCTTCGTAGCAGAATGGATAATGTTATGGTTCACGATTCGAAACCCGTCTCGGAAGCTGCAGATTTTTTAAATTCTTAATTCCTCAGTTCTCAAGATCTTTCTCTCCATTCGTAATCATCTGATGCTCTCAAAAGTGTTCACCACCCTAATTCGACAACTGCCTAATATGATTCTTGCAGTTCGAAACCTTCCCTTCTTCTGTTTCAGAAAATCACAATTTTCGTCATAATCCGAATGCTGAGCGATCATTTTTCCCCACTTCTAAGTCTGTGTATATAAATCATTCCTCTCTGTCTCCATATTTCAATCTCTCTCTCTCTGTGTCTGTCTGTCCCTCTCAATGTCGCCCAGAAACTCACATGGCTTGAGATAAAACCTTCTACTCTTGAAACCAAATGTAAGCTCTCTAGCAATGTGCTATCGTAACTCTATTGGTATGTTGCTAGAGGCAGCGTCATTTTAGATTTTACTCCCGGGGGGGGGGGAGAGGTCTCCGCAGAAAAAGATTCACACTTTTATTAGTTTATTACTATATATTTGCTCAAACAATATGTATTTATGAAGCTCACGGGAGTGGAAATTACACCGTCATGTCCTGGGCAAATGACGCTCTTGGATCATTTGCTTGCAATTACTGAAACGAAATGAAATGAATCATTGAATAACATTCATTTCTGTCAGTAGATATTCTCGAGCTCTGTGCGTGCGTTACAGACTTTAGGAAGCACAAACCTTACTGCCGTTATCGGCAAATTCCATAGATTTCTTAGGGAGCATCTTGCTAGCTTGCAATCTTTAAAGAAGGGAAAGAATGAAACTAAATTTATTAATGAAGCTATGGGAATATTCTAGGCTCTTTAAAGATATTTCAGAACAAACGAATGAAAAAGGCTATTTTAGAGCTATAACATTGCAAACTTGATTCCTGTCTTTTTTTCGTCTGAATGGAGAGATTCTACGTCACACACTGCTTCAGACAAGGAGAGGTGGAGAAGGGAGGTAGTTGGATTGAAGACAGGAAATAACTAATCGCTCGGGACATGTATTTCTGGATTACATAAGTAAACGGGGCAAGAGTTTTTTTTATTAATTTGGACATAGAATTTTTGTAACAATTTCTAAGCCGCGGACTGTACCTGGGTTATTTTTTAAATTTTATGCTCCTGTAATATACTACAAGTTTCTCTCGCGTTTTCGTCGAAATCAGTAAAATGTAAAATATATTTTTGCTCGGTGGGTGCTTCAATTATAGGAACGGTTTGCTTTTCATATTTTTACACAGTAAGCACATTTACTTTTTTAATATAAAGCATCGAGAAGAAAGAACATTGGCCATTTACAATTGCTTACTGCGATAATAGGATTACACCCAGAATGTGCATAATAATATGTTTCGCTGATGGTTTTGTGTGTTGTCTTATGAATTTATTTTTTACATACTCCAATGAGATTTTGGTAAACTGGGTATTTGTCTTTCAGATTTCTCAGTCGGAAAACATTTTTAAGTAGATAACTGGAGATGTTTTAAACTAGGTTGAACAAAAAAAAAACAACTTCTAGTAACAGACTATTTCATGTATCTGCCTATCCATCTTTGTATAAAACGACAAGCTTGCAAGTGCTATTATTATTATACTACCTCACCAAATACAAGTTATTTTCGTAGTTACTTTAGTGCTTGGGTACTGATTTTTTATAATTTCAGTAGTTTAAATAGTATTACTTTATTGAGCTGAGCGAAGCGAAGCTCTTATACTCGGGTTAGCCGGTTGGTTGTCCGCGAACTCCTCCTAGAGCGTTTGGCCGATCTCAACCAAACTTAGCACGCTGATAGAGTATGTCGTGCTGAGTGACAACATAGGTCGAAATCAAAAATCCGATGTACCATCGAGGAATAATCACCGAAAAACGCTTCCTCCTAGACCGCTTGGTCGATCTCAACCAAACTTAGCACGCTGATAGAGTATGTCGTGCTGAGTGACAACATAGGTTGAAATAAAAAATCTGATGTACCATCGAGGAATAATCACCGAAAAACGCTTACTCCTAGACCGTTTGGGCGATCTCAACCAAACTTAGCAACCAAAACTTAGCAAACTTAGCACGCTTCGCTCAGCTCATTTCATTGCAGTCGGGTATATCTATTGCATTCCTAGTATACTTAAAGTAAGAAGTTCAGATAGAATTATGAATATATAGGCAGATGCTTACGTAAAACAACATTTCCTTTTAATTTTAAAGAAATATCTTCGCGTATAATTGTTAAAATCATGTTCTTTAATAACATATATCAATCAATATTTTGTTTCACTAAATACACTTTTACTGAAATGAGGAAATGTGGTACTATGCATTATTATAGTTACTTTGAAATCAAAAGTTACGTATCAATCAAGAAAGATAAATTTCATTTAATCGTATGTTTACAGTGGCATGTGGAAGTAAGTATTCACTATATTGTTTTGTTTGTTAATTAGCAGCATAATAAACGTTTTTAAATAAATGTTAATTATGTAAATGATTTAGAAAGTTGTGTTCTAATAATTATGAAATTAGTTAATAATTTATAATGTGCACTTCCTCTGCAACACCTTGTATGAAGGTAGTTATGACAATACATGATCCCACTTATGGAGAAGTATGTTCTAAATCGTTTGTATATTTAAAAGTAGAATTGAAATATGTCATTAGTTTTGCCTGCAACGGAAATATTTTTAAGAAGAATATTATGTCTTTATTATTTTGATATTTTCATATAATTTTGTACGTTTATGTGTTGTGATACTTATGCTGACGTAAATAAAAACTGTTATATGTAACGAAAGAGAACGTAATAGTTGAAACGGTATTCACCACATTCCAACAGACATAATGTGAACATAATATATTATAACTTTTGATTGCATTGACTGTACGTTCTATTATAAAGTATTACACAGGAATATTCAGTACATTTCACTTAGTATTTTCTCTTCATATTAGTTATGCAGATCGTTTAATTCTGCAAACTTAAATAATGATTGAAACGCGGTATGACCTCTTACGATTTAAACAAAACAACAATTCCCAACAATTTTGTAATGTTAAAATATCAGTCGGAAGACATCAATAAGTGCCGTCACAATGTAAAACAATAAAATCAGACTTTTAGTAACACTTTAAATAAATAAAGCACTAAATTGCTGCTTTAGGTACATTCATCACAAAGTGACAATGTGACACTAAATTTACGAAAAAATCTTAAATCAATAAAAGGAAAACAAAACGAAATAAATACCTGTTACTATCTAGATATCTCATAGAGAAGATCAATCAATATGTTATTTGTGCCATAGATTCTTGATCTCTATAACGTGATTGTATAATTTTATATATTATTATTTCTGTTATTCTAAATGCACTAAAATAGTTTTAGAGCCAGAAAGTTAAGGGAAAACTTCATTCCATATATACTGAATAGTTAAACTTTGAGATTAATATTGATGTATTAGTCGTGTACTTAAAATTATTACCACCATTATTTCTAATGTCTTGGTGTGTTGTAGTGAAATAGCCTCTTATCTCAAGTAGGGAAACGACTTGGAAAATTTTTCGATGTATTCCCGTATCTCAATTTCATACGACGTTGCTCATAAATGAAAGAACAAAAAGTAACATAATTTAGAGCTTATTCAAATTTTAAAGTTCACAGTAAGCTATTATAAATGTCTTACATATACGTTAATGTATAAATGAAATGTTGTGGTGATCAAACTGGTTTAACTTTCTTAGCAATATGTCCTCGGATCAACGTGATATTTTCGACATAGTTCATGCATTGCATTTACCTACTCTACACATACGTTAATCAAAATGTAACGTGGTATTTCGTAATCTTCGAAAAAAAAAACACTGAATTTAAGAGTAATTTTATTCGTAACGTCGGTGTTAGGAATGGCTAATCACATAGAGTAAACGAAATTTTGACGTAGCCTCGCCCCGGGTCAAGAAAAAATATCACGATTATTTGTACTATACTAGATCAAGATTTCTGACCTCTTTTACATACTGAATTCAAATTTAATACCGAAATAGAGGCTTTTACACACGAATAATACTATAACAAATAATGTATAATTTCACACACGGAACAATCTTCTCTACACAGAGATGAATATATTGTAGCAGTAAATAATTGTTATCAAATCGTTAATAAATATTTTTCCACTCACTCCACACCCTCGCTAAACTACATATTATCTCATGCATCTAACTACAAAGAAACATATACATACATATAAATGCACATAAATTTAATTGAAATCTATGCATGCTGAAGTTAAATAACTATTGAAGTTTGTCGACGTATTATTGTTGCTTCGTCTTTAGAGGTAAGAAGGGTGAACAATATAGCAAATGTGAATTTACTATATTTCAAGCTAACAAGTAGTTTCTGTCAAGAAAAGAAAACAAGGAGTGGTTCAAGCATTTTTATAAAACATAGTTTAAAATTTAGAGAATGCATTACGGTTAAACATATAAAGGATGAAAGAAATTGAATGTTGTATTTTGGAGCTCCCAGTGGAAAAAAGTAATTATCTGTATATATAAGACACCGGATAGTGAAATTGAAAATTTTTGTACGTAACTTAGAAGTAATATTCCCATAATATAGTTGTACTAAATGCAGCCCAGTAGTAGTAGGAGATCTAAGTATGGATTTTTTGAAAGATATTGATGTAAAGGTAAAAACATTATTGGAAACATTTAATTTAAAACATTTAATAAATAAACCTACTAGGGTAACTCGAATCAGTATATCAGCACTAGATCAGATAATTCTAAACCTTGACCACTTAAGCTCAAGGGCGCAAGTGATCAATACCGGATTTTCTGATCATGAAGTTCAGATTGCTGAAATATGTGATAAACACTTCTCTGTAACTCAAAAGTGTAAGAAAAATTGTTCAAGAACTTTTAAAGTTACAAGGGTATTCAGTAATCAGAATATCAGTTATTTCAATTATTTTCTTAGTCGCGAAACATGGGAAGGTGTACTTTCACTAAACAACGCAAATGATATATATAATGAATTCATAAAAACGTTTGATTACTATTTTGATATAGCTTTTTCTAAAATGAAACACGTGTTAAAATTCCATAAGAACGGACAATGGGTTACTCCTGAAGCAGTAAAACAAGTGCTACAAATATAAACTTAAACAAACTTAGTAAAGTTTTTACAACAGGTTGAGCAAAGTTCTACTATAAACAATGTAGAAAAGGTACAAGGAACTAATTACAACGACTAAAAATAACCACTACCAACTTAAACTTGCTTATGCATCGAATAAAACTAAAACCATGTGTAACATTATAAATGAAGAACTAAATGGTCACAAAGAGACACCGTTTGTAAATACAATAATATATGAAGGAAACAGTGTAAAATCGTAAGGGTAAAAGCAGAAATACTTAATATTTTTTTTAAAATGTTGTGTCAAAAATTATGGATGGTGATAATGTAAATAAATATAAACAGAATGGCTAAAATGTAGTTACTGTAAATAATTTTAAACGAAGCTCAAATAAATGTGAGAAACAATCTTTCGACAGTGTCAAAAGATGAAATAGCAAATATAGTAAAATCTCACAAAAAACAAAAACTACAGCTGGAATTAATGAAATCTTAGATAATTTATTGAAAAAATGTTTCCATCAGGTGAAAAAGCCACTTTGTCATTTAACAAATATATCACTTACAAATGGCAAGTATCCAGAAGTTAAAAATTGCGTAAGTTAAACTCTTGTTTAAAAAGGTGAATAACAAACCATAAATAACTAAAGACCAATATCAATCCTACATGTCGTTGGAAAAGTTTTGGAAAAAATTATGTATAACAGTGTAATTACTTTTTTATTGAAAGAAAATGTCATCTCAACAATACAACATGGCTTCCTTAAAGATCGATCTGAAAACACGGCAATATTTATTTTCATTGAGAAAGTAAGAAATATTGTAGATAAGAAAGAAAAATCTATAGGAATTTTTCTTGATTTGTCTAATGCTTTCGACACAGTGCAACACAGTGTACGTTTAAACAAAATGTGCAATACGTGTTCGTACTTAAAATATCGTAGGCAGGTCGTAGGAATAACGCATAAGAATAATAACATTCTAGAAAGCTATTTATCAGATGAATTATATATAAAACACGGAATTCCAGAAGGATCTATTCTAGGGCCATTGCTCTTCCTTTTATATATTAATGATTTAAAAAACAGCATATCTTCGGCAGATGTTACCCTATTCGCTGACGATATCACTGTTAGTGAGTGGGAAAAAATAAAAAATTATTGGAACAGAATGCTAGGCAAACACTAAATTAAGTATCTCTTTGATGAAAAATAATAATCTTTCTGTTAATGTTGAAAAATCCACTGCACTAAGGATTATTACAAAGAAGGTAAATTTAAAATTAGCTAAAACATTGTACCATTCGTGTTTTAACTCTTTCTTGTTCTGGGGAAATTCAAGACAGAGATTTAATGATTACAAAATTCAGAAGAAAGCCATAAGAATATTTGTGATAAGAAGCCGAATTTTCTTGTAGACATTTGTTTAAGGAGGTTAATATACTTGCACTGGATAGTTTATATTTGTATCGTCTCTTTTTGTATTTGAAAGAACATTCATCGACATTTGTAACAAATAAGGATGTATATAATCATAATACGCGAAATAAGAATGATTTTCATTTGTGGTATCACCACTCAGCAATGGTGGTGTTAAGTTGTACAACATGTTACACTTACTTGAGGACATTCCTCATACCTGTAAATTCATGCAAAAGAAATAAATAATAATACAAATACAAACTAAATAATCAGAATTTCACACTTGAAACTTACGTTTTTCATAAAATCAAATTATGCCGAAAGGTGTTTCGGTTCTTCTTTTTAAACGAAAATAACATTCAAAATGATTTGCTTAATCCATCACTTTAGAAAGCAAGCAAGCAGCAAGCAAGCAAGAGTTCCCTGAGGGAAATTGCACATACGTGATGTGAATTAGGTTAACGAGAACAAATACAAAGTATAGTGCCATTTCCTAACTATTTATTCTCATGAATTACTACACTAGGCTATTGGATAGATTACAGAAATTTTAGGTTTAATTGGAAAAGGAGGGGAAAAGATTAATGGATATGAATCTCCCAAAAAACATTCTCGCTTATCACCAAAATAGGATTATAATCACACCAACATGAGACCTGTCCTTTCATAACACCTTTTTTTTTTTCTTTATGGTGGCCACTAACCGTAGCTTCCATAATACCTATTTCTCCTGCTCAAAATAATCAAATATTTCAATATCTTGAGTTCTGCGACTCATTAGAAGGATTTTTATTATGGAAATTGTTGCGATATTACTTTATTGTAGCGAAATTCCACGCATAGTAACGGAATTACTGAAGCTGTTTCGCGTCTCCTTGATCGTCGAACACTTTTACAAAACGACGCTATCTTCCTCTCCCCAAGGGCTGAGGTGGATGTTAGATTGGCAATCGTAGTGCATATTTTTGCGCGGGCGATTAAAATCGAATAAAGAAGTAGTGTAAACTGGATGAAACTGGTTTTAGCAAATTTCGGTATCTTATCTGGTTGACGGGTGCTACAAGCATCCCATCTGATACAGTATTGGTAAATATTTAAGAGAATACTCGTCGAGTTTCTTAAATGCGATTTACATTGGATAATAATGTATGAATCAGCACTACGTATTTGAGCTGCCCATATATTCGGAGAAGCTGATAAAAATAATAACTAACTGGGCTGTAATTATTTTTTGTCAACTTACGAGCCTCGAGGTCCTCATAATTACTAAATCTTATTTAGAGCAAAACCTAGATTCATATTTAAAATAGGAGCGATTAATATCATAAGCTCTAGCGATATCTAATGCAGTCATACACAGCGACCAATAATTCATTATGAGGGGAACAATATCAGAAAGAAATGTTCGTATTTTACCTGCATTGTAACCGTCGGGTTACAACTATTTCATGTCAGTCAAGGCATTCACTACAGCGTCTTAATTTGTTCATAAAAAGTTTCTTTCCCTCTATTCTTTTCCGTCGAACGTTCTTCCCCGTATAGTATTGGAATTGCTGCTCCGGTTCTCTCTTTATTAATTTAGGTACATCTGGACCATAAATTTATAAAGGACAACTTCCGTTTTCTTTTTATTTTGTCTAACTGCTTCTAACTCTACTTTTTTACATTCTGGTTGTTCTCAATCAGTTTCCTCTACCATTGCTCGCAAGTACTTGACCTTCCTCACCATTACTACATTTTATCTCTCCAGTACAAAATCTTATTATGCCTTACATTTTTTAAATTTACAACGTGAATATTATGTCTTATGTTTTCTCTAATTCTCAGAAATTCACACTTAAAATTTTCTTTACAAGTTTTTAGATTATTTTGCAATGCTGGCTTTGTGTCACTTCCCCGTGCTATGTTCGCAAATAACACATTCAGTGGTGCGAGCACTTGCGTATCCTTTACCAAAACTAAAAGAAATATATCAGTGGGCTACGGCTAGATATTTTGTCATGTTTTATTTTAAGCGTGTACTGTACCATTGTTCCACACACGATCTTTGCATATATATCTTACAAACACCCTAGCAGTCTTAAATATTGTTTAGATGGACATGTAGTATCACATTTCTTCGTTAGTACTCCAAAAATTAGATTCCTTACAGGATCACAAGATTTGTGTAGCTTAAAGAACACTTCCTAGAGACACAATTGAAGGGCTCGGTGCAATACGGAGCTAACTCTCAAAAAGTTGTTTTCGAGATATTAGCATTTGAAAGTTTTAAAAAATCCATAAATCGGAATTATTGTTTTAATGTTGTGAAATTTATTTGTAAGTATCACTGAAGCTTGTAGTTTATATAGATACATACAATTCTGTACACTTTAAATGCGAAGTGTGTTAAATTTGTCCTTTTGCAATTCAATATTACTCATTGTTGATTAGCTCCTTATTGCATCAGAATTGTTGGTGTCAGTTCTGTTGAATAACAACTAACAGAAATGCATGACCATTATATCTGAACAAAAACAGACATAATAATGATAATCAAACATAAGTATGTAAGGAAAACAAAATAATTTATAAATTTAATTCCTATGTATTGTCATGCAATACGATGTTGTCAGCACAGACTTCAAATAGTTGTATATTAATGCAGGTCACAAGTTATCTTAAATTCAACCGAGGCACACCTTTCTTATGTGTCAGTCATCAAGTCCATCCAACATTTCTGTACTCTCCTCTAGGTCATATGCAACACATGGGGAATAGCTGATTTCATCTTAAACGTGGCTGCATCTGAAAACTTGAGAAGCTTCTTGGTGTCTGTGCTTGTTTCCTTAATAGCTGATGACATAAATGGTGTGAGATCCTTGAAGTCGGTTTCCTGCATGAGTGTTACATGATTTTCTATTATTTTGTTTTCTGCTATGACAGAGGAGGTGAACTACAAGAAAAGCTTTCTTGTACACACTAATACCTTCACAATCAATTTCAAATTATAGAAAAACGTGACTAATCTCCTGGAAGATTGTTTCTTTTTGTAGAAGTGTTTCGTCTTCTGAATTCTTATATTTTACATGAGGTAAGTGTTCTCTGTTGCATAATCAGCCAAGTTCCCAGATAAATGAAAAATAAATTCTCTGTCTTCCTTAATTTTCCCAGCATTTTTTGAACATGTAGATGGTTCAACTACATTTTTGGCTGGAACAACATCCTTCGAATGACAGGAAGTGTACTGCTTTCCTTTATTTCTTGTGTTCTTATTTCTTCACTCTATCCTGGTTATCTCGCTCACATTGTCTGTTTCTGGTTGGAGGATTTTTCACAGGAGATGCACCTGTCGTGCTTGTGATGCGCAATTCATCCTGAAAAGGATAAGAGTACCAACTTTTATTTTAAAAATTCACACTGGGTGCCTTTCAGCAGGACATTAGAAATTACAAAATACTTTATCAGAACATTTTTCTGACTACAGTGTTATTGAAGCCACTGCATTTCTAAACCGACGCTTCAATCCCACTGCTAATCTGAAGGCGCACTACAAAACAATTCTGATTAGTCATCCTACCGTGATTTCTTCATGACCTTTCTCATTCCATAGCATTTACCGCGCCGTTCATGACGCTACGTTAACAGAATTCATCATTATTACAGAAAACTGTAGATGAGTAATGCCATTTTCTTCGTGCTTAATCATTTCAGCAATATGGCGCTAACCTACATTCATCATGTCAGCAGCTGTTGCCATCAAAAAATGCTCATGGTTTTTCTGTACCAACTTGCAAGAGTCCTGAAGAATGCATAGTGAATTGATTTGCGTATAAACATGCACGTCACAACTCACATTAACAGACCGTGTTTTCTAATCCCAAGTCTGAGGCAATAAGGTGTTAACCAACATTTTAGCAATATATCAAAAATAAAACGTTGTTTCTTACCTCAGAGCCTGACTTACGCTGCTCGACACTCCAGAGACATACACTGGGTCACCAAAGCTGTTGTCTCCGAGTAGAAACGCATCTTCTACATTAGAATCACTATTATGTGCGTAGTTGCTCTGCAGACATTTCCCCATGGCCGCTATTTTCCTGTGGCTTAACACCTTATTGCACCCAACTTTATGTTTGTACGTACCTTTTGAAAAAAGATATAACTGATTGCTTGACAAGGCAACGCAGCACCTTCAGCATCTTTTGGTGAATGAAGCAGATGTTCATATCCTACGTATTGCACGGTGCATATCAATTTTGAAAAAAAGTGAGGATTAGCTCCTTATTGAAACGATCCCTTCAATTACCAATAATTACCACATAACATTGCGAGTTCTAGAATGCTTATAGTTATTTGCCTTCGAAAAAGAGTGTTCCTTGTTAACGAATAATCCTTCGGACCCTCTCGTACCCTTCTTAATATATTCCAAATATAGTCATCTTCTAACATGCGAGAAAAACACAACTTACTATCGCATTATTCTTATTTCATATTGTTTAGTTCTTTCGAAGTATGAATATCTTTTTCGCAAATAATAGATAGAAACCCGAACATGGGGACTTAACTAGTTTACTTACCGATACAGAAACCAAATGTCATTCTCATATTCATATTGAATATAATTATTATATCAAGAGTACCCGTGTGCTCGTACAAATAACGTTTGAGATGTATAAAAGTGCTTTAATCTTGCATGTATACATATGTGACAAGCACTGATTGTGATGTTCTGCCGAGTAAAAAACACAAGCTACATATGTATGGATAATCTTTATACTTGAAGAAAATGGAATAAAAACTTACTAACATTTTACTAAGACACTATATATACTGCTGTAAAGTATCACCAGCGAAGAAAGGCCCAGTTAGTTGTAGTGTAACTTTTTAAATTTTAAATCTTAACTATTTTAGAAGTTTGTTTTCTTTTGTACATTTTTGTACCAACCAAAAACTATTCTTTTATTTTAATCTATCGAGCTTGGAGTTTCACATTTAAAAAAGTGAAGAATGGCCATTATACCCTTTTGAGCCACTAAGAAAACATTCTTAATATTTGAATAAACAAAGCAGAATTATTTTAACATTTGAATTGACTATTAGTTTTATATTTTTTGTTTATGTACTAATCTATAAAAATTGAATTGTTTAAATAAGCGAAGAAGTATCATTTTAAAATTTGCAGACCAATATTTCTGGTACGAATATGTAAATCAAAATTCAACTACCTCAATTTTCATACTATTTTCTAAGTTTTCATACAAGAAAGAAAACATTAAACTTTGTAGGCTCATTCAGTTATAGTGTAAGCTCTTTAATTTCCATGTACTATTTAGTATACGCGAAAAGCTAGTGTAAATGTAGCTACATTTAATATTTGTGGAGCAATATTTATTAATTCATTTATTTTTAATTAATTTAAATTTTTATACCATTTGAAAAGAGAAGAGGGTTATTTTGACTTTTTGGTGACCTATTTAATTGTGTTGCAACATTTTAAAATTTAAATTTTATAGTATATTGTATATTTTTGTACCAACTTTTAAAATGTATTCTTTAAATAAGTGAAGAAGGGCCTTTTTAAGTAGTTAAAAATTGTGTAACTTTTTGTGTTATTTTAATTTAAAAAGGATAACTTAGCTGCAAAGCGATATTTTCAAATTTGAATTAGTTCTATTTTTGTATATTTAGTGCGAAGGAGAAAAATGTATTATTTTAAGTATGCAAATTACCATTTTAATGGCTCAGAATTTTGTACCCCTTGTGCCACCAATAACGTTTGTGCTATTTAAATATATGAACTAATAAATTTGAGTGAATATCTAGTTGTGGCGTGATATACCAATTATCATAACAAAAATTTGTCTGTAAACTTTAGTGTTCCTTCTTTACTCCTTAAATAAAATTTTTTCCTGCTCGTTACAGAAACATACAAAAAGAGTATAAATATCAAATTTTAAAAGATCACGCAACAACTAGTTAACACCGAAATTTACTTCTCCGTTTATTTGAACGGCACAAATATGTTGTTCGTAGCACAAAAAATATAAAATTCCTAGCTAATTGAATGGTCTTTTTCGTTAATTTAAATATCGCATTTTTGTAAAAACAAAAAGGGTACAAAAATGCTAATTCCAAGATAGTTAAACCTCCACTACAAAATTATTTTTTTCCGATTTGCACAAAAATATACATCAAACAACAACTTTCTAAGCTAGTTAAAATTTCAGTTTGAAAATGTTACACTACAATTAACTGGAAACGTACTTAAGCAGCTTATAATTAGGGGAACGTTCGGGGACACAAGTTGCATTAGATTTGTAGTCACAACATTTAATAGCTTTTATAAAATGGTTTACCGTGTTTGTTACATCAAATACAGAAAGTAATCGCATTTCAATACGCTCATACCAAATACCAAAACACCATGTTTAAATTTTGTACTGTATATGAAAATATATTTTTTATGGATTACTAAGTGGCCATATTCTTTCTTATGTAATTTCTAGTTTAATAAATAAAGCTCCATACACACAAACGCTGTTTATGTGACCTCATTGTAATTTCTGCAAAGTTAAATAAAATTAGAAAAACATTTCATTCTCTTGTAAGGATTGCCTACAGATCACCGCTTTTCTCAAATAAACTACAATACACTCTAAGACCTGGGTAAAAGCAAATATGATACTCGTAATGGACACGTTCAAAAACCACTGATACTGAGTACTAAGCAAACCGGTTAAAATTGTTATAAAGAGATGTATCCCACGTAAACTATAGGCCAAGGTAAAAACAAAAATTTATAATTAGGATGTTCGAGAACACGTATTTGTTGAGACTCATGCAAAATAGGTTATTATTTTAGAGAGGTGTATGTCACATAAACTAAGAGACTGAGGTAGGGATAAATATAATATTCGTGATCCAATATATATGGAGTTTTATGCAAATCGGTTAAAATGGTTTAGGTTATCCCATATAAAGTATAAGGCCTATGTAGAAACAAATTTAATATTCGTAATTAGTATGTTTGGAAAAATGTGTAAAATAAGAGTTGTAAACAAAAACCAAGGTCTTATATATGTCATATTCCTTTTTTTGCTATGTTAAAAAGGGGTTGAAAAATGCCATAAAAGAGAGCGAGTCATAACCTTAATCAAAGATAATCACAGTCTACTATTAGGTGCTGTGTAAATTATGTTATGTTAAATATTGGTTAAAATATATGTTCGTATCCTTCAGCTATACCATTTCATGGGATACATAATATCAGTTGTGTTAAAGAGGTTGAGTTTGTTCAGTTTATCGTCCCGTTCAGCAGCGAGGCTATGTGAGACGTGGACCTACTAATTAATGGAATCCGAACCACATGAGCTCCCGCCGGGAATCGAACACGGGTCTCTCACGCCAAAGGCGAGTACGCTAACCGCTTAGCCACAGAGGAGCTCTTGTGTTAAATAGGATTTTCGAAGATATTTTCATAGCATTTCCTGTTAAGCTCTACTGTGGGGTTCGTATATTCATTGCTACTATGTTTTATATTTGTAATATGTAAACAGTGTTTGTAACTTCTGGTAATAGGGGTTGAATAAAGGCCATAATCTTTTATAATTTCTGTGATGTTAATTAGTTGTTGGAATATGTGTTCATAGTCTAATGGTATACCGTAGCCTTTCTTGTGTAAACTCGACTATGATAAATAGTGCTTGGAATATGTGTTTATAGTCTTATATATATTGTGTTCCATGGGTTTAAAAAGAGTGTTTGTAGCCTTTGGTAACAGGGATTGAAAAAATATCATAGTTTTTTAGAACTGTGATATGTTAAATATGGGTTGGTAGAAGTGTTCATAGTCTTACGTTTACTCTGCTGTGTTAAATAGGAAATGAAAACAATGCTTTTACCTTCCTTGTGTTATGTTAGGCGTAACTCGTGCTATATTAAATAGGGATCGTAAAAGAAAACGAATACACATCCATTGTTCTTCTACGTGTTCTCCGCTATGTTAAATAGGTTTTGCGAAAATATGCAATAGCCTCAGGTAATGTGTTCTCGTAGTCCACTGGAGGCCCGCAAGTAGACTCTATGTAATTTCAGCTATGTTAAATAGGGTAGAATACAATGCTTGTAGCCTTCTTGGTAAACTCTGTTATGTTAAATATGTCTTAAAAAGGGTGGTGGGAGAGAACAAGAATACTGCCATAGTATTTCATCAGCATTGATAAAGGTGGTCAAAAAATTGTGAATTTTTGGAGTGTTGAATTTTCCATATCTCGACGATATTCGTGACACGGCATACCGTGAAACCCTCGAACCTCAATGTCGCACGATACTTCTTCGACCTACTACTTCGTATCAGGAGGGTCTGAGAAAAGTAGAAAATTCATCACAAAGTTTTGTCAGGTGTAGCCCATACTACTCCCGGATTATACAGTTTAACTGTTGCAAGGACATAACGCTACATGAAAACAATTTATTTCTTTCTAACGCATACGAAACAAGTTTGGGAAACAAAAAGCGTACAGCGAATTCCACGATAGGACGAATTCTTCCCTTCTTAACAAGACTGCAAAGTTTTAGAAACAGAAATAATTTTTAGTTAACAAAAAAGAGCTCAAAGGTGGGTGAAGCGTTACAAGAAACGTGGAAAACTGCTAGATTCCCCAACTACAAGAGGAAACATGTAACAGAAGAAAAAAAGATCATTCATTTGAACATGAGTATCTTTTGAGTGGAATACATTTTACTAAAGGTTCTGCTTCTGAGGTGATGAGCATTCGATGTTTTTCAGTCATTCTTAAAATTAAATAAAATGTATTTGGAAAAACAAACCGAAAAGAAAGATACATTTCTTACAACACGAACGCATTCTTTACTAGTTAGGAAACTGCTCATTTTATACTGATACATTTTACAAAGTATCCATAAAACAAAAGTAAATTGTTTCTATTTTCAAATTATTTCTCGCGACAAGACAAAACGATTTTCCAATACTTCCACTTTTGTGCGAATTGTTGTCAGGTGAAAAAAAGTATTAGCTGGAGGAGTTTAAAGCATAAGTATTGACTACACCACGGGTGACCACAGAAGGGGCTATGACGCAAACTGCGTCATTGAAATATTTGGGGCGGTAAAAATCTATATAAATATGTATGTGGGGGTGTAAAAATTAATTGAAAAGAAGATGTTTTTCATGGAAGAACACCTACGGATAGACAATTGGGGGCTGCGTCAGGGACATAAGAGGGAACATAAGGGGCGTGGGCACCACTGGCTACACGAACTACGTATACAGACCAAGCTATATAATGACAGGCCTCTCGTAAACCTAAACTGAATTTGACTATTCAGGGCTCTCTTTTTACTTGAAATACTTACCTCTTTCTTAAATGAGGTTAATTTTACCTTGCTTTTCTTCTAACTCTCCTAGTTATCCCACCTTTTGAAGGAGTAGTTGAATAGAGTTGTGGCTCGGATTGTTGCAACTTCTGAAATGAGGGTTCTCGCTCTTTGATATCAGAGCTTTAGAAAATAGTGCAATCAGATAAGAAATTTTTGGCAGTGGAAAATTATAAAGCGAATGAAAAAGAGTAAAAACTGGATAAAACCGGATCTTGGGAGGATATGGAAATTTCAGAGGGTCGAAGGGGGTCAAAATTATTCTGCCAAAAATCAGATTGGTGAATTATGTTTTAGAATTTCAGTCCAAAGCGGGCCTATGTGTTTGTATAGCATTAAGATGAAAATTTCAATACTTATCCATCTGATATGTATATTTGCTTGATTCATACTAAAATACTGTATAAATAAAGATATTATTCCCCAAAATATGATTACTACTAAAGTATTAAAAACTTCCACATTAATTTATGTTTAAATATGCAACGAATGAGTGTATTACATGGACAGAAGTTACATTTTGAAAACTACATATACAGTAGGTGGAAAAATTTTTGGACCCCTCCAAAGAAACATTCCCTTAACTATAATGGCACATTGCAGTTTCCCCGTGGTCTTTAACAACATTTTGTTAGATAAAAAAAATTCTACCTAAAGATGATATGTATCAATAAATTCAATCTTACTAATAACTTACTCACTCCTTCATACACTCACACACTCATCGGTAGACAGTCTAAAGCGTTTATTTTGGATATTGTACTAACTGTTCATTTTTCTTTTCCAAGGTGCAATCGAAAAGTTTTAGAGTTACATAATTGTGTGTTCCGATACTTTCATGAGGAAAGTAAGCGAATACGATGAAATAGTATTAAAAACAATTATTAATTCATTAAAAGCATTGAGTTTTGACTTAAACAAACATCGACCAAATACAATTCTAAAACTTTCTCAGTATTATATAACTTAAAAGGTGAAAGCATTCAAGTGATGTGAGAAATCGTGAGGACACACAATCTTCTCTTTTTCTGCTTTCTTTCGTTTCTGTGGGTTTCTGGTTGAACTTTCGAAAGCATTACAAAACACGACTCAATCGATACTCGTAAAATTCCAAAGTACTTTCGTCGCTTTTATATGCCAACTCGAGGTTTGCTCTTACGGGTGTTCCCGTCGCCGGTTGGGAAACACTCCAGAATCGTCTGAAAATTTGTCATGGGCGACGTTGTAGCTGTACTAAAAGTCTCTAGATAATTAAGAGTGGCTCAGTAGGTTGCGTCAGCCACATTAGTCTCCACATTCAGACTAACTGCAGCAGCGATATACTGTCCGGCACGATAACCTCCTCCCTTTCTTGGCAACATACCAACTGATTGAGGGCCCCAATATAAAGAAGGAGCATTTACACTCGTTACTGTAACAGTTACAACAGTTGACTGTGTCAGTTTATTCAAACAACATAACCATGGCTTTGAACTTGACTTCTGAAGGGGATAATACATTGTAGTATCCCTTGCATCAGCTAGCACTCGATTTTCTTTTTCAATAACGGATTTAGTTTCTTCCTTGGTTCTTATTTCTGGTGAACTGCTTCCAGAAAAAGAATTGGAAATGTCCAATTTTTCCGACTGAATTTCACTAATTGATTTTGAAGATCAGCTACTTCCTCCTGAACTTGGTTAACCTTTGTATCTACTATTTCCAAGTATGCTTAAAGCTGATAAATTTACTAAAGTTATATTTAATTTGTCAATTTCGGCCTGCTGTTTCTTCAGTTTTTGGTCTACACTCTGAAATGTATTGTCTACTTTTCCACATTTGAATCTACATTAATAAATTTAGTATCCGTCTCTTGCTTTAATTGCTCTACCGATTTTTGGGCTTCATACCTTACCCGTTCGATTTCTGTGTACGTTTGCTCCTTCAATTTGGTCATTGAGAAAGCAAAGTCAGCACACATTTCGTCAAATTTGTGGTTTAATTCCTCGAATCAGGCTTCTGTTTCTCGGTACGATGTATCTAGCGTTTGCGCATATTATTGATTTTTTTCCTTATTTCCGTATTGTTCTGTTTCATGCTGTTGAATTTTCATTTCATACTGCTAAGTTTTTCATGATTGCCTTTTATATCCTGTTTTATCTCGGTCATCTCAGGATTCACTTCTTGTAATAAAGGACAAGCAGCATCATTGTTAGATGACGTATTTTTCCTTGACTCTTCTTTGGTTCCATTGCCATTTAGATTACGCTAAAGACCACCGATGTGATCCCCAACTTTTCCATTATCTTGAAGGTCAGGTATGTCCACAGGAGATATCTGGCCTCGATTCTTTATTGTACTATACCCGCGTTACCCATCCGAATCAGAGTGCTCTGTTTCTCTTGTGGCAGAGGTATCAATTGGGTCGCGAGGCTGGTTTAATTTTTCAAGACAGCCTTCACAATATTTGATTATTTCTCGATTTTTGATATTTTCATTTTCCAAAGTATCGTCTAAGTTGGTACAGGTAAAGTGTATACACTTCGTTTTTCTCCCTTTACATCTTATTAATCTGCGTGAAACGCGGAATCTTTTCTCTTCTCGATCAACGTACATTGCGTACACGCGGACTCAAGCTGCTTTGATTGACTATATTTTGGCTATTGGTTGCTTTGGTCTCAACAAAATACATAAATTCACACACAAAGTAAAATACTTAACAACACAAATTAATAAACCACATATAATTAATAGATACGGAACTCTCATTCAATCCATCATTGATCAGCCTCCAACATTTGCTTTTAGTTAAACATTTAATATTTATCTCGTCTTCTCTTCTTACAGAAACAAAAAAATAAAAAAAAAAACAGAACACCCATACGACTATAATAGCTTACTCAATAATAAAACTTTTCTATCATTCACATCTTTATTAAAACCTCAATACGTAATCGATCTTTAATTTTGACCATTACCAAATCTTTTCAGATCCGTTACCAAGCAAAACAATCGTTTCCATGGTAACAATCCTGTCACGGTCACCATTTCTAAAATATAATAATAATAGTAATAATAAATTTCTCGTGAAAGGGGAAAAGTGTATTCGCTATATATTTGAATTAATATTGAACTCTTTTGGAATTTAATAATTTAGCCGAAATGAGCAAAATGAAATCTATTGAACTTTTAGATCATTCTAACTTAAAATGCTCGTTTTACCAGTTACTAATTTATATCGTTCTTCCGAAGATAAGAAGTAAAACAATTTAGTGACCGTGCCAATAGCAACAACTCCCAGTAACGACCCCTCTTCAGTTTTAATTAGGAATAGGAAAAGAAAGTGTGGGAAAGAAAAAGAAAGTATGAGGGAAGAAGGAAGGAAAGCAGGACAAGAAGGAGAGTAGAGAAAGTTAAGGAAGGAATTACAAGATAAATATTGGAATATGATGAACGAACTTCAATACTTATTGAAAGGTAATTCATATCCAAATGCTATTGCTTCAGGATCAATGTAAGTGATCCGGAAGAGGTACATTTTACACCATACGACCCTGACCTGGAATCAAAAAACTGCACACGTGGCAGTTTCCGCGACCCATCCCCGAGGTACGAGAAAGGTTAATTGTTTGTCTGTTATTTCTAAAAGTTACATAGCCTTTACTTAGTATCTGAATTCCTACAGAGAAAATGTCTCACAAATTCGAATAAAAAAAATCAAAGCGATCGATATATTATCCCCATACGTTTAAGATTTCTGAAAACACTGTCGTTATTCTGGCTCACCCTTTTGCTTTGGCTTTTCTCATTGAGCCGATTCTGAGTACTTTTGAATTATTTATCATTCATGACCTCTGTCATGCACTATTACATATAATAAATTATAGCAACTGTAGTACAGGTAGTATCATCTCTGGAAGTCAATATTAATACTACCACTTAAACGTAAATTTGTCAGTCATGCACTAAAACACACATACATACAGGGTAGTGTATCGACATGGATAAACATAATGTAACAGGAACCATCCAGCTTTAGTTTGGTAAACATTAATTGCATATATGTTAATATTAGACAAATTATTATGATCATGCGATCACGATATAAGTATAAAAGTATCAATTTACATGCAAAGTTGAGTTGTAAAATTTTGACGATATATATATATTAACAGAAGGATTAGAAGAAAAATTTTATATTTCAATATACATGTATACTTCCACGAATCATTGAAAATATATAATTTAGTTTGGAAGGAAAAAAGAATAATAATGTAATTATATTTTTCACAATCATAACTGGATAGAAAAAAATTAGATCAGGGTTTGAATGAGTTCTTTTTTTATAAAGAGATTTCGTAGATATCGATGAGCATCCGGCTCGCACAAAATGCCAAGTCACCTTTCTTGGGGTCCAAACATTTAGCTTTGCCTTCGTTTGCGTATACACAAAGGGTTTGGTCATTAACTGTAAACAACACATATTCTTTTTATAGATATACTTATATATTGGAAATATTTCTTCCAGTTTTAGATTACAAGGAGAAAACGTCGTCTATACTATTTTGATAATTATTTTACTTCTCTGTTCATTCCGCTTAATTTACAAGTTCCTTGACCAGGTTTAAGTCACTATCGTTTTATATCATTGGGTAGTCACATTTTCTCGTGAATTGGCACAACTCAAGAAAAAACTAAAAAGGAGAATTTCTCAAGTCCACAAAAATCTTCGTTGATGCGAGCATAGTTTATCAAGATGAAACATTCCTTGAACTTCAGGATTTGCACAGGAGGGATGCGATTAAATGTGTTTCTATAGTAGGAGTTCAGTTTACTGATCTGAGGATCGATTTGGTAGTAAATTGACGTTGAACTAAAAAACACAGGCCTGGCTTAACACCATAATAAGGCGGTAATTAAAGTTCAAATGATATTAGTTCTTATGTAAGTTATTGAAGAATATCTCTGAGGTTGACAATAATATACAACATACGGCGGTACTTTCGATAGTTACTCTTTACATTTATCGGTATCTCACGACCGAGGCAAAAAAGAACCGTTCTGGGTAAAATACTCAGACCCTTTTCACTTATATTAATTTAGTCTATTCAACATTATATATTTTACTGAAATACATATTGGCATTCAATACTTATTCATATTCATATCTCTACATATGCATATATTCATAATTATTCAATCTCTCAAATTATTCACATGACAAATCGAATTTTACTGTTGGAGCATTTTTGTTTTGAACACTGTTACTGTTGGAACGGTTTTTGAATCCGATATGTCGCGTATATTCAAATTAACTAATTTCCCGCGCTTAGAAATTATATTCATATCTTCGAGTGTTCTATTTAACATAGTGTACATTCAACGAACAAGGCATTCACGTAAAATCAGAGAATATAGATATAAATGTGACTAAAAATGTCTATAATATTTTTGAGCCCAAACAACTACAACAACCTTCTCATTCAGAATTATCAGTGGAAAATAAATGTGGGAAGAGCTAATAGTTTGACCAAAGTTTCTGCACGAATAATGATGAAAGGACACGCAAAAGAAATTTGATCATAGATCGGTCCATCGCTCGATACTATAGTCCGTCAATATGGTGGAAAACGTTCATTTTGTACCTCACACCAATGAATACCTCTACGAATTCTGTCTCACGACGTCTCAGGTGAAAATTTAGGTTCACAAGCTATATATTAAATCATCAATATTTGTAGGGTTCAAAATTCGGAGAGAGGTTAAAATAAAAAAAAATCATTAAGAGAGTTGAAAAAAAGATAAGGAAGGGCGCTAAAGCGGGGCTAAAGTAATAAGCTAGAACACTAAAACTACAAATATAAGTGGTCGAAATTCAACGTACAGCAGTTCATAGCCAAATATATTTTCATATGCCGAAAATTGGTTGGCCTACTAAATACGTAGTCTAAAATGAAGTATCTCCAAAAACAACAGTATGACTGTTCCGAAAGACAGAAGCTCTTGGGGAAATCCTCCTCCTCGCTGTAATCTGACTGAGACTTTGGAGGCCCCGGAACTAGGGGAAGGATGATGTGGTCTCTTAATTCAGGATTTCAAAAGAAAGTTATCTCACCCCTGAGAAACTTAGAAGAGTTTCGAGGAAAGTATACAAAACTATATATAACAAATTCCCTTGTGAACAAGCGTGTTGTAAAAGACGATGGATGGTATTTCTCACTTAGCGGCTCAACTATTGTAAAGTAAATACACAATTCGATTAGTCAACCGGCCCGAAAATACGAGTAATGGCTATATGACAACTGATCCCGGATACATCACAGTTGATTACAGGACAGAATAGCTATTTGCGGAATTAATTCAGTTCAGATAATATGCGCTTGATTTGCATTTATGAAAATACCCAGCAACTTGAAAACAAAATATTATCTTTTCAAGTCACTCGACCCCGCGAAGTTCGCTGTTGTTCGAAGAGGTGACAGATTGAATAGGATCAAATAATCTAGTAAATATATTACAGTAAACTTTAGTAATAAGGTAACAGGTCGTCAAGAAAAACTCAATGTCCATGAAGTTTCATTTTTTCTACTTCTAGTGTCTTCTACTTAATGTTATGAAATTAACTGACGCTTCAAGTTGTACCGCCTCTTGCGGTTGGTAACTACTAGTAAGATTTGTCAGACAAAGTTACTAGTAGAAAATCTATTTTTATTTATCTTTTCATTTTGGCAAATCCCTTTTAGATTTTCTAGTTAGTAACTTTAGTATAGTTTTGCATACTTTCGTCGAAACTCTTCTCAGTTTCTGAGGGGTGAGATGATTTTCTTTTGAAATCCTGACGTAAGAGACCACGCCATCCTCAGTCTCAGTCGGATTACAGCGAGGAGGAGGATTTCCCTAAAGCTTCTGTCTTTCGGAACAGACTTACTGTTGTTTTTGGAGATACTTCATTTTAGACTACGTATTTAGTAGGCCAACCAATTTTCGGCATATGAAAGTATATTTGGCTACGGACTGCTGTACGTTGAATTTCGACCACTTATATTTGTAGTTTTAGTGTTCTAGCTTATTACTTTGGCGCCGCTTTGTCTCTTGCCCTTCCTTATTCTTTTCTCCACTCTCTTATTTTTTTTTTAAATTTTAACCTCTCTCCGAATTTTGAACCCTACAAATATTAATGATTTAATATATAGCTTGTGAACCTAAATATCCACCTGAGACGTCGGAGACAGAATTCGTAGAGGTATTCATTGGTGTGAGGTACAAAATGAACGTTTTCCATTATATTGACGGACTATAGTATCGAGCAATGGACAGATTTTTGATCAAATTTCTTTTGCATTTCCTTTCATCATTATTCGTGTAGAATTTTTGGTCAAACTATTAGCTCTTCCCACATTTATTTTCCACTGATAATTCTGAGTGAGAAGGTTGTTGTAGTTGTTTGGGCTCAAAAATATTATGGACATTTTTAGTCACATTTATATCTATATTCTCTGATTTTACGTGAATGCCTTGTTCGTTGAATGTACACTATGTTAAATAGAACACTCGAAGATATGAATATAATTTCTAAGCGCGGGAAATTAGTTAATTTGAAAATGTGCGACATATCGGATTCAGAAACCGTTCCAACAGTAACAGTGTTCCAAAAAAAATGTTCCAACAGTAAAATTCGATTTGTCATGTGAATAATTTGAGAGATTGAATAATTATGAATATATGCATATGTAGAGATATGAATATGAATAAGTATTGAATGCCAATATGTATTTCAGTAAAATATATAATGTTGAATAGACTAAACTAATCTAAGTGAAAAGTGTCTGGATATCTTACCCTCAACGGTTCTTTTTTGCCTCGGTGATGAAATACCGATAAATGTAGAGTAACTATTGAAAGTACCGCCGTATGTTGTATATTATTGTCAATCTGAGAGATTTTCTTCAATAACCTACATAAGAACTAATATCATTTGAACTTTAATTACCGCCTTATTATGGTGTTAAGGCAGGCCTGTGTTTTTTAGTTCAACCTCAATTTACTACCAAATCGATCCTCAGATCAGTAAACTGGACTCCTACTATAGAAATACATTTAATAGCATCCCTCCTGTGCAAATCCAGAAGTTCAAGGAATGTTTCATCTTGATAAACTGTGCTCGCATCAACGAAGATCTTTGTGGACTTGAGAACTTCTCCTTTTTAGTTTTTTCTTGAGTTGTGCCAAATCACGAAAAAATGTGACTATCCAATGGTATAAAACGATAGTGATTTAAACCTGGTCAAGGAACTTGTAAATTAAGCGGAATGAACAGAGAAGTAAAATAATTATCAAAATAGTATAGACGACGATTTCTCCTTATAATCTAAAAGTGGAAGAAATATTTCCAATATATAAGTATATCTATAAAAAGAATATGTGTTGTTTACAGTTAATGACCAAACCCTTTCTGTATACGCAAATGAAGGCAAAGTTAAATGTTTGGACCCCAAGAAAGGTGACTTGGCATTTTGTACGAGCCGGATGCTCATCGATAACTACGAAATCTCCATATAAAAACAGAACTCATTCAAACCCTGATCTAATTTTTTTCTATGAAGTTATGATTGTAAACAATACAAATAATTCTTCTTCTTTTATCTTCCAAACTATATTTATGTTTTCAATGATTCAAGGAATATATATATATATATATATATATATATATATATATATATATATTTACATCAGCTAATGCTAATGCTTTTGTACGAGCCGGATGCTCATCGATAACTACGAAATCTCCATATAAAAACAGAACTCATTCAAACCCTGATCTAATTTTTTTCTATGAAGTTATGATTGTAAACAATACAAATAATTCTTCTTCTTTTATCTTCCAAACTATATTTATGTTTTCAATGATTCAAGGAATATATATATATATATATATATATATATATATATATATATATATATATATATATATATATATATATTACATCAGCTAATGCTTCTGGCAACAAATACTATTCGAAGCTTTCTTGCACCCACTGGAAAACGTGAAGTATATTAATATTTATTTGCATATATTGTTATTGTAGACTGTTCCCATAATGCCCACCGACTTTGATTTTACAAAATTTGAGAAATAAATTTCACTTTTTATTTAGTGGTCAATTTGAAGGCATTTTGTTATACTACCATTAAGAAACCCATATACATCATATTACGAATCAATCATTATGGAACAATCTCATGTGTGACACGCAGCAGTGGTACCAATCTTTGAAAGTTTCATTTACAACTTTTTTCTTTTTTCTTTTTTAACTGATTTTGTGAGTAATGGTGCATTCAGTATAAAGGTACAACAAGATATTCTCCTTCTCTCTCTCTGTCCCTGTGTGTGTGTGTGTGTGTGTGTGTGTGTGTTTGTTTCTAGTTTCCGGCGTAAGCGTGTGGATACTACCAGGTATACTTTCGTGTGTACAAATGCTAGTGTGTGTGTGTGTGGCGCGGGTATATGAACTATTAATTGGGATCGCGTAGTGGAACTTATCAATATTAGTACGTACATACAAACGGCTGTTACTTCACACGATAACTTTGGACGAATGCGAATTTTTAAATTCTGCTTTTTGCAATAAATAAGTAGAGTGATTCCTCTCGAGGGAGTTCCCCTAAATGGTAGCCCCTACCATGTCCAATTAAATCACAAATTGCCGCAATCGTTTGTACATTGTTTGTACTGAAATGTACAGGCCAAATTTTCGTTTGTACACTATTAGGGGCGCCGCCAGAACGAAAAGAAATTGGGGCTGTTTAACTGGTACCCCCCCCCCCACCAACATGTTCTATTCAATCACTAATTATCGCAATCGTTTGTACTTCGTTTGTACAGAAATGTGCACCCGCAATTTTCGTTTGTACATAATTAAGGGCGCCGCCAGAACAGAAAAAATGGGGGCTGTCTAAGTTGTACCCCCCCCCCAAAACCAATTCAATCACAAGTTGTCGCATTCGTTTGTGCATCGTTTGTACAGAAATGTGCAGGCGAAATGTTTGTTTGAACAAACTTAGGGGCGTCGCCAGAACGAAAACAAAGTGGGGAGCTGTCTAAGTGGTAGCTCCCCCCACGATGTCCAATTGAATCAAAAATTGTCACAATCGTTTGTACTTCGTTTGTACAGAAATGTGCAGGCAAAATGTATGTTCGTACACAATTAGGGGCGCCGCTAGAACGAAAACAAAGTGGGGGACTGTCTAACTGGTAGCCCCCCACCAACATGTTCTATTCTATCACAAATTATCGCAATCGTTTCTACTTCGTGTGTACAGAAATGTGCAGGCAAAAGTTTCGTTTGTACACAATTAGGGGCGCCGCCAGAACGAAAAAAATTGGGGGCTGTCTAAGTGGTAGCCCCCGACCATGTCCTATTCAATCACAAATTGTCGCAATCGTTTGTACTTCGTTTGTACAGAAATGTGCACGCGAAATTTTCGTTTGTACATAATTAAGGGCGCCGCCAGAACAGAAAAAAATGGGGGCTGTCTAAGTGGTAGCCCCTCCACCATGTCCAATTGAATCACAAATTGTCACAATCGTTTGTACTTCGTTTGTACAGAAATGTGCAGACAAAATGTATGTTCGTACACAATTAGGGGCGCCGCTAGAACGAAAACAAAGTGGGGGACTGTCTAACTGGTAGCCCCCCACCAACATGTTCTATTCTATCACAAATTATCGCAATCGTTTCTACTTCGTGTGTACAGAAATGTGCAGGCAAAAGTTTCGTTTGTACACAATTAGGGGCGCCGACAGAACAGAAAAAAGGGGGCTGTCTAAGTGGTAGCCCCCCCCACCATGTCCAATTCAATCGCAAATTATCGCAATCGTTTGTACTTCGTTTGTACAGAAACGGGCAGGCGAAATGTTTGTTTGTTCACTATTAGGGGCGCCGCCAGAACGAAAACTAAGTGGGGTGCTTTCTAAGTAATACCTCCCCACCATGTCCAATTGAATCACAAATTGTCGGAATCGTTTGTACTTCGTTTGTATAGAAACGAGCAGGCGAAATGTTTGTTTGTACACAATTAGGGGCGCCGCCAGAACGAAAACTAAGTGGGGCTGTCTAAGTGGTAGCCCCCGACCATGTCCAATTCAATCACAAATTGTCGCAATCGTTTGTACGTCGTTTTTACAGAAATGTTCAGGCAAAATTTTCGTTTGTACACAATTAGGGGCGCCGCCAGAACGAAAACAAACTGGGGGCTCTCTAAGTGGTAGCTTCCCACCAACATGTCCAATTGAATCACAAATTTTCGTAATCGTTTGTACATCGTTTGTACAGAAATATGCATGCGTAATTTTCGTTTGTACACAATTAATGGCGCCGCCAGAACGAAAACAAAGTGGGGCTTTCTAAATGGTAGCCCCCACCATATCCAATTCAATCACAAATTATATCAATCGCTTGTACATCATTTGCACAGAAATGTGCAGGCGAAATTTTCGTTTGTACTCTATTAGGGGCGCCGCCAGAACGAAAACAATGTGAGGGTTTGTATAAATGGTAGAAGCATTAAAAAAATGTGTCACATTTATGGAGTATTTTTCTAACAGGACTTTGTTCACACTATTGTGTGGTTTGGTTTGTTCACACTATCGTGTGATTCACTATATTGATCTTATCCTAACGATGATGGAATTAAATGTTTTTTTTTTGTTTTTTTATATTTATATTTATACTTACAATCATTATTGCTGAGTTAGTTTTTCACTCCTCGGCTCTTATTATTAAACTTATTCATTATTTCTTACGTGAACTGAATCCTTATGAGAAAAATGTATTTTTTTTTCTTTCTATCTTGCACAGAATCCGTTATTCTCATCTCGTACAGGAAATTGATAAGTGGAAGATATAACAAATCCACAAAGTAGACTGTTAAAGGGAAAATTATAACACAGTATTTTGTTTTATATGATCATCTTCATTAACCTCATTTTGCAGAAACTATAGAATGCATGGTGAAGTATTTTGGTGCATTCAGCATTCTGATTTACGAGTAGAGTTGCTAACTGGCCGGTATTTGCTGTAATTTTGATTAAGGCCGGTGACCGGTACAAACTTCTTATTAGACCCCTTCTGACCGGTATTTTGGAATCTGCAGTCCAGAATATAACATTGAACATCGAAATTTTTCAACAGTGTCTTTACAAACACAAATTTCCGTTGTATTATACATTATCGATATTTTTTTAACGTATGGCAGTTTTTTTTTTATTTATTTAACATAACAAATTTGATAACACTTATATTTTATTGTAAAAGAATTTTATTCATTTATTGAGAGTAGAAAATGACTTTTTAAAGCAATTTCCTTTGTTTGAAGTGAAGTTTATAGAATAAATTTCATTTTATGAATCAACTATTGTTACATAAAGATTAATATCCAGTATTATTCATCTGTTTCGATAATTTTAAACAAGTGGCAATTGCTGGTAAATACAATAACGATCAATACAGTCTTCAGTTTCTCATTTGTACAGAGAATTTTGAGGGTGTGCCGGTAATTTTGTTTTCCTGAGTTGGCAACCTATTTACGAGGTTTTGTTTCAACTCTGCTACGTAGTGGCTCCGTACTGACACTCCGCATGCAAATAAGTATGTAAGGCTACCATACGCCCCGGTTTCTTAAAATTTGTCCCGGTGTGCAGAAATTTTCCTTCTTGTCCTGTTTTTTTCTTTATTATTATTATTAATTACATATCAAAATTTCTGAAAAGATAATAAAATCGACTTATTCCTTTTGCTTTCAATTCCGACAATACTATAGGAACAATTTCATTCTAATCTTTATTATTATTGCAATCGCTGCTTCCCCGGATATAACATGCAATGTTTAAATCCTCCTAAGTAGCACTCTTATCACTAAAAGTAAGAATGTATACCCCGAGGTGGCAACAAATTCTTGTGACGTTGCAGACCAGCCCCGAAAACACATTTTTTTCTGCTTCAGAAAAACAATTATGCAAATTGCTTTCTTTTAGTTCGCATTTTAGGTTAACAACAATAAATTAGCCTATTGAAATTTTGAAACAACTTCATAAATCTGGATATTTTTCTTTATAGACATGTAGAGCATGTAAAGGTGGTATGCGTAATAATATTGAAAATATAATTTTTGCCTAAATATTGTATGTTCACTGATTGCGTTTATATTGTATAACAGCTTCTAGCTTCTATAATAATTTTTAGCACTGTTGATTAAGTATGGACAGTGGCGTATTTACGATTTTGTTTCGGGAGGGGCTTTGCTAACTTCCGGGGGTGCTTTGCCTGAAAATATGAAAATTCTGCAAGATATTTCATATACTTTACTATAGTAAGTAAGATTTCGGTGGGGGGCTTGAGCCCGGAAGCCCTACCCTAAATACGCCACTGAGTATGGACTATATTAATACATTATTTTAAGTTGTATAACTAGTGCGATACTGTAGTAAAATTCGAAAGATAAAATTAATACAAAATGCAATATTTATTACTAATTTGTAAGATGTCCCGTTTTTTCTGTTTTCAAAAAGTATGGTAGCCTTAAAGTATGCTAAACCATACAAAATAAATTGTACTGTAAATAGTACCCCTCTGATAGTGCTCTCAAACGGGTCGGGTTACGGGTCGGGTTGTCGTGTCGGGTCAGTCGGGTTAGCTCGTGTCGGGTCACTCGGGTCGGGTCGTCACATTCTTCACTTATTTTCTATACGGAATACTATAAAGAGCTTTGTTGTGGAATTCAATTCGAAGTTGGTGAATGAATGATAAATGTGACTAATTGAAGGTGAAATAGTAATAAAATTTTAATTTTACCCTATATTAACTAATTGGTATTGTAATTGTAATTAATATTACTACTGACTTTTTTCCTTTCTGCGTTTCTATGTCAAGTTAAATGTCACCTTAAGTGAAATTGAAAGGAAATATCTAGTTAACGTCCCACGTTATGCACCAACGCTAAGAGAGACAGTGATGATGAGAAATAATTGAAGTGGTTGAATGAAGAAAGTGGGAGGAAATGGGAGAACACCGAGAAAACCCATGCACATGGGGTTTGTCCACCAGAAAACTTACTTGGTACGAGCTGGAATCAATACCCATGGACCTTCGGATCAAACATCTGCCTTTGGGCAGGACACATTATTATTATTATTATTATTATTATTATTATTATTATTATTATTATTATTATTATTATTATTATTATTATAACTTTAAGAGTGCCCAAGAAAGTTCCGCCGCCTTTTCACCAACACCTTCGAACATTGGTATGTAACCTAAGACGTACCTGGAATATCAAAAATCGTCTCCATCAGCCTCGACGACCTTCTGAAAACGTTCTGGAAGGCCATGGATTCCATCGCAGTCGAACTTGGTGGGACGTGAAGTGAAGAAGATATCAAGTGCATATTGAACCTCTACTAGCTGTTTGAATTGGCGTTCTCTAAGGTGATTGTCCAAGGAATGGAACAGGTGGTAATCGGACGGTACAATGTCCGTGGAGTATGGCGGATCTAATAGTGTTTTCCATCCAAGGCGTAGAATGATGTACTGGGTCATTTTAGCCACGTGGGGCTTAGCGTTGCCTTGTAACAAGAGGACCCCTTTGCAATTCAGAACTGTTGGATCCAGACAGTACACAGCGACAGTACACAGTTGCATTGATGATCTGACCAGCTGGTAGCAGTTCCCGATGGACGATACCTCGAGCAGTCCACAAAATGCACAGGAGAACCTTATTCTGGCGTGGTGCTGGCTTGGGCTGTTTTTGAACCGGTTCATGGGATGCTAACCAACAATGACGGCGCCGTGGAGCTTCGTACAATACCCACTTCCCATCACATGTCAACACCCTGTTCAGAAATTGCTCCTTCCTCAGACGAGACACCAAAGAAACACAGGTGTCTGCTCGCGTTGCTTTCTGGCTCCAAGTCAAATCATGTAGGACCTATCAACCCAACTTGCAGTGCTTCCCAAGTTGATGGTGGTGGTGCAGAATGGTTTCTACACTTACACTGAAAGGTAGTACCAGTTCCTCACATGTTTGTCTTCGCCTCAATTGCTGCCCGAAGATCTTTATTTTGAACATCTGTTTGCCTTCCGGCACGTGGTGCGTCTTCGAGTGTTTCGTCACCGTCCTTAAACCGTCATACCACTGCACTCTCCGCGTAGTCACGACACCCTCACCAAAGGCCTGTCATATCTTCCGCTCCGCGGAGCAGCAATTTGAACTCGTACAGCAAACAAGCCCTTATGACGCTCTGTGAAGGCCCCATGTTCACTCAGTCCTTACGCACGTTCACGGTGCATCTGAACAGCCACAACCAAGTAGTATGTTGGATATACTCACTAGTGTTGCTCACGAGACCTGGTTTGGGGCATTCTCGTTTCGAAAATGTGTCGTGAAGGTAGTCTCGTCTGGAAAAGTGCATATGTTTCTATTGAAAGAGCTCTGTCTCATCTCGTACCCTTTCATGAAAATTCTGTCTCGTCTCGTCTCGTCCAACAACTGACCTTCACCTTATATCCATTCGCATTCAACTCACGGTGTGAGGGCCAATTGAACACAGACCTCCACAAAGAGACAGAACTTTCTTGGTCACCTTCAGATTATTATTATTATTATTGCTGGAGTAGTGATTTGACTTTCTCCGCAATAAAATACTTGCTAATTTTATATAACGTTGCAAATATCTTCTAGATAAATTAATCAAGAAAAAATAAAAAGTAATTCCCTACAGAATGATATTTCAGTGCAATTAGTTCCTTATGATTCTATCAGACAGCAACGCTGTTTTTAAATAGAAAAATCGGAATGTTAACGTGATGAAATTGTTGTTTGTTACACAGCAAAAAATATTAAAAGAAGTTCTATATACATTCCTTACTAGAAAATAATGTTGTCTTCAGAACTTTTATTCTTTTAGCCTTCAGAACTTGTCTTCAGAACTCAGTCAAATTTTATTTTGACTTTTGAACTTGATTGCCTAAATTTTAACCTTGGAAATTTGGATGTGGAGTAAAATAAAGAAGGTTAGCAGGGTAGAGAGGAAAACAAATAAGGAAATGCTGAAAAAATGCAAGAGACGAGAGCAATATTAGACGATATAAGGAAGCGAAAAATGGGCGGATCACAAGTTTTGATCTTGCTAAGGGATTGCATTCTGAGGGATGTAGTAAAGGGGGTGATATCAGGAGAGCGAGAGTGTGTAAGAAGGTTGGAATTGATAGATTGTAATAAGGAGGGTGGTACTTTATGTTGGGTTGCGAGGCAGATATTAGCGGGAAATCGCAAAAATGGAAGCTTCTTACCTAATTCACGGAAACTGGCCTGTTTATTAATGGGAGAACACTGAGGAGGAGGAGGAGGATAATTATACTACAAGTAAAAAAAGCCGAAACAATGGTTTATGCATAAGAATTGGTCAGCATTTTTTTTCTGGTGGCAGTTTTGTAAAGTTCTAGCTCTCTCAAACTGGTTAGATTGTAAGTTCAAGTCACTCGGGTCGGTTGTCGGGTTAAGTCACCTCGGGTTGGTTCACTCGGGTCACTTTGGGTCGGGCCAATCGGGTCAGCTCGGGTCGGGTTGTCGGGTCGGGTCAGTCAATTTGGGTCACGGGTGGGGTCGGGTCGGTCTTCAACACATATAATTTCCACGAAAATTACAATATACCACGGTTTATACCTCATTGGACTTCCAATAAAACGTTTTCAATGATGTGTACACCATGTCACCATTTTTGTATGAGGGAATGTCTAGAGGGATTTTGTGGGAATTTGATGGAGTGTAGATTCCTGTGTGTGTGTGTGTGTGTGTGTGTATGTATGTATGTATGTGTGTGATACCTTACAGGATACAAGATGTCGAGGAAGTGTGTAAATAAACCGGACAATTTCTGTTATGTATGTGGGGAGCTGATATTTAAATCACAACGTCGATGTTTTACTCCACTTGTGAGGAAGTGTTATCAGTTATATTTTGGTTGCTGTGTAGGAGACCAGGATAAGAACTGGGTTCCTCACTACATTTGTTGTACTTGCGTGAAACGTCTGACTGGGTGGGCAAATGGTGGACGAAACATGTACTTCGCAGTACCGATGATCTGGAGGGAACCAAAAGATCATTCTTCAGACTGCTACTTTTGTATGACACAGATAAAAGAAATAACCAGTAAATCTAACCACACAGTACAGTACCCTAATTTGCATCAGCAATTAGGCCAGTTCCACACAGTGCAGAATTACCTGTACCGGTACCTCCTCCTCATCTTACGGTAAATGAGGATTACGTACTTGAGGCAACTATTGAAGTTCCAAATGAAGATGATGATCCTACTTATGCAGGAAGCACATCTACATTGGATTCCCATCTGATAACTCCGGGTGAACTAAATGACCTTATACGGGATTTAAAACTCTCCAATACACAGACAGAACTTCTTGATTCTAAACTTAAGGCTGGAATCTGCTCCATCGTGACACTAAAGTGTGTATTTTTCGAAACCTTCATACAGAGTTTCAAAACTACTATTCTCAAGAAAATGATTTAGTGTATTGTAATAATGTCTGTGCTGTGATGGATAGACTTGGACATGCACATATAAGTACAGAGTGGAGATTGCTTATTGACTCTTTGAAAACTAGTTTTAAAGCTGTCCTTTTGCACAATAGCAACAAATTTCCTTCAGTGCCTTTGGCTTATGCAACTAATATGAAGGAAACCTATGAAAACATCGAAATAGTGTTAGAAAAAATTCAGTATGAGAAATACAAGTGGACCGTTTGCTGTGATTTACAAGTCATTTCTTTGTTAATGGGTTTGCAGCTTGGTTATACGAAATATTGTTGTTTCCTCTGCGAATGGGACAGCAGGAACAAAGCGGAACATTACATCAAGAAGGAATGGCCAACGCATGTATTAACTCCTGGACAGAAGAATGCTGTTTATTCCTCACTGGTGAGCCCTGATTAGATAATTCTACCTCCTCTTCACATAAAGTTGGGGCTCTTCAAAAACTTTGTTAGGACAATGGACAAAAGTAATGCAGGATCTTGTTACCTCAAGGAAAAAATTCCTCGGGTTAGTGACGCTAGGGATTTTTGTAGACCCCCAAATAAGATGTTTGATTCGTGACCAAAAGTTTAAGGATCTCTTAACTCTGGTTGAGAAAGCAGCTTGGTGTCCATTTAAATGTTTAACAGAGATTTTTTTAGGAAACAAGAAAGCCCCAAATTACCGTGAAATTGTGAGTGATTTCCGGCAATCATTCAATGAAATGGGTTGCAACATGTCCCTTAAAGTTTACTTTCTAGACTCCCACCTGCATTTCTTTCCTGAAAAGCTTGGTGCTGTTAGTGATGAGTATGGGGAACATTTTCATCAGGACATTTCCTCCATGGAGAAGAGGTACCAGTGACAGTGTAGTTCAAAAATGCTAGCTGATTACTGTTGGACACTTAAGAGATGTTCCAGAAACCAAACACAGAAGAAAGTCGACAACTAAAACATATTAGTTGAGGTAAGTAAGTGTCCATTTATTAAGAAGATACCACTCACTTCTTTTGTATTATTTATTAAGTAGATATAAAATGGTGACACGGTGTATACATCATTGAAAATATGTTTTATTTCAAATCCAATAAGATATAAACCGTGCTTATATTGTAATTTTCGTGGAAGTTATATGTGATTTTATCTGCACTAATGAATATTGTAAAATGAACAGTACACATAGCATATTTTTTATATAAATATGTTTATTTCTCTAGATAGAATAATGCTATTCTTATGAAACTTAGAGGGCTTACTAAGTATAAATCAGGCTAACATACAATATAATTTGTGCGTTTATATACCTAAGGTACCCAAGCTACAAGTATGAAAATGGTTTTAAAAAAAGAAAAAAAGAAAAAGAACAGAAATTTGAGGGGAAATTTTCCGAAAACACCTCTGTCACGGGAAAACTGAGGGTGATGGAGAAAAACTGATTGCAGATTCGAATTCTACGTGAAAAGTTCTATTAGAATCAGGCATTTTCTTCCGTGTGCCAGAGAAAAAGAATTTTTTTCAACTAGTGCAATAGGAACCATTTTCAAACTCATCAACCGTTATCCAAACCGGTTAATGTTGATCGCAGATATTAAAAATACTCACATCCGTATATTATTTAATACAAACGAAAATTTTACCTGCACATTTCTGCACAAACGATGTATAAACGATCGCGACAATTTGTGGTTCAATCGAACACAACTGGTGGGGCTAGCACTTAGACAACTCCCCTTTTTTTTCGTTCTGTCCACGCATCTGATAGCTTAGAAAAAAATTTCGCCTGCGCATTACTGCTCAAACGATGTGCAAACAATTGAGATGATTTTCTTTTGAATGGGACGTAGGGGGTGCTACCAATTAGGTAGCCTATACTTTGTTATCGTTTTGGCGCGCCCGCAATTGTGTACAAACGAAAATTTCGCCTGCAAATTTCTGTACAAAACCGTAACAAACAAGTGCGACAGTTTGTGGTTGAATTCGACATGGTGGGAGGCCTATCAATTAGAGAGCCCATAGTTTGTTATCGTTTTGGCGGGGCCACATTTATGTGCAAACGAAAATTTCAGCTGCACATTTATGTACAAAGGCGTACAAACAAGTGCGACAGTTTGTGGTTGAATTGAACACGGTGGGAGGGCTAACATTTAGACAGCCCCCCACTTTGTTTTCGTTCTGGCGGCGCCCCTAATTGTGTACAAACGAAAATTTTGCATGCACATTTCTGTACAAACGATGTAGAAACGATTGCGACAATTTGTGACTGAATTGGACATGGTGGGGGGCTATCACTTAAACAGCCCCCACTTTGTTTTCGTTCTGGCGGCGCCCTTAATTATGTACAAACAATAATTTAGCCTGCACATTTCTGTACAAACGATATAGAAACGATTGTGGTGACAATTTGTGATTGAATTGGACATGGTGGGGGCTACCACTTAGACAGCCCCCCCTTTGTTTTCGTTCTGAGCTCGCCCCTAATTGTATACAAACGAAAATTTTGCCTGCATATTTCTGTACAAACGATGTACAAACGATTGCGACAATTTGTGATTGAATTGAACATGGTGATTGGGCTATCACTTACAAAGCCCCCACTTTGTTTTCGCCCTGGCGGCGCCCCTAATAGTGTACAAACGAAAATTTGGCCTGCACATTTCTGTACAAACAATGTACAAACGATTGCGATACTTTGTGATTCAATTGGACATCGTGTGGGGAGCTACCACTCAGACAGCTCCCCACTTTGTTTTCGTTCTGGCGGCGCCCCTAAGTTTGTTCAAACAAATATTTCGCCTGCACATTTCTGTACAAACGATGCACAAACGAATGCGACAACTTGTGATTGAATTGGACATGGTGGGGGGCTACCACTTAGACAGCCCCCATTTTTTTCTGTTCTGGCGGCGCCCTTAATTATGTACAAACGAAAATTTCGCGTGCACATTTCTGTACAAACGAAGTACAAACTATTGCGACAATTTGTGATTGAATAGGACATGGTCGGGGGCTACCACTTAGACAGCCCCCAATTTTTTTCGTTCTGGCGGCGCCCCTGATTGCGTGCGAACATACATTTCGCCTGCACATTTCTGTACAAACGAAGTACAAACTATTGCGACAATTTGTGATTGAATAGGACATGGTCGGGGGCTACCACTTAGACAGCCCCCATTTTTTCTGTTCTGGCGGCGCCCCTAATTGTGTACAAACGAAAATTTCGCCTGCACATTTCTGTACAAACGAAGTACACACGATTGCGACAATTTGTGATTCAACTGGACATGGTGGGAGGGGCTACCATTTGGACAGCCCCCACTTTGGTTTCGTTCTGACGGCGCCCCTGATTGTGTACAAACGAAAATTTCGCCTTCACATTTCTGTAGAAACGATGTACAAATGATTGCGACAATTTGTGCTTGAATAGGACTTGTTGGTGGGGGGCTACCATTTAGACAGCCCCCACTTTGTTTTCGTTGTGACGGCGACCCTAATTGTGTACAAACGAAAATTTCGCCTTCACATTTCTGTAGAAACGATGTACAAATGATTGCGACAATTTGTGCTTGAATAGGGCATGTTGTTGGGGGGCTAGCATTTAGACAGCCCCCACTTTGTTTTCGTTCTGACGGCGCCCCTAATTGTGTACAAACGAAAATTTCGCCTGCACATTTGTGTGCAAACGATTGAGACCATTTCCGATTGAGTCTGATAAGGGGGGGGGGGCTGTCTAAATAGACGTCTCCTTTTCACCTCTACTGTAATTAAATTCTTCCTCGAGAAAATCTGTAATCAACACTGTCAGTAGCTACGTCCTCGACTAATATACCTTAACAAGTACAGCTTTATTTTCGTATATTTTTCAACAGTTAACCAATTTAAAACTATCGCAAACAAGAATATGTAGTCAACTTCTTAAATACTTCGCTCGCCGAAACCCGTTCAGCGCGTGCAACAAGCAAAAACAACATGTTTGGCGTCTCACAAATGGAAAAGGGGGAAAAAAGAGAAGGAAAAGCAGCACGGCAGTGCCTTATCGCAGTCAGAGCTGACAACATAGTTTCGGTCGTCACTAACGCGAATAGACCTACTAGCGGTGTACAAGAGTTATACAGTTACAATATACGTCGTGCCACAGTAGCGCTACAGGCGGAATGTGCACGAACTACAAATGAATATGTTCCCTTACAAGCATCAGTCACTGTTGCACCCTCTTTACATTCTACACATCCTTTTTTCTCCCACTTTTTGACCTTGACAAGCAGAAGTACCAGGCTTTCCGAGTTCACAACCATAAACTGTTTGTGTACAGAGTACGTTTTCAGTTCTTCGAATGACTGTGCGCGCAAAGAACAAGGGTGATGATCGGGCTACCGTATACGGAAGTCAGTAACACCCGGTTGCAATAATAAATGTAAAATACAAATATAGAGCCTTGACAATGCCGTGAGGATGAATATATATATATATATATATATATATATATATATATATATATATACCGTCACAATTTTACAACTCAACTTTGCATGTAAATTGATAATTTCATACATATATCGTGATCGCATGATCATAATAATTTGTGCCTAATATTAACATATGTGCAATAAAGGTTTACCAAATTAGAGCTAGATGGTTCCTGTTTTATAATTTTTATCCATGTGGATACACTGCTCTGTATGTATGTGAGTGTTAGTGCATGAATAATAAATTTAGGTTGAAGTAGTAGTATTAATATTGACTTCCAGAGATGATACTACCTGTACTACAGTTGCTATTATTTATTATATGTATTAGTGCATGACAGAGGTCATGAATGATAAATAATTCAAAAGTACTCAGAATCGGCTCTATGAGAAAAGCCAAAGCAAAAGGGTGAGCCAGAATAACGACAGTGTTTTCAGAAATCTTAAACGTATGGGGATAATATATCCATCGCTTTGATTATTTTTTTTTTTTTTGATTCGAATTTGTGAGACATTTTCTCTGTAGGAATTCAGATACTAAGTAAAGGCTATCTAACTTTTAGAAATAACAGACAAACAATTAACCTTTCTCGTACCTCGGGGATGGGTCGCGGAAACTGCCAGGTGTGTAGTTTCCTGGATCCAGGTCAGAGTCGTATGGTGTAAAATGTACCCCTTCCGGATCACTTCAACATTGATCCTCAAGCAATAGCATTTGGATATGAATTACCTTTCAATAACTATTGAAGTTCCTTCATCATATTCCATATCCTGTAATTCCTTCTTTAACTTTCTCTACTCTCCTTCTTGTTCTGCTTTCCTTCCTTCTTCTCTCCTACTTTCTTTTTCTTTCCCAAATTTTCTTATCCTATTCCTAATTAGAACTGAAGGTGGGTCGTTAATGGGAGTGGTCGCTATTGACAAGGTCACTAAATTGTCTTACTTCTTATTTTAGGAAGTCCGATATAAATTAGTAACTGGTAAAACGAGCATTTTAAGTTAGAATAATCTAAAAGTTAATTAGTTTTCATTTTGCTCATTTCGGCTAAATTATTAAATTACAAAAGAGCTCAATATTAATACAAAAGTATAGTGAATACACTTTTTCCCATTCAAGAGACATTTATTATTACTATTATTATTTTATTGTAGAAATGACGACTGTGACAGGATTGTTACCATGGAAACGATTGGTTTGCTTGGTAACGGAAATAAAAAGATTTGCTAATTGTCAAAATTAAAGATCGATTACGTATTGAGGTAGTAATAAGGATGTGAATGATAGAAAAGTTTTATTATTGAGTAAGTGATTATAGTCGTTCGAGTATTCTGTTGCTTTTTGCTCTTCTGAAAGAAGAGAAGACGAAATAAATACTAAATGTTTTACTAAAAGCAAATGTTGGAGGCTGATCAATGATGGATTGAATGAGTGTTCCCTAACTATTAATTATATGTGGTTTATAAATTTGTGTTGTTAAGTATTTTAATTTGTGTGTGTATTTATATATTTTGTTGAGACGAAGGCCACCAATAGCCAAAAAATAGTCAATCAAAGCGAGCTTCAGTCCGCGTGTACTCAGTGTACATTGAGCGAGAACGAGAAAAGATCCCGCGTTTCACGCACATTAATAAGATGTAAAGGCTGACATAGAAAGTGTATACACTTTACGTGTACTAACTTAGACGATACTTTGGAAAATGAAGAAAAGATCAAAAATGGAAAAATAATGAAATACTGTAATGACTGTCTTGCAAAATTAAACCAGCCTCGGGACCCAATAGGTACCTCTGCCATAAGAGAAACTGAGCACCCCGATTCGGATGTGGAGCGCGGGTATAGTACCCCAAAGAATCGAGGCCAGATATCTCCTGTGCAAATACCTGATCTTCAAGATAATGGAAAAGACGGGGATCACATTGGTGGTCCTTAGCGTAATCTAAATGGCAATGCAACCAAAGAAGAGTCAAAGAAAAATACGTCATCTAACAATGATGCTGCTTTTCCATTTATTACAAGAAATGAATCCTGAGATGACCGAGATAAAACAGGATTTAAACGGAATCATGAAATACTTAACAGTATGGAATAAAAAATCAACAGCATAAAACAGAGCCATACGGAAATAAGCAAAAACTCAATAATGTGGGCAAACGCTAGATACATCGTACCGAGAACCAGAAGCTTGATTCGAGGAATTAAACCACAAATTTGACGAATGTGTGCTGACTTTGCTTCCTCAATAACCAAATTGAAGGGGCAAACGTACACAGAAATCGAACGGGTAAAGTATGAAGCCCAACAATCGGTACAGCAATAAAAACAAGAGACAGATACTAAATTTATTACTTTTGATTCAAAAATAGAAAAAGTAGACAATACCTTTCAGAGTGTAGACCAAAAACTCAAGCAACAGCAGGCCGAAATTAACAAATTAAATGTAACTTTAGTAAATTTATCAGTTTTAAGCATACTTGGAAATAGTAAATACAAAGGTTAGCCAAGTTCAGGAGGAAGTAGTTAATCTTCAAAATCAATTAGTGAAATTCAGTCGGAATAAATTGGAATATCCTATTCTTTTTCTGGCGGTAGTTCACCAGAAATAACGCCCAAGAAAGAAACTAAATCCGTTATTGAAAAAGAAAATCGAGTGCTAGCTGATGCAAGGGATACTACAATGTATTATCCCCTTCAGAAGTCACGTTCAAAGCCATGGTTCTGTTGTTTGAATAAACTGACACAATCAACTGTTGTAACTATTACAGTAACGAGTGTAAATGCTCCTTCTTTATATTGGGGCCCTCAATCAGTTGGTATGTTGCCAAGAAAGGGAGGAGGTTATCGTGCCGGACAGTATATCGCTGCTGCAGTTAGTCTGAATGTGGAGACTAATGTGGCTGACGCAACCTACTGAGCCACTCTTAATTATCTAGAGACTTTTAGTACAGCTACAACGTCGCCCATGACAAATTTTCAGACGATTCTGGAGTGTTTCCCAACCGGCGACGGGAACACCCGTAAGAGCAAACCTCGAGTTGGCATATAAAAGCGACGAAAGTACTTTGGAATTTTACGAGTATCGATTGAGTCGTGTTTTGTAATGCTTTCGAAAGTTCAACCAGAAACCCACAGAAACGAAAGAAAGCAGAAAAAGAGAAGATTGTGTGTCCTCACGATTCTCACATCACTTGAATGCTTTCACCTTTTAAATTATATAATATTGAGAAAGTTTTAGAATTGTATTTCGTCGATGTTTGTTTAAGTCAAAACTCAATGCTTTTAATAAATTAATAATTGTTTCTAATATTATTTTATCGTATTCGCTTACTTTCCTCATGAAAATATTGCAACACACAATTATTTAACTCTAAAACTTTTCGATTGCACCTTGGAAAAGGAAAATGAACAGTTAGTACAATATCCAAAATAAACTCATTACACTGTCTATCGACGAGTGTGTGAACGTGTGAAGGAGTGAATGATTCAATAGTAAGATTGAATTTATTGATACATATCATCTTTACTTGGAAAATTTTGTTAAAGACCCCGGGGAAACTGTAATGTACCATTACAGTTAAAGGAATGTTTCTTTGGAGGGGTCCAATAATTTTTGCTGCTACTGTATATGTATTTTTCAAAATGTAACTTCGGTCCGTTTAATAGATTCATTCGTTGCTTATTTAAACCGAAATTAATGTGGAAGTTTTTAATACTTTAGTAGTAATCATATTTTGGGGAATATCTTTATTTATAAAGTATTTCAGTATGAATCAAGCAAATATACATATCGGATGGATAAGTATTGAAATTTTCATCTTAATGCTATACAAACACATAGGCCCGCTTTGGACTGAAATTCTAAAACATTATTCACCAATCTGATTTTTGACAGAATAATTTTGACCCCCTTCGACCCTCTGAAATTCCCATTTCCTCCCAAGATCCGGTTTTATCCAGTTTTAACTCTTTTTCATTCGGTTTATAATTTTCCGTTGCCAAAAATCTCTTATCTGATTGCACTATTTTCTAAAGCTCTGATATCAAACAGCGTTAACCCTCATTCCAGAAGTTGCAACAATCAGAGCCACAACTTTATTCAACTACTCCTTCAAAAGGTGGGATAACTAGGAGAGTTAGCAGAAAAGCAAGGTAAAATTAACCTCATATAACAAAGAGGTAAGTATCTCAAGCAAAAAGAGAGCCCTGAATAGTCAAATTCAGTTTAGGTTTACGAGAGGCCTGTCATTATATAGCTTGGTCTGTGTTCCTAATAAGTGTGCTTCCTTTGAATTCATTACAAGTGTTCTGTCATTACAAGTATCTATAATAAAAGTGTTATAATATATTATATGTATTAGTGCATGACGGAGGTCATGAATGATAAATAATTCAAAAGTACTCAGAATCGGCTCTATAAGAAAAGCCAAAGCAAAAAGATGAACCAGAATAACGACAGTCTTTTCAGAAATCTTAAACTTCTGTATGTGAAAAAGATGTCCATTACTTTGATTTTTTTGGCCGATTCTAATTGTGAGGGATTTTCTCTATAGGAATTCAAATACTAACTAAAGGTTATGCAACGTTTGTAATTAACAAATAAGCAATTAAACTCTATCGTCCCCGGTCTGGGTAAGGACAACTCCCACTTGTGCAGTTGCCTGGATCCAGGTCAGGGTCGAATGGTGGAAAATGTGCCTCTTTCGGATCACTTCAACATTGATTCTCAAGCAATAGCATTTGGATATGAATTACCATTCAATAACTGTTGAAGTTCCTTCATCATATTTCCCATATTTATCCTGTAATTCCTTTTTTAACTTCCTCTACACTCCTTCTATCCCTGCTTTCTTCTTCTTTCCTACTTTCTTTTTTTTCCCACACTTTATTTCCCTATTCCTAATTACAACCGAAGAGTGGTCTTGACTGTAGTTGTCGCTATTGACACGGTCACTAAATTGTTTTACTGTAATTCATCTCTGGAAGTCCGATTTGAATTAATAACTAAAAAACGAGCATTTTGAAGCTAGAATAATCTGAAAGTACAATCATTCTAATTTTGCTCATTTTGGCTAAACCACTAAATTACAAAAGAGTTCAATAATTATTCAAAAGTATGGCGGCTACACTTCTTTTCCATTCGCGAGACATTTATTATTATCATTTTATTGGAGGTTGATGGTAAGAGTGAGCAAAATATGATCAATGTCGTATTGCCACAGTGAGAATGTATTACTGCAGACTATCCAGTTAGGGTTTGGCAAACAAGAACCTGAAATATTACATGTGGAACGACATGCTGCACTATTTACATCACAATGATATGCCATAATGCATAAACTTTGGGACAAAGACATATAAAAAGCTAACTACATCAAACTGGATGGAAAGAAAGAGAATAATAAAATCTTCGGAATGTGCAGTAATACAAGTGGCTGCTCTTGAGGGAAATACCACCGCTTAAAATAATTATATTATTTCTGATACCTAAAGTAATTAGTATGTCTCCATTGGTACACCTTGTTCCAAGAATATTGAAAGTATTGATTATTGCTGTTTTCATTCCAACTCCAGATATCTCCAGTAAACTGTAAACCAAAGACGCCAGGATCAAACCTCTAAGCTGAAGCCAACATCTGCAATCGGCAAAAATGTCTCCTGATGTACTTTCCCTTCTGTTTAAAGTATAATAAAACATGAAGAAATGTTCTAAAAGTAATATTGATTGAAATACTTGATATATTTTGAAATTATGCACTCACATACTCATTTTGCCCTTTAAGTTTCAATACGTGAAAGAATATTTAATATGTAAGGAAACCTTTTGAATAAAGGGGAACACAGCAAATATAATTCACTCATCCATAGTAAAATAATAAAAAAAAAACTCAAGCGGTAAATAACAACATTTGAAACGAATGTCATTGTCTTGGAAATTCAGTTATACAGGGTGACTGGTAACTCGATGCATTCCTTGCAAGAGGACATTCTACTAGCATTTTGGAATATTTTCACCTATGTAAACCGGAGGCCGCGAACCAATAGATTCTGAGTAATTTGCACATGTAGCATTACATGGAAATTTGCTGGCTAACGGCAGTTGCACGAGAGTTTTATCCTGACGCACCTACGCATACCTTTGGAGGAGGGGTGGTGCTTAAAGGGTGAAAATAAAAACTTAAAAAATGTTTTTAAATATCTAGAATGTATAGCTTTCCCCTCCAAGACTAGAAAGGCTTCTTATAAGACTGATGGTGTTTCACTGCCTTCAACAAAACTTCTAACAACCACTTCCACAGACAATACAAGCATAAACGAATACCGGTAGGCCACAAAACAAGAGTGGGAATGGAAAGTAGTTCTTTGACTGCATTTTTCAAGTATGTAAATAAAACTGTTCAATTTCAAGTGCCGCAAAGTGTACTCATTGTTGTCATTGTTATGGCAAATGAAAGTTTAGGCAGGGAGCCTCAACATTTTAGCGTTCTGGTTTATATTACCATATTTTCATATGAATATTATACATTTAGATTTAATATCAGTTTCCAGAAATACATCTCATAAAATAAATTGTTATAATTTATTTAATAAAAATGATTATACCTCGAACTGCAACATAATGAAAAGAAAATGTCATGGATTTTTGTCTTTCTTTTTAATTCGATGTGCCGGTATGTCTATATTTTTCTACTATCAGTAAACATCATCATCATCACTTTGAGCGCCTTGATAATCTTGATTGACATTTAAACACTGTGTCCACAAACTGTTGAACAATGAAGGTCATGACGCCGGCAAGAAAAATGCGCTGATGTACAGTATGTTCTGCAGTTGCATCCTATCATCTGAAGAACAGTTGTAGGTGCTGGTGGCAAATCTGTCAGAAGGGGTATTAACTGGTTCTCCACTGTATGCTGCACCTACTGATTTGGATCCAAACTCTCGTTTCCTTTCCATAGCTGAATCTCATTAAAAAATCTAAGACTGTGATATTTCCCCGCCGCTGATGTGGGTGGTAAGAACTCTGGCTGGATAGGCCAAATGTTCCTTGCAACCTTGTGGCTAAACCTTTTAGCACGGAGTACATCGAGACCATCATTTGTTGATCCTCCATAAACTTCACCAATAGTTTTTCACCTGCTAAAATGACATAATCCTGACTTGATAAATGATTATTAAATACATCTGCATACGTTCGTAGGGCTGTCGTTTGCATAAACATCTTTAGTCCTCTAATTTTCCCCACACTTAATAACTGTGATGCTGAGTCACATCCTAGAAACGAATGTACAAACAGACGTTCTGGACTATATTAGTACCCAAGGTGGCTTGTAGTTGTTGAATATGTAACAGCTGAGATTCCTTTGCATCCCGTTTTGAAAGAGCGAGTAAAATACATTTCTACATTCTGTAGTCAACCGGATATCACTGTCATCAGCTACAATAATTATTTAATACATCCTACTCATGAGCGGCTTTCACTGATGTCTGAACAATTAACACCTCATCGTCGTCTTTTGTGTATATACATTGTTTTCCATATGCCTCTATATGGTCATCTACCATGCGAATGAAACGTTGTTTTTTTATTTTGTTTGATAAAAAGTAGCTCTTTTTCATGATAAGGAGAGTGTTTTCACCTAGTATATTATCAGAATATCCGGCATGTTTATATAGCTGCGGTTGTGAGCTGCATCTTTGATGGGAGGTCCTACACAATATCCGTCAAATACATTTACACACTTTTCATAATGGTCATGCAGATACTCGGAATAGCTGTTACAACTATCTGAGAATGATTCTCCTATATTCCATGGACGTCTATATAACAATGAACCACCGTCAAGAATGTATACTGGATTTGATGGTTCAACTGCTGATGTTGATTTAATGGCATGACGAATGGCCTCAACAAGGCCTGTCGTTGAAAAAGAGATGAATGAAACAGCGATGCTCGATAGTTGCACAGCTCATATATTTAAAAAAATCTTTTACAAGCTTCTGAGAATTTGCGACAATGGTCAATCTTTGAAATAACAAGCCAGAATCAATTTTTTTGTGAATCTTCATGTCCTTTCAGCTTCTTTACTGCCACGGCCTGTGCACTTCGCTTAAATGTGTATTCTTGTAATACTTTCTCCTTCATGGACTGAATTATATATTCATCAGTTTCTTCTGCGTTGTTCACATTCACTATGTTTGATGCACATATACCTGTTGTGATACTGTGCAACGAAGAATCCGATTGAAATGTATTTCTATCGACAAGAAATGCGAGCAATTTTTCTCGCTCTTCTCGGGCATCAATTGTTTCCTTATGCTGCCCACTTGTTCGGCAGAACACTCCAGTGAATTCTAGCATAGCGTTGTGAACCTTGGTGCATGGAATCATAGATTGTATCCAAATGTGCTGCTGAGTTTCAGTCATTCCTCGCCCTCTTGTGAGGCCAATTGATGCTATAAGGCTTCTCATGAGCACCTGTTCGATGAAGAGGTCTGCAGGCAAGCCTCCCTAGAACTTGTCACTTCGACGAACTACATGGAATCCCTGTTGGAACTTACTATGAATATAAGGATACATAGTATCGAGGATTTCCATTTCTTATAGATGAACATAGATAGTCTTAGTATAGAGGTTACGACCTGCTGCTGCAAAACATGACAACATCAATCGCAAAGACTGGAGATCCTCTTAGCAGTGATAAACATTTTAAGAATGTCTACTATTTTCATATACTGTATTCATAAGCGTGAAAGACTGCTCGATTCTGCTTAATTGTCTTTTGTACATTCCACTTGCTTAATCCCATTAAGTACTTCTAAGTTTGAAGTGCACTCCGCATTCAAGCCAGCAAGTAAATCACTGTACACTTTTGTCATGTTACAAGGATTACAAGGACCAACAAAAGGTTGGCAAGTAGACTTATGAATATCTCTTGTTGATAAAGAGGCATTTCCTTGTCTTGTCTTCTTCGGTAAGGTATAGGCAGGGGAAGCCTCGGCTATTAAAAGAGTATTCAAAACTCCATCTACAAGAATAAGTCCTCTTCTTGCTCGAACCAGCACTTTACCACAGAGCATTTGTACAACGGAGTTCTTCGCAAAAATCACTTCTAAGGTTTTCTGAAGCAAAGGACTATTCATTAGATGGAGAATGCATCCTAAGAAACTCATTTCGGTATGTAGTCCACCGATTAACAGCACCACATTCTTCAAATCACTATCTGATGGTTCACTCGCCTGTGTCTGATGTGCATTCCACCACAATGGTTGATCGAAAATGATGACAGGAGTAACAAGGAGTAACATTGTTTTTAGTTGCTTGTTTAAACATGTCAAAATGTCAAAGTAGAATAAATGCATGTCAGGTCTGTAGGATTCATATTTAGCAATGATAGAAAGATGGCCGACGACTTTCTAGGATGATCGCCTTTTGCACCATCTGCATACAACACTCGTGAAAACGCAAGGACACTATATTGTCCACCATAAGCTTACTTCGTTCGGGGATCAAAGTAGGGACCACATGCACCAGATGTAAACGCTTTGATACTATGCAGGACAACTAGTAATAAAATAACTTCTTTTTGCCTTCCCGGCTGGTCTAATAGCTATCACGGGCCTGTGGTGAACGTGGTCCTGGGTTCGATCTCCGAAGGTAGAGCATTGAAATTTAAACGCAATTCGCTTGTTTTTATTTCAGTTTAAACTGTTGGTTCATGAGTCAAATAGTCCCGATACTGTAAAGAAAATATTTCAGTTTAACGTCCCACGATATGCCCATTATGCTAAGGGAGACCGATGATTAAGGCAAATGAATGATTGAATAATTATTAGAATGAGAATGTGAGAGAAGCCCATGAAGTCCCAAGGACATGATAAGCTCACTTTGATCGGGGATCGAACTAGGGACCCCATGCACCATATGTAAGGGCTCTGACACTACGCCACCTGGCCCCAATCCGGTACTAAATAGGAACATTCGTGAGAACCCACGGACACCGCGTTGTCCACCATAAGGTAACTTATTTGGGGATCGAACTACGGACCCTATGCACCAGATATAAGCGCTCAGCCGCTGTGTCAGCAGGCACCCCTTCCGCTATTAAATAGAAAGACTAAAAATCAATAAAAAATCATAAGAGATTTCATCACAGCTACGCGATCTGTCAAAACACTTAAACAATATGAGTTCTAACTTCAGGCTCACGCCTTAGACTATTTTACGTTTAATGCCACTTTCGTCACCTCAATAAGATTGTAATGAAAGTAAGCATACTCTATCATTGACACGCTCTGCCTCATCATCTAGTTCGAAAATGAAAATGTAATGAAATCTTTGAGTTTTACGTCCCCCGATTACGCCGGTTCATCTAGTTCGAGTCATATATTAAGTTGTAGATCCATGTATTACTAGTCTAGGTGCTCAAAAGCGAACTCGACTGAAGAATATTGCCTTTGACTACACTCGAAACTCGAGTCGAATTCCAGTCACGATGAATTTCGTGATGTTCCTTCATCCATATTTGTTGGATAGTAGCCACTATTGTTACTTGAACTTAAAGCTAATTAAAACGAACTGAAGGAGCGAACCACTTATCAAACTCGAAAGAAAGAGACTCGGTTCGGAACTCGAGTCGAGAATATTAACTGCCACTCGAGTCGAAAGAGTTTTAGCATGAATCGTGCCCAACCCTATTCTTCATTTGCTGTGGACAATTTAAAAGTAACAGTTTTGTTGGAAGTATTATTTGGTATTTTAATGTATCCATAAAACACAATACTAGTAAAATCCCAAATAACTTCCATGTACGAGTTAGTTTTCTCTGTATTTAATTTTAAACACATAGGGCTATCTTTGATGAGCATATTCGTGGGACGTTAAACTGAAATATTTTCTTTCCAGTACCTACACTATTTGAGGCATGAACCAACAATTTAAACTGAAATACAAACAAGGGAAATGCGTTTAAATTTCAAAGCTCTCCCTTTGGAAATCGACCCCAGGACCACGGTCACCACAGGTCCGTGCTAGCTATTAGACGAGCGGGGAAGACTAAAAGATTTTTTTATTACTAGTTGTCCTCCTACTCCGAAGAATTCGGCTTACTGTACGCTATAGGTTACGTACAGTACGTCCATTTGCGCTTAACTGTACGTCCATTTGTTTACATTTAACATTTTAAGTTTGTCCACTAACTTGAAGTTACACGAAAATTTAAATTCAAATCTAAACATAGCTACGGCCCTTATCTTTAAAATAATCAGCAAAGCAGTTCTTCATTATTGTACAGTTTCATTACTTAAATTGGGATAACTCAGTTACGAGTTGCAATTACATCCTCCCAATATGTTGCTGTAGAAATTCACAATTACGACTATTAATGCTCAAATCAAAGTATGATCAAATACCTTGTCCTACTTTCAAATGATTTAATTGAAAGAATGCAGTTTTTAAGTTGCAATTATATCGTCACAATAGTCTTATATGCATGTTGACTGCACGTTAACGATGCACGTTAGAGATATCTATTGGTGTCTAAGCATGACTATGAACTATCAAGAATTGACGTTACTCACAGGTCCAGACCCTTCCCTTTTATTCGTAATAAAGGTTAATTTCGTCAACGACAAAGATAATTTCGAAAGGGGTTATCTCCAGCTTTAGACAAAAATAAGTTTACTATATTAACGTTAAAACCTATAGGCTATTAAGGTTAGTTTAAAGGGACAAGTTTTGCTGATAGATGTCACTACAGTCTTCGTATCTCTCTCATGTATTTTTTACCTTTCACGAAAATTCATGATTTCTCTTACAAATTTCAACCTAGAGATTTCAAATTTTTAGAGAAGGAATTTCATAATCTATCGAAGGCAACAATCCGTGCCGATTTTTTATTTAGAACTTTCTTCATTGTTGAAATGTCTTGTTTGCTGAAAGAGATATCCAAACATTTAACAATATAACTGTTTCAACAATGAAGAAAATTCTAAATAAGAAATCGGAACGGATTGTTGCCTTCGATAGGTTATGAAGTTTCTTCTCCAAAAATTTAAAGTCTGTATGTTAAAATTTGTAAGAGAAATTGTAAATTTTCGTGAAAGGTAAAAAATGCATGAGAGAGATACGAAGACTGTAGTGACATCTATTGGCAAAACTTGTCCCTTTACACCAACTTAACGATTAGCTACCTCATTTAATGGATTCAGTTTCTATTGTAATAGAAACTACATTTTACCTTTAGTAAATTATGTAATTGAGTCATTACATTCTAATCATTTAATATTTATTCCATCACTTGCAACCTTTTTCCCCCTTGAATTGTGACTTCTACAAGGAAATTTAAATATAAGATTATGCATCCTGTAAAAACTCTTCACAGCCGGGAGTAGGTGGAGAAACTCAGCAGGAAAGGTCGCTAAGACCAAATTCCGTAGCCTTTAAACATTTTTAGTTGCCACCAGTACGCGGTAATTGGTTCGTATTTAGTTTGTTTACGAGTATAACATTCTCGTTGTATTTGGTTGAAAATAGAGAAGTTTTATATTTTGTTTTTAAAAATCTGTGATGTTGATAATTTAGTAAATACAATAATATAGTGATCTCTAAGTCATCAATTAGATAGTCCTGTGTTTTTCCAATTGACTATTAAGCTACTGCTTTGAGCGATGAGAAAAGTCTCTTTATTTAGGTGAGCCAGAATAAGTAACGCTTTAGATGAGTGGTTAGGGTTGTCCTTTCCTAGTGGTGTAAGAGTGAACCGAAGTCTTATATTCATATTAATTGATAAATCTTAATGAGCTAAACAAATAGCTATTCAATCACATAGAGAAAAAAGAATCATTTCCAGCTTAAATTTTGATCGCCATTCTGTAAAAACTGTCACAGATAACGATGGTTAAGGGAAAGGTAACAAGCAGTTTAATGTAGTAAGAATATATATCATATTCCGTCCTTTTCTCTTCACTGAACCTAGAAGTGACAGAAATATACACTTTCACTTAAAACTTCAAATGTTTTCATAGAACAAAACAATTCATCTCTTTTAACCCCTCTTTTAAAATTGCAAGTGGTAGAAATTATTTCTGGTTTTAAACTTTATCGATAATAGATAAAGAGAAACGGGTTTGATGTGAATTTAGCTCAGCAAGAATATATTTAAATCTCCTATCTTTATTTTTCCAGGGGAACCACATAATGTAGAAACCTGCTAAATTTTAGATTTGAGTATTTGATTTGAAATTATTTGAATTTTGGATTTAACATCCCGTTCAGCAGCGAGGTGTTATGAAACGTGGACCTACTGATTAACGTAGAATCCAAACCACTTGAGCTCCGCCGGGAATTAGATTTGAATATTATCACTATATAGCAACAACGGTAAGAGATAACAAAATAAACTTACTGGGTGTGTGTTAATCATCGTTAAGATCCGAAAATGTTAATTTCTATAACTTTCAGCTTGTTTAGAGGATTAGCGTATGAGAAAGTTTATGTCAATGTGGACGTCTGTGTATATATTATAGAGTTTCCCCTCTCTCCGACCACATTTCTTCTCGTACGTTATTATAGTAGGTAGCTCAGTGGTACAACGGTTAACTCTGATGCAGGGGCTCCGAGTTTAATCCCAGGTCAAGTAAGTTTGTGGTGGACATCCTCGGGATACTTCCGCTTCATCTCAATATATCGTTTTGTCATTATTCACTTACCTTAATCATCCCTTCACCTCAGCCTAAAGTGTAACGTAAGGTCCGTGAAAAATAATGCAATCTTGAGGCGGAAAACACAAATTTGTATCGTGTTTATTTTTGTATATTTTATAGCGTTACACTTATTTCTAATCTATTCTACTATTTTTCCAAAATCCACTTATACACTCCATTTTGATGTTACCTTTTATTATAATACGTAATGAAGGAAATATTTACACCTTTTAAATAACATACTTGTTGATTCTACAAGATGGACTCTCTGTTATATCTTACATTTCTCGTTTCTATGACAAACAATAATATATATCGTCATATTACTATGTTAACAGAACATCAATCATAGTATCAGAAAGCAATTAATTCTATTTCTTTATATATTTTCTTCTTTTTTAGCTATCTTGTGCATATTTTAATAGCACATATTGCCCGTAAATACAAGTAATGATATTAAAAATACACAACATCGTTGAAACGGAGATACCCGTCGGACGTTAATCTGAAAGATTTCATCCTCATCTTTTGACACTTCTTTTCCCGTTCAACGCTAATAACATTCTATATTTTAGTTGTGATTCTGTTCTTGTGGTTAGCTTTGGAACTTTCACATTTTAATAATAGCAAAGAAACGGGAACTCGTCTTAGAGGGGCCTTATGTAGAATTACTTCGACCAGGAAATCTTAACTATTGGCAAGGGCACGTCTCTCATGGTACTCTTCCTTCTCAGTCAGTGTCCCATCCACTCTTTTCTCCTGTGCAATTTTTTAATTGTTTCCCACTTGTTTTCCTTTTGGTCAAGATGATACGCTACATTCTTCTCCATATTTGCATTTCAAGAGTGAGGAGTATTTTTACATCACTTTTGTGTGTTTTCTGTTCCATAAAACATGTTATTTATCTTAACGTCTTATTCGAAGACTTATAAAATAAGACATTTCTTGTTTCAAATACTTTTTCGACATTCCTACTCTATCTTTGTTTTTAATCACGTTCACACTTTATGTCTAGTTAATAACTAGTGAGATATGAAAGTAGAAACAAAATGTTAAATGCAGGTGACTGAAAGGCTTGCTAGGAAGATTTAAAGCTCAAACCTCAAGATACTATTACTTGAGTGAACAAGTATTGCCAATGAAAAGAGAATTGACAAGTACAGTTTCAAATTCGAGATGATCCAGAAACATCCGAAACCCGTAGGCTACACTAGTTCAATCATGTTTTAGATCTCAAATACTGTTTTAATGTTACACGAGGTATGTATTAAAACTATAAATTGATAAATTAATTGTACGAACACAATGAATAGCATTTCGTAAGGTTTAAAATATACGAATCACGGCACAATACACTCCAATAATAAATTCAGCATAGAATTTATATTATATCACACCTTTCGTGGACCTCTAGTAAAGCGAAAGGATACTGAAAACTTCTGGTTGAAATCATATATTTTATACTTCAATTTCCAAAACGAGACGTGGTGACAAAAGTTCTGAGAATGGAGACGGGAAAGAATATTTTAAGAAGCAAGACCATTAGAGACTTCTACAAAAATTTATGAGCAGGTAAAGTGTCTTGCCGACATCTATGGTAAGAGTCATAATAAAGGGCTCCATTCTGTTTGCACCTTTTTAAATTAAGGCTATAATGATTTTCGAAAATCGGATGGTGTCCTCTAGATCATGTAATATGGCTACCCTACTTGGAAGCACAAAACTTCACATACAGTTTGGCCTTCCATTCTAAATTTCTATAGTTCTCTCCGTATGGCTGCATATACTTTCTAGATAATAAAATATGAAGTCCCTAGCCTTGATGCATCGTTATTTCACCAACTATGAATTTATTACGAACCTTCATATAGTTCAATATTTAATCTTCTTTCCTCAATAATCACTTATCATACCACCTCGGAAAATGTTCCCAGGAACAGGATATTGAGACTTTTCTAAACTAATTGTTATTTGTGATTACAAGCTCGATTCTCTACGTAATACGCAAGCTCTTGAGGGTTCTCTCCTTTTGCGCACATTCATTATCATCATAATATCCTTTAACCTAATATGCATAATTGTTCGATGGAGTGTCCACATCGGACATCGATCTCGGGATCAATGTTCTCAATAAATAAAATGAAGGAATGAATTATGATTAAAGAAACGAAATATAAATTAATTTTGAGTTTGTTATGTATGTGTACAGGGTACGTTAGTTCATTAGTAGAGCGTTTACCTTTGCTATTAGAGATGTCTGTTTTCGTCTCTCCCTAAGTGAATAAAAACAAACTGTCTTCCCTGGTTTGATTTCACAAAGTATCTATGAAAATGAATTTGAAAATTTCCAGACCATGGTAGCTCAATACTAGGGTGCTCATCTATGCTATTAGAGATCTATAAATGTATTTTCTTCTTTTTTTATTCGAGGATTCGTGATCAAAAGATAAAACTTTTCTCGTTTCATTTGAACTGTTAAAAGCTTTTTAGCTTGGTTAGATTATATTGAATTGAGAGATGTTTGTTCCTTGTCTCTTTAAATTTATATAAACAAACTGTCGCCTTTAGTTTGAATTAACAAAACATATGTGTGTAACGGACACGTTAGATGATTGGTAGAGTGTTCATATTTGCTCATTCTCTCTTTAAGTTCATAAAACCAAAAACTGTCTTCCTTATTTCCATTTGTGTAATGACACGTTAGATCATTAGTAGGGGAATCACATTTGTTTCCTTCTCTCTTTAAGTTCATGAAAAAACTGTCTTCCTTATTTCTAGTTCATAATGTATATATGAAAATTAATTTAAAAAATTGAAAGCCATGTTAGTTCAGTGGTAGAGTGATCAACTTTTCCAAAATAAAACTGTAATTCCCTTCAGAATTCCCTTCTCTTTCTATTCGTGGATTCCAAATCAAGAAAAAGGTTTCTCGTATCTATTATAAGTATCTTTCGAGTTTTATAACTGAACTCAGCAACTAATTCTCGAAAATAAGTGGCAATGCAATATACAGTCACATTAGTTATTTTGTGACTTAAGAAAGATCTACGAATCGTTTAAGAGGGAAACAATGTATAATACTTTTACAGAATTTGAAATTCCGAAAAAGTTAGTTAGACAAATTAAGATATGTTTAAATGAATCTAAAAGTAATAAATATTTGTTCACGAATTTTCACTATGAGAAAGGGCTGAAACAAAGAGATGAATTGAAGTCCTTATCATACAATTTTGTGCTGGAATACAGTATAAAGAAAATCGAAGTCAAAAATCAACTCCTAAATCTCATTAGTATGTACCAGAATGCAGGAATCATAATTAACCCTAGCAAGGATATGTGTGGATGCGTAAAAATATCAAATAATACTTGCGACAAAAGGGTTACTTTCAAGTATCTAGGATCACGTGGAAATTTGTATCTACTGAAAACAGCGACTTCGTGTTATTAATCAGTTAAAAACCTTTTGCGTCACGATTTCTGTTAAGGAATTAGAAGCTTAATATATATACAAATGATTATAATACCTATAGTGCTGTATTGTTGATCACTATCTCTGAGGGAAAAGCGCAGAGTGAAAGTATTTGGAAACAAGGTCCTGAAACGAATATTCGGACTACAGGTTGAAACGAATTGATAGTGGTAGAAACTTCATAATTTTTGCCATTTATCAAATATTGATAGGATTATTAAGTCCATGGCTTTTCATCTTCATGTGTAATTATATTTCTCTTTTTAAATTATCTTGAACACTGTTATGTATGTAGGTAAGGTCAGTATTTCTTCAAATGTATGTCATCTTTGTTAGTCAGCATTATTTCTTCCTACGAGGACACGATCGCTTCTTGCTTTAATTTAATTTTATTATTGGTCTTATGATGACAGAGTACTGAACGTTGTTTTTTTATTTTGAAAGTAATGCGTATACAAATATTAGCGTTCCCTATATTAAAGTGGTGGAATTCAAAGTATTGATTTTGGTTTCTCCTACGATCTTCTGCTCAGAAATTGTTACGAATATTAACTCTACAAATCTAGTTTATACCACTTTTCTTTGATACTTCAAACAATGTGATGGCACATAATTCATGTCTCCTTTGATAATGACAAAGTTTCCATGTAATTAGCAATTATGCTTCCTTGTTTCCATGAACTAATTAATTTAGATCTAGATAGGTCATAAATTAGTTTGCGAAGAAGGGAAAACCAAAACTGATGGTTCACGAGATACGGTTCCAACATTAATCAAAATTTACAGAAAAGTTGGTTGTGTAATTTCAAGTCTAGTCGAGTTTTAAAGAAAACATGCTAGTGCCCACCCCTAATGAAGAATATTTGTAATATAAAAATAAGGCATGAGTGCCAGCAAGGACAAATTTGTGATACCGTTCCTAAATTAGAGAAAATTTACGAAACTTCTTACGAAAAGGCGAAACTACAGAATGTCGAGGATTGGGGTTCAAACTTTCCCAAGACCCTTTTTATGTACACAGCATGTGAAGAATAGGGTTGGGCATGAGACGGACTTAAACTCGGATAGACTCGAATTTTACTTGAGTCTAGGTTATTTTCTGGAGTCGAGTTCCGAGCTCAGTTACATTATGAAGAGGACTTTAAATCGTGCAACGATAAACAACGAACTAAAGATCTCCGCAATAGAAGTAAAGGCACATCGTCTCATTCGTCATTATGTCACACATCAGATTGGTTAATAATAATATGTGAGAGGAATCAAAATGACTCCAGAAAATCTATGAATACAATGTTGTTCATTGTAAACGTACATCACACTGTGATAGTACCAAAGACCTGCACAGTAGAGGTAAGGGCGCAGAGTCACCATAGTGGAAAAAGACGTCCGTACGATTTCTTTTCAGATCAATCATTCCAAACGAACTTTCTTTATTTCTATAATACAAATATCGAAATTATACCGTCATTAGTACACTAATATCTAAATCCTACCATATTTAAGCAACTAAACGATCACAAAATACATATATATGTGTAAATAGAAGATTTTAATTTCACTATTATTATTATTATTATTATTATTATTATTATTATTATTATTATTATTATTATTATTAAATGCACTAAATTTAGTGCTACACTGCTAAGTATAAATAAAATATATTTTCTTCTTTTTCTTCTTCTTCTTCTTCTTCTTTATGAACAGAAGTCCACTTCATCGATACCTTTCTACGGATGAGTATCGCTTTCCGTCAAACTTGGCTGTATTTCTGCTCTATCAAATAAACAAGCCATAGTTGAATCTATGAGTTTTTGTTTGCAAAATTCTTTCATTTCCAATTTTAATCTTTCACCATCAAGGTTCACATCGCCATTCTGATCAAGAGACACTTTTGGAAAACTTATGTTCATTCCATTAATAATACTATGTTTATCGACACATGTATGAATTCGAGCAACTCCTTTGCATGTAAGACTTTGTGATTGTACATGATTACGAATAGTATCTATACACAAATCATATCACGTAGCACAACCCTGGAAACTTTACTGTTTTTCACAGTATGTTCAGTACACGGTAATATTTCTAATCAAATAAAACCAATCACTTCAAGTTAAGTACACAGTATTTCGAAAAACGTGAAGTATTCCTTTCTTCTGTAACATCAATAATTTTTCACTCATTAGTTTTCGTACCACCAGTTCGTTATTCCTTTCAAGAGAATTTATAAATGTAATTTCTACTTGAGAATTTAAATAGTCCGAAACATACGGGATCAAATGTACAAGATTTTCTAATTCTGCCAAATTTAACTTCACTCCTAACACAATTCCTGTACCAACACGAATCACTGGTTCAAATGTGTCACTTTCTACTAGAATACAAATTAATTTGGTTTTTATTGAATTAAGATCATATTCAACATTTAATTATTACTCTTTCTTAGTATCCATAGTTGATGTACAAGTACTCAGTGACATGTTCCGACAGTAGCTGATCAACACAGAATAACGATACTGTGCATAAAGATGTCTGTACATGCATAAAGTTGAGGACGAAGAGGGACAATCATGTTTCACCTTCTTTATACATGTACTATACACTTAAGATTAAAATATCAATTCAGTAATTCAAGGTCGTGGAGATAAATTAATCCCCGTTCCTTTACATGTTAATCATACATTTCCACTTCGCAAATACGATACTAATGCACCATTATCAATAAAAAAAAGAGGAGGATATACATAATATTAGATACGTAAATTACTTTTATGAATACATATTTTTGATAACTTTAGAACATGTACATGTACTTTTACTGTTATATACAAAGAAAAACTATGTAATGGAATTTCATTGAAATTTCATTTCAAATTCCATTGAAGGTAATTTCATTATTGCAACTCTTACTGACTTCTATATGTATATCATAATTCGGAGCACTACGAAATACTTGCATATGAGAGTACTTTTCCTATATTCATTTAATAAACGCATGTCCCTTTTAAGGTGAAGAAATAGACAATTAGGAAACAATGTTGCATGTTCTATCCACCGATCATCGTTATCAGTCCAATCATTTAATCCAACAGCACAATAGAAGCATATAGTTTGGTTCCTTTGTTCGTGTAAAAAAAATCCAGCATCACTTAATTGTCCAGGACGTTGTTTTGTAGAAACAAGACAATATCCGAATGTACTTAAACGTAATTTCTTTGTACAATACTGATTATAGTGAGAAAAACAAAATTTATATGCATTAATACATGGTAAGTCTGGCCCTTTTCGAATGGTATTTTTTTAGATACATAATTCGGTCGCAGTTTCATTTTTAATCCCCCACACTTCGTATTTTTCTGATCGTCTGTTTAAATGAAATCTTGCTTAGGTTTGTATGATGAATTATTACGAAATCTATGAAACAAATATTTGCAGTTAATAGGAGTTCGTCAATATTATACTCTAACAAATGATTTGCATAGTCATGTTACTTCAGTGGCTGATCAACAGAGACTAATGCCACTATGCATACAGTTATCTGATGAAGAAGATGAAGAAGATGAGGAAAATCATTTTTCTTCTTCATTATACATTCCCATACACTTACGAAGAACCGCGGTCCTGCGTTCGATTCCCGTAAGAGAACTTTCAAAAATGAAAGCTTATTTAGGGTCTGGGTTTGATTCTCGGTGAAAAAGCAATCAATATTTTAAGACATTAAGTTAATTAGATCCTTTCTGTCGTAAAACGAAAATCAATGCGAAGTGCTATTTTTTCTTGCTAGGGCGTATGATGCAAAAACCCAAATCTTAATTCCACATTATCACAATTTTTGTTTACAATAGCATTACACTATTCAAATCTCAGCATGCACCAAGTGGGTTTTGTCAGGAGCAAACAACATATAAGCGGTACTGAAAGGGACAGTAAATTCCAATCTAACAAATATGAGCTTCTGTGGAGTATCAACCTAAGATCGTATGTTCGGTTCCGGTGAAATAGAAGTCAGTCGAAAATGTATATATTTCAGATTAACTTGAAGATGAATGTCCTACGATTACATCCTGAAGTACTAAATTCGCTCCCAGCTCCCACCAAATTGGATTTTGTGCACAGAATCTTAAATCGTAAGTTAACGAAGCTACAATCAAGTTTCGTCCTCTTCTTGATTTTGACTCCCCAAAAAATAATAATGTGATGCTGTATTCTTTATCCTTACTTTTGTTATTTTTCTAAAGCAATGATACCAGGTTAAAGGAACATGTATAATTTTCATCATTTGTATTGTTATTCTATTCACAAATTCAATGGGTTTCATAATACATGATTGTTCACTGGTAGAACACTCAACCTAATGCGGGGGGTCCCCGGACATGGGAGTTTGTTTTTGACAACAGAATGTCAGCTGGTGTTCATTGAGTTTTCATATTCTCATTCCACTGTATTTTTTAAACAACAGTATTATTCTGATTAGGGTCAGAACACATTCCATGGAGGATGAGTTAAGTTTACTTAGTTTAGCGTCTCTTTCGGCCCCGAGGTTATATCACAGGTGTACCAAATGGTTAATGTATGAATCCGAACCACATGAGCACCCGCCAGGAATCGAACCCGGGTCTACAACTTTTTGCATTGGAATCCACGCATAAAGTTAGCGTATCTTTGTTGTGTAAATCTTTAGTTTGATCCCTAGTTAAATAAGTTTGCGTCCCTTCCAAGAGATTTTATAATTGAATTTAGAGTTCAAATAGTCCTAGACAAACTAAACCAAATGTACCTTTCTCTCCTTCTGACAAATTTAACTTCACTAAGGAAAGTGACGAGTGACTCACCCAGATTCGAATTGTGATCTTCGTCAATCAAAGCCAAATATTGATTTTAATAGATAGATCTTAGTGGCTACCATCGTAGAACTTTTTTGTTGATTCCTTTCCTTCGGCATAAATAACATGGGTCCTCGTTGGATTCTTGATGCATTCAACCACACACACATACACTCAAAAATGCAAAATTTCGGAAGTCATTCCTCCACATTGATAATTTCTCATCCATTTCATTTCTACCTACACAAAATCGAAAACATATATTATAAAGTGACTAAAAATCCTCTTAACTTTCAAGTACGCCTTCAAATATTCGTCTTGAATATAGGATTTCATATCCTACATCTTCAATAAACATGACATCACCTGATTCGATGCTTTCTATAAAATCGACTTTGAATGAAACGCTATCTTCCCCTTAGCAACTAAGATCAACATCGATGAATCAAAGCATCTCCATCATCAGGTATTCAGCAATAACTTTCGCGTGGAACCCATCTTGTATGGGAAGCTTCTGAGTCTCATCTCATAGTCAATAATGGGAAAGAGTCCAAAATTACATGTTTCATCTTGTTTATACAAGCACCTAACCTTAGCAACTAAGACCAATTCGATCAAAGAACAATTTCATAAAAAAAACTGTACCTTACAAAAGGATCTACGCCAGCTCAAACTTTCCCTGCTGGTTCACTCCGGGCTTATTTGGCTATTTTTTAGAATTTCAGTCAACCAGCTACTTTATCATCACTATTTATGCTAGGATCATGGTTCATACCTCATTCTCTTCAGAATAGAGCTGGCTTTCCAACGATATCATTTGCATGCTCATACCATATACCAGAAGCGGGAAAAAATGACAAAGTGAAAGACTCGGAGGGAATTTTTTTCTCGAACTTTGGCCCCCCTGGACCCCCCTGTGTGAACGTAGCCATCGAAAAAAAATCTGAGATATAGTACTTGGTATACTGAATGTGTGCGCCAAATTTCAAGTTTCTATCTTGAACAGTAAGGGAGGGAGAAATTTTATCAAAATTTCCCACAATGCCCCAAATTACCACAAAACACTATGATCTTAGGGAAAAAATTCCTGAGACATCCCTAATTGCCCTAGGGTCATGTGTCGCCCATATTCTCTTCTGAATAGAACTGCCTTTCAGGCGGTACCATTCACATGTCTCCATCATGTATTTAAGGCGGGAAATTCCAGAGAAAAGGGATTTTTTGGTCATAAATTTCCTTTTTTTCAACTTTAGCCCCTCTGGACCCCCCTGTTTTAACGCAGAAATCTGAAAAAAATCTGTTAAATACTACTCGGTGGACTGAATGTTAGTGCACAACTTCAATCTTCTAGGTGCAAAAATAAGCCCGCCAGAAAAAAAATCAAAAATTTCCCAATGTTACCCTATACAGAAGTATATTTTGAAAAATATTCACTGAGACGTCCCTAATTACCCTAGAATAATAATTCGACGGTCATTCTCTTTACAATGGAACTGCCTTTCAGACGGTATGACTCACGTGTCTCCATCATGTATGTGAGGCGGGAAAATCCTGAAAAGCTGGATTTTTTGGTCTAAAAATCCCTTTTTTCAGTTTTTCCCCCTCTGGAACCCCTTGTTTTATCGCAGAGATCTGAAAAAAATCTGATAAATACTACTAGGTAGGCTGAATGTTTGTGCACAATTTCAATCTTCTAGGTGCAAAAGTAAGCCAGCCAAAAAAAATATACCCACCGTGTCCCATTTTTCCCTATATAGAAGTGTATTTTTTAAAAAATTCCTGAGACGTCTCTAATTACCCTAGGACAATGATTAGACCGTCATTCTCTTCAGAATGGAACTGCCTTTCAGGCTGTATGCCTCGCGTATCCCCATCATGTATGTGAGGCGGGAAAATGACGAGAAACGGGATTTTGGGGGTAAAAATATCCCTTTTTCACCCATTTGCCCCTCTGGTTCCCCCCCTCTGTTTTAGCACTGACATCGGAATAAAAAATCTGGTAAATACTATTCGGTGGACTGAATGTTTGTGCAAAATTTCAATCTTCTACGTGGAAAAATAATCCCGCCAAAAATATTGAACCTAGGCTTAGTAAATGAGAAAATAAATTTTTGACTTATGACGTAATCATTTCCTATGACTGGACGCAGGAAGGTCTGAAACCATACGTAATGTCTTCTACAAGGCCTCTGGACTTGGAAAAGAAAAAACCCGGACGAAAAAGCTCAAATAGAAGAGAAATAACGCAACGTACCTTGAAAAATCCGTATGGTACAAATTGTACCATAGGATCCCCAAAGAGTTAAAAGTAAATCACGCCATCACAAGAACTGGAAACGCGATGTAAATAATACTCAATATCATCGAAATCAATTTGAAAATTTACGTAGAGAATCAAAAAACCTCATTGATGCGGCTTACAATAACTACATTAAAGAAGCCGAAATATATATTAATCACGACATAAAAAAAATTCTGCTCTTCTATATGCCATAAAAATAGGAAAGAGAGAAACAGCACTCTCACATATAATAATGAAACATTAACTAGCAATAGGGAAATTGTCAGTGCATTTGCCCAATAATTTTTTCTACTTATAAATATCACCCTTTCAGATATGACTGTGCTCCTCTTAAAGGACATAAAGTGAATGAAGTTCTTGACTCATTTGCAGTTTTTGACATTTCTTGCTCTGAAGTTGAGAATGTTATAAAAAAGCTCCAACCCCCCCCCCCCAAAAAACTTGTGGGCCTGATGAAATTTCACCATACATAATTAAAGGAAGTGCTTACTTGCTGCTCCCCTAGAACAAATCATCAACTTTTTCTTGGCAAAAGTTAAATTCCGGACGAAGTGGAAAAGCACCACTGTCTGCCCTATTTCTAAGTGTAATGGTACAGACAAAATCGAAAACCATAGACCAATAGCCATACTAAGCAAAGATTATTGAAAGTATTTTTTATAAAAGACTATTATCGCACATACTGCCATAATCTCCGCTTGCAGCATGGCTTTTTATCTGGCAGATCCATCGTCACAAACGTAACGATCCTTCTTACTGACTTTATAGCCACATGCTTTAAGTACAAAAATCATGTTGAAGTTTATATAATAAGAGGCATTAATAACGCTTTCGATCAGGCTAACCATGATGTCCTCTTAAGCAAACTAAAATATTTAATCCTCTCAGATTCGTCACTTCATTTATTATCTTCCTACCTTAAAGATTGTCGCCAAAGGGTATCGTACCGAGGTATACAAACTGATGATTACTCACTGGTCTCAGGGGTCCCTCAAGGCTCAAACCTTGATCCACTTATATTTTAAATTTTAGGTAATGATATTCCCATTCCCCTTCAAAATTCATTGAGCGTACTATATGCAGATGACCTAAAATTCGGTAATGGTAAGATGTATTGGTAATGTCAATTACTCGGTATCTCTACAAAATGATATGAATGCTGTTTCCAAATGGTGTCAACTCAATGATCTGAACGTTAATGTAAATAAATGTTTTATAATATCATATTCGAGTAAGAACACACCTCCAAAATTTAGCTATTCCATTGACAATGTCAATATTAAAAGGATCGAAGAGTTTAAAGACATCTGGGTCACCTTTGACACAAAACAAACATTTTGCAACCACGTTAAAAAAATTTGAGCGAAGCTTATAGAATTCAGGGGTATATGATGAGAACTTGAAGGGATTTCAAGAAACAAGACACATTAAAAACGATATAAAACCAATCGTTAAATTGAAACTAGAATACGCTGCTGAAATATGGAACCCTGCAAGTAAAAAATATAGCCGTAAAATAGGAATGATACAATTAAAATTCGCAAAGTACTGAGTTTTCAATGAAACAAGCATGTATCGTAAATTTGAAAAGTATCAATGTTTAATTAAACAACTGAATATTGTATCCCTTGACAGCAGGAGAAAAGTTCGGTTGCTCTGCCTTGTATATAAATTTTTAAATAACAAATTTCAAGTGTAGCAATTACTTGAATTTCTAAAATTTAATGTTCCCAACGCTAGAAGACATCCAAACGCTGGCTTATTTCACACTAGAACGTTAAGAACAAATACTATGAAGAGCTCGCCTATTTGGAGCATGTGTGACCTCTACAACAAACTTTGTGTGGTTGATACAAGTATTGATATATTCGGAATGACCTTTACTACATTTAAAAATATAGTAAATTATTTAAGTGTCAGAATCGATGATTAAGCACTCATTAAAATTCTCGCTTGTCTGTTTAATCCGCTGTTATGTTTATTTGTTTTTGTAAATACTGAAAATGGGTATTTTTGCCTGTATTCATTTCTCTGACCTATTCATTTCTTTAAATAAATAAATAAATAAATAATGCGTACAAGGACCGACAGAAGCGAAATTCAAAGCAAGTGGAACACTATACAATTGGTTTATTTAAGATTCTACTACGATCATGCTATTTCAGGAGTTGGCACTCTTCACTGACTTGGTCAAGTTTTGGAAGAAATGGTTTTAAAAATGGACATAACATACCCACGTGTGAAGACGCAAATTCCTATGTAAATATTGTTATTTCTCATTAACGTCAATGTTCTGTTCCTCATTTACACGTAAAGTTTTTTATATAATGTTTGTTAGCTGCACCATATTACGATAGTAAATTATGAATAAAGACTACGCCCAGAATTATCTCTTCTTACCAGTAGCGTAGCGTGGTATTCCGAAATGGGGATGCCAAAGTTAGTCACTTGTGCGATACAATACTACTAAAATTAGCAATACATAGCTATACCGATAGGAAATATAAGGTTATTAAAAATGTAGGGAGTGGCCCCTAATTGGTGGCCAGTGGTGTATACAGAACCAAATGCATGGATTACGTTAGAAGCCAATAAGCAATTGCCTCAGCTCCTTCTTACCACTACCGTGTGAGAAGAAAACTCTGCCCTGCTGTTGAATGAACATTGTTTCCAGTATAGTTCCCTTTATTTCTTTCTCGTGGGCAGCTTCTTTCTCCGCATACCATACTTCAATCTCGTTCTTTAAAAAGTCGCCCCTACAAATTTGTCATCTTGAGTCCGGAACTCAGATGCCCATTCGTGAATATGGACCTGAGTGTATACGTATATCATTTGAAGATGCAAATAGAAAGCACTTAAACCAACTCTGGGGATCTGTTTCTGTGTATGTATTTCGTTGTCAGGTATCCAGATACTGAAGGCAGGGACGCAAATCTGTCTTCAGCATTCGGGGAATGGTTAAGACCGTTCCCATTTTTTAAAAGCGATGTTTAAAATATTTATGAAGTTGAAAACAATGCTGTGGAGAGTTGTCTTCAACATTGGGAGGATGGCAGATTTGAGGGAGGAGGGCATATTTGAGGCTTATTCCGGAAGGAGGGGAGATGAGATTCATATTACGGCAGATGAATCTGATTTCTGAGGTGAATCTGTTATATTTTATATACCAGTCGATGTAGATGAAATTGTGATACGTATCAGTATCGTGAGCACATTCTGAAATCTGAATACATGCATATTTAAAATTGATATGTTTCTATTTACGCATCCACAATGATCCACATTAAAATTTTAGGACACTTGTTTTGTAATAATATAAATAATGAATTCCCCAAAACTATGAAAGCAAATCAACTATGTATGGCGCAACAATACTCTTATTTGAGCAAAACTATGATGATCACAATAGCATTATAGGAATCGTTACAGGAATTAAACAAGTAGTTCCAAAAAGACTAACAATAATTAATGACAATGAAATATTAAAGAATACGATTCTTTTTTAAAAATAAAACTAGTCAAGGGACATCAATTTCATTTTGATTTCCTGTGTGGCAGTTGGATACAAATCATCACAATTTCAAATAAGATAGTTGGGGGGAGTCCCCCTGTTCCAAGATTGGAGGGGACATGTCCTCCTCATTTCACCGGGATATGTGCCAATGACTGAAGATCCCAAGCAATCCTTACGAGGGGCTAGGAGTACTGGCTTTCTTGGTCTACCTGATCGGTGACCGTGATTCTACAGAATGCTTTATATTTATGCTTGTGTGTGTGAGCTCCCTCAAAGAGTTTCTCGCCACGCCAGTGGACATACTATGTATTTATGATAAAGATTAATAGTTTGCCTTTGATTACGATTACAATTACGATGCATTTAATTACGATTAAAGCATAACAATTTTTATACTATTATTTACATAACCGGCATGCTTCAAAATGGCATTGAATTAACCATTTTTGTTCTGTTCTATCTCCTTGATGTTAGCGCTCGTACGTTCTGTACAGAAACTATAACTTAGTTCAAGATATATAGAGTTGGAAATACTTGAATACGCCAGCGTCTATCTAAAGAAAAATGTAGAGTTGCAAGGGATGAAGAGAGTAGTAGCTGGGCATGCGCATTCGACAGAAAGCAGACGAAAACCACGTTTCTTACAGTAGGCCTGGATGCCCAAGGAACATAGCATACGAGAAGAGGAAAGACAGAAAATGTGCATCTGAGTGACGCACATGCGTTGGTTCCACTTGTCAAAGTAAGGCGAAAGAGGACACCCAGAAGATTGCAGTGGAAATAATTGTGATAATTTACAAACAAACAATTTATATACAATGAAATACATATTTTATCTTATTAACAGGGGATGCCGGGCATACCAGCGTTCCCTTACGCTACGCCGCTGCTTCTTACCCTATATTGAAAATCCAATACAGTGATAGAATCCGGCTTTAGAACTATAAAAATCTAAAATTCAATAAAAGAAATAAACTCCGCAACTTCAAGTCCGAGCAAATTCTGATTAAACAAGGTTCAACACGACAATTAAATTTTGTATAATGAAAGATTTCATTCGATTGTTGGAGTATTCGTCCAACCTAGTACAGTACTTTCACCATAATTTTCTTCCATTACGCTTAGTTTTTTTCTCAAAAATTCCAAGAAAAAACTTTTGCGTATTAACGGGTATTATTTTTTCTTTGAATCATACAAGTGCACAAAAATTTGTGCCTATATTTAATTAAAGGTTTTATCTATTTCTTACCCGTTTCCTTTCAAATTTGGTTGAATATGTGTGATTAGTCAATGGGGATAGAAAATAATACATGTGTGCAGATTAGTCTAAAGTAGTTTCTAACTAATAAACGTATACGCAACAGCAAAATTAATATGATCGAGTGTATTCGAAAAGCTTTGAAATCAATGGATTTTCTTTTAGTTCGAGAGATGATTTACGAAAAGATTTTCACATTTGCAGTAAAGTGTGTGGATAAGGGACGAAAAAGAGGTTAGACCGAAATCAAAATATTGAATCTCTTGATTCAAGTTTAGTTTCTAGGTTGTCAGCAAAACACTTATTTATTTATGTAATAAGTGTTTGTATGGAATACGGAATATAACATAAAACTACTCAACATTACTTTGAAAGCAAATAGCAGCGGCTACAAAACTTAAATGGATGGATGGTTCCATTCAGTGTATTAGTACATGAGAATTTTACATACATTTAATTTTGAAATTGTTAAAATAACGTTTCCTTCATTTTCTCAGTTTATTTTTCTACGTTTGTAGAAAAGTTTGATATTCTTAAAACGGTCATGTTCTTAGTAACCTATATTCATAACTTACTAACATAAGTTTTAATATAGGAATATGTAGTAATCGCTTCTGCTTCTGTAATTTTTCTTCTACCAGCCCCAGAATGTAGACAAAATAACTTCCAGCTTAGTTAAACAGGGAAAAAATATAACAACGAAAACATATTGTACTTCTATACTCAGAATAATTGAGACTCTTATAAACTATCCAATTTTCGCAACATTGGAATCACTTAACGCCTTTCACAGAACTAAGTCAAAAGACACATACGAGTTTTTGTGTAAATAACAACTAAATCAATGAATAAAAGTAACTATAATTGCATTATTTACGGGCGAAACATTTTATATTGCTCTCTGGCTGCATGTTATCTGCTGCGTGATTAATAAATTGCCTACTTAATAATTACTGCGTGATTAGTAATTTACTACTTTTAGAGTAAAATTGTAAGCCTGAGATTGTATAGACTCTAACTGAAAATAATGTGTATCATGCTACTAATCATGCTGTATAGTGTTTTTAATAATTAATTGTTGAACTTTCTACAAGTTAAACTTTGACTTCTATTTTAGGAATTCCGGAACGTAAGTATGCAAAAGACCATAATTAATCACATTTATTTACGCTTTTGAATAATTTAAAATACTAAAATGCAAATTCCTTATTTGCAACGGAGCTTCCTTAACCAGGATTCTCTGCAAGTAGAATATACACTAGAACAAGAGCACATGACTATCTTCGCTTTAAGTTTGTTTTTATTTCTGTTCTGGTGAGAGTGTATTTTCCACACGCATGATGTACTTCACAATTTTTAAATTTAATTTCCCTTCTGTGATGACAAATGAATATTTATTTGAAAACTATATCTAGATGATATGTTACGATTAGAGTATACTAACATTGCTCTGTAATAGAATGAACTGCAAACAGATTACCGTTGTAAGAACATTTCAAGTGCGTACGGTTGTAGGATTAACTTTTTGGACTTAATTCTAGAAAGCAATCTCGGAGCTCCTTAGTGGATAAGCAGTTAGTGTACGTGCCTTCGGCGTGGGAGACCAGAGTTAGATTCACGGCAGGTGCACATGTGGTTCGAATTCTACGTTAATCAGTAGCTCTCGTCTCATATCGCCTAACTGATGAAAGGGAAAATTCTATGGGATATGTGTCGGGACCAAACTCAAATGGTGACTTAACACGTACCATTGGCTCCGGGATGAGATAGGGGAGTATCTCGACGTGTGCATGGTACCTCTACACGACAAGGCGGTTGCCAGTTGAACGATAAAGGTAGGCAGGGCCAGGATTGAACAAGCCCCCTCGTTCATTCCCTGGGGCCACAGATCTGAGTTGGACTATGCCGGGCCTGTGGTCACAGCGTGGGATTCGGTACCATGCGAGAGCTAATCCCAGGAATCTGGGTAACGGTGAGCCTATGGGGGAGGTGAGCTTGCCTTGAAACGCTCGGGCGCCATGCGTGCAGAGCATGGTAGGACTGGCTCGCTAGCAGTACGCCTCAATCAGTAGGTTAACTGATAGGCACTCAGGACTTCGGTCTGGCCGCGCAGTGGGCGTATCCCACTCCCTCAGAGAATGGGGTTACATCGCTTAGGCGAATCAGAATTAGGGGGCAAATTCTGACGGTGCACCACGTGCAAGTGCATACAATAGCGTATGGAGGAACTACGGGCGGGGGCATTACATTCTCGCGGTACCCGTCCATTAAATAGACCGAACGGTCGCGGGCATGCTCCTCATGCATGCAATTAAGCGTGGCAATAGTAGACCACTAGCGAACAATGTTTCCAAGATATGGCTTTTTAAATCTCCTGAAATAGAAACTTGTTGGCCAATATTTGGGGAACGGTGGCCAACGGCGATCTGGCGGTTACTTTCTGGTACCAAAATGATCTCTATCCTCTTATGTATTGCTTAAAACAAATATAACCTCTCTGCAGTCTATAGTTCCCAAGATATGACTTCTTAAATCTCCCGAAACCGGTACTTTCTTGACCAACATCTCGGGAACAGCAAGAGTGACGCAAAAAATCACTTTCTCAGATAGTTTTTGATGATCTATCGAATAGAGGGCTCGAAATTGAAAAGTTCGCAAATAATAGACACAAACACACACACACACACAGAGAAAGAGAGAGAGAGAATTCAGTAATGTACTTTTTAAGTTTGTTGAAAAGATGATACAGTAACTTTATCATTGAAGTCATGGCCGGATTAATTAAATATAAGTAAAACGAAATTAGAAAAATATACCCTTTGAAGCATAAGGTACACTCTACTGACTAGGGTTAAGCACAGGGTATATAGGCTGTACCGCCGTGTACCCTCGACTACAGCCCTCGTAGGTAGCGTAATTCATAATGACTTGGGCATGCACAAGTTCTCGGCATACATTTTCAAAAAAAAAAAAACTGTTAGGATAGCAAAAGAGTGAAAGAGTAACGGTAACAAGGGAAGCCTTTCACTATTTTGACCGGAATGCCTATCGATTTCAGTCACGAATTAAGACCATAGACGAAATAGGCTGTACCACTACACTCCTGAAACGAAACAACAGTCAATGGAGTGGTAGCACTACCCTAGCTGCAAGAAGATCAAGAGACAGAAGTAGACAGAGAAAGTGTTTGCAACATTATTCTCGGATAAGACTGGAGTCGTACTCATAGACTACCTGTCCAAGGGTCTCTGCATTATTTGCAAAACTGAAAAAAATGAAAATGCAACGGCGTGGAAAATGAAAGGAATTCAGTTCCTTCAGGGAAGTGCACCTACCCATCAAGCACTGCAAACACAACTGATATTGCATGCACAAACAACTTTCAATAACTAAATCATCATCCATATTCCCCAGATTTAGATTCGTCTAACTTTTACTTATTACCCAAACTCCAATAACACTTGAAAGGAAGCTATTTTGGATCTGATAAGGGTAGTGTTAAGAATATTAGTGCGAGGATGTCTTTGGATTCGTTTAACTGGTCTGCAAAAACAGGAGCACTCTCCAAAGAAATGTATTGAACCTCCGGGTAGGGAGAGTATTTAGAATAACTAAAATTTCATCATTCAACGTACACTCCTTCTGGATTGGGCTACGAATTTTCAGCAGCTTCTCGTACATTTCTACTCAATATGGTAGACGTCAGGTAGGTGCTTCGAAGCAAAATAACTAAGGAAGGTTTAGCACATACCAATTACTAACTAAAGATCAGAGCTCTGGCAATAATTTTTGGGAGCTAATCAATTTAATTTCATACATTTATTATTATTATCATATGAAGTAGGGAAAATCACAACTTTTCTTTTATCTCCTCCAAAAATTAATCTCTGGTTATCGTAAATTAAGGTGTTATATGATCATCCTATGAATATTAAACGTCTAAAATAAGGTTTCAGAAAAGAAGTATAGAACCTTTAAATAAAACGAAATGTGTAACTGAAAACTTCAAACCTGGATATATATACAGGAGTTATTAAATGTACTGTATATAATAGAATTAAATTTTTATATTTCTTTTGTTCCTAATCAAAGTTGCTCCAATGCAAAGAAAACAAGTCGACCAACTCTACTATTGTTGTTTGCTAGCTCCAATGAAAGATCTATTTTTAGATGAATTGGGTCTACAAGTATGCGTATTATCAGTGTTATTTAAAAATCTTAAGAAAAAACTCTAAATAAAATTTACCAAAAAGGCACTAAATTACAACACAGAGATATATGTGTATACGAAGACGCTGAAAGAAGAAAGTTTGAGCGCTAATTTGCTACATAGTAAATGCATGGATAGTACAATTTGATAATGAGATTAATTATGATACTGAACTATAAAATACCATATGTAGAATGTTTTAAGATTTTAGGAGTCTGGGAGCAGTGTGAGTGGCACGCAGGGGGCAGGAGTAACCTCCAGGGACTGTAAATAACCGTCCAGTAACATAGAATCCATTAGATATTGATAGCCACATACATTAGATATTGATAGATATTCGTATCATAGTTACAAAAACCTCTGAACACTCAATATATATTTCAACTGTATTTCAGCTCGGTTGTATTAGAGCACTCCAGTAAAGTTCTAATGGTTTCAATGCTAGGAGGATGGGGAAATAGCGAAATATTATGTGCTGGAGTAAGGGTGATAATTAAAGAAAAAGATTCGCGGTCAACACAATCCCATTTCGAGATCTACTGTTGAGTGCAACGTGTGACATGTCGAGAAAACGGTAACTATAAAACAGTGTAACATTCCTGTCAACCGAAATCGGCGATAAACAGCTTAATGTTGCAGGCAGTTGTTGAAAATACCTTAGCATTCATAAAGCTGCAGAACAACATGAGATTAGTCACATGTATGGGGAAAAAATGTTCAAGTTCCACCCATACAAAATGCATCTGATATATCAACTGAATGAATATGTCTTTGATCGCCCTGTAGAATTTGTGAAGATATGATGAAACAAATCAATGACGATCCTACTTTTCCTATCACCATTGTGTTCTCTGATGAAGCCACGTTCCATCAAACCGGTTACATTAACAGACATGAATGCAGGTTTAGATTTGAGAGCAGTCTCATTGGTCCTTTCAAACACACGCTACAGCTTTTCATTCGAAATGATAAAGCTAGAAACAAAAATTCATATTTGAAAATAAAAGACGCAAGTCTGTCTCTGAACAACTGCAGGGCCCAACCTTCCGGGAAATTGTTAAGGCAAAAAAGAGGGACTGATTTCGCTGGTACTATATGAACAGACCACTAAGCGCATCCATAAAAGTGATTACATTTGTCTCTTAGGAAATTTGTGTAAACTGGGCATGGGACAGTGAAGCGATTAAATGTAGTTATATTTATGATCATACTTTATTGATGTATGTGTGGCAATATACCAGTTGTTTAACGTTTTGTTTAAGATATCGGCCTATGTAACGACTTTTTGCGTTGTTCCCTTGTAGTATCTACCAGACTAGAGTATTTGGTGCCATATTTATGTTCTTTTGGATTTTGTTTGTATTAAACAGAAAAAATGTACCATCAGAATCTATGAATGTGTTTTTTTCTTTTTGTGAATAATTTGTGTTTTAACTTTATTGTACTAATATCTACTAAAAAGCATATCTGGGATGGTGTGAATTAGCAGGTTACCGCGAAATACTTACAAGACATACACTGAAATCCTTTTTCTTAGAACTATCCAACTACCACCTCCAACTTCTTCTCAGTAATTACAGAAGTATATTGTGGGTTGTTATCAATGCAAACTAAAAGCAAAAGTGAATGAGGAAATCTCAAGGAATTAATTCCAAACCATAGCTATTATCTAATCTGTTGGAGGCACCTTCCGAATGATATTCCTTTCCTATTGGCATCTTATTAGATAATTGTTAGCCCCCAATCAGTTTGAAAAAAATAAGTAATTTTGTTTAAAGAATGTGACAAGTAACCCCCACATATAGATCTACTTAACTGAAAAGCAGATAAGTACTTTAAATATCTAGGAACTGGAATCCCGGAAAGATGAGACATTATTAACCAACTTGTGACTGTATTGGCTGACGTAACATTTCACTTGTATCCAAGTATAATAGTAAATTTTGTGATTATGTCAAATTGGACCAAGTGCCGCGTGCACATAAGTTAATGAATAAAGTTGTGTGCACGCTAAAACTAACGTGAGAGTGTAAAGTAATCATAAAACTTTGAATGTGAAGCACTCATATGAACTTTAGTTTCGACGGTAATTCGGTCATGTAAAGGTCATGATTATTTTCCCTTTTGAAGAATAAAAGTAGAAATTGATTCCTCATTGTTAATGTTAAATATTAAATTTCTACCTACATTCAGTGGCATGATATTTGTATACTTTTATCCCTAAATTTAATCTCAACAAATTTAAAACGAAAAATCCTAATCCGTCAATTTTGAATATGAAGATATATTCAAAAGACTTAAAGTGTTTAATGTGAGAAATTTCCCATATAATATAATGGAATGTATAATAATAATATTCTCGTTTATATACAGACTTTCATTTAAAACTTTCTTTGTATTTCTTCTTTTCTATTACTGATTGTAATAAGCATTTAATAAAAGTGTGTTTAGTGGATTTTCTTTTTAAATAATAACTAATCCGATATACCTAAATGTTTATCTTTGTGCGGAATGAGTGGTAGTATTAGTATGACATAGTCTTAAGCACGGGAAACTACTTGAGTATTAAGAGGTTATAATTATTTACTATGGAAAAACTGACGAAGAAATGGCAGATGTTCTTAAAGCCATAGGTAATAAATAATGAAACTCTTTCTGTTGTTGGTCAATGCTAACTCTTCGAGTTTAACAGTACCCAATAGCCAACGAATCCTGAGAATCCCATGAGAACTTCAATTTCATTTTAATGCTGTGACATTCAGTTTTTAATTTCTTTCTCTATTTCGTTCTCCACAATTTACAGTAGTTGTCCAACTGTTGAAGAAGAAGTGCGAATGGAGTAAATGTATCAAATCTGATCGCAAACAATAATTACAGAAATTAATAGAATCTTTCTTATCATCTGGGCTGAGTGTAAGTAAATCAATATTTAGTATTTACTTGGATCCAGGTCAGTGTTTTATGAGTTAACACGTGCCTAACCGCAACTGATTTAACATTTATGAAGATCAACAGGAACATGCTATACACACAATGCATCATCAGACTTTCGACTATATTTCAACAATTATTTCGTACTTTTCTTCTTTCCCTTCCTTCTTACCCCAATTTATATTATTCTATCTTTACCGCATCTTACTTGAAATCTTTTTTTTCAGAATTGTTTTTTTATCTACTATTCTTTCGCGATATGCGCTTTCTTTAAAAAGGCATCCTTTCCACTTGCTTCTTTCCCTTCTTTTTTTCTTTTATTCCCTCTTCTTCGTTCTTCTTCACCTTACTTTCTCCTCTCAATTTTCTAATGCTAAAGGAATATAATGACATGTCGTTACAATCGTTTACTAAAATTCACGTTTTTTGATCTAAATAGAATACAAATCTTCGGAAGTCAGATGACTAATTTAGGCCAACATAATAACTATAAAAGAGAAACAATTTCATATTGGAGAAGGACAAGCTTATCTATCTTTATTGTTCTAAATCATTTCGTACACAACCTCCATCATCATTTTAACGACCCACTTGAAACCTTTTTTTAAATATAATTTTATAATTTTGACCTTTCAATTATATTTGTTTGTCATTTTACACATTCTGCAAATACATCAGTCAAATTACGTCTCTTTTCGGGTGCTCACGATTGAACTAACGCCAAATGGTCAAATAACAATCAAAAACAATAGAGATTCTCTGCTGTCTCAATTGGAATACCTTGTTAAATTGGACATGTTAAATGTTTGTCGTTAGCCTGCTTCTGCAATATTACTTCCGTTGTCTATATAAGTTTGAACGAGTTTTCGTAATAAATACCCTCCAACTAAACGGATCAACTTATGCCATTCTAAAGAAGTACAGGAATAGCTATGAGTACACAGGAAAGCTTGCTGCAACACGAATTGCACTATTATTTGTTGATACAGACGAGTTTCGCGGAATTTCTTTGAACTACGTGCCAAAGTACTTGAGATTTCAACGATAGGTTTTCGTTCTGTTATGGTGTTTTGCAAGGTTGTTAGCCTCTGTTCGATTGTTAGATTGTGAATAAATTCCTAGTCACAAGTTATCTTCAAGAAAGGAAAATTCAGACATGGTTTCGTAGTAATGGAAACTATCGGAGAAAGCCAGCAGCAACATATAGATTTCCGTGTAGATGTGGGAAAGGAAGAAAGAAGAAAGTCAAACTTACAATGTGGCAATGAAACATAGCAAGTAGACAGCTGTATTGGTCTAGAGCTTGATCTCGGATAAATAACTGTAATATTGTGGGTAGGAATTTTAAATGTAAGGAACCTTCTCTACAAGATGTACGGCAAAGTTCCGCCAGTATTATTATGGGGGCTAGAGCAAAGTGGTGGCCGAAAACAACTTCTCACTTAAACATACTATATGCAAATCCCTTAAAGGGAAGCGGTAAGGAACCAAAGCAAATTAATGAAGTCTGGATTCGTTATTCTGTTCCCAAATAAGGAGGTGAAGAGAAATCCCTTTTACAGATTTGTAAGAAAACATTTTGCAATATATTGGATGTGTCAATGAGAAAAAGGCTCAGCGTGTTTGTAAGCAATATTTTAGCACTGTCATGATGGTACTATATAACAAAGGAGGAGAACGCTAATCACTCCCATTTGAATCAAAAAGAAATGCAGTTAAATCTTTTAATGAGAAACTTACTCCAGTCGAGAAACATTATTGGAGTGTAGCTAGTTTTACAAACCAATATCTTCCTATTTATCTTAGTGTAGCTAAGCTTCATGTAATATATATCAATACTAACGAACATCTCACGGTGCTCTACTCATATTACTATCATGTTTTCGTCACGGACTATAATATTAGTTTCGGAATGCCGGTTGAAGGCAAATGTTCATAATGTATTCAATTTTAACTTAAGGTTCAAGAAAATGACACTTCAGTCGAAACAGAGATTCAAATTTAAAAAAGGAAAAGTGAGGCACTTTATACTTTGCTGAAGTCCTAGAAGGATCACGAAATTAAGTTTTCTTTCAATTGTCAGAACAATCAAGTTCATCCACGCATCCCGGATCAGGCGGCATTTTATAGGCTATAATTTTATATTGTAAAACTTTGTCCCATATGGGTATGGGTAGAGCATTAATAAAAGGAGTGTCCGAAATCAATTCACACTAACGGTTTTATTATAAAAGTTTTCATTATAAAAGTATTTTTACAAAATACTGTCTAAATAATCTCTCTATTATACAAGGTTAGTTATAGGTAGTATTTGACCGTCAGGTCACACGCAGGATCTCTACAGAGTTCCGTAGCAGGCTAAGCAGAGGGAGATAGATAACCAATGCTCCGTAGCATGTAGAGTAGGGTTAAATAGCCAACATAGCTCCGTAGCGGGCTAAGCATCTGTGGTTAGGATTACCAGAGAGAGCCCCATAGCAGGCTAGGCCAGCAGATAGCATAGGCGCAGTCCCGTAGCAGATTAGACGCCTGGTGTTAGGTTACTCCTTATGTCCTGTGGTAAACAGTAGGAGGGTCACAAGAAAACTGGTAAAGAATTCGTACCGTCCAGCAATTTTATAGGATTCTAAGCTCTCATGTTAGAAAAATAATATTTTCAAAGTGCCGACTGGTAGTCTTAGTATATCCAATTTGAAGTGTCATTGGGTTGTTATGAATCTCATAAAACCATTTCGTTAGCAAAATTTTTTGCTTACAAGGTAAATATACCAATCCCAATTGAGGATGATTCTGAGTTCTATTTAACAGTCCGTTATTAAGAGAAAAATTTTCCGCCGCACTGAGTGTAGACGTTTTATTAAGTTCTTCATTTAATTAAATATTGACGATGTCTGAAAATGAACTGCTCTTCCTTTGTTCCTCGGATAAATTGGGTAATGTAACCGACTGGCCAATCTGAAAGGTGTGCTCCAATGGATGAGAAGCAAAGTGTTGAGCGTCCTCTGTGTCCGAGAAGTTATCAACTTCTTAATTTTCGACATGTTGTATATCTTACTTGTCTTCTAAGCGACTAAAAATGTCTGCAGGGTTCTGCTCAATTTTAATGTGTTGTATTTCAAAATTATAATGTGCTAAAATATCATGTCGGGAGTAAATTTTTCGACTTTGTCATGCTGGGTATTGAGTGAAACCAAGCATTTAGTCTATAACTAATTTAAATTTTTTATTCAGTAAGAAATATCGAAATTTTCGAAGGATATATAACAATGCATTTAATTCTTTCTTCCAAGTTGAGGATCGTCGATCGCGTTTGGTAAAACGACGGCCACTGTAGGAAACAACACGTTTCTGATTAGTTTTAGTGTGATAACATGCCAAAATTGCATCTGCTGAGGTTGAGGATGCCTCGGAATATGCACGGATTTCTAATAATGGATCGAAATGAAACAAAGACGGGGGTCTGAACAGTATAAATCTAAAGTTTCTCAGATAGCTCGTAATGATAAGTTGTCCACTAAAATTTTGGATACTTGTCCAAAAAAATTTGAAATGGTTCCACTTTGTTTTTGTAAAATCTTCAATATGCGTTATCAAATAAGAGCAGGGTCTTAGAAAACTGTTTTAGAGGTTGGTGTCTTAAAATTTCCTATTTTATTGGCAATTTTGTGTCAAATTTTGATCTTTTGCCACTACCTGTGGATCCTAAGACATCCAATTACGAGTATAAAAGATGGTTCTTATTCGGACTTGATCTAAAATCGTGTTTTCTTCGTCTTTGAAGAGTAACTGCAGGTATGGTAGTTGCAGTTTCCAATTCTTCCTTCCTATTGCATGGTCTTCAGCAAAATCAGTTATATGAGATGGTAAACCTCCAAAAGCTTGCGTACTGCCATAGTGAAAGCAGCTGCTGAGGTGGTATGCCCCATGACGCACCGTTGAAGTTTATCCGCCTTTCTAGTATGATTAAGTTCAAAAGTCATGTAATTTTGAGTTTTAGGATGCTTTAATAGCTGGAAATATGAGGACTTTATATCGAGAGTCGAGATGAAATATTTGCCTCTAAGTATGTGCAAAATTTCTTCTGTGGACTGGAATGAAATGCTCAAATATTGCGTAAACTTATTACATGACTGTAGATTCAAAACTACGCGGAATTCCTAAGTATTTTGTTTTCTAACTATGAAAAGTAGAGCCAAAAAGAAACTGTCACTAGTCTCTTTAACAATATTGGCTTCTAAAAGCTGTTTAGTTTGCAAATCGATTTGCGGCAAGAGGAATGAGAGGTGACCTCTGATGGAGAGAAGCTCCTTCATCTATCCTTATCTTGGGTACATAACTAACAAAGTAGCCTAGGTCTGTTGGTGTATATTAAACTACAACCCTGTATTAAAACAGTAAATTGAGTAAAACATTTTCTCTTCATCCGTTAAATCCGTGATTATGTCGAATAATTTCATATTAAAAAGTGATTGGATATTATCCAGCCTATCCTGAATTTCCTGTTCAGTTCTATAGAACGTTTCCTCATGTTGTTCTTCTGTTTCCTAATCAAACTATATCTACTTCTTGAACGTTCTCTTCAACACATGCAATTGGTGCGTTTTTACTAGTGTTACTGGCCTATTAGTTGGATTTCATATTAATAGTGTGAAATTTTCTTATGTATTTAGTACTCAAAGTCTGTAACCCATATTTGTCTAATAAATTCTCCAAGATGGAAAGATAATAAAATATTCAGTAACCATTTTCCTATTCATGACATTAATGGGCAAATTGAAATGTTACCTTTCTGGTATGGCAACCTTTCCAGTAATAAATACATCAGCCGATTTATTATGTTTTATTGCAAGAATTGCACTTGCTGATAATTTTGCTTCAACGTCAACTCCAAAATGATACGGTGGTGTTCGTCGTATCTTGTATACTGATAATGTGTTATTTTTCAATAAATTTTGACCTTCAGACGATTTGCAATATGTTCACCAAATAAAGGCAAAAGGTCTCCGTGCTCTAAAATTTGAAAGTAGTGAGAAAATGTTGTTAAGCCAATTCTGAATTTAATTAAAGCAATATAACGTAAATTTACGATGGAATTCTCAATTCCTCGTAGATTGGTTGCAGAAAGAAATATGTTTTTTTATTTGTAGGAAGCCATACGCTCACCGAGCTTCCAGTGTCAATGATTAGAAGATACTTTTCTTTGTTAATTGTTATATTAATTAATAATTTAAGTTCTTGAATTAACGATTTAATAGTTTCTCTTCTATCGGATATTGGAGCCACAGTATAAAGTGATGTCATTAACTGTTTTTAGTGCTCGTAGTTGCAAATTTTTCTTCCTCCTCTACTTCCTGGTTTTCGGCCACAGAATATGTTCTAGAGAATATTTGTCCTGGGGCCCCTCTAGGCGTTTCCCTGCTTATTATTCTTATAACGTGTGCTGGAAGAATGACCTTTCTATAGCACATGCCAAACACTGTGACTGTTTCTGGCCTAGGAGTATTATTATTACTTTTATAGGAGTATTACTTACTTATTAGGAGTATTATTTTTAGAATTGTTTTTCTTTCCATTTCTGTGCTGGTTGTCACGGCCGCCCCGTCTGAATTGTGAATTCTTAATAGCATTTTGGGCTACTAGGAGAGATAGCTCGTCCATTTTTTAGCTAATTTACTGAAATATTTGCGCTAGAAGTACGAGATATGCTAGGCGCGGGGGGATTCGTGTGGAGGGTTCTTATTACCAACTTGGGGGGAAGATATGGAAGTAATTGATTTTGTGAGGCATCCTGTAGCTGTGATGCTCAAAGAGGAGGAAGTACCTGGGCAGGTTGTTAGTATTAATTCCAATTAGGTGTTGGATTTCGTAAGAGATAAGTCAGTTGTTGATGATGTGTGGGGAAGCAAGCGTTAGCTACTGCCGATGAATTTCAACTGCTAACTTGTGAATTTTTATCGCAAAGCGAATAAGTTACCTGTTGTAACTCTACATAATCACGTTCTTTCTTTAGATCGTGCGCCTTTTCCAGGTTATGTAAGTGAGTCTGTAAAGCTTGAACAGTTGTGAATGCTTGTAACGCGATATTTTGTATAAAGTTTTTCTTTAATACTAATTATTGTCAACTTAATATCGTGTCGTGCCTTTAAAGCTGGGATGTAGAGAAATTGGTGACACGATACAAGCCGCTTCTGTCTACCATCCAAAATAGACAGGAATACAATTATAATCATATCTCCACCAAATTACGATGTAGGATTTTATGTTAACATGTGAAGGTGACAAATTAACTATCAGAGCATTTAACTTTAATTATGCATTTATTATTTTTACTTTAGTAGAGTTAGGTGTATTATGTTGTGATGTTGATTTAAGTGAAATTGCTTGATCACATTAACAAAACTGATGGCGATTCAGTCAATTGAGAATACCCAGAGATGTATTACTACATACCTTCGATGTTCACTGGAGTCGAACACCTGTACCCGGAGTTCGAAGTCGATGTCCAACGCAGTGGATGGGTTTCCACTGGAACTCGATGTGGCTCTGCTACAGAGACAAGAACTGATCCTAAGAACTGATCTCCTAACGGATTCTCTGGGACTGATCCCTATTCAGTCCGACATAACCTTTTTATGTCAATTTTCATTATGACGAATTTGTTGTTTCTCTCTTACCAAATTTCGTAGTTCATACATCTCTGTGCTGAAATCGCAGTTTCTGCATTTTATCTCATTGACCAAAACTCCAGACAGTTTACGTCTGCGGTATTCACAATTTTACCTAATTTTGAGAATGTGTTATTGTGAACACAAATTTATACAGAGTTTACATTTTCCTTCTTGCTTCAGTATTTGTTTATACTCTTGAGACACTTGCAGACTCGTGTCTGTTACTTAATGAAAATAACAATCATAAGCACTATGTAATCTCGTGTGATAATCTGTCTGTCTGCAACATAATTAATTTCTTACTACAAGTTAATTTATAAACAATACTTTAATTTTCCTCTTTTTAGCCAATTAATAAAAATGAATGAATTTTGATATTGAAATCTATTACTGAATTTTGGCGTACCGTGACATTATTAATAACTTATTTTCTGTTCCTAGGTGTCCTGAAAGAGAACTTATCGTATAACTCTCAATTTCCTTAGAAAAGATGCATCAATTATCTCATTTTCGCCCTGTTGGACCTGAAAAATTTCAAACTCAGCCCTGTAGGAAGGTAATTTTGGTCCACTCAAGTCAAGTAATTTAGCTTTTAAATGTTCATAGTTAACTAAATTCAATTATTTCTGAGCTTTTAACTGTAATGCTAAATAGAGGGCCATACCTTGTAATTACATGGGTAATAGTTCTTTTATTTTCTCTGCATTCCAAAAATGCAATAACGCAACATGATGAAAGAGCATAAAAGTCCAGCGAGGTCCTTCCTAACGTGTACCGAATATTTAATGAGGCGTGGTATATTGAAAGAAGGGGTGAATTCTGATCCATATTTGTACCGTCCTCAGAAGAAATGTTCTTTACTCATCTAGTATGATTCATGCACTAAAATAGTCAAGTCCGAGTCAGTAATTTCACAAATAAGAAAACACATACCGGTACCTATGAGAATAGAGTTCACTCCCAGTTAATAACAATACTGTCCGGTAGGGGAGTATACAGATCAAAAATTAGCCGGTCAAGGTCTCGACCATGTAAAACCTTGCCCCATATAGATATAAGTACAGCGTTAATAAAAAGATTGTCCGGAATCGACTCCCACTGTTGTTATTATAAAAGTTCTTACTATAAACGTGTTTTTACAAAATACTGTGCAAATAATCTCACTAGTATACAAGGTTAGTTATAGGTAGTCTTTGACCGTAAGGTCGCAGACATGATCTCTACAGAGCCCGGTACCAGGCTAAGCAGAGGGGAGATAGATACCCATTGCTCCGTAGCAAGCAGAGTAGGGTTAAATGGTCAACAGAGCCCCGTAGCAGGCTAAGCGGCTGTGGTTAGGATTCCCAGACAGAGCCCCATAGCAGGCTAAGCCAGGAGATAGGATAGGCGTAGTCCCGTAGCAGACTAGACGTCTGGGGTTAGGTTACGCCAAATGTTCCCTGCCAAACAATAGGGGGGTTACCAGAAAACTGGTACAGAATTCGAGTTGTCCAGCCAATTTATAGGGTTCGTTGGGTGGCGGTGGCGCTTTTTCTCAGTGGAATTATTCTGTTTAAAGTAACAGTTAACATGTATATCACATTTGCGATAAATATAAACCCTTTTCCTTTTATTGTATATATTTGAAAGACAAATTTTTTCTTACCAAAACGTTTTTGTTTCAAACCGTCCTTTGTCCTGAGTTCAGTTTCAAGACGTCCTTCATCCAAAGAAATTAATTTAATTCATTTTTAATAGTGAACACTACAAAGACATTTACCAGGAAAATAAAATATTATTGTCCTTGGAAAAATTTCTGAGTAATATAATGCTCTTCAAGGACGTATCGAAGACATTAAACGCTTTTCTTGATTTCCCCAAAAAATTAGAAAAGTTGACAAGAAATGTCTTGAAACTAAGCTCGACAATTATGAGAAATAAGTATAATTTATTCTAATTATTTTGAAGGTCTTTTGTGAAACTGTAGGAGACCATGACTCTTAGGGGAGGTTGGATAAGTGCGACTCAATAACCATATGCCTTAGGTGGAACAAGATGGAACTTTTAATGACCGATCGACATATAGAATTGGTAGTTAGGTGCATCTCAGCGATCTAGTGTCTCAGACAGAAGGATAAAGAAGTCTTAATGAACTTTCATCTTACGACCGAGCGTCTAACTGACTTGACGGTTTGATCAATCATACGAGATTGATGTATTCTGTCGTGTCGTGTCTCCTTTTATGAATAAGTGTTGATGACTGCTTGAATCTTTGTCACTTGTTGTTCGTTGATGAAGGTAGAGGAGGGTTTAAGTAGTCGTCTTGGTCATTTTTGTCTGAAGATTTTTACGTAGAGCAGGAAGTCTGCAAACATATAGAACCTTACAATATAAACAAGCTACAATTTTACTTTAAATCGATATTTAGTGTAGAAAAGAAATGTTCTGAAATGAAAGGAAATGAGAGGAATGTGTGTAAAACATTCGTTAAATGTCTAGGTTGATTACATTCTCTTAGTCGTGTATGAAGAATGTTTATTCTTTCGTTTGTTTTTGTATATATGATTGGAAGGTAAATCACATTTTTACTGCCAAAAGTTCCGATAATTTTATCGTAAATAGGTAATTTCAATAATTTCCATACCCTTGCAGATAAAAAAATAAACCAGATTTACCGATTTTTCCGTTAATGTATTTTGCGCGAGTGTACTTAGCGAGATGAGATTGTATTGAGTGTAATATTACTTTGCAATTGATGTTATTAGATTTTGCAACTACAAATATTAATTGCAATGAAGCTGATTAGACTTGATTTATAGTCTTCGGACTTTATGTGTCACTTTTTATCTTTAGACGATAGATAGCGATTGTATCATACTTATGTTATTGTAACATGCCAATGTATTTATCTTATTAAAACGTTATTACAAGAACCACAAATTAATACTTAAAGTTACGTATGAAAGACCACGCCGACGATGCCATTGTAGCGGCATAATGCTACGCCTGCTGTCTGATAATGCTTCCGGCTTCGCTTTATAGTCCCGACAGAAGGACAATTAAGGTTATTAAGTTTCACTTACCATTTATTCGTACTAGGCTGCTTCCCAGCCGATTGTGGTTTGTATTTACGGAAATATGTATTTACGGAAATCTAGGTTCCACACTGTTGATTGCGGATTCTGAAGACGTGATATATGTAGGTCTGTATGTTATTTTCAAATATGTGTTACGTGATACGTGCTACTTATATGGTTCAGATGTTATTTTCTACACGTTATTCCTTATTTTCACTACTCAAATCTGTATTTTCTCCTTCTTTCCATTTACTATTATAACTACTATTATTGTTATAATAATAATTATTATTATCTTTTGTGAATTATGAAAATTATATATATATTGAATTGCGTTGGTTTTATATTTGCTACCATTGGACTAGTAGGCATTGCATTTCCCATTTACGCAAATGGGACACACAATAGAACAATAAAAATGTCTGGTGTTAGTAAAAGTGGAAAACAATTATGGTCATCTATCTGTGTAGCATAAATATCGCTAATACTCACAGAGACATCTAGTTGCAAAAATTACAAGTTCTTACTCACTCCCACCAATGTTTTTGATAGGTATGTTTTGCACGTAGATTGATTGTGCTAGAGGTCATTAGATTGTGTTAACCGTAAGAAAAAAATCATGTATATCCAGAAAACTTACGTCTAATTGACAGTAGAATTGAATAAGAAAATATTCTGTACCTTTAATCTAGAATTCAATAGTATTAATATAATATTTAATGCTTTTTATTAATGATTACAGGAATTTCTTTTATGTATTCTTTGCCATATGCACCAAGAATGCACTTTTCTTATTGAATCCTTGTTTAAAATATATTCGTGAGTGAGAACAACGAAAAGTTGTGAATATTTCATTTATACGTTTGTTTGATTGTTAGCTTAGGTCAGTTTTTATCATTTGTAATATTAATGAATTAGAAGTTGTGTCAAAGACATAAATTGGATTTTATAATACAATTCTGGAACTTCACTGTTAGATATTTTATAGGTTCTATTAAAGTAACACGAAGCTCTTGATACACGTAATTGTTGGCGTATTGATTAGTGTGTTGACTATGTATTTACGAGTCCTTGGTGAGATTACCGGTGAAGTATCTTTTCGTTTATTATTGGACAAACAGGCATCGAGAAAATATATTTTCCGTTGTTAAAATCTGGAAGAAATTAATGTTTTACCTAATATATTTTTGTAACAGCGTACAGAAATTCTGCATATTTATATTTAAAACGATCAAGTTTGTTGTGATATAGAAAATACTATTATTAAACTCAATTAGGACGGAATTGTTTTTGGAGGTATACACAATGCAGACAGAAATTAGGACAGTTGTTTAATAAGATTCCAATGGGATATCAAAGTTATATAAATATGCAATAGTGAAGTTGTAACTGGATCTCATTTGAAAGATGGCATTCGTGAACTTATTATTACGCATATAGTTTGTTCTTCTCTTCTCGAAAATGTAGAAAAATATGTATCATAATGAGAAAAATACAAGAAAGCGTTCTGTATTGTAAAACTCTCTATCGAAAATTCCTTCGTTCTGTTTTTGATGATAGCAAGAATTTAATTGTAGGTATTCCGATGTCGCGTGCGACGTGTCTTATTTCGTTTGGTTCCATCTAAAAAAAGTTTCGTGCCCCGTTTCTGAATTGATGGTATTTATGAATGTTTGTAACGTTTACGCTAAACATTTAATTATTTGTATAGTTGAAGAAAAGCTCACGAACATTTTTTTTGAAAGAATATTTTTATTGCATTTCGGCTCCTGTCGATGCATATCGGCAACAGTATAAACTATATGATTTAGTAATTTTATTTGCCTCAACCCGGGAAAGGTTCGATATTATATATACTTTTGGAACCTTCTCGAATTTTGTCTTACTTCTTCTCATAGCCTACATTAATACTAATTCGTCCCATGTCTTACGATATTGTCAAACTTTGAGCAAGTCTATGCAATAAAGGTATTTATATGGCTTCATCTTGGAACAAAGATAATGAAACAATCTCGAATTGAAAATATTTGTTTGTATGTCAAAATAAAAGCTCGTTTTGAAAATTAGGAGCTAATAGCTGTTTCGTTTCATGTTGCACTGTCATATACTTGTTTAACAATTTGTTTGGAATATTGAAATCTTAAAAGAGGACAGCGTTTCTTTAAATACATGGGTACAGCTGCCTCCCGATGTGTCAAAATATTTTTCCTTAGTATAGTGACTTGGCCGGTAGTAGTCCCCTTTCAGTAATGGTCACCTGGGACAATAAATTTGAAGTGCAGACTCGTACTAGCCAATAACTTCAGTTTTTCATTCTTACTGTAATGCCTATTGCGATTTGTTTATAATGGTCCCATAATGACTACTTTTTTTAGTTAGACTACGAGTCTAGAAGATGTATTTTATGTGTATGTGGAGAATTTCGCAATTTCCAAATTTTGAGGATAAGCAAACCGTTCGATTTATTCCCTTCCGTCTAGTTTATTTTATAAATATTGTGAATTTTCTAATATGTAAGAATTCAATATTGATGAGTTTTTTTTTTTTAAATAATTTATTTACTTTTTACGCTTACATTATTGCGACGTGAGTTGTAGGGGTGACCAGTACTAAAATATAAAATAGGTACCCTTTTAATAACTGTCACGCTAAGTGACCATCATTGAAAGCAAAACTTCAGTAGTTGGCATAGAGATAACCAGAATAAAAATTAGTGATGGTAACAATAACTGTTCTTTTCGGTTTTGAATTAAAAAAAACTTCATCACGAAAATCGGTTTTCACCGAAACCGATATCGGTTTTCACCAGGACAGGTTCGGTTTTCGTCAAAACAGGTTTGGGTTTCTTTGAAAACTGGTTATAGTTTTCTCCGGATCCGGTTTCGATTTCCTTCAAAACTGGTTCCAGTTTTTCCAAAATTGGCTTAATTTGTGACCAGAATAGTGTTTCGTTATTCTTCGGAAACCGATTCCATTCCCACACAAATTGTTTTATTTATTTTCCAAACTTTTCCCCTTAAAGCAGCTGCGTTGAAAACCCAACTGGTTTTGGAGAACACCGTAACCCGTTTTGGGGAAAACCGGAACTGGTTTTGTGAAAAACCGAACCGGTCTTTGGAGGAAACCGAAACCGGTTTCGGTTAAAATCGAACATCTTTCGGAGAATATCGAAAAGTCTGTTTTTCGGATCTAGGTTTTTCTAGAAATCGGTTTGCTTTGTATAGAAAAAACAGTTTTACCCATCCCATTAAAAATATTTGTTTACTAGCGGTACACAATATTTTTAAATATATTTTCTTTCCTATTTTCTATCGTAGGCCTAATCTCTCTTCACGTTTTATTTTACTTTCTTTATTTTCTTTCTTCTAAAGTTCTCATAATCAATATGTTCTTTTTAAATATTTTCCAAAACTAAAAAATGCCTTGTAAGAAGTAACTATTTTTGTGCAACGATGACTGAATCTGTTGATAGGTTTTGCTTCCAAAATCATTTACATTGCCTGGAATCGAAAATTGATGAGCAAAAGTCAACGAGTTTCAAGGAAGCAGGTGACACCTAGCATGCAGATGGAAGGTTTCATGATTTACTATATGTGTTGGAGAAATTCCGTTCAGAGCAGATAACAGAGGATGTCTACGGAGTCTGTGCAACTTCTTCCTCGATTCTATTCAAGATACACTACCTACCCACAACGATTTATCTCGTAAGTCTGATGAATGTTACCAGCCAATAATCAATTTGCCTTCTTCAACAGTTACAGCCTCTCAGTCTGTCTGCACCAGTTCGACATGTCATAACAAATTCAGGTCCACAGTAAATTCTAAATGAGAAAACTGTGAATCTAGTCCTTTGAAAGGAAATTTGTTGTGGCCAAAAAACTCCAGAGAAAACACAAAAATCTTAAGAGAGGAAGCTTCGATTCCCTGCTTTAGTAAGTTCGAACCAGCAGTAGTTGTTATGTTATGTAAAAAGCAAGAAGATTTGAAACAGTTCACGTGAGGCAAAAGCAACTTGTGAAATTCATACGAAAATAAATGTCGAACTACGTGATTGTCAAAACTGTAATGTAAGATTTCAGCACGTCCACTAGGGTGGGCCGAAAACGACCGACATTTTTTTTTAGAAAATTAAAATTTAGTATCGCGCAAAAGTTGTAGAATATTATATTATGTTTCCTCACCAAAACAGAGCTGGATTAAAAGATATTTAACCGGGCCCAGGGGGCCCCAAAGAACGTTAATTTTAAAAAAAGAATAGTTGCGAGTAGTGAAAATATTATTGAAATATATATATTTTTTTAGAAAGTTAAGTTTGGGTACCATGCAAAAGATGTATAATATTATGTTTTGTTTCTTCACCAAAATAGAGCTGGATAAAAAGATATTAACCGGGCACCGGGTTCCGAAGAACGCTAACTTTGAAAAAAAAAAAAGTTGCGAGCAATGATATTATTAAAATATATTTTCAGAAAGTTAAGTTTCAGTACCGTGCAAAGATTGTATAATGTTACGTTTCTTCACAGAAACAGAGCAGGAATAAAAGTTATTTAACCGGGCCTCGGGGGCCCCAAAGAACATTAACTTTGAAAAAAACTAGTTGCGAGTAAGGTGCATTTCGCCAGCCCCCCCACCTTGGAGTTTCGAAACTAAACCTATGCCAATCGTTTGTGCTACGTTTGTGCCGAAATGTACCGCAAAAATTTTCATTTGTACCACTTCCGGTACGAAGTTATAATAGTTTTAAAGTGGGGGAGCTGGAGAAACGGCAGCCTCCAAACTTGGAATTTCGAAACAAAAACTATGCCAATCGTTTGTGCTAAGTTTGTGCCGGACAAAAATTATCGTTTGTACCACTTCCGGTACGAAGTTATAAGGGTTTCAATGTGGGGGGGGGGGTGCTGGAGAAACGGCAGCCTCCAACCTTGGAATTTCGAAACAAAACCTATGCCAATAGTGTGTGCTGCGCTTGTGCCGGAATGTGCCGTAAAAAATTTCGTTTGTACCACTTCCGGTACGAAGTTATAAGGGTTTTAAAGTGGGGGGGGCTGGAGAAACGGAAGCCTACAAACTTGGAATTTCGAAACAAAACCTATGGCAATCGTTTGTGCTACGTTTGTGCCGGAATGTACTGCTAAATATTTCGTTTGTACCACTTCCGGTACGAACTTATAAGGGTTTCAAAGTGGGGGGGCTGGAGAAACGGAAGCCTCCAACCTTGGAATTTCGAAACAAAAGCTATGCCAATTGTTTGTGCTACCTTTGTGCCGGAATGTACCGCAAAAATTTACGTTTGTACCACTTCCGGTACGAATTTATAAGAGTTTTAAAGTGGGGGGCTTGAGAAACGGCTGCCTCCAAACTTGGAATTTCGAAACAAAACCTACGCCAATCCTTTGTGCTACGTTTGTGCCGGAATGTACCGTAAACATTTTCGTTTTTACCACTTCCGGTACAAAGTTATAGGGGTTTTAAAGTGGAGGTCTGGAGAAACGGCAACCTCCAAACTTGGAATTTCGAAACAAAAACTATGGCAATCGTTTGTGCTACGTTTGAGCCTGAATGTACCGCAAAAATTTTCATTTGTACCACTTCCGGTACGAAGTTATAAGGGTTTCAAAATGGGGGGCTGGAGAAGCGGCAGCCTCCAAATTTGAAATTTCGAAACAAAACCTATGGCAATCGTTTGTGCCGCAATGTACCGAAAAAATTTTCGGTTATACCACTTCCGGTACGAAATTGTAAGGGTTATGAAGTGGCGGGCTGGGGAAACGGCAGCCCCCCCACCTAGGAATTTCAAAGCAAAATTTATGTCAATCGTTAGAGCTAGGTTTGTGGCTGAACGTACCGCAAAAAGTTTCGTTTGTACCACTTCCGGTACGAAGTTATAAGGGTTTAAAAGTGGGGGCTGGGGATACGGCAGCCCCCCACCAAAAAATTTCAAAACAAAACCTATGGCAATCGTTTGTGCTACGTTTGTGCCGGAATGTACCGCAAAAATTTTCGTTTGTACCACTTCCGGTACGAAGTTATAAGGGTTTCAAAGTGCGGTGGGCTGGAGAAACGGCTGCCTCCAACCTTGGAATTTCGAAACAAAATCCTATGCCATTCGTGTGTGCTACGTTTGTGCCTGAATGTGCCGGAAAAATCTTCGTTTGTAAAATTTCCGGTACGAAGTTATAATAGTTTTAAAGTGGGGGCTGGGGAAAAGGCAGCCCCCCACCTTGGAATTTCGAAACGAAACCTATGCCAATCGTTTGTGCTACGTTTGTGCTGGAATGTACCGCAAAAATTTTCATTTGTACCACTTCCGGTACGAAGTTATAAGGGTTTTGAAGTGGAGGGGCTGCAGAAACGGAAGCCTGCAACCATGGAATTTCGAAACAAAAACTATGCTAATCGTTTGTGCTACGTTTGTGCCGGAATGTACCGCAAAAATTTTCGGTTGTACCACTTCCGGTACGAAATTGTAAGGGTTTTTTAAGTGGCGGACTGGGGAAACGGCAGACCCCCACCTAGGGATTTCAAAGCAAAATTTATGTCAATCGTTTTTGCTAGGTTTGTGCCTGAATGTACCGCAAACATTTTCGTTTTTACCACTTCCGGTACGAAATTGTAAGGGTTTTGAAGTGGCGGGCTGGAGAAACGGCAGCCTCCAAAGTTGGAATTTCGAAACGAAACCTATGCCAATCGTTTGTGCTACGTTTGTGCCGGAATGTACCGTAAAAATTTTCGTTTGTACCACTTCCGGTACGAAGTTATAAGGGTTTCAAAGTGGGGGGGGGGGCTGGAGAAAGGGCAGCCTCCAACCTTGGAATTTCGAAACAAAACCTATGCCAGTCGTGTGTGCTACGTTTGTGCCGGAATGTACCGCAAACGTTTTCGTTTGTACTACTTCCGGTACGTAGTTATAAGGGTTTTAAAGTGGGGGGGCTGGAGAAACGGCAGCCTCCAACCTTGGAATTTCGAAACAAAACCTATGCCAATCGTGTGTGCTACGTTTGTGCCGGAATGCACCGCAAAAATTTTCGTTTGTTCCACTTCCGGTACGAAGTTATATGAGTTTTCAATAGGGGCTGTGGTAACGGCAGCCCCGGACCCAGTAATTTCGAAATGAAACCCATGCCCACTCTTTGCACTACTTTTGAACAGGAACGTTTCGCTAAACTCTTTTCTGTACCACTTCCGGTACAAAGATACGAGAGTTTCAAGCTACGGGGCTGCCGTTTTGATGCCTCCTCGGAATTTCGAAACGAGAAATATGCAAATCGTTTAACAACATTTGTGTCGGAATGTATCGCAAACATTTTTGTATGTATCACTTCCAGTACAAAAGTATGACAGTTTTAACAAGTGGGCTGCCGTTCCCAGAACCCCCCATCTTGGAATTTCGAGATAAGACTATGTCAATCGTTTGTGGTACGTTTTTACCGGAATGTACCGCAAAAAAAAATTACGTGCCTGAAGTTGGCCCCCCACCTCTCCCAAATCACACCAAACGTTGCACATCGTTAATGCATCGTTAGTGCATTTAGAACTAACGTTAGTGCTATCAGCGTTTACGAGACATTGAAGATTTTGGTTTGGGACCTACTTCATATGAAGTTAGCCCCCCACTCATCTTTATGCAGACAGATTTTCACTAAACTTAGCGCATCGTTAGTGCATCGTTAGTTCACTTAAACACACTAGGCACTACCGTAAGTGCTACCATATTTTGGGATTTATTCAAGATCTTTGGTGGGGGGCCAACTTCAAAAATATCAAACTTTATACAAATAGAGGTAGAAACATGGAGTTAACGGCAATCGTTAGAGCGTGATTAGTGCACTTAAATGCACTAAGCACTAACGTTAGTGTTACCACATTTTGAAATTTATTCAAAATTTTTGGTGGGGGGCAACTTCAAAAATATCAAATTCCATACAAAGTGTCAGTATTTTCAGGAATCAGTAACGAATGCACTAATCACTTTGTTAGTGCTTGAAGAGGGCGCAAATTCACGCTGACCACCAAAGATATTTTACTTGTAGCACGTACACTAATTAAGCACTAACGTTAGGGGTTGGTGCACGAAGAAGTACTAACGATGCACTAAGGATTGTACTGGAAATGATCATTAGTGCTTTTTAATTTGGCAGAAATTTGACACAGTGAAAAACTCCCCTTAAATTTCTTATGTGAGTTTCCTGAGATGTAACTGGCCATAACTACACTAATAGTGAAGCACTAACGAAAACAGCTCTAATTTTTTCGTTATTGGTTGAAGTGGGGCGCCAAGTTCATGAAAGCTTCCAAAGGTTTTTTTACTTGTAGGACCTACATTAATGAAGAACTAACGTTAGGTGTTAATGCACTAAGAAACACTAACGATTTCAGTAGAAGAGGTCATTAGTGCTTTTGATTTTGGCGGAAATTTGACGCAATGAAAAATTCCACATGAATCTCTTATGGGATTTTTGTGGCATATAATTGGCCATATCTACATCAATAGTTAAGCATTAACGGAACTATGAGTGTTTTGCAGAAGCGCTAACGATACATTAACGAATGGACTTATTTTTCGTTACTGCTTGAAGTGGGAACCAAGTTCACGCTGGCCCGCAAAGGTTTCTTACTTGTAGCACCTACACTAATGAAGCACGAAACTTAGGTGTTGGTGCTTTAGGAAGCACTAATATTACAAGGAAAGAAAACTTTCGAATTTATCGTGAACTTAACCCCCACTACGAGCACTAACGAAAAAATTAGTTTTATACGTTAGTGCATTGTTAGTACTTCTAGAAGATACAAGTAGTTTCGTTAGTGTTTCACCATTAGTGTAGAAATGGCCAATTATAAGTCTCAAAACTCCCATAAGAAACACATGGGGAATTATTCATTGTATCAAATTCCCATCTCATTCAAAAGCACTAATTACCTCTGTTAGTGCAATTGTTAGTGCATCGTAATTGCTTCTTAGAGCAGAAACACCTAACGTTACTGCTTCATTAGTGTAGGTGTTACAAGTAAAAAAACCTATGGAGAAGTCAGCGTGAATTTCGCACCGACACTTTAAGCACTAACGGAAAAAATAGTTCAATTCGTTAGTGCTTCTATAAAGCACTAACAATTTCGTTAGTGCTTCACTATTAGTGTAGTTATGGCCAATTACCTATCACGAGACTCACAAGAAATTTAGGCAAATTTTTCATTGAATCAAATTTCCGCCAAATTCAAAATCACTAATGATCTCTTCTAGAGCGATCGTTAGTGCATTGTTAGTGCTTCTTAGCGCATCTACACCTAAGGTTAGTGCTTCATTAGTAAATGTGCTACAATTAAATAACTTTTGAGGCCAGAGTGAACTTAGCGCCCCCACTTCAAGCACTAACTAAAACTTAGTGCCATTCGTTAGTGCATTGGTAGTGCTTCTGGAAAACACTAACAATTTAGTTAGAACTTCAATATTAGTGTAGTTATGGACAATTACATGTCACTAAACTCCTATAAGACATTTATTGGGAATTTTTAATTGCATCAAATTTCCGCCATATTCAAAAGCACTAATGATATCTTCTAGTGCAATTGTTAGTGGTTCTTAGTGCACCAACCCCTAACGTTAGTACTTCATTAATGTAGGTGCTACAGGTACAATATCTTTGGAGGGCACGGTTAACTTGCGTCAACTTCAAGCACTAACAAAAAATTAATGCCATTCATTAGTGTATCGTTAGTGCTTCTAGAAAGCACTAAATGTTTGTATGAAATTTGATATTTCTTAAGTTGGTCCCACCAGAAATCTCTAATAAATCCCAAAATATGGTAATGCTAACCTTAATGCTTAGTGCATTTAAGTGCACTAACGATGCAATAACGATTGTCTTTAACTGCATGTTTCTACCTCTATTTGTATAGAATTTGATATTTCTGAAGTTGGCCCCCATCCAAAATCTTGAATAAATCCCAAAATATTGTAGCACTAACGTCAGTGTTTAGTATTTTAAGTGCACTAACGATTGCCGTTAACTCTATGTTCCTATCTCTATTTGTATAGAATTTGAAATTACTGAAGTTGCCCATCCCACAGAAAATCTTGAATGAATTCCAAAATATGGTAGCACCAACGATAGCGCTTAGTACGTTTAGGTGCACTAACGATGCACTAACGTTTGCCATTAACCCCATGTTTCTATCCCTATTTGTATAGAATTTGATATTTCTGAAGTTGACCACCCCACCAAATTTTTTGAATAAATCTCAAAATATAGTAGCGCTAACGTTAGTGCTTAATGCGTTTAAGTGCACTAATGATGCACTAATGACTGCTGTTAACACTATGTTTCTACCTTTATTTGTATACAATTTGATATTTCTGAAGTTGCCCCCCCCCACCAAAAATCTTGAATAAACCCCAAAATATGATAGCACTAACGTTAGTGCTTAGTGCTTATAAGTGCACTAACGATTCCCGTTAACTCAATGTTTCTATCTTTATTTGTATTGAATTTGATGTTTCTGAAGTTTGCCCCCCACTTTAAAACTATTATCACTTCGTACCGGAAGTGGTACAAACGAAAATTTTTGCGGTACATTCCGGCACAAACTTAGCACAAACGATTGGCATAGGTTTTGTTTCGAAATTCCAAGGTTGGAGGCTGCCGTCTCTCCAGCCCCCACCCCAACCTCCACTCTAAATGACTTATAACTTCGTACCGGAAGTGGTACAAACAAAAATTTTTGCGGTATATTCCGGCACAAACGTAGCACAAACGATTGGCAGAGGATTTGTTTCGAAATTCCAAGGTAGGGGGTTGCCGTTTCTCCAGTCCCCCACTTTAAGACCCTTATAACTTCGTACCGGAAGTGGAACAAACGAAAATTTTTGCGGTATATTCCAGCACAAACGTAGCACAAACGACTGCCATAGGTTTTGTTTCGAAATTCCAAGTTTGGAGGCTGCCGTTTCTCCAGGCACCCAATTTAAAACCATTATAGCTTCGTACCGGAACTGGTACAAACGAAAATTTTTGCGGTACGTTCCGGCACAAACGTAGCACAAACGATTGGCAGAGGATTTGTTTCGAAATTCCAAGGTAGGGGGTTGCCGTTTCTCCAGTCCCCCACTTTAAAACCCTTATAACTTCGTACCGGAAGTGGAACAAACGAAAATTTTTGCGGTATATTCCAGCACAAACGTAGCACAAACGATTGCCATAGGTTTTGTTTCGAAATTCCAAGTTTGAAGGCTGCCCTTTCTCCACCCCCCTACTTTAAAACCCTTATAACTTCGTACCGGAAGTGGTACAAACGAAAAATTTTGCGGTACATTCCAGCCCAAACGTAGCACAAACGATTGGCATAGGTTTTGTTTTGAAATTTCTATGTGGTGGTGCTGCCGTTTCCCCAGCCCCCCACTTTAAAACCCTTATAACGTCGTACCGGAAGTGGTACAAACGAAAATTTTTGCGGTACATTCCGGCACAAACGTAGCACAAACGATTCGCATAGGTTTCGTTTCGAAATTCCAAGGTGGGGGGGGCTGCCGTTTCCCCGCCTCCCACTTTAAAACTATTATAACTTCGTACCGGAAGTGGTACAAATGAAAATTTTTCCGGCACGTTCCGGCACAAACGTAGCATACACGAATAGCATAGCTTTTGTTCCGAAATTCCAAGGTTGGAGGCTGCCGTTTCTTAACCCCCCCCCCACATTAAAACCCTTATAACTTCGTACCGGAAGTGGTAGAAACGAAAATGTTTACGGTACATTCCGGCACAAACGTAGCACAAAAGATTGCCATAGGTTTTGTTTCGAAATTCCAAGGGTGGGGGTGCCGTTTCCAAAGGCCCCACTTTAATACTATTACAACTTCGTACCGGAAGTGGTACAAATGAAAATTTTTCCGGCACGTTCCGGCACAAACGTAGCATACACGAATAGCATAGCTTTTGTTCCGAAATTCCAAGGTTGGAGGCTGCCGTTTCTCCAGCCCCCTCACTTTGAAACCCTTATACCTTCGTACCGGAAGTGGTACAAACGAAAATTTTTGTCCGGCACAAACGTAGCGCAAACGATTGGCATACCTTTTGTTTCGAAATTCCAAGTTTTGAGGCTGCCGTGTCTCCAGCCCCCCTACTTTAAAACCCTTATAACGTCGTACGGGAAGTGGTAGAAACGAAAATGTTTACGGTACATTCCGGCACAAACGTAGCACAAACGATTGCCATAGGTTCGGTTTTCAAATTCCAAGGTGGAAGGTGCCGTTTCCCCAGCCCCCCACTTTAAAACTATTATAACTTCGTACCGGAAGTGGTAGAAATGAAAATTTTCCGGCACATTCCGGCACAAACGTAGCATACACGAATAGCATAGGATTTGTTTCGAAATTCCAAGGTTGGAGGCTAAAATTTCTCCAGCCCCCCCACTTTGAAACCCTTATAACTTCGTACCGGAAGTAGTACAAACGAAAAATTTTGCGGTACATTCCGGCACAAACGTAGCATACACGAATAGCATAGGTTTTGTTTCGAAATTCCAAGGTTGGAGGCTGCCGTTTCTCCAGCCCCCCACTTTGATACCCTTATAACTTCATACCGGAAGTGGTACAAACGAAAATTTTTGCGGTACATTCCGGCAAAAACGTAGTACAAACGACTGTCATAGGTTTTGTTTTGAATTTTTAGGTGGGGGGCTGCCGTTTCACCAGCCCCCACTTCAAAACCCTTATAACTTCGTAGCGGAAGTGGTACAAACAAAAATTTTTGCAGTACATTCCGGCACAAACGATTGCCATAGCTTTGTTTCGAAATTCCAAGTTTGGAGGATGCCGCTTCTCCAGCTCCCCCACTTTAAAACCCTTATAACTTCGTACCGGAAGTGGTACAAATGAAAATTTTTGTTTTTCATTCCGGCACAAACGTAGCACAAACGATTGCCATAGTTTATGTTTCGAAATTCCAAGTTTGGAGGCTGCCGTTTCTCCAGCCCCCCACTTTAAAACCCTTATAACTTCGTACCGGAAGTGGTACAAACCAAAATGTTTACGGTACATTCCGGTACAAACCTAGCACAAAGGATTGGCTTAGGTTTTGTTTCGAAATTCCAAGTTTGGAGGCAGCCGTTTCTCCAGCCCCCACTTTAAAACCCCTATAACTTCGTACCGGAAGTGGTACAAACGAAAATTTTTGCGGCACATTCTGGCACAAACGTAGCACACACTTTTGGCATAGGTTTTGTTTCGAAATTCCAAGGTTGGAGGCTCCCGTTTCTCCAGCCCCCCCACTTTGAAACCCTTATAAATTCGTACCGAAAGTGGTACAAGCGAAAATTTTTGTCCGGCACAAACGTAGCACAAACGATTGGCATAGGTTTCGTTTCGAAATTCCAAGGTGGGGGGGCTGCTGTTTCCCCAGCCCCCCCACATTAAAACCTGATAACTTCATACCGGAAGTGGTACAAACGAAAATTTGTGCGGTACATTCAGGCACAAACCTAGCACAAACAATTGACTTAAATTTTGCTTTGAAATTCCTAGGTGGGGATCTGCCGTTTCCCCAGCCCGCCACTTCAAAACCCTTACAATTTCGTACCGGAAGTGGTACAACCGAAAATTTTTGCGGCACATTCCAGCACAAACGTAGCACAAACGATTAGCATAGTTTTTGTTTCGAAATTCCAAGGTTGCAGGCTTCCGTTTCTGCAGCCCATCCACTTCAAAACCGTTATAACTTCGTACCGGAAGTGGTACAAACGAAAATTTTTGCGGTAAATTCCGGCACAAACGTAGCACAAATGATTGGCATAGTTTATGTTTCGAAATTCCAAGTTTAGAGGCTGCCGCTTCTCCAGAACCCCCACTTTAAAACCCTTATAACTTCGTACCGGAAGTGGTACAAACGAAAATTTTTGCGGTACGTTCCGGCACAAACGTAGCACAAACGATTGCCATAGCTTTTGTTTCGAAATTCCAAGTTTGAAGGCTGCCCTTTCTCCAGCCCCCCTACTTTAAAACCCTTATAACTTCTTACCGGATGTGGTACAAACGAAAATTTTTGCGGTACATTCCGGCCCAAACGTAGCACAAACGATTGGCATAGGTTTCGTTTCGAAATTCCAAGGTGGGGGGGCTGCCGTTTCAATGCCTCCCACTTAAAAACTATTATAACTTCGTACCGGAAGTGGTACAAACGAAAAATTTTGCGGCACATTCCAGCACAAACGTAGCACACACTATTGGGATAGGTTTTGTTTCGGAATTCCAAGGTTGGAGGCTGCCGTTTCTCCAGCCCCCCCACTTTGAAACCGTTATAACTTCGTAACGGAAGTGGTACAAACGAAAATTTTAGCTGTACTTTCCGGCACAAACGATTGGCATACGTTTTGTTTTGAAATTTCTAGGTTGGGGGGCTGCCGTTTTCCCAGCCCCCCCACTTTAAAACCTTATAACTTCATACTGGAAGTGGTACAAACGAATATTTTTGCGGTACATTCAGTCACAAACCTAGCACAAACGATTGACATAAATTCTGCTTTGAAATTCCTAGGTGGAGGTTCTGCCATTTCCCCAGCCCACCACTTCAAAATCCTTCCAATTTCGTACCGGAAGTGGTACAAACGAAAATTTTAGCGGTACATTCCGGCACAAACGTAGCACAAACGAATGCCATAGTTTTTGTTTCGAAATTCCAAGTTTTGAGGCTGCCGTTTCTTAACCCCCCCCCAAATTAAAACCCTTATAACTTCGTACCGGAAGTGGTAGAAACGAAAATGTTTACGGTACATTCCGGCACAAACGTAGCACAAAAGATTGCCATAGGTTTTGTTCCGAAATTCCAAGGTTGGAGGCTGCCGTTTCTCCAGCCCCCTCACTTTGAAACCCTTATAGCTTCGTACCGGAAGTGGTACAAACGAAAATTTTTGTCCGGCACAAACGTAGCGCAAACGATTGGCATACCTTTTGTTTCGAAATTCCAAGTTTTGAGGCTGCCGTGTCTCCAGCCCCCCTATTTTGAAACCCTTATAACGTCGTACGGGAAGTGGTAGAAACGAAAATGTTTACGGTACATTCCGGCACAAACGTAGCACAAACCATTGCCATAGGTTCGGTTTTCAAATTCCAAGGTGGAAGGTGCCGTTTCCCCAGCCCCTTACTTTAAAACTATTATAACATCGTACCGGAAGTGGTAGAAATGAAAATTTTTCCGGCACATTCCGGCACAAACGTAGCATACACGAATAGCATAGGTTTTGTTTCGAAATTCCAAGGTTGGAGGCTGAAGTTTCTCCAGCCCCCCCACTTTGAAACCTTTATAACTTCGTACCGGAAGTGGTACAAACGAAAAATTTTGCGGTACATTCCGGCACAAACGTAGCATACACGAATAGCATAGGTTTTGTTTCGAAATTCCAAGGTTGGAGGCTGCCGTTTCTCCAGCCCCCACTTTGATACCCTTATAACTTCATACCGGAAGTGGTACAAACGAAAATTTTTGCGGTACATTCCGGCAAAAACGTAGCGCAAACGAATGCCATACTTTTTGATTCGAAATTCCAAGTTTTGAGGCTGCCGTTTCTCCAGCCCCCACTTCAAAACCCTTATAACTTCGTAGCGGAAGTGGTACAAACGAAAATTTTTGCGGTGCATTCCAGCACAAACGTAGCACAAACGATTGGCATAGTTTATGTTTCGAAATTCCAAGTTTAGAGGCTGCCGCTACTCCAGAACCCCCACTTTAAATCCCTTATAACTTCGTACCGGAAGTGGTACAAACGAAAATTTTTGCTGTACATTCCGGCACAAACGTAGCGCAAACGAATGCCATAGTTTATGATTCGAAATTCCAAGTTTTGAGGCTGCCGTTTCTCCAGCCCCCATAAATTAAAACCCTTATAACTTCGTACCGGAAGTGGTACAAACGAAAATGTTTACGGTACATTCCGCCACAAACGTATCACAAACGATTGCCGTAGGTTTTGTTTCGAAATTCGAAGGTGGGGGGTGCCTTTTAACCGCCCCCACTTTAAATCTATTATAACTTCGTACCGGAAGTGGTACAAATGAAAATTTTTCCGGCACATTCCGGCACAAACGTAGCATACACGAATAGCATAGATTTTGTTTCGAAATTCCAAGGTTGGAGGCTTCCGTTTCTCCAGCCTTCCCACTTTGAAACCCTTATAACTTCGTACCGGAAGTGGTACAAATGAAAATTTTTGTTTTTCATTCCGGCACAAACGTAGCACAAACGATTGAAATAGTTTATGTTTCGAAATTCCAAGTTTGGAGGCTGCCGTTTCTCCAGCCCCCCACTTTAAAACCCTTATAACTTCGTACCGGAAGTGGTACAAACCAAAATGTTTACGGTACATTCCGGTACAAACCTAGCACAAAGGATTGGCTTAGGTTTTGTTTCGAAATTCCAAGTTTGGAGGCAGCCGTTTCTCCAGCCCCCACTTTAAAACCCCTATAACTTCGTACCGGAAGTGGTACAAACGTAAATTTTTGCGGTACATTCCGGCACAAACGTACCACAAACGATTGCCATAGGTTTTGTTTCGAAATTCCAAGGGGGGGTGCCGTTTCCCCAGCCCCCCACTTAAAAACTATTATAACTTCGTACCGGAAGTGGTACAAACGAAAATTTTTGCGGCACATTCTGGCACAAACGTAGCACACACTTTTGGCATAGGTTTTGTTTCGAAATTCCAAGGTTGGAGGCTCCCGTTTCTCCAGCCCCCCCCCACTTTGAAACCCTTATAAATTCGTACCGAAAGTGGTACAAGCGAAAATTTCTGTCCGGCACAAACGTAGCACAAACGATTGGCATAGGTTTCGTTTCGAAATTCCAAGGTGGGGGGGCTGCTGTTTCCCCAGCCCCCCCACATTAAAACCTGATAACTTCATACCAAAAGTGGTACAAACGAAAATTTGTGCGGTACATTCAGGCACAAACCTAGCACAAACAATTGACTTAAATTTTGCTTTGAAATTCCTAGGTGGGGGTCTGCCGTTTCCCCAGCCCGCCACTTCAAAACCCTTACAATTTCGTACCGGAAGTGGTACAACCGAAAATTTTTGCGGTACATTCCAGCACAAACGTAGCACAAACGATTAGCATAGTTTTTGTTTCGAAATTCCAAGGTTGCAGGCTTCCGTTTCTGCAGCCCATCCACTTCAAAACCGTTATAACTTCGTACCGGAAGTGGTACAAACGAAAATTTTTGCGGTAAATTCCGGCACAAACGTAGCACAAACGATTGGCATAGTTTATGTTTCGAAATTCCAAGTTTAGAGGCTGCCGCTTCTCCAGAACCCCCACTTTAAAACCCTTATAACTTCGTACCGGAAGTGGTACAAACGAAAATTTTTGCGGTACGTTCCGGCACAAACGTAGCACAAACGATTGCCATAGCTTTTGTTTCGAAATTCCAAGTTTGAAGGCTGCCCTTTCTCCAGCCCCCCTACTTTAAAACCCTTATAACTTCTTACCGGATGTGGTACAAACGAAAATTTTTGCGGTACATTCCGGCCCAAACGTAGCACAAACGATTGGCATAGGTTTTGTTTTGAAATTTCTATGTGGTGGTGCTGCCGTTTCCCCAGCCCCCCACTTTAAGACCCTTATAACTTCGTACCGGAAGTGGTACAAACGAAAATTTTTGCGGTACATTCCGGCACAAAAGTAGCACAAACGATTCGCATAGGTTTCGTTTCGAAATTCCAAGGTGGGGGGGCTGCCGTTTCCCCGCCTCCCACTTAAAAACTATTATAACTTCGTACCGGAAGTGGTACAAACGAAAAATTTTGCGGCACATTCCAGCACAAACGTAGCACACACTATTGGGATAGGTTTTGTTTCGGAATTCCAAGGTTGGAGGCTGCCGTTTCTCCAGCCCCCCCACTTTGAAACCGTTATAACATCGTAACGGAAGTGGTACAAACGAAAATTTTAGCTGTACTTTCCGGCACAAACGATTGGCATAGGTTTTGTTTTGAAATTTCTAGGTTGGGGGGCTGCCGTTTTCCCAGCCCCCCTACTTTAAAACCTTATAACTTCATACTGGAAGTGGTACAAACGAATATTTTTGCGGTACATTCAGTCACAAACCTAGCACAAACGATTGACATAAATTCTGCTTTGAAATTCCTAGGTGGAGGTTCTGCCATTTCCCCAGCCCACCACTTCAAAATCCTTCCAATTTCGTACCGGAAGTGGTACAAACGAAAATTTTAGCGGTACATTCCGGCACAAACGTAGCACAAACGAATGCCATAGTTTTTGTTTCGAAATTCCAAGTTTTGAGGCTGCCGTTTCTTACCCCCCCCCACATTAAAACCCTTATAACTTCGTACCGGAAGTGGTAGAAACGAAAATGTTTACGGTACATTCCGGCACAAACGTAGCACAAAAGATTGCCATAGGTTTTGTTCCGAAATTCCAAGGTTGGAGGCTGCCGTTTCTCCAGCCCCCTCACTTTGAAACCCTTATAGCTTCGTACCGGAAGTGGTACAAACGAAAATTTTTGTCCGGCACAAACGTAGCGCAAACGATTGGCATACCTTTTGTTTCGAAATTCCAAGTTTTGAGGCTGCCGTGTCTCCAGCCCCCCTATTTTGAAACCCTTATAACGTCGTACGGGAAGTGGTAGAAACGAAAATGTTTACGGTACATTCCGGCACAAACGTAGCACAAACCATTGCCATAGGTTCGGTTTTCAAATTCCAAGGTGGAAGGTGCCGTTTCCCCAGCCCCTTACTTTAAAACTATTATAACATCGTACCGGAAGTGGTAGAAATGAAAATTTTTCCGGCACATTCCGGCACAAACGTAGCATACACGAATAGCATAGGTTTTGTTTCGAAATTCCAAGGTTGGAGGCTGAAGTTTCTCCAGCCCCCCCACTTTGAAACCTTTATAACTTCGTACCGGAAGTGGTACAAACGAAAAATTTTGCGGTACATTCCGGCACAAACGTAGCATACACGAATAGCATAGGTTTTGTTTCGAAATTCCAAGGTTGGAGGCTGCCGTTTCTCCAGCCCCCACTTTGATACCCTTATAACTTCATACCGGAAGTGGTACAAACGAAAATTTTTGCGGTACATTCCGGCAAAAACGTAGCGCAAACGAATGCCATACTTTTTGTTTCGAAATTCCAAGTTTTGAGGCTGCCGTTTCTCCAGCCCCCACTTCAAAACCCTTATAACTTCGTAGCGGAAGTGGTACAAACGAAAATTTTTGCGGTGCATTCCAGCACAAACGTAGCACAAACGATTGGCATAGTTTATGTTTCGAAATTCCAAGTTTAGAGGCTGCCGCTACTCCAGAACCCCCACTTTAAAACCCTTATAACTTCGTACCGGAAGTGGTACAAACGAAAATTTTTGCTGTACATTCCGGCACAAACGTAGCGCAAACGAATGCCATAGTTTATGTTTCGAAATTCCAAGTTTTGAGGCTGCCGTTTCTCCAGCCCCCATAAATTAAAACCCTTATAACTTCGTACCGGAAGTGGTACAAACGAAAATGTTTACGGTACATTCCGCCACAAACGTATCACAAACGATTGCCGTAGGTTTTGTTTCGAAATTCGAAGGTGAGGGGTGCCTTTTAACCGCCCCCACTTTAAATCTATTATAACTTCGTACCGGAAGTGGTACAAATGAAAATTTTTCCGGCACATTCCGGCACAAACGTAGCATACACGAATAGCATAGATTTTGTTTCGAAATTCCAAGGTTGGAGGCTTCCGTTTCTCCAGCCTTCCCACTTTGAAACCCTTATAACTTCGTACCGGAAGTGGTACAAATGAAAATTTTTGTTTTTCATTCCGGCACAAACGTAGCACAAACGATTGCCATAGTTTATGTTTCGAAATTCCAAGTTTGGAGGCTGCCGTTTCTCCAGCCCCCCACTTTAAAACCCTTATAACTTCGTACCGGAAGTGGTACAAACCAAAATGTTTACGGTACATTCCGGTACAAACCTAGCACAAAGGATTGGCTTAGGTTTTGTTTCGAAATTCCAAGTTTGGAGGCAGCCGTTTCTCCAGCCCCCACTTTAAAACCCCTATAACTTCGTACCGGAAGTGGTACAAACGTAAATTTTTGCGGTACATTCCGGCAAAAACGTAGCACAAATGATTGCCATAGGTTTTGTTTCGAAATTCCAAGGGGGGGTGCCGTTTCCCCAGCCCCCCACTTAAAAACTATTATAACTTCGTACCGGAAGTGGTACAAACGAAAATTTTTGCGGCACATTCTGGCACAAACGTAGCACACACTTTTGGCATAGATTTTGTTTCGAAATTCCAAGGTTGGAGGCTCCCGTTTCTCCAGCCCCCCCCACTTTGAAACCCTTATAAATTCGTACCGAAAGTGGTACAAGCGAAAATTTCTGTCCGGCACAAACGTAGCACAAACGATTGGCATAGGTTTCGTTTCGAAATTCCAAGGTGGGGGGGCTGCTGTTTCCCCAGCCCTCCCACATTAAAACCTGATAACTTCATACCAAAAGTGGTACAAACGAAAATTTGTGCGGTACATTCAGGCACAAACCTAGCACAAACAATTGACTTAAATTTTGCTTTGAAATTCCTAGGTGGGGGTCTGCCGTTTCCCCAGCCCGCCACTTCAAAACCCTTACAATTTCGTACCGGAAGTGGTACAACCGAAAATTTTTGCGGTACATTCCAGCACAAACGTAGCACAAACGATTAGCATAGTTTTTGTTTCGAAATTCCAAGGTTGCAGGCTTCCGTTTCTGCAGCCCATCCACTTCAAAACCGTTATAACTTCGTACCGGAAGTGGTACAAACGAAAATTTTTGCGGTAAATTCCGGCACAAACGTAGCACAAACGATTGGCATAGGTTTTGTTTCGAAATTCCAAGTTTAGAGGCTGCCGCTTCTCCAGAACCCCCACTTTAAAACCCTTATAACTTCGTACCGGAAGTGGTACAAACGAAAATTTTTGCGGTACGTTCCGGCACAAACGTAGCACAAACGATTGCCATAGCTTTTGTTTCGAAATTCCAAGTTTGAAGGCTGCCCTTTCTCCAGCCCCCCTACTTTAAAACCCTTATAACTTCTTACCGGATGTGGTACAAACGAAAATTTTTGCGGTACATTCCGGCCCAAACGTAGCACAAACGATTGGCATAGGTTTTGTTTTGAAATTTCTATGTGGTGGTGCTGCCGTTTCCCCAGCCCTCCACTTTAAGACCCTTATAACTTCGTACCGGAAGTGGTACAAACGAAAATTTTTGCGGTACAGTCCGGCACAAAAGTAGCACAAACGATTCGCATAGGTTTCGTTTCGAAATTCCAAGGTGGGGGGCCTGCCGTTTCCCCGCCTCCCACTTAAAAACTATTATAACTTCGTACCGGAAGTGGTACAAACGAAAAATTTTGCGGCACATTCCAGCACAAACGTAGCACACACTATTGAGATAGGTTTTGTTTCGGAATTCCAAGGTTGGAGGCTGCCGTTTCTCCAGCCCCCCCACTTTGAAACCGTTATAACATCGTAACGGAAGTGGTACAAACGAAAATTTTAGCTGTACTTTCCGGCACAAACGATTGGCATAGGTTTTGTTTTGAAATTTCTAGGTTGGGGGGCTGCCGTTTTCCCAGCCCCCCCCATTTTAAAACCTTATAACTTCATACTGGAAGTGGTACAAACGAATATTTTTGCGGTACATTCAGTCACAAACCTAGCACAAACGATTGACATAAATTCTGCTTTGAAATTCCTAGGTGGAGGTTCTGCCATTTCCCCAGCCCACCACTTCAAAATCCTTCCAATTTCGTACCGGAAGTGGTACAAACGAAAATTTTAGCGGTACATTCCGGCACAAACGTAGCACAAACGAATGCCATAGTTTTTGTTTCGAAATTCCAAGTTTTGAGGCTGCCGTTTCTTAACCCACCCCCACATTAAAACCCTTATAACTTCGTACCGGAAGTGGTAGAAACGAAAATGTTTACGGTACATTCCGGCACAAACGTAGCACAAAGGATTGCCATAGGTTTTGTTCCGAAATTCCAAGGTTGGAGGCTGCCGTTTCTCCAGCCCCCTCACTTTGAAACCCTTTTAGCTTCGTACCGGAAGTGGTACAAACGAAAATTTTTGTCCGGCACAAACGTAGCGCAAACGATTGGCATACCTTTTGTTTCGAAATTCCAAGTTTTGAGGCTGCCGTGTCTCCAGCCCCCCTATTTTAAAACCCTTATAACGTCGTACGGGAAGTGGTAGAAACGAAAATGTTTACGGTACATTCCGGCACAAACGTAGCACAAACGATTGCCATAGGTTCGGTTTTCAAATTCCAAGGTGGAAGGTGCCGTTTCCCCAGCCCCCCACTTTAAAACTATTATAACATCGTACCGGAAGTGGTAGAAATGAAAATTTTTCCGGCACATTCCGGCACAAACGTAGCATACACGAATAGCATAGGTTTTGTTTCGAAATTCCAAGGTTGGAGGCTGAAGTTTCTCCAGCCCCCCCACTTTGAAACCTTTATAACTTCGTACCGGAAGTGGTACAAACGAAAAATTTTGCGGTACATTCCGGCACAAACGTAGCATACACGAATAGCATAGGTTTTGTTTCGAAATTCCAAGGTTGGAGGCTGCCGTTTCTCCAGCCCCCACTTTGATACCCTTATAACTTCATACCGGAAGTGGTACAAACGAAAATTTTTGCGGTACATTCCGGCAAAAACGTAGCGCAAACGAATGCCATAGTTTTTGTTTCGAAATTCCAAGTTTTGAGGCTGCCGTTTCTCCAGCCCCCACTTCAAAACCCTTATAACTTCGTAGCGGAAGTGGTACAAACGAAAATTTTTGCGGTGCATTCCAGCACAAACGTAGCACAAACGATTGGCATAGTTTATGTTTCGAAATTCCAAGTTTAGAGGCTGCCGCTACTCCAGAACCCCCACTTAAAACCCTTATAACTTCGTACCGGAAGTGGTACAAACGAAAATTTTTGCTGTACATTCCGGCACAAACGTATCGCAAACGAATGCCATAGTTTATGTTTCGAAATTCCAAGTTTTGAGGCTGCCGTTTCTCCAGCCCCCATAAATTAAAACCCTTATAACTTCGTACCGGAAGTGGTACAAACGAAAATGTTTACGGTACATTCCGCCACAAACGTATCACAAACGATTGCCGTAGGTTTTGTTTCGAAATTCCAAGTTTGGTGGCTGCCGTTTCTCCAGCCCCCCACTTTAAAACCTTTTCAGCTTCGTACCGGAAGTGGAAAAACGAAAATTTTTGCGGTACTTTCCGGCACAAACGTAGCAAAAAACGATTGGCATACCTTTTGTTTCGAAATTCCAAGTTTTGAGGCTTCCGTTTCTCCAGCCTTCCCACTTTGAAACCCATATAACTTCGTACCGGAAGTGGTACAAACGAAAATTTTTGCGGTGCATTCTGGCACAAATGTAGCACAAACGATTGGCATACATTTTGTTTCAAATTCCAAGTTTTGAGGCTGCCGTTTCTCCAGCCCCCTAATTTAAAACCCTTATAACTTCGTACCGGAAGTGTTACAAACGAAAATTGTTACGGTACATTCCGGCAGAAACGTAGCACAAACGATTGCCATAGGTTTTGTTTCGAAATTCGAAGGTGGGGGGTGCCTTTTAACCGCCCCCACTTTAAATCTATTATAACTTCGTACCGGAAGTGGTACAAATGAAAATTTTTCCGGCACATTCCGGAACAAACGTAGCATACACGAATAGCATAGATTTTGTTTCGAAATTCCAAGGTTGGAGGCTGCCGCTTCTCCAGCTCCCCCACTTTAAAAAACTTATAATTTCGTACCGGAAGTGGTACAAATGAAAATTTTTGCGGTACATTCCGGCACAAACGTAGCATACACGAATAGCATAGATTTTGTTTCGAAATTCCAAGGTTGGAGGCTGCCGCTTCTCCAGCTCCCCCACTTTAAAAAACTTATAACTTCGTACCGGAAGTGGTACAAATGAAAATTTTTGCGGTACATTCCGGTACAAAAGTAGCACAAACGATTGGCATAGGTTTTGTTTCAAATTCCAAGTTTTGAGGCTTCCGTTTCTCCAGCCTACCCACTTTGAAACCCATATAACTTCGTACCGGAAATGGTACAAACGAAAATTTTTGCGGTACCTTCTGGCACAAACGTAGCACAAACGATTGGCATACATTTTGTTTCAAATTCCAAGTTTTGAGGCTGCCGTTTCACCAGCCCCCACTTCAAAACCCTTATAACTTCGTACCGGAAGTGGTACAAACAAAATTTTTTGCGGTACATTCCGGCACAATCGTAGCATACACGAATAGCATAGATTTTGTTTCTAAATTCCAAGGTTGGAGGCTGCCGCTTCTCCAGCTCCCCCACTTTAAAAAAATTATAACTTTGTACCGGAAGTGGTGCAAATGAAAATTTTTGCGGTACATTCCGGCACAAACGTAGCACAAACGATTGCCATAGTTTTTGTTTCGAAAATCCAAGTTTGGAGGCTGCCGTTTCTCCAGCCCCCCACTTTAAAACCCTTATAACTTCGTACCGGAAGTGGTACAATTGAAAATGTTTACGGTACATTCCGGCACAAACGTAGCACAAAGGATTGGCATAAGTTTTGTTTCGAAATTCCAAGTTTGGAGGCAGCCGTTTCTCCGGCCCCCCACTTTAAAACCCTTATAACTTCGTACCGGAAGTGGTACAAATGAAAATTTTTGCGGTACATTCCGGCACAAACGTAGCACACACGAATGGCATAGGATTTTGTTTCGAAATTCCAAGGTGGGGGTGCCGTTTCCCCAGCCCCCCACTTTAAAACTATTATAACTTCGTACCGGAAGTGGTACAAATGAAAATTTTTGCGGTACATTCCGGCACAAACGTAGCACAATCGATTGGCATAGGTTTCGTTTCGAAATTCCAAGGTGGGGAGGTCTGCCGTTTCCCCAGCCCCCCACTTTAAAACTATTATAACTTCGTACCGGAAGTGGTACAAACGAAAATTTTTGCGGTACATTCCGGCACAAACGTAGCACAATCGATTGGCATGGGTCTCGTTTCGAAATTCCAAGGTGGGGAGGTCTGCCGTTTCCCCAGCCCCCCACTTTAAAACTATTATAACTTCGTACCGGAAGTGGTACAAACGAAAATTTTTGTCTGGCACAAACGTAGCACAAACGATTGGCATAGGTTTCCTTTCGAAATTCCAACGTGGGGGGGCTGCCGTTTCCTCAGCCCCCCCACTTTAAAACCTTATAACTTCATACCGGAAGTGGTACAAACGAAAATTTTTGCGGTACATTCAGGCACAAACCTAGCACAAATAATTGACTTAAATTTTGCTTTGAAATTCCTAGGTGGGGGTCTACCGTTTCTCCAGCTCGCCACTTCAAAACCCTTACAATTTCGTACCGGAAGTGGTACAACAGAAAATTTTTGCGGTACATTCCGGCACAAACGTAGCACACACTATTGGCATAGGTTTTGTTTCGGAATTCCAAGGTTGGAGGCTGCCGCTTCTCCAGCCCCCCCCCCCACTTTGAAACCCTTATAACTTCGTACCGGAAGTGGTACAAACGAAAATTTTTGCGGTACATTCCGGCACAAACGTAGCGCAAACGATTGCCATAGGTTTTGTTTCGAAATTCCAAGTTTGGAGGCTGCCGTTTCTCCAGCCCCCCATTTTAAAACCCTTATAACTTCATACCGGAAGTGGTACAAACGAAAATTTTTGCGGTACATTCCGGCACAAACGTAGCACAAACGATTGACATACTTTTTGTTTTGAAATTCCTAAGTGTGGGGGCTGCCGTTTCCCCAGTTCCCCCCCACTTTAAAACCCTTATAACTTCGTAACGGAAGTGGTACAAACGAAAGTTTTTGCGGTACATTCCGGCACAAACGTAGTACAAACGCTTGCCATAGGTTTCGTTTCGAAATTTTAAGGTGGGGGGCTGCCGTTTCCCCATCCCCCCCACTTTAAGACTATTATAACTTCGTACCGGAAGTGGTACAAACGAAAATTTTTGCGGTACATTCGGGCACAAACGTAGCACAAACAATTGGCATAGTTTTTTTTTTTTCGAAACTCCAAGGTGGGTGGGCTGGCGAAATGCACCTTTGCGACTAGTGAAAATATTATTGAAATGATTTTTTTTAGAATGTTAAGTTTGAGTACTATGCAAAAGTTGTATAATATTATGTTATGTTTCTTCACCAAAATAGAGCCGGATAAAAATATTAACCGCGCCCCGGGGATCCGAAAGAACGCTAATTTTAAAAAAAGGGCAATGAAAATATTATTAAAATATATTTTCAGAAAGTTAAGTTTCAGTACCGTACAAAAATTGTATAATGTTATGTTTGTTTACAGAAACAGAGCTGGAATAAGTGTTATTTAACCCGGCCCTCGGGTTCCTAAAGAACGTTTATTTTTTTAAAAAATGAAGATAGTTGTGAATAGTGAAAATATTATTAAAATATACATATATTTTTTTTGGAAATTTAAGTTTGAGTAACGTGCACAATTTATAATGTCATGTTTCCTAGCCAAAACAGAGCCGGATAAAAAGATATTTAACCCGGCCCCGGGAGCCCGAAAGAACGTTAATTTTGAAAAATATGGTTATGAGTAGTGAAAATATTATTGGAATATTCGTTTTCAGAAAATTAAGTTTGAGTACCGCGCAAAAGTTGTATAATGCTTTGTTTTTTCCCCAAAACAGAGACAGATAAAAATATTTCACTAAGCCCTGCTGGTGTGTGTGTGTTTTGTTTAAATATATACCATTATTTTAAGTATATATAGAAAATTGGTTAAGATTCGTAATACTTTAACTTAACCCCAGGATTTTAAATTTTCTGATCTGATGTGCAGTTCTTCGTCTAATTGGTGTTTAGTAGATATAATAGTACGCACACAAATACATAAGGTAAGGTTGAAAAATTGACCAACAAACACCAATCCAGCCCAGAACTCACCACGTGGAGGTGACTACACAGCGAGTTCTTCAAACCCACCCTCCTCTTACTTAAAGCTCTTTAGTTGAATCTTGAACAAAATATTGAGATTTATGTCGGAAGCTTGGTAGATACTTTCGTGCTTCCAGTTTTGCGCGAATATAACCGTCTCGTGCAACACTACCGCATACTTCTGAAGAAGATTCTGTTACTACCTTCATACACCTCTTCAAATCCTGTGTGTGAAAGGGGAATATGACAAACTGTGGAACCTCCTCTTTTGCACAATCATTTCGGTTAGTTCTTCTGTTGATACGTTAGCCGAAATTGGAGGTATCGTTACTATTACTTCTGACCAATCGATCAAATCGAAATGATCCGCATATTCTTCAGTGCTTTGTCTACTTCAGTTGCCAATTAGAACTATAGTTTGGTATTTTAGGCCATCTAAATAAAGACCCTTAAAATTAGTAGCTTTACACTGTAGACGGTTTCATTTTTTCTTTTTCCCTTTCTTGTTTTGCTAGTTTCCTATTTTGTTTCTATCTACTACCTACTATTCGGTTCAAAATCTCTTGTCGCGAATTCTGTCGAGGAATTTGAAGCTTAAAATATACAAAACGGTAATCATACCTGTTGTTCTGTATGGCTGCGAAAGATGGTCACTTACTCTGAGGGAAGAACATAGACTGAAAGTATTTGAGAACAAGATCCTGAGACGAATATTCTGACCCAAGAGGAACGGGAATGGGGAAACTTCATAACGATGAACTGATAATTTATATGGTTTACCCAACATTGTTAGGGTCGTCAAGTCTAGGAGGCTTAGGTGGGCGGGTCATGTAGCTATAATGGAAGAACGTAGAAACGCTTTCAAAGTCTTAACTGGAAGACTAATCGGAAAACTACCATTAGAAAGACCTAGGCGCAGATGGGAGGACAATATTGGATCTCGCAGAGATTGGAATACAAAGTAGAAACTGGATGCAGTTAGCTAAGGATAGAAGTCAGTGGAGAGCTTTTGTGAACGCGGCATTGAACCTACGGGTTGCATAGGCCATGGAGTTAGTTAGTTAGTTACTACCTTGTCTTAGTTTTGTTCAGTAAATTCATATCCTCTGAACACAGCGGATACAATTTTAGCAACTGACCTATTCGATATACCTGTTAAATCTTTTGTGGTATTCATTTGTTTAGGGCTCGCTATTGTTTATTTAGGTTTACTTTAGATTTTATTTTCTAAACGATAGCTCCATGCGAACTCTTCATCCTCTGAATTCGGGGTGCAAGCGCTTAATGTATGTTCCAAGTGCGGGATTGAGACTAACGATTATAACCCTCTTGTAATTGGTACCGCAGCATCATAATCGATCTGTGTATCATGCTTTCTTTTGAGCTTATGGGTTTCTGCTTTATCTACATTGCAAATCGTTATATGTCTCTGATTTCTCTGATCTAATATGAACTCTACTCCAAAAGTGGTATTTAATTTGATTTATCACACTGACAGGTTTATTTATCGCAGCCTTTGCAAGATAAAATATCAAATAACTTCTGAGCACCGTTCTTAAATTTCTTTAATTTGGCTTTAATGGGGGATATCTCGTTTCTTAATGGGGTTAATGATGGTTTAGCATTTTGAGTTGTAATACAAAATCATATCCTTTATTCGAAGGCAAGGCAATACAGGAAGGGAGGCTCGCAGCCATATCGTTTCTAGTTTATTTGAATTCAGCAATGTAAGCACCGCTTTCGGAAAGTCAGTGTTGTGCATTTTGCATCCAGATTCGAAAATTGATAGTCTTCTAAATTTGAGAGTTCTGAACTGGGCTCAACACGAAGGTTTTTTGTGTATTAATATGGTAGCTATGGAAGTTAGTTAAGCTCTTAATAGTTATTTGCATATATTGAAACCATCTATTTCATGTTTTATGTATTAATAGTATTGTCTGGTAAAATGTTCTTATTACCTAAAACCACTTTATTTAAACAAAAAATTAGGCACTTTAGGGCCACGGGGGCCCGGTTAAATATTGTTTTAAAATCAACATATTTGACATGGCTTCATTTCGTACCAATGCACAACTTTTGATAACTACTCTGTGTTGAGTGTCTGAAAGAAAAATTTTTCGCCCCACCCTAACATCCACGCCAGAAATATGTCGAGATGGATGCAGTGTTGTAAATGTAAAAGGCGCTTTCTTGTTAGTTGTGTATCCACGAATCATTCTGAGGATATTGAATTTTTTTATCTTCATAAAATGACTGAATCAGATTCTGACAACGAAAGAAACTGTTTTGTGTGAGCCAAATAACCTGAATGAAAACTGAAGTGATCTCTGTTAGGGCGATGCAGAACAAGGTTTCTTCCTGTCGCATGTTTCGCATAAAGGATCTCCAACAGTAAAAACAAACTAGGCTCTGCAGCGAACTTTACACTTTTTCGGTAACAACTTCAATTAATCGAAAAGCAAAAGCGCAGTGCCCTAGACATTACTATTTTGCATGTGATACAGTTATCTTGATTTACCTATCTTCTATTGGTGAACTGGTATTTATATACCCGCAAATAAATGCCAATCCATAAAAACATCCAAAGCAATAGCAGAAGGGGAGATACGACAACGATATCACATACAAAATAATATTCAATACCGCCCCGCTTTTCCACTTCTCGAATTCTTTTGTTTGTTTCGATGATATTACAAAAAAATAAACTGTAAAATTAGGGACAGTTTAATTTCGTTGTATGAAAGACCCTTAAAATATGATTTTCTGTATATTGGACTTTTATGTATGAATGTACGGGTACATAAGCGTATCTTCACTACAGGTTTACATATTTTTCTATTATAAATGTAACACTTTATTTAAAATATAATAATATTGTAGCTTTCTTTTATATGTTTATGCAATTCTTTATCTTCATTGAATATTCTAGCAAATTAATATTACTTACGAGGAAGGTCCATAAACCGTGAGAGTTGAATTTTAACAAAAATTAGTAACAAAATTCAGTTTCAGTTGCTAAGCAACGTAGTAGTAGTCACTCGATGCGCAAATGCTTCGTTGAGCTGCTACACCAACGCCACCTTGAAATTCAGTAGCAATGTCCAAGAATACCCTTTTGGCACAAAAATGAAAAAGCTTTTGATAGATCTGACTTCACCATTGTAAACCGGAATAGGGCATCTATATGTGGGAGTACTTCCAGTGCATGATCGCCATCTTAAGAGCCGCCATATTGAATCGTGGTCAAATATGATAAATGGCAAGGGGGTCATGTGGGGCATCAAATAACACTGGAATTTACTCATGAATCAATTTCCGTATCCAAAGTTTACATATCTCTTTTCACTTCCGAGTTAAGAGTTCTCTCACCTACAGGAACATATGAAAATCGTGCGAGTTAAATTTGTGTTATGAAACACGGTCGTACGAGCAGTTGCAGGGTTTTAACTAATTTGTTTAATTTTTTTGTATTTGTTGAGGACAGCTTCTGTTGTATTTGTTGAGGACACGTACAAATATCGTCCGGCTTGAAAATGACATGTCATACTCACTCGTAGAAGGCTCACTGTCACTAATTGATGTACTAGTTATCTGTTCCAAATCCATTTCGTTTGTCGAATATTCATGCTCACTCTGTGTCAATGCCTGCATCCAATGTGTAACTAGCTGTAAGAGAAATGTCACCATCATATTTTCTTGCTATCATTGCAAGGAATGTACCTGCAAATGTCTTATCTTGTACCTGATTCTCACTCACGACAGTATATTTTTCCACCACTGCTTGATTTAAAATGTTGACTATATTTATTGGATTAAATGTTCGCATTTTATGCACGGAACGAATGTTTCACTGGTCCAACAAATGCGTTCGTACAGAACGTCACACGCCTACCATAACCAAAATTGCTGTACTACTACCGTTTGTCATTCTAAGACAAACAGCATACACCTCACTGAAGTTTGCGCACAATTTAACATTAACTTCTATTCAAGATACAAAAGTGATGTATTACAAAAATATTTACACATACATGCCGACTCTAACGTATGTGCACATCATGCGTTTGCACGGGGTGGAAAATACTGGAATAAAGTATTCACAATTACAATATACGAAAAAATGTATTCTTTAAAATAAATATTTCCCTTTTAACCAATCTATGTGAGTGTTAAAGCCCTTATTATAAAGGAGTTATTCATCGTAAATATGGAAAGATGCAGATATTTAATTATTTAATATTGAAGGAATAAACCAGAAAGAGGCTTGTGTTATGGATTGTAACTTCCTATTGAATCTTGAAATAATCTTTATTGCTATCTGTTCTTAGCAGGTGTGTATGCGTTCTCTTATCACTAATAGCAGAACAGACACAAGAAAAGTAAATTCTAATTTTGCAGGTGTATTTCCTTCTAAGAATAGCCTGTGAACTCTGTGAACTGATAATTTAAATCCCCTTCATTGTTCAATGCGTCAGCGAAAAATCTATATTATTTTAAAAAACTGACAACAAATGTACTAAAGTATTTTAACTTCGTAATATGCATGGTAAACTATAGGTTGTCAAGTATGAGTATTGGAAAACAACGTAATATTCTGCAACAATGAGGGTCTTTGAGTAAGGTTTTAAGATTGGAGAACAAAACGTAACACTATAATGGATCATGTAAAAGTGCCTAAAATATATTTTTGATTTGATTTAGTTTAACGTACCACACTTGTGCCTGCCACGCTAAAGTAGATGTAGACCTACTGATTATAGTGGAATCCAAAACACTTCGGTCGTTCAACTAATACACCAGTTTATATCATGTTCTAATATATATCCAAACAATCCCTTTGGTATTCTCTGCAAGTCAGTACTATTAAACACGTGTTTCATCGACCACCAGTCTATTTCATCGCGCTTCGGAATAGGTATAATTTGTAGCATGCTGCTATTCCATTTTTCACTATACGTTTTCCAATTTAAACAACGATTTCTCTCACTTGGCTCAAGACCTGCTTGGTATAGTGGCTATTGTAGATCAAGTGATTACTACTGCATTAGTTAACTCGCACAGTTTTTATGTTTTCCTGTAGGTGAGAGAACACTTAACTCGGAAGTGAAAAGAGATATGTAAACTTTGGATACGGAAATTGATCCAGGAGTAAATTCCAGTGTTATTTGTTACCCCACATGACCCCCTTGCTATTTCTCATATTTGACCGCGATAAATATGGCGGCTTTCAAAATGGCGATCATGCACTGGAAGTACTCCCACGTATAGATGCCCTATCCCGGTTTACAATGGCAAAGTCAGATCCATCAAAAGCTATTTCATTTTGTGCCAAAAGGGTATTCTTGGACATTGTCTACTGAATTTCAAGATGGTGTCGGTGTAGCAGTTCAACGAACCATTTGCGCATCGAGTGACTATTACTGCATTGCTTAGCAACTCAAACTGAATCTTGTCACTAATTTTCGTCAAAATTCAACTCTCACGGTTTATGGACCTTCCTCGTTAGTTATAATATTACTTTGATAACTCTAGAGTATTGATCATTTCAATGTGTATATAATTTTACCAAGAAAATATAATACGAAGAAACACAGTAACCTATAGTAAGTGTTACTTAAAATGTGTAACCACTGCTGAATGTAAAAGTAACCACAACTAGAAAAAAGTGACCACTACTAGCAAAATTCTCTTACCAATGAAAAGCATATTTTCTTACTGCTTCCCTTAATAAATTAAACTGTGCTTGCATGAAAGAGAACAAAATTTTCCTTTAACTGAATAAAAGCCACCACTGTAGTATTAAAACACAAGTGAAAAATTATATCAAAATCAAAATTTCCTTAAGGGTGTACACTAACGGCCCAGTCACCCTTGATAAGAGGGGTAAAGCGTAAGTGGAATTGTTATTTTCTAGATAAAGTACTAGTTTTACTTGTTGGAGGTTTACGGTTCGAAGAACGACCGGGGAAATTCCTTTTCCGCAAAATGGCAGTGTTAGTAAAAGTCTAAAATACGTCATTTTTATTTGTTTCATTATTATTTATAATAACACTAGATAGGGGAATGCAGGATTCTGAAAAATTAAAAAGAAAAAACTTGGTAGAAAATTTAACACATTTTACGGATACATTGTCTTCTTTAGGACACGGACATTCATTATAGAGCATTACTGTGAAACAAAGTATTACACTGCAGCCGTTGTGACATTTTGTATTCGTGCTTTTGCACTTAATTTTTCATTTGTATTCAAAATATAACCCGTTTTGTGCAGCATTGATGGTGCAGTGAGGTCATAGGTGGGCGATGTAGTAGCACGTGGAAAGCACTGGAGATAAGTATTATAAATATACGGTATATAATTTTTCTTATTTCTTCTACTTGTTTACTTGTGATTTTAAGAAATCGTTATATGTAATTTCCAGACAGACAACTCGTATTAAAATATTGACAACAGCTGCTATTGTTAGCTCGCAATATGTTTTTGAAATCATGTGTCCTTAATCTTAGACATTCTGACTCAAGGTTTGTCTTCCCACTACACTTAGACAATGTTGTGTTTATAGTAATTTTATTCAAAATGTGCGTTGTATTCGACATATACCCTGATTTCCCTTTTTGGCATACAGATATAAGCCGTACCTTGTTGGGAAGCTTATGGGGCACAGATTTCAACAAGGTAACATTGTGCCCTCAATGCCCAGCCAATAAAAGAAGAATAAGATGATGGAAGATTATTTTCTTTTTGAAGCTAAGGCAAGACTGTGAGACTAAGGCAAGACTGTTACTTGTCGTACGCTGGAAAAGTATTTTCATGTGCACGACTGACATTGATTTTAATCATGTAAAAACATGTGGGGTGAAAGTTCAATACCAAGTAAGAAACACATTCGCAAACGTGTTTCCTAAGAGAATCACTCTGTATACATTTTTAGAAATATTTTTCTCTACCCTAACGCCGCTAATCGCCACAGAGATTTAAGCCACACCTCTTTGCAAAGTTAATGGGACACAGACTTAAACAAGGGAACTTTTGTGCCCTCCGTCCCCAGCCAGTTAAAGAAGAAGGAGATGATGATGAAAACTTAAAAAATACATTTTAGAAGCTTGTAAGAGTATGCTAACATTGTTATTTGTCGTACGCTGAAAAAAAATACTTTTACGTGTATGACAGACATTAGTTACAATCATGTAAAAACATGAAGGGCGAAAGTTGAATACGAAGTGAGACAAAAAATCCAAACGTGTTCCTATGACAATCAATCTGTATATATTTTTCGAAATATTTTGGTGTACCCGGACGCCCTTAATTGTCACAAAGATATAAGCCATACCTCATTGGAAAACTTATGGGAAACACTATATACACATTGTTTCTTTAGTATGTTCAGTGGGTGTATGTTACGCCGCAAGGGTAAATACATTTTTGATGCACGCATATATGGAAGGATAAAAATGGAAACCGTGAGTTTTCTTTCAAGAGAATTAACGGGTGTATTACCTATACGCTAAAGGCTCATCGTACTTTTGAAAAAAGCATAGTGCTTTCGAACATCAGATCGAGATTTGACATGTTCTTCGCAGATATCTCATTGAATCTCAGCATTTTTCTCCTACAATTACGATGACAAGACAAAAACTATCGAGTTGCGGGTCGGACTAAACCGGATTTTAGAGATACCCACATTTACATGGGAGACAAACGGTCTAACTTAGGAAAAATGGTAGCCCTTAATCAAAATTTGAGGAAGGAAAAATTCCCCATATCTTTTTAACATTACGTCTAACCAGAATTAGGTAGGTCCAGTCCCTGATATCAATCATTTTTATTCCAGCAATAGAAGTTCTGAAAATACAGAGCAGTTGGTACAAAGAATGTACAAAAGCTAGGGAGCAGTATTGCATGCAAAATGACTAGATTATTACCGCAACGACGTGAGAATTATAATGTAAGCCCTTATAAAATTTTCCGAAAATCTCGCGGAATCAATTGTTTCATTTCTGTAGGAACGATAGCCAGTCTTGTCATGCACGTCTACTGTACTTTGTATTTTCCGAAGTACTTGATCCCAATTAATACTCATCTTGGCTTGGATTATAGTGACAAATAATGTCAGAAAGCATTGCTATGGTTACTGTATTTAAAGAAAACATAAAGCACTGTAAACCAATATGGTGGAAATGGTGGTGGAAACATATTTCGAAAAAAAATATAAAGTTGATCGTTATAAACCAACTAGTAAGACTGTTCTTGTTCCATGGCAGCTTTTAGCGTCTCTGCATCAGGTGTTACCCTCAATTGCGTCACGAACAGCTTGACCGAGCCTAATATCAATCTATAACAATGCTAGAATGATTTGAGTATACTACTATTAAACCTAATTAAAAGTTTAAACGAGGTATTAACCTTATAGAGATGCGGGAATGCGATTGAGATGATCAAATGAACAAGGACAATTCTATAGAAGTTCATTCGAACTCAATGTAGCGATATTGTCAATCATTTAATCTCCAAGGAAGAATTTATTGGTGGTCGAACCAATGCTTTAAAGCTCTACAAGAATGTTAAAATAATGTAATTTTTAAATATTTAGATGTTACGAAGCTTTAAGCAAGGATAATGGCACATAAGTCGTTGCCGGTAGGTAAGCCTACAAGACATAGGGAGTCGGAGTTACCAGATGTGGGAAGTATTCATGGTACAGCGAAATGCACCGTCTTGCATTTAATTGATATCTATTTCCCTATCTTGTCACACATTCTGAGCAGGCGACTACTTTTCGGTCTCTGTCGTAAATGTATGGAAGAGGAAAATATCAACGATTGATAGCATTGTGACAGTGGTCGTGCTATTACTGGCACGTTGGCTACTCCAGAATTATACAATTCATGACAGTGTTTATACAAGATACTCAACGCCACAAAAAAATGGGTATTCGGCCTTATCACTTGAGATGACTTTATTGCTTGTAGTTTATTCATACACTACGAGAACTGTTTCGTTCAAATATAACAGAAAAGTATGGATCTCCTTATCTATATCACACTGAAGGAGACAAAGAAAATTATATCAGCGATTTTCACACCCAAAATGGCATTCTGCTAAATCATGACAACATTAGGAAAGACAAGGGTTAAAGGTATATCTTCCCCGTAGCATAGTGGTAGAGCGTTCAACTCCGGTGCTTGGGATTCCTGGTTGGATCCCAGATCGCGCAGTTTGGACTTTGTCGTGGACAAACACCGTACTCGTGGGTTTTTTCGAGGTTCTCCCATTTCCTATAGCTTTCTTCGTTCCACCGTTTCATTTATTTCTCATCTTCACTGTCTCCTTTAGCCTCTGCGGCAGAACTGTGGTAGGTAAAAATAAAAGATATCATTTCATGTAACTCATTGTAATGTAAACGGGTTCAGAGAACTGATCTTACGAAATCGAAAATTGGTGAGGGAGACCCGGGTTCGATTTCCGACGGGAGCTCATGTGGTTCGGATTCCAGGTTATCAGTAGGTCCACGTCTCATATAGCCTCGCTGCTGAACGGGACGTTGAACTCAACTCGAAAATAGTTGATTATCCCGAAACATTTTCGACATACTTACTTTCAGCGCAGTACGTCGTAAAGACAGTGGAAAACATTAGTGAACTCCATTTAATAATTACAAATAAGAACTTCGAAAATGAAAATAAGTCATGGAAGATTTCGAATGTCGTGCTAGCATCGTTTATTAGATCTTGGGCAAAGCTTGAACTCTATGAACTCTTGATCGCTTGGGGACCTGAAACAATATTATACTGGGAAGCGGACAGCAATATGTTCGTCGAAATGCGAAATGAGAAATCTGAGATTATATCTCGTTTCTACCTGGATGAGCTAACTAGTGAAATACATAATGAGCTGAAAATTGATATGTTTCTTAGTTTGAGGCCGAAGATTTATAGTTACTGATTAATATAAATTTGCGCGGTCGAAATTCATTATGTGTACAAAATTGGGAGAATCATTTCGACAGTAGAAATCGAAAAGTATTACATTTGAACATTTTTGAGATATAGTCCGCCGGAAATTTGATAAACTAAAGCTAAAGAATCCAGATAAAATTTCCCGTAAGCTTGGGTTTTACATTGTATGAATACCAGAGACAAAGACAAATAGACGTCTTAATAGGAAACGACTAAGACTTAACCCCACTAATGAAAGATATTACACAACTATAAAATATCTTTATAGAAGTTCTACTCTTGTACTGTAATGAGTGAATAAATACGCACATGTATTTTTGTACTATTCCCAGTGCAGCACGCTTTAAATAATTTACTGGTGATATTAATGAATGAATAATTTACTGGTGATATTAATGAATATGAATGAATCATATATTACGCCTTTCAATATAACATTAATTTTTTTACAACATACGGTTTTATTTTATAATTCACAGGCTGTGCTGATTATACAATCCATGCCCATATTGACTCTAACATACCTGCGGTGCACTGCACCTTTATTTTTATAAATATATTGTCATTCTATTTTGTAAAAGTGTCGGTGTGATATATAAATAGCAAAATAGAACAATATGAATAGTATTAAATTATACAAAGAGTTTCAAATATCCCTTATTACTCTTTTTAAAATTCTTACTGATATATTTATATTAAACTTGATATAGGAAATATGCAGTAGGGCTAGCGGCAAAAGTTTTGGATGATTGCTTCCTGACGGCCATCATCTGGAATGCCGCTATCTAGAACTTCATTTTTTTTATTTCAAACGATAGGTGGCTCATGTGATACATGACCATAGGCTAGAATTTTCTCAAGATGTAAAATCTGATATCAGATTTTATGTTTCTTTATTTGGTGCGAAGTTATGGACGATGATAATTGATATTTACCTGTTACACAATGCGCTCCACATGTGCTCCGTGTTTGGCAATGCAAGTGTAGAGACGCCTGCTCAATTACTGAGTACGGTACAGGGTATCTGGGAAAATTTTCTCAAACGTAGTCATGATACGTTACTCAAGATGACGATGACCATGAATGTTTACACCATGTAGGCAATTCAACTTGCCCACGTCGATCAATTCATGTCCTAGGAAATTGTTCATCCAAGTACTGACGCACCAGGATGTGAAAGTGGGGAGCCTCACTGTCTTGTTAAAGAAACTTGGAAATGTACCATCTTCAGATAGCAGACTTCGCAGTATCAAATCCTGTAACATCGACAGGTATCGTTTCCCAGTAAAAGTTTCATGATTAAAAAAAAGGCTGATAATCTACTTACTTCATATAAAAACTAACACTATAACCTTAGTTGCACTGATAATTTTGAAGGGATATGTATATTCGGGGTTCTCAGACGATCAATAGCGCATGATTTGTCTATTTGCGAAGAAGTAGGCTTTATTGGAATAGAGTATCTACAACGCTACGCTAAAATTTAGCCCTTATTGCTCGATTGCCACTCGTAAAACTGCACGCGGCAATCTAGATCGTCCTCAGATATGTTTTGCTGCATTGGAACCTCATATGGATTTCAAGTGTACCTCTGTAGCCGTGTGTTCACCTTATTCACTGAACTGGGATTCACATCACATTCCATAGAGAGACGACATGTGCACCGTTTTGGTAACATCGAGAAGGAGGCCAGCACTGCTGTAGCTCTTCCGTTTTCGGTTGCTATCCTAGGTATTTCACTACACGGTCTGCCTATATTGTCAGATGTGGTTACTAACTGTGTGGCACAGAATTATGTTGTAGGTCACGCTTATTTAAGTCGGTTATTATTGCAAGTGAAACTTCTCCCTCCCCACACCTTGGCGATATGGATGTGTTCCTCAGTTCCTAACGAGATGATTCACCACCTGCAAGAAGAGAAATAGCCACATTAAGTTGTCCAAACTTCTCACCAAATAAAGTCAATTGAAATCTGATTTTAGGTTTGACATCCTGAGCTAATTGGACGATAAGATAAAGTATCACATGATCCATTTGGTTTGGTATAAAAAATTGAAATTAAAAGTGGCGGCCCTCGTCAAAGTATCATAAAAAAGGTTTACCGCTACACTGAGAAAAAATTCCTAGGATTTAGTGACGAGTACTCCTTAAATCTGCACGTCACGTCCTTAAATATGTAGAAAACGAGGATAATGGTAAATCTGGAGGAAACTACGTTATCGAGAATGTATTGTGTAAAGTGGTGTTTAACTCCTGCCTGGCAGGAGTAGTTAAAAGTGACTTATTACGTCATTCTGACGTCATGGAGTGAAGTCAGTAAGTAATTTTCACAATCATGCCAGCATGTACTCCGGGTCCTTCCTTTTCTGTAGCGTAAGTACCGCCGGTATGTAAGACACTTACGTATGTAGTATCTTTATTGTAGTATATCTCCTGCCTATCAGAACGAATACCTTGTACAAAAAGACGTTACGTGCACCATGTACTAGAGTGACCTACAGCAGGTAGATGTATTAGAGGGAAAGGATGGATGATACACCATTATCGTAATATAACTGCATGGAACTTTCTCCTGCTTCGTCGTACGTCGCGTACGTCTTGTAGGTAAGAGTGCTACTGCCCAGTGAAAGATTGTTTGTGGTGACCTCTTGCCTAGCAGGACCAAAAATCTTCCTTTTCAGGACGTTCCAAGAGGTAGGAATGTATGATACTTACGTATGTATGTTCATTGAATGTTGTTTCCTCCTGCTGGTCAGTAGTACAATACATTCTGGACATCGTATGCAGTATTCAAAGCAGCGTGTAACAACATGTATGTAAAATATGAACGAGGTTTCCCACGGACTTTCAGTACGTGCAGTACGTACTAGCAGTAGGATTCATCATGCAAAGCAGGGTACAAAATATTGTCTATAATGAACTGTGTAAAATAGGTACACACAAAAAAGGAAGATCTGAGAGAGTAAACAGCATTACAGCTGTGCATTAGCTGTTCCAAATTACTTTTGTAGCAGGGTGGCTTACTAGTAGAGCTTTCACCTCTGGTATGTGTGTGTCCCTGGTTCCATTATCGCTCGCCCGAAGTGAGCTTTGTAGTAGACAAACCATGCGTTTGAGTTTTCTAGGGGTTCTTCCGTTTCCTCCCATTTTCCTCATTGCACCAATTATTTACTCTCAACATCACCATTTCTTTTAGCCTATATGGCAAATGCGTGGGACCTTAAACTCAAAGATTTATTTTTTTCTCAAACTACTTTCTGCAAGATAGAAAGCAATATTACCTTTCCCGATATCAGAGAATAAAAAACGAAATAGTTTACTGTCTCAGATTTATGTTTTTATGAGACAATAATGACAAGTGAATGATAAAAGAGTTTGTGACAGATGGGACATAACAGAAAAATCTGCAAAATCCCACGCACATGGTGTTTGTTCACCACAAAGCCCACTTGTTGCAAGCCTGGATCGAACCATGGACCCCACGCACCAGAGGTGAACATTCTATCACTACGCTACCGCGATCTCCGTGGGATTGTCAATACAAACCTTTAATGCTTTCTATTATCTCGATAATTCCTTCTTTTTCGTGCGTACCTATTTTGTATTGTTCATTACAAGCAAGATATTCACATAAGTTATTTTTATTAACCTACTATACTTGTTTGATTTTAATTCATAACATTGTATATTAGCCTATCTTCACAATATGTGATAGATACACTAAACATGTAATATGTAAATTACTATGAAAAATGTTCGTAGCTTGGGACGTAAATAAAGTACAATAGTATTAAATATAAATTTCTACGAACACGAATTTTTTTCTACTTTATATAATACCTAAAGGTAGAACTTTCTGCAAGAGCGAAGTAGTCCGTAGGAATGCATCTGGCAGTTCATACACTACATACAATATTTACACAATAGATACAATCTTACGCATTGAGTGACGTATTTCCAAAATATGATTAAGATATTTTCTCAAGATGCAATAACTTTAAAACTTAAAAGACAAAAATAAGTTTAGTTGCTATCACATTTCCCGCATAAAAAAACATTCTACACAAGATACAAGAATACCCACCTCAATCCTAAATTATTACGTCATCTGTTGGTATGAAATAGTATCTTGAATAAAACTGTGATGAACACAACCTCGTACCTCGTATGGATAACTCATTGAAAAGTTAATTACCTGGAAGGCTTGTATGTTCTGTGCAAATCTTTTGTCAGCCATTTCAAATTCCACATTACTTTCGCTGATTCAAATTAAAGTGAACTAAGAAACAGCTTGTTGTCTCTCCTGATTTTATTTAAAGTTTAAGAGGTTACTGTATCTTAACGATAGTTTGTTTCTCCTAGCCCTAACAAAACTAGGCTATAAATGACTTATGATCTTCAGGCTGAGTGGATTCGAAAACGAGAGAACACACTAGAGTTGCTGAGATACCCCTAATATTGTAAATGAGGGTATTACATTTTTATTTTATGCTTTTTGTATATGTGGCTGAAGTCGAGAAACGAAAATCAAAGGGTCGGTCAAGCTTTCATCAGAGATACTTCCAGGTATTCACCTGATGCAATTGAGAAAAAATGCTGGTGGGTCAAAGACAACATAATTCTTCAAGAAAATAAATTGAAATCGGAAGTTTGCACTTCAGTTCTTTCCTTAAAACACTGGAAGAAATGTATTGAAGGACACTCCATATGATTGTATACGGATCTGAAGTTGGAACGCAAAGACAAGGTAACGGTGACAGGAAGTTATCTTGGATGATGCCTGAAGATAATGCGAAGCATTTCATGAAGTGTTTTCCAAAACATACACAGGTCATATTATAGGTATATCTATGACCTTGTTAGAATGATCACACCACAAGCAGCTATGCGCAAGCAGATGACCGTAAAGATATTGAATATCTATCTGAAGTGTGGTATCCAGGGTGAGAATTACCGGGGGATGAGGGGGATTTTCCCCCTCAATCACATTTTGTTGCCCACCAAAGAAGTCAGCTGAAATATTCCCACCGGGGATGCTCGCTTCCCCCCCCCCAAATTATGTTCACTATAACTCCAAATTTCTTCGGAATGATCGATGTAAACTATTAAGTTTTAGTCATTTCTACTTACCACCTATTTAACCACTATTTTCAACGTTGTTTAGTTGAATATGGACCGCCCTCGAAGTGGGATGCCGCCAACATCACCAGCAACAGTGAGCAGGGTAAGGGGAAGCATCATCAACAGCCCACAGAAGTCGATTCCTAGACGGTCCTACGCGAATGTGTGGACGTAAATGGCGCCCAGTTGGAGGTGTGGCGGTGAATGAACTGAGCTGGTGCAGATTACAGGTAAAAATTTAATCCTTCCGCTACCGTTTGCACTTTATTTGATTTCAATATGAGCATTTTTATGTAAATTATAAGCGAATTAAATCCGTCCATACTTTATAAAAACCCTGTATTATGGACCTTTTAAGGTCCCTTCGCACATCAAATCACATTTCCTTCCCCACAATTTTAGACAAACGTACTGTCAAAAATTTCGAAATATCGAGTACAAACTTTCAGAAAGGACAGTTCACAATATTAGAAAGAATCTGACTCATTTAGATTTCTTTCCTATTTCCTTTATTATTAAAATCTTTTAAGTAGTTCAGTGCAGATGAAAGCTTCTAATAATGAAGGTGTTTCAACAAGCAACAACGCAAAGATTTTTTTATTAAAATATCCTACACTGTCCCCTGCCTTTCTTTTAGCGTCTTACTGGCAGTCGCTACCGTCCCTAAATCGTTTTCGATCTCTCCATGTGTTCAAGTGCTCATGAGCGTTTTCGTTTATGCATAACGTACGTACAAACTAAAGAAGAATAACAGTTTGGTCTCTTCCGCAGTGCTGGCCCCCGACACGAATAGAATAACTTAATTCTTTCGTAATGATCTACATTGAAATAAGGTAATTTATATTACTCAATGTAACACTGCGATTAATCTTTCAACTGTACTCTAGACCAGCGTTTCTCATTTTTTCCTTTGGGGAACACGAAAGCACATTTCAAATTTTCGCGACACCCCTGCATGTGATTTGTTTCTTACATGCAAAAAAGCAAACACACAGAAATGCATACTTTTTAAAAAAAAAAATATGGCACGACTATGAGATACAAATCTCACAAACAAATTACGTAAGATTCTTGAAGAGAAACATATTAACAGAAAAGAAACTTATGACTCTTAAGCAGGAATATGAGAAAGAAATATTACCATCAGAAATATAAGAACACATCCATCAAACTTTAATCTCGCGACACCCATGACATGTATTCGCGACACAGCAGTTGAGAAACGCTGCTGACTAGATGACGTTTTACTATGCATTACAATCAGTCAATTTGTCGTTAACGTAGAAATATAAACATACCTTTAAAAGTGTTCACAAGTGACGGAACTCCTTAACAGAAATGTGGTTTCCTTATCACACAGTCCACAGATTTTCACAACTCCAGATGTTGGCCCTAAAGTGCTAACTAGTACCTGCAAATTTTAAAAAATAAATAACTTTTGTGAGACTCGCGGAGGTAATTATTATTTAATTCGAAATTTTCACTAGTGATTCATTAATAAGCTCTTCCTGTGGTTAAATGGTTAGCCTACTAGCCTTCAGAGCGAAAGACCCGAGTTCGATTCCCGATGGGAGTTTCATGTGACTTTTGTCCAAAAGACTTCCGATACTGATGTAGTATAGTTTGAAAGTATAATAATAATAATGATTTGGCAGGATTGGTACACACTAGGATTTTTTGCTTAAACCGGTTTGTTTGGTTTAAATGGATTTTCTCACTTATTTAGCTAACATACGGACACAAATAAATTTTTATTTTAATGTCCTTACGCAACAGTAGGCCTATGAAAGTAGACCACTGGCGCAAATCCCGGCGGGATGGATAGAATTGTCCCTCCAATCTTGGAGCTGGGGGACTGTTCCCCCAATAAACAGATTTGAAATGTGCCTTTTGTGGAGAAATGTCATGATTTGTGTCCGATTGCCACGAAAGCAATGGGAACGGTCTTAATCCCCCCTCACTCTACTGTTGAAGGTAGATTTGCGACACTGAAATAGGCAACAATAAAAGGGAAAATGTGTAACTATCTGATGCAATACAAGTAACGCACTTAAAACACAAATTTTGATTAAAAGTGCTTACAAGTTAATTCGATTCGGTGTGCTCACTACGCGAGAATAATCACAATCTGTTTCCTCAGAGTGTCCACTCAACCGTGATAAAGCCGTGGATTTCGGATACTATGAAAAGTCCTGGAATAAGCTGTGGATTCTGTTTAAAAAAATTACAGTGTAAAAACTTCCAATTTTCCCACTCCGAAGGCACCGTCCCAGAGCCCATGGGGTTGAATTTCTAACTAAAAGCGATCGAAATTTCACCATTGATCTCAGCGATCCCAAAAACAATGGAATTTAAACTAATATCGATCATTATAAACAATTTTTATATTTTCCGATAACCCTCCTCTGTGATCCCCTAGTTCGAAATTGAAAAAAAAAAAAAAACGCTTCGTCTTGTTCTCGGACCGGGACCGGATTACCCTTGACTAAAATTTGGTAACTCTCGGTCCATTCGTCTGGCCACATTGCAGCACACAAACAAATTCTTTATTTTAATTATATTAGATCTGTACGCGATAATTTGGGCATGCGCTTATAAAGTTAAGAGTGCAAAATGTGTTAGGGAATTATTTCAAGCAAGAAAGAAGAGAAAAATACTTTTTTAAAAATGTAAAAGAAATATTTCAGTTTAACGTTATAGCCTTAGGGCTAAGGGAGACTATGACTAAGGCAAGTGAATGATGGTGCAGGAATTGATAGAATGAGAAAATGGGAGGAAATGGGAGTACCCCGAGAAAACCCACGGACACGATGTTGCCCACCACAACTTACTTAGCCGAGGAACGAACTAGGGACCCTACGCGCCAGAAGTAAGCTCTCTACAATTGAAACATAGTGCCCCCTATTTTTAAAATTGTTTACCTATTATGGGACTGCACGAAAAGTTATCCCAGTGGGTACGTCTTTTACAATGACCTCATGTAGATTGGTTACAGTGTGCTCGCTACCTTATTCGGATGCTTTATTAGTACTAACCTCACTACTCCTAACTTACTAAACTACTAGTAGTAGTATCGCTGGCATTTTTTAAATTAAATTCTTCAGAAGACAGCGGTGCAGCATTTGGTATCAGAGTACGTGATGGAATAATAATACTACTAAAAAATAATAAGAAAGAAAACAATAAAAAGAAGGGTACTAATATAAAACACAATGTAGATAAAAGTCAGTTAAGCAGAAATAATTCCTTGTCAACGCAGTAAAACTTCCATCCATCTAAAAAACACAATAAGCTAAGAACAACAATCACAAAATTACATTTGGCTTATTGTTTCTAAACGTCATTGATTAAAAACTATCAGTCAGATCACATAAAACTTTCAAATTGTTTGATACAATAAGTCTAAAATGATCTTTAAAAATATGTCAATCTTTTTAAAAATTTCACATTTCCAATTCAGAGGAACTAAAATCATGGTATTTCTTATGCTATGATTTGGCACTTAAAAACCTATGTTTTGTAAACAATATCTACTGATATAAATGTTATATAGTATATTTTGCATGCATACTCTGTCGAAATTTTTTCGTCTATTCATAAGGCTTTCTAAACCCCAATAATCAATCCAATATTCATAACTATGTGAGTAATAGCTCATTCTCATTTTAAAACATAGCAGTCGAATAAAACATTTTTGCACAGATTCAATCTTATTTGTCAAAGTTTTAGGACCACTGTTCCAAATTACCGAACCAAAATCTAATTTTGGTCATACAAGTAATTTATATAGAAATACATACGCTTTACCCCTTTGAAATACAGGCCACAGTTCAAACTTAAAACCTATTATCCTTCTGGCACCTTGTACAATACAATTTATATAATTAGGAAACTTTAACTGACTGTCAAATGTAATACCTAGGTCTTTAATAATGCTTACTTTCTCAATTTGTACACCGTTGACCTCATATTTACTGACATAATATTGAGTTTTATTGGTGTATGTCATAAATTTTGTTTCTTATCATTAATTTTTTAGAACATTATTTCTACACCACGTGTTTACTGCATTTAAGTCTTGTTGCAGTAAATAATTATCGAACTCATTGTTGACTAATCTGAACAACTTCATACCGTCAGCATATAGAAGAATTTTAGAGTATTTTATTTTTTCTGTCAGGTCATTTAAAAATAAAGAAAATAAGAGAGGGTCCAAGGGCGACCCTTGTGGTATTCCGTTTTCTACATTGCCTAATCTAGAATGTACAGGTCCGATTTTAACTTCGTAAGTTCTGTTTGACAGATAGCTTTCAAACCAGCGAATGTACAAAGGTGACAAACCAATATTTGATAACTTGCTAATGAGATACTTATGACTGACAGGGTCAAAAGTTTTTGATATATCTGTGTATATTACATCGACTTGCAATTTATTTTTCAGTGCGTTATAGGTAAAGTCTGTAAAATGAATTAGATTTGTTACAATTGACTTACTCTTATAAATCCATGTTGAGACTCATTTAAGATATTTCTTACGTTAAAATATATGTGTTTATGGACAATTAGTTCAAATATCTTCGAGAATGCATTGACAAGAGTTATTGGCCTGTAGTTGCTTGCAATCTGTCTATCACCTGATTTATATACCGGAACAACATATACTTGCTTCCACATTGAAGGATATACAGCTGTACGTAATGAAACGTTAAATATGTTTCCTAAATTAGTTGAAAGTTCAGTTGCACAAGCTTTTATTACATAATAAGGAAAATAATAATAATAATAATAATAATAATAATAATAATAATAATAATAATAATAATAATAATAATAATAATAGGAGCAGCAACAGTAGTACGTTAGATTAGGTTACGATATGTTCAGTTAGTAGTAGCATTGGCGTAACTAATATATTTTGCTGGGGTGACCATGGCCCCTCACTTCTGAATATTGCAATGGCTATGTGCAAATTGACGTACAAAATCACATTATTTTCGTCAAATAAAACATTGGGGGTCAGGACCCCTCTAGTTAAGGTTATAAGTAATGGTAGTAACAGTAGTAGTAACAAGAGTAGTAGTACATTTCTTCCATTAATACCCGCCCCATCCTTCTCCTAATAGTAGTAGCAGTAGTAATAGGGTACGTAAGCTAAAATTACGGTAGGTTCGATTCACAGCGAGTATACCTTCACACAGTACTTGTAATAGCTTAACCTTTACCTTTTTATTTAAGCGATCATATTCACTCTCAATCAGTGGATTTAACACGGCTGTGGTCTGTGGATCTGTGTTGTGAATTTAACACAATTTTTTGTTTCTCCGCTCAGCCAAATTGCAGTAAACGTTTGAAGTCCACGTAGCGACTGAACACAGTCCTGCCAGACTGTAGTATGAAGCACCCTGTTTGTTGTAAATAAGATTTCTTCAAGTATTTTGCAGGAATTAAATTTTATCTCGAAAATAGATTTTCATGTAATATATTGTAAATGTTAAAATATGTTTGTTGTAATGGAAGTCATGGTACAAACAACCATATGTATATAAGCAATTATATATCTACTGTATATATTCCCATATATATAAAATTCTTTATATTAAAATATATATTTTGTATCCTTTTTTCATACCGCCAATTTTTATTTTATTAAATATTTACATATTTTTATTTTATATATTTTTTTAACAAATTTTGAATATTTGTTTGAAACAATAACATCTGTACTTGAGTATTTTTTTTTGTATTTGAGTTCTGCATCTTATATACGTACAATTGCAAAAGAGTATAGGTATTTAATACAAATATATATGTCCATTCTGTGTACGATTAAGAAAGAATACGTATACTTCTCTTCCGCAAAAGAGCGTCAGTTATCGTTATGTAATATTTTAATTTTTCTTCACTAAGTAAATGCACACAATTTAATTACTTTTTTTATTACATCGGATCCATTTCATGTTTCATTCATTTAATATTTTAGTAAAAATAAGTTATATTCTATAGAATCAAACCTGCATAGTTTATAAATATAACCTCCAAACAACCTTAATTTTCACGGGTAGTTTGTTTCTCTACGTTTAAAGCTGCAAGTATGAAGAAACCTATGATCTCGCTGGTGGTCGCCGTAAATTCGAAGGGCTGTCTGTTGTAAAGCAGGTAGTCCGATCGTTTCAGCAAGAACGGCAGACATATCACCAAAGAACAACCAGTGAAAAAGTGGCACCACACCAACAAAAAGTGAGTGAAGCTTTCTATTCTGAATCTGGCGGTCGGGTCTATAAATGGAACCAGGTAGCACAACATAGCATTATCAGACAGCAAGCAGGACTTCATGGCTCCATCTGCGGGGTCCTACATACATCACCCGAAGTATTAATATGTGGTTCATGTAATGTATGTTGTAATAAGATAAGTTCATTGACATGTTTCAATAACATAAGTACATTATCTATCGTCTACAAACAAAATATGACGCCTAAAATCTCCTGGCTATAAATAAATCTAATCAACGTAATTGAAGTTAGTATTTCTAGTTGCAAAGTCTAATAATTGCAAATGCAAAGTATTATTAAACTCATTACACTCTCATTAAGCTGAGTAAATTCGCCTGCAACGCATTATGGGAAGTATCATTAAATCTGGTTACTTTTTTGGTCTCTAAGTGTATGAAAATCGTCAAAATTCCCTTTTTACCCTAAAAACATTGGAAGATTGGGCAGCAAAAGATCAGGATTATACATATAATTACCCTCATTCACTGGAATGATCCATCATACAAAAAGTGTTCGTTCACTGATATATTGATTTATTTTACAATACACTTCAAATAATATGTATTAATGATAAAATGTATTAACATTTTATCTGCAAATTACACAAAAATTAGGTTTAGTACATCAGAGGCTGGCTAACTCTTGTCCACTGTTTGAATATTGCGTGTACGTTGAGTAGCAATATTCGACATATTTGTGGTACCTGGGAAACCACTCCACTTGATCTCAGGAAGTAATGGGAAATTAATTTTTGATAGTAATTTCAAAAACACAGTATTATATAAACACTTTATTATATAGAAACGTGAGTCATTGAACAATTTAATATAAGAAATGGAACAATTTATGCATGTTACATGAAATTGATAATTAATTGTTCTTTCATTGACCCCATATTTTTCTCTTTTTACCATCAGCCATTATCCTTTCTCTATTTTATATAATTAACAGCGGTATTAGACTTGATTCTTATATTTTAATTAAATTAAAATGATGTATCCTGCTGTAAAACGTAGAATAAAATGTGGATATTTATTTTAACTAGATTATACATCTACGTTTTTGTCATTTTAATTAAATTTAAGTAATAAAGTTTGCAAATTAAATTACAATATTGAAGTAGTTATTGGCTTTGGCATAGTATTGCACGGTGACAGTAATATATTAGTATATACCTATATAAATCTACGTGAAAGACGTACGGTTTGAAAATATTTAGTTTATTACAAAACATTAAGTATATGATATTACTGTGACTCAAAGTAAGCAAAATTGCATTCACTTAGATGTTTCCTCTCATGGAAGTAAGCAAACATCTTTAAATAAAATACTGATCTGTTTAAAACAACTTTCAAAAATCACCATGCTTGGTGTCAACACAAAAGATTAGAATATTGCTGGCTTTATTGTAACACTTTTATTGTTGGTTATATTTCTATGTGCAAGTGTTGGAAGTAGGATGTATAGTATGGGATGCTCAGTCAAAAGATATTTAAACTTAATTATCTGAGCTATGAGAAATAATGACTTAATCTTAGTACGCTTCGGTAAAATTCATTCAAAAATTAACAATTCTTTTTATATTTTAAGTGATATTTATAATTTCATAAATGTTTAAAGCTCTGAAAATAGCTTGAATTAGAAATCTTAAAGTTGATGATATTCTAAAAATGATATAACGAGATTAATACTATTCCTACTAATCTCTTTAGATCCTTTATCATCTTAATTAGTAATCCATGGGATAACTTCTTTTGATTATCACAAACTTGATTGCATCTTACTATATGTAATAATAGTTTAATAATTTAGATATTTGTATTTCAAATTAAAAAAGGCCCAATCCCACAATTGAAATCTTCAACGACAAACCTTTGAATTTCCTATTCAAATACGAATGGTTTGAAGAAACCTTTTTCACTATATAATATAAAACATATCTTCCAAATCCTGTTCTCGATTTCAAGCACAAAATATATACGAAAAATTTCTTTAAATATTGATCTTCAAATTTCTCTCTTTCCCAAATTCTCTCAAAATTATCTGTTGTTTGGGAAAGACAATATTTTCACTTTTTTTTAACTTCCAGTAATACTATAATGCAAAGGATTAATTTGCTATGTTATAGGATATTTTAAAATTTGCTTTGTATTACTTTGCTTTGTATTTGCTTTGTGTATAAGTCAAAAGTATTTTGTTCTATATATTAGTTAAGGATTCATTGTGTGGGTTCTTTCTCATTGAACTGTTTTGGCTTGCAAATACATAAATTTGTCTGGAGGGTGTATATTCATTTACAGACAATTAAGTATAGATTGAGCAAACAATTATTGTCATATAGCTTAAAATATTAGGTTTACTTTCTCTTTTAACTATTTGTAGCTCAGTAAAAAATATATATAGACGTCAAGCCATCGGTGATAAATGGGAATTACATTTTAAAACTAACAAAATTGTAAGTTTTGGTATTCCTTTCTTCACTCGTTCTTGTGAGAGTTGGCGTAACTAATTGTAGAAACAGGCTGCAGAAAAATCCTATAGTGTTTTGTGTATTAATGATATGAAATTGGATGAGTTTATTCGCTTCTTATGGAGTAAGTCTTCTAAAAATGACAGTGGTAACTGGAGAGCATTTTGTAAAATAACGTAGGTGTTGTTTGAAAGGAGCAACTACAGAGTAACTTAAAATAATAAAATGAAAAGAAAATACTTCCAAATTCTGTATAATTCCAAACTGTATTCATCACTACTTCAAATATAATAAGAGACATATAAATGAGTGATACTTATGTTAATTATCACTGCATCTTTAATTCAATTTTTTATTTATAATTAATACGTATACTGAATAGTGTTTTTAAATTAAAACGTACAGTAGAAAAACGAAACTTACTTTAGAATAAGACACATCATTATAATACATTCCAAAATATATATTAGAACAAATGGATCGATTTCAATTTCACTAAAATATGACAATTACTTTACGTTTCAGTTCGATCTGGTATGTATGAAATACATTTAAAAGTTGTTAATTATTTAACATTTGATTACTTTTTAATTCTTCGAATTATCTCCCATAAGCATAAAGAATACTTGAAGGTGCTTGAATTTTATTTTAAATATATACATGTGCAAAACTAAAGAATAATGTGAAAATAGATAGACAAAAGTTTTGGAGGGTATGGCAAATGCACATAATTTATTCTATTACACATACCTGACTGCTTGACATGCGTAATTCCCGATGTTGCCGCTTGGTGATGCTATATACACCCATCAACCGATGGTTGGTGATGAGTGCTGTTTCAACACGCAATCTCTTGTGTTCGAGACGTTAGAGACTTGAGAATGATGGCTGCATTACTTGATATAGTGTCAGTGTAGGAGAATGGCGCAAAGAGACCATATTGATGATGTCATGCGTGGACAACACATCGGCCAATTCGAAAGAGGTCAGAACCAGATATACGCGTCTCGTGAATTAGGTGTCCCACAAAGTGACATCTCGAGAATCTGGCGACGATTCCAAAGTGGTGAAAACGTCTCTCGTAAGTTTGGTGGATGTCGTCCAAGGAACACCAATGACCACGAAGACCTTTACTTACGTTTAACTGCCAGGCGCAACAGACACAGTACCGCCTGATTTCTCTAGGGACCTTGCAGCTGCTACAGGAACGTCAATGTCAAGATTTACAGTGTACATCCGGTTATTTGAGAGACACTTCTATGCCAAAAGACCAGCAAGATGTGTTCGATTGACCGAACAGCAAAGAAGAGTTCGGTTGAATTAATCCAGAGAACATCGTGCATGGACCGCGGGACAATGGCGTAATGTCCTGTTCACAGATGAATGCAGGTTGAGTCTCGCCAGTGATTCTCGGCGTGTGTTAATTTGGAAAGAACCAGTAACACGATTTCTTCCGGCTAGCATGACTGCTGTAGACCAGTACAGGTGCGGCGGAATTATGGTATAGGATGGAGTCATTCTGGTGACCCGTACACCTCTGCAGGTCTTCCCACAGGGTACTGACACTGGTGCATTGTATCGGGATGACATCTCGGACCAATACGTTTGTTTGTTTCGGGACGTAGTGGGTTCGTAATTTTATTATAATGGATGATACGGCACGTCCTCATCGCACTGCCATAGTGGATGAGTACCTTGAGCACTAGGATATGAGGCGATTCGATTGGCCCAGTTGCTCACCAGACTTGAACCCATCGAGCATGCGTGCGATTTGCATGTCGGTGAATTGCATGTCGTCAAATGGCTCCAAGATCCATTCCTAAGCTTGGAGAGGCACTTCTATAGGAATGATAAAACATACTGCAGCAACTTCCTGATAATCTCATTCTCAGTGGGCGAGTAAACACACACACACATAGAAACATTCATGAGTGAGAAACTTCCCAACTTTCAATTTCCAAGAATTTTGTGTTGCTGCGTGCTGATTGTAGGAAATCGTCTTGTATATACGAGGATTGATTTAGGAGTATATCTAACATTATTGTTATATTATTATTATTGTTATGTCTATCATTATTATTAGTGATATAATTGTAGTGGACATAAATATATGTATATTTATTTGTACTCTTGTGACTCACATCCTCAGGTCTTCTTTTCAGAAAATGTAAACATACAGACAGAATTTCCTCCTTTTTGAATGGACTCTACTTCATTTGGAGAAAATTTTGCGAGTAGAGTCAAATTTCAAATAAAACTTGCCATACTTGCCTATGCCCATCACTAGAAAGCAGGGTCAGTAATCACGCGGTCGCATGTCTTCAAACTTTGCCAAAAAAGACTTTGACTTTGACATAATATATAAACACTTATTATTCACATTTCAGTTTCAACACTGCAACAAATAAACCATATTTCCGTTTCTTTCTTATTTTTATACTTGTACTTACTACATTCTACTGAAATATAATGATTTCGTATGTTTAAAAATAATTATTCATTTTTTAATAATTATTCATTTTCCAATTATTGATTTTCCAATGAATCGAGTCAACCAGAGGTGCTTTTGTAACGAAGAAATAACAACATGAAAAGTGTAATCTCTTTTAACAAAGTGTCGAGATTTGAAAGCAGACAAACGTTACATATTCGTGTAGCGATTACCACGAAACCCCAGTAGGTAGAATTAATCCTGGGTAGGAACTTAAATTTTAAGAAATGACTTGTAGAACATTCCACTTTAATATCATCTGGTTTGCTGACTTGTGAACAATATGTGTACTCTCGCTGATTTGCGATGACAATCAGGAACAGAAGTAAAGTGTAAATTACAGAATAGTTCTCTATTAATAGTTTTCTATTAAGGGAGGAAATTGATACTTTTATTTTAGTATCGATTCTAGTATATTTCAAGCATCATTTCTGGCATATACCCATATAACGATATATCGAAATCTTCAATATCACTGTTAACATATATCAAGATTCGGTATTCAAATTCAATGCTTGGTGAGTGAGGTAGGGGCCCCTCAGATTTGCGAGGAATGGAGAAATAAAACTTAATTTCTACAATAATGTGTTCTAGCGATAATTTCTTTAGTGCCGCAAATTGCAATGGAAGTACGTACCTGATGCTAAATTATTTTTACACTGCTTGCATAAAAAAGTATTTAATCCTTCTAAATTGCGTGCATGGCACCATTCCACAATGGTTGTTGCGTAGCTTTTGCAAAATGGATGGCTATCCAAAGGTTGTTTGAGAATTCTGCCAATTTGAGTCCAGGAATTAGTGTCCCATCTGGAGGAGAGAGAGATTTGATTTCGATTCTCGACAAAAAGGTGTTTGTTTTCTCCTTGTAAGGAACTGCTTTTTGTTTGCCGATACAAGACAATTTCTGCTGCTGAAGTGTGCAAACAAGGGACCAGAAGACCAATTACTGATGCAGTAGCTTCTTTCTTTCATCTTTAAATGTTAGAACAGTGTATCTACCATAAACGTAGCAAACTTCTGAATTAAACAGGAGCCCAATCTTTCTATGAATGGATTTTTCATTTGTGTTGTAGTATAGCAATTGTCTTTGTTTGAATAATTTTGAATTTTTGTTTGGAATTCTGTTACTGAAAATTGTCACTGATCTTCAGTTTTTATATAGTCACAATTTTTCAAAAGCGTCTCTCTTCTTCTTCTCCACAGATCGTTCGATTTCATTTAAAGTTATAGGGTTAAAAAAACTGCCAAAGCAATCTCTATAATATTTAGCTTCTGGTGCAACTCGGTCGACCACACTGTTCACCCTTGCTAACACAATTTCACTTAGTGCATCTCTTCGTTTCAACTCTTGTTCAATTATGCTTCTCTGAACTTTTATTGTTCTCAGCTCATGAATTGATTTTCGGTACTTTCTGGCTTTTCTCGTTTCAGTTCCAAAACAAGCGCCCTTTGCAGAAAATAAGCAATGTTGGTTAAATCAAAAGTCGAACTAGTTGCTTTCCTTGTTTTCTCGAAATACTTTGTACGTTAGCTTCTTTATTTTTTGCGGATTTCTCTCTGCTGTATTTGATTATCTCAGGGATGCAAATAAGACACAAAATTTTACTAGCCCAAGAAGAAAGCTAGTACGAGCGGTTACTTGCATTTTTGGATTGTCTGATTCTAATTAACATACATTTTTTTCAGAAAGTGACATGAAAACGAATTTTTTCAGCACTACGGACATAAGTTTCTAATCTCTCGTATGGATAATATTTGGAATACCTCTAGAAATGGTCACAACCTATAATTCGTTGAGTGTTGTGTTCCGGATTACACATTCTCCTGGTCTCTTCAATGACTGGATACAAGCTGAAACCCGAGAAAACTAAATTTAATAGCGAAAAAATATTAACATTCAAGGAATAAAATAGATTTCAACACAACGAAACACACACGAATAGCATAAAACACAATAGTCACACTTTTCTCTACCACTATAAAGTTATGCAGTGTTCGTAGGTTTCTTTAAGAAAATTTCCCTCAAGTGACTTAAAACTTTCCCTCTTCTTATCAAAGTTACCCTAGTTTTTTGAGTGTAGAATTCCTAAGATAGAAGTTATGTCACAACATTAATTTAACTCTATTAAAGGAATTGCCAAACAAATTGGTATCATTCGTTTGCTTTTACTTTTGTTTTTTTTACTTCCCCCGTGTTTTTTTTTTTTTTTTTTTTTTTTTTTTTACAAAAGCTACACACAAATACATTTAACGGGTACAAATTATGTTACTTTTAACAGACAAACAAACATTTCACAACACATACATAATTTATTGGGCATATCCGTGGCTAAGCGATTAACGTACCCACCTTTGGTGTTTGAGACCCGGCGGGAGCACATGTTCGGATTCCACGGTAATCAGTAGGTCTGCGTCTCATGTAGGGTCGCAGCTGAACTGGATGGTAAACTCAACTGAACAACAGCAAGCTATTGGTATTGTATAGGTTTATTTCTGAAGAAAGAAGAACAATTTAAGCATTTATATTAATCAGTCAGTGCGAAAATTTCCCCGGATTTTCATAATTTATCGAAAAATTCCCTTTATCCCTTTTTGATAAATTTATCAACCAAATTTTACCATATTAGGAAAAATTCACAAACCACTAACACTCCAGTTATAACGTTATGTTACTTTCAAAGTAAAAAAAACAATGATTGATTCTGAGAGTTGCAACAACAGATAATAGAGCACATTCATAGTTCCAGATCAGATTCTGTGAAGAAAGGTAGTAACTGCAACTAAAAATTTAACAAGAACTTCTTACTTATATTAGTTACAAGCATCGTTAATGTTTCAAAAACGATAAATATATATTAAATTTGTGGTATAGGTATTTATCTACCATTCTTTCATTACTCCCAGAGTTTTATTATATCTTTAAAACGCAAACTGCTTCAAAATTAAATATTTCAGTTTATTTGTATACGGTTTGTATGAGCTTTCTTTTATATTGTACGTATTTAATAGCTTAGTAAAATAACTGAAACCTATAACGTGTATTTTTCAAACAAAAAGGAAAATTTTGGATAACTTGACAGGGTAAATGCAAATGTTCCTACATTTTTCAAGATTAAATAGATGTAAATTTCTTAAAAGTGATTGAATTTAAATCTTTTACACTTAGAATTAAAGCTAGATGGTTTTAGAGTTCAAATAATTTTACGCAAATGATTTACGGCTTTTTTGTTTCTGAACTACGTAAAAATTGCGAACCATAATCATATCGACTGGCCGCCATTTTGTCCGCCATTTTGATGATGACGCACACATGCGACTTTCCGCGGTTTTTAGTATGTTATTTCATATAACTTGAAAAACCATTCCTGAGATATTCAGCTTTTCATACATTATTTGAGCTCAGCCTTATTTTTTTCACTTTATTCACTGGGCTAAAACATGGAATAAGGACCCCAAGGGGCGCAGCAGCCTTGTGGGCCTCCTATTTAAAATAAAGAGTTGTGACCCTATGACAATAATAATAGTATTAATATTATTATTCAAAACTCGTATCCTTTTAAAAATCTCTGAATCTGCCTAAGAGCATTTCTGCATATATTATTCAAGTCTCCCCTTTTCTGTCAAGGAAAGGTCCCAAAGTTCAAATTGATGGAAATCTCCGAGAGAGAGAGAGAGAGAGAAGAACAAAAGCGTTAGAAATTACAATATATAATATTGCAAAATTTGTGCTAATAAAGAAATTGTCGTTACAAGATATTATTATAAAACGTAAGATTTGTTTTTTCATCTATCCCAAGTTTTATTCCTTCCACCCGAACAAAAATTATATGCCACAAAAATTGTTAAAATAAAAGTAGTACTTCAACCTTGATAGTAAACTATTAATAGAGAATTATTACTGTATTTTCCCTTTTACTTCAGTTTTTATGGTCATCACAAATCAACGACAATACATATCTTTACTTAGTATAGCAAAGACTTTTATAATTTTTCACAACTAAGAAAATCGGGAAATGAAATTCCTGTTATATTAAAGGGGAATGTTTTACAAAATAATCATAATTCGTTGTCCTTATTTCTGTCAGTATTTTTGCCACAGATTCAGAGCTACAGGACTAATAGAACTAGAACTTTTAGAGATTTCATTCCTTTTTTACGCTATTTTTCTAGGATTGTCGTTGTTTAAAATACCCCGAGGTAATCCTCGGTACTTAGGTTTCGAGGTAATCTGTACCCGAAAGTCTATTTTTTCAACTTCCAAATACCGACAGTTTGTTAAAATTGATTTCACATTTAATGTTATTATTTTCTCGTTTCAAAAACAATTCTGTTTCACTCTATTCAAGGTGATTTACTTAACTTATACATTTACAATTATTGAAAATTGAATAAATAATTCCAAACATAAAAAATTGTTACAGTTTAGTACAATTCAGTAGTAGATGCACAAAAATAATAAGGCAATTAAAAATTGTTTATTTGTTGAGATGTGGAAAAAGAATGTGAATAACACTACTTAACAAAGGTTTTGTTACATAAAAGGAAATACCTGTTCTTAAAGGAACTTTTTGCGCTGAATTCGAATATGCACTCGGTGTTTCTTCATCACGTACGATTTTCCCGTAACAGAGGGATTTTCGGGAAAATCCCTGAAAAATTTCCCTTTTCGTTTATTTTACACCCCAAGATCTTGTCCCCTTGCATATACTAACATAGAAATTATACCTAGGTATACTTTGATTCATATTTAACAAACCCTCCAAGTTTCGTAATAATCGCTTTATTCTTTCTAGAGAAATAAATATGTTTGTATGTATACTGTGTGTACTGTTTATTGCACCTTATAGTAATGCTTTCAGATCTCTTAAGTTGAGGTAAAACGTTTTGCTTTATTACCACAAACACATATATAAAATATAATACAATATAATTTACAAGTGTGACAATTTACAATAAACAATAATACAAATGTACCAAAAGGTCATGAAAAGACAATCAAAACTATCACAAAATATGAAACTTCCATTGGGTTACAAAAACGTACACTACTTCCTTCTTTTGTAAGAAATGTTGCATTCTCTAACAAGACCCCAACAATAGTCCCCTATCATTGAAGGATCCCATCGTCCCTGGTACCTTTTCTCCATTGCCATTATATCTTGGTTGAATCTTTCTCCCTGTTCGTCGCTGAGAGCACCCAGGTTAGCAGGAAAGAAGCTGAGGTGGGAGTGCAAAAAGTGGATTTTTAAAGACATCCTACAACCCAACTCTTTGTATTTCTGTATCATGTCCTGTACGATTTCTGTGTAACTCTCAGCTTTGTTATTGCCCAGAAAGTTGCGCACAACACACTTAAATGCTGTCCAGGCAGCTAGCTTAGCACTGTTTAACTTGCTGTCAAAGCTATCATCAAGCATTAATTTCCTAATTTGGGGACCAATAAACACTCCCGCTGAAATCTTAGCATCACTCAGGTTAGGGAACTTATCTCGCAAATACTTGAAACCTTCACCAGATGTGTCCATGGCTTTGACAAAGTTTTTCATAAGTCCTAACTTGATATGAAGTGGCGGTAGTAATATCTTATTAGGATCTACCAAAGGAGCGTATTTGACGTTGCATTCTCCAGGTACGTAATTCACTCTAGGTTCCCATTCCTTCACTTCATAATGTTTGTCATCAGCTCGGCTATCCCATAAACATAAAAAACATTGGTACTTCGTGTAACCGCACTGCAGTCCTAATAAAATACCAACTACCTTGAGATCACAACATATTTGCCAACAATGGTCCTTGTAATTTATAAGATTTAGCAAAGTTGACATGGTGTCATAGGATTCCTTAATCTTCACTGAGTGCGCAAGTGGTATAGAAGGTTTTTTTATATCCATTATGTAAAAGGACAGCTTTAAGGCTCACCTTTGACGCGTCGATAAATAACCTCCATTCTTCTGGAACGTAAGGAATTCCTAGCTCCGCCATCAACCCATTTATATCCGTACATACGTTGGAAGTACATTCTATTTTTATACACGTTTCTAAGTCACAGAGAGCAATACAAGTGTGTTGTTGACTATTGTAAATTTCATTTTTATGTCTGTGTTTGTAGTAAAAAAGCAAATCGTTTTTACCCCAACTCAGGAGATCTGAAAGCATTACTATCAGGTGCAATAAACAGTGCACACAGTATACATACAAATATATTTATTTCTCTAGAAAGAACACAGCGATTTTTACGAAACTTTTAGGGTTTATTAAATATAAATCAAGGTATACTTAGGTATAATTTCTATGTTACTATATGTAAGGGGACAGGAGCTAGGGGAATAAAATATCTGAAAAAGGGAAATTTTTGAGGGAATTTCCCGAAAATCCCTCTGTTAGGGGAAAACTTTACGTGATGGATAGAAACCGAGTGCATATTCGAATTCAGCGCAAAAAGTTCTTTTAAGATCAGGTGACTTTTCTCATGTAACAAGCAAAAAGTTTAAATTTGTTAACTAGTGTAATAAGTGCTTTTTCACCTATACCATTCTGTGGCCGGCGTGGGAGATCCGGGTTCGATTCCCGGCGGGAGCTCATGTGGTTCGGATTCCACGTTAATCAGTAGGTCCACGTCTCATATAGCCTCGCTGCTGAAAGGGACGCTAAACTAAACTCAACTCAACTCAACCATTCTGTGGCAGAGTTTGAAAACATGCGGTTCGTGTGATTGCTGATCTAGTGGTGGCCATAGGCAAGTTGGAGCAAGATGTACTTGAAACTAGGCTAAACTCGAAAAATTTTCTTCAACTGAAGTCGAATCCATTGAAAACGAGGGAAATTCTGTGTGTGGCTTCAAGTACTCGCTATATAGACATCATAACGTGAGGCACGTGAATACGAAGAATCATACGGGACTTCAATGTTTACTGCGCTGCAATTATACCAATAATTAGGGATACAATTTTGTGGTAAATAAGAATTCAATGATTTCGTTATAAGAATATGGGTAAAACGGGATAAAATGGGGGAATAAAAAGGCAATGTAAGAACACTATTTCCCTTGGCAATTATAAGTATTTACCTTTAATATGACCTTAATTTCCGAAGTACCGAAAATCAATTTCAGAAGTACCGAAAATCAATTTATTTCTGTCAATCAGAAACTGGGTGCCTAGGCCCCCCGGCCCACAGCTAGATCCCCACTGCACAAGACGAGGCACAAGCTTTTCTCGCCTCTCTAAAACGAGACATTTTCACATGACGAGAAGAAACCGGCGACCATGTTGTGTCTAGCGCATCACAAACATTTCTTTTATAAAGTTCTGTTTTCATGTCATTATGAAATTATTTCTAGAAATCCGACCTCGGATTATCTTCTTTTCATTGACCGTCATTGTCTCCTTCACTAACGTTTGTTCATAATTGTATTTAAATTGACTCGAAAGTTGCTACAGACATTATTTTTTGTTTATATCATATTTATTACCTGGTATTCTTACTTAAAAATTTATAAAAAATACAAGTTAGTAGCATGTATCTTTCACAAACACTCAAAGGAAAACTAATACATAACAAAAACACAATTATTGTGAAGAATGTAATTTAGAGTATACGCGCAATTTATTTTGGAGACAGTTGTATATGTAATTAAATGTCAGAAGTAACATGCACATATCTAACCTATGACAATTATCACCACTAACAATAAAGGTTGTCATATTGTCAGAATAATAGAAGTGTGAATACGCGACATTTTAATTGCATTGCTTCATTCCATTTTTCTCGTACTTGTTTGTTCATGGGATGTGCGCCATAAGTGAATTTGAAATAATAAAGTAACATTTTACCAGCAAAGGGCTTTTATAATTTTTACTGTTCTCCATTTTTCAATGTAGAAAGTTATCTAATCAACCTAAACAGATTGCATTCAGAAATGCAATTGACTTTCATTGACATTGTGTAATGTAAATTCCAGTAATAGTTTTATATGAAGGGAAAGTATAACTACTTTTGTTTTATCGTTTTTTCTTTTTTCCTGAAAATGTTTGTTCGGGTCCACCACTTTCCACCTCAATATGTACGGAAATAGAAGAACTTATTTGGATTTTATTTCCTGATTCCAGTATATTTCAAACATCATTTCTTGGATATACTCCTAAGCAATATTTCGATATATCGGAATCGTTGATATAGATATTGACATAATCAACATTCGATATAGCAAATATATCGACTTCGATATATGAACGTCCTAAATTTTCGATATCGATATTGGAGGAAGCGGCGTATACGGACCCCCAAGACTTGCGATGAGTGGAGAAATAGAACTAAATTATTACAATAATGTCTTATAATGACAATTTCTGGAATGTAAATAAATGGAACTGAAAATTTGCAATTTTATATACTAATTTCTTAGTGGCCAGGGTTCTTCAGTTCACGAAAGAAGAAGCCTTAAACATCTATCTAAAGGAAGTGCTTCGATCTTCGACCTACAATTTATAATAAGAAAATTCTGTGTTCCCCTCTTTCGTAAATCTTCATTCCTTTTGGCCTTTGGGATCGCGAATTGACAATAAGTGCACACACGACCACCAAATGAAGACATCATCTTAGTCAGAGTCAGATTTTGAAAACGAAACAGATTTTCTAATTTAAACGTAACCCATAAAATCCTGTCGCATTTTCCCCCACCAATTTCAAACATCGATTTGTCACTTAAGACGTACCTGGAAGATCGAAAACAGTCCCCACCAGAATCAACAACGTTCTCTAAACATTGCGGAAGACCATGGATTTCATTACGGTAGAACTTGGTGGGCCGTGAAGCGAAGGACATATCAATTATTTAACACCTCTAACAGAGGTTTAGACGAACTTCCTCTAGAGGATTCTGCAAAGAATGGAATAGGTGATAATCGGAATGTGCAGTTTCCGGGGAATGTGACGGATTCAATTCTGTTTCCCATCCAAGGTGTAGAATTCTCTTCTGGGTCAACCTAGCAACGTGTGTCTTAGGCGTTTTCCAGTATAAGTGGGACCTATTTTCGATTTAGAAATATTGGCTCTAGATTGAGTATTACGTAAACACGACTCAAGTGTTGACAGTACACAATTACATTGATTCTCTTACCAATCTGGTAGTATGACTCCTCGGTTCGAATCCTTATGAGGGCCGACATCTTATGACTACGTATATTGGGTTTGTGTACCGCGGATCCTTGCTTTTACAACTCTCGTAATTTTGAGTACTTTCCAAATTACTAACTTTTGCATAAACGTGCGCAAATGTTACAATTTCAGGATTATCTGCAAATCTAACTCGTTTTGATTTTATGATTTGAGAATGTATCTTCCGGTCATCGCTGGAACCCTTCTCAGCACTAAGATTGTTATATCTTAAATGCTTTTTATATATTCTTGCGGCTAATCTTTCTTTCGCAATTCGTAGAATATCTGAATTTTCATAATGAAGTTTCAAACTATGTTTAACGTTTGACAAAGAAACAAATTCTGTATGAATGACAGGCTCGTTTTTGATTGTTTTTATAAAGATCAGGTTTACGTAATTTATGCATTTTTTAAAAATTTTATCCTCAATTTCTGCGCTGTATTCTATGTTTCTTTCTAAAATACATTTTTCAATTAGCTGGTTAGCTCTTTTTTTCGGATTTCACACATTTCGTGATCTACCTTTAAAGCATTTTTGATTTCAGCCAATGTAAATGCTTCGTTTCCATATCTAAATAGGCTTTCAACTATGCAATACTCGGTTTCTTTCCAAATTTTGCGCATCTCACGAATAAAACAAGTATTATTTCTCTATTTACTGACATGATGGTTAATTTAAAAATGCCAAAATAACAAAATCACACAATTCTAAAAGGCACTATAATTTATCTCAATAAAAGATTCAAATGAGCTTCTTCGTGCCAAGCGGTAAGCGTACGCGCCTTTGAGATGAGAGTGCGGGTTCGATTCCCGGCAGGAGCCCATGTGGTTCGGATTCCAAGTTAATCAGAAATCCACGTATCATGTAACCTCGCTGCTGAACGGGGTGTTAATCTCAAAATCAGCTCAATTCAAAAGATACAATTAGCCTCGCCGTTTTGCAAATTTATCAAATGTTCCTGTGATTTCATGCGCCATCTATAACAGTACGTAGTTCGATTCCCAACGTCTCGTTTTTGAGAAGACACTTTATGATACATCTATAAGTGTCTTGGGTTCAATTGTGTATTTTCTGGACGTTTTTTTTTAGGGTTTTACGGTGATTCAGAGCTTCTACCAAAGACGACCATTTCACTACTGGGCAGTACAGTTTAGTTTTCGGGTCAGAACATTTTGGGAAATTGACATAAGGACTAATTCTAATTGTATGTTCAATGCCGATACAATTTAATAATGTTTTATAGGCATTAAATATTTGTCCTTGAAAGGAAAACTGATTTAAATTCTCTTATACTCTAAAGCACAAATTTAGAGCATGGTGATAATTTCGAAAAAGGTTACATCAATTTTTAAGTTTTCACTTTAATTAATAACACTGATACAACACTAACACATATTAAATTTCACTTTGGCACTTTGATTTAAATAATTAGATATAATACTGCAATTTTACACTCGGTCCAATTATCTTCACTGCCAGCGCTGAAGACACGGGATCTCGAGCTACTGAGTGAAATTCACATCCTATGTATTTTATTATTTCGTACTTTCACTTCTCGTTCACTTTGATGCAGGATGAAGATTTCTCGCCATTCCAGGGAGATGGACTTGACATTGGAAAGTTGAATTGTCTTGCTTTCCATTTTATCTTCTTTCATGCAATCTTGAAATTGGCAAGAAAGAAACGTTTCAAAGTCTTGAACGACTTCTGGTTTTTATTGAGTGTCGCATATTGTTTTAAGATACTTTATGATTATTTTAATTTATATGTATTCACATGAACTACTTAAGTATTTGTCTATCGTTGCACTTTTGGCATATTGGTGTTTGTTATTCAAATATACTAATACGTCACAGGTTTATATGTTGTTGCCAGATTCGTTCTACCAGTCAGACTAACATAGTTTTGTCCTCAGCTCTCCGTGCTTCTACCCGTACTCCGTGCTGTACTTTTGGATCGTCTCTGCACCTAATGATCCACTAATGGTATAATTTTTAAAATTGAAGTGTGGCCACCACGGATCGTCGGTGGAGTCCAGCAATTTTTAGCTAGATGTTGCTAATTTTCCACCGGTGGTCCATCAATTCTCACGGCATGCAGTAAGGACTTTGCAAAACGGTGTGCATAACATGATAACAGAAATATAGAGAAATCTCAATACTACCTTCAGTGGAATCTCCGTTTTTCATGTCTACATTGATTTCAAATACCTGCGATGTCATTTACCTTTCCCCTTAAAGTTGTTATGACTAGAAAGTTGCTACTGACATTATTTTTTTTGTTTATATCATATTTATTACCTGCTATTCTTACTTAAAAATTTATAAAAAATACAAGTTAGTAGCATGTATCTTTCACAAACACTCAAAGAAAAACTAATACATAACAAAAACACAATTTTTGTGAAGAATGTAATTTAGAGTATACGCGCAATTTATTTTCGGGACAGTTGTATATGTAATTAAATTTCAGAAGTAACCCAATGCTTTAGGCAACGGTGGACCACCGATTTTGAAGAAGCGACATCTATTGGCGGCACCGCAGCGACAAACCGCGGTAGCCCGACTTCTGTTCTCGAAACCACACTATCAGTGTCCCAGTAAAGGAAGACACACGACATAACGCCAGTGAACCACAAAATCACAAAATGGAGTAGTGTGATTCCAACCCTAAACCCGCTTAGTCGTAAACCGAAGCAGTACCTACTATGCCAGGAAGCCAACATGAAATACGAGCGAAAACGAATTTACAATACGGGTGAATGTAATAAGGTATGTAACTGAAAAAATAACAATTACTACTTGATTCCAGCTCGAGGGCAAAACATATACTTTGTTCAATTTTTGTCATCTACCATTTCTCGACATTTCTGAATGGACATCAGTAAAGATAACTTTTTGTATTAGGAAAATACTACAAACATTCTTGAATGGTTTGGGTAAGACTTCAACTGCTAAGAGTACAAAGTGAATACTCAGAAGTACGAAGTTAATTCGTTACCAATACGCTGAAAAGAACGCGATTACTAGAGAATGATTTATAAGGTGTTGTTGTGACACCTAGAAAATGTATGCTTAATGCTTGTCTGTCTACAGCAAGCAAACAGAGATATGCACACATCTAACCTATGACAATTATCACCACGAACAATAAAGGTTGTCATATTGTCAGAATAATAGAAGTGTGAATACACGCCATTTTAATTGCCTTGGTTCATCCCATTTTTCACGTACTTGTTCGTTCGTGGGATGTGCGCCATAAGTGAAGTTTGAAATAATAAAGTAGCATTTTACCTGCAAAGGGCTTTTATAATTTTTACTCTTCTCCATTTTTCAACGCTGAAAGTTATCTAATCAACCTAAACAGATTGCATTCAGAAATGCAATTGACATTCATTGACATTGTGAAATGTAAATTCCAGTATTAGTTTTATATGAAGGGAAAGTATAACTACGTTTGTTTTATCGTTTTCTCATTTTTTGCTGATAATGTTTTTTCGGGTTCAGCGCTTTCCATCTCAATATGTACGGAAAAGAAGAACTTATTTAGAATTTTTCCTGATTTCAGTATATTTCAAACATCATTTCTTGGATATAGTCCTGAGAAATATTTCGATATATCGGAATCGTTGATATAGATATTGACATAATCAACATTCAATATAGCAAATATATCGACTTCATTATATGAACGTCCTAAATTTTCGATATCGATATTGCAGGTAGCGGCGTATAGAGACCCCCAAGACTTGCGATGGATGGAGAATTGGAACTAAATTATTACAATAATGTATTCTAATGACAATTTCTGGAATGTAAATAAATGCAACTGCAAATTTGTAATTTTATATACTAATTTCTTAGGGGCCATGGTTCTTCTGTTCACGAAAACAGAAGCATTAAACATCTGTCCAAAGGAAGTACTTTGAGAAGACACTTTATGATACATCTATAAGTGTCTTGGGTTCGATTCTCTATGTCCTGTACGTTTGTTTAGGGTTTCGCGTTGATTCAGAGCTTCTACCAAAGACGACCATCTAACTACTGGACAGTACGGTTTGGATTTCGGGTCAGAATATTCTGGGAAATTGACATAAGGACTAATTCTAATTGTATGTTCAATGCTGATACAATTTAATAATGTTTTATAGGCATTAAATATTTATGCTTGAAAGGAAAAGATATTTAAATTCTCTTATACTCTAAAGCACAAATTTAGAGCATGGTGACAATTTTGAAAAAGGATACATCGATTTTTAAGTGTTCACTTTAATTAACAACACTGATGCAACACTAACACATATTAAATTTCACTTTGACACTTTGATTTAAATAATTAGATATAATACTGCTATTTTACACTCGGCCCAATTATGTTCACTGCGAACGCTGAAGACACGGGATCGCGAGCTACTGATTGAAATTCACTACATCCTATGTATTTTATTATTTCGTACTCTCACTTCTCGTTCACTTTGATTGCAGGATGAAGAATTCTGTCCATTCCAGGGAGATGGACTTGACATTGGAAAGTTGAATTGTCTTGGTTTCCATTTTATCTTCTTTCAGGTTATCTTGACATTGGCAAGAAAGGAACGTTTCGAAGTCTTGAACAACTTCTGGTTTTTATTGAGTGTCGCACAGTTTTAAAATACTTTACGATTATTTTAATTTATATGTATTCACATGAACTACTTAAGTATTTGTCTATCGTTGCACTGTTGGCATATTAGTGCTTGTTATTCAAATATACTAATACGTTACACGTTTATATGTTGTTGCCAGATTCGTACTACCAGTAAGACTAACATAGTTTTTGTCTTCAGCTCTCCGTGCTTCTACCCAACGGAAAGGATCGCAACCCAACCTGGATGTTACGCTAAAAATAATCGTAACAGCGTATATACAGGAATTTTCCGACAGGATATTCGTTCTCTGCTTTAGTTTCTAGCACCTTATTTGGAGAAGCGAGAGTCCAGATTCTAGAGGAGTCACACACACACATGCACATATCAGTGTGTTGGTGAAGGGAAAAATTCTTAGAAGTGATTTTATACGAGGTTCATTTAATAAGTTAAAATTTTCTTATATAACACTCAATGAGTTTGACTATATGGTTACAGTAGCAGTTCCTGCGAGATTTCTACGATGCCCCGAGCAGTCCACAAAAAACATAGGGGGATATTTGTATTTTGGCGTGCTGGTTTCGGGTGTTCTAAAACTGGTTCATGAGATGCTAACTAACGATGAAGGTGCCATGGAGCTTGCTAGAGAACCGAACTTCGTACAGGACCAGTGTCAGCAATTTGTGCAGAAATTGCTCCTTCCTCACACGAGACAGCAAAGAAACACACTTGTCTGTTCCCGTGGCCTTGTGGCCCTGAGTTCAATCATGTGGAACTCATTGACCTAACTTGTAGTGCTTCGCTAATTGATGGTGGTGTTGCCGAATGCTTTCCCCACTCACACTGAATTGTAGCCCGATTTCCTCACTTATATGGCCTCTGTTCACCTCAATTGCTGACTGAAAATCTTCATTTTGCATATGTGTTGGCTTCCGACCTGTGGTGCATCTTCTAATGTTTTGTGACCGTAATAAAACTTGTTGAATTACCACTGCACCATCCGCGTAGTCACCAAAAGCCTGGTTTTGCATCCGCTCCGCTGGAGTAACCTTTGACCCCACTTTGAAGATCTAAACTCCTTTCTAACGCTCTGTAGATCTAGCATGTATACTCTGTCGTTATAAAAGTTCTCCGTGTAACTTGATTGCCCTAATCAGGCTCTTATTTTTGATTTTGAAGGCCCAAACAACTGACTTTGACCTTTTCTCCATCTTCATTCAACTGTTTGTGTGAGGGCCTATTGAACACATATCTCCAAAAAAGTGACATAACTTTGTTGGTTACCTGTTTAATAATAATAATAATAATAATAATAATAATAATAATAATAATAATAATAATAATAATAATAATAATAATAGTAATAATAATAGTAATAATAATAATAACTTTTTATTATTATTATCATTATAAAAAATAAATTTACAACTAGGGTCAGTTCTCCTTATTTTGAATGAGGCCTGTAAGGGTGCTACGTCACTGGTACCCATTTCTATGTCTCGGTCGTGTAAACTTTTTTTTTCTTTTGGGCTCTTATATTAAGCTTTACATTTTGCAAACTTTTTCTCTTTTACGATATGTGTCTTTTTGGGAAATGGAGACAAATTGCTTTCCTCTGATTTCATACCATTCATGTGGTTTGAACTGCTTAAGGAAGATAATTTTGTAACCTTTTATGTTACCTATTGTCATTACGTTAGTAAAGTCATCATTCTTAACAATTTATTTTATTTTCTTATTTGCAACCTCTGTTTTCATCAAAAGTGAGACTTGGTCCAACACCTTTCTAATTTTCAACCACTCCAACTGATCCTTTTTTTGCTTGCCTACTATTTCAGGAATGCGGGAATTGCAAGGGAAATACAGTTTTGGAGTTATGTATACAAGCGTCATTTTTCTAACAGTAAGCATTTGTGACACGCTCTATAGTGAAGATAAATTATTATTGAACCGGAAGCAAATTGCAATACAATTCCTGGTAACGAGTTCTTATGGAAAAACACCTGAGGAAAACGATGACAGAAATTCTACCACTCTCCGAGATGGGGTAAGAACACTATAGAAAATATTCCAACATGGCCGAAGTGCGTTACAACTATTCGTCTCCTCTGCCTTCTCAGTTACGCGCTTCCTCTGCCTTCCTAATTAACATAGAAAGATGAGTAATACATATTTGTAAAGCTTATGAAACGGAGATTCCAACGTTGTAACATTGTTTCCCATTTTGCCACCGAGTAGTAGTAGAAGAAGAAGAAGAAATTCAAAAATCACAAAACTTAATTTTTTCGAAAATATTTCATCTCCGGCAACAGTGTGTGTACAGCAGCATAAGAAAAATTCATTATTACATACCTTACCTATTTGTGTGTAAAACGTACAACAGTCACTGAGATCTAGGCCGAGGAAGATGTCTTAACCCTACAATCACACCGTGGAGTCACCGGCGACCCCAGTGCATATCTGCGCCATCGCCGTTGTAAGAGGGAAGCACAACACTTCGGCCAGCTTCAGTTCGGAGCATGCTGTTGACACTGCAAGTTGCATTGTTGTGTTGGTGCGGAAAGTTCTGTGTTATTTTGAATGCTCGGGTGATATATAACCCGACGGTGGGATTAATGAAACATAGTTTGTTTTGAATAGCCATATAACAAATCATTTTCTAGTGGTCGATTTTTTTACGAATGGCGGCATCAAGGAAGTTTTTTAACCAGGAAGATATTGTACGCATTTTAGAAGAATCAGATCATGATCTGTCCGATGCTGATGAACTGTTAAGTGAAAATGAGGATAATAAGGAGCAGGATGATCAATTGGAGGATGAATTTGAAGCTGATGTTGATAACGATGAGGTTGCCGACTTGTTACAACGTAGTCATTTATGGGAAGAATGGCAGTAAGTGGTACACTAAACCCTTCTACAAAAAATCCACCAGAACGTTGAAAAAGAACATTGTTATTCATCTCCCAGGGCCCAAGAAGGAAGCGAAACAAAGAACTGATGCAAAGGACTTTTGGCTACTGTTTTCTCAGATGACATTTTGAACACAATTGTGATTTTTACCAATGAAGAAATAGAAAGACAAAAGTGTGTCTTCAAATCAGATCAGAGTTATCTATCCCCCACTGACAAAATTGAATTGTGTGCCTTATTTGGTTTTCTTTATCTAGCCGGTGTTCTAAAAAGTTCTCACCTGACAGTAAGTGATATGTGGTCTGAAGCGTTTGGTCCACCTGCATTTAGGAGCACTATGTCCAGAAATAGATTTGAATTTCTCATAAACTGCTTGCGCTTTGACGATAAAGCTACAATGGACCAAAGGAAATCTGTAGACAAATTCGCTGCCATTCGTGAAGTGTGGAATTTCTTTGTGCGTCACTGCTCTGAATATTATGCTCCTTCAGAATATATCACGATAGATGAACAATTATTGGGGTTCAGGGGTAGATGCCCTTTCAAAATGTATATTCCCAGCAAGCCCGATAAATATGGGATAAAAGTTATTATGATGTGTGACGCCAAAACATCGTATATGTGTGCAGCAAAACCATATGTTGGAAAAGAGATTCACAACTTGCAATTCCAACTGAATATGTGTTGAATCTCACACAATCCATCCATCACACAAACAGAAAAGTAACTATGGACAACTGGTTTAATTCCTGTGGGGTAGCTGACAAGCTCTTGGGAAAAGTACTCACCATGGTTGGCACTATGAGGAAGAACAAACCAGAACTTCCACCATGTGAAACTGAAACAAAAGGGAAACCAGTTTATTCCTCATTGTTTCTTTTTCAGGATAACAAAACCGCTGTCTCCTTTGTACCAAGAAAACACCGGTGCGTAGTTCTGATATCGTCTATACATAATCAAGCTGACATAGACAATGAGACGCAGAAACCAGAAATAAACTTATTCTACAACCAAACTAAAGGAGGCGTGGATCAATTTGATCAATACTGTCATTCGAAAACAGTTGCCAGGAAGACACGTAGGTGGCCACTCAGAGTTTTTTTATGGTATGTTAGATGCAGCGGCACTAAATAACTTCGTTATCTTCAGGTGCAATTCGGGATCTAGTTCAACACTGAAGAAGCGTTCTGATTTCTTGACGGCTCTTGCATTGGCACTCTGTGAAGAACATATGAAAAGGAGAGCAAATAACGAGAGGTTGCCAAAACAGCTAAGGAACAATATTCGTCATGTTCTTGAAATTGAAGAGGAACGGGTACAAAGTGTGACACCAGTTGGACGACCAGGTAGATGTGTTTTGTGTAGCCGGAAGAAAGACAGAAAAGGAGTAGCAGTGTGTTACTTGTGTAAAAGAAGTGTGTGTGCTGAACACCGATACAACATTTGCGAGAATTGCAAAAATAAACAATGGTAAACAATGAAAACTGCTTCATTTATGTCCATGTAAAACAATGAAAATATCAAACAATTGAAACCCAATGAAAACATTTAATATTGTTATAATGTAGAACTCGTGTATTTTAGACTATTTGGATAATCGGTAAAGAAACGAATTATGTCAACATATATAAAATGTGATACGTGAAATGTATAAGATTATATAACCTAATAAACCTAACCTAACCTCACCTCATTTAACCTTACTTAACCTAATCTAATACATATAGATATAATCTAACATATATACATAACATACATAAACATATATAATCTAACAAACCACACATTAACATAATATAACCGTATCTCGTCTAATAAAACGACTCTCCAGACGGGGGTCGTATATGACCTCACGGTGTGCTACATGTCCTAATAAAAGCACGGTGTGGTTGTAGGGTTCATATGGGAATACCTTTATGGGCTGTATTACCGATTTCAATCAAGGAAATACCAGTTGATTATTATATGACAACACCCTGCGACCATCCTAATCACCACACTCTCATGATGTATACATTGTTGTAAAGGATATAGAACACAGATTTCAACTATATAGCATTGATCCGTATTTGACACCTGGATAGAAGAAGAGTAAGAAGAAAGTTGAAAAATTACGAAGTAGTTATTCATTTATTATGGAAAAAATATAATTGCTGTATACGCATGCTATATCACGGAGTTTACTGGAGGAACTGTACCTTTGTATGAGAATACCATGCAATGTAAGTGCTGTCCTCATTCATTTTAATTGGAACATTTACTAATTGAAGTAGAATATGGGTCTTAATAACCTAACAAATTTAGGTAGAAAAAACTGAATCGCAATCTTACTGTAATTTATAATTTAGTGTTGATATTTTTTAAATGAAAAATACCTTAGAGAAACGGTGTCCAAAAGGCTACCACTTTCGGAGAATGCATAGGTGTCGTATGGTGAATTTTCAATATTAGCCCACGTTTCCTAGTACTTGATATAGTTATATGTTGAGGACTGTTCAATATTTGGAACCTTATTCCTTCGTATTATGTTGAAAGCAAACTCTTAAATAACTTTTTAAAATATTTTTATTAAATTATATTTTCTATGGCACATTTCAGTTGTATATCCAGTACGGTGTTCAACAGTTTCCATGTGTTAGAACTTTCTTACATTTAAATTAATACTTGCTACCCCCTGGATGTACAATGTGCACCTATATGCGCAAATTAAGGTATATGTATTATGTTGAAAATAACAATTACATGTACGAATATAAATGATATAAAACTATGTACATTTCTGGGTTTTGGAACTGTATTTAACTATGCAATATTCACAACTAATAATTTGAAATTTACAAAGTTAATTAACATATTTGGGGATGTGCCACTAGCAGCTATAGCACATCCTTAGCTCCCTTTATAATATCACTTTATTTCAATCATCATGCCTGTCAACTTAAACAGAATTACAACTAGTACCTCTACAATGACTACAGACATTTGCCTTCTCCATACGCATTGTAGTGTAGCTCATACTATTATGCTGTATCCGCATTTTACAAATTCCATAAATATAGCGTAACCAAAAATGTCCTGTCACATTTCTTTTAGGTCTGTGGTCAGTTGGCCATCACACCGTGAGTTGAATTCGAATGGAGATAAGGCAAAGATCAGTTGTTGATGTGGGTATATCTAACATACCACCTGCTTCTTACAGTTCAGTTAAACCGTGATCTTGCGTAAGGACAGCGTGAACAGGGGGTATCTACAGAGCGTCGTAAAGATGTGTATTATGTACGAGTTCAAATGTGGGTGAAACACCGCTGAAGCGGGATATGCCAGCCGTGTGGAAAGGGTGGCGTGACTACAGGGACAGCGCAGCGGTATTTTAACTAGTTTAACGACGGTGCCCAAACACTCGAAAACGCGCCACATGCCGGAAGACAAAGACATGTACAAAATGATCTTTAGGCAGCTTGAGGCGAACAGTGGCCTAACGTATGAGGAACTCGGACTACATTTTAATTTGAGTTGTGAAACCACTCGGCAGCACCTCCATAAACTTGGGAAGCACTAAAAATTTGGTCGATGTGTCCCCATGATTTGACACCGAGTCATGAGACAGGAAGCACGTATTTCTTGGTTGTCCCATCTGAGGAAGGAGCCATTTCTGGACAGGTTGTTGGCATCTGATGAGAAGCGGGTCCTGTAGGAAGCTCCACGGTGGCGTCCTAATTGGTTAACAACTCATGAAACGGTTACAAAACAGAAAAAAACAAGCACTGTACCAGACAAAGGTTCTCCCGTATGTTTGGTGGGCTGCTAACCGCATAGTGCATGGGGAACTGCAACCAGCTGGTCAGAAGATCAGTGCAATTTTTTACTGTCCGCAGCTGAGCCGCGTTCAACAAAATACTCAAAACTCTATAGCCAGCATTTCTGAATCTTAAAGAGGTTCTCCTGTTACAGAACAACACTAAGCCCCCTGTGGCTGGATTGACCCTTGACATCATTCTACTCCACGGATGGGAAACATTATTGCATCCGTCATAATTCACGGACATTGCAACGTTCGATTATCACCTGTTCAATTCCTTGAACTATCACCTCAGATGTTTACTAGAAGTGCAAAATGCACTAGATATCTTGTTCCCTTCAAATGTCAGCAATTTCTTATCGCGTTGAAATCCATGGATTTCTAGAACGTTGGCAGACCATCAAAGCTGATGGGGACTACTTTTGATCTTCCAGGTACGTCTTAGGTGACATATCGATATTCGAAAGTATTGAATGAAAGAGCGACCGATCTTTTTTGACTACCTTTATAATTGGATGCTGGAAATTGAGCCATTTCTACTGGTGTCAGATGTTTGTGACGCAATTCCAATTCTCAGCTACATTACACACCATCCATTGTTGAACGTGGTGATACACTCGTTGACTATGCAATTTCTATGCATTTACTGATTGATCACATGAGCTGTTGATTTTGTAGTCCTTGATGTGATCATTTGAAACTGCATTTCGTTTATTGTATCTCCTGAATTTCCATCATAAACGTAGACCATAGCTTCGTGACCAGCAATGTTAACTTCATCTTTTGACTTCCCAGCTGTCTTGGAAACATCAGAATATCTCTGAAACATTTTATTCCTCTTTAACATTTCGATGGTGTAGCATTTCTATAGGCAGTACAGCTTTCATGTTTTAACACGCCCTGACACAGCACGAGCGGAACGAATATGAGAGTAAACTTTCTCAACAAGTTCTTATTTAATTTTCTTGGTCATAGAAAGTCTTTGTTTTCACATTTCGCTCTTATTTCGAGCAGAGAAAAATATGATGAAACTCATTACTGAAGTGATAGTAGATAACGCGCCGAGCAGCAAAACGATGACTTTCATGACCACTTTCAGCAAAAAATTTCCGCCTCTTTGTGACCCTGGATGCCCTTTACCTTCTCCTTTGATCACCTTGTATGACCTATGACCTTGTCCTTTGTTGCCCTTCGACTTGATCTTGCACACCCCCGCTTACCCCATCGTTTCCCCATAATCCCATCCTCAGTCACGTGATATCATAGATCCGCCCCTAATCCCGCCCTCAACCTATTTTAGCTCCGCCCTTCACTCATGTGATATCAAAGCTTTGACCCCGACCAAGGCTTCTGCCTCCTTTTAGGCATGCCCCCTCACCCCGCCAGTTAATCGTTCTTCCCCATTGAGTGGTTGATAGAGGTCACGTGTGAGATTCCTCATTAATTTCGTCGTTTCTGATTGACTGGTAGCAACAGCATTTGGGTGATTACAACACTTTCATTAGTTCTGCCCCTAAGTTGATTGGATGATAACACCTGGTAACAGTTCCCTCTTCTATGTCACATAGTTGTAAGCAACACATTTCATGCAATATACTGCAACAGCGTACCACATCTCAGGAGACGCCTGAAGTTCTGGAAACATTCTCACGTCCGAGGGAAAAACCATGGGAACTTTCACCCGATAGTGGGAAAATTCGCGGGAATTATCTCACGAGCTTAGGAAAATCCATGGGAATTTTCTCAAGACCGTTGGAAAATCCGTGGGAACTTTCACACAAACGTGAGAACTTTCTCACGAGCGTGGGAAAATCAGTGGGAACTTTCTCATGTCCATGGGAACTTTCCCACAATCGTCGGAAATTCCCGGAGAACTTTCTCACGTGCGTGGGTAAATCAGCGGGAACTTTCTCACGACCGTGGGAAAATCCTTGGAAAGTTTCTCACAACTGTAGGAATTTTGTCATAGATGCATGGCAAAATCATTATTAAACGTAAATGAAAATAACTGTTAAAGATTAGAATTGACTTTAACATTGAAATCACTGAGATCATCACTCTCGAGGGACGTTAATTGTGACGAAAAAAATAATGTTGAAACATTCTCATGAAAGGATGAGCGTGGAAACATTCTCAGGAAAAGAATCTTCTTTGTTCGAATATTCTCATGGAATCGTGAGAAACAAATTGAAAGATGAAGCGTGAGAAGAAAAATGGGTTTGAAAGTTTTCTGAACTATGGGTACATTATGTTGAAACATAAAAAAGAAAAGTAGAGATGACACGTGGGAATGGAAAAGTCTTTACACATCTTTCTCATCCGTTGGAACATTCTCACGAAGGGAAGAAACAAAATGAAATATGAGACATGAGAAGGGAAATGAGTTTGAAAGTTTTCGAAACCGTGGGAACATTCTGTTGAAACGTAGGAAAGAAAAGTACAGATGACACGTGAGAATGGAAAAGTAAGGTAAGGTAAGGTAAGGTATAATATGGGTGCGTCGACAGCGGCGTCTTTTTGCACCCTTTAAAAGTCTAATGTATGTTAATAAAAAAAGGCTGTAAAAGTTAAAAAGCAAGTCAAACATAAAAACCGGTAATAAGTTAGTTAAAAGCAAAATAAAACAACCAGACACGAAATGAAATTAACACGCATGCAATATATTAAGAGCTCGTAAAAAATCTACAAGCCCAGGAATGAAACGTGTGCTGTCACCTAAGAGAATCTGCAGATTTCTCTCAATCCCATAGTGCCGTCGATCCAGAGCAAGTCGACAATTACCTGACGGACGGACAAAGGAGCACCACAAAACGCACATTCCGGAGCTGGAGTTCCATGTAAAAGATGTGCATGCATGAAATGAGTGTGACCGATCCGTAGGCGAGCTAAAATAATTTCTTCGTGACGAGAGAGTCGGGAACTAGACGACCAGACACCTAAACGAGGATCAATTGTGTGCAACTTGTTGGCCTGGGCTACGTCCCACTCCGACTGTCATTTCTGTAAAATACGAGACTTAAAAATCGGGTAGAGATCAGTGGGAGGTAGGGGCGTCGGAAGTTCAACACCATTAAGAGCGGCAGCTTTTGCTACAGAATCAGCTTCCTCATTGCCAGCGATGCCAACGTTGGTAGGTAACCAATAAAATTCCACAACGGAGCCAACAGCAATTAGAGATTGGCATTTCAATAGAACACGTTGGACCAGAGGATGTTTGGTGTAAACATTCTTAAGACTAAGAAGAGCACTTTGAGAGTCACACAGGACCAGAACACGGGCAAGATGATGGATAAGTGCATAATGCAACGCTTGTAGGATAGCCAAAAGCTCAGCACTAAAGATGGAGGTGAACGGAGGAAGTCGATAACCATAACCAGTGTCACCACAGAAAAAATCACAGCCAACAGTACCTTCGCGTTTCGAGCCATCGGTGTAAAAGTGAGAAAAGTCACCATACTGCTGCAACAGAGAGCGAAACTCCTGCAAGTATTGGTGATCAAGCGTGGTAGACTTTGGAGAACTGGCCAACTGAAACGAGATATTAGGACAATTGATACGCCACGGTGGAATCGGAAGAAAACCCAAAAGATGCAAGGCCGGCACAGTAAGATTTAATTCAGCGAGAAGTACGAATGCACCAATCCCTCACGGTCGGGTGGCACGAGGACGCGCCGCATAGCGACGATATCGATCACCCGCATCGAGAACAAAAGAGGATGGGTTATTAGGAAGGGCTTGAAGGCGTGCAAAATATCGGAGGAGGAGATGATGTCTGCGATAGTGAAGAGATGGTTCATGGGCTTCGACATACAAACTAGGTATAGGACTGGTGCGGATAGCTCCAATACACAGGCGAATGCCACAATGATAAACTGTATCAAGCAGACGAAGAACGGATGGCCGAGCAGAAGAGTAAACCACACAACCATAATCCATTTTAGAACGAATCAGGGTACGGTACAGGTGTAGAAGTACAGTACGATCGGCACCCCAAGAACGATGAGAGAGAACTCTCAAGAGATTAAGTGCTTCAAGGCAGCGATATTTCAAATCCCGTATATGCGGAAGCCAAGTTAGCTGACGATCGACTTCCAAGCCAAGAAAGCGAGCACTATTAACAAACGAAAGGCGTGTTCCGTTAAAATAAAGATCAGGATCGGACACGCAGGTACGTAAGCGACAGAAATGGACGCACTTAGTTTTCTCAACGGAAAAATGAAGCCCGGTCTGAGTGGTCCATCTGTACAAACGATTCAGAGTAAGCTGAAGTTGACGAGTAGATGTACGGAGGTCAGGGAACGACAATAGATGGTAAGATCGTCAACCTTGTACAGGAGTACTAATATGAGACAGGACACTATTTATAGCAACCGCAAACAATGTTACACTCAGAACACTTCCTTGAGGGACCCCATTTTCTTGAACGAAACTATCAGAAAGGGAGGAGCCAACCCGTACCCGGAAATATCGATCGCCTAAAAACTGTTCTAAAAACAAAGCCATTTAGCCACGAAGGCCCCAGGAGTGAAGCTGTTGCAAGATTCCAAAGAGCCAGGTGGATCGTATGCTTTTTTGAGGTAAAAAATGATAGCGACTAAATGTTCCCTATTACGAAAAGCATCCTGAACAACAGTTTCAAGATGCACAAGGTGATCAGTGGTTGAGCGAAAGTGACGGAATCCACATTGCGTATTGGAGAGTAAGGAATTCCGTTCTAAAACCCAGACCAACCGGAGATTGACCAGCTTTTCAAAAACCTTGCAAACACAGCTAGTAAAGGCAATAGTCCGATAGCTGGATCTGCAAGTGGAGATCTTACCGGGTTTCAAAATAGGAATGATATAAGTCTCTCGTCAAACTACCGGAAAGTGGCCAGCAAGCCAGATATCATTAAATAAGGTCAATAAGGAGGCTTTACCATGAAGGGGCAGATGGCGTACCATAGCATAATGGATATCACGACCTGCAGCAGTATCCTTGGTGGTGGAGAGAACATAGTCTAGTTCGTTGGCAGTAAAAAGGAAATTGTAAGAATCCGCATGACGTGAGGTGAATGATAAACGAATGCGTTCAGCTTGCTGTTTGTGCCGACGAAAATCTGCAGAATAATGGGTAGAGCTAGAAATGCAGAAGAAACTACCCAGTCCGTTGGCTATTTGCTTTCGGTCCGTAACTAATTCGTCATCAACGACGAGGGTTGGGACACAATGCAAGCCATCAGAGCCCTGCAGACGGCGGATTTTAGACCACACAGCACTCATGGAACTAGAGGTTGTTGAAGTGGACACATGGTCCTGCCAACAGCGACGTTTTGCTTGTTTAATCAAGTAGCGGGCGCGCGCACGAAGCTGACGAAAATGCCCCAAGTTATCGTCCGTTGGAAGACGGTTAAAGCGGCGAAGTGCACGACGCCGAGCAAGAATAGCATGACGAATTGCAGGTGACCACCAGGGAACTTTCCGAGAACTTTGGCCTCAAGAACAAGGAATGGAAGAGTCAGCAGCTGCTAAAACACTTTTCTGAAATAAGGCAGTGCGGTCGTCAAGAGACAGAGTAGGATCATCATCAAAAGTAAAAAGTTGTGTGAAATGATCCCAGTCAACCCGACGTAAATTATAAGTAGATAGGCGGACGTCGTGCGCACCAGGCAGTCCGTGAATGATTATTTGAAAATGGTCACTACCGCACAAATCAGGATAGACAGTCCAAGTAAGAGGAACTCCCAGCTGAGGGCTGATAATGGAATGATCCAAATGTGAAAAGGTGCCCGTAGCTGAAGTGAAAAGCGTGGGACTGCCATCGTTAAGCAAAACCTCGGTCTGAGAGGAACCCCACAAGCGATGGTAAGAATTAAAATTACCAACAAGAACTACAGGTTGTGGTAACTGGCGATAGAGGTGTTCGAGATTTTGTTTATGTAAATACAACAAAAGGTAATCAGCTGTGGAAGAAATATTCGAGCAGCAACAGATTGCAAAGGGCTGTGAAGATGTAGGAGCGACGAATGAAATGTGTTTCCTGAAGGCAAAAAATATCAGGACGGATGTTTCGAAGCAACTGCATAAATTCTTCGAAATGGCTGGAAAAACCATTTAAATTCCATTGAAGCAGGTCCATTATGATTAAAAGGTGTTAACGGGGAGTAATGCGTTGTTTTGATTGTTTCTTTTTCTCAACGAGAGTAAAAAGTTCATGATCGTCAACCGCCATATCGTTGGAAAGGGAAGAATCACTATGCTGGGGACTGCCAGGAGGACTAGAAGAAGATTTCGACTTCTTATGAGTTGGCGGGCTAGCAGATTTAACTCGTAGCAAGGTCTTCTTGGATTTACGAGAGTGATCCTTGGAGGAAGCAACTGGTTGTGGACTAGAGGCGGTTCGTTGTTTTAAGAAGATCTCCCGTAAAAAACATTGAGTACCAATCGACTGAGGTTGAGAAGGACGTGCTGCTGGAGGGTGACGAATGTCGGTGTTAGTAGATGACGATAATACGCCAGCCACATATGAATCAGGTTTAGAAGGCGTCTGAAAACTGGTTTGTGTACCTACATCTACAGTCTGGGTAGACTGAGAGTAGGTAGAGTGTGTTACAGAAGGTGTTTGAGTAGCTATCTCAACTGTTTGGGTGCCCTTGGATGTGCCGGCAGCAACCACTAAAGAAAAGCTGACTCCAAATGTGTGGGTAGTCCTCAAAAGTTTGCAAGCGTCAGCAGCAGAAATTTTCTCGGTAACCATTAATTCGCGAATACCCTTCTCAAGTTTAAACGACGGACAATCTCGAGACCAAACAGGGTGAGAACCGGTACAGTTGTTACAGCAAGGAGGACGGGTAAAGGGGGTGCCATGTTCGACCTGGCCACAATGACCACACATAGTGTGAGAAGACTGACATGTCCCAGTTGTGTGACCGAAATGTTGGCACTTGAAACACCGCAATGGCAATGGGATATGTGGCCGTACCTTGAGATTATAGTAGGCAGCACGGACCGATGATGGAAGATCAGAGATGCCAAACGTAAGAATATATGACGAAGTGGGTGTAAGAACACCGTTCTGTTTCTTCTGAATACGTTTGACGTCAACGACATGCTGATCATGCAGTTCTTCTCTCAACTGGTCTTCGGTTATGAAAATCAAAATAGGTAATTACACCTCTGCTTGTGTTTAGTTAGCTTCAACTATGATAGGGACAGAGCCAAAGGACGTGCATTTAAGTAACGATTGAGATTGTTTGTCGGTCGTGTAACGAGGGCATACAGAAATCATGGGCAAACGACGTCTGCAAAGCACAACAGTGGTCGAAAGACAATCCTATCAGATAGGGATTAGAGGGCATTGAAACGAATTCTAGCAGCTACGAAGAAGAACACTGCAATGAAAATTACGTCTGAACTCATTTCTGGCCTACAGAATCCCGCTTTCATCGAAAACAGTGCACGGGAACTTCATAAAATGAAAATTAATGGCTGGGTAGCTATCGCGAAAACCCTAGTCTCAGCAGTAAATGCGAAGAGGCGTATCCAGTGGTGCAAGGACCACTAGGCGTGGACACATGAGCAGTGGAAACAAGTAATGTCCTGCGATGAACAGACCTTCACCTTGTTCCCAACAAACGGTCGTGTTTACGTGTGGAAAACATCGTAGAAGTCCTAGGATACAGACTGTCTGCTCCCAAATGTAAACCATGGGGGTGGTTCTGTTACAGTAACGGCAGTGATTTGGGGTTTTCTGCAGGTTCAATCATACCCTTGCATGGAATGATCAATGTTAAGGCATATGAGGCCATTTTGGGGGACCAGGTTCTACCCATGTCCAAAGTATTATTCCCTGATGGTGACTGCATCTACCAAGATGATTTGGCACCTTGTCACACCTCTCCTGAGTCTCACAATCACCAAATCTGAACATCATTGCGCCATTGCGGCCTGAGTTAGAAAGGCGTGTTCGGTCTCATAACCCTCCACGAGCAACCCTTAAGGACCTGGAGCATGTTTTGGAATAAGAATGGTACAAAATTCCACACACCACGATTCAGGAGTTGTATACGTCCATTCTACGTCGGATCCAAGCTGCTTTCGACTCAAAAGGAGGCCCCACACCTTACTAAGTATGATTTCGACAGTTTTGCCAAAGTTTTAGATTTTTTGTCTAAACCCTATATATATATATATATATATATATATATATATATATATATATATATATATATATATATATATATATATATATAAGGAATGTCACATCTAAGGAGAGGGTTATAGGGGCTATAGCCCCCCTTGACGCTCAGGTATACGCTGGATAAATTGGGCTTCAATTCGGCTTTACGCTGGATAAAGCGTCAAACTACCGTTTAGCCCCTCCCTTGATCATATAATGGATCCGCCAGTAAATATATATATATATATATATACATATATATATATATATATATATATATATATATATATATATATATATATATATATATATATATATATATATAGGGTCGGAACAGCATTTTCTGAGGTGGTGCATCAGGTCATTTGAATTTTGTTGGAAGTTTTTAAATGCCTTTAGGCACCTGTGGTGTGAATGAGGAAATACCCTGGAGGTGCTAAGTGTCTGTTCTTTTGTTGAACTTTTTGAAAATTCACTTAAACTATCGATTTTGCAAAACTTCCCTTTGATTAAATCCGAACTCGAAACATGATAGTAGAAATTTTCAGAAAGTGCTGCTATTTTCGCTCCTAGCTTTCACTTTAAATACCGTATATTCTCAATGAAGGGGGTGCACATATATATACGTGTATGTATGTATGTCTGTGTCTGTGTCTGAGTCTGGGTATGGGTTGAAAAATCCAGAGTGCCAGGTCATCATGACAGCTAGAAATACGAGTCTGGTGCCTGACTAATATAAAACCAAACCATGTACGCCTATGTATCAAATTGCTCGCCAGGTCGCCATTGGTGACTGAATATTTCAGTTTGGCGATAGACATATTCAAAAACTGTACCTTCCAAAAGAAAAAATCTATGATTTTTTTTTTTTTTTTGCTGGATTCAGATTTCTCGTTTCGTGGCTTGCCTGTAATATGTATCAAATCAATATATAGAAGTCATTACATATGCCACCATGAAAAGATCAGAAAGATGGCCTTTGAAGCGAATAACTAACCATGTACAGGGTAAAATGTACACATTCTCACACCCAAGATTATAGTTAATGCCCTGTCCCTTTCGTCAAGCAAAATATATTCGTAGTTTTTGTGTTGTAAATGACAATGATCGAATTGTCGGCATAATGAATTCTGCATTTAATCACGACTACAGGAAATTTCACCTTAAGTACACGTTTACAGGCCGGATCACTCTATAAGATAACAGTATATTATATGATACAATATTGAAACTCCCACACAGGAAATTTCTAGTAAAATGGATCAATTTATTTACAGCGGGTGAGGGGGAGTGAAATATGCCTACCTAGGTCGCAGCCTAGACACTAAATTAAGTCTGAATATTTTCATCGGTACTTATGTTCAATACAGGTCTGGTTAGAGTAATATTTTTTCGGTTTTCTTTAGTTGTACATTATTGACAAACTGATGAAATTCTCATACAGGTAGAGAGAAGTTGTAAACTTCCCTTCGTCACAGCCCGTAAAAGTCCTTGGCCGCTCAAATGGCACTCTATCTACTCGGTAAGGCTTAGTTAACCTATCACAGCCCAGACGCCATTACTTTTTTACTTCCTGGACTGGAGTTTGATTGTTCTTTATTCAGATACCATCCCAATTGCCGCATGATAATGAATTATCACTTGATAATTTTAGTGCTACCATTAGGAGTAATAAACACTGTACATCAAAATAGAGCACACAAAAAATTCGGCTAACGGAGCTCAGCATTGTAAAAACAGTATACATTTAATTTTAAATGCTCTCTAAGAGAGTGTCTATATGCAATTGGAAGTTAGTAAATTTTGATACAAATGTCACAAAAAAGGGATCAAAAAGATTGAAGGATACTGTATATAACAATCTGTTGAAATAATATGAAGGGTTAAATGCAGAGCTTTCAGGATTTTTTTTAAACATGACTAACCCTTTTTCTTCTTCGTGATAAATTATAACAAGGGAACAGAGTCAGACAACAGAACGCTCGACTTGCCTTGTTTGTTGTATCTTGTTTTCGGTAACTACTGGCCGAATATCATCGAAATTTGGTTCACAGGTAGCATATCATCCAAAGAATAGGAATCGGTGCATCTGGTGGTCAACCCTACGAAGGACAGTCTTTTCTTGGTTTGGCTCTGCTTGGATATGGTACTTTATTTCTTAGTAAATACTGGCTGGATCTGAAAGAAATTTTGTAAACATATAGCTCATTTCCTAGCAATAGATACCACTTTATTTGGTAACTTAGCCGGTACATCTACAGGCTCGGCTCGGCTGGAATCGCCAACAGAAGCTGTTTCACATCTATGCACACTAGAAGCTTCCGAGTGCGATCTTCCGACCACTGGCTGTATTTTCCTAGTTATAATTTTTCACATAAAAAACGATTAGTCATGTTTTTAAAAAATCCTGGAACTTCTGCATTTAACCCTACACAAGATTTCAACAAATTATTATATAAAGTATCCTTCATCTTTTGGATCTCTTTCTTTCTGTGACATTATTAATTTACTAATTTCGATAGAAAATATTCAGCATTAAACAAAAAATGTTTGTTGAAATGAAATATATAATATATTATAACAGTAATATTTTTACATTACTGAGCTCCAGCTTAGATGAATTGTTTGTGTGCGCTTTGTGTGTACTTTGATATGAAGGGTCCATTACTCTATGTGATAGCACTAAAACTATACAGTGTTAATTTAGTATCATGATGCAATTGGGATGCTATCTGAATCCAGAGTTATTAAACTCTAGTCCGGGAAGCCAAAAATAATGGCGTTTTAGCTGTGATTGGCACGCATCAGCCAGTGGATAGAGCGCTATCTGGCCGGCCAGACATCTTTACGGACTGTTGCGAAAAGAAATTTAATAGAACTTCCCTCTACAACTAAGGAAATTTAATCAGTTTCTCAATACCGTGAAACTAAAGAAAACTGAAAATACATTACTCTAGCCAGAAACATGGCGCACATAAGTATCGGTGATAGTGGTCAGGCTTAATTTAGGGCCTAGGCTCCAACCTAGGGCGATATATTTTGTTCCATCTCCCCCGTTTTGTATATTATAAAATTAATACACCTATTGTACTAGAAATTTTCTGTGTGGTCGGTCCTGTATTACATATTATAATACACTGTAGTCTTTTACTGATCCACTCTAAAGGATCATCTAAAGTGAAATTTTCTGTAGGCGCGACTAAATGCAGAATTCATTGTGACTACAAAGCGATCATTGCAATTTACCACACAAGAACTATGAATATATTTTGTTTGACGGAAGAGGGAGCGGCTGAATTATAATCTTGGGTATGATAATGTGTTTTTTTGGCCCTGTACATGGTCAGTTACTCGCTTCGAATGCTATATTTCTGACCTTTTCCGGCCGGTATATGTAATGATTCTAGCGACGAATCCAGCAACTAGGTTATATATATAGCTACAGGGCCGCATCCAGAATTGTCTGGACGGTGTACCTATCAGGGGCGGATCCAGAGGGGGGCGATCGGGGCAATCGCCCCCCAGAAAAAGAAACTTTCTTATTTTATATATATAAATAAAATCCAACCCAGAGTTTGGAACCCTTAAAAGTAGCATTATGACAACCCACCGCCTCGCCCCAGAAGTCGGTTCTGGATCCGCCCCTGGTACCTATAATTACCAAAAGAACCAATCATACTGAAACTTTTCAAAGTGACGTTACAAGATTCTTTACCCCTGACAACACTGATGCATAGAACGAAGGAAATTATTTTAAACACTGCCGCAAGTGGAATGCAGTACAAAAATGTAATTCTCTCCTCTTGCCTTATGTTTTCTTACCTACTTAACAGAAGTTATATTATTTTGCATGGTGAATCCTTTTACGCCAACATTCAGAAAATCAACTCACTCTATTGCTTTTGCAAAACTCTACTTTCTTTGAAGGCCCAAACGGAAACACTATGGCAAAAAGTTTCGGAATGTTTAGCTATTTTCACTGCTACCTTTTCATTTTAGATAGTGTATATTTACAAAGAAGGGTGCGGCGTGCACGTGCACCTTTGCATCCCCTAAATCAGGCAATATATATATATATATATATATATATATATATATATATATATATATATATATATATATATATATACGGTGGCGGATCCAGGATATGATTAAAGGATGGGCTAAACCATAGTTTGCAGCCTTAACGAGTGTGAAGCAGAATTGAAGCCCATTTTATGCAGTGTATACCTAGCTTGGCCAAAAAATGGCGGAATGACACCTTTCCTTATAATTTACACAATGCATTTCTTAATATGCAAGTCCTTATTACAAATATTATTATTATTATTATTTTAATATTATTAATACCTTGATGATGATGATACAAAACATCGTGAGAGAGGGCTTCCTCGGGATATTCCCATTTCCTCCTACTTTCTTTCTTTCCATCATTTCCTTCCGGATGATCTACGTCTCCTTTAACCTACAGAGGGTCGTAAAAGCTCACAAGTAGATCTCACCACTTTTTCGCTGCATTAGCAAAAGGTCCTAATGTAGGGTTGAATATAAGATACTGACAAAAATTTTAGCTCTAATAAGCTGTAGAAATATGGAAAAACAAAATAGAAACATAAATTGGGAAAGTCATCTACAATATAATTTGATGGTTGCAAGATAGATATTTTTTCGAAATAGATATAGGAAAAATAGTTATCTCATATGGCTTCAACTACGTAATTCGAGTTAGGAGAAATGCTTTTATGGTATTCCGGATCATGATCGAAATCTTGAAATCCGCCATATTGATCAGCGTCAACTTTTTCAAATGAAAGAGGGATATGTGAGATATCAAACAACAATGATTTTTTTTTGCACGCAATCTCATACATTTGTAAAAATGATCCAAAATGACCGATATTAATGTCAAATCGATAGTTTTCGCGGTAGCTGAGATAAATGGTGATACTCGCACAGAATTGACTTCCAAATACAGCCCCCATCGGCTGGAGGCCAGAGGAGTTTTAATCGAACCAGGGAGCCACAAGGGGTGTTTACCGGGATATGTAAAAGTAGTAGAAAGTGACCGATATTTTTTCTATCGCTGTAAAGTTTGTATACATAGATATTGTAGCTTATCCATTCGAAGTATGGGTATTTCAGCGAGTAATTTATATATTAACCTGGTAAGAGAGAGATAAGTTCACTCAATTTCAAACGAAGTAGTGGAAACGATTGTGAAGAATTAAGAAAAATATACAATATACTACAATAAAATCGAACACTTATTACGGAAATTATCGAGAAAAATATTTTTTAATGTAGGAGGAAGAGGGTAATCCATATTACACGAAAGGGTTAAATTCACCTCTCGTTCTTGAATGATTTTAATCGCATGCACTGGAGATGACGGAAACGAGTCAATGAAAATGTGTATCATATTGTATTGTACCCGAATGAATTGTAGAAAATTTATCGTTGAACTCTAAAAAGGAATGCAAGGAGCTACAAGAGTGAACGCACGAACTTATTTCTTAATGATGTTAACTCACTACATAGATAATAATCGGGAAGCTTCAAAGAAAAGTACGACATGCTATTCCAAAATCGAATACTTTCTAACGAAAATTATCGTTGATCATGCATATATATATATATATATATATATATATATATATATAAAATTTATAGTGGAGGTATCTGAATAAAGAACAATCAAACTCCAGTCCAGGAAGTAAAAAAGTATTGGCGTCTGGGCTGTGATGGCTAACTAAGCCTCACCGAGTAGATAGAGTGAACTCTGACCGGCCAAAGAGTTTTACGGGCTGTGGCGAAGGGAAGTTTACAACTTCCCTCTACCTGTATGAGAATTTCATCAGTTTCTCAATAATGTACAACTAAAGAAAACTGAAAAAAATATTGCTCTAACCAGACATGTCTTGAACATAAGTACCGATGAAAATATTCAGACTTAATTTAGTGTCTAGGCTGCGACCTAGGTAGGCATATTTCACTCCCTCTCACCCGCTGTAAATAAATTGATCCATTTTACAAGAAATTTCCTGTGTGGGAGTTTCAATATTGTATCATATAATATACTGTTATGTTATAGAGTGATCCGGCCTGTAAACGTGTACTTAAGGTGATATTTCCTGCAGTCGTGACTAAATGCAGAATTCATTATGCCGACAATTCGATCATTGTAATTTACAACACAAAAACTACGAATATATTTTGCTTGACGAAAGGGACAGGGCATAAACTATAATCTTGGGTGTGAGAAAGTCTACATTTTGCCCTGTACATGGTCAGTTATTCGCTTCAAAGGCCATCTTTCTGATCTTTTCATGGTGGCATATGTAATGACTTCTATATATTGATTTGATACATATTACAGGCAAGCCACGAAACGAGAAATCTGAATCCAGCAAAAAAAAAAATCATAGATTTTTTCTTTTGGAAGGTACAATTTATGAATATGTCTATCGCCAAACTGAAATATTCAGTCACAAATGGCGACCTGGCGATCAATTTGATACATACGCGTACATAGTTTGGTTTTATATTAGTTAGGCACCAGATTCGTATTTCTAGCTGTCATGATGACCTGGCACTCTGGATTTTTCAACCCATACCCAGACTCTGGCACAGACACAGATATACACACATACACGTATATATATGTGCACTCCCTTCATTGTGAATATACGGTATTTAAAGTGAAAGCTAGGAGCGAAAACAGCAGCACTTTCTGAAAATTTCTACTATCATGTTTCGAGTTCGGATTAAATCAAAGGGAAGTTTTGCAAAACCGATAGTTTAAGTCAATTTTCTAAAAGTTCAACAAAAGAAGAACAGACACTTAGCACTTCCAGGGTATTTCCTCATTCACACCACAGGTGCCTAAAGGCATTTAAAAACTTCCAACAAAATTCAAATGACCTGGTGCACCACCTCAGAATATGCTGTTCCGACCCTATACACCGTAAATACGCGCGTAATTTTCGCCCTCGCATAATTTTCGCATCCCAATTTTGAAGGGCATTTTCTGTATATTTTATTTTCCTCGCGTAATTTGCGCACCCGGAAACTTTTTGTGAAACAGCATTTTTCCAGGAATCAATTACGGTTGCTAATGAACAATTGGCAACGCAGCAAAGCCATCATGCCTCTTTGGTAGTGTGTCAGGTTGCTCATTTTACCACACCACTTTCAGACCACGACACTCACAGATGAACTGGTTACTGCTGACGGAAAAGGAATACCCACATGACACATTGAAAACAAAAGAGACCGACAACCGCAGCACGTGTTGTACATTGGAGGGCCAATCTTACGTGTCCTGTATGAAGCGTTTTTAACAACTTCACTCTTTGATCATTTTTCCTTTTTTTAAATACAGAAAAATAAAAGTAACGCTATTCTCAAACGGCATATGCCGGGGCCTGTCATGTTTACTCAATCTTATGTATGAGGACAAAGAAAGCAAACTGAAAAGCCTAGAATTTAATTGTGGATATTTTAAGCCAATTTTAGACACCCTGTCGCCAAGGATGTTCAAACGTTACTGAAGTGCAACTCCAAAACTATCAGAATTGAAGAAGAAGAAATATAGGTACAAAAGGTAGCAGGGAAAGAAAAAATACAGAAATGGTACTCATCATAAAAAAAAAAAAATATTTCTACTTACACATGGAAAGTTCTGTAGAATTTCAATACGTTTCATGTCACTAAAAGCAAGGAACAAAACACGTTGGGTTTGAGAAAGAACTGATATTTTTGGAACCAGTTTCATCTTGACAATCTCGAACAGGCACGGCAAAGGGGGGTATTTCGAGTAACGCCAACTCTTTGGTGACTGTAGTACCAAAATGCAGAATGTTCTACTGAGTAACATTATTGAGAGTAACGTTCTTCAGGGCATACGATATTAAAAGTTACACTGACTAATAACGTTATTAGCTAGATGCGGAAATGGGTTACAAAATAATAACTCCAATAGATAACAAATTTTCAATATTGCACATTTCGTTAAGTTATTCACTTTCGAAAAGGATACAAAATCGAGGAAGCTCAAGAGATCTGGAGTTATGAAGCTGTGCAATATGATCTAAAGTCTTTCCAGCCTCAGAACAAAGTAAATGTAAACAAAGCTATATGAATTACTCCGCGGCTCACACGTGCTTCGGCATCGAGAGACGTGAACAGCAAGATCTTCGGCTCGCATAATTTCCAAAGTGTAAGGCTCTGTTGATTGGTATATAATTAACGCACTGACATTGACTACTGTTATATTGGAAATAAATATTTTTTAAATCGTTATATAAACGAGATTGCCTCTGTTCCTGTTATTCTCTTTAGTGTTTTATAGCACGAGAGGAAGGTGGATTATTGTAACACTTTTTCGCCATGCAACTCTGCATTCTACAATTTTAAATGAGTGGGGTCAGCGCGCGAACGCATACGCATGTGCAGTAAGTGCTATGTGTCCAAGGACGAGTAAGGTTGAAATAAAGCTACATCTGTTCTTAACTATTATATATATTGCGTTTATTATCCCAAAATACAGGATAAATTCGGATATTTTTATTTGAAATTATTGTTTTAGTAGGGATTATATTGCGGTAGGATATCAGTGCAGTGAGACCAACAACCAATCACAGGTCATCGATCCACTGGTAGCCAGATGGGTTTATTTACATTCCACTTTTTTCAAGGCTGGAAAAATATTAACTAACTCTATGGTCTATGGAACCCAGAGGTTCAATGCCGCGTTCACAAAAGCTTCCCACTGACTTCTATCCTTAGCTAACTGCATCCAGTTTCCACTTTATATTCCAATCTCGGGGAGATCCATTTTAATATTGTCCTACCATGTGCGCGTAGGTCTTCCTAGTGGTCGTTTTCCGATTTATTAGTTTTGAAAATCAAGACTTTCAACTTTCTTCAATCCTATCTACATAACCCCCCACCTAAGCCTCCTAGACTTGACTACCCTAACAATGTTGGGTAAACCGGATAAATTATGTAGTTCCTCGTTATGAAGTTTCCGCCATTCCCCTTTCCCGTTCCTCTTGGGTCCGAAATATTCGTCTCAGGATCTAGTACTCAAATACTTTCACTCTACGTTCTTCCCTCAGAGTTAGCGACCATGTTTCGCCACCAAACAGAACAACAGGCATGATTATCGTTTTGTATATTTTAATCTTCAAATTCCTGGACAGGATTCGCGACGACAAGAGATTTTGAACCGAATAGTTACACGAATTCCCTGCTTTTAGTTGACATTTAATTTCTTCGTGAAAATCATTTTCCTCTGCTAATATTGATTCTAGATATTTGAAACTATCCACTTTATCAAAAGTATTATTTAATATTTTAACGCATCCATAATGTGCTGTATTACGGTCCCGACGCACTTCCACGTATTTAGTTTCTCTGCATTTACTTCTAAACCCATATCCCAGCAAGCGTTTAATAAGATCTCTGCATTTCTTTCTATTGTTCTCCTATCGTCCCCTATTAAATTTACATCATCAGCATATGCCATAACCTGGTGAATACCGTTCAACTCTAGGCCCTGGTTGCTATCTTTGATTTTTCTTATAGTGAATTACAGAACAAAGTTAAATAACAATGGCGAGAACGCATCTCCCTGTTTCAGGCATTTTCGACGTAAAAGCTCGTAGACAAAAATTTTCCTACCCGAACTTTACTTTGGGATTCATTTAAGCATATCTTAATTAATATATTTAGCTTTCTCGGTATTCCAAGTTCTATAAGAACGTTATATAATGTTTCTAACCGAGTCGTACGCCTTTCATAGATCAATAAATAGTTGATGTACCGGAGTATTGGATTCCCACTTTTTTTTAGTATTTGGCGAATGGTAAATATTTGGTCGATAGTTGATCGATTTCGTTTAATCCGCACTGATAATCTCCAATAATTTCATCTGAGTATAGAGTCAATCTTGCTAACAGAATATTTCAAAAGATTTTTATAGGATGTTGACTGAAGAGAAATGCCTCGATAATTATTATAGTCAGTTTTGTAGCCTTTATTGTGAATTGGAAAAATGATTGATTCTTTCCACTCTTGTGGCAATTCTTCCTTGTTCCAGATAAGAACAATAAGTTTGTGTATCTTGTTCCACAGTTTTTCACCTGCAGCTAAAATTACCGTATCTCAGCCGGATTTTTTCTACACCCGGAGATTTTTGTTTCCTTAATTTCTTTATAGCGGTTCCTAATTCTATTCGGTTCGGTTCTGGAATATACGGTTCTGCTGTGTGTATCCCCTTTTCTCCACTCACACTAGTTCTTGATTGAGTGTTAAGCAAATCATCAAAGAAATCTTTCCATTTATTTAAGATGCTATCCGTATCAGTGAGAACTGTTCCGTCAGATTTCTTTAATATATAAGCACCAGGTTGATAGTCTTTATTAAATTCGCGGATTCCCTTATACATGTTTCGGATGTTTTAATTTTTACTATTATCTTCAAATGCCTTAATTTTAGCTTTCAGAAAATCGCGTTTCTTTGTTCTAAAAGTTTTGGTAGTTTCCCGCCTAATATCTGCAACATATTATGTAGTTATTTCGTTCGCATTTTGTAGCAAGCTTAATTTTGCTTTTTTCTCTTCTCTACTAGTTTAATGCATTCCTGGTCGAACCATGGTTTGTTCCTACGTATTTCCTCGTGTTCCAATTTTTCTTTTGCTGAACGTTTAATGCTATCTCTAATTTTAATCTAAGTATGCTCAACGTTAGTCCACTTCAAATCTTCTAAAGCCTCGAATCTATTCGAAACTTCAATCTAGTATTCCTCTCTTACCTGGCTCTCTTCTAATTTCTTTAAATTGAACCTCTCCGTTTTCGGGCAATGAATATCTCCTTTATTCATCGATAATCTCTCTCGTATTATCGCTGCTACCAGGCAGTGATCAGTGTCACAATCAGCCTCTCTAAACGACCGGACATCAATTATGCTAGATTTCCTTCTTGTATCTACTAAAACGTGATCAATTTGATTGTTTTTTTTTTTCGTTTGTGATGTCCAAGTGTATTTATGAACGTCGCGATGTGGGAATTTTGTACTCTTTACGATTTGGTATTTGGATGTTACAAAGTTCACGAGTCTAACACCGTTGTCATTACTTTCCTTATGGAGACTTTCGTTCCCTATAATCGGTTTGAAAATATCCTCTCGTCCTACGTTCACATTGAAATACCCTAATAGAATTTTCATATGATATAGTGGGAGTTGGTCAAATATCCGTTCCATTTCTTCCTAAAAACTATCTTTTACATCATCATCCTTATCTTCAGTTGGGGCATGTATATTTAAAACAATAATACCACACCACCGTCTCTTAAGAGCAATAAAAGAAAGTCTGTCAGTAACAAATTCAACCCGTTTAATTGCTGGTAATATTGGATTGTGAACGAAAAACCTGTTCCAAACTGGTGTTTTTTCTTCCCTTCCCCGTAAAAGAACGTAAAATTTCCGGAATATGATCTGACTACAAAATCTGGTGAATTACTTGCCGATTACATTAATACATTTTTGAAGCCTAAAACTGAAGTAAGCGCTTGGCCTTTACGGTATAGCAACCAAGAAAAAAAATACCAGTTGATTGAAGATTTCTACTAACTTGAAGGAATACGTTTAGACCGCGAAAAGTTTGAACATAATCCTGGTAGCCGTAATTTGGCAAAGTTAATGTTTAATTTATTCTGGTGAAAATTATAACAGCGAGAAAATTCTGGACACACCAGCATCATCAATGAACCTAAACAACTGTATGAAAAACTAACGTGTCAGATGCCGAAGTGCATCAAACTGTTCCAGTCAACGATGATATCTTATATTTACATTAAGTAACTAACTAACTAACTCTATGGCCTATGGAACCCGGAGGTTCAATTGCGCGTTCACAAAAGCTCTCCACTGACTTCAATCGTTAGCTAACTGCATCCAGTTTCTACTTTGTATTCCAATCTCTGCGAGGTCCATCTTAATATTGTCCTACCATCTGCGCCTGGGTCTAACTAATGGTGTTTCCAGATTGGTCTTCCAGGAAAGACTTTGAAAGCGGTTCAATTTTCTTCCATTCTAGCTAGATATCCTATCCACCTAAGCCTCCTGGACTTGACGACACTAACAATGTTGGGTAAACCGTATAAATTATGTAGTTCCTCGTTATGAAGTTTCCGCCATTCCCCATTCCTGTTCTCCTTGGGTCCGAATATTCGTCTCAGGATTTTGTTCACAAATACTTTCAATCTATGTTCTTTCTTCAGTGTAAGCGACCATATTTCGTAGCCATACAGAACAACAGGCATGATTATCGATTTATATGTTTTAAGCTTCACATTCCTCGACAGAATTCGCGACGACAAGAGATTTTGAACCGAATAGTTACACGAATTCCCTGCTTTCAGCCAACCATTAATTTCTTCCTGAATATCATTTTGCTCTGTTAATATTGATCCTAGATATTTGAAACTATCCACATTATCAAAAGTATTATTTAATATTTTAACGCATCCATAATGTGCTGTATTACGTTCCCGACGCACTTTCATGTACTTAGTTTTCTCTGCATTTACTTCAAACCCCATGTCCCTGCGAGCGTTTAATAAGATCTTTGCATTTTTTTTGTATTGTCTCCTATCATCCGCTATTAAATTTACACAATCAGCATATGCCATAACCTGGTTCAACTCTAGGAACTGGTTGCTATCTTTGCTTTTTCTTATAGTGAATTACAGAACAAAGTTCAATAATAATGGTGACAACGCATCACCTTGTTTCAGGTCATTTTCGACGTGAAAGCCGATGGACAAAAATTTTCCTACCCAGACTTTACTTTAGGATTTATTTAAACATATCTTAATTAATATATTTACTTTTCTCAGTATTTCAAGCTCTGTAAGAACGTCATATAATGTTTCTCTCCTAACCGAGTCGTACGCCTTTCTAAAATCAATAAATAGTTGATGTACCTGGGTATTTTGTTACCACCTTACTCCGAGTATTTGTCGAATGGTAAATATTTGGTCGATAGTTGACCGATTTCGTGTAAATCCTAACTGATAATTTCCAATAATTTCATCTGCGTAATGGGGTCAATCTTGCTTATAGAATATTTGAAAGGATTTTATAGGATGTTGACAGAAGTGAAATGTTTCGATAATTATTACAGTCAGTTTTGTCGCCTTTCTTGTGAATTGGAACAATGATTGATTCTTTCCACTCTTGTCACAATTCTTCCTTGTTCCAGATAGGGAGGATGAGTTTGTGTATCTTGTTCCACAATTTTTCGCCTTCAGCTAAAATTAACTCAGCCAGAATTTCATCTACACCCGGAGATTTTTGTTTCTTTAATTTCTTTAAAGCGGTTTCTACTTCTATTCGCTTCGGTTCTGGAATATACGGTTCTGCAGTGTGTATCTCCTTTTCTCCACGCACACTAGTATTTGGTTGCGTGTTAAGCAAATCGTCAAAGAAATTTTTCCATCTATTTAAGATGCTATATGTACCAGTGAGAACTGTTCCGTCAGATTTCTTTAATATATAAGCACGAGGTTGATAGTCTTTCTTAAATTCGCGGATCCCCTTATACATGTTTCGGATGTTTTTATTTTTACTATTATCTTCAAGGTTCTTAATTTTACCTTTCAAAAATCACGTTTTTTATATTTACATTAGCGGCATAAAAAAGAAATAACTGTGACACTTGTTAAGAGAAAAACAAAGCGTAGCTAGAATCGTGAGGGGAACAGAAGGAGTCAATATTCTTCATTGATCTTGTAGTTTAACAATTGAGTCAAAGCTTGATTTTAAAAAAATAAATCAAAGAATTTCGGATATTTCGAAAACTACTTGCTTCATATAATGCTTTTAAGGTCAACTAATTCATATCGGACTTCCGAAGAGAAACATCAAAACAATTAAATGACTGTGTCGATAGTGACAATTCCCAGTCACCACCTTTATTAGTTTTATTAGAAAGAGGAAAAGAGAGAGTGAGAAAGAAGGTAGAAGAAAGAAGGAAGATGGAAAGAGGAAAAGGAGAAAGGAGGAAGGAACTAGGGATAATGATTACTTTGTAATTATGGAAATATGGTAAAGAAACTTCAACAGCTATTAAAAGGTAATTCTTATTCGAAGGTTATTGCTAGAGGATCTACTTTGAGGTGATCCTAAGGAGACACATATTCCCTCATACGACCCCGTCCTGGATCCAGGGAACTGCATAAGTGAGAGTTGGTCTAACCCACCCCAGGTAATGAGATGTTTTAATTTATTTGTTAGTCTTTTATATCAAAATTTCAGTTAACGTGTATCCTTTATCCGCATTTTTATAATGGAGATCGAACACACATTTGAATCAGCGAATGAAGAAAATCAAAGTGTATATTGTCCACAAATAGAAGTTTTGAGATTTCTAAAAAGAGCGTCGTTATTCTGGCTCATTTTGTTATTTTGGCTTTTCTCTTAAAGCCGATTGAAACTACCTTAGAATTCGTTAACTTTCATTACCTCCGTCACACACTAATACATATAATATGCTATTACACACTTATTATGAACACTATCACAGCAAATCAATATTACACACTTAAAATTAGATTTACCATTGATTCACACACTCACATACAGTACATACAGGAGAGCGTATTGACATGGATGAAAAATAGTTTTATAGGAAAGAATCTAACTACAATTCGGAGAACAACATGTACTGAGAAATTAAACACATTATTTTATAAGCATGCAATAAGCATGCATTTAAATGTATCAATCCGCACATGAAAATTGAATAATATTAATGTAATAGTATAAACATCTATATATATATATATATATATATATATATATATATATATATATATATATATATATATATATATATATATTAACAGATAGCTTAAAAAGAAAATAAATATTTTTACCTAACTTTTGGTAAAAATGTTATAGATTTGTGAATAAGTATAGCATACTGTGTGATAAATGGAAAGAAAATATCTTAAAATGAGGGTTAGTAATTAGTATTTATCTCATTTATGAGCATTTTGCAAGCAATTAAATGAGTCCACTCTTCTACTTTCAGATTAGCTAAAATATTATACATATTGTAAAGGCACCTTTTTGGTTGCCACATCACATTTCAATTTATTGCATTCACATTTCTTATATTCACACATGTACATATGTTAATCATAACCAGTACATATTCGATTCGAAAAAGTATTTATCAATACACTTCTCCCATTTTAGGGATTAAAGATCAAAGTCTCGTCGCTAGTATCATGGTGAATACGTTATTTATTCTGTCATTGGCTTAATATGACATTCATTATGTCCCAGTGAATATCACTTTCTACTACTAAACACACACACATATCACTAAATTCGGAATATATATATGTAATGAACGAGAATTTTCTAAGCTCAGTAGAACTTTTTTTCGTATTGTAAACACAACTACTGAGATGTAAACACTGGTGAAGTTTTAGGATTCGTATGGAAGGAATGGAAATCGAAGTGTACTACTTCAGAAGGATTTTAATTCACTAACTTCAGGGTTGATTTAAGGACACATTAGGGTTACGATGACATGCCGAAATCCCATGTTACATGCAGTTAGCTTATTACACACAATGTTAGTTGTTACATATATTACTTAATGACATTACAAGGCTTGAAGAGAATATCTAACAAGCGGCGGTATTTTCTTACATTTACATTACACATTTATCGGATATTTCGCAACTATGGCAAACAAGATCTGCTCGGGGTAGATACTAAGACCTTTTAGACATATATATCTACTCACTTCAATAATATACATTTTACTTCAGTATTATATTCATATTCCACACGTATTCATATCTCCACACACACACACACACACACACACACACATTATTTAATCTTTCAAATACAAATTTGACTAATTAGCCGCACATAGTTATACAATTAGTATTCTCAAATATTTTCTTTAAACTGGGAGACGTTTAATTTGCAATGGCAGGCACGTAAACACATAATATTTATAACTATATGATTCTAAATGTTAACACTATTTTTGGGCCCAAAACAACTATAACAACATTTACATTTGTAATTATCAGTGAAACAAAAGTAGAAAACGACTGATAATCTGTGGAATTCCGAACGAATAATGAAAAAATATATATTGGGTGAGTCAAAAGTCCTTGGACACCTGCATAAGTTTGGAAATCGACGGGAACAATAAAAGGTGATGATGGGAACAGACATTTGATGAGGGGTCACAACTTTCGGAGTGTATGTCCTTCATGGACGCCATCTTTAAGTCCGCCATTTTGGATTTAAGCCATTTTTTAAATGGGAAGGGGGTGTATGAAACACCAAATAACACTAGCTTGAGCTCAGTCATTTAGTGTTCTAATTTGTTTTTTTTTTCTATCTTGTACAGTTTAGAAGTTCTTAATGTTCAAAGCTGGGAAATTTCCTTGATACTGAATGGTACAACACATGTTCTATGTGTTGTCCATCCCATGCAATGCACAACTGTAGGGAAATTTAATTGATGTTGACCCAGTTCTCTGTTTGTTCCAGGAGATCTAAAATGGGTCTGACACGTGAACAGAAAATAGAAATCATTCTTATATCAGGGGAACGGAGCTACCGAACAATAGCAGCTGACTACAACAGACGGCACCTAGACAGAGAAACTGTATCGCACAGCATTGTGTAACACGCGATCACCAAATTCCAGGACACGGGCTCTGTACAAGATAGGACACGAAGTGGGCGACCAAAGACTGCCACCAATGACGTAACTGCAAAGACAGTTGTTGCATCCTTTGTGAAAAGTCCTAAACAAAGTACCCGTCGTGTGTCCCTAACATATGCAATAAGGCAATCCTTCGTTTTCCGGATATTGCACGCCAAAAATTGACATCATAAAAAGCTGCACATGCAACGTAAACTGAAGGAGGATGACCCTGATCGCCGGTTGGAGTTCTGCATGTGGGCTACTGAACAACATGAACTCGATCATCCGTTTGCCAAGGGCATACTGTTTACCGACGAAGCGTTTTTCACTTTGAACGGGGAGGTTAATTGATATAATTGTCGATACTGGTGTGACGCAAATCCGAACAGGGTTGACCCGAGTCGAGAACATAGTCCAGCGAAGGTGATGGTATGGTGTGGCATATGGGACACCCGCATCATTGGGCCATTTTTCATTTACAACACCTTAACTGCTTCACAGTATCTGATGCTGCTGCAGGATCTTGTGTTCCCTGCCACACTGAACGCTGACAGCATTTTCCTCATCTTATTTTCAGCACGATGGAGCCCCTCCACACTATGGACTTGGTGTCCGTGAATGGTTGGATGAGCAACTGAAAGGGAAGTGGATTGGTCGCCGTAGTCTTGCGGAGTGGTCGCCAAGATCTCCGAAATTAACGCCCCTTGATTTTTATCTATGGGGACATCCTAAGGAGATAGTATATGCTGAGGCAATTCGTGATTTGAGACACCTGGAGGACCGCATCCAACAAGCCTGTGACCAAATTTCAGGAGACATTCTCCTCCGTGTGCAGTCAGAGTAGTTGCGGCGACTACAGTTCTGCATTCCATGGGATGGACAACACTTAGAACGTGTTGTACCATTCAGTATCAAGGTAATTTCCCACTTTTAAACATTAATAACTTCTAAACTGTAAAATATAGAAAAAGCAATTACACCACTACATTCCTGAGCTCAAGCTAGTGTTATTTGATGTTTCACACATCACTTCCGATTTTCAAAAGTGACTTAAATCCAAAATGGCGGATATCAATATGGCGGCCATGGATGATATACACTCCAAACGTTACGGACCCTCATCAAACCTCTGTTCCCATCATCACTTTTTTACTTTTCCCGTTGATTTTCCAACTTGTGTATGTGTCCAAGGACTTTTGACTCACTTTGTATAATTGTATCGTGTACTGAATCATCGCTCACTACTGCAGCTGGGCCGAAATACGATGGAGTACATTCCATTAACATTCCACATCAACGAATAGCTCCTAACAGAGACTTGCCATAATTAACAAAAATTTAAAAAAAATGAATTTTGTACTACTAAGTTATTTGACAAATCTTACTAGTAGCTCAAACATCCGCAAAGGTGCTAACCTTGAGGTGTCCTTTTATTTCAATACTAATTAGTTTAAAACTAAGGGAAAATGAAATTATTTGAAAGGGAGGAATGATCGAAACCTGTGTACGGAACTAACGAGATTCTAATGTAATAAATGTTCTATATTATTCCATCCTATCCAATTCGTCTCCTCTGCGGATGGTAGCAAAATTAACTTAATCAATGGACGTGGAAAAAATTCAAAGTTACAGAGTGATATCCTAAAAATAAATTGAACTAGCATTTTTAAATTGTATCAATTCTGCAAACGGTTATTCCACTTTGTGATTAATTGGAAAGTATTCGGAATTATTCACTATATGACTATTATTCGTATCGCCAGGCCGGATGATCAGTTAGTCGTTATATATATTATCTAATGTCCAACCACGAAGTGAAAATACCATCCATCATTTTTACTTAACATACTATCCTCACATAAATATCCTGGAGTAAAATTAATGTATTGTCATAATATATATTAATAATTTGTCATTATATATATATATATATATATATATATATATATATATATATATATTCAATATATCGTACTAAAATTTACAACCGGGCACATATATACATACGGGTGTCTTATTATTTATACATACTCTTTAACATACACATATATGTATTGTTAATATTATTATAACTCACTTATTCATTTATTTATTTACTTATTTTCTATAACGTCGATTTATTTTCAGACAGCCTATTCTTTATCAATACGCCCCAGACTGTTCAAAGCAGTTTTACTATCTATATCAAAATCAGCAAGTTATTATAGTACATTAACTAACACGCGTGATTTTATATGAACTGAATTTGGAATTCTTTCACAGCAAACGAAAGTATATTTCACTTCACGGCTTCGAATTATTTGGAATGCAATATACTCAATATTCTCAACTACATGCAATAATAATGTCAACAATGCAATCTTTCTAGCAACGAAAAGAGCATTCGTAACTGCAGCCTGGCAACAAAAATAATGCCATATAGACAAACTTCGAGTTAAGTGTAAATGAGACGTTTAATTTTATTAATAATTTGATTACTGAACTATATAAATGATTGTGCTTTTCCAGATTGTTAATTTACGATGTAAATTATCTAAATACCTATTCTTATGGGCCAGAACTTTATTTCTCAAGAAGGGCCACTTTTATGTTCACTAGATCACTAAGTATTGGAGTATCAAAACACTAGCGGAGAATAATTCTCAACTAGAAAGAGGTGGCGTTAGTAGTACGATAACAACCCGTGCACGATTAAATATTCTTTTCACTCTGTTGTCGTCTAGCTATAAGTAGTGTACGATACAGAATTAACTGTAAATTTTAATTATCAATCAATTCACTTAGTACAAGGGAACAAAGAAGACGAATATTCAATAATCAACATACACTGTCCGTAAATAAATAAATTATACTCTCACTCACATATTACTACGGCCAAAATTCTAAATGATACACACACACACATGCCTGCTACATACCATATAAACTAAGAAAACAAATACCAATATATATTACTACATACGTTAAATCATGTTATCCTACGAATTCACTATATGCGCACTGAATGAATCACTAATTTCACCATTATAAGTCAGCACTATAAACTGGAAAGAAGAAACGGAATATTTAGAGTCCACTGGCCCTACTACAGATTAAATCATTGTTTACCAAATACTTTTAATGTCCCAGAAAGGATATATTGAAACTACTAATGATAGGGGTCCTTTCCTAAAGGAAAAAGAACCCTAACAAAAAATCGTCAACCCATCTCTGTCGGAAGCTGTGGTCAACTGAGGAATAAATGAGAGTCTCTGTTAGCTTTACGCTAACATAGTAAGAGTCATCCTGACTACAGTAGAATCATATACCGCCATAAAAATGAAAGAAGCCACATACACAGAACTATACGCGGATCGTACCCTACACGAATTTCGAAGGGTGCAAAGAATAATCTGAATATTTAAATCACTGATTCTTAAAACTTGAAGATTCGCAACATTAAATTTCAAGCACTTTGCTGCTATTCCTGTTCACAAAAACTTATAGATGCCATCATGGCGTCCTTGAGTTGAAGTCTATATTTCTTTGTTAGAAGTCTATTTTCTGACTGTTTTAGTTGAAGTTTCAATACGTTTACAGTCTCAAAAGCTTCCCGGATTGTTCATTTCTTAAATTTAACTAATTTCACCGGGTTTACTGCGTATCTATCCACAAATCCTTGAATATTTAGTAAGCGACAGCAGACGTGGTCTGGTTTAATTGTACCCCAAGATCAATTAGTTGAAACGTCGTAGACTACCAGAATCTTTTGACACAGTACCTTATGAACCTTCAGAAACCGAGAACAAAAATATAAATACGAAGGAAGGCAATTGAATTGAATAAACATACAAAATAGATACGTTGTGGAAACATCCGTTTACTTGTCTTCTAGCTGCGCCAAGTGGATTTGGAAAAAAATTATTGAGTAAAAACGATTACTTTCCAAGTTACCGGCAATAATCAACACATCTTTTCGCCTAGTGTACTGGTACTCTGCGGAATGGCAAGACGAATACAGCGACATTCCAATCGAAGTTCACTTTCGAGCCAAGGACTTTGATCCAGAAGAAGGACCAAATCTCATTGTTATTGATGACCACATGCTTGAAGCGAATGGTGACATTGTGGATTTCTTCACGAAAGGATCGCATCATCGGAACCGCAGTTTGATATTTATTACTTAAAATATGTTTCATCAGGGTAAAGGAAGTCGGGACCTTAATTTAAATTTTTCATATTTTGTTCTATGTAATAATCCAAAGACAAATCTAGTTTAAGTCAATTTTCTAAAAGTTCAACAAAAGAAGAACAGACACTTAGCACTTCCAGGGTATTTCCTCATTCACACCACAGGTGCCTAAAGGCATTTAAAAACTTCCAACAAAATTCAAATGACCTGGTGCACCACCTCAGAATATGCTGTTCCGACCCTATACACCGTAAATACGCGCGTAATTTTCGCCCTCGCATAATTTTCGCATCCCAATTTTGAAGGGCATTTTCTGTATATTTTATTTTCCTCGCGTAATTTGCGCACCCGGAAACTTTTTGTGAAACAGCATTTTTCCAGGAATCAATTACGGTTGCTAATGAACAATTGGCAACGCAGCAAAGCCATCATGCCTCTTTGGTAGTGTGTCAGGTTGCTCATTTTACCACACCACTTTCAGACCACGACACTCACAGATGAACTGGTTACTGCTGACGGAAAAGGAATACCCACATGACACATTGAAAACAAAAGAGACCGACAACCGCAGCACGTGTTGTACATTGGAGGGCCAATCTTACGTGTCCTGTATGAAGCGTTTTTAACAACTTCACTCTTTGATCATTTTTCCTTTTTTTAAATACAGAAAAATAAAAGTAACGCTATTCTCAAACGGCATATGCCGGGGCCTGTCATGTTTACTCAATCTTATGTATGAGGACAAAGAAAGCAAACTGAAAAGCCTAGAATTTAATTGTGGATATTTTAAGCCAATTTTAGACACCCTGTCGCCAAGGATGTTCAAACGTTACTGAAGTGCAACTCCAAAACTATCAGAATTGAAGAAGAAGAAATATAGGTACAAAAGGTAGCAGGGAAAGAAAAAATACAGAAATGGTACTCATCATAAAAAAAAAAATATTTCTACTTACACATGGAAAGTTCTGTAGAATTTCAATACGTTTCATGTCACTAAAAGCAAGGAACAAAACACGTTGGGTTTGAGAAAGAACTGATATTTTTGGAACCAGTTTCATCTTGACAATCTCGAACAGGCACGGCAAAGGGGGGTATTTCGAGTAACGCCAACTCTTTGGTGACTGTAGTACCAAAATGCAGAATGTTCTACTGAGTAACATTATTGAGAGTAACGTTCTTCAGGGCATACGATATTAAAAGTTACACTGACTAATAACGTTATTAGCTAGATGCGGAAATGGGTTACAAAATAATAACTCCAATAGATAACAAATTTTCAATATTGCACATTTCGTTAAGTTATTCACTTTCGAAAAGGATACAAAATCGAGGAAGCTCAAGAGATCTGGAGTTATGAAGCTGTGCAATATGATCTAAAGTCTTTCCAGCCTCAGAACAAAGTAAATGTAAACAAAGCTATATGAATTACTCCGCGGCTCACACGTGCTTCGGCATCGAGAGACGTGAACAGCAAGATCTTCGGCTCGCATAATTTCCAAAGTGTAAGGCTCTGTTGATTGGTATATAATTAACGCACTGACATTGACTACTGTTATATTGGAAATAAATATTTTTTAAATCGTTATATAAACGAGATTGCCTCTGTTCCTGTTATTCTCTTTAGTGTTTTATAGCACGAGAGGAAGGTGGATTATTGTAACACTTTTTCGCCATGCAACTCTGCATTCTACAATTTTAAATGAGTGGGGTCAGCGCGCGAACGCATACGCATGTGCAGTAAGTGCTATGTGTCCAAGGACGAGTAAGGTTGAAATAAAGCTACATCTGTTCTTAACTATTATATATATTGCGTTTATTATCCCAAAATACAGGATAAATTCGGATATTTTTATTTGAAATTATTGTTTTAGTAGGGATTATATTGCGGTAGGATATCAGTGCAGTGAGACCAACAACCAATCACAGGTCATCGATCCACTGGTAGCCAGATGGGTTTATTTACATTCCACTTTTTTCAAGGCTGGAAAAATATTAACTAACTCTATGGTCTATGGAACCCAGAGGTTCAATGCCGTGTTCACAAAAGCTTCCCACTGACTTCTATCCTTAGCTAACTGCATCCAGTTTCCACTTTATATTCCAATCTCGGGGAGATCCATTTTAATATTGTCCTACCATGTGCGCGTAGGTCTTCCTAGTGGTCGTTTTCCGATTTATTAGTTTTGAAAATCAAGACTTTCAACTTTCTTCAATCCTATCTACATAACCCCCCACCTAAGCCTCCTAGACTTGACTACCCTAACAATGTTGGGTAAACCGGATAAATTATGTAGTTCCTCGTTATGAAGTTTCCGCCATTCCCCTTTCCCGTTCCTCTTGGGTCCGAAATATTCGTCTCAGGATCTAGTACTCAAATACTTTCACTCTACGTTCTTCCCTCAGAGTTAGCGACCATGTTTCGCCACCAAACAGAACAACAGGCATGATTATCGTTTTGTATATTTTAATCTTCAAATTCCTGGACAGGATTCGCGACGACAAGAGATTTTGAACCGAATAGTTACACGAATTCCCTGCTTTTAGTTGACATTTAATTTCTTCGTGAAAATCATTTTCCTCTGCTAATATTGATTCTAGATATTTGAAACTATCCACTTTATCAAAAGTATTATTTAATATTTTAACGCATCCATAATGTGCTGTATTACGGTCCCGACGCACTTCCACGTATTTAGTTTCTCTGCATTTACTTCTAAACCCATATCCCAGCAAGCGTTTAATAAGATCTCTGCATTTCTTTCTATTGTTCTCCTATCGTCCCCTATTAAATTTACATCATCAGCATATGCCATAACCTGGTGAATACCGTTCAACTCTAGGCCCTGGTTGCTATCTTTGATTTTTCTTATAGTGAATTACAGAACAAAGTTAAATAACAATGGCGAGAACGCATCTCCCTGTTTCAGGCATTTTCGACGTAAAAGCTCGTAGACAAAAATTTTCCTACCCGAACTTTACTTTGGGATTCATTTAAGCATATCTTAATTAATATATTTAGCTTTCTCGGTATTCCAAGTTCTATAAGAACGTTATATAATGTTTCTAACCGAGTCGTACGCCTTTCATAGATCAATAAATAGTTGATGTACCGGAGTATTGGATTCCCACTTTTTTTTTAGTATTTGGCGAATGGTAAATATTTGGTCGATAGTTGATCGATTTCGTTTAATCCGCACTGATAATCTCCAATAATTTCATCTGAGTATAGAGTCAATCTTGCTAACAGAATATTTCAAAAGATTTTTATAGGATGTTGACTGAAGAGAAATGCCTCGATAATTATTATAGTCAGTTTTGTAGCCTTTATTGTGAATTGGAAAAATGATTGATTCTTTCCACTCTTGTGGCAATTCTTCCTTGTTCCAGATAAGAACAATAAGTTTGTGTATCTTGTTCCACAGTTTTTCACCTGCAGCTAAAATTACCGTATCTCAGCCGGATTTTTTCTACACCCGGAGATTTTTGTTTCCTTAATTTCTTTATAGCGGTTCCTAATTCTATTCGGTTCGGTTCTGGAATATACGGTTCTGCTGTGTGTATCCCCTTTTCTCCACTCACACTAGTTCTTGATTGAGTGTTAAGCAAATCATCAAAGAAATCTTTCCATTTATTTAAGATGCTATCCGTATCAGTGAGAACTGTTCCGTCAGATTTCTTTAATATATAAGCACCAGGTTGATAGTCTTTATTAAATTCGCGGATTCCCTTATACATGTTTCGGATGTTTTAATTTTTACTATTATCTTCAAATGCCTTAATTTTAGCTTTCAGAAAATCGCGTTTCTTTGTTCTAAAAGTTTTGGTAGTTTCCCGCCTAATATCTGCAACATATTATGTAGTTATTTCGTTCGCATTTTGTAGCAAGCTTAATTTTGCTTTTTTCTCTTCTCTACTAGTTTAATGCATTCCTGGTCGAACCATGGTTTGTTCCTACGTATTTCCTCGTGTTCCAATTTTTCTTTTGCTGAACGTTTAATGCTATCTCTAATTTTAATCTAAGTATGCTCAACGTTAGTCCACTTCAAATCTTCTAAAGCCTCGAATCTATTCGAAACTTCAATCTAGTATTCCTCTCTTACCTGGCTCTCTTCTAATTTCTTTAAATTGAACCTCTCCGTTTTCGGGCAATGAATATCTCCTTTATTCATCGATAATCTCTCTCGTATTATCGCTGCTACCAGGCAGTGATCAGTGTCACAATCAGCCTCTCTAAACGACCGGACATCAATTATGCTAGATTTCCTTCTTGTATCTACTAAAACGTGATCAATTTGATTGTTTTTTTTTTTCGTTTGTGATGTCCAAGTGTATTTATGAACGTCGCGATGTGGGAATTTTGTACTCTTTACGATTTGGTATTTGGATGTTACAAAGTTCACGAGTCTAACACCGTTGTCATTACTTTCCTTATGGAGACTTTCGTTCCCTATAATCGGTTTGAAAATATCCTCTCGTCCTACGTTCACATTGAAATACCCTAATAGAATTTTCATATGATATAGTGGGAGTTGGTCAAATATCCGTTCCATTTCTTCCTAAAAACTATCTTTTACATCATCATCCTTATCTTCAGTTGGGGCATGTATATTTAAAACAATAATACCACACCACCGTCTCTTAAGAGCAATAAAAGAAAGTCTGTCAGTAACAAATTCAACCCGTTTAATTGCTGGTAATATTGGATTGTGAACGAAAAACCTGTTCCAAACTGGTGTTTTTTCTTCCCTTCCCCGTAAAAGAACGTAAAATTTCCGGAATATGATCTGACTACAAAATCTGGTGAATTACTTGCCGATTACATTAATACATTTTTGAAGCCTAAAACTGAAGTAAGCGCTTGGCCTTTACGGTATAGCAACCAAGAAAAAAAATACCAGTTGATTGAAGATTTCTACTAACTTGAAGGAATACGTTTAGACCGCGAAAAGTTTGAACATAATCCTGGTAGCCGTAATTTGGCAAAGTTAATGTTTAATTTATTCTGGTGAAAATTATAACAGCGAGAAAATTCTGGACACACCAGCATCATCAATGAACCTAAACAACTGTATGAAAAACTAACGTGTCAGGTGCCGAAGTGCATCAAACTGTTCCAGTCAACGATGATATCTTATATTTACATTAAGTAACTAACTAACTAACTCTATGGCCTATGGAACCCGGAGGTTCAATTGCGCGTTCACAAAAGCTCTCCACTGACTTCAATCGTTAGCTAACTGCATCCAGTTTCTACTTTGTATTCCAATCTCTGCGAGGTCCATCTTAATATTGTCCTACCATCTGCGCCTGGGTCTAACTAATGGTGTTTCCAGATTGGTCTTCCAGGAAAGACTTTGAAAGCGGTTCAATTTTCTTCCATTCTAGCTAGATATCCTATCCACCTAAGCCTCCTGGACTTGACGACACTAACAATGTTGGGTAAACCGTATAAATTATGTAGTTCCTCGTTATGAAGTTTCCGCCATTCCCCATTCCTGTTCTCCTTGGGTCCGAATATTCGTCTCAGGATTTTGTTCACAAATACTTTCAATCTATGTTCTTTCTTCAGTGTAAGCGACCATATTTCGTAGCCATACAGAACAACAGGCATGATTATCGATTTATATGTTTTAAGCTTCACATTCCTCGACAGAATTCGCGACGACAAGAGATTTTGAACCGAATAGTTACACGAATTCCCTGCTTTCAGCCAACCATTAATTTCTTCCTGAATATCATTTTGCTCTGTTAATATTGATCCTAGATATTTGAAACTATCCACATTATCAAAAGTATTATTTAATATTTTAACGCATCCATAATGTGCTGTATTACGTTCCCGACGCACTTTCATGTACTTAGTTTTCTCTGCATTTACTTCAAACCCCATGTCCCTGCGAGCGTTTAATAAGATCTTTGCATTTTTTTTGTATTGTCTCCTATCATCCGCTATTAAATTTACACAATCAGCATATGCCATAACCTGGTTCAACTCTAGGAACTGGTTGCTATCTTTGCTTTTTCTTATAGTGAATTACAGAACAAAGTTCAATAATAATGGTGACAACGCATCACCTTGTTTCAGGTCATTTTCGACGTGAAAGCCGATGGACAAAAATTTTCCTACCCAGACTTTACTTTAGGATTTATTTAAACATATCTTAATTAATATATTTACTTTTCTCAGTATTTCAAGCTCTGTAAGAACGTCATATAATGTTTCTCTCCTAACCGAGTCGTACGCCTTTCTAAAATCAATAAATAGTTGATGTACCTGGGTATTTTGTTACCACCTTACTCCGAGTATTTGTCGAATGGTAAATATTTGGTCGATAGTTGACCGATTTCGTGTAAATCCTAACTGATAATTTCCAATAATTTCATCTGCGTAATGGGGTCAATCTTGCTTATAGAATATTTGAAAGGATTTTATAGGATGTTGACAGAAGTGAAATGTTTCGATAATTATTACAGTCAGTTTTGTCGCCTTTCTTGTGAATTGGAACAATGATTGATTCTTTCCACTCTTGTCACAATTCTTCCTTGTTCCAGATAGGGAGGATGAGTTTGTGTATCTTGTTCCACAATTTTTCGCCTTCAGCTAAAATTAACTCAGCCAGAATTTCATCTACACCCGGAGATTTTTGTTTCTTTAATTTCTTTAAAGCGGTTTCTACTTCTATTCGCTTCGGTTCTGGAATATACGGTTCTGCAGTGTGTATCTCCTTTTCTCCACGCACACTAGTATTTGGTTGCGTGTTAAGCAAATCGTCAAAGAAATTTTTCCATCTATTTAAGATGCTATATGTACCAGTGAGAACTGTTCCGTCAGATTTCTTTAATATATAAGCACGAGGTTGATAGTCTTTCTTAAATTCGCGGATCCCCTTATACATGTTTCGGATGTTTTTATTTTTACTATTATCTTCAAGGTTCTTAATTTTACCTTTCAAAAATCACGTTTTTTATATTTACATTAGCGGCATAAAAAAGAAATAACTGTGACACTTGTTAAGAGAAAAACAAAGCGTAGCTAGAATCGTGAGGGGAACAGAAGGAGTCAATATTCTTCATTGATCTTGTAGTTTAACAATTGAGTCAAAGCTTGATTTTAAAAAAATAAATCAAAGAATTTCGGATATTTCGAAAACTACTTGCTTCATATAATGCTTTTAAGGTCAACTAATTCATATCGGACTTCCGAAGAGAAACATCAAAACAATTAAATGACTGTGTCGATAGTGACAATTCCCAGTCACCACCTTTATTAGTTTTATTAGAAAGAGGAAAAGAGAGAGTGAGAAAGAAGGTAGAAGAAAGAAGGAAGATGGAAAGAGGAAAAGGAGAAAGGAGGAAGGAACTAGGGATAATGATTACTTTGTAATTATGGAAATATGGTAAAGAAACTTCAACAGCTATTAAAAGGTAATTCTTATTCGAAGGTTATTGCTAGAGGATCTACTTTGAGGTGATCCTAAGGAGACACATATTCCCTCATACGACCCCGTCCTGGATCCAGGGAACTGCATAAGTGAGAGTTGGTCTAACCCACCCCAGGTAATGAGATGTTTTAATTTATTTGTTAGTCTTTTATATCAAAATTTCAGTTAACGTGTATCCTTTATCCGCATTTTTATAATGGAGATCGAACACACATTTGAATCAGCGAATGAAGAAAATCAAAGTGTATATTGTCCACAAATAGAAGTTTTGAGATTTCTAAAAAGAGCGTCGTTATTCTGGCTCATTTTGTTATTTTGGCTTTTCTCTTAAAGCCGATTGAAACTACCTTAGAATTCGTTAACTTTCATTACCTCCGTCACACACTAATACATATAATATGCTATTACACACTTATTATGAACACTATCACAGCAAATCAATATTACACACTTAAAATTAGATTTACCATTGATTCACACACTCACATACAGTACATACAGGAGAGCGTATTGACATGGATGAAAAATAGTTTTATAGGAAAGAATCTAACTACAATTCGGAGAACAACATGTACTGAGAAATTAAACACATTATTTTATAAGCATGCAATAAGCATGCATTTAAATGTATCAATCCGCACATGAAAATTGAATAATATTAATGTAATAGTATAAACATCTATATATATATATATATATATATATATATATATATATATATATATATATATATATATATATATATATATATATATATATATATATTAACAGATAGCTTAAAAAGAAAATAAATATTTTTACCTAACTTTTGGTAAAAATGTTATAGATTTGTGAATAAGTATAGCATACTGTGTGATAAATGGAAAGAAAATATCTTAAAATGAGGGTTAGTAATTAGTATTTATCTCATTTATGAGCATTTTGCAAGCAATTAAATGAGTCCACTCTTCTACTTTCAGATTAGCTAAAATATTATACATATTGTAAAGGCACCTTTTTGGTTGCCACATCACATTTCAATTTATTGCATTCACATTTCTTATATTCACACATGTACATATGTTAATCATAACCAGTACATATTCGATTCGAAAAAGTATTTATCAATACACTTCTCCAATTTTAGGGATTAAAGATCAAAGTCTCGTCGCTAGTATCATGGTGAATACGTTATTTATTCTGTCATTGGCTTAATATGACATTCATTATGTCCCAGTGAATATCACTTTCTACTACTAAACACACACACATATCACTAAATTCGGAATATATATATGTAATGAACGAGAATTTTCTAAGCTCAGTAGAACTTTTTTTCGTATTGTAAACACAACTACTGAGATGTAAACACTGGTGAAGTTTTAGGATTCGTATGGAAGGAATGGAAATCGAAGTGTACTACTTCAGAAGGATTTTAATTCACTAACTTCAGGGTTGATTTAAGGACACATTAGGGTTACGATGACATGCCGAAATCCCATGTTACATGCAGTTAGCTTATTACACACAATGTTAGTTGTTACATATATTACTTAATGACATTACAAGGCTTGAAGAGAATATCTAACAAGCGGCGGTATTTTCTTACATTTACATTACACATTTATCGGATATTTCGCAACTATGGCAAACAAGATCTGCTCGGGGTAGATACTAAGACCTTTTAGACATATATATCTACTCACTTCAATAATATACATTTTACTTCAGTATTATATTCATATTCCACACGTATTCATATCTCCACACACACACACACACACACACACACACACATTATTTAATCTTTCAAATACAAATTTGACTAATTAGCCGCACATAGTTATACAATTAGTATTCTCAAATATTTTCTTTAAACTGGGAGACGTTTAATTTGCAATGGCAGGCACGTAAACACATAATATTTATAACTATATGATTCTAAATGTTAACACTATTTTTGGGCCCAAAACAACTATAACAACATTTACATTTGTAATTATCAGTGAAACAAAAGTAGAAAACGACTGATAATCTGTGGAATTCCGAACGAATAATGAAAAAATATATATTGGGTGAGTCAAAAGTCCTTGGACACCTGCATAAGTTTGGAAATCGACGGGAACAATAAAAGGTGATGATGGGAACAGACATTTGATGAGGGGTCACAACTTTCGGAGTGTATGTCCTTCATGGACGCCATCTTTAAGTCCGCCATTTTGGATTTAAGCCATTTTTTAAATGGGAAGGGGGTGTATGAAACACCAAATAACACTAGCTTGAGCTCAGTCATTTAGTGTTCTAATTTGTTTTTTTTTTCTATCTTGTACAGTTTAGAAGTTCTTAATGTTCAAAGCTGGGAAATTTCCTTGATACTGAATGGTACAACACATGTTCTATGTGTTGTCCATCCCATGCAATGCACAACTGTAGGGAAATTTAATTGATGTTGACCCAGTTCTCTGTTTGTTCCAGGAGATCTAAAATGGGTCTGACACGTGAACAGAAAATAGAAATCATTCTTATATCAGGGGAACGGAGCTACCGAACAATAGCAGCTGACTACAACAGACGGCACCTAGACAGAGAAACTGTATCGCACAGCATTGTGTAACACGCGATCACCAAATTCCAGGACACGGGCTCTGTACAAGATAGGACACGAAGTGGGCGACCAAAGACTGCCACCAATGACGTAACTGCAAAGACAGTTGTTGCATCCTTTGTGAAAAGTCCTAAACAAAGTACCCGTCGTGTGTCCCTAACATATGCAATAAGGCAATCCTTCGTTTTCCGGATATTGCACGCCAAAAATTGACATCATAAAAAGCTGCACATGCAACGTAAACTGAAGGAGGATGACCCTGATCGCCGGTTGGAGTTCTGCATGTGGGCTACTGAACAACATGAACTCGATCATCCGTTTGCCAAGGGCATACTGTTTACCGACGAAGCGTTTTTCACTTTGAACGGGGAGGTTAATTGATATAATTGTCGATACTGGTGTGACGCAAATCCGAACAGGGTTGACCCGAGTCGAGAACATAGTCCAGCGAAGGTGATGGTATGGTGTGGCATATGGGACACCCGCATCATTGGGCCATTTTTCATTTACAACACCTTAACTGCTTCACAGTATCTGATGCTGCTGCAGGATCTTGTGTTCCCTGCCACACTGAACGCTGACAGCATTTTCCTCATCTTATTTTCAGCACGATGGAGCCCCTCCACACTATGGACTTGGTGTCCGTGAATGGTTGGATGAGCAACTGAAAGGGAAGTGGATTGGTCGCCGTAGTCTTGCGGAGTGGTCGCCAAGATCTCCGAAATTAACGCCCCTTGATTTTTATCTATGGGGACATCCTAAGGAGATAGTATATGCTGAGGCAATTCGTGATTTGAGACACCTGGAGGACCGCATCCAACAAGCCTGTGACCAAATTTCAGGAGACATTCTCCTCCGTGTGCAGTCAGAGTAGTTGCGGCGACTACAGTTCTGCATTCCATGGGATGGACAACACTTAGAACGTGTTGTACCATTCAGTATCAAGGTAATTTCCCACTTTTAAACATTAATAACTTCTAAACTGTAAAATATAGAAAAAGCAATTACACCACTACATTCCTGAGCTCAAGCTAGTGTTATTTGATGTTTCACACATCACTTCCGATTTTCAAAAGTGACTTAAATCCAAAATGGCGGATATCAATATGGCGGCCATGGATGATATACACTCCAAACGTTACGGACCCTCATCAAACCTCTGTTCCCATCATCACTTTTTTACTTTTCCCGTTGATTTTCCAACTTGTGTATGTGTCCAAGGACTTTTGACTCACTTTGTATAATTGTATCGTGTACTGAATCATCGCTCACTACTGCAGCTGGGCCGAAATACGATGGAGTACATTCCATTAACATTCCACATCAACGAATAGCTCCTAACAGAGACTTGCCATAATTAACAAAAATTTAAAAAAAAATGAATTTTGTACTACTAAGTTATTTGACAAATCTTACTAGTAGCTCAAACATCCGCAAAGGTGCTAACCTTGAGGTGTCCTTTTATTTCAATACTAATTAGTTTAAAACTAAGGGAAAATGAAATTATTTGAAAGGGAGGAATGATCGAAACCTGTGTACGGAACTAACGAGATTCTAATGTAATAAATGTTCTATATTATTCCATCCTATCCAATTCGTCTCCTCTGCGGATGGTAGCAAAATTAACTTAATCAATGGACGTGGAAAAAATTCAAAGTTACAGAGTGATATCCTAAAAATAAATTGAACTAGCATTTTTAAATTGTATCAATTCTGCAAACGGTTATTCCACTTTGTGATTAATTGGAAAGTATTCGGAATTATTCACTATATGACTATTATTCGTATCGCCAGGCCGGATGATCAGTTAGTCGTTATATATATTATCTAATGTCCAACCACGAAGTGAAAATACCATCCATCATTTTTACTTAACATACTATCCTCACATAAATATCCTGGAGTAAAATTAATGTATTGTCATAATATATATTAATAATTTGTCATTATATATATATATATATATATATATATATATATATATATATATATATATATATATATATATATATATTCAATATATCGTACTAAAATTTACAACCGGGCACATATATACATACGGGTGTCTTATTATTTATACATACTCTTTAACATACACATATATGTATTGTTAATATTATTATAACTCACTTATTCATTTATTTATTTACTTATTTTCTATAACGTCGATTTATTTTCAGACAGCCTATTCTTTATCAATACGCCCCAGACTGTTCAAAGCAGTTTTACTATCTATATCAAAATCAGCAAGTTATTATAGTACATTAACTAACACGCGTGATTTTATATGAACTGAATTTGGAATTCTTTCACAGCAAACGAAAGTATATTTCACTTCACGGCTTCGAATTATTTGGAATGCAATATACTCAATATTCTCAACTAAATGCAATAATAATGTCAACAATGCAATCTTTCTAGCAACGAAAAGAGCATTCGTAACTGCAGCCTGGCAACAAAAATAATGCCATATAGACAAACTTCGAGTTAAGTGTAAATGAGACGTTTAATTTTATTAATAATTTGATTACTGAACTATATAAATGATTGTGCTTTTCCAGATTGTTAATTTACGATGTAAATTATCTAAATACCTATTCTTATGGGCCAGAACTTTATTTCTCAAGAAGGGCCACTTTTATGTTCACTAGATCACTAAGTATTGGAGTATCAAAACACTAGCGGAGAATAATTCTCAACTAGAAAGAGGTGGCGTTAGTAGTACGATAACAACCCGTGCACGATTAAATATTCTTTTCACTCTGTTGTCGTCTAGCTATAAGTAGTGTACGATACAGAATTAACTGTAAATTTTAATTATCAATCAATTCACTTAGTACAAGGGAACAAAGAAGACGAATATTCAATAATCAACATACACTGTCCGTAAATAAATAAATTATACTCTCACTCACATATTACTACGGCCAAAATTCTAAATGATACACACACACACATGCCTGCTACATACCATATAAACTAAGAAAACAAATACCAATATATATTACTACATACGTTAAATCATGTTATCCTACGAATTCACTATATGCGCACTGAATGAATCACTAATTTCACCATTATAAGTCAGCACTATAAACTGGAAAGAAGAAACGGAATATTTAGAGTCAACTGGCCCTACTACAGATTAAATCATTGTTTACCAAATACTTTTAATGTCCCAGAAAGGATATATTGAAACTACTAATGATAGGGGTCCTTTCCTAAAGGAAAAAGAACCCTAACAAAAAATCGTCAACCCATCTCTGTCGGAAGCTGTGGTCAACTGAGGAATAAATGAGAGTCTCTGTTAGCTTTACGCTAACATAGTAAGAGTCATCCTGACTACAGTAGAATCATATACCGCCATAAAAATGAAAGAAGCCACATACACAGAACTATACGCGGATCGTACCCTACACGAATTTCGAAGGGTGCAAAGAATAATCTGAATATTTAAATCACTGATTCTTAAAACTTGAAGATTCGCAACATTAAATTTCAAGCACTTTGCTGCTATTCCTGTTCACAAAAACTTATAGATGCCATCATGGCGTCCTTGAGTTGAAGTCTATATTTCTTTGTTAGAAGTCTATTTTCTGACTGTTTTAGTTGAAGTTTCAATACGTTTACAGTCTCAAAAGCTTCCCGGATTGTTCATTTCTTAAATTTAACTAATTTCACCGGGTTTACTGCGTATCTATCCACAAATCCTTGAATATTTAGTAAGCGAAAGCAGACGTGGTCTGGTTTAATTGTACCCCAAGATCAATTACTTGAAACGTCGTAGACTACCAGAATCTTTTGACACAGTACCTTATGAACCTTCAGAAACCGAGAACAAAAATATAAATACGAAGGAAGGCAATTGAATTGAATAAACATACAAAATAGATACGTTGTGGAAACATCCGTTTACTTGTCTTCTAGCTGCGCCAAGTGGATTTGGAAAAAAATTATTGAGTAAAAACGATTACTTTCCAAGTTACCGGCAATAATCAACACATCTTTTCGCCTAGTGTACTGGTACTCTGCGGAATGGCAAGACGAATACAGCGACATTCCAATCGAAGTTCACTTTCGAGCCAAGGACTTTGATCCAGAAGAAGGACCAAATCTCATTGTTATTGATGACCACATGCTTGAAGCGAATGGTGACATTGTGGATTTCTTCACGAAAGGATCGCATCATCGGAACCTCAGTTTGATATTTATTACTTAAAATATGTTTCATCAGGGTAAAGGAAGTCGGGACCTTAATTTAAATTTTTCATATTTTGTTCTATGTAATAATCCAAAGACAAATCTCACATCAAGCATCTCAGTTTTCAAGCCGCGCCAAAAAATCACCTATTTCTTCAAGAAAGTTACAAGGATGCAACAAACGAACCTCATGGATATTTATTCATCGATCTTAAACAGGACACACCAGCTGAAATTCGATTTCGAGCCCATATATTTTCCGATGTTAACCAACTTCACGTTTATGTTCCTTTAAAATGAGAATAAAAAAGATCATGTGTTAAGTCGATCACCATGCCTCCAACAGTGAAACACACTGTTTTGTTACGGACGTTGTGCAAAACAAACCCCAAACTACGAAAAGCCATATTGGCTAATGCTGACTCTTCCCTAATTCAAAGTATCTGTGATTATTCTTGTAATGTGTTAAAAGGAAATGTACCTCTTACCAAGACTCAGAAAGCAAGATTACGACGATACAAGAAGACGCTTCGATTTGCTGTTGACATATCAAAAAATTTCGACAAGAAAAAATAAACATTTACTAGTACAACATGGTGGTTTTTTAGAAGCATTACTGGTTCCTATTATAAGTAATGTGTTATCAAGTTTAATATTTCGACAGTGATAGTAAACATGCTTAGAAAATGATATTGATTCCCCCAGAAAAACTGAATCGGATTCATCCTTCATCGGCATCAACAAGAACTAGTGTAGAAAAACGATAGTCTTCCACTGATGATGGTATGAGAAGGATTTTAAATTCAACGCTTGTGAGTGATGAAGACAAATTAAATCAGTAGAATATCATTATTGAAAAATATCTTTAAAGTGGAAACAAGAAGAACTTATCTCAATTTTCCTGAAGTCCATGAAAGAGGTAAAACTAAAGTTTGAAGAAGAAATATTATTCTATTGGCCCCCAGTGTTTCGTAAAGGAGCAAGATTATTTGTTGAACGACTAAAGCAAGACAGTCGAATTACTTGGTATCACAAAGGAACGGTGTGCATCAATGGTGATCCACTACAAAGATCCAATATTGTAGATATAATTTGTGACATGTCTCTGCAAAGAAAAACCGCAAATCCTCCAGGCTGGGAGAAGTTTTGTACTTTTTCCAGAATCATCAACCATTCCACAAGAACTAATTGGGAACCCACAATTATTAGCTTATACTGGACATCAAAATAACACGCTATTGTCGGAACAGCAAGAAGAAGAAACAGCAGGTGGAGCTGCAGAAGCAGCAATAGAAAGAAGAGGAGAACTTCCCTTTGCTTATCCTTTGTCCCAAGGTGGTGATGATGATGTTGATGGTGATGATGATGATGATGAACCCTTAGGAAAACGAAAACAAAAAATGTTAATATGGACAACGTACAAGCCAAAAGTAAACATTCGAAAACATTTATTACCATCCTTCACATCTTGCTTCCTTTTCTACAGCAAAAACATTATGGAAATCTGCAAAGGAAACCATTCAAGTTCCTCAAATTCAACAGTGGCTGCAGAAACAAGAAACCTATACGTTTCACAAAACCAATACGTCGTATTTTCGCAGTGACTTTCATCTTGTGAACAATATTGACGATCAGTGGGAAAGTGATATTAATGATTTACAATCATTACAAAAATATAATCATGGATAGAAAATCCATGTATTACGCACGGATCAAGAAAGTGAGTTCACAAACGAAACACTACAAACGTATCTAAGTGAACAACATATCCAACATAGAACGACCAAAGATCCCGACATAAAGGCCAGCGTGGTGGAAATATTTAATCGAAGTCTTAAGCAGAAAATTTGGAAATACTTCATCAAATTTCAAAATTGTCACTATGTGAATGTTACCAGATCCTGTAAAAGCATATAACGAAAGTTGGCACTCCAGTATTAGAATGGCGCCAGCTAGTTTCTCAGAAGTATATCCTTGAAGCATAACGTAATCAATATGATAAAAATTTTCGACGTTCCGAAAACAAGGAAAAACAAGCAGAAGATTTAAAGGTTAGTGATACAGTACGTATTAGTAAACTGAAACGAACCTTTGATAAAGGATATATGGAAAAATGATCTTTAGAAGTATTTAAAGTGAAAAAGGTCATTGCCCGAAATCCATCTCCTTATCAACTGGAAGATTTAAACCAGCAACCTATTGACAGTCTGTTTTACAGAGAAGAATTACAAATGTCACCTTACTTCGACAATTCAACATTCATAAAATAGTACGTACACGAACCAAAAGACGCAGAAAGGAATATGTAGTGCACTGGAAAGGAAACCCCGCGTCTTTCCATTCTTGGATTCCTGCTTCATAGGTGACCCATCTTAAACATTAAAAGAAGAAAAAGAAGTAGAAGAATGGAACCTGATAGAGATTTCTACGTTACTCTTCCTAGTAATAGTTGGATGAAATATTATCCTGAAAATACATTAACATCTTACGTCACTAGACTCATTCGTAAAATTTACTTCCGGTAAAAATGGAAAGTGGCTCTTACAGAAATTCATTACCCACACTCACTTCTAAACATTAATAGTGAAAATAATCACGTATTTTATAGACCAAAAGAAGAAGAATGGAGAGTGAAGGCCATTCGTGTGTATAATTACAATAGTATACAAGATATTATAAAGATTATTAATTCCTATCATAAAGACATAAACTTGTTTAAACTTTTGAACATTTGACGAACTTATGCATTATAAAACATCCTAAGAAAGACGTACATATTTCAGTAGTATTATCCCCTACTATAAATTTAATCTTAGGATTTGAACCCAAAAGTGATTTATATGAAATTGAGAAAGGACAACAAACACGAATATACGTTTAGGGCTTCTAGCAGAAATTTATGTTTACTGTGACATTATTGAATCTGTGATTGTGGGAGATCCGTTATTGCTTTTACTACGTATTGTCAACATGGATCCTATGAATCATACTTTTGAAAGTCGTTGAGTAAAAACATTTAATCCTGCCCATTATGTTCCTGAACAGAGAATACATTTCGAACACATCAAAATCAATATAAGAGACAGCACAGGTCACCTTTTATCATTTACTTTTGGTACACTGTGCGTCAAACTTCGCTTTCGTCGAGTTCGTGAATATGAATACTTCATATTTACAATATTACCAAAACCGGGCTCGTTCAGGAATTGGAAATGTTTGAGTGGGTTTTACTTATCAAGTAAGACATGGTATTTGATGTTTACTAGGAGGATTATTTCGCTTCACTATGTATTTAATAAAACAAGGAGCAAAAACCGTCGGCAAAATGTTATTAAAATATGGGGCTAATGTACTTCAAGACGTCGTCATGGATAATCAACCTCTTGGAGAATCTGTTCATCAACGTATGAGAGAACAAAGCCTGTTTTATAGCAAAAAGCTCAGAATAAACTGAAATCCATGATGACGGAAGAGGAGCGCTCATCATTTCATCGTTTACTCTCTGACGTTAAACAAGACTAAGAACATTAAGAAGAACAAAAAGTGAAAAGGATCAAGAAGGAATGATATTTTTGATCAAGTCATGGCGTTCTTACATCACCAGTTTTGTGAGTGTGTGAAAAGGGAATTGCATCTCTTTTCTCTGTTACCCAAGCAAACCAGTGTTTTGGATACTCACATCATCTCGTAAAAGCCGATCAGTTCCATTTTGGACAATGCATCCATTCAATTTCTTATTCCAGAGACCAGTGATGATAACATTGACATTCCTCATATTCTGTTGTCCGTGGAAGCTCTAATTGTCAAACGAGATGGAACCGCGTTCAAGGAAACTGATAAACCAATTGCTCGGATCAACCACTTTTGAACTCCATGTTTAGTGAAGTGGCAGTGTATCTGAATACAAATCTCCCAAGGATCATTCGTCATTTCCAGGGATCTGCAGTCCAAAACACTTGACAATTTATTCATCGGAACTCTACCAAATCGAGTGATTGTGGCCTTTACCAGCAATGACGCCTTCACCGAAAACATAACTACAAAACCCTTTCATTTCATATGTACTTCTTCATTTTGTAGGTCGATTGAAAACCTGTACCTTCAAAACCCCTAGAACGTGATTTTCATCATAACCTTTATATTTCTTCCTATCATACATTATTCTTTGGTTCCAGGATTCATAATAGAAATACCATCTCCAAAAATGATTACCTAATGGGCTGCAGAATGTTTGTGTCTCACATATCTCAAGATTCAGACGCCGGAGCTTAATCTCCCTTAAATTTGGTACGTCACGGATGTGTCCGTCTAGAAGTCCATTTCAAGAACCCGCTGGTAACACCAGCAACATGCATATTTATGGAGAATTCTCATCCCTGCTGGAAGTGGATCATCAACGAAACATCAGCATGGACTTGTAAAGAAGAAGGTATGTTTGTTTCTATTTTTTCTCATTTGTATGTAAGATGTCAAATACATCGGGATGATCCAGGGCTCTTAAAACAAATTTTCTGTTTTACAATCATTTTAAAGGAGGATCATTTTAAACACATCAATTACCCGTTCATGTTACATTACATGTAGCTGTCATTTTGAACATCAGCCCGTCAATGCGATCGGATACTCATTGGATAGCCATATATATATTAATATTGAACGACAATTCTAATATTTTGATAGTTATGGATTTCCATCTTATCTGTCCGATCATATTTATTTTCTGCAACAGCACGCTGATCATTACCAATGGAATAATCAACAAATCCAAAGCTATAATTCTTTATTCTGCGGTCATTATTCTATCTTTAATTGTGCTATAGAGCAATTGAAAATCATTACAACAATTCCATAAAATATTTTCATCCACAACTGATGCTAACGATAAAGACCTAATGCAGATTCTTTTACAGGTATTATTATTATTATTATTATTATTATTATTATTATTATTATTATTATTATGTTCTTCTTTTAGTTTTCATTCTGTTTACGTTATGGATACTATCCTATGCATTTCCATTTTTCATTTCAGCAGTCTAAAACAGTCACCAGTGATGACGACGAAAATGATGATAAGAATTCCAACAGAAAGAATCCACAGAGGAGAAAGAGGAATAACACAACATTATAACGTTTGCGCAATCCACAACCTGATGCAGATGTTTCTACAGGTACTATTCCTATTCTTATTTTACATTTTATTTTACTTATTTGTCTCTACAACTTATTTGAAAACAATCATCGAAGACAACGTCAACGAACATGAATTCAACAAGAAAGGTATTTTGCTGTTTTATTTTTCCTTAGTAATCTTACTGTTTTTCATTTCAGAAATCAAAACAATCACCGACAACAACGAGATGAATTTCCACCTTATATATCTATTTTCTTCAACAGCATATTTCTCATTACCGGTGGAACAAGTAACAGATCCAGAGCTTTAATTATTTCTTCTGTACGCATTATTATTATATCACCATATGCTATAGAGAAGTGTAAAAATCACTACAACAATTTCATAGACATTTTCATCCAACTTCCACCCCCGATAGTAACGATAAACATGTGATTTAGATTATTTTACAGGTACTATTATCATTATTTTCATTCTTTTAGTTTTATCCTTAAAAGATGTTTTGTAATTTTACTTTTCCTTCCTAATCCAGTTTTTCATTTTTCATTCAGGAGATGCACCAGAGAGATCCATAAAATTCATCAGAAAAGAAGAAGCTAAATACAGCATTTTTTGTGTGTATGTGTGTATCTGTGTGAACTATATTTCAAAAAATATTGCATTATTAGTGACTTTATAAAACAAACAATCTGAGTGAACTTATTATAGTATATAAAACACTATCACTGAATTTATAATTGTGAACTAGAAACAATATCAGTGAATAGGAAAAATATCAGTGAAAATATACTTGTAAATTAAAACCAACATCAAAAAAGTATTTCCTATATACGTATTCTACTTGAAAGTACACAAAATGTACTATTAAAAACGAATATATCACCAAATTATTTCTTTTATTTACGTCCCTCTCTTCCTAGCAATCATTTTTTTATTTCATCATTAGATTCCAAGATCGTCAAAAAGATCTGAAGAGTAGCCGCCATAATAATAATCATAATAATATAACTTTATACGAAGAGTTAAGAAACATTAACCAGATCGGAAAGGTTGAAGGTCCAAGGACATCAAAGGTAAAGTTCAAGGTCATCCAAGGTCATGGAAGGTCATCAGAGATCAAAGGTCAAAGTCAAGGTCAAGGTCATATAAGATCACAAGATAGGCGGGAAACATTTTGCTGAAAGTTGTAATCGAGTCATCATTTTTGCTGACTCGGCGCGTTATGCCGACGCTTATGTACTGTGATGTATTAACAGAACCAGAAGATCAGTGCCATCACCTATAATGGCTGTAGTATACTTGCGCGCTAATGCAGCACTTTCCATAAGGATCATGACCAGAAGCATCACCAGAAGCTTGTTTAGTTGTACCACCAGCTGCTTGTAACTGTTGAGAAGCACAAGTCATGAACACTTGTTTATTTGGTATGTTGGAAAGGAAATATTGTTTGTTGAGCAACGCTTATTGATGGGCTAAAATATACTCTTGGTTCTTCAAACCCTTTTGTTCGCTTTCGAAGAATTTTTGACTTTGTTGATAACGTATTTTCATAGCCTTCGAAGACAACTGATGGCATCCAATAGTGTGTGAGAAGATAGTTTTGGTAATCATGAATTAATTCCTCAAATGTTCGTTCTTGATTCCAGGGAGGCGATGAAGCAGGAACCCACCATCAATAACATACTTCACATCTTCAATCAGACTTACTTCAATTTTTGCTTGCTCACGTATGAAATTAGTAAGTTGAAACTTAGAATCTCTCATATGCCAGCTTCTACGAAATAATGGAGGAAAGGTACGTATATAGCTGGTATGAAAATATTTCTCTCAAATCAAAGCTAGTTGTTTCAGCACAGTGTACCAGCCGTTGGAATGGTACTTCAGGCTCAATGACGAAAGTTTCATCGTTACATCTAACTTCATAGGATTCATCAGAAGGACTTCATAGAACGGCCTGCACTGGCTTCATAAGTTTACTTCTTTTGGAAATATACACAGAACTGTTCTATGGAAACTGTAGTGAACCATGGAACAATATGTAATAAAAGTATTCAAAACAAACTTATTTAAGAGATTGCTTTCAATTAAAATGTGAAGTTCCAAATATTGAACAATCCTCAACATATAACAACATCAAGTTCTAGGACACGTGGCGCCAATATTAGAAAATTCACCACAGCAGACCTATACACTGTCGGAGAGTGGTAGACTTTTCAACACATTTTATCTAAGGTATGTTTCATTAAAAAAATCTCAACATTAAATTATACATTACAGTAACATCGCTGTTCAGTGCTTTTTATATGTAAATTTGTTAGGATGTTAAATCCATATTGTACTTCAGTTAGTTAATTTTCCAATTGAAACAGTTGACACCTATGACATTTCATGGTAATCTCGTACAATGTTACACTTCCTGCAGTAAACTCCGTGATATAGCATGCGTATACAGCAATTATATTTTTTCAATAATAAATAAATAACTACTTCGTAATTTTTCAACTTTCGTCTTACTCTTCTTCCATCCGGGGGTCAAATACGAATCAATGCTATATGGTTGAAATATGTGTTGTATAAGCTCTAGAACGATGTATACGGCATGAGACGATGATTAGAATGGGCGCACGGTGTTGTCATATAATGGTCTACTGGTAAATCCTCGATTGAAATCGGTAATACAACCCATAAAAGTTATCCCATATTAAGACACCTTCCTCGGCCTAGATCCCAGTTGCTGTTGAACGTCTCACACACAAATGTGTAGGGTATGTAATAACCAGTTTTTCTTATGCTGCTGTACACACAGTGTTGCCAGAGATGAAATATTTTGGAAAAAATTAAGATTTTTTAATTTCCCACTCTTCTTCTTCTTCTTCTAGGCGGTTAGAAAATGGGAAACAATGTTACAACGCTGGAACCTCCGTTCCAAAAAATATACAAATATGTATTACTCATTCCTCTATTTTAATTAGGCGTAACTGAAACTTTACGAATAGTTGCAACACATGGCGGATATGTTGGAAAATTTTCTAAAGCGGCCTTACACCACCTGAGAGAGAGGTAGACTTTTCGCCATCGTTTTCCTCAGGTATTTTTCCATTAGAACCCGTTAACAGAAATTCAATTGCAATTTGTTTCCGATCAGGCAAATTTTGTTTATAACTTTCCTCGTCTAGTAGTCACTTCTAGGTTGTAACCGGTGATTGCGTGTTCTGCAGCCTTCTTCGCTTTGTAGACAATTAAATGCGTTTTGCTTCACATGATGTCTACCCACAGTCAATTGAAGGTATTTATATTTAGAGAAATTACGTACATCATATGCCAATCACTAAGGGCAAACTTCCAAATATGCAATTTCGATAGGTGACGGAATCAAATGTTTTAAACTCACAATTGGCACATTTAATGATTAAGGTAATCGAGTCTGCTTTCGGTATTTTGTGCGTATACTTACAAAAATTGACTACTTGAATCTCTTTTCAAACTTCAAAGATTCACTTCAATACAATCGTAATTGTTATAATGTAAAGAACGAAATATGGTAAAATTTTAAGCTCAATTAGGTTGTAGTATGATCTAAGTTGTTTTTCTCACAACTTTGGTATTGCTACATCATTTCCTTATGTCAATAATACAGAAATGTCTTACTTGAATACAGTATTATTAAAAGGAGAAGGAGATCTGCTTTACCTCTGCGTTACATTATAATTAAGGGAAACTGTTTTTTTTTCTTCTGGTTGTTCAATAACTACGCAGTGCTTGTTCAGTAGTAGCATTACATGTTTTATATCAGTCTCATATGTTTTCATCTAGCATAATTATGAATTTGCAGTTGTAAGTTTAAAACATTCTCCCAACTGAAATACTTCATTAGACTGCTGCTTTTATGGAATTCCCCCCAAAAATTGCTGTTCTACAAAAAATCATACGGAGATTGCGGTACTTAAACGTAAGAGGATGTTTAATGCCTTAACAATTATTTTACTATATTTCTACTTGAAATATTTCTGAATTTGCCTCGCATCAATTACTTGGAGTTCTATATACATATACAACTTAAAATATGTAAAGTATTATTATTATTAAAATGAGTAGTAAACCGTATGTAACAAAGATGTGTTTCGTATTTGCAGTTTGAGATACATTTAAATGTATGCAAAACCTTGTGTATTTAAATGTATTTAAATGTAAAGAGAATGCGAAACCTTTCTACCTTTATTTATTTATTCAATTGTGGAAATAACGTGTTTTGAACAGGAAGAATATGCTTGTTTCAACAAATTTGGAAGCAAATTTTAACTTCCGCTCTTACATATGATAAGTGCTTTTATTCTATTAATCTCAAGGAAACTCTGTACGACGTACAGGTAAGCGATACCACTCCAAGATCATTTTAAACGATTGAGCCGTTTTTCACTGCTAAGATAAAGTACGTATTCAATACATTTAGAAATTCATCCCTACCCCATTTTAATGCGGAACGATTGTAAACCTTGTTGTATGTGTTTATTTGTTGCCAAAAATAAATACAAAGAGTTATTTCCTTAAGATTAGGGACTGGTAGTATGTTCAGTTTCATGGCATATACGAAGAGTGTTGGGAAAGTCATGCCTATGGCAGGGTAAGAAGAAAATCAATGAACTGAGAAAAAAAACGTTATCAATATAATCACCTTCCAGTTCTAAACATCTTTTCCATTCTGTTCCATGTGACTCAATGTCCTCAACATGAAAAGAATTTTTCTTGAAGTCAAAGAACCGATTTATTGCATTCATTGCCTGCTTATCGCTTGAAAATCCCTGGTCACTGAGGTATTATTTTAAATGACGAAAGAAAATGAAATGAAATGAAATTTTGAGTTTTACGTCCCACGGTTATGCCGGTTAGGCTAAAGGAGACGGTGATAATGAGTAATGAATGAAATGGTGGAATGAAGAAAGTGGGAGGAAATGGGAGAACCCCGAGAAAACCCACGCACACGGTGTTTGTCCACCACTAAATGACGAAAGAGATAATAATATCTTTGGGCTAGGTGATAACTGTAGGATGGGTGGCAAGATGGGATGTGTGTGCAGACGCTTGTCATAAAGAAGCAAAATTCGACGATTTGTATCTCCGGGTCGTTTATTTTGAACTGATCGACGTAAATATTCAATTGTCTTTTTTTGTAAGTAGTCCCTGTAATGGTATGTCCCGTTGGTATAACTTCAAACAAAATAATTCCCTTCCCTGTCCCAGAAAAATGTTACCATAAACTTGCCAGCCGATTTCTTTGCCCTGAAGTTTTTGGGAGTTGCAGACCACTGATGCTTTCACTGCATGGACTCTTGTTTAGGTTCTGGATCATACCAGTGAGAACATGTTTCATCCCCTGTCACCACATGCTTGTAGAAGCTTTTATCTCCTGTAACTTCCAAATTTTCTTGACACATTTGGAACCGAGTTGGCTTCTGAAAAGCTTTCAAATTGTTATAAACAAATCTGGAATAAACGCTTGTGAACAGATATGTTGGTGTAGAATATCCCAAACACTATGAATATCAATCCTTACTTCCTAAGGTATTTCTCTAATATTTTTTCCGTCAATCGGACATTACAAATTTCTGTACAATTTCCGAGATTTCAGGTGAAGTTGCTGTTTTTGGTCGACCACTCCTAGGCTCACCTTTGCCTTGTTTTACCATATTTAAATATGCTTATCCATCGTGTTACCTCTTAATGCGACGGTGCATCATCACCATACATTTCCAACAAGTTTTGATGAATTTCATTAACACTCACGAACTTACGAAAGAAAAAAAAAAACGAATCACATGTATCTGCTCTAAATTAGTGTTTTTTTTTGGATTTTGCTCAACTTGTGCATTTGTGGAGGCTCTTGTGACCCGGTTACTTGGTATTTTCACTTGAAATCTTCTACACTTTCTTAAATATGCTTGTCCTTTATGGCCAGGTTCTTTCATTCTCCTAAAATAGGAAATAGAGCTAATTAGGCATGACTTTGCCCAAACCCCTCGTGTTTTTTCCCTCCTTTCCCACTCCGATAACCTTAAAAGAAGTAATATAATAGAAGGATTGAGCTAGGCGTTACTTATATCTTAAATATCGTCACTGGGCCTTGAATAACCGCTATGTGTTAAAACCATAAGTTTCCAGGAGAAGCAAAAATCTTCCGAACTTCGAAATAAATATTCCGCTTATACATGGATGCATTTGAAGAAATATAATAAAATTAATTCTGCGCATATTATGCAATTTAAATGGTTGTAGCTTGCTTCAA